>NC_140590.1:1179038298-1180334526 GCF_964204655.1 Triturus cristatus
GGTAGCGGGTGAGGGAGAGGGAGAGGGCGAGGGGAAGGGTGGGGGAAGGGAGATAAGAAGGGAGTTGTGAAGGGAGAGGGAAAGGAAAGGGAGAGGGGGAGGGGAAGGGATATGGGAGAGAGGGGGAGGGAGAGGCAGAGTTAGAGGGGAAGGGAAGGAAAAGGGAGAGGGGAAGGGAGGAGAAGGTGAGGGAGAGGAGAAAGGGAGAATGGATAGAGATGTTCAGGGGGAAGGGCAGTGGAAGAGGGAGGGGAAAGGGGGAGGAGAAAAGGGGGAGTTAGAGGGGAAGGGAGTGGGTGAGGGGAAGGGTGAGGAGAAAGGAGAGAGGGGGAGAGGGTGACAGGAGGGGAAGGAAGAGAGGAAGGGGTGGTAGAGGTGGAGAGGGGAAAGGGGGAGGGAAAGTGAGGGGAAGTGTGAGGGAGAAGGGATGGGAGAAAGGAAGGGAGAGGGAAAGGGAGAGAGGAAAGGGAAAGGGAGAGAGGAAAGGGAAAGAGAGAAGGGGAAAGGGAGGGAAAGGAAGAGGGGGAGGGGTGGGAGAAGTGGAGAGGAGAACGGGGGAGGGACAGTGAGAGGGTGAAGGGAAAGGGAGACGGGAAGGGAGAAGGGACGGTGAAGGGAGAGGGTGGGGTGTGGGAGAGGGGAAGGGTGAAGAAAGGGGAAGGGAGAAAGGAAGGGAGAGGGAAAGAGAGGGGAAGGGAGCGAGGAAGGGAGAGGAGGAAGAAGAGGGGAATGGAGAGGGGAAGGGTGAAGAGAGGGAGAGGGGCAGGGAGAGGGGAAAGGGGAAAGGGAGAGGGAAAAGGAAAGAAAATGGTGTGGTGAGGGGAAGAGAGATAGTGAGGGAAAGGATGAGGGTGAAGAGAGGGGAATGGAGAGGGAAAGGGAAGGGAGATGGAAAGGGAGAGAGAAAGTTAACGGGAAATGGAGAGGGGAAGAGATAGGGAGAGGGGAAGGTGACGGGTGAGGGGTAGGGTAAGGGTGAGGGAAAGAGAGTGGGAGGGGGTGAGGGGATGGTAGAGAGGAGAAGGGAATGGGGAAGGGAGATGAAAAGGTTAAGGGAGTGGAGGGGAAAGGGGAAGGAGACAGTAAGGGAAGAAGGAAAGGGGAAAGGGAGTGTGGAAGGGGAGAGGGTAGAGGAGGAAGGGAAGCAGAGAGGATGAGGGAGAGGTGGGGTGAGAGGGGAATGGTGAGGGAAAGGGAGGAGAGGAAGTGGGAAGGGAGAAGGGAAAGCAGAGAGGGAGAGGGGAAGGGAGAGGGGGAAGGGAAGGGAGTGGGTGAAGGGGAGAGGGGGAGGGAGTACTGTAGGGGGAGGTAGCGGTGGAGGGAGAGTGGAAGGGAGAGGGGGAGTGTGAGGGGGAGGGAGAGGGCCATGGGTTAGGATGAGGGAAAGTGAGATGGTGAAGGAAAGGGGAAAGGGAGAGGTGGAGGGAGAGGGGAAATGTTTAGGGGGAGGGGAAAGTGAGAGGGTGAGGGAAAGGCAGGGAAAGAGAGGGGGAAAGGGAGAGGGGAAGGAGAATGGGAAGGGGAAGGGGAGTGGAGTGGAGTGGGGAGTAAGAGGTGGCGGGAGAAGGGAAGGGAGAGGGGAAGTGGAAAGGGGGACAGAGAGGGAGGGTGAGGGCGTGTGGAAGGGAGAGGGGAAGAAGGAGACAGTGAGGATAAGGGGAGAGGGGAGTCGGAAAGGGAAAGTGATGGTGGGAGGGAAAGGGAAAGTTGGAAGGACTGGGGAAAGGGGGAGGTTGAGGAAAGTGAAAGAATGAGAGAGAGCGAAAGGGAGAGTGACAAGGGAAGGGAGAGGTAGAGCGGCAGGGGAAGGAGAGGAGAAAGGGTGAGGGAATGAAAGGGTGAGGGAGAGGAAGGGGGTGAGGGGAAGGGAGAGAGTGAGGGAAAGGGAGAGGGTGAGGGGAAGGGAGAAGGAGGGAGAGGGGAAGGGAGCGAGGAAGGGAGAGGGAGAGAAGAAGGGAGAGGGGAAGGGAGAGAGGGAAGGAAGAGAGGGAAGAGAGAGGGGAAAGGAGAGAGGAAAGGAAAATAAAATGGTGAGGGGAAGTGAGTGGGTTAGGGGAGGATAAGGGTGAAAAGAAGGAAGTTGGGAAGGGACAGGGAAAGAGAGAGGGGAAGGGAGGAGCGGGAGAGAGGAAGGGAGAGGGGGAGAGTGGGAAAGGGAGAAGGAGAGGGTGAGGGAGAAGGGAAGAGAGAGGGGGAAGGGAAGGAAGGGAGAGGAAAAAGGGAAAGAGTGAGTGGAAGGGAGAGGGGAAGGTGAAGGAGGGAGAGGAAGAGGGACAGGGGGAGGGAGCACGGAAGGGAGAAAGGGAGGGGGAAGGGAGGGGATAGGCAAAGGGGGAAGAGAGGGGAAGCGAGACAAGAAGGGAGAGGGTGAGGGAAGGGGAGATGTGGGGGGATTGGAGAGGGGGAGGGGAAGTGGAAGGAAGAGGAAGAGGGTGAGGGAGAGGGGAAAAGAGGGAGGGTGAGAGATGGGGAGAGGGTGAGGTAAGGGGAGAGGGGGAGGGGGAGGGAACGGGAGATGGTGAGGAAAAAGGGAAAGAGTGAGGGGAAGGGAGAGGGTGAGTGGAAGGGAGAAGGAGGGAGAGGAAGAGGGAATGGGCGAGGGAGCAAAGAAGGGAGAAAGAAAGGGAAAGGGGAAGGGAGGGGGATAGGAGAAGATTGAAGAGAGGGAAAGTGAGATAGGAAGGGAGAGGGTGAGGGCAAGGGAGAGGGGGACGGGAAGGGAGGGAGATGGGAAGGGAGAGGGAGACGAAAAGGGGAATGGGAGAGGGGAAGGGGAACGGCAGCAGAGGAGGGGAACAGAGAGGGTGTGGGATATGGGGAGGGAGAAGTGGAGTGAGAGGGAAGGGAGAGGGAAATGGAGTGAGGGAAGGGGAAAGGCAAAGAGGAAGGAGAGGTGAAGGAAGAGGGGGTGGGAGAGGTGGAGGGGAAAGGGTGAGGATGAGGGAAAGGGAGAGGGAGAGGGAAAGAGGAGAGAGAGGAAGGGAGAGGGGACGTGGAAGGGAGAGGGTGGGGTGAGGGAGAAGGTGAGGGGGAGGGGAAAGGAAGAGGGAGAGGGTGAGGGAAAGGGAGAAGGTAAGGGAAAGGTAGAGAGGAAAGGAGAAGAAGAGGGTGAGGGAGAGGGAGAGGGAAAAGGCAAGATAGAGGGGAAGGGAGAGGGGAAGAGAGAAGAAGGGAGAGGGGAGGGGGAATCATGAAGAGACTGGAAGGGAGAGGAAGGGCTAGGGAGAGGTCAAAGGAGAGGGGATGGGAGAGGGGAAAGGATAAAGGGAGAAGGAAAGAGAAAGATTAGGGGGAGGGAGAGGGTAAGAGGAGAGGGGGAGTGGGGAGGGAAAGGTGGAAGGAGAGGGGAAAGGGTACGGATGAGGGAAAGTGAGAGGGTGAGGGAAAAGGAGAGGGAAAGGGAGATGGAGGGGAAGGGGAGGGGAGGGGAGGGGGTGGGGTAGGGAGAGTGGAAGGATGAGGGTGAGGGAGGGGGAAGAGAGGAAGAGGGAGAAGAGAAGAGGGTGAGGGTGAGGGAAAGACATAGGTTGAGGGAGAGAAAGAGAGGAAGGGTGCGAGGAAGGAAAAGGGAGAGAGGAAGTGAGAGAATGAGGGTGAGGGTAAGGGAGAGGTAGAGAGGAAGGGTGAGGAGAAAGGGAAGAGAGGAAAGGGAGAGGAAAAGAAATTGGTGAAGTGGAGGGGAGAGGGTGAGTGGAAGGGAGAGGTTGTGGGTATGGGGAAGGGTGAGGGTGAAGAGAGAGGAAGGGAGAGGGGAACGGGAGGGAAAGAGGAAGGGTGAGGGAGAGGAAAATGGAGAGAGTGAGGGTGAGGGGAAGGGAAGGGAGAGGAAGAGGGAGAGGGAGAGGGTGAGAGAGAGGGGAAGGGCAAGGTAGAGGGGAAGGGAGCGAGGAAGGGAGAGGAGAAGGGATAGGAAGAGGGAAGGGAGAGGGAGAGGGGAAGAAAAGGGTTTGGGAGCGGGAGAAGGTAAGAAGAGAGGGGAGTGGGGAGGGAGAGGTGGAGGGAGAGTGAAAAAGGTGAGGTTGAGGGAAAGGGAGAAGGTGAGGTAAAGGGAGAGGGAGCGGGGAGAGGGGAAAGGGAGAAGGGGAAAGGGAGAGGGAAAGCGGAAAGGGAGAGGGGAAGGGCGAAGGGATGGGGAGGGGGAGAGGTGGAGGGAGAGGGGAAAAGGAGAGTGTGAGGAAAAGGAGAGTGTGAGGAAAAGGGAGAGGGAGAGGGGAAGGGAGAGGGTGAGAGAATAGGAGAGGGTGAAGGAGAGGCAGAGGGGAAGGGAGAGGGGAAGGGTGAGAGAAAGGGAAGGGATAGGGAGGAGAGGGGAATGGAGAGGGTGAAGGGGAGGATAGTAAGAGGGAAAGGGTGAGAATGAGGGAGGGGAAGGGAGAGGGAAAGGTGGAGGGAGATGGGAAGATGGAAGGTGGAGGGAGATGAGAACGAGGAGGGTGAGAGTACATGGTGGGGGTAGAGAGGGAAGGAGAAGCGAGGGAAGGGTTGGGGAAAGTGAAGGGTGTGGGGAAGAAGGGAGAGGTGAAGAGAAGGGAGGAAGGGGTGAGGGGAAGAAGGGAGAGGGAAGAGAAGATGACGGTTGGGAGAGCAGAGATGGGAGAAGGGATGGAAGATGAGGAGAGAGAAGTGAGAAGTGAGAAGGGACGGGTAGGGGAGAAAATCGGGGAGGGAAGGGACGAGGGATGGAAGCGAAGGGAACGGAACGGGACGGAAGGGAAGAAAGAAAAGGGAATGAAAATTGAGTTTCAAGCCAGTTTCAAGTCAGTTTCAAGTTTGGTTTCAAGTTTGGTTTCAGTTTGGTTTCAAGTTCGGTTTTCAGTTCTGTTTTCGTTTGGTTTATATACTCACCGTGTCCCTTTAGACCCATCCCCACCCACTTCTTTTTTGGAGCCTAATGGGCCCCTGCTGCTTCCGCCTCTCGCGGGCCTCAGCTCCAGCCGCCAGCCGTGGTCCTCTCTGTCCGGTGCTCATGAGTGCAATGCTGCGGCTGCCTGGTTACCAGCCTTTTACACCAAGGACATGTCACAATAGAGACTTTTCATCGTGTCATCATACATCACTGGTTTGTGGGCAATTGAGTGTTGCAGTGTAAGGGGGAGGGAGCAGGCGAGACACGGTTTTAATTCAATGTCCTGAAAAAAGAAAAAAGCTATTCAGTCACAAAAATATCCTACAACGAGCCTCAAAGACGATCCCAACCTACGCGACATTCTTCCCCACCAGTGGCCTCTGCTTGTCTCTGCTGTGACGGAGGCCTCCCCTCTGCACTTAGCGCGGACCTCGTGACATCAGAGTGGAGGGCCCGGCATGTCACAGGTGTTCCTTTTACAGGATTCTGCAGCTGGTGCTAGCACAGACCTCATGACATCACAGTGGAGGGCCTGGCCCGTCACAGGTGTTCCAGTCACAGAATTCTGCAGCTGGTGCTACCGCGGACCTCGTGACATCACATTGGAGGGCTTTGCACGTCATGGAGGTTCCATTCACAGGATTCTGCAGCTGGTGCTAGCACGGACCTCGTGACATCACATTGGAGGGCCTGGCCTGTCAGTCACAGGGGTTCCATTCACAGGATTGTGCTGCGGGTGCTGCTAGGAAGGCGGTGACCTGAGGCAGAGATTGTCACATCTTGCTTGCGCACACACATCCATACTAACACTTGCGCAGACACTTACACAGGGGTGTCACTCCGGGGTATCTCGAATGCTCATTTTCACGGCATTAAGTTGGAGATGGCTACAGGGCCGGACTGGGAACCGAAACAGGCCCTGACAAAGAGCTCGGAGCTCGGCCAGGCCCCTGGGGGGGTGTGGTGCTAGTGACAAGCTTTGTGCCACTTTTGTTGCAGGGGGCTGATATTGCAGAACTCTAAATAGTTAACTGCACTCAGTGCAGAATCTCCACAGTAAGGATTCTCATTGCGGAGATTCCGTCCCGAGTGGGGAGACTGCCCCATTACTGCGGAGCATCGACCACGAGCGTAGAGGCCCTTTGTGGATCAGGTCCAGTGCCTTTATCAAACATGACATGACTAAGAGTATTGCAAGCCAGAAGGCAGACAGAGAACAGCCCTCCCTGGCCATATTTGTGTGCCATAGGAATGCACATATTGGCATTCCTTGCCCCTGTCCTCACTACACATTTAGTTTTCATCTCCTGGCTCACACCTCTATATTGCCAATGCCATGGCAGCCTGTCTAGACATCTGTCTAGAAGAGAATGGACACATCATTAGCAATGGACCCACCAGCCCATTTCAAAATTCAGACTGCCCACTCTGTACAAGTGGATGACACTTGAAGAGACACTTTTATGCCAGGTGAATATGTGACTGTGTAAGAGGGTGCTTTGACCATGTGGCAGTGTGTGTTAGAGGTGGTTTGACTATGGCTATGTCTGTTAAGTTAACCTAAGTCAAAATTCTTGCACAGGTTATCCTCTTTGTGGCCTGCTACTCAGACATGCATGGTCTTTTATTTTATGTCTCTGTGGAGTCCTTGGCTGTATGCTTCCACTCTGTGGCCAGGGGTTCTTGGGACAGTTTCTTGGGCACATCTTGAATGTCTGAAAAACACTTCAAAAGTGATGTTTCATCCTTATATAAAGCACCCAGGGACACAACTTGTATGTGCGCTCACTTTTGCACCCCTAGAGAACTTTGGTGTTACAAAAGGGGCCACCGGTGCTTTTACAGCCCATTCTGTAATATTGGTTGTGAGGCACTGAAGGTTGGCTGGAAGAGTTCCAAGAGGGCATGTTCTCATTTACTGTGGCTCCATGAAAATGAGGGAATCTGAGGCCTTTGCACTGGCATTGTATTACAGACATGGGCACAGAGTCAAAGATACTGTTTGGAGATGTGCTTACTGTGCACTAGAATGAGGTGGTGTACAGTCGGTGCTTCCCTCCGACATCGCCTCTTTGACAAGGGTGAAGTGCTCCCAGGGAGGTATAAGCACCCCCCTGCAGGTGGGGGAAGTCACTCACTGAAGCCACCTGCAGTGGGATCTCTGCCACTCTTTGTAATTCAGGACAATTGCTGCCTGGATTATTAAAGGCCGATGAGATGAGCCGGTCTGCCTTTCTGTAACGCACATTTGCCATTAAGGGGTTAATCTACTGGAAACGTTAGGCATATCGGGACCTTTATATGCCATGGGATTCCCGTGGGACTCCCATGGTACTGGATATTTACAAAAGACGAAAAATACGCAAGTCCCATTGGCTGATGGAGAGTTTTCTCCCATCAGCCAATGCAGTACCGCAGTACCAAGAACTGTACCGTGGTACTTCACAATCTGATTGGCCAGCTGCAACAGCTCAAGAAAATCCTGCTGTAGCCATTTCAGGACTCAGGGACATGGTCACCATGACCTAAAAAGGCTTTTTAAAAAGGACATCGGTAGGCAGGATAGGGGGACCCAGAACCCACCCACTTGTTGAGCGGGGGACGCAGAGAGAACACCTCCCCCAGCCAGGATGAAAATTAAAAAAGAATAAGAAATTAGGCACGCATGGCCCAGCGCAGTCTTCCCATCAGGTACCTTGGTACTCATGCAGTACCCATGTTGCAAGCTTCCTCCCCATGGTACTGCAGTAATATTCAAGCTTCACTGAGGAAGCTTGCATTGTACCAAGGTGCCATAGGATGGAAGCTTGCAGGACAGGTACTGCAAGATACTCCAAGAGTGCTGCAGTACCTGAAAAACTGAGAAGACAATGCGGGTTGGGCATGTACAGCTAAAGCCCATGCGCAGTGGGGTGTCTGCATACGGGGGTGGGCGCAGGTGTGGCCACCACTCTGCGCTCAGCTGAAGGGTGAGCATAGCAGGAGGTGGCTGGATGCAAAGTTTGGCTGCTTGCTGGAGTTGGTGCAGGTGCGGATTTGGCTGTGGTCAGCAGGGCCTGCAAGAAGACCATGTCCTGCGGATAACCCCCACCTGGGGTTCAGGTGTTTGCCGGAGTTGGCTGCACACAGAGGGTTGGGCTCCACGGCCAACCCCCACTGCATCCAGCTGTGGTTTTTAGTTGGTAATAATCTTCTAACATAAACTTTGATGAAGACAGGTGTGAGAAGCCCTGATTTCATCAAAGTTTATAGTAAAAGGAAAGTTCAGCGCGCACAAAGCCAAAATGAAAGTGGTCTAATTAGCTCACCTGTTGGACAATTGTACAAAAAACGGCAAAGAAGAGCTGATGATGTCAATGTTAGTTATTTTACTACAAGTGATTGCCATATGGAAATACAATGGAATTTAACATTTGAAAAAACCATGTAAATGGGAGTAACTTTTCCCTGTTTATGTAAGCGGCCTCCTCGCCTGTGGAAAGCATTTAAAAGTGAAAAACGGCTCTTGCACTCTTCAAGGTTGACAAAGGCTGCGGGTTCAGCTGAAATGTGTTCCTGTTTTATGAACAAGTGCTGTCCGTGAAATCAATTTGAATCACCCCACGAATTGAGTGCGAGCCTTCTCTTCAAAGGGGGGAAATCTGTTTTAAGTGTTAAGATTTTATTTCACCAGGTTCCGTGTTTCGGAGAACCTTGTCCCCTTGTTCACACTTGTTCACACAGGTGTGAACAAGGGACAAGACAATTTGGCGTTGCAGCGCGCGCAATGTAATTCATTTTATTTATTTATTTATTTACACAACTAGGCCCAATTCCGGAGTTTACTACCAACCACCCTGCCTCTCCCCTGCCCTGCCGCCCCGCAGCACTCCCGCGAGGAGCCACTACTGTTCATTTTTGTTAGGCACGGGAGAGTAAGTGACTTGCCCAGAATCACAGGATGTTAGGCGTCCCTGCCGATGCTGGAAACACAGTTCCCGAGCAGCGACGGCCTGTGTAGGGCGTTTTACCGGGGCGGTGACGTGGGGCAGAGGAGGGGCAAGATGGGGGTTGCAAAATGCGGCATACGGCCGATTGCAGGTAAGTTACGAAAAAAAAAAAATTGTTACGCGCGCTGCATCGCATTTGGCGATGCTGCGCGCGCAACGAAATTTGTCTTATTTATTTTTTCGTAACTTACCTGCAATCGGCCGTATGCCGCATTTTGCAACCCCCCACCTTGCCCCTCCTCTGCCCCACGTCACCGCCCCGGTAAAACGCCCTACACGGGCCATCGCTGTTCCCCAGTTTTGAAGTTGACAGTTCTAGCCGTTAGGTCACATCCTCTCCCGTTGCAATAGTTAGTTTGATGTACTGCCAAAAATATTCAGTGCTTTGCAGTCACAGAGAACACGTAGCTGCACGTGTGGTTTTGATAGGAATAGATACATTGAATACACATTCATGTAGCCTATCTGGCAAAAACGATATCTCTACGTTTGCTATATAAGGCATTCACTACTTCATAGGGAGGGATATGAGAGTACTGTGACATCACTTCCTGTCACACCTCTTCCTGTCACGTCACTCAGTGTGATGCCATTGCATATTGCCCCTGCTAATTATTCCACCCCACCCTGCCAGCAGAGAGTGTCATAACCAGTGCTTTAAATGGGCCGGTACTCGCCGGTGCTGAGTACCGGCACTTTTAATTTTTAACCTCCTGAGTACCGGCACTTTTTCATTGCCACGGAGCGTACCGGTACTCATGACTGGTAGGCTCAGTGGTACATGTGCTGCTGAGGATGAGGCTGTCTGAACGCCCCTCTCAGCCAAAGCGCCTCCGTTGCCCTGTGCCGAGCCGCTGCTGAATCATTCAGCAGCGGCTCATTACATTTTGTTAGTGTGGCAGGGGAGCAAGCTCAGTATCACGCTGTGAGTGACAGGGTCCGATCAGACCCTGCACTGTCAATCCCAGGTGTGAAATTGTGCAGGCACTGAAAGTCCAGACAACTGGCTGAGAGTCTGAAAGAAGAAAGCCGTGGGAGGTAGGAATTGCAAACAACGTCTTTAATTCTGTTGTGAGCCTTTTGTGCCAGTGAATGTCTGCTTTTGTGTGTGAGTGCGGAAGCGATCAGAGAGAGCATCGGGACAGTATGTAAAGGTACTTTAAAGAAAATGTGAGGAGTGTTTTGTGTGTGCATGTCTGCTTGTTCTTGTGCATGCATGATTGTGAGCGTGTGCTCATGGGCAAGAGAATGTATGAATGCTGTACCTAATAAAACAAATAAGAAGTGAAGCTGCAAATTAAAAAAAAAAAGACGCAGAAACTAAAGCATTACACATTTTTGGCCTTCATTTAATTTTTTGTGAGGAGTTAACCACTTTATGTTCATATATTCATCATGTGTTTTGGTGTGTGCTGAAACTGCTGTATCTAACATGTCCTTCTAAATGCAATTGGCGGCTTACACAGTTGAAAGGGGCAGAGTAGGAGACAGGTTATTAATTGTCTACATATGCCATGCCCACATGTGCAGAGGTAATTTGCACATGCAGGCAATTTGAGACTATTGATAAGTGTAATTCAAGGGCAAAATGATTACTTGATAGATGGCAGTAGTGTCTTTATATAATCATGCCTCGCCCTCAGCTCCACCCCTTGCCCCGCCCCCTAGCTCAATTTGATGAGTACCTGCACTTATTTTTTCCCATTTAAAGCACTGGTCATAACATTACATCATCATTCCAGGATCCAGACTAGAAGACTCTAGATTGCTCAGCCAGGTTCTGGACACGGATTCAGTATCTCTCGTTTTAAACCCGCCGCACTCCTCCCTCCGACGACACAGAAATATAACTTAGGGATGTGGGCCGACACAGAGCTGCTCATGAGACGTCAGTAACAAAGAACTATAAATATCAATGGATACGTCTGTGGAGATTGATCCAGTACCTAATACTTCCATGCCATTTATAGGTCACAAATTCTTTTGTAGCGTCACAGCCCAGCTACTCGGCTCAAACTGAAATGTTTCATCACATGTTCCCAGACTTGAGGTCGATCCGCTGCTTGCTTGCCTTGTCTGTAGAACTCTCTGGTTTCCCAGGTCATGTGCGAGTAACTCATTTAATTCGGGCTTTTTCTTTGCATTCTGGGGATTTTATCCCTGTTTATCCTATTGTAAATGTAGGACTACAAGGCCTAGAATGCAAAGAAAAATCCTGGACAGGACGTTACTCGAAAACAGTCCAGAGAGCTCAGGAATGGTTTAACCTGGTTTTTATGGAGTTGCTTCTCACTGTTTGCACCACAAACCACTCTATAGCTAACTTTCAGATGGCGTTTGCATGGGCCAGTCATGTGCAGATTGCCGGAACATATTTCTCCTTTCTAGTAGAGCTGAGATGGACCGTGCTCCTGATGAATAGGTGCAAACTGAAATATCCTGTCTATTTAGAGCTATAAAATCTGCCTTTGTAGGCCTTGCCATTGATATCTTTAGTTGTCTGTTTCCAAAGATCTATTGTGGACACTATAAATTCTCACCATCACCTTTTTTGGGGTCTGCTTATTGCTTACCACTGGTTGGCGTTCTTGCCAGTCTCATTTGCTTGCTTCTTATTTGATGTTTTACCTACCTATTCTTGTTTTTGTCTCTCCCCCAGAGCATAGCTTATTAACAATCTTTGATTGGATGACTAGCATCCTTCCACTGCTTATATGTAGGGAACTACTTTTTTCTTTTTCTTTTAGCAATATTTGGGAGCGCAATTGTTTTTTGTTCTCTCACCTTATCTCCTCTGTGGTGCTTCCCACTTCCCACCCCGTTGCTCCCCATGCCATTTCAGTGTCCCTCTTATACACCTCAACTTGTATGTTTGCTCCCCCATCCCCTTATGCTCTACTTTTTGTAGTAATTTCATGTCCTTTGCTCTCCCACTCGTTGCCGCTGCTCATTAGTGACATTTACTCTACGCCGCCCCATCCCCAACTCATCTATTGCCCTCCCACCTCTGCCTGTCCATTTTATTTATTTATGTTTTTTTTTTAATACTTTTTTTAGGCTGGCTAACAGTTGCAATTTGCTGCTAGGCTGCACCTTTCTGCAAATGTGCTTATGTGGAAATTATTATTATTTTTTTTATTAATTTCTCAACATAGTGCATCTACCAACTTGGAGCAGTAAATAAAAAAAATGGCAGCTGCGTTAGGAAGTATGAATGTTGACACATAAACACATTTACATCATTATGCAGGGGCCACCGTAGCATCATGAAGCACACGTGCACGTCTACATCATTGCGCTTTTTTTTGCTGATGCAGTTCATTGGAAATTAATTTTTTTCTTTCTGTCAGTGTTAAACATCTTCAGCAAAAAGCGTTGGCAGAGTCAATCAGTTTACATTGGCAGAGCCAAGAAGCGAGATGTATTTGCTTTGCCAATGCTAGTTTGTTTTTGTTTTTATCTTCTCTCTAGATTTTACTCTCACCTATACTGCTATCCCGTTAATCGCAATGGCGCTGTAAATTTCCTTATTTCCACCTCTACTATGTGTCACTGTACCATGTTATAAAGCGCTTTGTCATCCTGTGTTCTTGATGTGCTATAGCAAGAATTAAATAAAATAAATAACTGTTCTAATATCCTAATGCCCTGTAGTAGATGTAAACTTTATATGTGAAAAAAGGAAATAACAAAACATAAAGAAGGCTCCCTGCTTTCCGTGTTTTACTGATTTTTACAGATACATACAGACAGAATATCACTTACTTTCCTGGCTGTATATATTTTAAAATGAGGATGACAATGGAAAATGGGTTGTTTTGAGTGATTCTAAATGCTATCAAAATCAACAGGAGAGGAAGGGATCAACACGGCTAGTCCCCTCAGTAGAATATCAATAAACAACAAAGCCAGTGTACAAAAATATGAAACAGGGGGCACTCTAATCAATGCAATACATCAATCAATCGAGCAGCGAGCCTCAGATTCCCTGTGAACCGTTATGTTCATAGGAAGTAAGTTTGGCCACTATGGAGCAATACCCAGTGGGTATGGAAAAGCCCTCACTCACCAACCTGGTTGGTGACATGCTTCATCATTGGGCTTCCACTGGGACGACCGAATGTCATCCCAGTGTGCTGCGACGCCAGGTTACTGCGGAGCTGGGTTGGTTGTGTGGGGAAAGTGAATTTAAAATATCCAATCAAGTCAAAAAGAAACTTTATTAATTTTGCTTAAATGGAAAGGAGTAAAAAGGAGTGAGGGTCAAAAAAATAAAAGACCTGGTTCACTCCGTGGCGGTCAACATGTTTCTGCCTCATGGAGTGTTAATCGGGCATTCGTCAGGACCAGAGGGGGATGTGCGCAGCCCCGGTGGTGTGAACTCGCTAAGGTCCACCCAACCGTGGGCTGATGTGTGAAAAAACAAAAAAACACTGAATAGTGTGAACTCCGCCAAGTAAAATAATTAATTATGGGGAGAGGAACGAGTTTACTAGAGAGGCCAGTCCGTTAGAAGCCTCATGGATCCCGGTAGGGGGGTGGGAGCAAAATGGCACACCGCCCTTGCTGCTCTACACCCGCGATATGCCTAAACAGCCTCTTGCTGCCGGGTTCACACATCAGCCCAGACATCAGACATAAATGTCGAAATATACACATTTCAGCTTCATTTTTTCACAAAACCTAAAATAAATATGTATAGATACAGACAAAGTGAGAAAAAAAAATATGGATAAATATAAACGGAATTGTCAAAAAACTGAATACCATAAACCAGGAGCCATAAACATAAATGAAATAACAGTATATGTCAGCCTGTGATCTCACTCCTTTAATATGCGGTCCAAATAAACAGGTAACCTAACACTGCAAAATTCAAATATACTAATATTTGATGATATGGCAGCACAGTGAATGGTGCACCTGCTCTAAAGACAACTCGCTCTGCGTACAGAAAATAAATACAAACCTCTGTGGAATGTAACACATTTTAATATTATGGACATAACTCTTCACTTCTGCAGTACAGGAACAGTTAATAAAACGCCTTAAAAATCAACAGCATATCACAGTGAAAACGGTTATAGTACAAATTGTAACTGAGAATGAGGTTATTTAAGGACGGGGACTCAAAGAGTTCACTTCTCTCTCCTTTCACCGAGTGTGAAAGTCTCAAAGCACTGGCAACTACAATTCCTCTTTCTCCTGATGTGTTACCAACATCAGAAGGATGAAAGGCTGAGTCGACCTCCTCAGGCATTAGAACGTATTGCTTGGAAATTTTCACATAGGTCTTGCTAGGAGGCACACTAACTTGTCAGACTTGTTTATATGGATTTGAACGTTCGGCTTGCAGATTGCACACTCATCTGAGCAGCATGTTCATCAACCTACTGAGCTATCTTCCCTGTCAGCAAGCAATGCTACTGTTTGCCAAGCGTTCTTCCTGAGGCGTATTAAAAGCAAGGTAAGATGGGAAATTTGGTTCAGCTGGAGTTAATGATGAAAGAAATTATTTCTTTAAATATATTGATCTGTATGTGTCTAAACACATGAACACATTTTTGCCACTTTTAGGATACTTAAAATTTAAGTAAGCGAGTTGCAATCAAAATGTTGAATGGTTGAGGGAGGGATGCATCGCAGAATTTGAATAAATGCATAGTAGCTAATTCATCTATTTTAATCTGGCTCACATAATAATATTTTTGAATATTTGTGACGTTTACAATTCCCTAAGAGTTCTACAAGTATTTCTGAAGTGATGGTGGGACAGACACACAAAATGACAAAAAGCTTTGGTTGTCAAATCCAGAAGTGACACGGAGGATGCCCTGCCTAGGCATTAGTTTGAAATGTATTCACCTGTGGATGTTTTTTACCACGATGATTGTACATGTTATATATATATATTCAGATTTACTTTGATAACCCTTGCAAATTCCCCAAAGCTGACTACTTCCAAAGTTTCGTGGGGTTGAGCTGCTACTCACAAGTGTCTCAGACTCTTACTGCTGATGAAGACCCCTAAATATCCCCTGAGGGGTCGAAACGTCATCCACTCATTACATTTTGCACTGTTTACTATTCAACCACACTGTTTGAAGCAATCTAAATGCAGTAAACTCTTCTTCTGGCTTGTGACCTGAGATGACTTTGACAGCCAAAACTTTTCAACATTATGTGTGTCTGTCCTGCCAAGTTCCGCTGTAATTTTCTGACTAATCCCATGTGCACTGCGTCATCACTTCATCAATACTTACTGATGTGTACACTGTGACAAAGATACACACAAAATGGCATCTCAAATTGACTAAAAATAAATGGGTAAGATACTATGTGGTCTTTCCATGTCTGTGGAGCTTCCCGGCTAAAACTGTACTACATGTTATTTGCAATTTGCAAATCTATAGCTTAATCATCCTATGTGTAGCAAAATAAGTGTACATGAGTTGAGAGTCGACGCCTGCACAGATAAAACATATGTAACAAAATCATTAAATTTACTAATTAACTTCGACTGAGCCCAATTGCCTTACCCACTTGCCCTGGCTCCCTGTTACTCGAGCAGTTTACTATTATAAGCAGCAGAGCCCATGAATCTTTAGGGATTCCTCTCCAATGGCCCTCAAGTCTTTTCCTTGCTGTTTTCCGTGAGATAGTTCAGTGGGTTAACTAACCTACTGCAGCGACCTCTTTTATATTTAGAGTCATACGATTTACAACAATCAATCAGTCGTTTTGTAGAGCACAACTTGTCACCTGTGAGGGAATCCAGGCGCTCGAGTTAAGCCAGTGGGCTTTGGAGCCTGCAGCAAAAATCTACACGTATATTTCAATCAAAGCAGGGTGGCTTAGGGTGGTTAATGCACCAGTTACAGAGGTGTCTGTGTAACCCCATGGCCGCTGATTCACCCCCCCCCCCCCCATGTAGATTAAATGGCTAATCGACCAGCTGATGAGATCTCTGTGCGCCTTGCTCTTGGATGATGCCACTCTTGAGGTGCAGACTCCGCCTTTCAACCTTCGTAGGCGAAGGGTAGGAGTGTCATCTATTTCTTGAAAGACAAATCAGAATTCAATCAATGGAGGTTTTCGGATATCTCTGTGAATTACGTTGCTGGATTTAATACCTGAAGACACCGCCACACAAAACACTGTCCCTTCCGAAATGCAAATGTTTTCATATTGTTGCTCTATTAAAAATGAATGAACAAACACAACATACAAGACAAAAATAATTCCAGCTTTAAACACATTTTAGTAAGGTCCGACATGTAATTTCAGACAAATTAATGTAAATTGAAATGTTCTTACACACACCACTGTCCTCTCACCCTCACCCCGTAGGATGTGGATTCTCAGAGGATTAAACTTTAAGTACCAGTATGCATTACAGTCAGGCGCGCAACACCCATTGGACTCACAGGGCTTCAGCCCCCCCCCCCGTCGTGTGTGGCAGCCCGGGATGAGACACCTTCCCGGGCAAAAAAGCAGCCGCACCCGAGCACTTCACAGGTCTTTAAAAGACCATTTGCATGTTAATGAGGCCTCGCTGTTGTTTCACCCCTTCTAAGAGCCCCTGCTGCTCCACTCTGCCTATTGCTTAAGTTCAGCCCCCCCCGAAATTTTTGCTCAGCCCCCCCCGAAATTTGGCTCTAGTTGCGCCTCTGATTACAGTGCAACATATCTCGACCTCCCAGGTCTTTGTTCATTTGTGAGACCCGGCTTTGTCTCCTTTTAAGTTTTCTCGGGTGAAGTCTTTCAGAACCACCTTTTAATACCTCTGTTTTTTCAGCCCCCTCCCCCCCCCCCCCCCCCACACACACACACAAAATACATCTCCGTAGACCCTCTGCAGTTTTGTACACAGCTCCCGCCCTCTTTCACAGAACGAGCCCCTTGAGTGACAGGTGGTGGGGAGTACCCTCCTCCGCCCTCCATCTTCCAGACAAACAACAATTGCACCTGTGTGAGCAGAACAGGTTCCGCCTTCCCCTTCATCCACCCCCACACCTGAAACCGAATCCACCCGAGCCGGTGTCTGGAATACCCATGTACGGAAGAGGATATCCTGGGGGGGCTCCCGTTACAGCACCGCTAGCCGGAGGGAGAGGCGAGCGTGGCGCAGAGAAAATGGTCCTCTTCTCTCAGAATACAATGTCGTTTTTTAAAAAGCATTTCCGGCTCTCGTTCAGTGTACCTCCTCCGCAGATTAAAATTCGCAACATTGTTTTACTTATGAAATTCACGTTTTTGCTGTGTTGACCCACCGCGCAACCTTCATCAGGCCTCTGAAGGCAAGACGCCTCCCAAAATGCATTGTGTTTGGAGTTTGTTGCCTCCATTTTGAAATTTGAGGACCTCACGCTGCTCTCCTCATCATTCTTCTTTGGGCTCCTTTCTTATACCCCACCTGGTTAGACATAGTCCCGTTTGTCGAGGCCACCCGGTGGAGCTGTGGAGCGGGCAGAGGGTGCGGAGTACCCCACTCTCTGCTGGTAGCGGTCGTCTTGTGGGGGGCAGGAGCAGCAGAGCAGGGCTCCACCGAGCAGCAGCAAGGCACTGCCCCCCCAGCCGATGTAGAGGGAGGACCCCAACTCCCGCTTCAGGGGCTCGGCCACTAGTGGGTTGTAGAAGTCCCGGATGATAAAGTTGGCCGACCAACAGACGGGTATGAGGCAGAGCAGCCCCGACAGAATGAAGAGGACGCCGGCCACCACCATGATCCGTGCCTTGGCACCCGCATCGTCCACGCAGTTGGTGCACTTGGCGCCAATGATGCTGACGAAGAGGCCTAGCACCGCCATTAGGATGGAGATGACAGTGAGGGCTCGGGCGGCCTGCAGGTCCTGGGGCAAGGCCAGCATGGAGTCGTAGATCTTGCACTGCATCTGGCCGGTGCTCTGCACGATGCAGTTCATCCACAGGCCCTCCCAGATGATCTGCGCCACCACGATGCTGTTACCGATGAAGGCCGTCACCTTCCACATGGGCAAGGCACAAGCAATAACGGTGCACAGCCAGCCCACCATACTTAGGGAGATGCCCATAATCTCGAGCCCAGCAGACGGCATCTTGTGGCGCCTTACCCCCAGGAGAGGAGTACAATTTAACAATGAGGTCTCCGGAGTGTGCTCTTGGACGGGCAGGTCTACAGATTCTCCAGTGGGTGCTAAGAACCAAGTTGTTGAAGGGTTTGTTCACTGAACGAATACAGTTGAAGGGTTGGCTCACAAAAGGCCTGTGGGTTCAAGGAATCCTCAACAGACGGCAACCAACAAGTGAGTGGGTGGGTGTAGTAACTAGGGAAATTCACTAAACAAACAGAGGTCCAAGGAATCTCCACTGGGGACTAACAGTAGAGCAAGTCGAGGACATTCACTTGACAAGAACAAGTCCAGGGGAACACCTGTGAGCACCAAAAACTGGACGTTCACTTAACAAAGATGGTTCCACGGATTGTCTGTTGGCCCGCCATGTCATCAGCCTCTTTGTGTTTGTAAAGTTGCAAACTTCAAGTCCTTGGTGGTTGAGAGAAAGGTTTCCTTTCGTGGATGCCTTCAGTCGGAGTGGTTGCGCATCAGAGGCATCGGCTGTTCTTCTGTCCCTGTGCATGAGCGCGAAGAATGTGCATCATCTACGACTGCGATGGCGCAAGCGATCGACAGCCATTGTGCAAGCGACAGAAGGGTCGGGTATCCACACTTTCTGGCTGAGCCTTGGGTTTGCGGGTTATCGAAGTGTTTGCGAGTCACAGGTATCACGTGGACTTCACATCCATGGGGTTGAAAGCTCAGGGTGTCGGGTAGTCTCCGGCTTGCGTGGTTGTGGCATGGGATCGCAGAGAGTCACCGGTCCCAGGAGTTCAGGTGTGGGGTTGCTGGTTGTCTTGTGAGAGCAGCTTAGCCTGGGGGTACAGGGCAGTCTCCGTTCCCTGGGGAGCCTGGAGTCTTGGGCAGTCTTCAGTGGTCAAGCCTAGAGGTCACCAGAGGTCGCAGGTGTTCTTTGCAGGTGCTGCGGCTCCTGAGCGCCTGTGTGCAATGGGCCGTGCACCCTCAGCATTTTATAAGGCACCTGCAGCTGGGCGTGTCCTAGGAGGGAGGGTTCGACCTAGGAAGGCGTCGCTGACGTCGTGTTGGGAACCGAAGCCGTCTGTCCCTCCGGGCCACGCTCTGCTGCGTCTTTGTTCGTTGTTTCTCGGATCTTATGTTGTTCCATTGTTGTGGCTGCGGAGTGGGAGCACACCGAGGAGGCGGGCGGGAGGGAGGAATGGAGTGGGACTGTGAGAGGAGGAGGAGAGAGGGAGCAGAGGGCGAGGAGCAAGAGAGAGGGAATGAGAGAGCCAGAACAGAAGATGATTAATGGGGGAGGGAGAGGATGAGAAAAGCAGAGAGAGGAGGAAGGAGCGGGGGGAGGGGGGTTGGAGAAAGAATAAGGGTGAGGGTAGGAAAGAGTTTTTAAGTAGGAGAAGAAGACTGAGGAAAGGGAGAAGGGACAGAGTTGAGGAGTGTAAACGCAGAGAAGGAGGGCCGAAGAAAAAAAGGTGAGAAAAGGGGCCTCCGACGGAAAAAGTTAAGGAGGAAGGAAGAAAAAGAAAGAACGAGAAGAAAAGGAAGACACGAGAATGGGTGAAAGAAAAAGAGGAGAAGACGGGCAGAATAGTGACTCGAAGTGTGCACACTTGTATGCCACCAGCCCGACCAGAGGTCTGCAAAAGTAATGAGTATGAGACCCCGCAAGCCTTCACACCACGGTCCTGTTATCACAAACCACCTCTGTCACATGACCAGCTAGTGCTACCCCGCAGCAGCCACAGCTAACTCACCACCTGCAAGAACTATCACATTACCTACGTGCAGTATTGTATGACCGCCAGTATTATCAGGCCAGTGACCACGACTATTACATCACCAGCCAGGACTATCACATCAACAGGCGTCATATTGCACCGCCCATCAGGTTCAACACATCACCCTCCCAGCTAGCACCATCACGTCACCAGGTGTCACATTACTTCACCCGCAGAGCTAACACATCACCACAAAAGAACTTTCACATCTCTAACAAGACGCCATATCACATCAACTATCAGGTGTCATATCGCATCACCCTTCAGGTTCAACACATCCACCTCCAGAACTTGACATCACCAGCTAGCGCAATCACATCACTAGGTGTCATATCGCATGACCCACACGGCTGCTACCTCACACACAAGAACTTCCCCGTGGCCAATCAGGACCATCATGTCACCAGGTGTCATATTGCATGACCCATATGACTAATACCTCACACACAAGAACTTTCACATCACCAACCAGGACCATCCCATTTCTCTGAGCCTCTATCAATAACTGGAAGACTGCCAGAAAGGCTGGCAACAAAGGGGAAAGCCTCTTTTCCAACCTTGCACATTATGTAGGCATATATTAGACCCTGATATTCTAAGACTCTGACAATGAGCTTTCTAAGTGGACACACCTCCTCCAGGTCTCACCATCTCCATAATTGACTGCCCTCTTCATTTCATCTTCTGCCTAGTAAAGGGCCGAGTTTTATTGAGCCTTTAATATTGTCCATGCGCCATCAACTAAGGAGTCCCTAGGTCCGATGTCTTCAGATATGAGCCGCCTATCACGAGCGAGCTCAGTGAGAAGCCCAGGAACCAATAACTTTTAGCACCTGGAAACTCTCCCGCCTCTCCCGTGTGGTGTCTCCTCTTTACTATATCAGGATCAATTGATCCCTATGTGCTGCACGCATGTAACGTTGCACGTACCCAATGTGCAACGTTCCAATAGAAGAGGCTTTCTCCTTTGTGGCCAACCTTCCTGGTAGTTTTGCAATCGCTGATTGGGGCTCATGGTGTTCAGTATATATTTGGGATGAGTCGACTCTATCTCATATTTCCTTCATTGCTCTCATTCGTGGCACTGCCACATCACAATATGAAACCTCAGGTATATCAAGCCCGGTGGCATGGAGAATATAAGATACTATTAAAAGTTCTTTTGTGTAGACCCGGTAGTGGTGGTGTGCCTTGTGAACATCTCAGTTACCAGGAGTCAAGACCATCGCCCACTGAAGTGGCATGCTTCATCATAGGGTCAGCTTCTCGTCTGTCAAGGTGACTGGTTTGGCCACGTGGACTCCAACGTGGGAGCACTTGATGGAGATCTTGTGATAATGTTCATTGATATTGAAGATGCCACGCAATAGGGACCTGGCACGTGAGCACCTTAAATGACCTGTAGGTAAACTGGGGCAGTTGTATACATTTTTACTACGGTAAGATTAAAAACAGTGCAGACAGTTTATGGGGACGCCGAGAGTATTACCTACCTTCACATGCACATCAATATTTCAACATGGGGAACAGGACTGGACTGGGAAACGCACAGCTGCCCTGGCAAAAATGCTCACACTAGACCTGCTCCCTTCGTCTCCTCATGCAATCTCTCTCTTTCCATCCATCTGTTCTCCCTCTCCTTTCTCTCTTGTCCCTCTATGATTGCTTTCTCTCTACCTTCCCTCTCCCTCTCTGTCTCTCTCTAGGAGCCACATGTATGACAGAAATATTTTGTGATTTCCTAATTGCGACTTTTTTTGCGACTTGCAAAATGTGATATACAGCAGTTTCTCAGACAATGTTTGCGATTCCCAAAGGGGTCGCAATTGACCTGCTCATAAATTTTTATGAGGCAGGTTCGCAAATTGCGACCCATTGAGAATGGCCTGTAATCACCGGGATGGTGGCCTGCTGGGATGAACAGACCACCATGTCTGTGACTGCTTGTTAAATAAAGCATTTTTTATATGGAAATCCAGCCAGTTTTCCTTAAAGGAAAACAGGATGCATTTAAAAAATAAAAGTGAAAAGCTACCTTTTCATTTTTTAAGAGGAGGCAGAGGTCAGAGGAACCACTGCCTGCTCTTTAAAAATGTTGTCGCCCACAACCTTCCCATTGCAAATGTATACCATTTTTCACGGAATCGGCAAAATATGAAAGTTTTGCGACCACATTCCAGTTGCAAAACATTCATACATACCCCGGCAACTTGCGATTAGGAAGGGGCGTTAATGAAATGCCCCTCCCTAATACTGACTCGCAAACCCTATTTTGAGAGTCGGTAATAGGTTACTGACTCGCTAAACGATTCATTAGCAGTCGCAAACAGCCTTATTCTCCATTTGCGACCGCTAACACCCTAGAAGCCTCCCTGTGCCTGCTCCAACTATTGTTGGGAGATGGGGAAAGTAACAAAGGCACCAGGAGCAGCTCTGGGCTTGCAAAACCAGACACTGGGGAAATGCCCAATGGAATAAGAGACTCTCTGTTTGAGTCAACTCATACAAGCTCCACAAGGGGTATGTGGCTTCTGTCAGTATGAGAGGTCCAATGGATGTGATAGACAGTGATGATTATATCCAGCCCAGTGCCTGCATTTGCACCTACCTCAACACCCACACCGTTCCCCACACCCATATGCGAGACACCGACAGGGGGTCAAGAAACTCCCGGAAACTAGTACAGGTAGATGATGGCATTGCCAGGACTTAGCAAACATGGTCGTTTGACCCTTTGTGCTTTGGTTGGATAGTAAACAAGCATTGGCATAGCCAATAGGTCTCGCCTTTGGGACCTTATAAGTGTTTAGTTATCCAGCACAAACTCCTTGGTGCAACAACATCAAGTGTTGCATGGCTAAACACTTATAAGGTCCCAAAGACGAGACCTATTGGCTATGCCAATGCCTGTTTTGAGTGAGTGGCTCGTGCAGGTATGCCACTCTGAGGTAGAGATGCTGCGAGTGCTTTTACAGGAGCCCCTGTGACATTGCGCCACTTCAAAATGTATCTTGGGTCTGGTGTAATACTTCCAGCCCCTATTACCGTCTTCTCGCACCCAATGCACCCTTAAATGTCCCATGTACAGCCGGGGTTGACACTCCTATTACCCCTGCCCACCAGTGACACTTTACCTGTCACGGATGGTGGTGGAGGTGGTAGACGTGGTGGTGGTGGTGGACATGGTGGTGGTGGACGTGGTGGTGGTGGACATGGTGGTGGACGTGGTGGTGGTGGTGGACGTGGTGGTGGTGCTGGTGGTGGTCGTGGTGGTGGACATGGTGGTGGATGTGGTGGTGGTTGTGGACTTGGTGGTGGACTTGGTGGTGGTGGTGGACATGGTGGTGGTGGTGGATGTGGATGTGGTGGTGGACATGGTGGTGGTGGTGGACATGGTGGTGGTGGACGTGGTGGTGGTGGACATGGTGGTGGTGGATATGGTGGTGGTGGACATGTTGGTGGTGGTGGCTTTGTTGGTGCTGGCCGTGGTGATGGACATGGTGGTGGTAGACATAGTGGTGGTGGATGTGGTGGTGGTGGTTGACGTGGTGGTGGTGGACGTGGTGGTGGTGGTGGTTAACGTGGTGATGATGGGTGTGGTGGTGGACATTGTGGTGGTGGACATGGTGGTGGTGGACGTGGTGGTGGTGATGGACGTGGTGGTGGACATGGTGGTGGTGGACATGGTGGTGGTGGACGTGGTTGTGGTGGACATGGTGGTGGTGGACGTGGTGGTGGACGTGGTGGTGGACATGGTGGTTATGGACGTGGTTGTGGACATGGTGGTTATGGACATGGTGGTGGACATGGTGGTGGTGGTGGATGTGGTGGTGGATGTGGTGGTGGTGATCTTGGTGGTGGTGGACATGGTGGTGGTGGACATGGTAGTGGTGGACATGGTGGTGGTGGACATGGCGGTTGACGTGGTGGTGGTTGATGTGGATGTGGTGGACGTGGTGGTGGACGTGGTGGTGGTGGACGTGGTGGGGGACGTGGTGGGTGACGTGGTGGTGGATGTGGTGGTGGACATGGGCGTGGTGGTTGTGGTGGATGTGGTGGTGGATGTGGTGGTGGTGGACGTGGTGGTGGGTGTGGTGGTGGTGGACGTGGTGGGGGACGTGGTGGGTGACGTGGTGGTGGATGTGGTGGTGGTGGACATGGTGGTGGTGGACGTGGGCATGGTGGTTGTGGTGGTGGGTATGGTGGTGGCCTTTGTGGTGGACGTGTTGGTGGATGTGGCAGTGGATGTGGTGGTGGTGGACGTGGTGGTGATGGACATGGTGGTGGTGGACGTGGTGGTGGTGGTGGATGTGGTGGTGGTGGACATGGTGGTGGTGGACGTGGTGGTGTGGATGTGGTGGTGGTGGGCGTGGTGGTGGTGGCATGGTTGTGGTGGGTGTGGTGGTGGACGTGGTGGTGGTGGACACAGTGGTGGTGGATATGGTGGTGGTGGACACAGTGGTGGTGGTGGACATGGGCGTGGTGGTGGGTGTGGTGGTGGTGGATGTGATGGTGGTGGGTATGCTGGTGGTGGTGGATGTGGTGGTGGGTGTGGTGGTGGTGGACGTGATGGTGGTGGGTATGGTGGTGGTGGTGGCCTTGGTGGTGGACGTGGTGGTGGACGTGTTGGTGGATGTGGCGGTGGATGTGGTGGTGGTGGACGTGGTGGTGATGGACATAGTGGTGGTGGACATGGTGGTGGTGGTGGACATGGTGGTGGTGGTGGATGTGGTGGTGGTGGACGTGGTGGTGGTGGACGTGGTGGTGTGGATGTGGTGGTGGTTGATGTGGTGGACGTAGTGGTGGGCATGGGCGTGGTGGTGGTGGGTGTGGTGGTGGTGGCGTGTTGGTGGTGGGCATGGTGGTGGATGTGGTGGACATGGTGGTGGTGGTTGAGTTGGTGGTGGTGGACGTGGTGGTGGTGGAAATGGTGATGGTGGATGTGGCGGTGGTGGACGTGGTGGTGGATGTGGTGGTGAATATGGTGGTGGATGTGGTGGACGTGATGGTAGATGTGGTGGTGGTGGACCCGGTGGTGGTGGACGTGATGGTGGTGGACGTGGTGGTGGATGTGGTGGACATGGTGGTGGATGTGGTGGTGGTGGACGTGGTGGTGGTGGACGTGGTAGTGGTGGACCTGGTGTTGGTGGTGGTGGATGTGATGGTGGTGGATGTGGTGGTGGTGGATGTGGTGGTGGTGGATGCGGTGGTGGTGGTGGATGTGGTGGTGGGCATGGTGGTGGTGGTGGATGTGGTGGTGGTGGATGTAGTGTTGGTGGTGGATGTGGTGGTGGACGTGGTGGTGGTGGTGGATGTGGTGGACGTTGTGGTGGTGGACATGGTGGTGGATGTGGCGATGGTGCATGTGGCGGTGGTGGTGGTGGATGTGGTGGATGTTGTGGTGGTGGAGGTGGTGGTGGTGGACGTGCTGGTGGTGGT
Source organism: Triturus cristatus (assembly GCF_964204655.1). Lineage (NCBI taxonomy): Eukaryota > Metazoa > Chordata > Amphibia > Caudata > Salamandridae > Triturus > Triturus cristatus. The sequence goes on from NC_140590.1 coordinate 1,179,063,425, forward strand.
GGACATGGTGGTGGTGGACGTGATGGAGGATGTGGTAGTGGACATGGTGGTGGTGGTGGACGTGGTGGACGTGGTGGTGGAAGTGGTGGTGGATGTGGTGGTGGAGGACGTGGTGGTGGTGGATGTGGTGGTGGTGGATGTGGTGGTGGATGTGGTGGTGGTAGATGTGGTGGTAGTGGACGTAGTGGTGGTGGACGTGGTGGTGGACATGGTGGTGGTGGTGGTGGATGTGGTGGTGGTGGATGTGGTGGTGATGGATATAGTGGATGTGGTGGTGGTGGTGGATGCGGTGGTGGTGGACGTGGTGGACATGGTGGTGGTGGAGGACATGGTGGTGGTGGACATGGTGATGTGGTGGTGGACGTGGTGGTGGATGTGGTGGTGGTGGTGGACATGGTGGTGGATGTGGTGGTGGTGGACATGGTGCTGGTGGTTGTGGATGTGATGGTGGTGGACATGGTGATGGACATGGTGGTGGTGGACGTGGTGGTGGTAGTAGACGTGGTGGATGTGGTGGTGGTGGTGGACGTGGTGGTGGTGGACGTGGTGTTGGTGGACGTGGTTGTGGACTTGGTGGTGGACGTGGTGGTGGTGGTGGACGTGGTGGTGGTGGATCTGGCGGTGGACGTGGTGGTGGTGGATGTGGTGGTGGTGGACATGGTGGTGAACATGGTGGTGAACATGGTGGTGGTGGACGTGTTGGTGGTGGTGGACGTGTTGGTGGTGGACGTGGTGGTGGTGGATGTGGTGGTGGTGGACGTAGTGGTGGTGGATGTGGTTGGTGGACGTGGTGGTGGTGGACGTAGTGGTGGTGGATGTGGTGTTGGTGGTGGACGTGGTGGTGGACGTGGTGGTGGATGTGGTGGTGGTGGTGGATGTGGTGGTGGTGGACGTGGTGGTGGTGGAGGACGTGGTGGTGGTGGAGGACGTGGTGGTGGACGTGGTGGTGGTGGATGTGGTGGTGGTGGACGTGGTGGTGGACGTGATGGGGACTTGGTGGTGATGGATGTGGTTGTGGACATGGTGGTAGTGGTGGTGGACCTGGTGGTGGTGGATGTGGTGGTGGTGGACGTGGTGGTGGTGGACGTGGTGGTGGTGGATGTGGTTGTGGACGTGGGAGGGGACGTTGTGAAAAGGTGGCCTGATATTTGCTGTTCACTAGTTCTAGTGCATACCTTGTATTAGTCCAAACAACCCCTTCTGGTGAATTGGTTAAAGACAACCTTTATTGAAAGCTATCCTAGTGGTAGCTTTGGAGCGCAGCCTTCGGGCTAAGTCTTGAAGGAATGTAAACCAGCTTGTTTTACCAGTCTATAATCTCTTGAATGATCAAATGAAAGGACAACCACACCAGGTATATATTCAAAATATATGTATTTAGGTTAACACACACCCCTCTAGTCTCTTTATGAGACTAGAGTTCGAAGAACTTCAGTTACAAGTGAGCAATCATCAGTAATAGCACAAATACACGTTTGGGCCCTAGGGGCGTACCAAACCATATACCAAAAAAGTGGTATAAGAACCACGTCTGAACTAGACACAAGGCCTAGAGCCTGTAGAATTGCTGGGACCCCAAGGAACCACCCAAGCTAGTGACACAGGGGACACACGGGGACTGTCTGCAGTGTGAGAAGAAATTTAAAGATTAGGGACACTTAGAATCGAGTCAGGACCAAACCCTTTTGGACTTAAGAAGTTCTAGGGCTAGCACCCATGGGAGCACCGGAGTACTCAAGTTACCTCACCCAGGGAAGCCGGGTGCATAGGTGTCTTTTGGTGTTGGGTCACGTCGTCGATTGCAATGGAAGCCTGCAAAGAACTGCTGCTGCCGTGAAGAGGATAAGTGTCCGAAGAGATCCAAGCCTGGATCTAGGAAGGAAAGAACCTGAAAGCAGAGGGGACAGAGTCTGGGTCACTAGCCAGTGACCGAGGGCAGGATGGACCAATGCCCACAGATGTCGGGTGCTTCAGGAGAGTTGATGGGTGTCTTGACTCTTCAGCCACGAGGTCCAGGAGGCGTCGACGAAGTCCACGAGCTGGATTCAAGCTGTCCGACAAAGTCTATCGAGTGCTGCAGTATCGGCGACCAGAATGGACCCAACAAGCCTTGGCAACGGCAAGTCACTGGAATTCAGAGAAAGGACTGCGGTGCAGACCAGCAAGGTCTGAGGGACTCACCCAGCAAAGGTAAGTCAGGGCACGTCTGGAGCAACCAGGAAAGCCCAAGCAGAAGCAGAGTTGCCTTCGTGGGGACCTGCTAGCCAACGGGCTAGTGATGATGAAGGAGCCTCGAGCAGTCGCACTTGAAGCTGGCCCACGGGTCACTCGTGGAGTGGAGGTCAACAATCTTCAGTGCAGGAGATGCTCAAGGCTGGGGCTACTTGAAGCCCAAAGCACAACTTCGAGGAAGCCCAGGAAGATGCTGTTGCTGCAAAAGATCACAGTGTCCAGGGATCACGGTCCTACGTCACCCACGATAGCCACGGGCCTCAGCGTTGCTGTGGACTCAGGGTAGCCTCGGGGAAATCTGGAAATCCACCTCTGGTGATGCAAAGACTTCGGCGTCCAGCGGGAGCTTCAGCATGGTAGACCGGTCAGTTGCTTCTTTGGTGCCTGCCAAGCAGGGGAGTCACTCCTTGACCCCAAGGGAGATTTCTTCCATCTTCTAGTCATGATAGAAAGTCGAAGGTCCAGGATATATGTTGCAGAGGTTCGTCCAGGGTCATCTAAAGTCGCAGGGACTGGGTTCCCATACTTATACTAAGTTTGGGGTTTGGACATACTCTAGGGACCCACCTATGGGAGGGTTTGGAAAGAGGGGTGGTTACACCCATTTCCTTTGTCCAGTTTCACGCCAGAGCAGGGGCAGGTAGCCCCTGCAACCGGTTTGAATGGAACTATGCACAAGGACACCACATGTGTCCCCAGTGCAGGACTTCAAAGCACCAGAGAGTGCACCCGCCCAGCCCCAAAACACATCTGCCTGTCTGGGGAGGTGGTTACACCTCCCTTCGACAGGAAACCTATTGTCCAGGCCTCCCCTGCCGGAGTTTCGGTCATCAGCAGGAGGCCAGACCCGTGTCTGTGGCAGAGGCATCCATTTTGTGATGCCAGGGCTCAGGAAAGTCCTACTGGATTTGACCAGTGTGAACATGTCTCTCCCTCTAGAAGGGTGGAATGCAACCCCCGCCGCCAGAACTGGAAGGGGGGTAGTATTCCAAAGCGTTTGACACCAAACACGACATGTTTTGATGCAGCCATTCCAAAGTTAGCATTTACCGCGAGGTTATAATGCACTTAAGAGTATATGGTATGGCTGTATCACGGAACAGCCATAAGGAAGGATTTCCGAAATCTGCAGAGGGGCTCAGCTCATGCTTGGGCACCCTCTCACACAAAACCAAGCACTCTGCCTTCAGGATTGTCAAGGCCTGCCGTAGGAGTGACTTATAGGTTTATATGTGTCTGTATATATATGTGGATATAGGTAGCCTATACCACTGTAAGGGGTGCAAGCACGCCCTTGCCCAGGCTGCAGTAGCAGACCTGTGGTGCCATTTTGGAGTGCTTCCCAGGGGTTGCATAATACATGCTTCAGCCCCTGGTAGGCCTCTGAGGTACCTATGCCCTAGGTACATAGTATACCCAGTTTTGGAAGTGGGCGGGAACGGCAGGGCACGGCGTGCCCCTACTTCTTTAATTCTATAGATTCCGTTCCCCTACTTTTTTATTTTGAACATGCGTCCCTGGACGTAAGAACTATCCAAGGCCTTCAGAGAAGGCTCTGCATTTGTGGCTGTTCGGGGACGGACGGGGAGCAGAGAAGGAAAAGGTCTCTGTCTCTTGCTTCCTGCCCAGACAAGACAAGGAACGTGTCCGCTTCTGCTCAGCCGCTGGCAGCTGCCCCCCCTCTTTCTTACTCTTATTCCCTATCTGTCTGTCTAGCTCCTCCTCACTTACCGAAAACCGTGACTCAAGAAATGATTTTTTCTCACCCTTTCTTCCTGTCGCTCATTTGTTCGCCTGTGAAATGGATGCAAAATAGAAAAACACTTTTGCTGGAAATGCCGTTTTTACATTTTTCTATTCCAAAGTGCAGCCACAGAAATAAAAGGTTCAAAATATGAAAAATCAATAACTAAATAAAGCAAGACGGAGTGTTCTTAAAGTGGCCAGATCGGTTTTATTCAAACCCCAAAAACATTAGCGTCACTTTACTGAGTTTGCCAGTGAAGCGCTGTTTTTCCCCGGTGGGGAAGTTGGCCAAACCTGGAGGTACTGCAATACCTGATTGATGGGTGGATTGGAAAACAAAATGTGTCCGGCGGCTTTGTGTTCACGAATGTGGTCTTTTTAAACCATACTTCTTACGTTTTGTGAGCATATAAGCAGTGGACATTGAAATGGGTCCTTTCTGGGCCCTGTAGTTTTCAGGCAGAAGCACTCACTGATTTCTGAATAGTGAGTGTAAAAGTGTTAAGTTCACCATGTTGTTCCTGCTTACATTTCGCATGCTTTATTTAATCTTTCATTCCCTACGAGTGATTGCTTTTTCCAGGATTTTGTTACTTTTTCCTTTAGGGAGCATATTGCTCTTGCCTAGTGCATAATTTGAATTGAGTCTCATCCAGTTGTTTATAGCAGGTCAAATTGGATTGTAGTTGAAGGCAGTGTAAATTTCTCTCAGTAGGGCAGTATGGTGTTCAGTGAGGGAGCGGATGTAGCACTGGGGGCAGAGCTGCCGAATTTAGAACTGGGGAACCAGGTTCAGCCTTCATGAGCAGTCCCCCAGACCACTCTCCTGAGGGAGCACATTTCCATGGTAGACTTTAAAAGGCCCCGGAAAAGCCCTGGTGTATTAGCACCAGCAGGTGGACCCTAGCAGTGGCAAGTGTAGGTTCACCTTGAAGGCTTGCTCACCACAATCCATACTGAAGTTCAGCTCCAGTCTTGCAGGCAGGTCTACGAATTAGCAGACCCTAGAGCAACAGTGACTCTGTCACTGAGGTCACAGGCCCCCTGTGAAGAGCTGGCTCTAGGGCGGTGCGACCGGTGTGACCGCAACAGGTGCTGACTTTGAGTGGGGGCGTTGTATATTATCGTTTTAAAAGCACTTGCTGCCTCCTTTCTGGCCTACAGCAATTTTCAGCAATAATAAAAATGTCATGATAACTCCGGTCAATAAAAGTCTTCCTAGAGCGAGATCGGAGTTTTGTCTAGTGGAAGTTTTGACTCATGCGCAGAGGTATTTCTTTTTTTTTTTAAATTAATTTATTTCAATTTCAGACTCAAAAAGAACACATACAGATGGTTATGCTGTAGCAATTGATGACACATTACCAGTTCGTACACTCAGGTGGCAGGAGATATTGACAATGAATTAGATGACAATTGCAGACAGACAAACACTTGATAGTAATCAATCAGGTATACAATGTGGCAGTAGAGGATTACAGTACATTAATGACATGAGCAATCAGACATCAGTGATAGTCAACAGGCATGCAGTGAGCGGGCCCCAAATATCACGAGGTTTGGAAGTACTAGGCAATTCCTCAGCATAGATAGCGCAGAGGGTTAATGTGCCTGCTGCTAAGAACATGTACCATGCCCATCTCAAAGTGCACATATTGTAAATAGGTCAGTGGGTTACTGCTTTTGTCAGTAAGATCCTTTTGCTACTTGCAGTTTATAAGTTAAAACCCTAACAAAGAACAGTGAGCTATTAACTTTCATCTTAGAGCTGCATACAAACTGCAAGGTATAAACTAGAGCTTTATGGTTTTTTCCCCTAAGCCTTTGATTTTCCTAATGTTGCAAAAAGTGTTCATTTGGATAGAAATCAATAATGATTATTAAAGTGACCCCCAATCATGGTATTAAGTTTTAAATTCTGGGTTTGTGTTTCTCCAGATCAATCATTATTAAACTATATTGCCTACTAATATGGTTGTCATGTGACTCCTACACCTTGTAGTCCTTTGTCTTATGTAACATTTCCCATGCAGTGATTTAGACACGTAAAATTGATTGTCTCTGTGTATATTGCTGACGACAGAAAATCCATGGCTCGGAAACAAATAGCGTGTGCCTCCACTTTTAAGCATATTTGGGACATTCTGTGATTTGAAACATATCCCACTTTGTGAATTTATTTTAATGTCAATAACTCATATAAATCGTTAAATAATCATGTGTATCCATTGGTTGAATTACATAACATAATAAGCTGTAACTGGTCAGTGAAATGCCAAACAAATACTAAAGATTGGGATGTTTTGCAATCCTGGCCACACCTCTAACTCCACCCACTGATCCAATCCTCAGGTTATTCCCGCCTTCTGATTCTCCGCCCACAGTTCCCCTACTTTTTTTTACCCACTTCGACCACTGAGTATACCATATATTAGGGGCTTATAAGGCACTCCAGAATCCACTTAGATATGTACCTAATGTACATGCAAACCATTTTAGAGAGGAAGCAGCTAGGCTGTGGTCCTGATTAGCAGGGCCACAGCCAGACTAAGGGTGAAAAACAGTGAAACACCAGCAAAAAGTGGGGGTACCCATGTGAAGCAGATCCTACTCTCCTACAGACGTGGTGGTGGGGGACGTGGTGGTGGTGGATGTGGTGGTGGTGGACGTGGTGGTGGTGGTGGTGGACATGGTGGATGTGGTGGTGGTGGACGTGGTGGTGGTGGACATGGTGGTGTTGGACGTCATGGTGGTGGATGTGGTGGTGGACATGGTGGTGGTGGTGGATGTGGTGGTGGTGGTGGACGTGGTGGTGGTGGACATGGTGGTGGTGGATGTGGTGGTGGTGGACATGGTGGTGGACGTGGTGGTGGACGTGGTGGTGGACGTGGTGGTTGTGGTGGTGGACGTGGCAGTGGTTGACGTGGTGGTGGCGGACGTGGTGGTAGTGGACGTGGTGTTGGTGGTGGACGTGGTTGACGTGGTGGTGGACGTGGTGGTGGACATGGTGGTGGTGGTGGACGTGGCGGTGGATGTGGTGGTGGTGGACGTGGTGGTGGTGGACATGGTGGTGGTGGTGGACGTGGAGTTCAAATAGCTGACACATTTGCCGTTAGGATCCATACAGCATGGTGACCAGCTGCGGCCCGTGGAGGGAGTTCCATGGGGCGGGAAGGTGAAGCGGGGGAGGGGCAGTGTGGGGGGTACTAAAAACCGGAATATGGATAATTGGAGGTAAGTAAACAATTATCCATATTCCGGTTTTTAGTACCCCCCACCCTGCCCCTCCCCCGCCCCGCCTTTCCGCCCCACGGAACACCCTCCACGGGCCGCGGCTGATGGTGACACAGGATATTTGCTTGAACAAAACTTCCACTGTATGAGTGAAATATCGGATGCTATTTAAAAAGACACATACAATTGAAATGCATTTCAAATATTTTGACTGTTTGAAAAATTAAGGGCTTTCACTTTTAAGTTCCCCAAAGGGAATTGATTAAAATGTGCTGTCAGTAATAAAGTTAAATCGGGAAATCGGGGAGATGAGTCATCCACAAGATGACAAAACAAGGAATGCTGCTGAGAGAGAGGGGGAGCAGGAGGTGAGCCCGGGAGTGGTGTGTACGTGCACCCTCAGTCTGCTCATTTTCAAGCACTGCACTCGTGCTTGTGGCGTGCCCCTGCTCGCTCCCGCAAGGTGGATGCCGCCACAAGCACAAGTGTGTGCTTGAAAATGAGCAGAGCGACAGCTAGAGTCCCCCCTAATGAGTGCATGTGCGCTGCGTAGGCGAGACCTTAAAACAAGCATTAATTGGTGGGCATTCCACTTGGCCTTGGTGTCACTGCACCTGTACCCTCTGCAGGGCTGGCAGCGCTACCCCTGCTTGGCGACATGGCGGCTGTAAGACCATAAAACATGGCACAGACAATCTGACATATAAAGCCCCACAGTGGGGCAGGGAATCAGACAGGGAGAAAGTAACTCAAATGGAGACACTGGAACCCAAATGTATAGACAGGGAACTAGAGATACCAGGAAAGGAGAACCTGGTCAGTGGGTCCAGGGAAACCCCACACTGGGAAATGAGCCAGAGACACCAGGACATGAAAAGATAGACAAGGCAGGCAAAAATTCATCCCGGAAAAGAAAAGATCGCGGTCTGACAAAAAAAATGGGTCATGAGACCGGGAAACAGTGCAATGGGACAGAGAAGCACAAGCACCAACATAGTGATCTCTGAGACAGGGAAACATGACCACCAAAATGAGTCATTCACTGATTCACCTTTCCTGTCAATGAACAATCTATCCGTAACTTCTCACCCGTTCACTGGGCGGTGTCCTGGATAGGTCCTACCCATAGTCAATGTACGGGGCGCTCTTGCTCACCAGCTCGACTGGCACTTTAGAAGTCACATTACATGAATACTTTTGGGACAGTGAGACCAAGGCACTAGGAAGGAGCATCAAGGACACGTTGCAATACAGGCAGACATAGTGACAGAGGAATAGGAACACTGGACACGGAAAACAGGATCTGAGATAGTGGAAACAAGGACTCCGGGACAGGAAAATAGACCCTGAGGTCGGAAAATGAGGACAGTGAAACCGAAAAACGTGAACACTAACACACGATTACGCAGATAATGGGACAGACAAAACGCTGCTTACAAAAAGGACCCTCTGTCCTTCTGGTCATAAGTCAGTCCCTCTCCCTAACCAAAAAATGTTTTACACAGTCGTGAATCCTTCTAACCCAAGTTATTGTGAAAAGCACTCCCCTGCTCCTCAGGTAGGCAAAGGGACAGGGAAAAGAACACAGGGGCAGGCAGCCATTGACACTGGGACAGAGAAACAAAGACACTAGGTCAAGGAAACATGAACAGTGGGACGGAGGAAACACGGAAACGGGAAAAGGGGACATAAGCACTGGTAAAGGAACACACAAACACCGGGACAGAGAAACAAAGACACTAGGTCAAGGAAACATGAACAGTGGGACGGAGGAAACACGGAAACGGGAAAAGGGGACACAAGCACTGGTAAAGGAACACACAAACACCGGGACAGAGAAACAAAGACACTGGGACGGAGGAAACACGGAAACGGGAAAAGGGGACACAAGCACTGGTAAAGGAACACACAAACAATGGGACAGAGAAACAAAGACACTGGGTCAAGGAAACATGAACATTGGTACGGAGGAAACACGGAAACGGGAAACGGGGAACACAAGCACTGGCAAAGGAACACACAAACACCGTCCGGGACAGAACAACACAGGCTTTGGGACATGAAAAGACAGAAAGCGTGCATTAACCAGAAGCTACAGGGAAACAGACAGGGTCTGCTCTAGACAAACACTGGGAAGCAGCAATACTGAGACAGGGTCTGCGTGGATACTGGCACAGAGACCTACAGACACTGTAGCAGGAAATGACACAGAAAACGTGAGCACTGATACAGGAACTATACGGATAAAATAAGATGAGGGGGTAAAGAGCAGAAGGAGAAGACACATGATGAAAACAAGAAGAAATGAGGAGAGAACAGTGTGGAGAGTGTTTTTTTTCTGAATTAGCACGATAACACCACAGGTAGGACAGTGAATTTTGATCAGTCGGGCTGAGACATCTGAGTGGCAGGAAGGAAGGGATGGATCATGGGAGGTGTTTGGAACTAGGGAGCAGGAGGGAGCAGAATACAGAGTGTACATCACTCTGGGGGTATATACCCGGTTTCAGACCAGAATGTCACCTGTATGGGGAGCTGATCTCAACACCAGCCGGGACAGCATCTCACCAGGCCTGTCCCTTGACAAGGATGGACTGCATGTTACTGACCAGGTCTATCACATAATAGCTCGGGAGCCCTCCTGCAATACTAGCCAAGACCATCACATCATCCGCCAGGGCAGCCACAATACAGCCAGAGCAACCCCAGCAGCATCCAGTCTATTAATTCCCCTGGACTATCACATTCCTGGCCAGCAGTCAAGTTACAATGTACAATACACCTCCCCAACCCGTGCTATTATGTTACCTGTCTAGCGCCTGTAATCAGGGCACCTCTCTCTCTCTCTCTCTCCCTCTCTCTCCTCCTCCTTGTCCTCCTCTGTCCCTCTCTTTTTCCTTTCTTTATCAAACTGAAATTGAACTTAACTTTTATGAAATGTAATATGCTGTATAACTAATAGAAACAATGGACAGATTGCTAAACTTTAACTTTCGGATTTTTGTTAGGAATGTCTGCACATTCAGAGTAAGAGACACATCACTGTGCAGATGTACTCAATATTGCATTACATTTCCTGTTTAACCATTTCATTTTCCCTCTTCGGGTTCTCAGAAGATACCTAACAGATTTCTGTTTTGCTCCTTGCGCTCAGCGCCCTGAAACCCTCACGGGTGAGTAGTCGTACTTTATAAGATTACTGATAGATTGATTAGTTTTCGCATGAAGTACTTTTCCTTTCCTAGGTGTTCTGAGGCCCAATGTTTCTCTCGCTTCCTTGTATCTAGGACAGTGCAGAAGGCCTTCTTTTCAGGGTCTGTTTCTCTCCACTCCTGCTGGTTACAGAGCCTCGCCTCAGGGCCGGTGTTTCCATATGCAGGGTATGGGCAGGGCTGGACTGGCCGTAGCGGGCACCGGGCATTTTCCCGGTGGGCCGCCAGGGTGGGGGCCGTTTTTGGACCCCTGGGGGCCATTTTTGTTACAGGGCCATTTTTGCACCATCGCTACCATATCATCCCCTTTAACAAAATCGGCCCAAACTGGACCTGGCAAACAGCTCGGCTGCGCCCCCAACCCCCCGGGGAGCCGGCCAAGCACTTTGTCAGAGCCTGGGTATGGGTACTGTACCAAGGTACTGTAGAGGGCTCTAGTGCTAGAGGGAAGCAAATCGCAAAAGGAGGCTAGAAACTGAACTATTCCTTGGTGTCTGGAGTGCTCTAAAGTTATGATGTTTTTTAGGCCTGGCATTAGCACAGAACCTTTGATTCAACTAAATACAGTGCTTAATTTGTAAAAATGTAAGTACCACGGCCCTTTGCAGGAGGCTGTTGCAGCTTTCACCATCCATTGCCCCTGCCATGCTGCCAATGACAGTACCAAGACAACTACTAACCATCATACTGCTACAAGTGTAACAATTTCGGCTATTCCAGGCCAACCAAAGCTACAAGAAAGGCATGGATGGCAGGATTTATTCATGTATGTATATTGAATTATTAAATACTGTTGCTGTGTTCATCTGGAAAATAGACAGACAGCACCACCGTGTGGTAGACTGTCATTAGTGCCGGTGTTGTGAAATAAGTGCTGGTGCCAGGCACTGGGAACCACTGGCTCAAATTAAGCACTGACTAAATGTATACATCTAATATAATTAATTACTGGGGCTTTCAGCCAGCCCTCTTCATCAATTGGACTGTTTATGTGCCATTCACAATTTTCTTTTACCCACGACACCATAGGGCAATGGGTCAGCCAACATCAGCCATTTGTATTTTCATTGCGAGCGATGACATGCTGCCCTTTCACGAAGAGCACATCAACAAACAAAGTAGTTCTCTTCAGTGCCATGGTCTGCCATGGCAAGGTGGGTTTTTTCGAAGCAAAACAGATGTTGTATTTTGGCCAGTGTTTTCTTTCTTCTTAATGTCGTGGGCCTAGCAACTCCCCCAACAGTAAAGTTTTACAAAAACCACGACTAAGCAAATCAAGCACTGACAAAGCCAAAAGGCTGGCATCCAATGCCAGACGGAGGTGCTTTGCCAGTGCTTGTTTTGTGACCCGGAGTGCCAAAAATCCTGGCTCTGGCTTGAATGTCTGGGTTTCCTTCTCTTTGTGCATACTCAGGCCAGACTTCAGTTTGTGGTCACTCTGTGATTAAGGAAAGCATGTCTACACTACTGGCAGTGATGAGATGGTCTGCAGGAATCCATAACGGTGCGGTTCGGAGGACATCTCTGGCTGATGCCTGTCATTCCAGGTGTATTGGCTCGGGTAGGTCTGCTGTGGTGTCTTGAGTCATCACTCACCCCAACCTGGGCTAGTGATGCAGGATTTCTAACTTGTGATGTCCTTATCGCCTTGCAGGTCAGATACGGCCAAGTAGGAGTTAAAACCAGTGCTTTAAATGGGCCGATACTGTCCGGTACTGAGTACTGGCACATTTTTATTTTGAGAGGGAGAGTACCCGCACTTCTCAAGAAAAACATAATTATTTTGATTGGAGGGCACTGGCACTTCTCAGACACAAGCTGGCACTCTGTTACAGAGTACCTGCACTTCTATTTTTCCATTTCAAGCACCGGTTACAACTGTCCTGGTTTTATTTCTTTTTCCTTTCATTGAGTTACAACCACTCAGGGATTTGGCTCTTTTTAATTTAAGGTGGAGTCAAAAATGAACTGTCAGTTTATGGAGGCCGGACAGGAAGGACCCCTACTGCGGTTCTGCCCTGTAGCCAATGGCAGTGCGTATTGTATTATAAAAAGTGCAGGGTCAAAAGTGTTTTGTTGGAAGCCTATCACTGGTGCCCCCGAATGTCGGGATTGTTGAATACCAAGGCTGTTTCGTTTTCATGCCAACTCATGCCTTTTTTCCCACCACCAGTGACCGTACACCGCCTGTACTTTTTCTCACTCTATCAGTTTTTTTCATCCCTGATATCTCCCTTTGCCATTGATTTAATAACTTTCTCTTCTTCCTTTTCTTCCCCTTTCCGCTTTTCTCTATCTACCACTGGGTCGAAGTATGAGCATGAAAAATGCATAGATCAAAACCAATAGGTCTCGCCTATAAGACCTTGGCTTTGCTAATGTTTTTAGCCATGCAGTGCAGCATGGCTAAAAGAAAAAAACCTTAATGTTGCAGCCCCGCGTTTATTATGTAGGCAGATACATGAGTTCGACACGCATACACACGCCTACAAAAGGACACCTTTTTTCGGGCTCGCCTGAGACAGCGCTTTAGCGCTGCTCTCGTGAGAGCTTTTGTAAATGGGGGATCTGGAAGTGCAAACGAGTGCTTTCAGGCCTCCAAATACACTGCATGTGCGCCGGCCGGGCGCGCGCACCATTTGGAGGCCTGAAAGCACTTGTTTGCTTTCACTTTCGCGGGCCGCATGGCAGTAAAGATTGCAATCTCTTTGTTCCCAGCATCAGTGAGATGCAAATGAACAAACAGCGTGAGGCCAAAGGTTTTATTTTTTTTAAAACAAACCAGGTCACTGCTACAGTGAAAGGAACAACAAGCATTTACAATGCAATAGGTCTCGCATTTACGCGAGTTTGAGCTATTCACATTGCAAATAACAATGCCTTTTATTTGTGTTTTCGTTTTTCAAACATAAATAAAAGGCATCGTCATTTACAATGCCAATAGCTTAAACTCGCGTAAATGCGAGACCTATTGCATTGCAAATGCTTGTTTACTAGTTTGAAATGGATTGGTAAATTAAAGAAAAGTAGCGCAAAATCGCTGTTTTAAAATGTAGCACAAAAACACTTTTTCAAAAAAATTTAATGGATGAGCAGGGTGTGGGGGAGAAGCAATACAGCGGGCAAACTGGGGAGAAGTAACAAGCTGGGCTGGTGTGGGGAGAAGCAAGGAGAGAACATGGGCCAAATGGTAACGTCGAGCGCGGGGGGGGGCAGGAGCACGCAGACAAGAGAAAGCAACATGAGTGTGGGTGGGGGAGAGAAGCATAGGGGGTAGAGAGAGCGGGGGAAAACAGCACATGAGAGAGACAGGTGGAAAACACATGCTCTCCCATGGAGTGCTTAAACTAAAGAAAAAAATCTCCAAGAGCAATTAGAGGAATCATAGGAGCCAGGTAATCAAAGAGATGGTAAAGAGGCCATGCAACATCGGAGGGATAAGCACGACATTGAGAAAAAATGACCTAAACTAAGAAGTAGCCAAATTAGGGTGACAGGAAAGCCAACCAACGGTAAGCAATGGGCGAACACCAAGCATCTGCATGTTCTTGATATGACCTAATAAATCCGGGTCTCCAAAAACGAGTGCTGGTGCCCAACTCCTGCATACATGAAGCACTGGACAATGGAGATCTTTAGATGATGGGGCATTTTTGTGAACACTGAATGTCTTTACACAGCTTTATATGAAACGTTTGTACACAGATGGCTCTCAATAGTTCTAACACCTGCAGCAGGACCATGGGACCTAAATGGTCCAAGTGGCAGAGGTGCAACACATGTTACACGTGAGACAATGGTGAAGCTACTTATGCCTTGCCATGTTTATTCTGTTCCAGTCTGGGTAGTTTTGGACCATTAATCGAGCCCAACACTTTACTCGGTTCCTTTGTGATTGACCCGTCAGAATTATGTCATCATGGCTTTGTTGGAGTTCTTGATATGGCATAGGACGCGCACTGTGCTTTTTCTAGTTGTAATTTGCCTATTTGTTTAAAGCTTACAGTCACTCAGGGCATAGTTCAGAAAACGCTCCATCTTGCATCACTGATGAAAAATGTGGAAAGATTTTGTGTTTTGAGGACGTCATTTTAGGTTCATTTATTGTATTTCTGCTAACAGAAATGTTTTGCCCCCTTTGTGCTTTCTGTTGGTCCTGGAAAAATGTATGCCTGTAGCTGTAAGTTTATCCAGCGGAGATCTTCATGGATTCCCCTCGTTCATTCTTCCCCTTATCCAAATAAGTGTGGGTGATGTGTAGCTAGGAAGCATTACTACAGAAGAAGGGATAACGTGGCCATCTGCTTGTATAAGGCGGTTTATCTGTCTTTCTTTCTCTCCCTCTCACGTCTCGACCCTGAATTCTCATCGCCTCACCAATCCTGTCCCCGCCTTCTCAGCTCCTTTGAGTTTCAAAATTCTCTGGAGCATGCTACCGGCCTTTGAGGCTGCAGGCCCTTCCCAGGCTCTGGTTTGACCATTAACTCCCATTAATGTCGACTCAGACTTTTAATCTGTCGAAATCTGTTTCCCCCCTTGTTAATAGCCCATCCAGGCCATAAACGCTGATGGGACATGCTTCACTGCAACTTCACTCATGGAAAAACGCAAGCCTTCAGGCTCAGAACGTTTCATGTTTACCTACATTTTCAAAATGGCTGCCACTGGAAACGAAGAAGAAAATGTGCTTGAGGAAGAAATAACCGGGGGTGTGCCTGACTACACCTGGCACCAGGCAAGGTGGCACTACAAATGTTGACCTGAGGTGTTTAGTCACAGATGACCTCATTATGCCCGGATGACTGTGTTACATATTATCCCCAACTTCCACCAGGCCTAAGGTCCTATGGTAACAATAACTAGTTCTGCCAATCTATCTTTCCCCTGTAACTAGGGGGTTATGTTGTCTACTCTTACCCAAGAACTGTAATTCTTGCATACTGGTTAAGTAGGAGCACCCAGGTGACTTTACAGGCACCTTCACAGTCAGACAGTATTCATAAAACCACGCAGCAATACATATGTCCTGATATGTAAGTAAATGCAGCGTCAATGCACCTTGACAACTTCACTGTAACTCTTCCTCCTGTCTCTGTTCCCAGAAAATGTAGGATAAATGGGCAGGCAACACAGCCTCCTAATCTGCATCGAGCCAAAACCCCACCTGTGCGGAAAGGCATAAGTGCTTTCCATCTGAGTTTTTGAGACCCATGGGTTTCACCCACTCATCCCTTCTCTGCTAAGGCAATTTCATGAAGGAGAGCGCCAGGGCGAAAATCTACCCAACTAAAAGCCATGTCAGGGGTAAGACCAGGGCACTGGAATTATGTGAAATTGCGGCGTTTTCCTCATAAATACGGATTTGCCACATTTGCCACATAATCCATCATCTGCTGCTTAATTTGCAGATTTTAACGAAAAACATGTCTCTCGCTCAAACAGATCAAAAGTTGCTAAAAAAACAATGACACGTTGCTGCACAGTTGAAGGCCCTTCACAAAAGTTGAGTGGCCACCTTTCGTTAAGCTATTGCCGTACTTGGGTATTATAGAGGTATTAATGAAGTGAAACCTTTGCTAAGGCAGCGTTAACATGGGTAAAAATGACAAAACACTGAAGTAATATCACAAAATGTGCCGCATTACGCCTCAAAATGTATCTTTTCTCGCTCAACCAATCAAAAGTTGCTAAAAAAATAATGAAACGTTGCTGCACAGTTGAAGGCCCTTCACAAAAGTTGAGTGGACGCCTTTTGTTAAGGTATTGCCATACTTGGGTATTATAGTGGTATTAATGAAGTGAAACCTTTGCTAAGGCAGCGTTAACATGGGTAAAAATGACAAAACACTGAAGTAATATCACAAAATGTGCCGCATTACGCCTCAAAATGTATCTTTTCTCGCTCAACCAATCAAAAGTTGCTAAAAAAATAATGAAACGTTGCTGCACAGTTGAAGGCCCTTCACAAAAGTTGAGTGGACGCCTTTTGTTAAGGTATTGTCATACTTGGGTATTATAGTGGTATTAATGAAGTGAAACCTTTGCTAAGGCAGCGTTAACATGGGTAAAAATGACAAAACACTGAAGTAATATCACAAAATGTGCCGCATTACGCCTCAAAATGTATCTTTTCTTGCCAATTAATTTAGTCAACCCCGCTGCATAATTGGGTCTTCTTCTGCTGGATATTTGCTGTGGCTCGGGGTAAGACAGGACAGGATGGACACTCTCTGGTGGCCCTGGATGCTCTAAGGCCCATCCTAAGGTTTAGCTAAGGCCAACCCTGAAAGAAGGAGTGCATTAGCCCATATCAACCAAACCAGGTACCACCGGGTTCTTCTTTACAACTGCTCTGAAGTAATAAAACTATTAACGCAATCCGGGGTGTGATCATGATTTACTCCCATTTCAAGCTGAACAAGCATTGGCATAGCCAATAGGTCTTGCCTTTGGGACCTTATAGGTGTTTAGCCATGCAACAGTTGATGTTGTTGCACCAAGGATATTGTGCTGCATAACTAAATACTTCTAAGGTCCCAAAAGCGTACCTATTGGCTATGCCAATGCTTGTTATATTTTGTAGAGTGCAGCGGTCACCATAATAGGGTTTCTTGGCACTGGTGTCAGCTTTTTAACATTTTACGAAATGACATCAGGTTATCTAGACTAAGAGAGGACAGAAAATGGCAGAATATTCCAGTGCCTGGCTGTAGCCACAGTAAAGACCCTACAGTCAGTCATGAGGTGGGCCTTTGGTAAATTAAATGTAAACCTGATTTATGGCATTAAAATTGTGGACTGCATTATAACCCTCCTAGGAGGCACCTTGACTAACCACTGGGTAGTCTAAGCTGAAATTACAACCTGTTGACTGAATATCACGATGAGGACTAGAGAGGTATGACTGACGTAAGGATGTCTGGGGTGCCATAGCTAGAAAGCAAGTTTACAAACCGTCACAAAGCTCACCCCTGTGTTGTCTAATCTTAACTGTTCATGTCCTGCAGAATGCCTCAAGGAAGGTCTTGTCCGTCTGCACTGCCTCCAGCTCCTAATTCCCTGCATGTGTACCGGCAGGTCCCAACCCCCAGCTCGTCGCCATGGAAATGAACACAATAACCACCAGATGACATGAAGTTGTACTAATGACATGTAATTGATAAATTAGCAGTCCGTAAATGTAAGCAGAACCTCTAAGGTAGAATCATAGGTAGCTGTTTAAATCCGCCTCTGGGGTTCT
The DNA here is from genome assembly GCF_964204655.1 of Triturus cristatus. Taxonomy (NCBI): domain Eukaryota; kingdom Metazoa; phylum Chordata; class Amphibia; order Caudata; family Salamandridae; genus Triturus; species Triturus cristatus. The sequence goes on from NC_140590.1 coordinate 1,179,081,089, forward strand.
AATGTCTCAGGAAGTCGCTGAACGTCGTGAATCAATCAGGATGAAGATTAATAACGTCTTATTAACTTTAAAAACAGCACAGAAGAAATGAAATAGTCGTGAGGTCCTTGGGACAGAGACAGCGAGAATAAGGGACACTGGCAGCTTAGATACAAGGATTTCGGGTAGAAGCACAGAAAGATACAGTTGCGCTTACAGGACAGAAAGAATTGGAAAACGTGAAAAGTTCCACTGCACTCCTGAATTAGGCTCCCTGACCTTCTAAATCGCCCCATGTACGTCCATGATTAATACATCTTAAACACAAAGGATCAAATGCGTTTTGAGGTGTATTTATTCGGTCTCCAGGATAGCCGCCAACACACCTCACTTAAAAACAAGTATTAACAAGGTCAATCGATCTGGTATTGGTTGTAAGCCTCATTACTTTGTCAATGCTTGTTTTGTCACGCAGTCCAATTGAAAGACTGATCTTTCACTTGGAGTGCACGACAACACAAGCATTGACATTCACTTACAGTGAAGGTAGCCCATAGCATTTTCCTTTAACTAAAAGTTATTACCATTTTATGTGTTGGCTTCTCCCACTGCGAGAAAGCAGTGGGGCGACGCTCCTCCGCCGTAGCGAAGGAGCCGCCCCTGGGGCCCTTCCCACTCATTTTCCCCCCGCTTGCAACTGCCCTGACATGGATGGCCGGCACACAATGAAGAAAAACCATAACCTGCATGCACTGGGAGAATACTCCATGCTTGTCAGGGATATTTATTTTTTATTTTTAAGAAACAAACCCCCAATTTCGAGTTTGTTTGCAAAAAACAAATAATACCCTGTGGCCCACATGACATGTGTATGCGTGCATTGGGCTTTCACGAAAAGGGCGCTGTCCCTTCCAGCAGAAGCTCTCTTAGCAAATATGCCCCACCAAAGCAGCAGGGAACAACCAATATGGTGGACCGGCTGGTAAGGCGTGGCCTCCGCAGCCTAATTAGTTTGAAAGTTCGTCCACCAATCTGTAAACAAACCCTAAGTGTTCTTCCTGCTCACTGAAAATCACATTTGCATTGGTGAGTCCAGTTGACCATAAGCAGGCATTCAGTAAATATTTTACGCCATTTCTGGGGCAGACGGCAATGATTTTAGAACTTTGCGTTGTAGAACAGTACAGAAAAAGAGAAGGGTCACAAGCTCTTTCTGTGCTTGATTGACAAAGGGTAGCCCCGCCCAAAAAAATATTCCCATACAATTACTTCTTCATTTCATGCAAATTCCTTACTTTTCAGGGATACACAAGTTATCCCATTAGTAGTTTTTGGAATGTATGCTAGTTGCATAGGCTTGTGGAAATTTCTGCATCCCTATATCTGACACAAATGTGCTTTTAATAATTTATTCGTTTTTCTCCATTTAGAAAATATTTTTTCGCAATGGAGAAAGCCCTTCTCCTACACTGCCAGATATTATTGGAATGCGCCATTCCAGTTCCCATTTTGGACAATCTCTTACTCTGATCTTTGACAGGAGCAAATGTATGTGTGTTCCAACTATGGCAAGCCCTCTACATTGGCGAAATGTACACATTTGTAAGTCTAACATAAATGTGAAACTCCACCAGTCCTGATGCTGTGACTTGGCATTGTGATTTTCTCTTCGCAAAGTGGTCCTCGTGCATTCATTAAGTCAACCTAGGTGCACAAAACATTTTGTAATCAATCTGTGCTTAACCACTGTACTTTGGGGACAATCATTACTGCTCCTTGTTGTATCTTGGGGGGCTAACTTCACCTGGCTTGGACAAGGCGGGAAAGGAGAACACGTGGAAGGATATTGGGGTGTCTCCACCCATCTGCCCTCCAGACTCAGCAGGCCATCAGGAGAAGTGAGGACTCACTCAGTCTCAGTCCAAAGGTTGAAGAAGAATTAAAGAGGAGGTAAGAGCCACCCACTTCTCATGCTCTCTGATAAGGCAAAAGAAGTGATAGCCACGAAGTAAGAGGGGTACCCCTAAAATGATAAAGGTAGAGCAAAAGGGGAAGAAACCAATAATGCAAAAAGTTTGCTCTACCTATCTGAATAATATAAATGCTAATAAGTTGTTTCATCAAAATGTCACTCAGGCTAGACCATATAAGAGACAAGAGAAAGATAAACAAACAAATTATAATGACAACATTTATTTTTGTCTTTGTTGATGTTCACAAAAAAGTAATTAAATATCAGAATTCATTAGTATTGTATATTAGAACATTGGAACGTTGGAAGCTCCATTGAAAACAATGGAGTGCTCCGGGCATATAATGGCTGGTATAAGCCCGGAGCACCAACATTCCAATGTTTCTTTGTTCACAGCTCTGGCTGTGAACAAAGGCTTCAGGGAGCCTGAGGGGATTTGAATCACCTCATGCTCCCTGAAGGCTTTGTTTTATTTGTTAGAACATTCTGCCCTCTAGTGGCAGAATGTTCTAAAAGCCTTATAGCCCTTCGTGGCAGGGCTAAACCGGCTATTAAAGTCCCGCTGCTTTGTTAAAATCCCTCGCCTTCGGCTCGGGCCTTTAACGCTGCAGCGGGCCTTTAATATAGCCTTATAGTCCGCCGTAGCGGGCTATACCGGCTGTTAATGGCCCGCTGCAGCGTTAAAGGCCCGAGCCGAAGGCGAGGGACTTTAACAACAGCAGCGGGCCATTAACAGCGGTATAGCCCTGCTACGAAGGGCTATAAGGCTATTAGAACATTCTGCCACTAGGTATGTCAGGCTGTCCATTTAAAGTATTATTTTGATGGGGCTATTATTGATATTGCATATATTTTATTATAGCCTTATAGCCCGCCGTAGCGGGCTATACTGGCTATTAGAACATTGGAACGTTGGAAGCTCCATTGAAAACAATGGAGTGCTCCGGGCATATAATGGCTGGTATAATAAGCCCGGAGCACCAACATTCCAATGTTTCTTTGTTCACAGCTCTGGCTGTGAACAAAGGCTTCAGGGAGCCTGAGGGGATTTGAATCACCTCATGCTCCCTGAAGACTTTGTTTTATTTGTTAGAACATTCTGCCCTCTAGTGGCAGAATGTTCTAAAAGCCTTATAGCCCTTTGTGGCAGGCTATACCGGCTATTAGAACATTGGAACGTTGGCAGCTCCATTGAAGACAATGGAGCGCTCCGGGCTAATACTGGCCGGTATAAGCCCGGAGCACCAACATTCCAATGTGTCTTTGTTCACAGCTCTGGCTGTGAACAAAGACTTCAGGGAGCCTGAGGGGATTTCAATCCCCTCGCGCTCCCTGAAGGGCTTTGTTTTGGTAGAACATTCTGCCCTCTAGTGGCAGAATGTTCTAATAGCCATATAGCCCTTCGTAGCAGGGCTATACCGCTGTTAATGGCCCGCTGCTATTGTTAAAGTGCCTCGCCTTCGGCTCGGGCCTTTAACGCTGCAGCGGGCCATTAACAGCCGGTATAGCCCGCTACGGCGGGCTATAAGGCTATATTAAAGTCCCGCTGCTTTGTTAAAGTCCCTCGCCTTCGGCTCGGGCCTTTAACACTGCAGCGGGCCTTTAATAGCCAGTATAGCCCGCTACGGCGGGCTATAAGGCTATAATAAAATATATGCAATATCAATAATAGCCCCATCAAAATAATACTTTAAATGGACAGCCTGACATACCTCATTCATACAAAACACACATACAATAGGTCCATTCACAGCCTAATTCTATACAACACATTAATCACCAAAGCATTCAATCTGTATCAAATAGATCGTCCCGACCAAAGGTTGGTACACGTAATTTGGATCGATTTGAAAGACAGGAAAACAAGAGGACACGCCAAGAGAGACCTACAAGAGATAGAAATGCCTGCAAGAAATGCACGGGCCTATTTATGACTGGCCTGCACCACTGGAGCGTTACTTTTTTTTATGCCCCTGCGGCGCATGCCTCAAAATCATAAATATAAGGTGACGCAAAGCCACTCTGTGGCCTCATAGGTATGGAGTAAGACAAAGCAGCGCAAGTCACAGCCGTGCCTTACTCGGCTTCAAGGAGGCCTTCCAGGGGCGTTGCGGTGGGTTTTCCCATGAAACACTCATGGATTTTGACGCTGCCCCAGATCAACTTAATCATGTAAACCTAGGGCAGTGCCAAAACCTTTCGCCTCCCCAAAGCAGGTGTAACAAGGAGTAATGTTTTTATTTCTCCTTGTTTTTCCTCTTTCCATGTGTGCTGCAGAAAGAGGAAAACGCCTCTCTGGATTGTTTTTATATGGGGAAGGTGCCCCTTCCTGTACAAAAACAACCGCGTGCAAGGGAGGCACACCTGCGCCATGGCTAATATTACTGCCTCACCAATATTGACCTCATCTACGATGGCCTCGTCTATGATGGGCCTCCTATGATGGTCGTCTACGATGGTCATCTACGACTGCCTCATCTCCTACAGTAGTCTACGACGGCCTCATCTACGACTGTCGTCTACGACTGCTTCATCTACGAGGGTCGTCTACGACGGCTCTAGGCAGCAAATTGTGCGCCAGCACAGGCGGAAAGGACAGGAATGCACCGTATTTTACCAATACGGCGCATTCCTGTCCTTTCACATTAGCGTAGGGCAGCGCAGCAACAAGACCCTCGGCGCTGTCCTACGTGAATTCCTCATAAATGAGACCCGCAGTGTCTTGTCTTAATGGTATGATAAGAGCATGATTTGTAAACTGAGAAGCATATTATGCATTTATGAATGTGTATTTGTATAGTGCAAACCTAGCTAAAAGCAAGCAGAGCGTTGAACGGTGTCTTACGCAAGCGTACAGCGAGCATTACTTTTAATGGGTTGTGCGTTTATACACCCAGGTGCATGCTTCCACCACCACCAATCATTGCAGTAGGAAACAACACAAACTCCATTGTTTCTGCTTACCTCCATTGTTTGTGCTTACCGCCTGGGGTTAATTATTACCCATCTCAATAGTAGTTAATTTACCGACCTGAGAAGAATGAAAGTTTGAGACTGCCCTGCAGTCATTCAGACTAAGGCCCAGTCAGTTCTGTGAAGTTCGATGCAGTAGGTACACAGCCCTCCTAGCTATCTGACAAAGATTGTAGTTTGCAACCTATGGGTAAATACAGGTCTCTGCAAGAAGGACAAAACCCACCGAGTTCTCCAATAAATTCAATCTGTGACCTGCAGATTAAAGGCAGTTCTTTGTAGGTTTCATATTAGCCCTCTGAGCTAGCTTATGAAAATTCAAACCTCTGATCTTTAGATTAGATGCACCTAAACTGTCCTTTCAGTCTGGGAAGTTGAGCAAGTCTTCTTGGGTACTCACTGGTCTCTGGAGCAGGATACTTAATCAACTGAATTAACATAGCAGCTGATACAGGCAAGAAGTAGAACAGCACAGTGCTACTGTGAGGGCAACTACAGGGCCAATGGTCAACTCTTGTGGTCAACGCAGCCTTTCATCCTTCTAAGGTGTGTGAAATAAGTACCATTGAGCTGAATAGTAACCCATACTTCTTATAGCACCGAAAAACTGCAAGATTGTGCAAGCGCATGCCATGTGTTGTACGTGTGGGGCTTAAAATCAATATTTGACATTGAAACAAAGATAGTAATCTTAGTGTGTTTGAGTAGTGGGTTTCAGCACAACTTCTAAATCTGTGCTTACGCACACAACAACAGTTCACAATCGCCAGAGCGAAATCCGCGCAGTGGATTTGCCAGGATTTTCAGGCTCACGATAAGTTGTTGGTTGAGTGCTCTGCCTCACAAGCAAGGGGGGATATTTAAGATCATGTGGTGCAATGGGGCGCCCTCTCGTGGTGACGTTATGAAGCAATGTGCTACAGTGGCCTTAAAATAGCATCCGCTCTGCAATCAGGCCTCTCATAGGTTACAGGCTGCCTCACAACAGAACCACTTGGATAAGGAACACTTGCCTCTGTCCAAGAAGGGAAGAATCCCATGTTTTTCGACTTTTCAGTGCCCCTGTTCGCCGCACTCCATCCACCAATCTCCCCTTCCATCTTGGCACCAATCTATTGGTGTTGCATCTCCTCAAGGTGGCAAAGGCAGAAAGCACAGGCTAACTTCCGACAGGGGTATGTCCCGAAGGACTCAAGTCAACAAAGATTTTTAAATCAAGTCTTAAAAATGTTGGATGCAATCCTGACGGTCTTACAGAGAATCTGCATGTCCAGGTCTAGATTGTCGCAAGGACCCTCCGATGACCCCCATACCCTCTCCATCTATTATCCGTGTTGCTGCCACCACTTGCCCTACCTCCATTGTCCATGTTGCCTTCATCACATGCCTTTACCTTGTTGTCCGTGTTGCCCCATGTATCCTCTCTCCTTCCATTGTTCGGTTTGTTACTCCACCTCCCCTCCATCAATTGTTTGTGTTGCCCCCATCTGCCATAACAAAAAAACAAATGCTGGCCGTGTCATAGTACTATTTTCCCATCCTCTGTTATCTTTGTTGCCACAGTCACAAACCCTCACTCCCTCCATGTTGCCTCCCACCCGATTTCCCTCTCTCCCGCCAGTATCATTGCACTTTTTAAAACTTTCGGCCATGTTGCACAGCTTCTGCGCTACACAATGGCTCAAAACATTGGCAGAGTCAATACCTCACATAGGCTAGACTTATTGGCTTTGACAATGCTTGTTTTAAAGTTCCAGCCTGTGCTGATTCTTCAGGTTTGGGTGTAAGGGCTTGAGAGCAGATTGAGGGGATTGCTGCAGAAACACACATGTGATAGGCTTGCAGGTGATGACGAAGGAGGGTTCTGACGTGTTGGCTATGGTTTGACATGAAGGAATCAGCAGCAACCGGTGCACGTAAGAGCTGTGACGGAATAGGGCAAATTAAATAAATAAATAACTCATATTTCGTCATCTGTTGGAATCCTCCCCGCAGCGCCCCCCACCCCACCGCGTTTACCAGCACCGGCCGCAGCTGGAAGGAATGACGCCATTTAAGGATCTGGGATTCTGGTTCATTCATTCAAGAGGTCTATTCAGACCTTGTGGTATCAAAAGCTGCCATCAGGTCAAGAAAAGTTCGGAGTTCATCATGGCAGTAAGCCTAAAAAGGAGCACATCTGGCTGAGCTTCCTAACTCCAAGGCCTTCCTACGCATAAGCGGTCCAGCTAATGATAAAGGTTCTAATTCTGAGAAGAGAACCTCAGGGCAAAAAAAATCTGAGACAACTGCCCCACCTCAGGAGGACATTTCAGTGAGTGTAGGACCAGTCTAGGAATTAAAAGCAGCCCTGAGACAAATGTTCCAACCAGCCTGCTCCTTCCCCAGATCTGTCTCTCTCGTTCCATTCATCCCTTCTTTCTCTCACACCCTCTTTCACTGATCTCATCCTCTCTCTCTCTCTCTCTCTCTGTCCATCGTGTCCTTCTCTGCACATCTTTAATCTTTCTCTCTTTCCTTCCACTTACTCTAATCTCTCTCCATCCTCTCTCTTTCCCCCTATTTCCTCTCTGTTCCCTCTCTATTTCCTCTCTTTCTCTCCATCCTTTTTCTTTCCTACCTCTCTTATCTCTATTCATCCTCTCTTTCCGGTCTCCTTGTCTCTCTTACTCATATCTCTTCATCCTCTCTGTTCTTCCCGCCATCCTCTCTCTCTTCTTTTTCTCTTTTCTCTCTTTCTCTCTACCCCATTTTCTCTGCTGAGCCCACTGTATAAAGCTGTGGGAGCTGAAGGGAGTGTCTGGCATGCTAGCAACGGCTGTGGGCCTTCAAACCAAAGCCCCATTGGCTCCAGCATCCTAGGGAAATGCCCCATTAGAGGTGTGGCCAGTCTAGCCCTGAAAGTGTTTCATTTCCTAGATATGTGTTTTTATGTCGAGCCTATCAGACAGCGCAAGCTGTCTGATTGCTTAAGACATATTGTGGGCTAACCAAGAATATTCAGTGGCTTGAAACCTGCCCATTGATTGCCATTGGTTGACTTTACTGTCACTCTTATTATCTTACTTTCTATGTGATGGATCTCCTTGTTTCCGCCTGTCCATCTTGTGTTTGGCCCTCCCATGGAGCATAGCCTCAATACCATTTCTTTGATTGCTTGGCTTCTATGCTTCCTCTGCTCGCTTTTTGGGAACTGCATTTTAGGTTTCACCTCAGTGCATCTGCTGTCTTTTGTGAGACATGTTGCTTCTTTATACTGGGTGTAGAGCCTGCCTACTTACCATTGGTTTGCTTCATTGTTTCTCATTTGCTTGCTTCTAATTTGTTGGAGTCTGTGGGTTTCACTTCCTCTTCTTTGGATTGTCCCTCCTCTGGAGCACGGATCTGTTACTTATGTCCTTCCACTGTTACAATTTCAGGCAGTATTTTTTTTCTTTTTGTTTAAGCACTCTACAAGTGTGCATGTGTTTTCCTGCTGTCTCCCTTGTGTATGTCTCCCCCTCTGGGGTACTAGCTACCTGTGTGCTTCCCTCTGTCTTTGAATGCTTATCCCACTCCGCACAGGGTCGGCTTTAGAGGGATGCGACTGGTGCAGCCACACTGGGCGCTGACCTGGGGAGGGGGCGCTGACCTCAGGGGGGGGGGGGGCTGTGCTTAGCAATAACTTACGATTTAAAAACATCTTCTGCAGAGTTCCTTGTGCATCCAGCTTTCAGGTAGCAATAAAAATGTCTAGATAACTCTTGTAATTAATATTCCTATTAGAGAGCGAGATCAGAGTTTTGTCTAGGGGCATAAAGTAGCGCAGAGGGTTAATATGCCTGCTGCAAAGAACACGTACCATGCAGTTCACAAATCTGTATTTTGTGAGGGTAACTGAGTGGATTACTGCTTTTGTCACTGAGAACCTTTTGTTAACGCATTGCATAAGATACATCCCTAATATAGAACAGTGACAGTTAAGGACTGTCATCAAAGAGCTGAAGGCAACCTACATAAAATAGAATGTAATGTTTTTTTCCCCGTCTTTCATTATGTATTCCTAATATTGCTAAAAAGGTTTTGTTTGGGTAGATATACATTCTTATTAGTAATGCCAGCCTTTACCAGCGCTTTAAAACAAATGAAATGTATGTGAGAGAGGAGACATGGACAGATAAGAGGCACTTTTGCCTAGTGGTAGTGACGGAATCTGAGGAGGAGGTCATGGGGGGCGCCAGAACTGACTGTCGCACCAGGCGCCACCATCGTTAAAGCCAGCCCGGCCCCCGCATTTCTTTTCTCACCCATGTGCTTCTCCCCCCGGCTCTGCTTCGAGCTCTCTCATTCGTTTACTCCCCTCATGTACCTCTCTCTCCCAGTTTACTCCTCCCCTCCATGGTGCTTTCAGCTTCCTTCACATTGCTGCCCCCCGTGTTGCTTCACGTCCTTCCTCCTGTTGCTTCCTCCCCTCTATGTTGCTTACCCCTCTGTGTTGGCCCCATCGTAGCTTCACCTTCCCTCTACACCCTCTGTGTTGCTTCACACACACCGTCCTGTTGCCTCCCTTCCTCCCTGTTGCAGTCGCGGCTGGTGCAGGTCAGAGCGGTGGGCAGTGGGACGGGGAGGGGGGAGGTGAAGTTGACAGACGACAACGAGGGAAAATAAAATAAAGAAAGAAAACCACTTACCTGCGAGCGCAAGGTAAGTGGTTTTCTTTTCTTTTAAAAAAAAATCTCTTTATTCAAATTCGAATACAACTTTAAAGAACATAGAAACACCACGTTAGTGACATTACAATGCAGCCAAGTGATATTCGACTCATCTTGCACAGCCATGCATCATTCAGTCCGATCACGCCCACCCTAGATTTCAGAGAGTGAGTTGGAGCCATTTTAAAATTTTTCCTTCATCGTCATCTGTCGACTCCTCCAAACACCGCTCTTACCTGCACCGGCCCGACTGCCTGTTGCTTTCCCCACCTCCGTGTTGCCCTCCCCTTTGTTGCTTCCCCCTCCCTTGCGTTGCTTCCCTCCTCCTGTGCTTCTGTTTACCCATCCAACTCAGATAGGCAAGTAGAAAGAAAGCACTTGTGTCAAGTTGTATACGGGGCATTCTCCGTCAGAATTATCATGGCGCTATGATTCACTGCAGAATCAAGGACGGCAGGTTGTATGGTGGGAATCCTAGGGCTCTTGGACCAGACAGCAGCTGTCAGAGGGGAAATTGTGAAGGGTTTTTCCTAGGTGTGTGCGACGTTTAAACTCAGGCTTCACAAAGGCAGACAGGTTTCCTGACATTTCTAAGGTGGGGTTTACCTGCTCCCTTTCCGATCCCCTAAGACCGGATTTCCGGCCCTTGAAGGGCGGGACGTCAGGGTGCAGGACATTGCTTGGCCAGCAGGATGTGCTGTCTTTCAAGGGTAAGGTATGCCCTAACCCCTTGAGCAGCTAAGCAACCACCTGCCTGCTGAATGGGGCAGGGCTGCCATCAGGCATGGAATGGATGTTGGGGGGCTGCAGTGCTGATTCACACCTGGCAGCACACGCCCCCCTGCGGAACCAAGCACATTTCCCAATACAGGATACAATTTATTTCCAATTTTATGATTTTTAAGAAACGTAGTCATAATTTTTAGGTCTCGCCTGAGCCAGCGCATGCGCTGCTCTGGCAAGACATTTAGTGTGTGGGCTTTTAAAAGTGCTACCACAGCTTTTTGGCTGGCATTGAGTGTGCGGATATGCGCAAAATGACGAGCAGAGGCGCTATCTAGCTTTCCTCTCTTGTCATGGTGCGCCCACATCGCACACCACTTGCCAACCTGCTTTCACTTTTGTCTTTTAGTGCGCGCGCACACAACTCCCGGGCTTGTTTACTGTACTTTCGCAATGTGACCTTTGGCAACTTGTGCGCATTAGCATAAGCTCAGTTTCACGCCTGCAAAAGGTTATTTTGTATTTTACAGAGAAGAAGCAGACCGGCTTAGTGTGGTACAAAAGTCTTATATAATCCCATGGCTAGACAACACATGTTTCTGAATAGTTCACAACTTTGCATGCTTCTCAGGCATTCAACCTTGTATTAGACCCCCCCCCCCACACACACACTTTTGGAACAGCTGGTGGTGGTCTTTGCAAACGTTGACACTTTTGTCCATGACAAGACTTGATGCTCCTTTTTGGATATTGCTTTAACAGGATACTTTTGTGTCACATAATGTAGTTTGTAACAAAATTAGTCTCCAAATACGTTCATCCCTTGTCAATAGGAAGATTTGTTTTCTCTTGTGTTCTGCACCGTGTATAGTAGTTTACTATGCCAGTCAGTGGTGAAGCCTCACAGAAGATCATGCATGTCACCGTCCTGACAGTCATCCACTGACCAGCAGTCCTATTGTCTTGTTCTGTTGAAAGTGCCAATATCCAAGGAGTATTGCTGATACAGTCTTAAAACCAGCTGGCTGTGATAATTCCAGGAGCGCTTTAGTAGTAAAGAATTCTTGAAATGTGGTTAGGTGACGTTCGGGAGTGGCGCATTCTTGACTGTGAGCCTTCAAGCATCTTTATATAAACTGGCATTTAACTGTTGGTAAATTTAGATACATGATTTAATGCTTTAGAATCTTTGTATTTGCTTTCTACGTGAAATGTCACCCTCAGAACTTCAGTCGCATTGAGCACTAACTGTTATTTGGTTTTATCGTTTGAGAACTTCAAACATGGCTCAGCCGTTGCCCCACGAACTGAATATGTTGTAAAGTTGCATCAAGACTCTACTCTCTCCAGCTCAAAATGTACTTTTTTGTTTGTTTATTTTGGACCGTGCAGATCCCCTTGCATGCATACTGTTTAGCAAAAAGTAGAAGAGACCTGAATGATGTCCCATAGTGTTGTTTTCTGAACACCTACTTGCTCACAAAACCCTTGCAGTCAAAAACGATATGCCCTGAATATTTGACATTTGTTTGCAAACTGAATACCCGACTATTTTGTAAATCAGTAACCTCATCTACGTTATTGGCATTCTGTTTGAACTTTAGCTGACAGGTACGTTCTCGTTCGTGTTCTTGAAATTCAAGCATTTATTTAATCTTCTAAGGATAACTCTGAATACAGCATGCAAACATTGTCTTTGAGTGATCTTGAGTTCCACATTGTACTCAATGGTGAGCGATCCCAAAGGTGGTGGTGAGATGGTGGGTTATCCCGGTAAACCCTTTTCTTACAAAATGGACAATTCACCCCAAGCAGCATGTAAAATCAGTCCGTTAACAGTCCAGAGTGCAAATGTATCTTACTGCAGAGATTAAGATTTCTGAAGAGAAAATTAGCTCTGCATTTGGAGATAAAATTAACAGATTTCTATAAATCATCTGTTACTGTCCGCAACCAGTGACAAATACAGTGTAACTTTATTGTACGTTGTGACTTGCAAACAAGCTTCCATTGGTGCACTCAAAACGTCCCTGATTATCTTTGTGTCACAGAGGGAGCTGGAAGTAGTAGTTAATTGTGCTCCAGTAGTACCAAAGGATCTAATGTGCGTGAATGGATTAAATCTCAGTGGCAGTAATCCTATATCTGTGGTTTACTGTGACATTAAGTCTGTGTTGAAGAGATCCTAGCCACTGTATGTCTGAAGCCATGCACATCAAGAGAGTGCAGAATGGTTGCAGATTCACGAATAAGCTGAGATAATACCAGCACCTTTATTCCCATCGAGTGCTCTCAAATGAAGTTTTATTCCTTGTTTCACACCTTGTTTATTTGGGGTTGAATGGTAGTAAATAAAACAAGCATTAATAGGTCTCGCCTTTGGGACCCTATAAGGGGCATATTACCAAGGGCCTCATCGCCGCTTTAGCAGCCCTTTTTGCCACTAAAGCGGCAATTTTGTTATCGCCCCATCAGCAAGCTGTCGCTAACAGCAGTTAGCGACAGCTTTCTGACGAAAGCGACTGGTTTGGGTGCCGCTTTGTATGTCAGCGCTATTTATCGCTAATGACATGCAAAGTGAGCGTTCCCAACATCAAAGCGACTGAAAACAGTCAGTAACTCACATTCCCCCTATTACCAAGTCCAGCAGAGCGAAACAATAACTCGCGCTAACCGCGAATATCGCCTGAAATTACACCTGCTAAAATCCCTACTTAGGCATTCATATAATGGGAGGTGGATTATGGGGTTACGGCCACATGGGCGTATCAGCAAGCATTTCGCCGTATTGCCAGGATGTTCGCTGGCTTTTCAGTGATGTCTGGCTGTTTTTCACGCTATCGCTGGAATATTTAACGCCATAGCGCTATTCGTTGCTAATACAGCGTTAGCGTGGCTAAATGTTCCTGCGATAGCCGGCGATAAAACTATTTGCGCTAAGCGCGCTCTGCGAAGTTTATTGCAGTTTGTTGGTAATATGGCCCTAAGTGTTTAGCCTTGCAACAGTTAATGTTGTTGCACCAAGGATATTGTGTTGGATAACTAAACACTTATAAGGTCCCAAAGGCAAGACCTATTGGCTATGCCAATGCTTGTTTTCTCCTGTGTCGGATTTCAAATGTTGCAGGTGGATTCAAGGTGATGTTCGACTTCCCAAAAATGCATAATTTGCCTCAGGTTCTGCACAGTCTTGTACTTCAAGATAGAAAAGTTGCAGATGCATTACCAACCAGTTCTAGGACATGTTTATGTAGCTACGCCCCCTCCCCTATTGCCTTCTTGCATTTGCCTTACCTGTATTGGATTCTGGTTTGCTGCATCACTTCTGACTAGAATTGTCACTTGACTGTTTTTTCACCGTAATGGCCAATTTTAACGTCCCAAGGTCCCAACCAGTACAAAAATTTGGAAAATCACTTAAACCTGATATTTTTCTCCTATCAGTACACACTTTAAGCAGTGAGTTTAAGAATAATGAACTTTAAAATGTGTTTTAGAGTGTCCTAATGATCCCTGACTGATAATTACAGTAAACAAAGACAGAAAAAACACGTAGCAAAGAATACAGACGACTTTCTATAAAGTTCTGCTTAATTATCGCATCCGGAACAAATGGCCTGTAATTTTCCCTGAGAAAGATGGCGTCAACGCTTCTTCTGACTGATGCAGGCTTCAAGGGCATTAACGAAGAGCCTGGCTGGGCTGGCAGTCCTCTGTCTCTGGCATCGCTGTGATGTCAGTGAGAAGCATTCCAGGAGCACGTGTTGTGTAATTACTCACAACAAGCATCTAATGAGCAGTTAGATTACAGAGAGCTCTGCCAGCCCGCAGGTGCACACGGGCAGGCACGGGTTCCCAGGTGACTCACCTGTAGAATCAACAGCCGTGGCATCTTGCTGCATTGAGGACTCTCCACGGTTCATTCCACAACCGTGCCAGGGAACAGAACAGCAGGAACTCCTTTCCATGGATGTGGGGCTTATCCATCCATCCATCCATCCATCCATCCATCCATAGAGATGGGTGGGTAGGGAAGGGAGAAACATTTCAATTCCATGTTCGGCTAATTAATGACCCAGCTCACCAGTGGCGTAGCTAAGCCTTTTGCTTCCCGTGGCGGTCCCAGCGTTTGACGCCTCCCCCCCTCCCCCCCCCCCCCCCTTCCCGGCAGCCGTACGAGCGGGGGCTTGGGGGGTGCTGGTGATTCCTGCATTTGCCACCCCGTGCATTTGTCACCCCGTGACGGCCACAGGCAAGAGAGGGGAGGCTACTGCCCCCCCTGAAACTCGTGATGCCCGGGGCGGACTGTGCCACCCCTGCATCCCCTTGCTACGCCAACGCAGCTCACTCCAGCATGTCTACCACAAGCAGATCATCAAAGTAAGTAGATGTGGAGTCAGAATAGTGAGGCGATGCTTCTCTACCTTGATGATAAAGTGGTGTTGGTACTCGATGCTGCGATTTGCAACTGCTCAGGGGGTCTTAGAGCTAGATTTCCCCTCAAGCGAAAATGTCCTAAAGATCAGGAAACAAAAAGCAGTCGTCTGAGGGAATTAGCTGACTCCGGGCACAGGTATGTCAAAGTGCACGTGCAGATGCCACTCTGGGAGGTGCTACGCTCACAAGGGACATCAGCAATTTTAAGTACTGATCCCACTATTTGCGGATTCATAGGACTCTGTCGAGCATATTATTAAGAATGGCGTTAAAATTATCGCCGCTAAAGTGGCGATAATGGGCTTGATAATATGCTCTATGGAATTCCAATAGAAGCCCATGTTGTCACCAGAACATGGGCTTCTATGGGAATTCTCAAGGGCATATTATCAAGCCCATTATCGCCACTTTAGCGGCAGTTTCCTGGCGCTAAAGCGGCGATAATTTTAACGCCATTCTTCATAATATGCCCCTAAGACTCTGTGCCCATGGGAGGGGCTTCAAGAAGGGCAGGGTGCTGAGTTGTGGGCTACAGTGAAGGTCAGGGAGGTCGAGTGGGGCAGTGTGCAGTCTGATCGGAGTCTTCAGGACAATATGTGCCACAGGTTCTGCATTTCCATATTCTAATTTTTGGTGAGTGTATGTGTGAGGGTGCTTTCTTCCTGTAGGCAGTGATGCCAGCAAAGGTTTTGCTGGTTGCGCTTTCAGGCAGGATAGAAATAGGTTCAGCTCAAGGATTTAGGCACAGTTTTACTAACCTTTCATACAATGCAACAAGGCTACTGACTGCATGCTAAGATATGGCGCACTTCTGCTCCCTCGTAGCTCTGGCGCACTTCAGGGAGCCTAGTGCCAACACAGGCCCCCCGGTGTCTTTGTGCATGGGTGCCAGCGTTACAGGCCAGATTGTTTTTGTGTAGGAAGGCATACCTTACTACACAAAAACAACCCTTCGAGGCGTAGTCCTGTTTCTATGTGTGCTTCAGTAACGAGGAGATATGAAAATATTTGTCCTTGATAGGCCTCTCTCGAGTAGGCACACCATTTTGGCACAAACCAGGTTTACTTTTTTATGCAATCTGACTCTGAATAGAAATACATGGGAGGATATGAGGGAAAGCCCATCTCCACCCACGTAAAGCCTACCTGACGTAGCATATCTCAATGCAGGACAAGACTATGAAAGTATACTTATTCGAGTACTATGATCTCTTGTAGAAGGTCTAAACTGGCACTTAAATGCTCTGGCCTGATCCTTCCTTGCTAGCTGGCAGTAGACTCTATGGCTAAAAGCCTGCCATCTTTCCTATAGCCATCATCAGAAGAGGCCATTTGGTGGCATTCGCTGGATGTCCGAAGAATGGTGCTGTCCTTTTTGGGGATATCTCATACTTTTTTATGAAGCCTGGCTACCTGTTTGCAGCATTTGGTTCTTCAACAGTGGTACATCATCGCCTTTGTTTTCATTTCTGTGGGCTAAGGCACCTCTGCTGTTGGGATTCCAGAAATCTCAAGTCAGCAGTTGCTCACCTTATGGGATAGAGCCCAGATGGTTTCCTATCACTGAAACTTGTAAGGCGGTGACCTGGATGTGATTCCCCACTTTTTCCTCATGACTGAAGATGGAAGATAGTAGACTTCGGACATTTTTTCTTGATGTAGGAGTATTGAGTTCTGTGTGCTTATGAATTACTTTACCCCTACTCTTCTTTGCTGCAGTCCTTACGCCATGCTTGTCCCCTGGCCTAGGTGACTTTGGCCCAGTTGGAAGCTTGGATATGCGTAGGATATTTCTACAATGACCGTATCTCCTATTGCACTTTCTTGACTCGGGCCTGACAGCTACCTCACAACTGTTTTTCAACTGAAGCTCCTGCCTTGGAGGTAGGAACTGCCTCAGTAGAAAGGACTGTGACAGGGTAAGGTTGTATATCAAAATATTTCCCCATCATCCATCTGCACAGGAAGTGACATCACTGCATTTCTCATCATCCACATGCACAGCAAGTGGCATCACTATATTTTCCTTCATCCATCTGCACATTAAGTGACATCTTGGGTTTCCTGCTAAAACTGTTTTTAAAAAACACAGAAGCCGAGCATGACTTCATTTCCCATAACCAATCTGCACTTCAAGTGACATCACTGGATATCTCTTCATCCATCTGCACAGGAAGTGACATCTCTGGTTTTTCACCCACCACCGCCTGCACTTCTTCACCCTCCCAGAACCTGCTTAATAAAAGTGCCGCTGAGGTGCTCTAAAGGCTAGCGTGTCTGCACCCGTCAGCACCTTGACTGCCCAGCACCAGGAACCCTAGTCACCCACTGCTACTCTGGTGTGCTCTTTCACGCTGTCAACCCCAGCCGCTGCTTGCCACACTGCATCACACAACATGGAGGGAGCATTTACCTGTGCCTCCAGCAACTTCTCATATACTCATACACCCACCACTTCCCCACCAACAGCATCCAGCATCCCACTCGCTCACACTCACACAAACCAGCCACCCGTTCACATTTACACAGATCAACCACCACCCACACAACATGCCAAACTCAAATGCATGCTCCTGAACACCGCTCACTCATACAACACACCACAAAGATATGGGCCCTACTGCATGACCACAGGGAAACAAGGCTAAACCCAACCTCTACACTGGACACCATTGCAGCCATCCCCGTCGGATACAATCTCGCCAGGCAAGACCGCCAGCACAAGATCAGAGGTGGAGTTACAATCATATTCAAAGATACCATCAGTTACATTACTTACAGACAACCCCACCACATACATGGAACACCTCGCATTCAAGATACACATCATAGCCAACTTTTTCCTGGGCAGAACACTCAAATACAGACCACCAACCAATTTCACCAGCGACATCATGGACTTCTTCACACCCCTCATCATTAATGTCAGCATCTTTATCCTCCTCGGAGGCCTTAACTTCACCTAGAAGACTGCACCGACCCAAACTTTACATCCCTTCTGCAAAACCTCAGAATCATCTGCCTCACAGCACATTCCAGAACCCACCCACACAACTGGACACCTTTTGGACCCAATTTTCTCCTCAATCAGCAACATCACAGTCGACAAGCCAGCAAATATGTCCTACACAGGCCATGCCCTCATTAGTTTCAGTATACCCATCCTGAACTACCACAGACCTACCATCACCGGACTCGCTCGCTGCAGCTGGAAAATCCTCACAGAAGCGGACTGAGCTTCCCCCCGCTCCACACACTGGCCCAAGCACACCAGCAACTTGCCGAAAGCCAGCAAGAACCTCAGCAGCTGGATCACCGCGTGTGACAACACCCTGGCTCCCCTCTAGCACAACCCAATGGCAAAAGCTCAACTACAGGCCAGCTGGTTCACAGAGGAACTCTGGCTGATGAAATGCAAATGTACGCAAATGGAGTGCAAATAGAGAACAAGTCCAGATACTGTGGATAAAGACATCTTCAAATCCGCCTTAGGACGCTACCACCAGAAGATATGGAACACCAAGCACGCAGCTTTTGCAGTCTGCACTAACACCAGCACAAACAGCAGCAAGGAAACAGGCACCATCATCAAAGATGCAACCTCCAGCACCATCACCCCCTCGCAAGACTCTTGCTCTCGGAAATCTGTAACAAAATAAGCTCCACATACAGCAACTTTGACCCTCAACTGGACCCCATCACCATCATAACTCAACTTCCCATCATGGCAGAAGAACAAACTCTGACCTCGTAACCCGTCGTCACCACCATTGAAATCTCCATACCATGGAGACCATCCACTCAGTGGCCACATCTGACACTTTCCCCCACCAAGCTTCCACCAATGGACTCCTACGGATCAGTGAGACACTAACACTCAATGCCTCCCTCGACTCAGCACATTCCTGGACACCTGGAAATACGCTACCATCACATCCCTTCTCAAGAAACCATCCACTGGCCCATCGCCACTCTCCAACTACAGACCCATTTCCACTCCTACAATACCAGGCCATGAAACTAACCAATCGACAACTCACCAACCACGTCAGCAACCACCAGCTCCTCAGCACCTAGCAGTCCAGATTCAGGCCCAACCATAGTAACAAACACAACACTTGTTGCCACCACAGCTGACATCTGTATGATCCCTGACAGAGGAGACACGGCAGCTCTCCTTCTCACGGCCTTCTCTGCAGCATTTGATACAGTCACACACCATCCTCATCAAGAGCCTGCAGGAGGTTGGCATCGCCACTGGATCTCCTGCCTCTTAACTGATTGAACACAGGTTGTCTGCCTGGCACTATACTCCTTGGAAGCCCACAAACTAATCTCTGGAGTGCCTCAATGCTCATTGCTCAACCCCACTCTCTTCAGGGCATACATGATCCCTCTTGCCAACGACATCAGCGCACACAACAAAAACATCCTCTCCTATGCCGAACGACATGCAACTCAAACTCTACCTCTCGGACAGCACCCCTAACACAAGAAACAAGTAAATTGCCTGCATGACAAAGCCGCTAACTGGATGAAAGCCACCTGTCTCAAGCTCAGCACAGACAAGTCAGAAGTAGTGATCTTCTGCAAGACAAATTCACTGTAGAACTTCAACTGATGGGCAGCTGAACTCAAACCCACACCCATACCAAGCAACCATGCCAGGAACCCTAAAATCATCATCAACAGCAAACTGGACATGAGCGCACAAGTCAATGCCATCACTGCTCCCTGTTTCTACACCCTGAAGATGCTGCGGAAGATCTTCTAATAGCCCCCAAGCAACACCAGAAAAAATGTCACTCACTTCCTAGACACCAGCATGCTGGGGTACGGGAACACCCTCTGCACGGGAATCATCAAGCAACTCACAAGAAGACTACAAACCATTCAGAATTTGGCACACAGGACTCACATCATTCCAAACCTCACGGAGCTCCACCAGCTCCCAATACACAAATGTGCTAATTTCAAACTCCTCACACACACACTCAAGGCACTTTGCAACTAGGCCCCACCTACCTAAATATTTGCCTCTCCTTCCACCAACCACCCAGGCACATCCACTCCACAGGTCTCCTGCTCGCACACATTCCACGCATTCAAAGAATCAGATCAAGGGGACAGGCCTTCTTTTACATCACTCCTAAATCGTGGAACGACCTTCCACTTCACATCTGAGCCTTCTCCCCTCTTCTTGATTTCCTCAAGAAGCTGAAGACTTGGTTTTGCACTCAACCAACCTACCCTAAGCAGGGCTAGGGACACACCTGCTCACCGCCAGGATTCACTTGCAGGTGATAGAATGCTTTACAAATCCACATAACAATATTGAGGTCAATAAAACAACCAGCACATATGTCTACTCCAAAATATCAACTGCTAATGAATTGCCAAAGTATGCTTTGCTAGAGAAGAATAGAATTACTATTTTTAACTCCACTTCTGCTTACTTTGATGAGGTGTTGGCTGTCAATATTGCGGATTCAATATAAGTGCAGGCTGATATTAAAAGTTTACTATTCTGTAGGGCACCCAAGAAAGCACTGGATTTGGAGTAACAATCATTAAATCCTCATTGTTGCTCCTTATCCCAGTCACAACTTGTGAGGCTTAGCTCTCCTACCAGTGTCTTCCCACATCCTTTCTCCTGCCTCAAAAGTGATCGTCTACAGTTCCTGCAGCACTTCTCATGAGCCTTCTTCTGTTTGTGTGCTCACTGTGGGAGTTTGGGTGTGTGAGTGGCTGCATAGTGTCCAATATAAGTAAGGCTCCCGGTTTTCCATTTTTACGGATTTTTACAGATAAAGACAGACAGAAAGCAATATGTTATCTGTCTGCATTTATTTTTAAAAGTGGATAAATACAGAAAACTGAGCTTCTTTTAAGTGACTCTCCGTGCTGTCTTTCATAAATTTTAGCGCAACGGCTGATCAGAGGGACAGCCTGGAAAGTTAAAAACAGGATGAAATTTCTTTAAATAATGGTACATGTCAACGTACATTTGTGGTATAATGGTAATATTTAACAGTGGGAGTATTGTTATGTAATATTTGGCAGCTTGAATAGCTAAAACACAACAGACATCAAAGTATGACTGCGTGTCTATCAGTTAAAAAGATATGGAAATGTACAGTTTTACAACTTCACTTATCCACAAAACACGAAATAAGTATAGATAAATACAGATAAAATGGCCCAAAAATGAATATGGATAAATACAGACGGAAATGTTAAAAAAATGAATACCATAAAACCAGGAGCCCTAATTATAAGGTAAGACCAACTGGTGTTGGTAAACACAGCCAGCTGGTCTGGAGGCATCTTCGGCATGGCAGAGCCTGTTGTGCTCCCCGCTCATGTCCTGGACTGGGGAGCGGGCTTAGTGGCAGGATCTCTGCACGTTGCATGCTGCGTTGGTCGGCTTTCCATCGACAGCAGGTTGTGCTGTTGAAGCATGTGGCTATGCAAGGGGCTGAAGGGGACCATAATGAGTCATTTGTTATCCAAGGATTAGATCTTCGACTCTCGCTGTTAAAATTAAGGATGTGTCTTGACAATTACAAAGAGTTCCAATGAATATCAGCGCAGTTCCGACCGGTGGTGCTGTGCGTCGGGAGGCAGTTGATTTCACATTGTGCAGCATAAATGTCTACTATGCTTGTTATCTATGTTGTAAAAATTTGCTGTTGTGGGGCGCTCTGACTCAGATGCTCTGTATAGACATGTTATCTTTGCTGTTAACATTTACTGTTGTAAAGCGCTCTGATGACTTCGGATCTAGCTAGCGCTATATAAAACTCAAATAAATAAATGTCAAGTACAAGAAAACAAGTCTTGGTGTCTCAATAGTCATGTAGCTAAGCAAAAAGAGTGGCAATACTTTAACAATAATAATAGATGAAGCAGAGCTCTTCATTCTGTATTAAGAATCAGGGCAAATTAGTCTTTATTAAGTATTGCTGTGTTAATGTGCTAATTGCTTAATTGGGTAATTAATTTTTATTGTGTATTAAGTTTTATCTTAATGCGAGGTGGGTCGCACACCGCTCGTCATACTAGCAAATAGCCCCATAGGATTCTGGAGGATGTAGTGACAGCGGCGGGTACACCTATGCCACGAGTAAAAAGTTAAAATGCCATCCCTGGACACGTGTTTCGAGGTAATTGCCTCTCGTCAGCAGGGAGCAGGTAAGTATGCGGGGTGCCAAGTAGACTGCCAAAAATTATTATCAGGTATAGTACCTCTCACGGCGCGCGGGTGCGGGATCCGGGCTCGTCAACCCATGGCTCAGGGAGCTTAAATACAAAATGCGAGGTGGGTCGCACACCGCTCGTCATACTAGCAAATAGCCCCATAGGATTCTGGAGGATGTAGTGACAGCGGCGGGTACACCTATGCCACGAGTAAAAAGTTAAAATGCCATCCCTGGACACGTGTTTCGAGGTAATTGCCTCTCGTCAGCAGGGAGCAGGTAAGTATGCGGGGTGCCAAGTAGACTGCCAAAAATTATTATCAGGTATAGTACCTCTCACGGCGCGCGGGTGCGGGATCCGGGCTCGTCAACCCATGGCTCAGGGAGCTTAAATACAAAATGCGAGGGGGGTCGCACACCGCTCGTCATACTAGCAAATAGCCCCATAGGATTCTGGAGGATGTAGTGACAGCGGCGGGTACACCTATGCCACGAGTAAAAAGTTAAAATGCCATCCCTGGACACGTGTTTCGAGGTAATTGCCTCTCGTCAGCAGGGAGCAGGTAAGTATGCGGGGTGCCAAGTAGACTGCCAAAAATTATTATCAGGTATAGTACCTCTCACGGCGCGCGGGTGCGGGATCCGGGCTCGTCAACCCATGGCTCAGGGAGCTTAAATACAAAATCCGAGGTGGGTCGCACACCGCTCGTCATACTAGCAAATAGCCCCATAGGATTCTGGAGGATGTAGTGACAGCGGCGGGTACACCTATGCCACGAGTAAAAAGTTAAAATGCCATCCCTGGACACGTGTTTCGAGGTAATTGCCTCTTGTCAGCAGGGAGCAGGTAAGTATGCGGGGTGCCAAGTAGACTGCCAAAAATTATTATCAGGTATAGTACCTCTCACGGCGCGCGGGTGCGGGATCCGGGCTCGTCAACCCATGGCTCAGGGAGCTTAAATACAAAATGCGAGGTGGGTCGCACACCGCTCGTCATACTAGCAAATAGCCCCATAGGATTCTGGAGGATGTAGTGACAGCGGCGGGTACACCTATGCCACGAGTAAAAAGTTAAAATGCCATCCCTGGACACGTGTTTCGAGGTAATTGCCTCTCGTCAGCAGGGAGCAGGTAAGTATGCGGGGTGCCAAGTAGACTGCCAAAAATTATTATCAGGTATAGTACCTCTCACGGCGCGCGGGTGCGGGATCCGGGCTCGTCAACCCATGGCTCAGGGAGCTTAAATACAAAATGCGAGGTGGGTCGCACACCGCTCGTCATACTAGCAAATAGCCCCATAGGATTCTGGAGGATGTAGTGACAGCGGCGGGTACACCTATGCCACGAGTAAAAAGTTAAAATGCCATCCCTGGACACGTGTTTCGAGGTAATTGCCTCTCGTCAGCAGGGAGCAGGTAAGTATGCGGGGTGCCAAGTAGACTGCCAAAAATTATTATCAGGTATAGTACCTCTCACGGCGCGCGGGTGCGGGATCCGGGCTCGTCAACCCATGGCTCAGGGAGCTTAAATACAAAATGCGAGGTGGGTCGCACACCGCTCGTCATACTAGCAAATAGCCCCATAGGATTCTGGAGGATGTAGTGACAGCGGCGGGTACACCTATGCCACGAGTAAAAAGTTAAAATGCCATCCCTGGACACGTGTTTCGAGGTAATTGCCTCTCGTCAGCAGGGAGCAGGTAAGTATGCGGGGTGCCAAGTAGACTGCCAAAAATTATTATCAGGTATAGTACCTCTCACGGCGCGCGGGTGCGGGATCCGGGCTCGTCAACCCATGGCTCAGGGAGCTTAAATACAAAATGCGAGGTGGGTCGCACACCGCTCGTCATACTAGCAAATAGCCCCATAGGATTCTGGAGGATGTAGTGACAGCGGCGGGTACACCTATGCCACGAGTAAAAAGTTAAAATGCCATCCCTGGACACGTGTTTCGAGGTAATTGCCTCTCGTCAGCAGGGAGCAGGTAAGTATGCGGGGTGCCAAGTAGACTGCCAAAAATTATTATCAGGTATAGTACCTCTCACGGCGCGCGGGTGCGGGATCCGGGCTCGTCAACCCATGGCTCAGGGAGCTTAAATACAAAATGCGAGGTGGGTCGCACACCGCTCGTCATACTAGCAAATAGCCCCATAGGATTCTGGAGGATGTAGTGACAGCGGCGGGTACACCTATGCCACGAGTAAGAAGTTAAAATGCCATCCCTGGACACTCACCTACTCCCTGCTGACGAGAGGCAACTACCTCGAAACACGTGTCCAGGGATGGCTAACGCAACACTTACTTTCACTCAAGACTTGGGCAGAGGCGTACCCGCCGACGCTGACTACATGGACCACAACGCTTTGAGGTAACACGCTGGTAGGACGAGCAGAGTGCGGCCAATTAGACTTTTGTTAATATTCAGGCTCCCTCGAGCCGGTGGAGCTGACGAGCTCATGGATACGCACCTGCGCACCACGAGGGGTACTTTACCTGAGAGAACTTATTTTGGCAGCCTACGCAGCAACCCTATACACTCACCTACTCCCTGCTGACGAGAGGCAACTACCTCGAAACACGTGTCCAGGGATGGCTAACGCAACTCTTACTTTCACTCAAGACTTGGGCAGAGGCGTACCCGCCGACGCTGACTACATGGACCACAACGCTTTGGGGTAACACGCTGGTAGGACGAGCAGAGTGCGGCCAATTAGACTTTTGTTAATATTCAGGCTCCCTCGAGCCGGTGGAGCTGACGAGCTCATGGATACGCACCTGCGCGCCACGAGGGGTACTTTACCTGAGAGAACTTATTTTGGCAGCCTACGCAGCAACCCTATACACTCACCTACTCCCTGCTGACGAGAGGCAACTACCTCGAAACACGTGTCCAGGGATGGCTAACGCAACACTTACTTTCACTCAAGACTTGGGCAGAGGCGTACCCGCCGACGCTGACTACATGGCCCACAACGCTTTGGGGTAACACGCTGGTGGGACGAGCAGAGTGCGGCCCATTAGACTTTTGTTAATATTCAGGCTCCCTCGAGCCGGTGGAGCTGACGAGCTCATGGATACCCACCTGCGCGCCACGAGGGGTACTTTACCTGAGAGAACTTATTTTGGCAGCCTACGCAGCAACCCTATACACTCACCTACTCCCTGCTGACGAGAGGCAACTACCTCGAAACACGTGTCCAGGGATGGCTAACGCAACACTTACTTTCACTCAAGACTTGGGCAGAGGCGTACCCGCCGACGCTGACTACATGGACCACAACGCTTTGGGGTAACACGCTGGTAGGACGAGCAGAGTGCGGCCAATTAGACTTTTGTTAATATTCAGGCTCCCTCGAGCCGGTGGAGCTGACGAGCTCATAGATATGCACCTGCGCGCCACGAGGGGTACTTTAGCTGAGAGAACTTATTTTGGCAGCCTACGCAGCAACCCTATACACTCACCTACTCCCTGCTGACGAGAGGCAACTACCTCGAAACACGTGTCCAGGGATGGCTAACGCAACACTTACTTTCACTCAAGACTTGGGCAGAGGCGTACCCGCCGACGCTGACTACATGGACCCCAACGCTTTGGGGTAACACGCTGGTAGGACGAGCAGAGTGCGGCCAATTAGACTTTTGTTAATATTCAGGCTCCCTCGAGCCGGTGGAGCTGACGAGCTCATGGATACGCACCTGCGCGCCACGAGGGGTACTTTACCTGAGAGAACTTATTTTGGCAGCCTACGCAGCAACCCTATACACTCACCTACTCCCTGCTGACGAGAGGCAACTACCTCGAAACACGTGTCCAGGGATGGCTAACGCAACACTTACTTTCACTCAAGACTTGGGCAGAGGCGTACCCGCCGACGCTGACTACATGGACCACAACGCTTTGGGGTAACACGCTGGTAGGACGAGCAGAGTGCGGCCAATTAGACTTTTGTTAATATTCAGGCTCCCTCGAGCCGGTGGAGCTGACGAGCTCATGGATACGCACCTGCGCGCCACGAGGGGTACTTTACCTGAGAGAACTTATTTTGGCAGCCTACGCAGCAACCCTATACACTCACCTACTCCCTGCTGACGAGAGGCAACTACCTCGAAACACGTGTCCAGGGATGGCTAACGCAACACTTACTTTCACTCAAGACTTGGGCAGAGGCGTACCCGCCGACGCTGACTACATGGACCACAACGCTTTGGGGTAACACGCTGGTAGGACGAGCAGAGTGCGGCCAATTAGACTTTTGTGAATATTCAGGCTCCCTCGAGCCGGTGGAGCTGACGAGCTCATGGATACGCACCTGCGCGCCACGAGGGGTACTTTACCTGAGAGAACTTATTTTGGCAGCCTACGCAGCAACCCTATACACTCACCTACTCCCTGCTGACGAGAGGCAACTACCTCGAAACACGTGTCCAGGGATGGCTAACGCAACACTTACTTTCACTCAAGACTTGGGTAGAGGCGTACCCGCCGACGTTGACTACATGGACCACAACGCTTTGGGGTAACACGCTGGTAGGACGAGCAGAGTGCGGCCAATTAGACTTTTGTTAATATTCAGGCTCCCTCGAGCCGGTGGAGCTGACGAGCTCATGGATACGCACCTGCGCGCCACGAGGGGTACTTTACCTGAGAGAACTTATTTTGGCAGCCTACGCAGCAACCCTATACACTCACCTACTCCCTGCTGACGAGAGGCAACTACCTCGAAACACGTGTCCAGGGATGGCTAACACAACACTTACTTTCACTCATGACTTGGGCAGAGGCGTACCTGCCGACGCTGACTACATGGACCACAACGCTTTGGGGTAACACGCTGGTAGGACGAGCAGAGTGCGGCCAATTAGACTTTTGTTAATATTCAGGCTCCCTCGAGCCGGTGGAGCTGACGAGCTCATGGATACGCACCTGCGCGCCACGAGGGGTACTTTACCTGAGAGAACTTATTTTGGCAGCCTACGCAGCAACCCTATACACTCACCTACTCCCTGCTGACGAGAGGCAACTACCTCGAAACACGTGTCCAGGGATGGCTAACGCAACACTTACTTTCACTCAAGACTTGGGCAGAGGCGTACCCGCCGACGCTGACTACATGGACCACAACGCTTTGGGGTAACACGCTGGTAGGACGAGCAGAGTGCGGCCAATTAGACTTTTGTTAATATTCAGGCTCCCTCGAGCCGGTGGAGCTGACGAGCTCATGGATACGCACCTGCGCGCCACGAGGGGTACTTTACCTGAGAGAACTTATTTTGGCAGCCTACGCAGCAACCCTATACACTCACCTACTCCCTGCTGACGAGAGGCAACTACCTCGAAACACGTGTCCAGGGATGGCTAACGCAACACTTACTTTCACTCAAGACTTGGGCAGAGGCGTACCCGCCGACGCTGACTACATGGACCACAACGCTTTGGGGTAACACGCTGGTAGGACGAGCAGAGTGCGGCCAATTAGACTTTTGTTAATATTCAGGCTCCCTCGAGCCGGTGGAGCTGACGAGCTCATGGATACGCACCTGCGCGCCACGAGGGGTACTTTACCTGAGATACTTATTTTGGCAGCCTACGCAGCAACCCTATACACTCACCTACTCCCTGCTGACGAGAGGCAACTACCTCGAAACACGTGTCCAGGGATGGCTAACGCAACACTTACTTTCACTCAAGACTTGGGCAGAGGCGTACCCGCCGACGCTGACTACATGGCCCACAACGCTTTGGGGTAACACGCTGGTAGGACGAGCAGAGTGCGGCCCATTAGACTTTTGTTAATATTCAGGCTCCCTCGAGCCGGTGGAGCTGACGAGGTCATGGATAGGCACCTGCGCGCCACGAGGGGTACTTTACCTGAGAGAACTTATTTTGGCAGCCTACGCAGCAACCCTATACACTCACCTACTCCCTGCTGACGAGAGGCAACTACCTCGAAACACGTGTCCAGGGATGGCTAATGCAACACTTACTTTCACTCAAGACTTGGGCAGAGGCGTACCCGCCGACGCTGACTACATGGACCACAACGCTTTGGGGTAACACGCTGGTAGGACGAGCAGAGTGCGGCCAATTAGACTTTTGTTAATATTCAGGCTCCCTCGAGCCGGTGGAGCTGACCAGCTCATGGATACGCACCTGCGCGCCACGAGGGGTACTTTACCTGAGAGAACTTATTTTGGCAGCCTACGCAGCAACCCTATACACTCACCTACTCCCTGCTGACGAGAGGCAACTACCTCGAAACACGTGTCCAGGGATGGCTAATGCAACACTTACTTTCACTCAAGACTTGGGCAGAGGCGTACCCGCCGACGCTGACTACATGGACCACAACGCTTTGGGGTAACACGCTGGTAGGACGAGCAGAGTGCGGCCAATTAGACTTTTGTTAATATTCAGGCTCCCTCGAGCTGGTAGAGCTGACGAGCTCATGGATACGCACCTGCGCGCCACGAGGGGTACTTTACCTGAGAGAACTTATTTTGGCAGCCTACGCATCAACCCTATACACTCACCTACTCCCTGCTGACGAGAGGCAACTACCTCGAAACACGTGTTCAGGGATGGCTAACGCAACACTTACTTTCACTCAAGACTTGGGCAGAGGCGTACCCGCCGACGCTGACTACATGGACCACAACGCTTTGGGGTAACACGCTGGTAGGACGAGCAGAGTGCGGCCAATTAGACTTTTGTTAATATTCAGGCTCCCTCGAGCCGGTGGAGCTGACGAGCTCATGGATACGCACCTGCGCGCCACGAGGGGTACTTTACCTGAGAGAACTTATTTTGGCAGCCTACGCAGCAACCCTATAGCCTCACCTACTCCTTGCTGACGAGAGGCAACTACCTCGAAACACGTGTCCAGGGATGGCTAACGCAACACTTACTTTCACTCAAGACTTGGGCAGAGGCGTACCCGCCGACGCTGACTACATGGACCACAACGCTTTGGGGTAACACGCTGGTAGGACGAGCAGAGTGCGGCCAATTAGACTTTTGTGAATATTCAGGCTCCCTCGAGCCGGTGGAGCTGACGAGCTCATGGATACGCACCTGCGCGCCACGAGGGGTACTTTACCTGAGAGAACTTATTTTGGCAGCCTACGCAGCAACCCTATACACTCACCTACTCCCTGCTGACGAGAGGCAACTACCTCGAAACACGTGTCCAGGCATGGCTAACGCAACACTTACTTTCACTCAAGACTTGGGTAGAGGTGTACCCGCCGACGCTGACTACATGGACCACAACGCTTTGGGGTAACACGCTGGTAGGACGAGCAGAGTGCGGCCAATTAGACTTTTGTTAATATTCAGGCTCCCTCGAGCCGGTGGAGCTGACGAGCTCATGGATACGCACCTGCGCGCCACGAGGGGTACTTTACCTGAGAGAACTTATTTTGGCAGCCTACGCAGCAACCCTATACACTCACCTACTCCCTGCTGACGAGAGGCAACTACCTCGAAACACGTGTCCAGGGATGGCTAACGCAACACTTACTTTCACTCAAGACTTGGGCAGAGGCGTACCCGCCGACGCTGACTACATGGACCACAACGCTTTGGGGTAACACGCTGGTAGGACGAGCAGAGTGCGGCCAATTAGACTTTTGTTAATATTCAGGCTCCCTCGAGCCGGTGGAGCTGACGAGCTCATGGATACGCACCTGCGCGCCACGAGGGGTACTTTACCTGAGAGAACTTATTTTGGCAGCCTACGCAGCAACCCTATACACTCACCTACTCCCTGCTGACGAGAGGCAACTACCTCGAAACACGTGTCCAGGGATGGCTAACGCAACACTTACTTTCACTCAAGACTTGGGCAGAGGCGTACCCGCCGACGCTGACTACATGGACCACAACGCTTTGGGGTAACACGCTGGTAGGACGAGCAGAGTGCGGCCAATTAGACTTTTGTTAATATTCAGGCTCCCTCGAGCCGGTGGAGCTGACGAGCTCATGGATACGCACCTGCGCGCCACGAGGGGTACTTTACCTGAGAGAACTTATTTTGGCAGCCTACGCAGCAACCCTATGCACTCACCTACCTCCTGCTGACGAGAGGCAACTACCTCGAAACACGTGTCCAGGGATGGCTAACGCAACACTTACTTTCACTCAAGACTTGGGCAGAGGCGTACCCGCCGACGCTGACTACATGGACCACAACGCTTTGGGGTAACACGCTGGTAGGACGAGCAGAGTGCGGCCAATTAGACTTTTGTTAATATTCAGGCTCCCTCGAGCCGGTGGAGCTGACGAGCTCATGGATACGCACCTGCGCGCCACGAGGGGTACTTTACCTGAGAGAACTTATTTTGGCATCCTACGCAGCAACCCTATACACTCACCTACTCCCTGCTGACGAGAGGCAACTACCTCGAAACACGTGTCCAGGGATGGCTAACGCAACACTTACTTTCACTCAAGACTTGGGCAGAGGCGTACCCGCTGACGCTGACTACATGGACCACAACGCTTTGGGGTAACACGCTGGTAGGACGAGCAGAGTGCGGCCAATTAGACTTTTTGTTTTTTTAACTCTTTATTTAACTTTTCATGTCAAACAGTGCATCAGCATTACACACTTATCCGGATATTGGCAATATGGGCAAATGGAGAAGGCATCAGTAACAAATCATAGCACATTTTACATTCCAATCACTTACAAGTGGCAGCCCATCACCATCCCCTCCAGAGCCTCCCCCAATTTTCCCTCCTATTCTGCAGAGAGCCACTACCCCTCGGCGCATACCTGTATACCCGCCCCCGTCATACAGAGCACCTCTGCAGACACATAGTCGTGCCGCCCCATCCCCACTAGCGGAGTGCCCATACGGGTCATAGCGGCAGTGTAGCGGCACGTCGCAGGGGAGCAAGATCGCAAGGCAGCCGTCAGGGGGACCCCCAGAGCCAGCAGCGTCCACCCCTCCCCTCTGCAGATTGGACGACCCTCCCCAGAGGAAACCGCACCACATGCATCCCCCCTAGCCAGAGCCACCCGCCGGTGAGTCCACCCCCACGGGAGCAGACGGCGATCGCTGGGCGCAGTTCGCCGCCAGGTACTGTGACAGAAGTCCCCAGATGTCGGGGGGACGGGACTTGGGTGGGAGCAACTCTGAATACAACAGAACATTCTCCTGACAAGTAACCATATCCCCGCAGCCATTCCTTAAATTTGGGCCGCCTCCCCCGCCCCCATCGGCACGCTATGCGGCGCTTGGCAAGCAGCAGTGCGCAGGTAACGAAACGGCGATCCGGCTTCGGCACATCCCGAGTGTACCCCAGAAGAGCCTGTATGGGAGAGGGCGGCAGCGGGGATCCCAGCATCTCCCCCAAGGCCTCATACACCTGATCCCAATATTCATCTATGCTGGGGCAAGTCCAGGCCAGGTGCAAGAAGTCCGCTCCAGGAGAATGACACCTGTCGCAGCGATCGTCATCACGTAGACGGAATCTATGCATCTGGGCGGAGTACAGTAGAGGCGATGGAGAAACTTGTAGTGGATGATGCGGAACCTACTACTAGACGAGATCATTTCAGTCTGCGAACAGCAGAACCTCCACTGATCATCCGTGAGCTCAGTGCCAATCTCGGCCTCCCAGCCCGCACGGGACCGCAGCACCAGGCCCCCATCCCGGTCATATATCCCCCGATACAGTGCAGAGACCATATGTGAAGGTGAAGGAGAAGAAAGTATATTATGAAACGGCTCCAGAACTGGAGGTTCACCCGGATATGCCGGCAACACTTTCTGTAGCCCACTTCGGAGGCGAATGAAGGCAAAAGTTTCCAGGGGGGTAGGGACAACGTCCCCGTAGAGGAGCGGGAGATCGCGAAATCTACCTGCATGAAAGAGGTCACCCCAGTTCGCAAACCCCATCTTCAGTTTTATTCTCCGGAACATTTCTTCTCCTAAGAGCGGAAGAACTGGATGATACACCAGGGGCATCAATGGGGAGTAGAGAAACGACGACCCCAGACGATCCGCGATCGCGCCCCAAGCGTGCGCCGTGGCCTGCACAGGGTTGCGATCCGCACGGGACGATGGCACCTCAGCGAGGACTGCCCCCTCAAGCGGCACCGGATCCGCCAACCAGTGTTCCACCGCCGTCTGCGGCATGAAGGGCGAAGGTCGATACCAGTAGTACGCATAGTGCGCCTGAGCACAGTGATAGTAAAGTGTAAAGTCCGGTATATCGAAGCCGCCCTGCCCATAGGGCCGAGTAAGGACCGACCATCTGAGCCAAGGTCTCTTCCCCCCCCACACCAATCGGATAAGCTCCGATCTTAACTCCCGGAAAAAGTAGCCGCCCGGGTGAAACGGAATATTGAGGAAGAGGTAGAGCAGCTTGGGGAGCACGACCATCTTTATAAGGGAAACTCGACCAGCCATGGTCAGGGGTAGGGTCAACCACCGGGCTACATGCGAGCGTATGGCCTCGAGCGCCCTGCCGTAGTTCATACGCAGCACCTCCTGCCGGTCCCTGGAGACCCATACTCCCAGGTATTTCACGCTCTCGTCGCACCACTCCAGCGGATAATCAAGTGGAATTTTCTCTATACTATTCGTGAGGGGGAAGACCGTGGATTTGCCCCAATTGATGTGAATTCCCGAGTAGAGTGCAAAGCGAACAAACTCTCGAAGGATGGGGTTCAGATTCTCCCGCGGATGCTTAACGTAGAGTGTGAGATCATCTGCATAGAGTGACAGCAGGACCTGCCGCTGCTGGCATCGCAGGGAGGCCGCGAGATAGTTCTGCCGGAGACGGGACGCCAGGGGCTCCATCGCCAGTGCAAAAAGAAGAGGCGACAGCGGGCATCCCTGTCGAGTACCCCTAGTCACCAGGAATGGAGCTGAGACTCGGCCATTGATAAGAACCCTCGCCTTGGGGCTACAGTATAGTATCTGAATCCATCTAGAAAACGCCACAGGCATACCCATATTTTGAAGGATCAAGTGGAGGTAATCCCATTCGACCGAATCGAACGCTTTGGTGGCGTCCAGGAAAACCGCCACCAGGGCTAGAGAGGAGTCCGCATTGTTCAGTACCGAGAAAAGCGTCCGCAAATTGTGGGAGGTGGAGCGGCCCGGAAGAAACCCGCCTGATCCGGCAGTATCAACCCCCCGACCAGAAGGTTGACCCGGTTCGCCAGCACCTTGGCCAGGACCTTCACATCACTGTTAATGAGAGAGAGAGGTCTGTACGAGTCACAGCTATCCGGGGGCTTTCCCGGTTTAAGGAGAGAGACGATGAGCGTCTCCGACATGCTGGGCGGGAGGGAGCCAGTCTCGTTAGCTTCTTCAAACACCTCCCGCAGAACCGCCGCGAGCGGGTCGATGAAGGTCTTATAGTATTCAATTGGGAAGCCGTCCAGGCCTGGGGATTTTCCCGACGCAGTCTGCATGATGGCTTCTTTGATCTCATCCAGGCCTATAGGAGCCGCAAGTAGCTCACGCTGGGCATTCGACAACCATCCGAGGGTGAGCTCAGACAGGTATTCGGTCATCTCCAGGGGTGCTACCCGTTGAGATGTATACAAGGCGGAATAATGAGACACGAAGGTAGACAGTATGGAGGGTGTGTCGCGCTGCAGGGTGCCATCCGGGGCCCTGACTTCCAATATGTGATTAGTGCCGCGGGGGGGACGAACCGCCCCCGCCAAGAACCTGCCAGGGCGCTCCCCCTCCCCATACGCGCGCGCCTTAAAGTGCTTACCGCGAAAACGCACCTCCTCTCAGCCGCAGTCTTGAACTCAGTCAGCTTAGTGCGGTAGTCTAATTGGATCGCGGGATCTCGCATGAAGGCAGGGTCAGTTTCCAGCGTCTGCAAAGCTCGTTCCAAGGCCGTCAGCTCCGCGCGAAGCGAGCGCAGCACGCCCGAGCCCTTAGAAATACACACACCCCGCATGGTGGCCTTAAAGGCCTCCCATACTGTCGCCACGCTATCCACCGTCCCCCGATTACGGTCGATGAACTCTGTGATCTCCTGGCCCATCTCAAATTTAAACAGTTCATCCAATAGGATGTGAGGCTGCATGCGCCACGGAAGCGGATCCCCCACCAGGCCGGACCGGGCCAGGGTAAGGAGCACAGGCGCGTGATCGGAGTAGGTGCAAGGTAAGTGTCCCGCCCCCAAGAGAGAGGTCCCCAGTGTCCTCGACAGGAGCAGGTAATCCAGCTGAGCCCAAGTGGAGTGCAACATCGACCAGTGCGTGCCCTCCCTAGCACCTGGGTGCATGTATCGCCATGCATCGAGCAACGAGTGCTGCGCCATGAGGTCTAGAACGTAAGCCTGGGAGCGAGGATGATGCGCCGCGCCCGCATTAGAACGGTCCAGGGCAGGATCAAGTGTGACATTAAGGTCCCCTCCCCAAATCAGGTGTGTGGAGCCTATCTCCAAGATGACTTCCCATAAGGCAATGAAGTGTGCAGGACCATCCACGTTAGGCCCGTAAGAGGAGACAAGTGTAACAGTAGCATTGCCCATCCGTCCCCACACCACACAGAAGCGGCCTTCGGGATCGAGTCTATCCCCCAGGTGTACAAACGGGGTGTTTTTTTTTACAAGGATGGCCACTCCCCTGGAGTACGTGGAGTAGGAAGAAAAGAGACTGTATGCAGCCCACCGTGACGCGAATGTAGGCGCCCTATGGGGGTCAGTGTGGGTTTCCTGCAATAACGCTATATGTATGCAGTGGCGGTCCAGATAACCTAGGACCTGGCGGCGCTTGCGCGGGTCTCCCAGCCCCCTAATATTCCATGTCAAGATATTAATCTTACTGTGCGGATCCCGCTGCTCCCCCCGCTCTCCCAGCAATGTTACTCGTGGGGACCCCATTCATTAATCCCAGTTACACCCCGCAGACTGTCCCCCACTCCCCGCAGAGCAGCCCGCCCAGTATCGGGAAAATGCCCAACACCCACCCGCAGGCCCCAATACCCAGAGCAGCTGAGCTGTAGCCTAATTAGCGGACAGTGCATGTGCCAATATTGAAGTGTGTTGTCACAGATACAAATCCCCCCTCCAAACATCAATCCCCTGAAACAACCCCCAGCCCCCATCCCACCCCCACCCACCGCAGCAGCCCAATCCTGCCGGAATCTAGACTCCCTCCCCTCCCTTTCAACGAACATAACAATAGAAGTGGGGTATACCCTCAATAGGAGCCGCTAGGGTGCCAGTCTCACCCTCCCCAATCCCCTCTTTGCACCCACCGCACCAGCACCCCTGCGGGTGAGGAGACTACGTGGGACAGGGGGGGGAGTGCCAGGGCGAAACAGGTCAATGTCCGGTCCAAAACGGCATAAGCAGTGGACAACGGCCCAAGCAGGGTTCCAGAGAGTAGTATCCGCCAGCTCCCCTGTCACGGAGGACGAGGTCAGAAGGCAGAGGCAGTCCCTTCCAGGACAGAGGTGATCCCCCCCATACAAACAGTCACGCCATGGCAACGGCCCGGTCCCCAATCAAGCAAGTAGAGAGGAACAGGAGCAATGAGGGGCAAGGCAATGCCCACCTCGGGGAAGAGTCAGTCGTAGGGGGAAAGAGACACAGAAGTAACCATCCTTCCGACGCATCCAGCGGGGAGCCAGAGCCCGACTGCGCCCCAGGGCTACGACGTTGTGATGCCGCAGAGGGCTGCTCCCACAGGAAGTCCTCCACCTGCTGCGGTTTACCGAAAAACAGGGGCTTGCCGCGAAGAGTAATCTTGAGTTTGTCAGGGTACTGCATGGCGTATGGTATGTCCCGTTGTTGCAGCTTTTTCTTTACTCCGGCAAATTTGCGGCGAGCATCCTGCGCCGCCTGGGTAAAGTCAGGGTAGAAGGAAATGGTGACATTCTCATGCAGGATCGGTTGCTTCTCCCTGGCGAGTCGTAGCAGAACATCACGGTCCCTGTAGTTGAGGAATTTGATGATGACTGGGCGCGGCGGAGCCCCAGGGACCGGCCGCGGCCCCAAGGAGCGATGGGCGCGCTCCACCACAAGCTGCGGAGAGAAGGAGTCTCGGCCAAATTTGTCAATGAGCAGACGCTCGATGAAGTCCTCCATGCGGCCTCCCCCACTGGACTCCGCTAGGCCGACCAGGCGAACGTTGTTGCGTCGGGAACGCGCCTCTAGATCTTCATTTTTGTCAGCAATGACCTTAAGCAGCCGGTCCATCTGCGACAGTTTGGCCGCGCCAGTCACGGCGCCATCCTCCAGCTCCGAAATGCGCCCCTCCGCCTCCTTCAGGCGCTCCCCATGCTGATCCAGCCGGTGTACCACTGCCTCCAGTCGCGTGTTCATATTATCGATTTTGGCGTCGATGGAGGTGAGGCTCTTCTGCATGCTTAGGAGGATCGTCTTCCAGTCTACCTCCTCCTCCTCACCGGGGTCCCGCTCTCCGCCATCCCCCGGCGGCGCCCGCGTTTTCTTCTTAGAGGCGTTAAATTGGAGCGTCGACTGTTTCGCATCTGACTTGCCCATGGCGACTGCCGGCGAGGGCCCAAGTCCCCCAGTATCGAGCCCGCACAGCAGCGTCTACGATCTGACTCAGGGCGCGCTCCAAGTGTCCAGCCGTGTCAGGGCCCTCCAGTCGTCCAGCCCCCCGCAGACCGCCAGGGGCACACAGGTCAACAAGGCCTCCACACGCGTCGCTCAGCCCCACACGGGAGCTTGCCTCCTCTCAGCGGCCTTCTCAGCACCAGCGCCGCGGCTCCTCGCACCAGGGGTCTCAGGGTCCAGGCCAAGCGGGGTCCCCAGATCACTCCATCGGCGCCCCCCAGCACCAGATCAAGGGCAATGGCCGCTCCCCAAGGCAGCGCTGGAGATCCCCTCTCTCAGCTCCCCCGCAGAAGGCAGATCCAAGGGAGCGCGCAGCAGCTCCCAGGCGCGTCAGCCAGGCAGGCGAGTGCAAGGCGGGCCCACCGCTGAAGGCGCCGAGGCAGCGCGATCTCACCTCGGGGGTCCAGCACGTCCACCGTCGTAAGGAGCCACCAGCAGGGGCAGCGCGAAGGTGGGGGGGACCAGTCCAGCCTCCAGACAGTCCGCAGGGGGGCAGCGACGTCAGCCACGGTCAGTGTCTTGACCTGGGCCCACAGGGCCTCGCGGATCCCCAGGCTCGCGCAGGCAGAGGCCGCCGCTCATCAGCTCCGCCCAGAATGCCGCTCCGTGCCCTCCGGCAGCCGCAGTCAATATCTCCGGCACCCAGTCACCGATGCCCTCCAAACTCGCTCCAGGATGTCCCGCTTAGTTACGCTGTCCATTAGCGGCGTTTCAGTGTGGATTATCGGCCCGGAGGATGGTATTACAGGATGTGGTTTCGCCCGGCCCGCGAGAGCCTCACTGAAGTGCGGCCATGACGGTCCAGCGCCACCTAGCGCCCCCCAATTAGACTTTTGTTAATATTCAGGCTCCCTCGAGCCGGTGGAGCTGACGAGCTCATGGATACGCACCTGCGCGCCACGAGGGGTACTTTACCTGAGAGAACTTATTTTGGCAGCCTACGCAGCAACCCTATACACTCACCTACTCCCTGCTGACGAGAGGCAACTACCTCGAAACACGTGTCCAGGGATGGCTAACGCAACACTTACTTTCACTCAAGACTTGGGCAGAGGCGTACCCGCCGACGCTGACTACATGGACCACAACGCTTTGGGGTAACACGCTGGTAGGACGAGCAGAGTACGGCCAATTAGACTTTTGTTAATATTCAGGCTCCCTCGAGCCGGTGGAGCTGACGAGCTCATGGATACGCACCTGCGCGCCACGAGGGGTACTTTACCTGAGAGAACTTATTTTGGCAGCCTACGCAGCAACCCTATACACTCACCTACTCCCTGCTGACGAGAGGCAACTACCTCGAAACACGTGTCCAGGGATGGCTAACGCAACACTTACTTTCACTCAAGACTTGGGCAGTGGCGTACCCGCTGACGCTGACTACATGGACCACAACGCTTTGGGGTAACACGCTGGTAGGACGAGCAGAGTGCGGCCAATTAGACTTTTGTTAATATTCAGGCTCCCTCGAGCCGGTGGAGCTGACGAGCTCATGGATACGCACCTGCACGCCACGAGGGGTACTTTACCTGAGAGAACTTATTTTGGCAGCCTACGCAGCAACCCTATACACTCACCTACTGCCTGCTGACGAGAGGCAACTACCTCGAAACACGTGTCCAGGGATGGCTAACGCAACACTTACTTTCACTCAAGACTTGGGCAGAGGCGTACCCGCCGACGCTGACTACATGGACCACAACGCTTTGGGGTAACACGCTGGTAGGACGAGCAGAGTGCGGCCAATTAGACTTTTGTTAAGTTTTATCTTGTGCTTAAGGATTTGCATTTTTAACTGTTGCTTTTTGATAACTCATATTTTATTGATGATTGTATGAATGTTAATGCTTTTAAGATACCTGTTATCAAATAAAGCTATCTTTGACTTGACTTAATTGGGTAATCAAAGTGTAATTTGTTAACTCCTTTAATGGGCTACAGAGCTGTAGCTTTCTGGTGAATGAGTTCCTCTGAGTGCATAAAAAGTGTGCTATAGGGGACACTATGCAAGATTCAGGGGTCACAGTGGACCCTAGAAAGAATCAACAGAAGAGTAACCACCAGGGATCCACTAATAAAGTGGGGGTGTCCATCGCAAGATGGTGGTGGGAATCTTTGATCAAAGAGGCGGTCTGCTCAATGTTGGGGGAAACGCATGTTAAAAGGCAGAGTATGGACAGAGGATAAGGACGAGGGCCCTAAAGGGAAGTACATTCAAGGGTGACAATTGGTGGAGGTGACTGCATACACTAGGCACATGTTAAAGTTTCACGAAAAACCTCAGCAGCATGAGGGTGTTTTTTTGCGCAGTACACAGCCCCGCCGGCTAATAATCCATGATGTGGTCAAATTGATGGTCCTAAAAGAGTAGAAGTATTTGGAAAAGTCTTCTTTGCCCAGATGTCTATCAAAAAGGTCTCATTTGGACCAGTTTGGCAAAGGTGAACACCGTCCTGGTGCATATGGCTTCTCCTGCATTTCTGGCTCCGGAAGTGTCCTCTCTCCCAGATGCTGTGGAAAGGAGGATGGAGCGGGCCTTCAAAAGGTGTTATTTTGCATCACATTTTGTGATCCAGACAAACACCTATGCTGCATATGCTTCACAGGCAATGCTGAGGGACTTTAAAATGCTTTTTGAATGCTTGCAAGAGGATAAGGGCCCTTCAGAGGTTCCTCTTCCGGGAACGAAGGAACTCATGGCTAAGTTCTTGTTGGACCTCGTGTTTGACTCCCTCTGCGCACCATCAACGTCCCCGGGGGCATCATTCGCTCGTAGGAGACTGTTGTGCCTCAAACTGTGGTGAGTGAAGCAGTCACCAAGGTCTTTGATTCACCACCTTCCATGTCTGGGGAATGGGTTGTTTGATTCACAACTGGATGACATGTTGACAGAGAAGAGGAAGATGATTTTTCCAATTCGTGCGCCATTCTAAATAAAAAACATTCTTTCAGGAAAAGCCAGGGTAAGTGCTGCAGGAAAAGAAACGTTTTTTTGGGACAGGGCCTGTGGTCGGGTCTGTGATCTTTTCAATCCCGGCCACAGTTCAACTCTCAACAATCACATACATCCTGACTATGTGCTCAGGGTAGTGGGTACCCGATTGATTGATTTTTAAAGACAGAATGTAGTTGAGTAGTACCAGAACAAGGGGTCTTGGGTGTAATGAGAGAAGGCTGTGCCATAGAGATTTCAGTTCATCCTCCACTGAATTACTCTCACATCACTCCAGTGCCAAAGGACCCAGCCAAGAGAGGCTATGCCGGGGGGAGTTCACACCTTATTACAGAAGGAGCTATTGGTTTTTTTTTGGGGGGGGGGGGGGATTATGTAGCACAAACTCGAGCCAAAGATATCAGAGCAACACATAGATTTTGTTAGACATGGGGAGATTAAGTGATTTGCCCAGAATCACAGAATGTTGAGCGTCGTCGCCGAGACTCGAACCCGGTTCCCCAACTTCGAGGTTGACTGGTCTAGCCGTTAGGCCACA
Source organism: Triturus cristatus (assembly GCF_964204655.1). Lineage (NCBI taxonomy): Eukaryota > Metazoa > Chordata > Amphibia > Caudata > Salamandridae > Triturus > Triturus cristatus. The sequence goes on from NC_140590.1 coordinate 1,179,121,122, forward strand.
TCCTCTTGTTCGAGTACCAGACCCTCAAAAAGGGTGTGGGGTGTATTTAGTGATCTTCTTATTCCCAAAGCAAGGCGGGAGCTATAGACCTGTAGTAGACTTGAAGCAGCTCTACAAGTTTGTTCACTATACACCTTACCGGATGTTAATTTTGCAAATGGTGGTCCCTATGTTGTAATGACAGGACTTCCCAGCGACCCTGGATTTGCAGGGCGTATTCTTTCTTGACCCGATGGGGGTTGACAGCCAACACCGATACAGGAGAGACATTTTCTTTTTTTAAAAGAATCTTTTTATTAAACTTTTCCTCAGTTGCAATGTACAGTGCATCATGTACAGGAGACTTGGTGTCATAGTACCAGAACATTAACCAGTGTTAGTAACAAACATACAATGTTTCAGATGGGGAGCACTGTCCCCATGTCCATAGGAGTACTTTACAAATCTGCATTCAAGTGATCTTTCATATGTTACAAAAACCTATCATGAGAAACCAATTGTGAAATGTATACAACTTGTGTGCCCCCCTTGGTTCCTATTACCTCCCACCCTCACCCACCATGTTCCCGAGGACTCTGTATGTTATCCAGATGTTCCCAGGAGAGACATTTTCAATTCAAGGCACTCCCTTTCGGCCTGTCCTCGGCTCTGATGGCGTTTATGAAAGTACTGGCACCAATTGTGTTTTTACTTCAATTGCAAGTTACTCAGCTGTTTCTATATGTAGAACGGCTAATTTCTAATTCTTCTTTTTTGAAGGTGGAGGCCAGTGTGAAGAAGGGTTGCTCTTGCCTGAATCACTGGGATTCATAGTGAACTATCAGACGCACAGTCTTGTCCTATAGCAGTCATTAGGGCTTTCATAGACACAGAGGGGGCACGTGTTTCTCCCGGTGGGCAGGTTTGCAACAACTGCAGTGGTCCCTTCCGCACAGCATCATTTGTAAATGTATGTATGTAAATGTATAGGTATTTATTATAGCGCTGATCACCACTACGGGTATCTCAGTGCTGTACTCATACCGCTGAAGGAACCCTTCCTGGCTTTCCATGTGAGGTGTCCACTCCTGGGCACCCCCATGGTGAGGCCAGGCATCCCAGCGCTGGTGGGGCCATTGTGGAGATTAAGCAAGCTATTGCCCAGAGTTGCAGTGTGGGACCCATGATTAGAATAGGCACTGAGGCGAGAATATCCGGTCCGTAGAATTTATAGCCCGAGACCCTGCCGCGACGGGAATCGAACCCTGGTTTGAAAACAATAGTCTACCATCTGTTGTATCACTGGTCCCCAGTGACACAGGAATAGTAGTGGCTAGTCCGGTGTCAGGGGAGGTAAAAGCCTGGTTACAGTGGTGGCTGAAGGATTTGAATCTGAGAAAGGGCAGATACCTACAGTACCTAAACCCATGTGTAGTAACGTGATGCAAGTGCATGGGGTTGGAGAGGGACTCTCGAAGGACTGGAGGTAAAACAGAGTTGGTCAGAAGTAGAAAAGGTGCACTCCTCAAATTGGAAGGAGTTGATGGCAAATTTGTATGACCTTGTGTTTTTTAATGCAAAAAGGTTTTCTATAGCGCGAACATGACCCCTAGGGGTATCAGAGTGCTTTACAAATGATTAGGAAAGAAGAAGCATGCAGAGCAAACAAAAAAGTAATCGCAAAAGATACAGGATGTAGTAACTCTAAGCCAACAGATCAAAAACACGATCGTAACAGTCGAGTACTAAACATGGGTGTAGACAACGTGTCAAATCGGGCCCGAAGATCCTGGGTCCCGGGGCAGAAATGTGTTCATCAATAGCACTTAAACTTCCTTTTTGAATGATGCAATTGAGGAGTTCAGACTGATTTCAGGGGGCACAGAGTTCCAAATTCTGGGGGCGATACCTGAAAAGTCTCAATTGTAAGTTTTCTTTGGATAGAATTTATGTGGATTTAGCAGTAAGGTGCTGTACTTCTAAAGACTTTGCGGCCACCAGATAGCTCTAGTTCTTGTGCGAGGTATATTGGGGTGTTGAAACGTAGGGCTTTATGGGTCATACAGGCAATTTTTAGCTGTATCCTTCCTTCATATGGCAGCCAGTTTAGAGAATTAAGATCAGGAGTGATGTGGTTATTTCTTGTAGATCCTGTGATGAGCCTTGCAGCAGAGTTAAGAGAGGCCCTTAGTGATGAGAGGTTAACGACACACCTAGAGATGCCCTCGTGTTGGCAAGGACCGACAATCAGGGGGCGAAAGCTTACTTGAACAGGCAAGGGTGCATGGAAATCAGGAGCTTCAAAAAGGCGGTTATGAAAATCTTTGCAGGGGTGGAGTGTCACTTGTTTGAACTGAGAGCGATGCATATTTTGGGGGTGGAGAGCACTTGAGCAGACGGGTTGAGCCGCAGCCTTCTGACCGAAATCTCATATCATCTGAACAGGCAGGCTTTCCAGTTGATAGTGGACACATTCAGAAGTCCATGACTGGGCTTGCTTGCCTCCCCAAGCAAAAAATCACCCTCATCCTCCTGAGGTTTTTCTTGGAACTTTAACATGTGCCTCATGTAACAAAGCAAGTATCCCTCACTCCAAGAAATAATCCATGATGATCCGTGCGTGGTTTCAGGAAACGTATTTTATTCATTGACGACAATGCAGTCACACTAAATATATGCTAACAACTGAATCACGTGACTGTCAACACCCTCCCCCCCCATTATAAACAGCCCACGGTTTGAATGAACACAGCCCCACGAGCAGACCACCCGTGGAACCCCTCCAAATACAAATCAAAACAATGGACACAAGCGTGCATAGCCATGCCACGCTTGTGTACCACTAGTGACAGCTTCATTAGAAATGTGCACGAGTGTAACACACGTCACGCTCGTGCACATAGCCACATGTAACACCTAATATGCTCAGAGACTTGGCATCTGGATACATGGACTATGTACGCAATGCTATTTTGCTGGCTATCAGGGATTCTATTTGCATTCCCTCCAATACCTCTCCTTCCAAGAGTCTTGCAGAAGATTTGAAATGAGCAGGTGTAAGTGGTTAAGTTGTGCCCCAGGTGGTCATGGTTCCCACTGCTTAGTTTCTTAGCGAAGGGCCACCATCTTCAACTTCCTCTCCACCCTCCGCCTCTTCAGCTTCCAACTGTGATGCTGGTGCACTTGACAACTCTGCATCTCACAAAATGGAGATTGAAGGGCAGGCTCACCAGGGTTTAAGGTGATCAAAGAAGGCGGCGATGAATACTCAGGAAACCTTCAACACTTATACTATATCCAAGACATTGGAGGACATTTAAGACCTGGTGCCAAGAGAAAGGTATGTAGGCAACATTGTGTGATCAATTCCTGGCCTTTCATTTCTTAAGAGATGTCTTTGTTAGGTATGTCCCCTTCTACTCTTTCAGCCCACTAGCCAGTGATTAGGAGTCTGAAAATATTTCCAAGATTATTCCTTCGTCTTTTTAGTTTTGAGGAGTTTTAGATAGAAAAGGCCAGTCGTTCATGCTCCATCAGCTTCCTGGGACTTGTCTATCGTTCTTAAGGGCTTGCAAGAAAAACCTTTTGAGTCTTTCAGAAGGGCAGAAATTGTTTTTTATGTCGGCTACAAAGCCAGTGAAGAGATTGGGGAAACTTTGTGCTTTGGTAATAAACTACCCTTCTTTGAAGCTCTTACTGAAAGAACAGTTCTGAGACCTGATCCCAAGTTTCGACCAAAGATCAAGAAGCAAGTTTGTTGTTCTTAGGAGATTGTTCTACCAGTGGTGGATGATTTTTCAAGTTCAGGCTTCCGGAGCCTTTAGATGTCAAGAGAGTATTGTTGGTGTTTTCATTTAAAACCAAAGCCACACTCTTTAAACTCTTTATTGTGGCTTTTGGGGCAGCAAATAAAGGGAAAATGTGTCAATTGCCAATTTGAGTAGCAGATAGGTAAAACAGGCTATCACAGAAGCTTATATCTTGGCTGGTTCTGCGGGTCCAGAAAATGTGTAAGCCCTTTCTACCTGAGCAATGTCTATGTCTTGGGCAGGGTCCGCTGGGTTGTCTCTACAGGAGAGATGTAGGGCAGGGACTTGGTCCTCTCCTAATACTTTTACAGCACATTATCGATTATTACTCTGAATCAGGAGATCCTCGTCCCAGTCCAATTCCGAACCTTTCCTCCCATCACGTGAGTAATAAATGTAACTTGTTAAGACTGGAAGTGCCCGTGGACGGAAGGAGTCTTGTGGTATGAGCCACAGAAACTGTAGAAGGACTAATTTTGTGGCAAAAAAGGGACATGGGAAGGCAGGATAGAGCCTCACAAGTAATGATTTGGACAAGCAGCTACTGATTCGGCGTAAAGTGATGTCTGGGACGAGGAGCTACTGATTTGGCGTAAAGTGATGGCTGGGACGAGGAGCTACTGATTCGGCGTAAAGTGATGGCTGGGACGAGGAGCTACTGATTCGGCGTAAAGTGCTGGAACGAGGAGCTACTGATTTGGCGTAAAGTGATGGCTGGGACGAGGAGCAACTGATTCGGCGTAAAGTGATGGCTGGGACGAGGAGCTACTGATTCAGCGTAAAGTGATGGCTGGGACGAAGAGCTACTGATTCGGCGTAAAGTGATGGCTGGGACGAGGAGCTACTGATTCGGCGTAAAGTGCTGGGACGAGGAGCTACTGATTCGGTGTAAAGTGATGGCTGGGACGAGGAGCTACTGATTCGGCGTAAAGTGCTGGGACGAGGAGCTACTTATTCAGCGTAAAGTGATGGCTGGGACGAGGAGCTACTGATTTGGCGTGGTCATCTTTTCTGTATATACTGCTTAAGTGCTAAGAAGCTACTATATGGAGGGGTTTGGGCACACTGCACATTTTAAAAATTATTAAACATGAATGGACGCAGCCGGCTTGATGGCAACCTCTGCTTCGTTTAAAGAGGTGGTGGTCACTTTAACAATACAAACCCAGGCGCAAACCAAGCTGTGCATAAACAAATGAAGATAGTTCCTTCTTCATTGTAAAAGCTCTTGCTCAAGAAAGTTCATTAAACATGTGGCAAAGCAAGCGCGGCAACGCGTGAGCCATTAGATTTGGCGGCCATTTTAAAACGCATTGTCCACTGTCAAGCGGTGTTGCTAAACTCAAAAATGCATGCTATGGCTCTTGATTCTGGTGCTGGGCCTCTGCCTGAACTTTGCAGTTGTAAGTGGAAGTATTATGCAGGAATTTGGCCCTCATTATATTGTGGTCAGCGACTGTATAAATAACAAGATTGCCCACGCTCTTAACACCCCCACGCGTCAGCACCACACAGGGATCTTTATACTCAGAAGGGGTAAGAGACGTCACCGCGCACTGTGCTTGAGTTAAACGAAAATGTGAGTCCAATGCTGTGGAGAGACGTCATCTTTTGCGGGTCCGCTCCTCAAGAATTCAGTTGCTTTCAAGTGACCAAGGTCGTGTAATGCTGTTAGCCGGCCCTGACTATTTAACCGACAGTATGTTACATGCTGGGAATTTTGAGTCCGCAACGGTCACGCTTCATGGCCCCCTCGGGGAAATCCAGCTCTATGTAAATTCTACAAATCAATTTTAAAAGAGAAACTAAAAGTTTCTAGATGCTAAGTGGTGTTGGCTGAAAAGCAAGTAAGCAACATGACATGGGGCTCACAAATCGGTGTGGAAATGTATATCTGCGATGGATTTTTGATGGCAGCTGTGGACAGACAGACCGTCCAACCTGGTACAGATGCAATCTATTCTTCTTGGCACACCAGTCTTTCATGGTCTCTAGCGTACCGCTTGCCCTCTTCTCACTATGGCACCGCAGTTTTGTCAATGCGGCTGTCTGAGGCCCCCATAGGAGGCCACTAAAGAGGGCAGCCCTCTAGTGCCATCGGGGCACCCCACACCCCCTTGGGGGCAGGGACTCAAGGAGGAGTCCCCCCAGCCTTTTTGCGGCGCGCTAGGCGAGCGTCACTTCCTGGGCGCGAGGACAGGGGGAGGGGTATAGAGGCCTCCCCCACCATCTGGTCGTCAACACAGCATCCAAAAACTAATCACTGCCTGAGGGCAAATCGCCCCGGCAGGTACCCAAAACTCATCACTCTCAGAAGGCAACCGCCGCGGCAGCCATTAAAAGCTCATCACCGCCAGAAGACATTTGGCAGATGAATACAAGACTCTGCGATAAAACTTGCTGACACTTCCGCAAACCAAATTGACCGCAACCTGCGGCCTTTCACAGGGCTGACCTTGTGATCCAACCTCAACTGTGACAAAGCGTCACACATCAATAAGACAACCGAAACAGCGACTAAAAAACTCAAAATGAATGTGGAGTAATGAGGCTATCGCCTCGGTATCCAAAAACTCACCACTGTCAGATGGAATCTGACAGGCGAAAACAAGAGACACGGTCTGGTCGTCTTCTTTCGCGCGCCGGACACGCCGTCTTTGTGAGGTCGTGCTGTTGGACACGCGGTCGAGTCGGGAAGCGAGGTGAGTTGCTTGTCCCCCCGCCCCCTCCTGGGTCCCATCACATATGACTATGGGCCGTATGGGACCCTGTCCATGTGGTGGATTCTCTGGCCCGGCTGCCCGTGGGAGGTCCGCTGGTGCCGGCACCTACGGGTGGGATTGTGTCAAGGGTTTGGAACAGGGGCAGTGAGTGGGGGACAGGCTTCTCGGCCTCATGTGGTGTAGGTCAGTTCGAGTAGCCGTAAAATGAGGAGCTCTACTGCTCATCTTATGAGTACCATGGTGCGTCCCCTTCTGGGAGTAGCCCCGTGAGGGTTGCTGGAGCGATGCGGCCAGGGGCAGGAGGCAGCCCAGCTGGTCCGAACATGAGAGGAAGTACCCCCACTGGGGGTCGGCCACAGCTGCCATCTGGGAGTTCAGCGCTGTTTTTTCCTGAGTGGCGTGGCTCCTACACTCTGCGAGGTCACCCGGGGTTTTAGTGGGTTTCCAGCGCTAAGTGTATATAGCGCGTTAATAGCGAGGCTGCAGTTGAAAGGTGGTTGACTGCTTTGAGCTAGAGCACTCCTAAATCGCACTGGGTCGAGACTGCTCTGGAGAGATGAAAGCCCGCCCTTCCTCAAACACTCCATTGCGGCGGGGTGAGAGCAAAATAATGGCATTGGGTTTTTGGAGATTTGGGAACGAGTCTGCAGAAAACCATCAAGTTTACTTTTAGTGTGGCCTTTATTTAGATTGTATATAGCTCTTTCCAAGCGCTGATTGTATACAGCGCCTCCTAGCGCTATTGAAGCTCTAGCGCGACCCGGGAGCGGGGTCACTGCATGCTAGTGGTGTGCGGTCCCCCGTGCACACGAGTGACTGGGGGTGGGTCTGAGGCCCCTGCCGGTGGGAGCTGTTCGCCGCTGGCCCGCATCTCGCCCGGTTGGGGCCGAGCTGGTGGCTGCATCTGCCCGGTTCTTGTGCTGTTTCTTCAGGCTAGGAGCCCCCTGGTGCTAAGGAGTGGGTGAACAATTGGATGTGTTAATTTGCCGCTCCTGCACTCAATAGGAAGGCGGTAATTAGAAATGTGATGGTGGTTTTGAAGTATATGCCCAGATGATGGTTGCCTGCCCTTGGATCGCCCGTAAGATAACCCATCATATTACATAATGGTGCATGTAATAAACCTGCAGCAATATTACCCAAACAGAAAATGTGTGGTGTGTTTATCTATTAGCATGCATGCTACGTTTGGTGGGGTGGGGAGTGTTGCCAATGGTGGTGCTATTCAGAGGGCTGCTTGAATAGGGTAACCTGATGTTGAGAACCGTAAACCGGTAAATTTTGCAAACATAGAAGAAGGACTACAATTTTACATCAACGGAGGGGCGCAGAATGACCGCTCTCATCAACATAAGAACACAGAAGAGGCACCAAGAAAATAAATAAAACGTAATTTCTAAAATCAGCATCATACCTGTTAATTACATTGCTTACTTACAACAGCTGCTAACTAGCACAGCTTTTGAACACCCAAAAGGTGCCACTCACTGTTTTCAGTTGACCCCCTCTGAAAACTGGGACATGAGCCAAAATTGCTGAAATCTGCCAGGACAGCTGGTTAAAACCCGGACTGTCCCCGTATCTCCAGGACGCCTAGTCACCCTATGCTTGTAGTCCATGGTGTTTGTCTGATAAAGCCCTTGCTACTTGGACAGGGCGCAGCCAATTGGAGCCCAGCTCTGTCTCTGATATCATTTTACTGTAGAGGGCAAACATTGATGCCAAGTGACCCTAATGCCATGTGTGACACATTCGGTGAGTAAAGGCTTAAAAGCCAGCAGTACTTTGAATGCTGGATTTTTAGAACGATTCTTCTGTTAGCAATTAAACTACAAGTTCCAGAATGCAACATGCTGTGGGATAAAAAGCCAAAAGTATCGCTCATGACGTGTGAGCCATGGCAGTTAAGTAAGAGAGACCTCTATTAAGATTTCTAGGTTAGTGGGGCATGGGGGAGGGGGTGGAGCAGGACCTGCTGAGGAGAAGTGGGAGGAATCAGCTCACTGACTCTCCCTCGGGGGGCAGGGCACATGTAAGCTGATCTTAAGATGGATGCTTGTATGTCAAATGACGCATCTGAATCTACCAGCTGAGTGTGCGTTGGTTACCCAGGGATACCTGTCTAATGAGACACCTGAGACATGGTGTTCCTGCGGGACTTGGAACTCTAAGAATAATGGGGGCAGGGAGAGGACAGTGAACGAGAGCGGGAGAGCTGGCTGAAGGCTGGCACAACGAGCGGGAGATCAGGGAAACGCAGAGAGAGGAAAGGTGTGATGGAAGAGTGGTGGAAAAAGAGAAAAGGGATCGAAGGCTGGTGGTGGGAAGAGGATGGATCAAAGGGGCCAGGAAGAAAGTAAAGGGGGAGAGGAAGAATAAAAACATGAAGGGAGAAAGAGGGGGTGAGAGTGGGACAGGGGGAATGAATGGGGCAATGGTGATGGGAGGAGGGCTAAGGAAGATGGATAGGAGACAGAGACACAGGTACAACGAATGGAGAGGGCAGACGGAAAGGAGAATAGGGGGGAAACAATGCACCTTGTAGTTTGGAGAAACCCGACGAATCGGAGAAGAAACCGTGTGCAAAGAATGTTTTTCATCGGAAGGTCGTGTTTGGCTAGTTCATCTTGATTTTGAAGGTTTAGAGGCCTCAATTGACAGCTAGTTCACAAAAAGTAGTGGATGTAATTAGAATCTAAACATAAGCAAGTCCATGAAAGGGTACTGGCGGGATGCGAGTGGAGGCGGTATCCATCAGGAGTCCTTGCGAGGTGCAAGGGGTGGTTGTATCCATCAGGAGTCCTTGCGAGGTGCAAGGGGTGGTTGTATCCATCAGGAGTCCTTGCGAGGTGCAAGGGGTGGTTGTATCCATCAGGAGTACTGGCGGGGTGCAAAGGGTGGCTGTATCCATCAGGAGTACTGGCGGGGTGCAAGGGGTGGCTGTATCCATCAGGAGTGCTGGCGGGGTGCAAGGGGAGGTTGTATCCATCAGGAGTACTGGCGGGGTGCAAGGGGTGGTTGTATTCATCAGGACTACTGGTGGGGTGCAAGGGGTGGCTGTATCCATCAGGAGTACTGGCGGGGTGCAAGGGGTGGTTGGATTCATCAGGAGTGCTGGCGGGGTGCAAGGGGTGGTTGTATCCATCAGGAGTACTGGCGGGGTGCAAGGGGTGGTTGTATTCATCAGGACTACTGGTGGGGTGCAAGGGGTGGTTGTATTCATCAGGACTACTGGTGGGGTGCAAGGGGTGGCTGTATCCATCAGGAGTACTGGCGGGGTGCAAGGGGTGGTTGTATCCATCAGGAGTACTGGCGGGGTGCAAGGGGTGGTTGTATCCATCAGGAGTACTGGCGGGGTGCAAGGGGTGGCTGTATCCATCAGGAGTAATGGCGGGTTGCAAGGGGTGGCTGTATCCATCAGGAGTGCTGGCGGGGTGCAAGGGGTGGCTGTATCCATCAGGAGTACTGGCGGGGTGCAAGGGGTGGTTGTATCCATCAGGAGTACTGGCGGGGTGCAAGGGTGGCTGTATCCATCAGGAGTACTGGCGGGGTGCAAGGGGTGGCTGTATCCATCAGGAGTACTGGCAGGGTGCAAGGGTGGCTGTATCCATCAGGAGTACTGGTGGGGTGCAAGGGGTGGCTGTATCCATCAGGAGTACTGGCGGGGTGCAAGGGTGGTTGTATCCATCAGGAGTACTGGCGAGGTGCAAGGGGTGGTTGGATGCATCAGAAGTATTGGTGGGGTGCAAGGGGTGGTTGTATCCATCAGGAGTACTGGCGGGAGTACTGGCGGGGTGCAAGGGGTTGTTGTATCCATCAGGAGTACTGGCGAGATGCGAGTGGTGGTGGTATTCATCAGGAGTACTGGCGGGGTGCAAGGGTGGTTGTATCCATCAGGAGTACTGGCGGGATGCGAGTGAGGCGGTATTCATCAGGAGTACTGGCGGGGTGCAAGGGGTGGCTGTATCCATCAGGAGTACTGGCAGGGTGCAAGGGTTGGCTGTATCCATCAGGAGTACTGGCGGGGTGCAAGGGGTGGCTGTATCCATCAGGAGTACTGGCAGGGTGCAAGGGGTGGCTGTATCCATCAGGAGTACTGGCGGGGTGCAAGGGGTGGTTGTATCCATCAGGAGTACTGGTGGAGTGCAAGGGTGGTTGTATCCATCAGGAGTACTGGCGGGGTGCAAGGGGTGGCTGTATCTAACAGGAGTACTGGCGGGGTGCAAGGGTGGTTGTAGCCATCAGGAGTACTGGCGAGGTGCAAGGGGTGGTTGGATGCATCAGAAGTACTGGCGGGGTGCAAGGGGTGGTTGTATTCATCCGGAGTACTGGCGGGGTGCAAGGGGTGGTTGCATTCATCAGGAGTACTGGCGGGGTGCAAGGAGTGGTTGTATCCATCAGGAGTACTGGCGGGGTGCAAGGGGTGGTTGTATCCATCAGGAGTACTGGCGGGGTGCAAGGGGTGGTTGTATCCATCAGGAGTACAGGCAGGGTGCAAGGGGTGGTTGTATCCATCAGGAGTACTGGCGGGGTGCAAGGGGTGGTTGTATCCATCAGGAATGCTGGCGGGGTGCAAGGGGTGATTGTATTCATCAGGAATGCTGGCGGGGTGCAAGGGGTGGTTGTATTCATCAGGAGTACTGACAAGGTGCAAGGGGTGGTTGGATGCATCAGAAGTACTGGCGGGGTGCAAGGGGTGGTTGGATTCATCAGGAGTACTGGCGGGGTGCAAGGGGTGGTTGTATGCATCAGGAGTGCTGGTGGGGTGCAACGGGAGGTTGCATTCATCAGGAGTACTGGCGGGGTGCAAGGGGTGGTTGTATTCATCAGGAGTACTGGCGGGAGTACTGGCGGGGTGCAAGGGGTGGTTGTATTAATTAGGAGTGCTGGCGGGTGGTTGTATTAATCAGGAGTACTGGCGGGGTGCAAGGGGTGGTTGTATTAATCAGGAGTGCTGGCGGGGGGCAAGGGGTGGTTGTATTCATCAGGAGTACTGGCGGTGTGCAAGGGGTGATTGTATTCATCAGGAGTACTGGAGGGGTGCAAGGGGTGGTTGTATTAATTAGGAGTGCTGGCGGTGGTTGTATTAATCAGGAGTGCTGGCGGGGTGCAAGGGGTGGTTGTATTCATCAGGAGTGCTGGCGGGGTGCAAGGGGTGGTTGTATCCATCAGGAGTACTGGCGGGGTGCAAAGGGTGGTTGTATTCATCAGGAGTGCTGGCGGGGTGCAAGGGGAGGTTGTATTCATCAGGAGTGCTGGCGGGGTGCAAGGGGTGGTTGTATCCATCAGGAGTACTGGCAGGGTGCAAGGGGTGGTTGTATTCATCAGGACTACTGGTGGGGTGCAAGGGGTGGTTGTATTCATCAGGACTACTGGTGGGGTGCAAGGGGTGGCTGTATCCATCAGGAGTACTGGCGGGGTGCAAGGGGTGGTTGTATCCATCAGGAGTACTGGCGGGGTGCAAGGGGTGGTTGTATCCATCAGGAGTACTGGTGGGGTGCAAGGGGTGGCTGTATCCATCAGGAGTGCTGGCGGGGTGCAAGGGGTGGCTGTATCCATCAGGAGTACTGGCGGGGTGCAAGGGGTGGTTGTATCCATCAGGAGTACTGGCGGGGTGCAAGGGTGGTTGTATCCATCAGGAGTACTGGCGGGGTGCAAGGGGTGGCTGTATCCATCAGGAGTACTGGCAGGGTGCAAGGGTGGCTGTATCCATCAGGAGTACTGGTGGGGTGCAAGGGGTGGCTGTATCCATCAGGAGTACTGGCGGGGTGCAAGGGTGGTTGTATCCATTAGGAGTACTGGCGAGGTGCAAGGGGTGGTTGGATGCATCAGAAGTATTGGTGGGGTGCAAGGGGTGGTTGTATCCATCAGGAGTACTGGCGGGAGTACTGGCGGGGTGCAAGGGGTTGTTGTATCCATCAGGAGTACTGGCGAGATGCGAGTGGTGGCGGTATTCATCAGGAGTACTGGCGGGGTGCAAGGGTGGTTGTATCCATCAGGAGTACTGGCGGGATGCGAGTGGAGGCGGTATTCATCAGGAGTACTGGCGGGGTGCAAGGGGTGGCTGTATCCATCAGGAGTACTGGCAGGGTGCAAGGGTTGGCTGTATCCATCAGGAGTACTGGCGGGGTGCAAGGGGTGGCTGTATCCATCAGGAGTACTGGCAGGGTGCAAGGGGTGGCTGTATCCATCAGGAGTACTGGCGGGGTGCAAGGGGTGGTTGTATCCATCAGGAGTACTGGTGGAGTGCAAGGGTGGTTGTATCCATCAGGAGTACTGGCGGGGTGCAAGGGGTGGCTGTATCTAACAGGAGTACTGGCGGGGTGCAAGGGTGGTTGTAGCCATCAGGAGTACTGGCGAGGTGCAAGGGGTGGTTGGATGCATCAGAAGTACTGGCGGGGTGCAAGGGGTGGTTGTATTCATCCGGAGTACTGGCGGGGTGCAAGGGGTGGTTGTATTCATCAGGAGTACTGGCGGGGTGCAAGGAGTGGTTGTATCCATCAGGAGTACTGGTGGGGTGCAAGGGGTGGTTGTATCCATCAGGAGTACTGGCGGGGTGCAAGGGGTGGTTGTATCCATCAGGAGTACAGGCAGGGTGCAAGGGGTGGTTGTATCCATCAGGAGTACTGGCGGGGTGCAAGGGGTGGTTGTATCCATCAGGAATGCTGGCGGGGTGCAAGGGGTGATTGTATTCATCAGGAATGCTGGCGGGGTGCAAGGGGTGGTTGTATTCATCAGGAGTACTGACAAGGTGCAAGGGGTGGTTGGATGCATCAGAAGTACTGGCGGGGTGCAAGGGGTGGTTGGATTCATCAGGAGTACTGGCGGGGTGCAAGGGGTGGTTGTATTCATCAGGAGTGCTGGTGGGGTGCAACGGGAGGTTGCATTCATCAGGAGTACTGGCGGGGTGCAAGGGGTGGTTGTATTCATCAGGAGTACTGGCGGGAGTACTGGCGGGGTGCAAGGGGTGGTTGTATTAATTAGGAGTGCTGGCGGGTGGTTGTATTAATCAGGAGTACTGGCGGGGTGCAAGGGGTGGTTGTATTAATCAGGAGTGCTGGCGGGGGGCAAGGGGTGGTTGTATTCATCAGGAGTACTGGCGGTGTGCAAGGGGTGATTGTATTCATCAGGAGTACTGGAGGGGTGCAAGGGGTGGTTGTATTAATTAGGAGTGCTGGCGGTGGTTGTATTAATCAGGAGTGCTGGCGGGGTGCAAGGGGTGGTTGTATTCATCAGGAGTGCTGGTGGGGTGCAAGGGGTGGTTGTATTCATCAGGAGTGGTGGTGGGGTGCAAGGGGTGGTTGTATTCATCAGGAGTGCTGGCGGGGTGCAAGGGGTGGTTGTATTAATCAGGAGTACTGGCGGGGTGCAAGGGGTGGTTGTATTCATCAGGAGTACTGGCGGGGTGCAAGGGGTGGTTGTATTCATTAGGAGTGCTGGCGGGGTGCAAGGGGTGGTTGTATTCATCAGGAGTGCTGGCGGGGTGCAAGGGGTGGTTGTATTCATCAGGAGTGCTGGTGGGGTGCAAGGGGTGGTTGTATTCATCAGGAGTGCTGGCGGGGTGCAAGGGGTGGTTGTATTCATCAGGAGTGCTGGCGGGGTGCAAGGGGTGGTTGTATTCATCAGGAGTGCTGGTGGGGTGCAAGGGGTGGTTGTATTCATCAGGAGTGCTGGTGGGGTGCAAGGGGTGGTTGTATTCATCAGGAGTGCTGGCGGGGTGCAAGGGGTGGTTGTATTAATCAGGAGTGCTGGCGGGGTGCAAGGGGTGGTTGTATTCATCAGGAGTGCTGGCGGGGTGCAAGGGGTGGTTGTATTCATCAGGAGTGCTGGCGGGGTGCAAGGGGTGGTTGTATTCATCAGGAGTGCTGGCGGGGTGCAAGGGGTGGTTGTATTAATCAGGAGTGCTGGTGGGGTGCAAGGGGTGGTTGTATCCATCAGGAGTACTGGCGGGGTGCAAAGGGTGGTTGTATTCATCAGGAGTACTGGCGGGGTGCAAGGGGTGGTTGTACTCATCAGGAGTTCTGGCGGGGTGCAAGGGGTGGTTGTATTCATCATGGGTTGTATGTCACTACAGCAATATCAATCTACATACATATTACATCCACTTCATCTCCAACATGCCAACACACCCGATAAAAAATTCATAAAATAAAGATATATATAAATATATCTTTATTTGAACATTCTCCCATTTAAAATTGCCTCCACTTGAATGTAAGCCAATTCGAAAATTCATTTCCCCAATTATCTTTTTTGATATGTACCTAATTCCTGTTTCCAAATATTGGCAAATGTGCTATGGCTACATCTCAGGGTAGCAATTTACTTTTCTTCCCTCCACATCTACTCAGGCCGGTCAGAAGGGGAGGTGATCATTATTCCCAAGGTCCTGTGCTTTTTGAGGGCGATGCCCACCAGTTGCAACATTTATCTCCTCATAACCTATACAAGAGAGGAGGAGGTAAGCCACAGTGCACCCTCCTAGGAAGAGAACGTTAGCACAAAAAGTACGGCAGCTGCAGGTAGCACACACAATTGGTATTCTTGTCTGAAGACAAATGACCAACAAGTCCTACTTGGATGATCACAGAAACCCTGCGTGAGTGCTGAAGGGAGGGAAGGTCATCCTTATTTAAGTGGATGCCTCACACACAAAACTGTGTCATGCTTCATCATCGGCAACCTTTCCCCACCCTGGAAGGACAGAACCTCCAGGGCGGAGTCAACCTCCTGTTGGACTCGGCACAGGAGGGTGTTCTTAGATAAAAGCTACTGGACAATAAAGGGATCTAGGTCAGTGAATTAAAAGGACCTTAATATATCCCGGCTATTTGACTTTATTAGTGGGTACATCAGACAGGGTTAAAAACTGCTGGGCCGGTCTTATGAGAGCGATGACTCACAACGCTATAAGAATCAGGCCAACATGTTTCAGCCCTTCTTAGAAGCCCAAATGGATCAGGGGCATTCCTCAGGGCCAGGGATCAATAACTTCCTCTGGGGGCCGTATTCACCTGCTTACTTAGTGAGGAGGCAAATGAGTGAAAAAATACATATTTACTAAGGTGCTCAGGTGAGTCCTACCCGAAAATGCCTATAATCTAGGGGATACCAGCTTTTTGAACAGAGAGGTGGATGGTGTCCTTTGTAGTCACACATTCGTCAAAAGTCCCACAGTGCCGGTAAATCTTTTCAGCACCCAGTAGGACACCGACCCCCTCTCTGTACAAGAAGCCGGTATTCCCTATAATCTAGGGAGGGTCATTCTCCCTGTGCGTTGTCAGGTAAGACTCACTTGAGCACATTACTAATTTCTTATTTTTTCACTGATTTTCCTCCTCACTATTGCTTTTGCCTCCTCCTGTGTGTTGCTTCCTCCCACCAGTGCCTTCTGTACTGCATCCTGCCAACCACACCCTCTCTGTTTTTCCCGCACCTGCGTCCTTCATAATGCTTCTCCCCAACCTCGTCATTTATGGTGCTTGCCCACACCTACATCCTTTGTGATGCTTCCCCCACCCATGCTTCAATAAAAAAAAATGCTTTCACAGGATTTATTTTTTATTCACCAATCCTGCTCAGTAAATAAAACAAGCATTTGCAATGCAATAGGTCTCGCATTTGCAAGAGTTTAAGCTATTAGCATTGTAAATGACAATGCCTTTTATTTATCTGTTTTGATTATTGACACATAAAAAAAGGCATTCTCATTTACAATGCCAATAGCTCAAATTCTTTTAAATGTGATACCTCGGCCGCCATTGTCCTGGGATGCTCTGAAAGTGAAAGCGCGTATGGCCCGCTGAAAGTTGCAGGAAAGTATGTCATGCCTGCAGTAGGAGAAACGCATTAAAGAAAATAGTGCTTACAGACTAAATAAGACATACGTGTAACAACTGAAGTAAAAGGGCCAGTCCTCATGGGAGTTTACAAATGAAGACAAGGCGTGCAAAGGATGGACTAACAGGCCTATTAACAAATCAGAAGCCAGAATTTACAAACGAGAATGACACAAGCCAATGAAAGATATGGGCGCAGAGTGGGCGGAGCTTCAAGTCCATACTTTGAATACAGCATGCTTCGCAGCGCTGTGCATGCGCTGTCCAGGCTTGATCTAAAAAAAAGCGCTGTGCCATTTTGTAAGCGCATTCATGCATGGTGCGTGTGGCTACAAACTGAACGCTCCTGCCAAGCCATAGTTACTTTTGTTTTCTTCCTTTAGCCATGCTGCAAAACCTCTGGGATGTTGTACAACATGGCTAAAAACATTGGCAAAGCCAATAGGTCCTGAATAGGAGACCTATCTGCTTTACCAATGTTTTTATTTTTAAGAACAGCTTGCAGCTCGGCAGTTCCGGGATGCTTATTTGGTATAAAGTGCATCACAGCCAGTGCACCCACTGGGGCTTATTAACAAGACCCTTGCGCCGCCGGTGCGTCACTTTTAATATGGGGAAAAAGTGACGCACCGGTGGCGCATGGGGCTTGTACATTCGCCTCACCGTTTCTAAAACTTTCATCCATAGTGAAATCAAATAGTTTTTGCTAAATGAGACTACTGCTATCGCCTGCTTCTGGCACTACCTAAATACTGTTTTGCCTGCTACAACCAGAAAGTTTTCCACACAGGCACTTTTTCACCTTCACAGAAGGTTGCACACCTCGCCATGCAGACATCATGTAAAGTGATCGTGACCCCGGCCAATCCTAGGCAGAAATACAGGATACACAGGGGGTCATTGACTAGTGGGCAGTAATGGAACATCTGCCAAAAATTGGTAGATGTCCTGTTCCCCCCCCTCTCAATTGTCCCACCTCGTTTAGAGGTGAGGGAGCTGCATTTTAGTTCAAAGTGCTCTCACCATACCAGGGAGTGCAGATTCACTGAATTGTTCCTGCTCAGATTGCAGGGATCTTTTAGAATGGCGGGCAGAGCAGTGACATCTTGAGGATTTTGTGGGCCCTGGGCCAAACTTATTTTGGGGGCCCCTGTTCGGAACAGCTTTAAATTCATGATTAAGGCTCCCTATTTTCTGGTTTTTGGATGTTTACAGATAAATACAGACAGAAAACATTTATTTTCTAGTCTGTATTTATTTAAAAATGTGGATAAAAATGGAAATTGTGTGCTTTTTGAGTGTTATAAATACACTTTGCCATGACTGCCAGGCCAATAACTGTGTGGGTTGATAGTTAAAGGGGGTTAAAAAAGGAATTTTAATAAAGAGGCTTAAATAGCAGTAGATATGCACAAGGCTGATAGTGAAATGTGCATATTTTCATATAAGTGCATTGATTTATCTTCTGCGGGTGTTCATATCACTCATTCAAGCATGACTGCATATTTATTGGTTAAATAAATGTGGAAATATACCAGTTTCAGCTTTATTTTTTTCACAAAACCCATAATAAATATGGATAAATACAGATAAAGCTGACAAAAAATAAATATGGATAAATACAGACGGATATGTCAAAACAATAAATACCATAAAACCTGGAGCCCTATTTATGATTGAATTACAGTTCTTTCATGCTCTGTTTGGCCAGGTCCCTGAGACACTGGTACAAATTCTAAATGTGTTTTCATCTAATATTTAGGGATAGAAACATGTGAGTTCAATATTGTAATATAGCAGAAGCTCATTATCATTATTTCAAAGAATCTCTGTGACCCTCTCCTGTTTGGAATATGTGCAGTCCACTTTCGATCTAAAATAATTTTTTATGGATGTTGCATGATGTTGAAAAACATAAACACCACGGGCCTGATTCACAGAACTAACTTAAGACAAAATCCTAAACTTACTACTTTTGGTATTCACAGAAGTTAGGATTTTGTCTTAAGTTTGTCTTAAGACAAACTTAAGACAAACTTAAGACAAACTTAAGACAGACTTAAGACAGACTTAAGACAGACTTAAGACAAACTTAAGACAGACTTAAGACAGACTTAAGACAGACTTAAGTTAGGATTTTGTCTTAAATTTGTCTTAAGTTTGTCTTAAGTCTGTCTTAAGTCTGTCTTAAGTCTGTCTTAAGTCTGTCTTAAGTTTGTCTTAAGTTTGTCTTAAGTTTGTCTTAAGTCTGTCTTAAGTTTGTCTTATGTCAAACTTAGGACAAAATCCTAACTTCTGTGAATACCATAAGTAGTAAGTTTAGGATTTTGTCTTAAGTTAGTTCTGTGAATCGGGCCCAACATTTCTCTGCAGAAGTCTGTGACCGAATCCCACACATTAAAGGAAAACAGTATTTAAAATCATCTATGTTTAAGAATCATTCGAGGCCATCAGGGCAGGACTGTGTGGGGAACAGAACCAGATCTATCAAGAGGACCCCTGAAAGGATGGGGCTCTGGGCTACAGCCCACTCTGCCCATGCCTTGAAATGTCTCTGTGGCAGACTGTGTTTGGGGTGGTGGGCAGTGACCCCACTGCCCCAACTGGCTCACAGATCCTGGCTGACATCCAAGCCAGGTCCTTAGGGCCTAATTTAGAGTTTATGCTATCTGAAAGTCCTCCAGTTTCTGAAGAAAACACTAAATATTAGTAGAATCTTTCACTTACATTTCTTCCCACACAGGAAGAGAGGAGTACATTCAGCTGGTGAATTCTACCCAGTTTTTTAGTTTTCTCCTGAAACCTAGGGGCTTATTTACAAGCCCCTTGCGCCACCGGTACGTCACTTTTTCCCATGTTAAAAGTGACGCACCGGCAGTGCAAGGGGCTTGTAAATAAGCCACCTAGGGTGCCGATCACGATCCTGCAAAAACCGGGTACGAACCGTCGGACGGAGCACAATCTCCGCCCGACGCGTACCCGGTCGTCAATTTTCACAAACAAGGAATTACGATTCGCACGGGTACACCATTACCGTACGAATCGTAAAAAAGCCCGACCGAACAAAAAAAAACCTACCAATGCGATCCGAGAAAGCGCCGACCTGACGTCGGGACGCTCGCAGCCAGCCATTCACGACCCAGGAATCACGATTCGCACCGACGTCACCCCGCACGGTGAATATTTTGCGGCAGCCAAAAACTGCCGGGAAATCAGGACGACGCGAACAAGGACCACCAGTACGCGACGGACAGACGACGACGCGAACAAGGAGGACCAGTACGTGACGGACACACAGGACGACGCCACCAAGGAGGACCCGTACGCGACAGGACGACGCGATCAAGGAGGACCCGTACGCGACAGGACGACGCGAGCAAGGAGTACCAGTACGCGACGGACAGACATGGACCCGAACCTACGAGTCATCCCTGCCCTCATAGCAGTACACCTCCTCTACAGGTTACGACGCAGACGCCGCAGAAGGTCAGAATCACTAAGGGAGGGGGGAAAGTGGGGTGGGGTGGGGGTGGCACGACCAGGGCAGGCCACAAAACAACCACATAAGTCACACACCACACATGGCCTGGACATACCTGACTCCCATGCCCTGGTCACCACGAGGGGGTGGGGGCGTGTCCTGATAAGCCAGCGACCGCCACAACGGAAGTCCGTCACCACGCGAACCGGCAACACAACCAGACAGGTACGTCCCGTACCCACGCCTGAAGAGCGTGGGTACGAGTCGGACCATGCCCACACACGTCACCCCAACAATGGCGGGACAGATCGCACCCACGTGGCAAAAGCCTGGGTACGGGCCGCACAAACATCACATAGCGTGGGGACGGATATGTACGGACCCTACCCCCACCCCGTATGCAAGGAGCGTACCCCCCAGCCCAACAGTGTAAGTACGACCCGTACCCCCACCCGCGTATGCATGGAGCGTACCCCCCATGCCAACAGTGTAAGTACGACTCGAACCCTCACCCGCGTATGCAAGGAGCGTACCCCCCAGCCCAACAGTGTAAGTACGACTCGAACCCTCACCCGCGTATGCAAGGAGCGTACCCCCCAGCCCAACAGTGTAAGTACGACTCGAACCCTCAACCGCGTATGCAAGGAGCGTACCCCCCAGCCCAACAGTGTAAGTACGACCCGTACCCCCACCCGCGTATGCATGGAGCGTACCCCCACCACACCAGTGTAAGTAGACTCGTACCCTCACCTCGAATGCATTGAGCGTACCCCCACCGTGTATGTTCCAAGCGTACATATCCTGAAATCGGAGGTGTGTGTGCAGAGTCCACCCAGCAGTGCCCTGAGACAGGAGGGGTGTGTGCAGAGTCCTCCCAGCAGTGCCCTGAGACAGGAGGGGTGGGTGCCTATCACTCCCAGCAGTGCCCTGAGACAGGAGGGGTGTGTGCAGAGTCCTCCCAGCAGTGCCCTGAGACAGGAGGGGTGTGTGCAGAGTCCTCCCAGCAGTGCCCTGAGACAGGAGGGGTGGGTGCAGAGTCCTCCCAGCAGTGCCCTGAGACAGGAGGGGTGGGTGCCTATCACTCCCAGCAGTGCCCTGAGACAGGAGGGGTGGGTGCAGAGTCCTCCCAGCAGTGCCCTGAGACAGGAGGGGTGGGTGTGGAGTCCTCCCAGCAGTGCCCTGAGACAGGAGGGGTGTGTGCAGAGTCCTCCCAGCAGTGCCCTGAGACAGGAGGGGTGTGTGCAGAGTCCTCCCAGCAGTGCCCTGAGACAGGAGGGGTGTGTGCAGAGTCCTCCCAGCAGTGCCCTGAGACAGGAGGGGTGGGTGCCTATCACTCCCAGCAGTGCCCTGAGACAGGAGGGGTGTGTGCAGAGTCCTCCCAGCAGTGCCCTGAGACAGGAGGGGTGTGTGCAGAGTCCTCCCAGCAGTGCCCTGAGACAGGAGGGGTGGGTGCAGAGTCCTCCCAGCAGTGCCCTGAGACAGGAGGGGTGGGTGCCTATCACTCCCAGCAGTGCCCTGAGACAGGAGGGGTGGGTGCAGAGTCCTCCAAGCAGTGCCCTGAGACAGGAGGGGTGGGTGTGGAGTCCTCCCAGCAGTGCCCTGAGACAGGAGGGGTGTGTGCAGAGTCCTCCCAGCAGTGCCCTGAGACAGGAGGGGTGGGTGTGGAGTCCTCCCAGCAGTGCCCTGAGACAGGAGGGGTGTGTGCAGAGTCCTCCCAGCAGTGCCCTGAGACAGGAGGGGTGTGTGCAGAGTCCTCCCAGCAGTGCCCTGAGACAGGAGGGGTGGGTGTGGAGTCCTCCCAGCAGTGCCCTGAGACAGGAGGGGTGTAACACATGTGTGTGAGGCCAGAATTATCCACATGCATACTGGCTACAAGGGAACATGTCCCCATGAACTCATGTCAACAGACTCCACACACAAGTACAGTGATCACCAAGGATGCCACGATTGTTGCAGGTGGACACATGGCCCTGCATGCATGGCCAAAGTAGAAGGGCTCCGTCACACACACAGCTCATGTAGACACAGCTCTGCGCTAAACATTGGGAACACCCTGCAGGGAAGAAAGCTGGGTACACAGAGGAAGGAATACACCCTGGGACAAGTGCACCATGCAGTAACTGCTTACATGAACAAAGAAAGTTAGCCAACACCTTGTGATGGCACACAGATCCCAGGGTCCCACCAATGAGCAGTACACTACTACACATCCCACACACCCAAACCCTTACACACCACCCAAAACCATGTAGCAGCCCCACCAACACCAATACCAGCATAGCAGTAGTGTGATAATGAAAAAAAAATTAAGCTTTATTCAGCATGAGCACAATGTCCGTGGATCGCAGGCAGTTCAATCTTCACAAAGCCCATAGGGCAGTCAATGATTCTCAGCTGGATGGGGGACACAGTGGGATGCGTGTCCCCTACCTTGCCTGCACAGTCAAATGGCATCGTCTTCCACACTGGTGAGGGCATCAGGGGGGGGGGAAGCAACAGGCACCGCAGGGACATCAGGGCAAAGGGGCGGCGTTGTGGGTGCAGGGATGGAGGACTCCACCACAGGGGGTGGGGCAGGGCCAAAGGCGGAGGCCAGGATGGCACTACACACCTTTGCAAGGTCCTCCAGGGAGTCCCCTGCACCCGAAGGGACCTCAGGCCCCAAGGAGGGGGGGGGGTCAGAGGGATGGGTCGCAGCGCCACTGGGGGAGGGTGGAGACAGGGGGGGAGACTCAACCACCCTGACCGGGGACCTCCTTGACCGCTTGCGTGGTGGTGTAACCGTGGGGCTCAGGGACAGAGCGGCCATGAAGGAGTCCTTGGGGGAGATGTGGCCAGGAGAGCTGAGGGGAGGGGATTTGGAGGGAGTGGACTGGGTGGAATGCGGACTCCCACTATGGCTGCGTGTCACACGTTTGCCCCCCGACCCAGTGGGTGTGCCTACCTCACCCTGTGTGTGCGTGTCAGGAGGAGTGCGGTGGACCTTCCCTGCTGGTGTGGTGCCCGTGTCCGTTGATGTGGGTGCATGCCGACGTCTGGGTGTACGTGGGACAGGCATGGGAGTGGGAAGTGTGGATGGGGCAGGGGTAGGTGGGGGGAGGTCGCGCTGCAGGAGACCCACTGCTGCAGTCAGTGTGGAGTCTATGGACCTCAGCAAGTTGCGTTGGTCAGCCTGCGATGAATGAATGCCCTCCAAGAAAGCCTCGATGTTGGTGAGGGTTTTGCCGTGGGCATGGAGGACATTAAGGATCGCAGCCTGACCAACCTGCAGTTGCCGCTGGATGTCCACAGACTCTGCATTGGCGGCAGCAGTGGAGACAGGGGCAGGGGGTGCGGTGCCTGGCAGGAAGGAGACATGCTGTGACCGGGCACGCTGGGAAGGGACACGAGCAAGTGGGAGGCGGCTGATGGAAACTGAGGGGGCGGTGCGAGGTGTTGTTCCGCTGTCAGCTGCTGGTGCAGCCTCCGCCCACTCGGAGACATCCTCCCCGGACCTGTCAGCTTCGTAGTCTGATGTGCCAGTCGACAGGTCCTCGGCCACACTCTCCTCCGCCTCTGTCCCACTCGATGTGCCAGACCCGATGTCATGGCTGGCACTGGTGCTC
The DNA here is from genome assembly GCF_964204655.1 of Triturus cristatus. Taxonomy (NCBI): domain Eukaryota; kingdom Metazoa; phylum Chordata; class Amphibia; order Caudata; family Salamandridae; genus Triturus; species Triturus cristatus. Next base: position 1,179,144,558 of record NC_140590.1, read on the forward strand.
GGTCCCTCCGCCTGGTCTGTGTCCATGTCTCCCTCTGTGTCCCCCGACGATGCTGTGGGCAGGGTGGAGAGACAGAAATTAATCAGACACCTGTACACATCTGTCACATGAGTCCAATCTACATAGGTAACATTGCATAGCCTGAAAAGGAAGATCCCTAACATCTACTGAACAGGGTACCGATGTAGGGCATGAAACACACAGTTGGTTGAGCCACCATGCCACTGAAATACCATGGAGAGCATGAGACAATAGCTAAAGACAGGAAACGGAGTCTGACATAGCACCCAGGCCCTGGGGACAATCCAGCACTGCATCTGCACCACACAGCGTTGGCGAAAATACCGATGACCAGGGACCATATCCATGAACTTGAGACACATGCTGCATAGGTAATGCTGAAAACATGCCCAACATGACTCGGTCACTGCACATTGCGTGTGTGTCCAGACACATCACACACTGCCCAGACCCAGCAAGTGGAAATCAGGATTTGACACATAGGCATTGCCCGCCCCAACAAGACCCTACACGAGGCAAATTGTTGAGACACAGGTGGCACCAACATCTCATAGTCTGGGTGATACACACAGGGGCAGGCAAAAAGCAAGATTGGACGCCAAACAGCCAAGGTGCGCCTGTACAAATAATGAGGTACCAGTGCCCATCCTCAGAAGAGTATAACAAGACACACAGGCACTGGCAACTGTGAGTATGAAGAAGGACAATCAGGTCAGGCTGCACAGTGGACACCTGTACAAAATAGCACGTCAATATACATGGTGACAGGGGACAATGGCACAGAGCACAACCTACGCTGTAGACACTGAGATTGGCCACGTTTATGATGACACATACACCACTGAGGAAGAGCTGCCCCAGGGGACAGTAGTGGGCACACAACTACATGCTACTGAATGGTAATGACTGCAACACACGTCACCATCCCTGCAATATGTGTATCGCACACTCATGCACATCATGTCACAGGCCACTACATAGGACATGCGCGCTGTAAGGCATGACACATGAGAGACCAACTCCCATGTCTGGAGTCAGCATCAGTGCCAACTGACATGGAACCCACATGCAGTGAACTTGACAGTGCACAGGCAAGGTCCCACAACCTGTTACACACCACCCCCACACATGATGCTACAGTCATTGTTCTCGTGGACAAAGCGCCAGCCTACATTACCTTGTGAAGGAGTGACTACACACAGACCAGGGAACACATTGCAAGGAGGGGAAGGGTGGCAGGGGCACAGCGCTATACTGGGGCAAACAGGATCTGCACAGCACCTTTAAACCCTGCCAGTGAATTCATGCTACTGTGCCCTTACAAATGCCGGTGACACACAACAAACACACATGTACCTACCCCCTTCCGGCTGCTGCATCGCCTGTAAGCGCCTCTCCAGGTCTGGAAAGACCACCGGCAGCACACGCCTGTGGAGGTGGCTCAGACGGCGGCGGCCGCGGTTCTTGTGGCTCTCAGGTGAGTCCCCCAGCAGGAGCCGTGCAATCCTCCGCGTCCAGCACCGGATATCCTGCCAGCGTTTCCTCACCTGGGGCAGGCTCCGCCTCCGACCATCCACACCCCTCACGGCACTGACGGCGGTCAGCCAGATCTGCTCCTTGGCAGTGGCGCCTACCTGTGAGGAGGAACAAGTGACACCACATCAATACACCAGCCACATGTCACAGAGAGACATATGGGTACAAATTAGCTGGTTACAACAAGGCATGTCATGCAGCCAACGCATTGCACCTTTGTCATAGGGACATCATCCCCTGGTGAGGGAAAAAGCAGTACGTGCCACAGTGGGTACACAGGTGGAATGATGGCAATGTCACAATCAATGATCAAGGCTCACACTGTGCATCACACCCACCCCTCCTGTCTCAGGGCACTGCTGTGAGTGATAGGCCCCCAGCAGAAGTCACAGTCACAACATAGGGACAGTCTGTGGCAGTGGCCTATGCACTCACCTGATACCCTGGTCGCCCATACAGCATGGAGTACTGTGGGAGGATCACATCCAGCAGAGCCATGTTCTCCTCCAGGGTGAATGGCTGTGTCCTCTCCACAGCCCTTGACATGGTTCCAGGGAATCAGTAGCAACAGCTGGGTCGACGAATGCAAAGATGTGCAGGCAAGTGCTCCCTCATGGGACCTGGCTGCCTTATATGTGCCCTTCTGCCCAGTCTCATGCACAGGAGTACAGAGTGATTGGTCACTCACATTTGCATCCTATGTTTCCACCAATCCCTTCAAACCTAGCAGTCTGTGGGTTCTCTATCGGTTTCATTCTCCTGCATGATGTCAGCCCCACAAACACATTGCAACAAAGTAGAAGAATTCCAACTGACTTCTGCTGTGCACCTTCCAGAACAATTTCGAATTTTGAACTTGGTCTCCATGACAACCAGCATGCATGTAGGCCTTAATACTTGTCCCCTATGTAATTTGGAGCATCACACACAGGTACGATGCGTTTCGGGGCCCTAGGGCACCCCAAATGCATGGCAACGGCCCGTACATGCATGCCTACGCTCTCCATCACTATGGGTCTGCACGCGTATGCGTACTCCTAGTGATAGTGAGCGTACATGCGAGTGTACGGTCCGTACCACTACGGGTACGCATACGCGTGCAGACCCATAGTGATAGTGAGCGTACATGCGTGTGTACGGTCCGTACCACTACGGGTACGCATACGCGTGCAGACCCATAGTGATAGTGATCGTAGATGCGTGTGTACGGCCCTATCACTATGGGTCTGCACGCGTATGCGTACCCGTAGTGGTACGGACCGTACACACGCATGTACGCTCACTATCACTATGGGTCTGCACGCGTATGCGTACCCGTAGTGGTACGGACCGTACACACGCATGTACGCTCACTATCACTATGGGTCTGCACGCGTATGCGTACTCCTAGTGATAGTGAGCGTACATGCGAGTGTACGGTCCGTACCACTACGGGTACGCATACGCGTGCAGACCCATAGTGATAGTGAGCGTACATGCGTGTGTACGGTCCGTAACACTACGGGTACGCATACGCGTGCAGACCCATAGTGATAGTGAGCGTACATGCGTGTGTACGGTCCGTACCACTACGGGTACGCATACGCGTGCAGACCCATAGTGATAGTGATCGTAGATGCGTGTGTACGGCCCTATCACTATGGGTCTGCACGCGTATGCGTACCCGTAGTGGTACGGACCGTACACACGCATGTACGCTCACTATCACTATGGGTCTGCACGCGTATGCGTACCCGTAGTGGTACGGACCGTACACACGCATGTACGCTCACTATCACTATGGGTCTGCACGCGTATGCGTACCCGTAGTGGTACGACCGTACAAATGCCTGTACGCTCGCCATCACGATGGGTACACATACGGCAGCACTCCCACAGTGATTTGGGAACATGCACAGGCCCTCTCAGCAGCAGTACGGCGGTTTTTACACATCACTGTGGTGATAGGCGACACACATGTCGGAATAGGGCGGACATACTTGTCCATGGATGGACATACTTGTCCAGGAATGGACATCAAGGCATCGTCTGTGCATTACTACATGTGTGGGGCACAGGTGTCACAGGCTGTGATGTGGAACATGCCTCCTGAGTGGAGAAGGCACCAGATGTATGATGAGATGTGTACATGTGTACTGTGTGAGGGTGCAATGTGTGCCAGGCATGCCCTTGACTCCTTTGACATGTGTGCATGTGGGACTGCGCACTTGGGGTGAGCGTCACTGGCATGGCACGGACACCAACACACGGAAGTGTCCCATGATGCCCGGTACAGGGGTCATGACACATGACTTGTCACTACCCACAGTGCACAATGTGACTATGTCATATATGTGTCCGGGATTTACATCAGGTTGATGTTGTAGCACCCTCAAAAGCTGCAGCCGTTGCAGCAACCAACATGTGGCTGTGTGTAGATTGTCATTGCACACTGTTCCCAACACCATGCCACATGTGTTATCGGATGTGAGGTGCACATGTATGCATGGGACACGGAGTAGCGTGACAAGGCCATGTCAGCAAACTCACAAGGAATGTGTGGTGAGTCATGACATGTGCACCTTCATGGCAAGGTGTGTGGGCTGGACTAGTGTAATGTCATGTGACCTGTGGCTCCAGTGTTCCGCTACCAGTCTCTGCAATCGGCATCACACTTCTGCTGATGTGTGGGTGTATGTCACTCCTGTCTTGCGTCGGGCAGTGCACTTGCACTGGGACACAGCTATTTCCATGGCGTGGCATGGGGAGGTTCTCAATCACCGTGTGTAGCTGGGTCTTAGAAGGAGTGTCACCTTGCATCCATACGTGTCCTGGGCATGTAGCACATGCCTGACTCCCTATGTGGCATGTGTGTATTGCCAGATTTACATGTGCTCAGTAGACATGAGTTGTTCTCGTAGTGCACTCACTCGTCCTTGTCACTTCCAAATTACTGCAGAGCGCCTCCTGTTGCCCGAAGAATTCCAGACTTGGCTACCATGCAGGAGAATGACAGGATCCGGCTCTACCGCTTCACCCAACCGTTGATTCTGGAGCTGACGGCGAGACTGGCACCACACCTGCAACCGCAGCACAGGTATCCTACGGCACTGACACCCCAGCTGAAGGTAATGGCTGCCCTACATTTTCTGGCCACGGGTACCTTCCAAAATACCATAGCTCATGTTGGTGGCATGTCCCAGAGCATGTTCAGCGGTGTGCTGCATGATTTCTTGGAGGCCATGTTGATTCACCTGGATGACTTCATCAAGTTCCCAACCCCTGAACAGATGACTGAGGTCAAGCGTGGATTCTATGCCCTGGGAGGGATGCCCCATGTCATTGGGTCCATAGATGGGACACATGTAGGTTTGGTACCACCACACGCACGGAAGGTGGCGTACCGCAATCGGAAGCACTACCACTCCATCAATGCCCTTGTGGTGTGTCTGTCCAATATGGTGATTTCACATGTCTGTGCTCGTTTCCCAGGATCAGCACACGATGCCTACATCATGAGGCGTAGCGGGATGCCTGATATGATGATGCAGCTGCGCAACGAACGGGCATGTGTTGTTGGTGGGTACAGTCTGTCTGTCCTGTATTCTGTATAGCCGACCAGCACGACCGCTACACCAGTTCTAACGATGTCCATGTGCTTCCCATGTAGGGGACGCTGGCTATCCCAACATGCCTTGGCTGCTGACACCTCTCCGCAACCCCATCACGCCGGCCCAGCTCCGCTATAACACCGCCCATGGCCGGACAAGGCGAGTGATAGAGAGGACGTTTGGCATGCTGAAGAGCCGATTCCGGTGCCTCCACAAGACCGGCGGTGCACTCCCTTATGCCCCGGCGAAGGTCTGCAAGATCTTCATGGTCTGCTGCATGCTGCACAACATGGCAGTTGAAAGAGCTGTGCCACTCATCCTGAATCAACATGACGAGGACCATCCACCCGTGGAGGACGAAGGGCTTGGCAATGGGGCTAGTGATGTGGAGGATGTGGAGCCGCAAGAGGACATCCGGACTCGGCTCATACGCGACTTCTTTGCTTAGTGGTGAGTACCAGTGTCTGAGTGTGCACGCATTGGTCCCCGTGTGGCATGCGTTGTGATGTGTGTCTCCACCTGCATGTATGGCACGTGGGTCAGAGGTGTGTGTGGGTGTGTCACTGGAGTGATGGTGGCAGTGATGGTAGTATTTCCCCAGTCATAATTGTGACCTAGCATGTTGTCATCCATACATGTGTCGAGTAACTGCACATGCAAGTGGCTGTGCTTTTTGTGGCTGAATTCTTGTGTGTCTCTCTTCCCCAGGTACCTGCGCATGCCGTTTGCTGGTTGCATTGTTGTGGCACTGCTATTCCTCATGGACATGACATCGTGGGCTGACTCAGCGTTACAGGCACGGACACGTTTGGAAGTCTCCATGGGGTAAGGGATGCATCTGGGGTGTATTGGGTGTGGCAGTTGTTCACGATGTGTGCACACTGCCCCGGTCGGGGTTTGGTTCCTCTGCAGACATGTGGCATCCCCATGGGACACGACATGCAGCTGGGTACACCTGAATAGATGGGCTGCCTGGTTGTCAGTCATCAGTGATGGGATAGTGGATTGTGATGATGGCATCAATGTGTGTGACACTGCCCTCGGACACATACGGTTAACATTGTCTTGACATGGCGTGGGACTTCCACATCAGCGGATGTATGGTGTATGGCAGGCTCTCCGTGAGCAGCTGTGGGTGTTTAGCTGTTAGCCGACGCTTGTGTGCCAGTTCCATGGCTATCACGCATTTGTGCTGCAGAAGGGGGGTGCCAGTGTTGGAGCCACATGTTACTCCACATGATGTGTTCATGTGTACTTCAAGTTGCCTCTGCAATCCCAAAAACATGACTAATAAAGGTGTCCCTATGCCTCCAAGGTGCCTCTTCTCAGTCAGTGCTGGTGTGTTGGCACGGTGCATCCTGCATGTCTGGCATGGTATTCCCTGATTGTGGCTATGTGTCAATGTGTCGAGTGGCAAGATGCAAGCTGTGTGTGTGTGCTGAGACTGTGTATTGGGCATGATGTCCATGACTGTGTGGGTATTGTGACATGTGCCATCCCCATGCATCCAACGTTGTCCATGACCCCATTCTCTGCATCCACCGGACTCAAGCTTGCAGGACATGGTTCTGCCACCTGTCTACACATACCTGGGTGCCCCCCAGGACACGGGCCAGGATCCCTGACCTCTGCGCATGACTGTTGCTGTACTCAATGTGTCTGTCAGCACGGTTGTTCGGCCACCCCCTCAGCTGGTTCTGACCATCACGGGTGTGTATGGTGCTCCATGTCTGTCTTGCCTAATAAACTGTGACCCATGTGTCCTGTGCCAGACTCAGGCCCCAGGGTGTGGATGGTTGAAGTGAACAGATGACTCAGGCATGTTTAGACTGTACAAGACACATGTTAGGTAATAATGCTACCAGCAGGCATCTACTCTTAATAGTGTGATTTATTATTGGGGGGGGGGGGACAAAGTGAGGGGCTTTCCGGGATTAGGGAATCCAAAGTTCAGTAGGGGAGTTGGTGTCCTTGCCATTGGAAATCCTCAGAGTCCATGCCACAGTCTTTGTCAACATTGGTCAGCCAGTGACCAGCAGGGCCATGTGGCAGAGAATGTCTCTTGATGCTGTGATGCTGTTGCTCCAGTGGGCCAGGTGCCAGGCCAGGTGTCCTGGGAGATGGTGATGTAGCAGCCACCCTCACGGTCCTTTCCGTGGACGACCCGGCCTCCTGCGGGGAACCTCACCAGCAGGCCGTGACGACATCTGGGATGCTCCGTCGGATGTTTCCTCCTCCTCCTCATGATCCCTCCCTGTGGGTGGTGATGTTCTCCGCCTTCTGGCACAGGGAGGGTCGGCCATGGTGTCGGCCATCCGACGGAGTTCAGCGTGAATCCCCTGGGACGCCGTCACTTGCTCAGCCTGTCTGTCCTCCATCCTCCGTTGGTGTACCTGTAGACAGGCTATTAGCTCCGCATGTTGCTGGGCCTGCTGGACCTTGATCCCCTCGAGGACGGACACAACCTGGGCCATGCCCGTGGTGTCCTGCCGGTATGAGTCCAGGATGTTACGGACATGGGCAAATACCGGATCCCCAGCCAACTGGTCAGGCTCGCGCCTCCGCCGTCCTCCACTCCCACCACCCCTGCCCACTTGCGTCTGGCCTGCACTTGTGGGAACATCGGGTCTCCGGGACCCCTGAGGGGTGGCATTGGCGTTGTCGCCTGCCTCCTCCTGGGTGCCCGGGACACCGTGTCCCTCCTGGCGAGCCTGGCTGCATTGTGGTGTTGGGGCAGGGATCCTGGGTGTCTCCTGGGATGTGGCAGGAGTGCGGGTGGTGGTTGGCACGGTTGTACCTGACGCAGGTGCTGCAGGTGGTTGGACACCAGAGGGGCCAGGTCGGTCGGGGTTGTCCGCAGAGTGGTGAGAGTGGTCGCTGCCGGTGGGATCGGTCTCCTGCAGATCCGGGTCCTGTGAGTGTTCCCCCCCAGTGTTGGGGGGTGCAGCACGACGTTGACCTGTGTGTGAGAGAGAAAATGTTAATTTTGATCCATGCAACATCCATGTTTCATCCGTTACAAAGTTGGCACATTTCCTCTTGGAATTAGGATCTGTCTTGCATTCCACTCACAGTGCACTTGTGCACGGGTGTGTCCCTTGGCCACCAATTTGGCCCCTTTAACTATGTGTGGCACAGTCTTACTTGCTGCGTCAAGTGTGACTGCAGTCAGCAGTGGAGTGTGCATGTGTGGCGAGCCATGCATTTGCGCCTTCCTTGTAGCACTGTACATGTGCACATGGAGTGGATCCACACACTTATATGATGCAGGTGGCTGTCCTTGTGCTCGTGTACAGGTTGTGACATGGCCCTGCGTTTTGCCATGATGAAGAGGGGGGGTTCTGGCACTGGCCACCCTTGTCTACATGCACGCAGTCCACCTGCTGACGAGCAGACATTCCCACACACCAAAGGACTGATTTGCTCTCCCTGTGTCTCCCTCCTTCTCTGTCCCCCTCTCCCTCCCTCTCTGTCCCCCTCTCCCTCCCTCTGTGTGTCAGCCTCCTCCCTCTGTCCATCTTCCTGTGTCTCCCTCCCTCTCTGTCCCCCTCTCCCTCCCTCTCTGTCCCCCTCTCCCTCCCTCTGTGTGTCAGCCTCCTCCCTCTGTCCGTCTCCCTCCCTCTCAGTCCCCCTCTCCCTCCCTCTGTGTCCCCCTCTCCCTCCCTCCGTGTGTCACCCTCTGTCACCTTGGCCCAGCTTCCTGGGCACACACTGTTAGCAGATCTTTGAGTGGCCCTTGGCCTGTTGATGTGAGTTTGTTTCTGATCTCCAAGCACCCATTTTGTCTGCTGTGTGTCTGTGCGCTGCTGCTGTGGTGGTGTGTGCTGCCACTCTTTCACAATGTTGGATGTTCATTAGCTGCTGTCATGTGCAAAACAGTGCCTTCACCCCCATGTGTTGATGCAAGGCGTCCGCCATTTGCTGGCAAGTCATTCCTGTGTTGGGACACAGTGTTTGTCTGGCTGTGACCTAGGCCATATGGGCAGAGGGCATTGTTGTCTGCTTTGGAGTCGCACTATGTGATTCTTGGTGCCCAGCCTCCCGCCATCCGGGTTACCGTGTCATGTGTTGTTGTCTTCTGTGGCCTGTGACTTGACATTGTCCAGCTGGGTGCATGGGGCATGGTGGCAGCAGTGGCATGTGCCTGCTCATGGAGTGTGGTTGAGTCATGCGATGGCTTGTGGTGGTTGCGTGCCTGTTATTAATTTTGGTTGTGGTTGCAGTTCCCCCCATGTGAGGTGCGTTGTTTGTGTACTCACCCGGGTCTCGGAGTCCTTCTACTCCTTCAACTGCCTCCACCGGCAGTATGGCCATCACCCTCTCCTCCCAGGGATGGTACTGTACGGCTCTGCGAGAGGGCCCTCCTCCGGTGGCGTTGGCCTGGTCGTGTTCCTCCTGCCTCTTGGCTCTGACCCTCCTCCGCAGATCGTACCACCTGTTCTGGCAATCCTGCTTGGTCCTCCTGGTGTCCGCAACAGCATTCACAGCATCGACGATGGTCTGCCACATGGCTGTTTTGGCTGCCTGGCTGGTGCTTCTGACCAATGTTCCAAAGATCTGTGGCTCGACTCTGAGGATTTGATCAACAAGGACCTCCAACTCTCGGTGACTGAACTTTGGATTCTTGGTAGTGGGCATGGTGAGGGATGTGGGTGGGGATGGTGTGGGTGTGGGGGGTGTGTGGATGTTGGGGGGGGGTGTGGATGGTTGTGTGTGTGTGTGAATGTGATGAGAGGGTGTTTGTGAGGGTGGTCGTGTGAAGGTGTGCAAGTGTAAGATGTGGTGTAGCTTGTAGTCTGGTTCTGTGGTGTCTGGCAGCAGTGAGTCTGTTGCAAAGGCTCATGGTTTGTGTGTGTGGGCCCTTTTTATTGGTCCATGGGTGGGTGTGGCAGTGTTTGAATTTTGGGTGGGTGTGTTATAAGGAGTGGTGGTGTATTGGGCCTCTGTTTGTTTTTGACAGTTGCAGGTCAGTGATTGTGTTATTTTAGTGGTTGTTGGCCATGTTTAGTGGCTGTGTGCCTTTCGAATGGTGTATTCTTGTGTTGTTTTGTTTTGTCCTTGTTGTGTACGTGCGTTTTGAGCGTGTGTACGGTGTGTACATGGGCCATTTGGTTGTACGATTATGTCCTTGTGTGTGGCTTTGTACGACTCGTACATGCGGTTGTGATGTTGGGGCATGGGGTGCGCTCCGTACTTAGGAGGTTGTGTTGGGGGTGCGCCAGGAACGTACTGGGGTGTAGGTACACGGGGGGTATGACACGTACTGGGGTGGGGGTACGACTGGAACGTACTGGGGTGTACATAGACGGTGGTACGACACGTACTGGGGTGGGGGTACGACTGGAACGTACTGGGGTGTACATGGACGGTGGTACGACACGTACTGGGGTGGGGGGGTGTACATTGACGGTGGTACGACACGTACTGGGGTGGGGGTACGACTGGAACGTACTGGGGTGTACATGGACGGTGGTACGACACGTACAGGGGTGGGGGGGTGAACATTGACGGTGGTACGACACGTACTGGGGTGGGGGGGTGTACATTGACGGTGGTACTACACGTACTGGGGTGGGGGTACGACTGGAACGTACTGGGGTGTACATGGACGGTGGTACGACACGTACTGGGGTGGGGGGGTGTACATTGACGGTGGTACGACACGTACTGGGGTGGGGGTACGACTGGAACGTACTGGGGTGTACATGGACGGTGGTACGACACGTACTGGGGTGGGGGTACGACTGGAACGTACTGGGGTGTACATGGACGGTGGTACGACACGTACTGGGGTGGGGGGGTGTACATTGACGGTGGTACGACACGTACTGGGGTGGGGGTACGACTGGAACGTACTGGGGTGTACATGGACGGTGGTACGACACGTACAGGGGTGGGGGGGTGTACATTGACGGTGGTACGACACGTACTGGGGTGGGGGGGTGTACATTGACGGTGGTACGACACGTACTGGGGTGGGGGTACGACTGGAACGTACTGGGGTGTACATAGACGGTGGTACGACACGTACTGGGGTGGGGGTACGACTGGAACGTACTGGGGTGTACATGGACGGTGGTACGACACGTACTGGGGTGGGGGGGTGTACATTGACGGTGGTACGACACGTACTGGGGTGGGGGTACGACTGGAACGTACTGGGGTGTACATGGACGGTGGTACGACACGTACAGGGGTGGGGGGGTGTACATTGACGGTGGTACGACACGTACTGGGGTGGGGGGGTGTACATTGACGGTGGTACGACACGTACTGGGGTGGGGGTACGACTGGAACGTACTGGGGTGTACATGGACGGTGGTACGACACGTACAGGGGTGGGGGGTGTACATGGACGGTGGTACGACACGTACTGGGGTGGGGGGGTGTACATTGACGGTGGTACGACACGTACTGGGGTGGGGGTACGACTGGAACGTACTGGGGTGTACATAGACGGTGGTACGACACGTACTGGGGTGGGGGTACGACTGGAACGTACTGGGGTGTACATGGACGGTGGTACGACACGTACTGGGGTGGGGGGGTGTACATTGACGGTGGTACGACACGTACTGGGGTGGGGGTACGACTGGAACGTACTGGGGTGTACATGGACGGTGGTACGACACGTACAGGGGTGGGGGGGTGTACATTGACGGTGGTACGACACGTACTGGGGTGGGGGGGTGTACATTGACGGTGGTACGACACGTACTGGGGTGGGGGTACGACTGGAACGTACTGGGGTGTACATGGACGGTGGTACGACACGTACAGGGGTGGGGGGTGTACATGGACGGTGGTACGACACGTACTGGGGTGGGGGGTGTACATTGACGGTGGTACGACACGTACTGGGGTGGGGGTACGACTGGAACTTACTGGGGTGTAGGTACACGGGGGGTATGACACGTACTGGGGTGGGGGTACGACTGGAATGTACTGGGGTGTAGGTACACGGGGGGTATGACACGTACTGGGGTGGGGGTGGGGCTCGAACGTACTGGGGTGTAGGTTCACGGTGGTACGACACGTACTGGGGTGGGGGTACGACTGGAACGTACTGGGGTGTAGGTACACGGGGGGTATGACACGTACTGGGGTGGGGGTACGACTGGAACGTACTGGGGTGTAGGTACACGGGGGGTATGACACGTACTGGGGTGGGGGTGGGGCTCGAACGTACTGGGGTGTAGGTAGACGGGGCTATGACACGTACTGGGGTGGGGGTTCGACTGGAACGTACTGGGGTGTACCTAGACGGGTGGGGGTATACATATACGGGGGGTACGTGTCGGACGTACGGGGGCTGGGGGGAGTGTTGGGCGCGTATGCGGGCACATGTCTCCATGGTTGCTGTAGGAGTTCGGTGCGGACGGTGTTTTTTCCATACGGTTGTAACCTCGGACGCACGGGATGGATCGTGATTCCTCGGTCGGACTTGGATTTTCACGTTTGTAAGGTAAATCGTCCGAGGACGTGTCGGACACATTTTCCGACCCGAGGACGTGTGGGGATTGATTCCCAGTGCGGTTCGTATGGACTTTTTACCATGCGAATCGTGATTGCCAGTTCGTACGGCACTTGTACGATTCGTACGGTAAAAAGACCCGATACGAGTCGCACGGGGGAATTTTTTACCGGATCGTGATCGGCACCCTAGTGTTTTTAAATTACCACTAACCTCTAAACGCGATCCTTGCTTTGGTCAGAGGGTGCTCATGTTGAGATGGCAGAGTAAAGTATGGGGAAGTGGCCAGAAAATAGGCCACACTTGAATCATGCCTCTACCACACCGAGCACAAGTCAAGCAATACCTACCCTCCTAAGAAGAGCTACCCTCATTTTTAGGTCTCGCCTGAGCCAGCGCTTTAGCGCTGCTCTCGCGAGAGCTTTTGTAAAAGGGGGATCTGGAAGTGCAAACTAGTGCTTTTCAGGCCTCCAAATACAGTGCATGTGCGCCGGGTGCGCGCACCATTTGGCAGCCTGCCTGATCACTTTTCACGGCCGCTTTGATGTCCTCAGTGGCCGCGCGGCTCACTGAGGACATCAAAGCGGCCGTGAAAGTGCACACCATTTGCCACCCCCTCCCTTTCCCACTTCCTGCTTGCATTTTTGCCAGTGTTGTTTAACTTTGTGCCACAGAAATCTGAGCATGAGCTTTTTAAACTCGAACTAAATATTTTCGCATGAAGTCGTATTTCTGTATGAATACAAGTACAACATTGCCCTCTTGTGATCAAAGATAGTTTCACACCATAACACTATATTTTTTCCTGGACCTTGGTCTTCCAATAATGAACCTTGAACGTACTATTGAAGTGAATCTTTAGCGCTCCATACCCGACCAACAGCAAACACCATTAACTGTCAGGTTGAATGCTACACTATAAGGCAGCGGTTATTAACCTTTTGTCTTGTGTAGACCCCCCACTTAATTACTGGAACTCCGGGACACCCACTGAATGATTATTGGAATAAGGGGTCCCACGCTGGGTAATTACTGGAAGCCGGGGACTCCGACTTAAGCACTTTCGATAATTTAAACCAAATGGCGAACCTCACTATCCAATCTGTTGGAAAACCGCAGTTTTTAATAAGGACTACGATTCATGTTCACAATGTTTTACTACCAATCAGCCGTCTTGATTCCAGATGTCAAGCACCAGCCCAGAAAATGTGAAATAGGTAAAGGTGATGAATAGAAAATGGCAGCTGCAAGCTTTCTGCACAATTGCCCGACTCATAGGCTACTTTAGGGTACCTCATCTTAACCCGATTGTTGCAACAACCACAAACAAAAATGGCTGCTGAGTGCTTGTTTTCACTAGATTATGAACTATCCTGAACCTAAACATCGGGAGTTATAATACAGAAAGTGCTCTGAAGGTGCAACTGGTGAGCGCCCCTGACCAAGCAGCGCACTCTAGTATTACAGGTGGGGCAATAACCAGATTAGTGGACATTTGTCATCTGCACAGTTAAAGTTGGACTGGTGGATTCAAACAGCGGGTCCAATTTTCACTAATGCACTGTTTCCACTGAAGGAGTGGGTTTACACCTGTGAAAGGAACAGCACATTTGCTGTGATACACAGCCCTGCCCTGGTCTACACCACAGTACAAAATGGAATAGTACGCCATTTCTATAATGTGGCCCTGGTCTTTACACAAAATTTCCAGTTTAACCTCATTCAGGAAGTCACATTAGCTTTTAGTAATGTAAAAACACATTTTTGTACCCAGTCTTGGTTCGATTGGGAATTGACTACTTTTTGCTGAACCTCTTCGCTCTTGGTTTCTGGTGTTTTTACGGGCCATGGCTTTCAATGCCCTTTTTGTAGGTGCACAGGTACACTTCTAAGATTATGTACTCCCAGGCACCTACGTTTGGCAAGCAGTTGTGTATCACCAATATTAATTATTCTGTGGCCATTTAAAAGCAATGTGGTATGCAATCTTTTCTTATTATTTACAGTCACCGATTCAATTGTGACAATAACATCTGCCTTACATTGTGCTTCCTAAGACAGCTTTGCCAATTAATCCTACTAAAAATACAGCTGGTATCAGCTTCCTATGAAAGACCCTGCTAGTAGAGCAGTGGGCCTTAAATATGCAGAGAACCACAGACAGCGTAGCATTTACTTCGCAGTTAACTAGACTGCGCCAACCTCTGCCCTTAGAGCAGTAAGGTGGCTATGTTGTTGCTGAATGCGGTGTGTGCAGAAGCAGGTGGCATTCTGCCCAGGTCGTCAGCAAGCCAGTCTCAGTTTTGTTATCCAACAGCACTACCAAAGCTGGGCCTCGCAAGTTTCCCTTTATCCACTATTAGTGTTACTCGCAAATCCCAGCATGCTTGGTGCTGTTGGCTGGAAAACCGGGAGTAGCTGAAAGTCACATCCGTGATGTGGTCCGTTGACAGATATTTGTGAACAGCTTCGCCTGCACTACCCAGAATGCCTTGCTTCCTTTGGGACAGCCTGTTTCAAGGTAGAGCGCAGAAATCTACTCCAATTTAAATGGCTAAAGGAACGGATACAGAGGAACTGTTGATAAACGTCGTCAATATTATTCCTGTATTTTTAAGAGAGGACAGCGGTGCCTGCTTCAGCGAGGGGACAAGGTATCGGATCCCGGAAGAAAGAGTAGGCAAGTTACAGGCTCACTCCGGGCAGAGTCAGTTAGGAGTTCCACCTTCACATGGCTGACAACATGGATGCCGGTGGGTAGTCATCATAACTATTCCTTATGACCCATGGGGCTTTAGTCTGTAGGCTTTCACAAATTGCCAATAACTGCAGGCCGATAAAAAGAGACAATTAAATAAGCTTTAAAACATAGAAACATTAAAGCAGGTGGCAGCTTGCCATGGGATCATCGATGCATTATTAACTGCACCAGGACCACATTTCTCAATCACATTTTTCTATTCACTTATGCATATCACTCACAGAAACCGTCCACTTCAGGCCTTTCCGTTATTCTTGGCCCACCGACATTCTGATGCACAAGTGTACGCCATCACAAAAGTTTCTATAAGCACCTGCATTGGAAGCTGAATACAAACACATTTTTACATCGTCATTTTCTTTTTAACCTCTTCAGTGCCCATGACGAGATAGTCTCGTCATGGAGCACGGTTGCGCTGTGCCCATGACGAGACTATCTCGTCATGAACCCCACCCACTAGTGCAACGCCCGGCACAGGAGGGGGAAAGGGCGTGGCACTGAAGGGGTTAATTAGAAGCAAGCCCCACTGCTTGTTATCAGACAGCTGCATACCTCCTTGTTTAAGGTATCCGTTTTTGAAACCAATGTGCAAACTGCAAGTTAAGAGGATGAAGTCGGCTCAACGCCACTGAATTGAGAAGTTATTGTTTCCAATGCCTTGAGTGTTAGGCACCAAACGTTAATAAATATTACGAGAATACAGTAATTATAACTACTAATAAAACAAGCATTTGCAATGCAATAGGTCTCGCATTACGCGAGTATGCGCTATTGACATTGCAAATAACAATGCCTTTTATTTTTGTTTTCGTTTTCGTTTCTAAAACAAATAAAAGGCATTGTCATTTACAATGCCAATAGCTTAAACTCGCGTAAATGCGAGACCTATTGCATTGCAAATGCTTGTTTAATCCTCCATCCATAAGTATATAAATCCACCCTTTCACACATCTCCCCTGCAATATATCCGCATATCCATACTTTCGCCCATCTATCCTTTCCCTTTTACCCATCCTTCCATTCCTCATTCTTCCACTCGTTCACTTTATAATCTATCAGTTATCCTGTTCTTTCATCTATCCTCCCACCCTTCCATCTATCAATCTTTTTACCCTTGCGTCCAACCATTTCTACCTAATTTCCTTTTATCTTTCCTTCCTTTCATCCTTCCTTTCTCCTCCCATTCTTTCTTTCCTACTTTTATGTAACCATATTTTGTCTTTCATCATTATTTTTTCTTTCTTACCTATCTCTCATGCATACATTTTCTATTTGTCCCTTTGTTTTTCCCCTATTTTCGTGATTTTATCCTTTTTCTTTATGTCTTTCCTTTGCTGTGCATGTCTGCTCACATCCCAAACCCCTCTACCTACAAATATTTTTTATGAGCACTTTGTTTCCAAATCTGCAGACAGGGGAGCTCAACAAACTACTAATTAGTGTTTAGTGGGGCCCATTTCATCATCCCATCACTCCCTCTTGTATCCCTCGCTTAAACTGCTTACGAGGGGTTCCCTACGCCCCTGCACAATGCAGTGATGTTTCAGAGATCCCCATCCAGTGCTCTCTGCCGTACATGACCTTCCAGTGTGGCCATGTGGCCATGGGTCCACTTGGGCGAATGTAGCTCTGCTCCATGGAGCAGCTGCTTCACGATGAGCCAAATGAACTAGCGCCTGGAAGTCTCCAAGGTGTTGCTCACTCAGCTGGACTGATCCTCATTGGGGCTCTGAATCATGTTGGGCCACTTGGATGCAGTCACCCTTGGCACATGGGAACACTGGTTGAACTTAGGGGGTATGAAACCTCCTGCAGTCTTCGTTGGCACTTTCGGTGACCACGCCCCCTTTAGATCCCAGACCAGGCTCTCCCTGTCAGAATGATTGGGGAAAGATTCCCTATTTAGCTCACAGAGAAAGCGCTTCACGTGGCCACCAAGGTTGACTGACTATTCTCTTCCACCGTCAGTGGGCTGCGGCATCAATGCTGATGAGGGCGGGCCATGATCTGATTGCCTCAGCCATGGCCATCAGTCCCTGGCCCCACTTCTGATACAAGGCGTCCCCTGTTCCTTCAGGACGAAATCTGCTGCACATTCCTATGATTTCAAGTTGGATCCTACATGCCCTGCATACATGTGCCTTAGCCAATTGGGGCTGGCCGTACAGGAAACACACAAAAACGTCAGATTTCCTACATAATAAAACCACGTATGCAAAAGCACACAACGAATACAAAGCATAAATAAAAATAATTTATAAAGTAGGTGAGACATAAGATTGTATCACTATGCAAACAAGCATTGGCAAAGTCAAAAGGCCGCACCTTTGGGTACTATTGGCTTTGCCAAAGCTTTTTGGTGATGCTTTGCAGCACTGGGGAAAACCGTTTTTGGCAATGCGGTGCAGCATCAGCCAAAAGAAAGAGACAAATAAATAAAAGGCACAATGACGCGGCTGTCATTTTGTATGCATGAACATGAGAGATGGCATATGCACGCACAAGATGAAACCGCGTGCTTCGGTCATTATGCATGCGCCTGGCTATGACAAGAAGCTGACACCATTTTCTTTTCCGATCTAAGATGGATTGGTAAATAAAAAAATTGGAAGGAGCACAAAAGTAATTTTTTGTAAGGCGTAGAGGCAGGTATACATTTGCTGCTGGCCCTCCCAAAAAATTAAAAGAGAAAAAAGGACGACTGCTGCAATGGATGAATGGGTGGCGGGAAGCAAAGGGAAATGCGCAGGGAGGATTAAATAAAAATAAAGCCTGGTGGGGGGAGGAATGCAAATCAGCACAAGAGGGAGGGAGCAACACAGGGGTGGAGGTGAAGCACATAAGTGAGAGAGCAGCACATTGCAGGGGTAGGGGTCGAGGAAGGTTGGTGGGGGAGAAGCCCACATGAGAGAGCGAGAAGAACACGAGGGAGAGAGCAACACAGAACATTGAGGGGAGTATTTGGCAGCGGGGAGAAGCATATGAGGGTGAGAGCTGGAAAACACATGCTCTCTCATGAAATGCATAACCAAAAAGAACAAGCATTTGCAATGCAATCGATTTCGCCTTTGGGACCTTATAAGTATTTAGCGATGCAGCACATTATCGCACAAAACTTAAGCAGTATGGTTTAAAAAGACCACATCCCTGCACACAGAGCTGCGGTACACATACTATAAATTAAAATAAGGAAAACAGCTGATAAGGATCACATCAAACGTTTTCCATTCTACGCATGAATCAGATATTGTAGTACCTCCAGGATTGGTTCACTTCCCCACCTGTGGAAATAAATGTTGTTCAAAGAATTAGAGAAAATGAAAGTAGTGGTTCACTGGCAAGGTCGGTAAAGTGGCACTCCCGCAAAGTCTGTAAAGTGGTGCTAATGTGTGTGATTGTTAATAAACTCCTCCCAACTCAATAACACTCATTTTATCGACCTCAGAAGGATGAAAGGCTGAATGGGCCTACCAGGATTCAAATCTGTGATCTTGACATCAAATACAAATTCCTGTAGTGGATGCATTAGCCCACTGAGCCACCAGACTCGGCTGTAATAACCATTCTCATCGAAAGATAAGTTACTTCTACCCTCAGATATATCATAATAAACCATTGTTAACCTCATTAGCTATTGGCCCATCTCCAACATCTTTTTCATGATGAAGTCAATAAAGACATGCCAGACAACAAAGTTACTTCAGACTCTGGCACGCGCAGCCCTGGGTATGCTTAATGATTTTCATAAGCTGTGACCAGGTCTATAGTTGTAAAATGGTGCGGGAGGAACAACAACTAATTTGTGGAATATATGTAAACTTTTCATATTTTTATTAATCAACTGGGGAAGTCCTTAGCTGACATTCCCTATATGAGAGATAACTTTAAATATAAATAATCACCTTTAAGCAAGTAAGTCTGGTGAAGAAGTGAAAGTTTTTCTTCATTGAGGGGTGTGTGTGTGTGTGTGTGTATGTGTGTGCGCGTACATGCGTGCGTGCATGCGATTTCGTGGGTGAATGCAAGAAGAATTCAAACGGTAGATGAATGAATACGAGTGTAAAGGTGATTGATCGTGCACATTTATGGGAAATAATTAAGTGCCTGGATGAAAGCATACATGCATCTACCCACTGACTCATGTTAGAACACATGGCTCCCTGGCAACGCAGTAACCTACCCGTCACTTGCACCTTTGTGGGAGCTGCGAGGAGGATCTTTTGCATTTGGTTTGCTCCTGCAATACTGTAAGGGAAGCAAGAAAACAACTGTTAACAATGGCCTTTAACCAAAGAGGAATACGAACAAGAAGACAGGCTATTTTAGCCTGCTTCGATCCAGGGGACACTCAACTAAATTGCTGTTTTGTCAAATTTCTACTAAAAGTGGAGCAAAGTCTTAAAGAACACGAAAATCATCTAGTGTTTTTGACATAAGAAGCAATGTAACTGTTATACTAAACATTTAGAAGCAAAACAGAGCCCCCATAATATTATTAGGGGTTGAACCATCGACTCTAATTGAATCCCCCTAAGGACAACCAATGAACTAGAATACTTTCCTTGAATGTTCCTTTTGCCTAAATCACGACCTACGCTTGCCTCCTACCATTAGAAATATTTTGATACTATAGATTTTATATTCAAATTTTGCCTCACCATGAATTTCAGGTTTTATTGTGTATATATAAACCACTATTAAATGACAGCATTAATTGGTAGGCCACTAGGGGCGAATTCTCATCTATTGGCATATATATGAATTGAAATGTTTTCGTGTACCAGCATCTTCAATTTTTTATGTGAAACTACCAGATTTCCTTTTTAGTCTGTTATATTTGATAAACTGAATCAGAAGATTTTATTAATGATTTTAACTCACTATGTAAATATATATCCTGTATATTTATTGCAAGGGTTTTAAGTAACCAAGCAATTGTTCAAATAAACTCAAACTGAAACACTGACTCATGTTGCATTCGACCACTCTGCTATCAACAGTACACACACAAAGTCACCACTTAACAAGGAAGATGTAGCTTCGGGTATATATCTCAAACTACTGGCTTTCCACACCGTTGAGTTTTTTTATTACCCTTTGTTACCTGCTCTGACGCTTTTGACAATGTCCGCACTGAATACATCCAAGTTAAAAGGTGAATCTCAAATTCCGTACTGTGGTATGCATGTATCTTATACTGAATTGCAGTCAAGCTACACACCAAAGACCTGAAATAACTGAATTTCTGTTTGCTTCTGTTTAGGGCAACAGGACCAACCACAATTATTCAGGACATAAGGTGTGCCACGCCAGATTATACAGTTTCGAGTGGTTTGACTGATTGGATTTTGTTTAGCTTCACTGGTTGATGGCACGGGAACATCAACAGTGGGTAGAACATATTAAGAAAAGCAGTGGTGCAAAACTGATTCATAAAAGGTTGACAGTTTTGCAATACATCACGGGAGGAACCCAGCTCTAGACGGAGTCAAGACTATTTTTTGGGTTTAAACGTGATGCACCAGTGCCTCCATCTTCCAAAGGCGCATTAAAGATGCAAATCAGTATCAAGAGGTAGGATGCAGAAGCACATTCCCAAATACAGGTCAAGAGGATGTTCAACACGTCCTATTCACACGCAAATGAGTGAAAGAACAGAACAACACAGTTTCTGTTGTTCACGAATGAAGACGATGATGTCCTTAATTCGAAATGTTCGCTTTTAATGATATGTTCCCGAACAAGCCAGCCAACACGTGTTTCGTCAATGGATTGTTAAAACCCTAGACTTCTTCAGGGCTGTTGCAAGAGAAGTAGATTCTTAGACCTTTGAACCGGTGATAATTCCGACCCGGTAGTTCATGAATATTCTGTTGTGCCAGTAAGACTGTGACTCCTTATCACTCATGCGCTGTGAGTCTCAGATCCAGGTATCAATAGTTGATCTGAGCCAAAGCCACCGTAATAGCTGTGTTCGGCACCTCAATTTCTCAATCCAAGTATAATGAATGCGGCACAGTAAGCCGAAAGGTTGTCCATTGCGAGTACGCCAGACTCTCCTCGTATTCTCGGGATCTCGTTTCAACCTGATACTTTTTCAGCCTACACAGGTCAAGATGATAGCGCCTGCTGTACACACAGAACAGGCAGTGTGCAGCGTGCCTCACGATAGCCAGTCTTAAATGGAAGAGAAGACCTTAATCACCTAAAAATCTCAGTTTATAAAGTGACCACAGCAGCTATTCAGAAGGAAAAAATGATCCCTCGCTGTACAAAGGACATCCCACACCCTTCAAACAAAGCCTTCAGTGTGCTTATGCACAATACCCCTCAGGGGCATTTGGTTCAAGCAGGCATCCCAGCATGCTTGTTCACCTTTAAACTACCTACTTGTGAACCACTTCCTACAATTGGTACAAACATTCAGGTATTCATTTTAATACAAAAGTTCATTTTATTCAAGACTGAATAAGTTAAGTCATTACAGCCGAGTAAAGCAGGGTGACAAACATGTATGCATCTTAAATATCAGATATTATAGATCAATAAACTTCAGCACAACTGGGCTCACAAATTGTATGGTTTATCTGATCATGCTATACTGCTGAATATGCACTGCATGATCACAGCAGAAACTTAAAAAATAAAGTTTAATAGAAAATGTATTGATAGTTATAAATATGGCATTTTCAAATCTCAATCAATGCATGTTAAATACTCTGATTTCTTCAGCGTGGCTCATCACCCGTGAGGGTATCTGGGCACTGTCCGTAGGCATGGGGAGATTAAGTGATTTGCCCAGATTACTCAATCTACAATACATACGGTTATACTGCATGTCTTGAAATATCCACTTTGTTGTCCAACTGGTTTACAGACGTTATCCAAAGAACTAGACACTGAATAGGAGCTAATCTAAGAAGAAATCCTTAAGTGGCAGAACTTTTTTTTTTTTAAAGCAGATTGTGTGCTGCAAAGGCTTGTTCAGTGCGGAAGAGTTATCTTCCCTCACGAAAAGGGCAGACTTATTCTGGATATTCTTGTTGAGTTCCAGTATAACAATAAAAAAGTGCGATCCATCAGTTGCCTTCCTCCGAAAGATTACTTGCACTCCATAAATGTTGCACCCCTCCGCATTAGCATCCATCCTACTGGAGCATGAAGTTTCAACTAATAGTCGGAGAGACGCATTTAACAATAAAAACTCCATAGTCTTTGGTGTCTGAAGATTGCTTTGCCAAAGCTGCATCTTAACAAATGATAGTTGGAAGGTCTTCATACGTTCCTATTTCGATTATTTGTGATGAGGCCACCAAAGGTTTCCAGACAACAAATCTCTTCATATTATGGTAAAGAACAAAGGGCTCTGGGGAGCCAGAATTCAATACAAAGGGTTCTTTATGCAAGAACGTATCCAGTTCCTTTCCTGGCCAGCACAGCTGGTTCTTGCAGACACGACTCTGTTGACTAAGCAGTCCCTAAACAAGTGTAACGCAGAACTTAGCGAGATTGTACTGTTGCATTTATATGGCGCTTCACCTCAACGTGGGGCTGCCAATGCACCGATTGGTATTTTTAACACACAAAGCTGTGCTTCAGTGCAAGACTGTGCAAACCACACATTATACCACTGTGCTACGCAACACTGATGCATACATAAGACGTACGAAACCCTTGGAAAATACAAGGCGTGCAGTCTTATACCTTACTGATGGGCATGGATGAGATGGTGTCTTACACGATTGGTCAGGCTGGAGGGCACATTCTTTCAAGAGTTTCACTGCCTGGCTGTACTGAAGAACACACAAGTGTTCATGGGACTTTATTTTTTCCAGCTGTGCTGTACAAGATGCAAGGCCCATTTGGCTGGTAGTACTGGGTAGGATAGTGTGTCATGAGACCTGCAATGGCAGGTGGTATCCAGAAGATTTCTGGCGTCAAGCATTGCCCGTCTGTGCTGGAGGTCACCAAGGGATCCAAATACTTGAATGTCCTGACTGGGCAAATAACAGAGAAGGCCGTGAAACAAAGGTGGTCTGGTAGTGCTGGAGAACGATGGCGGCTCGTAAGATGAGTGGTGGACCACACAGAGCAGCAGGAAACATGCCGTGCTAGAAAACACGGATGGTTCATGTGACTTGCTTTCCTTAGTGTCCTCTGACTTGACTGGGCTAAAACGCAGAGGGCATTGAAGGATTTCTTGGCTGCACTGTATAATAGAATGGTCCAAGAGACCCAAGTTGTCTGTCTGTGGTGATGGATAACGATGGCTCAGGAGACCTGCCAGGTCTGGCTGTGCTGGAGAACATTGATGGTTCAAGAACAGTGCATTACTCGTCTGTGCTGGATAACACGGAGTGCATTCACTTGCTGCGGAGTACACAGAGAGCGCTGAAGAATTTCTTGGCTGCGCTGGAGAACAAGGACGGTTCAGCGACTCACTCCTGGGTGGCAACCTAAGTGGAATACATTACAAAACAAGCGGTCGAGATAGTCCCGGCCGCATTAAAAGTGAAAGCATGCTGAATGTAAATATAGCACGACGTCCTGCCCGGAGTAGGACAAACTCAATAAAGAAAATAGTACTTATAACTCTAAAAATAACACTACTGTGTAAGAACCGAAGTAAAGGGGCCAGTAGCCATGTGACTTTACAAATGATGACAAGGCAGTACTAAGGAGGGACTAACAAGCCTCTTACCAATAAGAAGCCAGCATTTGGGAAGGACAATTACACAAGCCAATCAAAAATAAGGGCGGCGGAATGGGCGGGGCTTCTCTCCCGCACTGAACTACCACAGATCTACGCAGAGAAGCGCTTGCGCGCTGGCTCATGCTCGACCTAAAAAGGTAGTTCCTTAAAAGTGAACAGTGGAAGGCTTCAAGCCAGCCAGTCCAAAGAATGGTAAAAAGGCTATGGTGCCATGGAGGAACAAACGCAAGAAGAATAAGGAGAATAAAAAGCAAACAAATAAGAGTGAGAATAAAGCAACAAATGCTAAGCAATTGTGGGGCCGTAAACCCACTGTAACACTTGGGAATCTCAAAAAATATATATATTGAGTCTTAAAAAAAGTGCCATAGTCAAGCATCCCCATGCTTCCTTCATCAGGGTGCTCTGTAGTCTTTGCAGCCAGCCCCCCAGCATTCCTGACTGGTAACACAAGAAACTGCAGAGACTTAAAGATGGTTTCCTTTTCTCTCCAAGGGGCAAAAGAGCTCCTGCCACACTGTAAGTCCCTCAGAAAATAACCCAAAAAGGAGTTCCTGTGAATAGCCTCATTGCATTCCCATGGAGTGGTAATCTGTTTTGGGGGCAGTGGGCGATCACTCGTAATGCCCACCCATAGATTTGCACCTGAGCAGCGGTCACTTCTCTTCAGTGACAGGAAGTCTCTGCTCACTCCTTCTTCCTGAACATCCATTTTGACTATCCATTTGAGGTAGTTTTGGCCCCAATCCGCAGCCAGGATCATATAGGACGGACAGACGTTAGGGTGCTGAGGACAGTTACCACGGATTGAACAGAAGCCGAGTGGCCTGCCAGCACTCCCAGTGAACCATTCACTCATAATTGGGAGTGACCGACTCAGCACGCTGAAAAGGGCTTTTACATGAGCCTGACATAGCTGTGCCCCCCCAACCCCAACTGTCAGCCAATCATTATGCTAACACGCGAGGGTCGGACTGACCTATTGGGCAATCAGGCAGTGCCCTAAGGACTGTTCTGATATGTCAGTGTAAGAGCCGCTTTTTTGCTGTTTGTGGTCCTGTTTTATGGTTTGCTGTGGCAGTTTTTATTGTTGATTTTCCCGATATTCAGGGGCGTAGCTTCAAGGGGATGTTTGCGGTGTTACACCCACTAATAAATGTATTTTCTGATAAATAATTGGGTACAGTTGCTGTCAGTCGGATATGTTGAAGTGTCTGTCGGATTTCAACAGAATTTTTTAAATACAAAGAGACAAAAATGCACGCACATTCTCCCTCTCTTTTTTGAAAGTTTTCAAAAATTAACTTAGTTTAATAAACATTGTGTTTTCTCTCACTTTGTACCCCTACCAATCCACACTCCTCTCCCTTTCAACTGCCTCTTAAGCCCCTTTCATGCGCCCTGCTAGTAGTATAATGTATTATAACATTATATGCAGGCGTGATTGTTAAAAAATCTGAAGCTTAAACCTCACCCCCATCTTACTGACCAAGCTACGCCCCAGCCGATATTATAATAAACATTGCCTGCAGCAAGCACCAATTCATTCTGGACCTAGCAAAATGTTTATAGAGCCTCTCTTTACAAGTTCAAAAGTCCTCCAATTTGCACACATGGGCCACTTTTTTAGCTAGCTAATTCTGTTACTTTGGTGCCCGAACCTATTTTCTGTCCCAGTCCGACTCTGGCACAAGGCTCGCTGGCACGTGGCATTGTGCCAGGGGTAGACGCGTAAAGCGCGTCAAATATTTCCAACTCTCCCAGTTGTGGGCGAGCCCCTCCCCTCTCCTGCCTTTCCTGTACACATGCACGCTTCAGACATTCCAGACAGCCCATGCCACCAACACTGATTACAATACCCTAACAAGCATTTGCAATGCAATAGGTCTCGCATTCTTCAGAGTTAGAGATGTTGGCGTTTAAATGACAGTGTTGTTTAAACAATGTGTTTTGGTTTGGAGTGTAATCAGAGACGTAGCTGCAACACTGTCTAGAGCAGGGATACTCAAAGTACCGCCCAGGGGCTGCATGCGGGCCTCCTGACCTTTAACTGCGGTCCCCTGGTGAACAGTAGCACTGAGCTGCTGTTCACCTGACAGAGCAGGAACATTCAGAAAGTAAAACAAACCGGCACACTTTATTTACACGTTGTACACATTAGCTAAAGTAACCATAAGGAAGAACATTTTCTGATTATTCAAACATTATGTACTTGTTACGTCTTTTTATGATAAATTTTATCTGTATATAGTCTATTCTTATAATGGTTTGTCTGATGCTTTTATGATACTTGTTATTGAAATAAAGCAATTTTGACTTGACTTGAACACCTTTAGTTTTAAAGACATCTTGCACCAAACATGAAAAAACATGATAAACTCTGCAAACTTCAAAAAGGTGTATTCTTTTAACATTCATGAGCGCTTAACCTTAATAGATCAGATTGTTGCTGCATTGAGAGGCATTTATTAGCAGTGGTAGTTTTCAAACATGATCTTGGAAACACACATGCCGCCCCCATTCTGAAAACAATGCCACATTAGAAATGAATGCTTTAACTTTAATTCTTGGTGCTTGAGAATAGAGCATAGATGGCAGACTGAAGTCATGTGAAGAAGGTTCGGTTTGTTGTCCACACCATGCATATGCTTCGCGTCCCCCTACTCTCACCTTTCATCACCTGACCTTCCCATTGCTGGCATCGGTGCGGCCCTGAGGCATGCCACAGAGAGTATACTTTGCGACCCCCTGGGAAATGTTTGTGAGTACCCATGGTCTAGAGGACTAGGAATGGGGAATTACCACTGGGAACAGACACAGCTGCAGGACTGCCTAGAGTACTTAGAATGGAGGAGTAAACAACTGGACCAAAGAAGCAGTTGCACCTCTGTCTAGGGGACTAAGAATGAGGAATTACCACTGTGACTAGAGACACAGCTGCAGTACTGCCTAGAGGACTTACAAGGAGGAATTACCACTTGTACAAGAGAAGCATCTAGCAGCACTGCCTAGAGGAATGAGAATGAGGAATTACCGACGGGGCCAGAGAAGCAGCTAGTGTCACTGTGTAGAGGACTTAGAATGAGGAAATACCAACGTGACAAGAGAAGCAGTTAGCAGCACTGCCTAGAGGATTAAGAACGAAGAATTACCACTGGGACCAGAGAAGCAGCTAGCAGCACTGTCTAGATGACTCAGAATGAGGAATTACCAAATGGGACCAGAGAAGCAGCTACAGCACTGTCTAAAGAATTAATAATGAGGAATTCCCATTGGGGCCAGAGATGCAGCTAGCAGCACTTGCTAGAGGACTAAGAACGAGGAATTACCACTGGGAACAGAGACACAACTACAGCATTGGCTAGAGGGCTGAGAATGGGGAATTTACACTGGGAACAGAGATACAGCTGCAGGACTATGAGTGAGGAATTACCACTGGGACCAGAGAAGCAGCTAGCAGCACTGTTTCGAGGAATAAGAATGAACACTTACCACTGGGAACAGAGAGACAGCTGCAGCACTGCCTAGAGAACTTAGAATGGAGGAATTATTGACAACACCAGAGTAGCAACTAGCAGCACTGTCTGGAAGGCTTAGAATGAGGAATTGCCACTGGGACAAGAGACACAGCTAGCAACACTGCCTAGAGGACTTGGAATGAGAAATTTCCGACTTGACCAGAGAAGCAGCTAGTAGCACGACATAGAGGACTAAGAATGAGAAATTACCATTGTGGCCAGAGACACATCTGCTGTACTGCCTAGAGGACTTAGAATGAGGAATTGCCAACAGGACCAGAGAAGCAGCTGACAGCACTGCCTAGAGGATTTAGGATGATGAATTACTGACTGGACCGGAGAAGCTGCTAGCAGCACTGTCTAGATGACTTAGAATGAGAAATCACCAACGGAACCAGAGAAGCAGCTAGTAGCACTGCACAGAGGACTAAAATGAGGAATAACCACTAGGATCAGAGAAGCAGCACTGTCTAGAGGACTTAGAATGAGTAATTACCACTGGGGCGAGAGAAGCTGCTGCAGGACTGTCTAGTGGACTAGAATGAGTAATTACCACTGGGACCAGAGACGCAGCTGCAACACTGCCTAGAGGACTAAGAATGGGGTATTACCACTGTGACCAGAGACACAGATGCAGCACTGCCTACAGGACTTAGAATGGAGGATTACCAACGACATCAGAGTAGCAACTAGCAGCACTGCCTGGAAAGCTTAGAATGATGAATTACCAATGGGACCAGAGTAGCAGCTAGAACCACTGTCTAGAGGACTTAGAATGAGAAATTACCAATGGGACCAAAGAAGCAGCTAGTAGCACTGTCTCTATTGATTTAAGTGTGCAGTCCACTGCGGGAGATGGGTCAGTGCTTAATTTGTCCACCAGCATTTATTTTTGAGAAGTGCACTTCAATTTCATTATCAGACTTGAACCCAATGAAAATGGGAAAATGCAATGAAAGGGAGAAAGAAGGAGGAGATTAAAGGAAACAGTGACAAAGAGTGAACGCAAGGATAAAGAACTTGCAAGAGTGAGATAAAAATATAGGAGGTGTATGGTGGTGGAATGAGGAAGCATGAGGTTGAATGGAAACTAGCCAACAGTGATATTTGGAAGCTCACAGCATTTACTAGTATGAGCAGTAGGCTCATAAAAAAAAGTTGGGCCCTGCACTTCTGGTTTTTTTTTTACAAGTTACGCACTGGGTGGTGTGTGGTGTGAGGAGGACTTGTGGATATCAGAGGTATGGAATTATGTGGCTTTTCGGACAAGGTTACACTAGGATGTGGGGAGAATTCCAATCTCTGATGAAGATGGCGCTGAGGTGATGTCTCAAATAAATGAGAGCGGCCCCTTCAACACCAAAGGAGTAGGGAACCAGAAAGACCTCAGTCATGAAAATAATCCCCTTTGGGTAACTGAAACACCCTAACTTATGCAGACAATCACATAAACATAACAACAGAATATGACACCAGCACCATCAAAGGGCCAAGTGCTCAACACATATAAAATATTTTCATCAAGCATTTAAAAAACAAAAAAAATGTCACTGAAAAAGGCATCTCTTAGACTGTGTGGACAATTGCTGTAACTAATAACTTATCTGTATAAAATCTAAATGTGTGGACAAATGATCTTGGTTTGACGATTTTGCCTTGTTTTTGACTAGAAGGATTATTTCTTGCTTGTTCTCCCAATGCACTGATTTGTTAGTGTTTTCTAACTACTCTCTTATATTTATTGCTATTTATGATGTTTTTCATTTGATGTCAAAAAGTTTTTTGTTTCTAAATGCTCGATGAAAATATTTTTTATGTGTGACCACATGGTTGGTTATTTTTAAATAAAATATTTGCACTTTTATGTGCTGAGCACTTGGCCCTTTGATGGCGGTGGTGTCATATTCTGGTAATATGTGTATGTGATTGTCTGCATGAGTTAGGGTGTTTCAGATACCTAAAGGGGATTATTTTCATGGCTGAGGTGATGTCTGCACGGTGGAGTGTTGAGTGTATGTTGAGAGCTTGAGTTATAGTAACTGCTCTGCTGTTGGTTTGCGAGTAATGATGGTTGATCCATATCCCATTATTATTAGTAATATTCCTTTTATTCTGGTGCTGGAATTGAGTGGGAACCAGCTGTTTTCTGGCAGCTATTTCTGAGCTAGTCCCATTAAATTGTTGCTCGGCCTTTTGGCTTTGTCAATGCTCAACTTGTTTTGGCAATATTTTTGTGAAATCCCATCGGTGTGGGAGCTGCTGGGCCCTCAACATTATAACAAACATTGGCAAAAACAGAAAGTGTTGTGGTCTCAAAAATCAGAACAAAATGAAGTCACTCACAGTGAAGCTAGCTAAGAGAGGGAGAGAGAGAGACAACATTTTACTAAACATAAAAGGTCATTGTTAACGCCAGACCCAATTAGGGGCCTAATTATTCAATAAAGTGCACCCATGTCCTTGGAGTATGTGCACATATACAACTTTTAGTGAATTCACAAGACCACAGAAGTAGGCCAAGAAATAGTACTCCTAGAAAATATTTGTGAACTGTATTTAAGCATGAGCAAATATGCAGGAGTACTATATTGCTCAAGCGAAAATCTGAGCTATTGCAAGTTCACTTTTCCTTCAGCCACCTTTTTTGTGAGCCAGAACTGTTGCTTACCATTACCTTCAGCCCCAGTATGTAGATCTGCGGAAACATGGCAACTTAAGGGAATTGTTAGTATTCAAAGCCTACTATGGAAGTAGCCCTAGCATAATCAGAGAGGCTATTTCAGAGCTCTTATATAATGACATTGCTGCCATAATTTTGTTGCTGCATTACATGGCACAAAAGGGACAAGTGAGTTTTGTTACAGGACAAGTATATTTAAGAAGCAACCTGCCCCATGAACAAGTAGATATTTCATTAAATTCCACACCCCTTTGTGCCAATCCCTACACCTTCCAACCTATTTTCAAACACCCTGAAAGATTGCACCTATATATTAAAACACATATTAAATCTGTACACATTGTAGCCTTGAAACATTATAATATGAAGCATAGTTATTCAATGCACACTATCCTTCTGTATTGGCATATACTCATTACTAATGATCAATACCTAAACATAATATAAACACAGCATTACTACTTTTCTTTATTCCTATCCTTTGTGTCCCTGGCGAATGCACTGCATTTAGAATGCATTTTAGCACATTCCACCTTACAATATAATTTATTACTCCAATATTCTCTCCAACTCTCAAGAACATCTGCCTGTGAAGATGGCGGTGTTCCTGTTGCGGCTGATCACCTGTCCTCTTCTTCTTTGGACTCAGGGATGATGGGGCAGGCCCATCTCCTTCTGCCTGAATACCTGAGTAGAAAGAAACTTCGCAGCGGTTGTTAATTTTCCCCGAAAGTGACCTGATTCTCTGGGGAGACACATGGGCACATTTATATTTTGAACCATGTACTTGGTGACAGGAGGTTGCGTCTTGCGTCTCCCACTTTGTGCCACAAATACATGTTTAACGCCCCATATACTTCTCCCTGAACAATTAATATATGTATAGGTCACATCATCTAGACATCACAGTGGCATTGAAATTATGTAAGAAGGCATATATTTGTGTAAATTAACACATTAGTGGGTTCACACACTTTGATTTCACTTCAGCAGGAGAAGTTGCAGTATTCAGGTGGGCATAGCACTGCCGTAAATGACTCATTTCAAGGACAATCACTAATATATTGTGTACAAGTAGCTGTTGGATGTCAAATGAAGCAGAGATGAAACCTTTCATCCAGGTTCTGCAACAAACAATGGTACAATCCGGTGTCACTTCACAAGTTCCCAAAAGTTAAAGTGAGATCTAAGTGTTTTTGACCTAAGCTATCTGCATTGTTAAGGATGTATAGTTTAAAGGAATGTCAGGTCCGTGAATCGGTGTGTGTAATTACAAGTACAATCATATATGTAGCGCACTATACAAAGTACCTGTTTCGACACTCAGTAATGAGGATTTATCACTATTCAGCTGAACACGGTTTTATCAACGTTAAATAATGAAAGACTGAGGGCCTGATTCACAGAATTAACTTAAGACAAAATCCTAAACTTACTACTTTTGGTATTCACAGAAGGCATTACTAGTAGTAAAGTTAGGATTTTGTCTTAAGTCTGTCTTAAGTCTGTCTTAAGTCTGTCCTAAGTTTGTCTTAAGTCTGTCTTAAGTCTGTCTTAAGTCTGTCTTAAGTCTGTCCTAAGTTTGTCTTAAGTTTGCCTTAAGACTGTCTTAAGTTTGTCTTAAGACTGTCTTAAGTCTGTCTTAAGTCTGCCTTAAGTTTGTCTTAAGTCAAACTTAAGACAAAATCCTAACTTTACTACTACTAAATGCCTTCTGTGAATACCAAAAGTAGTAGGACAGACTTAAGACAGACTTAAGACAGACCTAAGACAAAATCCTAACTTTATTACTACTAAATGCCTTCTGTGAATACCAAAAGTAGTAAGCTTAGGATTTTGTCTTAAGTTAGTTCTGTGAATCGGGCCCAATGTTAAAACATGCAAGAATTCAAAATGACGCCATGTTACATGCAGATGTTTTCAGTGAGTTTTTTGCTCACTGAAGCAAGTCATCCGATTATAACTCGAGATCTCCCAGCTAACCAATCTCTGAAACAACAGTTTTAACCCACTGACCCTCCTCCTTAAACAAGAGCGATATGCTGCCTGAAAAAAAAGACACAAAATCTTTAAAAATGAAACACTTATGACACTTGTAGCATTTAGTGGCCAAAATACGGGATACTAGTGCCTCTGTAGCACAAAGCGCCCAGATCTTTGAGAAGAAAACAGAAGCCATCTGATACACTTACCCACACACACAGCTAGGATGTGAAATCAGTGTGGTGTGAAATAAAATGCTTCTGCGCACAGGGAACAAAACAGATGTTTTGTCTTTTGTTAAAAGTTTGGACCATTATTTAATGTTTCCTCTTTGAGAAATTAATGTATTGTTTGTTCGCTATGGCTTTGTGTTTTTTCTTTTATTAAAGAGAAAGAAAATCCGAGAGGGGCCAGAGGAGGGGAAGGATCACACCCGAAGTTTGCCCGGGGAGCTGCCTGTCTGCATGGGAACCCTTCAAGACAGACATGTCCATCTAAGTCCTCTGTTATAATTGAAATGGCACGTTTTTCGCAGATGCGAATTAGCCAAAGGCATATGGCTTTGATGGCTGGGAGTGAAAGACAAGCATTGGCATAGCTAATAGGTCTCGCCTTTGGGGCCTTATAAGTGTTTAGCCAGAGCTATTGACTTTGCCAATGTCTTCAAGCTGTGCTGTAGAGAAGCGTGGCTGCTGTGCAGCATGCAGAAAGGTTATAATAAAAAAGTGTCAGAAGCATTTTTGTTACCTTATTTATGACCAAGAAGGCATTATGTAAAACTGAACGACCATATTAAAAAAAAGTATGTACAATAAAAAATTTCCTCAGTTTTCTTTTGTTCTTGCAATGCTGGCAACTTGTTTCTACCTATTCCAATGGTTGTTTGTTAAAGCTTTCTTTTGAGGGGGCATAAACAATCGGAGGGTGAAGGTTGGGAGCTAGTACCTGTATTATAACGCTAGCAGCGGCCAGGCGCTAGGGGAGAATCAACAGATGCCAGATTCCGAGAGCAGGCTGAGGTGGTGCTGAGTGATGCTGAGGTGGTAGTGGTGGTGGTGACTTGTGCGGAGACGATGCTGAGGTGATGCTGAATGATACTCAGGTCTTGCTGATGTGGTGGTGTACTAGTGCAAAGGCAGTACTGAGTGATACTGATGTGGTGCTGAGTGATGCTGTGGTGGTGCTGAGTGATATTGTCTTGGCACGGAGTGATGCTGTGGTGGCGCTGAGTGATGCTGTGGTGGTGCTGAGTGATGCTGTGGTGGCGCTGAGTGATGCTGTGGTGGCGCTGAGTGATGCTGTGGATGGCGCTGAGTGATGCTGTGGTGGTGCTGAGTGATATTGTTGTGCCACTGAGTGATGCTGTGGTGATGCTGTTGTGGCACTGAGTGATGCTGTGGTGGTGCTGAGTGATGCTGTGGTGGTGCTGAGTGATGCTGTGGTGGCGCTGAGTGATGCTGTTGTGGCGCTGAGTGATGCTGTGGTGATGCTGAGTGATGCTGTGGTGGCGCTGAGTGATGCTGTGGTGGTGCTGAGTGATGCTGTGGTGGTGCTGAGTGATGCTGTGGTGGTAGTGGTGGTGGTGACTTGTGCGGAGACGATGCTGAGGTGATGCTGAATGATACTCAGGTCTTGCTGATGTGGTGGTGTACTAGTGCAAAGGCAGTGCTGAGTGATACTGATGTGGTGCTGAGTGATGCTGTCGTGGTAGTGGTGGTGGTGACTTGTGCGGAGACGATGCTGAGGTGATGCTGAATGATACTCAGGTCTTGCTGATGTGGTGGTGTACTAGTGCAAAGGCAGTGCTGAGTGATACTGATGTGGTGCTGAGTGATGCTGTGGTGGTGCTGAGTGATATTGTCTTGGCGCGGAGTGATGCTGTGGTGGCGCTGAGTGATGCTGTGGTGGTGCTGAGTGATGCTGTGGTGGCGCTGAGTGATGCTGTGGTGGCGCTGAGGGATGCTGTGGATGGCGCTGAGTGATGCTGTGGTGGTGCTGAGTGATATTGTTGTGCCACTGAGTGATGCTGTGGTGATGCTGTTGTGGCACTGAGTGATGCTGTGGTGGTGCTGAGTGATGCTGTGGTGGTGCTGAGTGATGCTGTGGTGGCGCTGAGTGATGCTGTTGTGGCGCTGAGTGATGCTGTGGTGATGCTGAGTGATGCTGTGGTAGCGCTGAGTGATGCTGTGGTGGTGCTGAGTGATGCTGTGGTGGTGCTGAGTGATGCTGTGGTGGTGCTGAGTGATGCTGTGGTGGTGCTGAGTGATGCTGTGGTGGTGCTGAGTGATATTGTTGTGCCACTGAGTGATGCTGTGGTGATGCTGTTGTGGCACTGAGTGATGCTGTTGTGGCGCTGAGTGATGCTGTGGTGGTGCTGAGTGATATTGTTGTGGCACTGAATGATGCTGTGGTGGTGCTGAGTGATGCTGTGGTGGTGCTGAGTGATGCTGTGGTGGCCCTGAATGATGCTGTGGTGGTGCTGAGTGATGCTGTGGTGGTGCTGAGTGATGCTGTGGTGGTGCTGAGTGATGCTGTGGAGGCGCTGAGTGATGCTGTGGTGGCCCTGAGTGATGCTGTGGTGGTGCTGAGTGATGCTGTGGTGGTGCTGAGTGATGCAGTGGTGGTGCTGAGTGATGCTGTGGTGGCGGTGAGTGATGCTGAGGTGGCGGTGAGTGATGCCGTGGTGGCGGTGAGTGATGCTGTGGTGGTGGTGAGTGATGCTGTGGTGGTGCTGAGTGATGCTGTGGTGGCGGTGAGTGATGCTGTGGTGGCGCTGAGAGATGCTGTGGTGGCGGTGAGTGATGCTGTGGTGGCGCTGAGTGATGCTGTGGTGCTGCTGAGTGATGCTGTGGTGGCGCTGAGAGATGCTGTGGCGGCGCTGAGTGATGCTGTGGTGTTTTTTAATCATTAACACATACTATAAATGTAGGTTTTTGCTCATAGACAGCCTCATTTAAGAGAGTTCACTCTGAAACAAATGCACTAAAACACTTTGCTTTGAGAACTTCGATCCATGCTCTAATCTTTAATTTACAGGCAATCAGTCCACCGTGCATGACCAAACAATATTAGAAATATAATTGCCACTTCAGCTGTAAAAGTGAATCAATAAAACTAGAAAGAGTACAGTACAAGCAAGCATAATTACCTTTTGAAATATGACGTATAAACAAAAAAGCAGCAACACTGTTAAACTTTGCTCCTTGATTACTGAAGTATTGTGAAGCATGAAAATCTGTGAACACCTGCAGAGTGTGAAATAATGGGGTGCCTCATTATTAACCACATTTGCCTTCCTTCTACCACCAACATAGATAGGATGAGTAAAAATATCTGACCAGTCCTATGTGCCTGTCAGCCCATTAAGCTAAACAGTATTTTTGTCTCAAACCGTCCGGAAAACAGCCCTTCATAGAGAAAGGCAAGCATCAAAGAGACGCAGGAGAGGAAGGCGCAGGAGAGGAAGGTGCAGGAGAGGAAGGCATAGGAAAGGAAGGCGCAGGAGAGGAAGGCGCAGGAGAGGAAGGCATAGGAGAGGAAGGCGCAGGAGAGGAAGGTGCAGGAGAGGAAGGCATAGGAAAGGAAGGCGCAGGAGAGGAAGGCGCAGGAGAGGAAGGCATAGGAAAGGAAGGTGCAGGAGAGGAAGGCGCAGGAGAGGAAGGCATAGGAGAGGGTTGACAAGGGCATTCTTGAAGCAGGCTGCGAGGAACGCAGCAGAGGTGGTCTAGAGGCTACAGCTGACGGCAATTTACCCTGGGGACCCAGATTTGAATCCCGACGTCAACGTTTGGCTCAACATCGTGTGACTCTGGACAGATACTTTAATCACCCTGTGCCTAAATGCATGAACTGTATTTGTGTAATCCCCACCTGCTGTACACGATCATGCAGATCGCCCCCAAACCGTCTACGTAATGTACAGCGTCTACGGCTTCTACTAAGGTGGGAGTAAGGCATACAAAAGAGAATCAGAGAGCGAGAAAGAAAAGATTTCTGGCCAAGGGCTCCTTAAAATAATTTTCTTTATCTTTCAGAAGCTCTGGTAGCTAGCGACACAGAAACCTGGTAGTAAGGCAGGGTTTTACTAAGGAACCAACCAAGTCCAGGGTATGTTGGTGGACGTGGACCGCTTCCCCAACCACATCATTTGATAGGAGCAGACCCGTGGCTGGTGTTTTTCAATCAAAAAACAAAAACAATTGCTGCATTTTTTTACACACAATGCACTTCCTTATTTCCTAGTGTAGGAAACACAAATTATGTACATTGATCTTTTCAAAGTAAATTACACAGGAATGTAACAAATGAACTGTTCATGTTCAGTAGGCGTTCCTCGGTACCATAGGTCTTCGGCAGTGTTTTCAAACAAAAAATAGGATTAACACAGTGAAGCGGGCATTGAAAATGCACTTCTGAATATTTTTTTTAATGACTTCTGTTCAGTTAGAAAGGTTAGAATGTAATTTTTATAAAGGTCTCCACAATATGCCACCACCTCATTAGACATACATTGCTTTGCCAATTACAGCTTTGTTTTTGCTGCCTTCTTTCCCTAGGATGCTGTGACGGCTTCTTTTTGGCCGCGAAAGGAATGCGAGGTATGCAGCTGGCACCTCGGCCACGCTGCTGCTCGTGCACAAGAGAGGAAAGCCAGATGGTGCCTGTGCGAGAGGAAAGCCAGATGGTGGCTGTGCACGTGCCCGCGTGCGTAACCGCAAGCTTTAGGCCACAAGCAAAAGCTTGTGGTCGGATTTCTAAAGCCCACTCACTAAATGTCTCGCCAGATCAGCGCATGCGCTGGCTCAGGCGAGACCTAAAAAATTACCCTTTGCACACATTAGCAAAACAAAAGTGGGGAGGGGATAAAAACATAATAAAGTCAAAATTCTACCCACCTCCAGAAAAAAATAATTGAATGCTGGAAGCCTACCATTGTTTTCAAATGCAATCCATTTTATCAACAAGTTTAAGAGTGCTGCTCAAATTGTCTAACTAAACGAGAAACACACCCTGTGTTAGTTATTCAGAAACTGAAACTATGCCTAGTCCAATACGACTGGAGAAATATCACATGAAAGAGAGTGCTAGGACTGAGCTAATTGTAGCCTAATCCTTTGCCCTGGAGGCGCTTGAAAAGCCTTGAGCAAGATTTTTTTTTCTGTCTGTCTCATTCTCTTTTCCTTTCCTCATTTACAGTCGGGTTATGTTTTTTAGGTCTCGGCCTGGCGAAAGCAGCGCACGCGCTGCTCTGCCATGCAGAGGCTTCTTGGAATCGATACGATTCCAGAAGCCTCGTCCCAGCTCCGCCTTAAGTTTTGATTTGTGCGCTTTATTTTGCGTCATGAATTATGCCAAAGGCAGTGCAATGATTGCACTCAAGGCATGTCACTCACTGTTTGTTGCCACCCTGTCTCCTTTTATCCACGCCCTGCGGGATTGAATCTCTTACCGGCGGCAGTACACACTCCTTCATTAGGCGGTGTGCACTTTTTTGCGCTCTCCGCTCGCCTTAGCCACAGTTTAGGTCATGTGATCGTGGAGGCGGGGCCAAGACAAGCAGGAAACACACAGAAAGTCAACAAGCCCCGGAGCACTGAAGCAGCTTTGTCCCCAAGCATCATGCCTTACTTTTTCCAAGTTTCTTTACCGAGCGCTTCAGAAACCACCGACCTACAGATCCCCCCACCCCCTCCCCTTAGCTTTGAAGGAATCATACAGTCTTCCCTGCTCCATCCATGGGCGAGGGTCAATGCTGGGTGACTTTACTGCTCATTGCGGGGGTGTCTGTGGCTGCAAGAAAGCGTAATGCACTGCTTATCATCGGTGAGTCGCAGACCACTTCCAAGCTTGTTGTGTTTTTTATTTCAAATATTGTATGGAGTTGTTGAAATGAGGCACTTAACAGTACGAGTATATCAGTGCACTGGAAGGACAATGCAATGGCGTGTTGGCAGGCTGAGTCAAAGACTTGAATATAACAGGATATCCCAGTTGGACGATGGTATGCACATTTGCACACAGGCCACGCAGACGATGCAATGACCGACGCGCGACTCGCCTCTGGAGTGTGACACTTCCGTAGCTGCCAGGTTTTCCGCTTGGTCATGTGTTTTATGTTTTCAATCCACTTATGTATGCCATTTCAATGATCGTATGTGCGGCTCTGTGATGGACACGTTATTGAAAGAAGATAAAGCAATTGTGTGTCTGTAATGAGATAAACTACAGAAAACGCGCCTTTTCTGTAATGTAATGGGCTATAAAAATGCCCTTAAAACCGCTTCACCACCCTTCATTGCTTTATTTAAGGGAACTACCTTACTTCGCATGTCCAACATGACCCGCTTAAAAGGGGGCCTCTGATGTAACAAAATTGTGTTGTTTAGAAATCAAACTTTGGTGTGTGTCCCCTGCACCCTGGACATTAAAAAAGAATTTTAAAAAAGTGGCAACAGATTGGTAAAAGGAAGGAAGGGTCGGTCATTGTTCCCGATCAGACTGATGCAATGGCTATGTCCCTTGCCCCTGATGCATCCTAGCAGTGCAAATGAAGTGGTTGCACCGTGGTACAGCAGGGTAAAGGAACACTCCTGTACAGAGGGCAATTTCTGATAACAGACACAGATGCCACTGTTAGCGATGTTCAGCTGCACATTTGCATTCTTATAGTAGCTTTTTCCACCTGCCAAATGTACATTCGCCACAATTCATCCGCTCTCTCTTAACAGTAACATTCAGGGATCTAAGATAAACATTAAATTCAGTCTTTAATGAGGCACATTTGCTAAGCAGCATCGGTTGCGTGCATTGCGGCCGGTCTAGCTCTCCCGCTCTCTCTCGATTTTTAGCTACACTGCTGCATATAAATTAATATAAAAATACGACTTTTGCTGTACTGGACTCTCTTTTCTTAAAAAACATCATAGGTAACTCGTGATTAGCTTCCAATGTGATCCGGGCACACCGCCACAACATTCTCACCCTCACATTCATGAGAGAATTGCGTGCTCTGGTGTTCCTCCATTAACCTTTACTCCTGATCCTTCTGGTTCTTGCAAGTGATGAGTGGGTTTTTATGCTTGTGCGTGAAGTGTGACGTCCCATCCTTGTTTCGACAGGGCACATTACCTCTCTGAGTTAGAACTAGTGGTCCTTTGGAACAGTTACGTTACAATTGTTAAAGATAGAATAAACGATTTTAAATAGTTTATTCTGGTTTTTAGAAAAGTTTTAACAACAAAGATCAAATGAAATTGCATATGTTATCACACAATTGGGTGAAGATTAACACATTTTACATACTCCATGCATGTTATCACAGAAGGCATGTCATATAGGAGTTGACAATAGCATCAAGTGCATTATTTGTAGTGTGCACTAAATGCATATTTATGCTCCACTGAAGGTAAAGATGTAGAGGCACATAAACTCCCGGTGGTGTTAGAACAATACTTTTGTGTGGTACATCATTTTCCTGGTATAATCATAGGCTGGATATGAAACAAGCATTAAAAATGCAATAGGTCTCGCCTTTTATTAAGTTAAAGCCATTTGCTATGCTATACAATACCATTAGCAAAGCAAATGGCTTTAACTTAATCAAAGGCGAGACCTATTGCATTTTCAATGCTTGTTCTCTTTTATGCCCTTTCTTCCTCTCACAACAGTTTCGGTTTTAAGGGCAGTGTAAAAAAGGACAAGCAGAGATGAAGTAACCAAGGTTTTGTTGTGTTTAAGAGGGGATGCGGGACAGCTGCTCTCTGTCTTCAGCCAGTACCATAAAACCGAGGCTGTTGTGTGAGGAAGGGCATAATTTAAAATATAAGATTTGCATGCTGCACATTCACGCAAGGCTGCTGCTTGCCTGGCTCTTCCAGGGGGTGGCTGATGCTGCGGAGGGAGATTGAGGAAGCTTTGTCGCCCGCCATTGTGTGAAAGTGAAAGTGCCCAATGGCGCACTGAAAACTAAAACAAGCAGTGTAAAAACATGATTATGTAAACTCCAAGGGAGAGGGAGGGAGGGAGGGGTAGATGCCAGCTAAAGCAGCTGCTGGATATGAAAGAAGATCGCACACCACGTAAAAAGAAGTGCTTGCCTGCTAATTGAAGGAGACAGGATAACGCCGCACGTAAACGATCCAGTCCTGATGGGCGGTCCCAAAAGGAGACAGGGCAGTAATAAGGAGGGACTAAAAAGCCTCATTATCAATCGAAAGCCAGAATTTACCAAAGTCAATGACACCAGACAATGAAAAAGAGGGGCGTGGCTTCTACTCCACTTCTAAAACCTACCTTACTATAATGTGCCCCACAGAGCGAGCAACACATGCGCGCTGCAACGCTATGCGAGACATAAAAAACGCTCCTAATGTACACAAGGAGATGCAGCAATACACTGAAACAAGCATTTGCAATGCAATAGATCTCGCATTTACGCGAGTTTGAGCTATTGACATTGCAAACGACAATGCCTTTTTAATTTTGTTTTTGTTTTTAAAACATAAATAAAAGGCATTGTGATTTACGTAAATGCGAGACCTATTGCACTGCAAATGCTGGTTACTCTTGATATGTGTATTTCCCATTCAACGGTGATCTGTTTGTAAGCATTAGCTGATTTCTGCAAAGGCTTAAGACCTGCTTACCCCCAACAGGCAAATCCAAGCAGGAATACTGACTAGTCTGCTCTAAACAAGGAAGGCATTTGGCTATTTCCATACTTTTTCACTAGAGGGGCAACCAAGCAAAAGATGCTGCACTCTGGTGCCATAATTGTGTAGCCAGACTGATGGGGGCAGAGCCTGAAGTATGCTCTCGTTATGGGACCCCAGCTTCTCTGATCCCAGACCCTCCTAGCAGAAAGGGCCATGGAAGGGTGTTGAAAGTTGTAGCCACACTGCTCACCCACCTAATGTGTCATATTTAGCGCTAGTTTTGCAAGAACGAGATCTATTAGGGTGATGGAGGGGGATCTGAGGGTGCTGCCTTCAGAGTTCGAGAGAATAAATGAAGTCACCCCCTCATCCTCGTGTGCTCTATTTGGGCCCCTCTACTGTCCTTATGTCAGGACCCCGAGTCCTCTTTTTTGCTCTTACCAGGCACATATTCATATATCTCTCTATCCGGCAGGCCTGGATTTCTTTTATATTGATGCCCCCAATACCTGCAGGCTAGCCAGTTCACAGCGAGCAGGTTACCATCTACAAATAAAACACAGCAGCTGTTTGAAAGTCTGCAAATCAAAATACCCACTGGCTACGATTTGTATTTGTAGGTTAAAAATGAAAACAGCCTAGGATTTTAACACCTCCTGCACCTATGTGGCACTTGACACATTTACATGCAAAGGCTTTCAAATCTCTGGGACTTGTGCAAAATGTCCACAGGGGAATCCATCCTTCAAACCTGCTGTACTGTACATTACTAGTATCACTCCAAAGGCAGCTTTTACGCCATCTGCATCAGTAAAAATGTCACATCCCAGACAGTGCCACACTAATCTCACGCACAGCATTAACATTTCCCCAGGAACTTAAATAAACTGCGTATTTGTTGAGCTCTAATACTACACGCTGCAGTAACAAGCCACATTTTCCATTGAATGTCCAACACACACAGGGCATCATCAAAATAGCTTACATCGTGGTGCTGCTGTTATCGCGTATGTCTGGCGCTTGTTTATATATGCATCGCGCTTTCACCTTAAGTGAAAGCGCGATGCATATATAAACACGCATGTCTGGAAGAGACGCCGTGCACGAGCGTGCGCAAGTGAAATCTCCAGTACGGGTGAGCGGGGCCTAATGCCGACAGGGCGGACACAAACCCTGCTTCAACAGACGCCGACAATAGCTCTCGCCGAGGCGAAGCAGC
This sequence comes from Triturus cristatus, assembly GCF_964204655.1. NCBI lineage: Eukaryota > Metazoa > Chordata > Amphibia > Caudata > Salamandridae > Triturus > Triturus cristatus. Next base: position 1,179,186,707 of record NC_140590.1, read on the forward strand.
GCATGCGCTGCATTCGTAGGCGAGACCTAAAAACAGCATGCTTCATTCACCCTCGCAGGTCTGCTATGACGAGCCTCAAGCACTAGAGGTGACAGGCTCCCACTGGGCTTGTCCATCCCTAGATCAAAGGCCTTTCAGAGCCAATTGTGTCACAGCCCTGAGCTCAGAGATCTTTGAGGTACAGCTTCTGTACCCTTTGACAATCATGGGTTAATTTAGCAACACATGTTTCAAGGCCCTTTATATCATCCAGCCTGCACAGTCCTTGTGCTGTGCTTGGAAAATCTCTAGTGATGAAAAATAAATCTTAGAAGAGGCTTGCTTAGAGCCCGCACATTACCTACATTAACTTACCATTGGTTGGCTCCAACGTCACTCAAGTTTCCATGCTTCCTATTGGTCAACGCCGCCTCCTCGCCTCAGGCTTCCTCCTGGGTTTCAGTCTTCGTTTCGTGGAGCATGGACCAAGTACAGTTTCATGTGGCCAGTGACCTTCCACTGGCCACAGGCTCCTGCAGGTACTCTTTTTTCACCTTTGAAAAGGGTGTTTTTTAGAAGTGTGTCCTCGAAGTTGCAGAAATTTAGTTGTGACATAAAAATGTTCCTTGTATTTCTGTAGAGATGCACCAGCTGGTTCAATCACAGCAGCTTTTACACTTTGGTGTGTCGGCGTCAACTGCCTGCACCCCGCTGGTGGGAATCTTGCATGTCCTCCCCTCACCAGCTCAGCTACACACTGCCATCTAGTGCACCACCCTGCACCTTGTGCGCCTAGAGCCAGCATATGTACCCACAAACATATGCACTGGTGTACAGTGCCAATTCAAAAGTGCCTTGAAGAATGCTAATGGCCTATGAGCAGTGAGACCTTTTCAGTGATGGAAAATATTCTTAAGTCCTACACAGCGACCACCAAAAACTACACGAACACACTCAATCAATTAATCAATCAGTGGTTTGTAAAGCACGCTACTCACCCGTGAGGGTCTCAAGGCGCTGGGGGGCAGCACCGGGTCACTCGAAGAGCCAGCTCTGGGTCAGTCAAAGAGCCAGGTCTTAAGGTTCTTCCTGAACGTGTGGACGGTTGGGGAGCGTCTGATGTTGACCGGGAGCTTGTTCCAGGATTTGGCTGCTATGTAGGAGAAAGCTCTCCCGCCGGATCTGCTTCTGCGGATGCGGGGGACCTCTGCCAGGGCGAGGTCAGCGGAGCGGAGGTTCCTCTTGGGTATGTGGAAACAAACTCGGTCATTGAGGTATTTGGGTCCGATGTTGTTGAGGGATTTGTAGGCGTGGGTGAGGAGCTTGAAGGTGATCCTCTTCTCGAGGGGGAGCCAGTGGAGGTTTCAAAGGTGTTGGGTCATGTGTTCATGGCGTGGAGTCCCTAGAATGAGCCTGGCTACGGCGTTCTGGATGCTTTGGAGTTTGTGTAGAAGAGTTTTGTTGATTCCGGTGTAGAGGGATCACTCTGATTAGCATTTAAAGTGCACAGGTGATGTATCTTTTAAACTGGTAGTAACATAACGCTACCCAAAAGTGACATATGTATGACTTTTTGTTGCAAAACATATATGTAGCATTCCCTGACAGGCTCAATAACCCCTCCAATTCTAGTGGTTGCCTCTGGATTGCTGTGTCAATCCCCGGGATCAACCAGTCATGGCGGTGATATGCTCTGCATCTTACCCCATTCCTGCAGTCTGTCCAGTCCTAGTAGTGCCAGACATGGTATCTCTGTTCTAACTCTCCTGGCCTGTCCTTTCAAGGAAGTGGCAAGTTCACGCTCTCTCTATAACTAGCCCCCTGAATCACTTGAGGGTCTCTGTGCTGTGCCAGTACCCAAAGGGAGGTGACAGATGATTCAAAGTGGTGTTAGTCCCCTAAATCCATCCAGCCAGGGAGATGGCAGACTCCCTAGAACTGTTTGAGTTCCCTGACCCCATCCAGCCCCAGAATGGCGGGCTCTATATCCTTGTGCCATGCTCTGAACTGATGCAGATAACTTGGCATTTCTAGACCAGTCCACGGAGCCACCCATCACTAGAGGGGAAAGACTCTGGTACTTCTATGTGAATAACCTGTGCCTTCTAATCATAGAGGTGAAATGTTTTGTAACCAGAGCCATGCTACACACCTTACAGTCCTCCGAGAACCTCTTGTTCTGTCCCACCATGCTGGTGGCAGGTTAACACAAACCTCTACCAGTCCCTTCAGCAGTTCTGCCCAAGAGCCGAAAGGCTCAACATTAGACCTGAACAGGTTTTGCGTCAATCGCTAGGGCAGCTTTGTCAGTGGGGGTGTTATTTACCAATGTCTTGCCTGGGCAATCGCATGAAACAATGTAATGCAAAACATTGCGTCCATTTACTTACCACTAAAAAGTCCGCTGGTGCAAGGCAAAATCACGCAGGGCAGAGTAATTGCCCACACAACCCACAGTAAATCTAGACCTTTGCGCTTATATACACACACACAGGTGCCATTTCCGATCCTGTAAAACCCGGGTACAAATGGTCGTAGGGAGCGTATTCTCCGTACGACTCGTTCCCGGGAAATCCTCCTTACAAACCAGCAAGTACGAATCGTACAGAAATACCATTTCCGTAAGATTCGTAAAAAACTACGTGCAGCTAATAAATACCCACAATTCTGATCCGGGACATCGCGTACGTGACGTCCGGACGGAGTCAGGCAGCGTTTTACGGACCAGCAAGTGCGATTCGTGCCTACGTCACTCCGCACGGCTCATTTCTTACGGCAGCCAAAAACTCCTGGGAAATTGAGGACGACGCGAAGAAGGAGCACCGGTACGCGACGGACAGCCATGGACCCCATCCTACGTGTCATCCAGGCCCTACTAGCCTACGACCTGGTGCACTAAAACCACCGCGCATGCCGCAGAAGGTCAGAACAACACCCAGGGGCAAAGGGGGGGCGAGGGGCAGGAAACATAACCTCTACCTAATTTAAAAAATACCATATTCTGTACATACATTACCTCCAGGGTCTGGTCACTTTGGGGTGCGTGCCCACCAATCCCTGCGTCCCGCTACAAAGGCACTGGGCGTGTACGCGTACCCGTCACCACTACAATGGTGGTACAGGCTGTACCCACGCCCTCAGAGCGTGGGTACGGCCCGTACCACCATTGTAGTGGTGATGTAGGGGTACGCGCCGTACCCACGCCCTCAGAGCGTGGGTACGGCCCGTACCACCATTGTAGTGGTGATGTAGGGGTACGCGCCGTACCCACGCCCTCAGAGCGTGGGTACGGCCCGTACCACCATTGTAGTGGTGATGTAGGGGTACGCGTGGTACGGGCCGTACCCACGCACTGAGGGCGTGGGTACGGCGCATACCCCTACATCACCACTACAATGGTGGTACGGGCCGTACCCACGCTCTAAGGGCGTGGGTACGGCCCGTACCACGCATACCCCTATATCACCAGTACAATGGTGGTACGGGCCGTACCCACGCTCTGAGGGCGTGGGTATGGCACGTACCCCTACATCACCGCTACAATGGTGGTACGGGCCGTACCCATGCTCTGAGGGCGTGTGTACGGCCCGTACCACCATTGTAGTGGTGATGTAGGGGTATGCGTGGTACGGGCCGTACCCACACCCTCAGAGCGTGGGTACGGCCCGTACCACCATTGTAGTGGTGATGTAGGGGTATACGCCGTACCCACGCCCTCAGAGCGTGGGTACGGCCCGTACCACGTGTACCCCTACATCACCACTACAATGGTGGTACGGGCCGTACCCACGCTCTGAGGGCGTGGGTAAGGCCCGTACCACGCGTACCCCTACATCACCAATACAATGGTGGTACGGGCCGCACCCATGCTCTGAGGGCGTGGGTATGGCCCGTACCACACGTACCCCTACATCACCAATACAATGGTGGTACGGGCCGTACCCACGCTCTGAGGGCGTGGGTACGGCGCGTACCCCTACATCACCACTACAATGGTGGTACGGGCCGTACCCACGCTCTGAGGGCGTGGGTACGGCCCGTACCACCATTGTAGTGGTGATGTAGGGGTACGGGCCGTACCCACGCTCTGAGGGCGTGGGTACGGCCCGTACCACCATTGTAGTGGTGATGTAGGGGTACGCGTGGTACGGGCCGTACCCACGCTCTGAGGTCGTGGGTACGGCGCGTACCCCTACATCACCACTACAATGGTGGTACGGGCCGTACCCACGCCCTCAGAGCGTGGGTACGGCCTGTACCACCATTGTAGTGGTGATGTAGGGGTATGCGTGGTACGGGCCTTACCCACGCTCTGAGGGCGTGGGTACGGTCAGTACCACCATTGTAGTGGTGATGTAGGGGTACGCGTGGTACGGACCGTACCCAACCTATGAATGCAGGGGTACGGACCGCATCACCCGTACCCTTAGGGCACCAGTACATTTGTGATACAAGGCGTACACACGCCACAAATGTTGGCTTAGGGCCTGGTGGAGCATATAACCAGTATATTGGGGTGTGTTCATGGCCAGGACAGCAGTCTACTGCACCAAGGGTGCGGGTGGGTGGGTGGGTGTCTGCCTAGGATTCCCAGCAGTGGACAAAGACATGTGAGGTGTGGGTGCAGAGGAATACCAGCAGTGGACAGAGACATGTGAGGGGTGGGTGCAGAGGAATACCAGCAGTGGACAGAGACATGTGAGGGGTGGGTGCAGAGGAATACCAGCAGTGGACAGAGACATGTGAGGGGTGGGTGCAGAGGAATACCAGCAGTGGACAGAGACATGTGAGGGGTGGGTGCAGAGGAATACCAGCAGTGGACAGAGACATGGGGGTGGGTGCCTATCACTCCCAGCAGTGGACAGAGACATGTGAGGGGTGGGTGCCTATCACTCTCAGCAGTGGACAGAGACATGTGAGGGGTGGGTGCCTATCACTGCAAGCAGTGGACAGAGACATGTGAGGGGTGGGTGCAGAGGACTCCCAGCAGTGGACAGAGACATGTGAGGGGTGGGTGCCTATCACTCCCAGCAGTGGACAGAGACATGTGAGGGGTGGGTGCAGAGGACTCCCAGCAGTGGACAGAGACATGGGGGTGGGTGCCTATCACTCCCAGCAGTGGACAGAGACATGTGAGGGGTGGGTGCCTATCACTCCCAGCAGTGGACAGAGACATGTGAGGGGTGGGTGCCTATCACTGCAAGCAGTGGACAGAGACATGTGAGGGGTGGGTGCAGAGGACTCCCAGCAGTGGACAGAGACATGGGGGTGGGTGCCTATCACTCCCAGCAGTGGACAGAGACATGTGAGGGGTGGGTGCCTATCACTCCCAGCAGTGGACAGAGACATGTGAGGGGTGGGTGCCTATCACTGCAAGCAGTGGACAGAGACATGTGAGGGGTGGGTGCCGAGGACTCCCAGCAGTGGACAGAGGCATGGGGGTGGGTGCCTATCACTCCCAGCAGTGGACAGAGACATGTGAGGGGTGGGTGCAGAGGACTCCCAGCAGTGGACAGAGACATGTGAGGGGTGGGTGCCTATCACTGCAAGCAGTAGACAGAGACATGTGAGGGGTGGGTGCAGAGGACTCCCAGCAGTGGACAGAGACATGGGGGTGGGTGCCTATCACTTCCAGCAGTGGACAGAGACATGTGAGGGGTGGGTGCCCATCACTCCCAGCAGTGGACAGAGACATGTGAGGGGTGGATGCAGAGGACTCCCACCAGTGGACAGAGACATGGGGGTGGGTGCCTATCACTCCCAGCAGTGGACAGAGACATGTGAGGGGTGGGTGCAGAGGACTCCCAGCAGTGGACAGACACATGGGGGTAGGTGCCTATCACTACCAGCAGTGGACAGAGACATGTGAGGGGTGGGTGCCTATCACTCCCAGCAGTGGACAGAGACATGTGAGGGGTGGGTGCCTATCACTGCAAGCAGTGGACAGAGACATGTGAGGGGTGGGTGCAGAGAACTCCCAGCAGTGGACAGAGACATGGGGGTGGGTGCCTATCACTCCCAGCAGTGGACAGAGACATGTGAGGGGTGGGTGCAGAGGACTCCCAGCAGTGGACAGAGACATGTGAGGGGTGGGTGCCTATCACTGCAAGCAGTGGACAGAGACATGTGAGGGGTGGGTGCAGAGGACTCCCAGCAGTGGACAGAGACATGGGGGTGGGTGCCTATCACTCCCAGCAGTGGACAGAGACATGTGAGGGGTGGGTGCCTATCACTCCCAGCAGTGGACAGAGACATGTGAGGGGTGGGTGCCTATCACTGCAAGCAGTGGACAGAGACATGTGAGGGGTGGGTGCCGAGGACTCCCAGCAGTGGACAGAGGCATGGGGGTGGGTGCCTATCACTCCCAGCAGTGGACAGAGACATGTGAGGGGTGGGTGCAGAGGACTCCCAGCAGTGGACAGAGACATGTGAGGGGTGGGTGCCTATCACTGCAAGCAGTAGACAGAGACATGTGAGGGGTGGGTGCAGAGGACTCCCAGCAGTGGACAGAGACATGGGGGTGGGTGCCTATCACTTCCAGCAGTGGACAGAGACATGTGAGGGGTGGGTGCCCATCACTCCCAGCAGTGGACAGAGACATGTGAGGGGTGGATGCAGAGGACTCCCACCAGTGGACAGAGACATGGGGGTGGGTGCCTATCACTCCCAGCAGTGGACAGAGACATGTGAGGGGTGGGTGCAGAGGACTCCCAGCAGTGGACAGACACATGGGGGTAGGTGCCTATCACTACCAGCAGTGGACAGAGACATGTGAGGGGTGGGTGCCTATCACTCCCAGCAGTGGACTGAGATATGTGAGGGGTGGGTGCAGAGGACTCCCAGCAGTGGACAGAGACATGTGAGGGGTGGGTGCCTATCACTCCCAGCAGTGGACAGAGACATGGGGGTGTGTACATCATTAGCAGATGACCACAACTCCATGGGTGTATGTACGCATCCCTAATTTTCGACTATGTTGATAGTGCCATAACAACACATCACTGACAGCAGTGTCCCACTCCCAGGAGGATGGATGTCTTTCCCCCACTGCATGACACACCACATGTGGGTGTGAGGACAAATAACACATGCATACCCACCCCTAGCAGATGCAGCACAATACACACACTGAGATCATGCCACAAGACTGTATAGTCATGTCACTGCCTACTAAACTAAGAGAGCCAAAGGGAACACACACTGTCACACACATCCCAGGACTGATAGGAATGTACAGGAGCTGGGCCAGCCACCAAGACGTTGTCTCTCATGGAAGGAATAGGGTGGAGTTCCCACAGATACAATGCCCACAATTGTGAGTCAGGTGCCCAAATACCCTGCAGAACAAGTACCATATGTGTGCTAGGCCGGCAGTACACACATGCATAGTGCTGAAAAGGGAGAATTTCTCCATGAAGGCATTTCAACATACTCAATACACAAGTACAGTGACTAGCAAGGATGGCACAGACGATGCAGCCGGAGACATTGCCGAGCAGGCATGGCCATAGTTGAAGGGATCCGTCACCAACAAAGGAAATGTAGACACAGGTCAGCACAACAATTGTGCAACTCTTTGCAGGGAAGATGTCAGGTGCCACAGAGGAAGGAACACTCCTTGGGACAATGTCTCCAAACCAAAATAACACACACAGATGTCAGCACACAAACACCAAACTACGTAGCATCTGGACCACACACTGGTGCCAAAAATGTATGAGCAGGAATCATGTATTTAAACAATTGACACATGCTGCAAAGCACAAACATTAAACCCTGCACAACATCACTGGGTCACTGCACGTTGAGTCTCTGTCCAGCCAATTATCACACACAGGTCAGACCTGGCAAGGAGACATAAGGTTTGTCTATGTAGGCCTCGCCCACACAAATCCCCCATACCTGAGACAATGTGATTGAGACAGATCAAGAAGTGACACCTCTTAATCAGGGTTTACAAAAATATGCTGCAAGAATTCCCAAATGTACTCCACATCACCTCGTGAGGCTGCCAACACATATTTGTGACAAATAACCATCGACAGATAGTTGTGAATAGACACACAGGCACTGCCCAGTGTGAGTATGCACAAGCCAAATGGGGTCTCCCTGTCCAGTGGACACATGTAGCACACTTTGGATAAATACAAATGAGCCCAGGGAACAATGCCACAGAGGCAAACATATGCTGAACACACTGAGAATGGACGCAGTGTTGGATGACACACATGATTACGAGGCAAGGGTGTCTCAGGGGACTGTAGTGGGCACACTGCTCCTTGTTCCTGGAATGATCTGACTGTAACATGAGCAACCGTCCTGGCACTATCTCCCACTCATGCACATCATGTCTGAGGCCACAACATTGACATGCATGCTGCAAGTGTGTTCATTTGAAACCTCACACTCCCATGTTGAGACTCATCATCAGTGCCAACAAATATGGACCCCCAACAGAGTGAACAGGACAGGGCACAGGCAAGGTACCAACACATGTCACAGACCACCCTCCCACATGATGCAGAAAGCAATGTGCACTTGGATTAACTGGCAGCCTAGATGACCATGTGCAATTGTGATTACACACAGACCAGGGGACACATGTCAAGGAGGGGAAGGGACGAATAAGAGCACCAGTTGACTTTGGGAAACAGAATATGCACTGCACATATAAACCCTGGCAGTGTATCCAGGCTACAGAGCACTTCCAAAAGCTGGGGACACACAACACAACAAACAGATATGTTCCTACCCCCTCCTTGCTGCTGTCTCTCCTGTAACTGCCTATCCAGGCCAGGGAAGACCACCGCCAGAACACGCATCATGTGGGTGGTCAGGTACCGGCGCACGCCGTGTGGGCGTGGAGGTGAGAGCCCCAGCTGGACCCGGGCGATCCGCTGGGTCCAGCACCGGATGTCCTGCCATCGTTTTCTGACTTGGGCTAGGCGCCGACTGCGACCCCCCGCCATTCTCACGGCCCTGACAATCTCCTTCCAGATCCCCCCCTTCTTGTAGGCAGTTACCTGTGAGGATGTCAAAGTGAGACAACATCACTACACCTGCTCCATGTCACAGAGACACACATTTGAACATCTTTGATATGTTGAGCAGGGCATAGGATGCTGTCAAGGATTAGCATCTTTCTCATATAGACATTGGCCTCTGTGGAAGCCCCAATGCACAACATGGCATTGAAAGTACACAGGTGGCAGGAGGGGTGCGACACACTCCCTGATCATGGCACACACTGTGCATCACATGCAACACCAGGCTGATGGACAGCACCTCAAAGCAGTTACATGCCCCAGGCCACTAACGCAACCAAAGCAGAGTACACAGACACACACAGGCACAGATCAATCACCTGCCATTGGCAACAGCGGATACAAACCTCACTCTGCACATGTGCCACTTGCCTGTGGGGTGTCACAGGTGTTGGGCTAGCTCAGCAAGTCAGACACACAGCACGGCTTACTTCTCACATCAGATGGGTAGATCTGTTGCCTCCTCCATGCAGCTGTGGTGCAACACTTCACATAGACACTCACCCACATGATAAGGAACCTTCACACACATCAATGTCCAGGAGGGCGTACACATCACTTGGACACTCTCACCACAGCTCCACACAACTCATACACATCTGTGGGTACAGTCACCTGTCACACCGGGGGGAACACTGAATCACCTCAGGACAATAGCCAGAAAATGCCACCAAGGATTTGACAGACTGAATGTGTCATGCACTATGCAGTGAATGTCACAGTAAGCACAATGCAAGTGAGGAGTGCACACAGGAACTACACCATGCTCTGCATGAGAGACATAAGCCTTTACCCCCCCTGGGACCGACTCGAAACCACATTGCATGTCTGTCACACCTGGACACAATGCCAGCAGTGACAGTCACAAAAAAGGTGCACAGTCAAAGGTAGTGGAGTCAGCACTCACCTGCACCCCTGGTCTCCCATACAGGCTGGGTGTTAGACGGACCGGGAGGGTCGGCCGAGGACAAGGGGAGAGGTCTCCGGGGAGAGCCGTCTCCAGCGATCGTACAGACGAGTAACTTCCCCCCCACAGATGTACACCACACAAGGATAGGTTTTAACGCTCTTTATAGGCAGTTTCTTAAGGTACGATGAAATGGTACAAGGAGGTCTGGACTCCGGGGTCCCCTCGATTTTAGTCTCTGGGTTTGGGAAAGGGGGTAGCGGGACAGTCTGATTACCAATCTGGTAGATGTACTGATGGATAGCTCACAATCCTCGAGCTTGGTGTTCTAGCTTGGACGGTCCGCGGCAGCGCCAGCAGGTCCCGGTGAAGATGGTCGTTACACGGTCCGCGGCAGCGCCAGCAGGTCCAGATGAAGATGGTCGTTACACGGTCCGCGGCAGCGCCAGCAGGTCCCGATGAAGATGGTCGTTACACGGTCCGCGGCAGCGCCAGCAGGTCCCGACGAGGATGGAGGATGAAGAAGGCCGTGGCAGCGCCAGCAGGCCGGACGGTAGTTCACAAGGCAGGGCTACGGCAGCGCCGGTAGTCAGTCAAGGACGAGTTCTTCGTGGTGTCTCTCGACTCCAGGATACAACTACCTCCCTGCTCTGGAGCTGCCCTAGTTATAGGTCTGGCGCCCTTTGATGTCCGGACCCTCGCACTTGGAGGTCGGGAGGTCCGGGATGAGGGAGTCCAGACACCCAGCAGGGGGTGGAGCCAGCGCCCGGGGGAGCTGGAGGGCGATCGGCACCTGGCGGGGGAGAGCCATCGACACTCCTCTCTCCCATCGACCTGCCAAGTGGTCCGTTCACCTCCTGGGTGGATAGTGGTGCCGGGATGGCGGGGCCTGGCCAGGCCCAGGGTTAGGGTCGAGCTGAGGCCACGCGGCCTCGTGGTGCAGTGTCCAAGATGGCGGCTGGTCCGGACGGGGGAGCCGGGAGTGGGTCGGCCCCATGATACACAGATGTCCGGGGGCAGGAGTTCCGTCTGGAGACGGGTTGCGGGCTGGTCCTGTGGGTCACACCTGGAGGGCCGGGGCTTGGGCCGTGTCATACGGGGAGGGAGCAAGCCCTTCATGTGGCCTGTCCAACATGCGTCCCCCCCAGCTGAAGGCGGGGAGAGTCACCCATCCTCTTGGGGACTTTCCTCGTCGAGGCGGAAAAAGCGTGACTGGCCATCTGCGTTGGCGTGGTCTTGGCCCGGCCGATGTTCTACCGTGAAGTCCATCCCCTGCAGGGAGATGGACCAGCGCAATAGTTTGGGGTTCTCCCCCCGCATCTGCATTAGCCACTGCAGGGGTCGATGATCTGTCTGCACCCGGAAGTGGGTGCCGAAGAGATAGGGCCGGAGCTTTTTGAGGGCCCACACCACTGCGAAGGCCTCCCTCTCGATTGTGCTCCAGCGCTGTTCTCGGGCCAGGAGGCGTCTGCTAATGAAGGCCACCGGGTGGTCCAGCCCCTCGGGGGTCAGCTGGGAGAGGACCGCCCCGATGCCATGGTCGGAGGCATCCGTTTGCACAATGAATTCCCGACTGTAATCGGGGGCCAGGAGCACAGGGGCAGTGCACATGGCGGCTTTCAGCTTCTCGAAGGCCGCTTGACAGTCGGGGGTCCAGTTAACCTTCTTCGGTTGGTTTTTGGAGGTCAGTCCCGTGAGGGGCCCCACAATGCTGCCATAGTCCTTCACGAACCGCCGGTAGTAGCCGGTGAGCCCCAAGAAGGCTCGGACCTCGGTCTGAGTGACTGGGGGCTGCCAGGACTGAATGGCAGCGATTTTGAGTTGCAGAGGGGCCACCAGACCGCTCCCCACCTGGTGTCCGAGGTAGGTCACCGATCCCTGACCAATTTGGCACTTGCCGGCCTTGATTGTGAGGCCGGCCCGCTGGAGGGCCTGCAGGACCTCTCGGAGGTGGTGGAGGTGGTCGGACCAGTGGCGGCTGTACACAGCGATATCGTCCAGGTAGGCGGCGCTGAACTCTTCGAGCCCCACCAATACCTGGTTCACTAGTCGCTGAAAAGTAGCTGGGGCATTCTTCATGCCGAAGGGCATGACCTTGAAGTGGTAGTGGCCATCGGGGGTAGAGAAGGCGGAACGTTCTTGGGCCCGGGGTGTGAGGCCGATCTGCCAGTAGCCCGCTGTCAGGTCGAAGATGCTGAGGTAGCGGGCCGCCCCCATGCGGTCGATCAATTCATCCGCTCGGGGGATGGGATGGGCGTCGGTCCTGGTGACAGCATTCAAGCCCCGATAGTCAACGCAGAAGCGGAGTTCAGGAGTGGTGCCGGGGGCAGCAGCCTTGGGGACCAGCACGACCGGGCTGGCCCAGGGGCTATCCGAGGGCTCGATGACCCCGAGCGTGAGCATCTTGGATACTGGATGCAGGCCCGTACCCGATCCGGTACGCGGTAGGCCCGGTGTCTGACAGGGGGACTGTCCCCAGTGTCCACGTCGTGCAAGCACCAGGGGGTGACCCCTGGGGTAAGGGAAAACAAGGTAGAAAACTGCAGCAGGAGGTCCCAGCAGCCTTGGCGCTGTTCTGGGGTGAGGGCGTCGGAGAGCCGAACCCTGTCCACGGAACCATCCTTCTCCTGAGTCGTCAGGAGATCCGGGAGAGGCTCGGAGTCTTCTTCTGCTCCACTGTCGGTAGCCATCAGGAGGCTGAGCTCTGAGCGCACAAAGTGGGGCTTGAGTCTGTTGGCGTGGAGGACCCGGAGGGGGTTCCGGGGAGACTCCATATCGATGAGATAGGTGACGGGACTCTTGCGTTCGACCACTTTGAAGGGCCCTGTCCACTTGTCCTGCAAGGCACATGGTTCGGTGGGGGACATCACCCACACTTGCTGGCCTGGTTCAAATTCGATGGAGGAGGCATTGCGGTCGTACCATTTTTTCATGTCCTCCTGACTGGCCTCAAGGTTTGCTTTGGCCATCTCCCTAAACCGCCGAGTCTGGTTGCGTAGGGTCAGGAGGTACTTGAAGACGTCTGGAGGGGGCTTTAGGGGGGCCATCTCCCAACCTTCTTTGACTACGCTGAGGGGCCCTCGCACAGGGTGCCCGTATAAGAGTTCGAACGGGCTAAAGCCGAGGGACTTCTGGGGAACTTCCCGATAGGCGAAGAGGAGGCACGGAAGTAGTACATCCCACTGGCGACGGAGGGGCTCTTCCAATCCCCCAATCATTCCCTTGAGCGTGCGGTTGAATCGTTCAACTAGTCCGTTTCCTTGAGGGTGATAGGGGGTCGTGAATCGGTAGGTGACCCCACACTGTTGCCAGAGGGACTTCATATATTTCGAGATAAAGTTCGTGCCTCTGTCGCTGACGACTTCGCGGGGGAAGCCCACCCGGGAGAAGATCCCCATTAAGGCCCGGCCGACCACCGGGGCTGTTACCGTTCGCAAGGGCACAGCCTCGGGGTAGCGGGTGGCGTGGTCCACCAGTACCAGGATGAACCAATGTCCTTGTGCTGTACGGGGGTCCACGGGCCCCACAATGTCTATTCCTACCCTCTCGAACGGGGTGGTGACAACTGAGAAGGGTTGCAGAGGTGCTTTCAGTTTGCGGCCGCTCTTCCCGCTGGCCTGGCACGTGGGGCAGGACCGGCAGTGGTTGAGGACGTCGTTTCTCATCTTCGGCCAAAAAAAGTGTGTCACCAGGCGACTGTAGGTTTTGTCCTGGCCCAGGTGTCCCGCCAGAGGGACATCGTGGGCCAAATTTAGCAGGAAGTCTCTGAAACGGAGGGGCACGACCAACACTCGGTTGGCCCCTAACTCCGCGATTCTCTGTTCACTGTATAGTAGGTCGTTGTCCCAATAGATCCAATGGGCTCCGGTGGTGTCCCCTGCGCTTTGGGCGAGGGCTTGCTGGCGGAGTCCCTCGAGGGAGGGACAGGTCTTTTGCTCTTGACGGAACTGTTCTTGTGTGGGCCCCCCTTCTTGACGCCACTGAGCTAGGTCGGGAAGGTCCTGGGGCTGGGCGACCCCTTCGGGGGTTTGCTCTGGGGGGTCGGTATAGTCGGTGTCCTCTACTGGAGCGATCGGGGGAGGAGGTGCCGGCCACTCTGGTTCTTCTGGTCGGGGGATGGTTACGCACGCCCAGTCCGGGAGGCCCAACATCCCCAAGTGCTCTCTCCTTTCGACGGCGGCCCACGGGGAACTCTCAAGATCATTCCCCAGGAGACAGTCCACGGGGGCATCATCTCGGACCGTCACCTTCAACATGCCGGACACTCCTCCCCATTCGAAGGGGACGCAGGCCATCCGACATAGACTTTCGGAATTGTCGGCCGAACGGACGGGGCAGAGAATGTTCGGCAGGATCTGCTCTGGTTTTACCAGGTGACAGCGGACGGCCGTCACACTGGCCCCTGTGTCACGTAGCGCTTCGGCCCGGCGCCCATTAATGTCCACCCATTGGCTATATTTTCTGGTGTTGGCGGGTAGGGGGGCCCGCGGGACCATGTCTCTTCCCCCTAGGCACGCTAGGACCATGGCGGCCGGTTCCCATTCTTGTTGTGCCTGCTCATATTCTTCTTGTTCCTCGGAGATTTGTTCTCCCCCCAGGGCGGCGGCAGCTACCTGGCGGGGTTTTGGCGTTTGGTTCTGCGGGCAGTTCGGGTCATTGGCGTAGTGGCCGACTCGCTGGCATCGGTGACACGTGACGTTGGCTCGGAACCCCGGGCGCATCGGGGTGTTGCCCCGGCCGGCCGGGGGCGGGGTGCTGGCAGCGGGAGCGGCCGGGACGGTGTCTCTCCCTCGCCCCTGGCCTCCCCCTCCTCCTCGGGGTCGGTGCTGACCTTGGTTGTTCCGGTTCTGCTCGTGCGGCCCTCTCCGGCCCACTCGGGTGCTTTCCCACCGGTCAGCTTCGGCAGCGAGTTGCCGGGGGTCAGTCAATTTACTGTCGAGGAGGTGCTGCCTGAGCTCGACGAAGCAGTTGTTAGAGAGGTGTTCCCATACCATAAGATTAAAAAGTTGCTCGTAGGTTGTTACGTGGCTTCCCTTGATCCAACCCTCGAAGGCTCGGCTGAAATAGTTGACATATTCCACCCAAGTTGTACCCGTGATCAGGGTGCAGTCTCGAAACCTCTGGCGGTACATTTCGGGCGTGAGCCCATATTGGGTGAGGAGGGCAGCCTTCATGTGGTCATAGGATGACATCTGATGGTCTGGGAGCTGTAGCAGGGCATCGCGGCCTTCGTTGACGAACCTCCCCCATAGGCCGGCTCCCCAGTCACTTCGATCGATCCAGTGGGAGGTCATGGCGATCTCGTAGGCCTTGAACCACTGCTGTATGTCGTCCTCCCGGACATACTCTCGAACGACATCCTTGGGGATGTGGACTTTCTTTTCTGTTGCTCCCGGGGTGCGCGGTCGCTCGGGCCCCTCCGGTTCTTTGTTCTGCTTCCGTAGGTCTATTTCTGCCAGTTTGCGCTCGTGTTCGTACGCTAGTCTTTTTTCTTCGAGCTCTCTCTGTCTCTGTTTTTCTTCCCGTTCTTCTCGGAGCCGCAGATGTTCCAGGTTCAGTTTTTGCTCGGCTAGTTTTAGTTCACCGTCCATTTTGAGCCGTGCCATTTCTAACTCATGTAGCCTGTTTTTCTCTCTTTCTTGGATCTCTTCCTGCGAGAGGCTCGCTCCTCGCTCCTCGGGAGCCGTTGCGTTCCTCTCTGATGTGGCCCTGTTTCGGTCTGGGGATCTGGTGACCCCGGTTTCTGCCCACGACTCAATGGCGTGCTTGAAATCGTCTTTGGTACTTAGTCCGGTGGTAGCAATGCCTAGTTCCATGCAGAATTGTTTTAATTCACGATGGCTGTACTCTTCTAATTTATCCATCTGGAATTTCTTGGTAGATCCGCTCTCTTTGGTTGACATTGTGGTTTTGTCGTGGGGTGAGCTACTCTCTGTACGATTACGCGTTGATTCGGATCGCGCCGCTGGCCACCAATGTTAGACGGACCGGGAGGGTCGGCCGAGGACAAGGGGAGAGGTCTCCGGGGAGAGCCGTCTCCAGCGATCGTACAGACGAGTAACTTCCCCCCCACAGATGTACACCACACAAGGATAGGTTTTAACGCTCTTTATAGGCAGTTTCTTAAGGTACGATGAAATGGTACAAGGAGGTCTGGACTCCGGGGTCCCCTCGATTTTAGTCTCTGGGTTTGGGAAAGGGGGTAGCGGGACAGTCTGATTACCAATCTGGTAGATGTACTGATGGATAGCTCACAATCCTCGAGCTTGGTGTTCTAGCTTGGACGGTCCGCGGCAGCGCCAGCAGGTCCCGGTGAAGATGGTCGTTACACGGTCCGCGGCAGCGCCAGCAGGTCCCGATGAAGATGGTCGTTCCACGGTCCGCGGCAGCGCCAGAAGGTCCCGATGAAGATGGTCGTTACACGGTCCGCGGCAGCGCCAGCAGGTCCCGACGAGGATGGAGGATGAAGAAGGCCGCGGCAGCGCCAGCAGGCCGGATGGTAGTTCACAAGGCAGGGCTACGGCAGCGCCGGTAGTCCGTCAAGGATGAGTTCTTCGCGGTGTCTCTCGACTCCAGGATACAACTACCTCCCTGCTCTGGAGCTGCCCTAGTTATAGGTCTGGCGCCCTTTGATGTCCGGACCCTCGCACTTGGAGGTCGGGAGGTCCGGGATGAGGGAGTCCAGACACCCAGCAGGGGGTGGAGCCAGCGCCCGGGGGAGCTGGAGGGCGATCGGCACCTGGCGGGGGAGAGCCATCGACACTCCTCTCTCCCATCGACCTGCCAAGTGGTCCGTTCACCTCCTGGGTGGATAGTGGTGCCGGGATGGCGGGGCCTGGCCAGGCCCAGGGTTAGGGTCGAGCTGAGGCCACGCGGCCTCGTGGTGCAGTGTCCAAGATGGCGGCTGGTCCGGACGGGGGAGCCGGGAGTGGGTCGGCCCCATGATACACAGATGTCCGGGGGCAGGAGTTCCGTCTGGAGACGGGTTGTGGGCTGGTCCTGTGGGTCACACCTGGAGGGCCGGGGCTTGGGCCGTGTCATGCGGAGAGGGAGCAAGCCCTTCATGTGGCCTGTCCAACACTGGGGTACTGTGGGAGGAGGACATTCAGCAATGCCTCATTCTCCTCAAGTGTGAATGGCTGGGCCCTCTCCCCAGTCCGCGACATGGTGCCAGAGGATGCACAGACAGCAGCAGTGTGGTCAACAGGAAAGTAGTGCAGGCAAGTGCCCTCTCATGTGTTCTGGCTGACTTATATCTGTCTTGCTGGGGGCTTTCATTTACAGGAGTACAGAGTGATTGGTCAGACTCATTTGCATCCTACGTTTCCTCCAATCCCTTTAAACATACACCAATGACACGAATTTGCATGGTTCAAATTTTGAGCATCATAGCAAGGCAAACACCACTCTGCAACAATGTGGCCACATGATGGCCACATTGCAACTGAAATCTCAGTATCCATGACAACCAGCATGCATTTTGGGCCTAATACTTGTCCCCTATGTAATTTTTGAATCCAAAAAACATGTACGGTGCATTCCACACGTACACGTACATGTAAGGCACAACTACAATAGTGATACGGACCGTACACACGCTCTCGGAGCATGTGTACGGTGCGTTTCACGCGCTTACACTGGTGATACGCACACGAAAGGAATGGAGGTCTCCGACTCGCACAAGGCTGTACATCAAGTCATTGTCATTGCAGACATTCATGTGCAGGGCCTAGGTGTGTCAGGCAGTGATATTGGACATGTCTCCTCATGTAGTTGCGCAATTGATGTGTGATGACCTGTGTACACATGTCATGTGTGAGGGGGCACTATGTGGCACACTTCCCCTTCACACTTTGCACATGTGTGCCTGTAGTACAAACGTGTCAAGCACAGCATCACTGGTATAGCACAGTCACCACCACCCGCAACTGTCCCCTAATACCAGGGACAGGGACACTAACAACTGACATTTCACGATCAGCGTGCCCCGATGTGACTATGTCATGTGTGTGTCATGTGTTCCCATGAGCTTGCTGTTAGTGTTCCGTCAACTACATCTGCTGTTGCTGCATCCAACATGTGTCTGTGTGGAGATGGGCATGGCACACATCTACGCACACCATGCCACATGTGGATTCCCACGTAAGCAGGGTCTGTATGCATCGAACATGATATTTTGACATGAGGACATATCTGCGTCGTCTCAATGTCTATGTTTTCTGTTTTCACGTGTACCCCTTCATCGCAATGTGTTTGATCTGTACATTTGACATTCCATGTGACCTGTGCATCTAGCTTGCCGTCAGCTGTCTGTATGAGATGACATCCTTTAAATGCAGCTATGTGGATGTATGTCACTCCAGCTCGTTTCAGGGCATGTCATGTAGACTTGCCAATCAACAGGTGTATCTGGCTTTTCGTAGGAGTATCACCAAGCTGGCATACGTGTCCTGGATGCATTGCACAGACCAGACTCTGCATTTAGCAGATGTGTAGTAGCAGTTGAGCATGTGCTCTGTTCATTGACATTGATGTTGTTATGCTCTCAATCTTCGTTATTCATTACAATTTTCTGCAGGGCACCGCCTGTCCCCCGACCAATGCCAGACTTGGGTGCCATGAGGGAACGTGCCTGCATCCGACGTTACAGATTCACTCAACAGTTGATTGAGGACTTGACCGCAAAGCTGGCACCACACCTCCAACCGCGACACAGGTATCCTACTGCGCTGACACCCAAGATGAAGGTGATGTCAGCCCTACATTTTTTTGCCACAGGTACGTTTCAATTCACCATAGCTGATGTTGGTGGCATGTCACAGACAATGTTCAGCCGTGTCCTGCGTGATGTTTTGGCAGCCATGTTGGAGCACCTTGATGATTTCATCCATTTCCCGACTCCTGAGGAGTTGACAGGTGTCAAGGGTGATTTCTATGCCCTGGGAGGGATGCCCCATGTCATTGGGTCCATTTATGGGACACATGTGGCTTTGGTACCACCACAGGCACAGGAGGTAGCCTATCGCAACCGTAAACATTACCACTCTATAAATGCTCTTGTGGTGTGTCTTGCTAACATGCTGATTTCCCATGTCTGTGCACGTTTTCCAGGGTCAGCACACGATGCCTACATCATGAGGCGTAGCAGGGTGCCACAAATGATGCTGCGGCTGCACAACGAACGAGCATGTCTTGTTGGTGGGTATACTCTGTTTGTCCTGTGTGTTGCGGTATCTTTGGCTCTTACGGCATCTCCTGACCCACTTATTTACATGATGTTTCCATGTAGGGGACTCTGGCTATCCCAACATGCCATGGCTGATGACGCCTCTCCGCAACCCAAGCTCATCTGCAGATCACCGGTACAACAATGCACACGGGCAGACCAGGCGAGTGATTGAGAGCACGTTTGGCCTCCTGTTGCGGTATCTTTGGCTCTTACGGCATCTCCTGACCCACTTATTTACATGATGTTTCCATGTAGGGGACTCTGGCTATCCCAACATGCCATGGCTGATGACGCCTCTCCGCAACCCAAGCTCATCTGCAGATCACCGGTACAACAATGCACACGGGCAGACCAGGCGAGTGATTGAGAGCACGTTTGGCCTCCTGAAGAGCCGATTCCGGTGCCTTCACAAGACAGGCGGGTCCCTCCCATATGCACCGGCGAAGGTCTGCAAAATCTTCCTCGTGTGCTGCATTCTGCACAACATGGCAGTGGAGAAGGCAGTGCCACTCATCCTGGAGCAGGATGAGCAGGAACATCCACCCGTGGGGGATGAAGGGCTTGGTCACGAGGCAAGTGAGGAGGAGGAGGAGATCCGGAGTCAGCTCATACGCAACTTCTTCTCATAATGGTGAGTCACTGGGTCTGAGTGTGCACGCTTGTAGCCTTGGGTGGCATGTGTTGCAATGTGTGTGTCCAGCTGACTGTATGCTAAGTGACTTAGACGTGTGTTCTGATGTGTTACTCGAGTGATGATGTCATTCCACACATTTTAGCTGAGACATTTTCTTTTAAATTAGCATGGGGACAACATTGTTCCTGTGTAGTAAATGACCATGTATGCGGAGAAAAATATTTTAGCTGACTTCTTGTGTGTCTGTCATTCCCAGGTTCTTGCGCATGTTGTCTGCTCGTGTCATCGTTGTCCTCCTGCTATTCCTCATGAGTATTGCAACGTGTGCTGAATCAGCGTTCCATGCACGGACATGGGGAAATGGCATTTTGGGTAAGGAATGCAGCAAGGCATTTTGGGGGTGGTACGTGTTTGGAATGTGTGGGGACTGCTTCTGTGCATGTTGTGTTACCATGCATACATGTCGACTCACCATGGGGCACATAACATGTAGCATGACTCCCATGAATTGATAGTCAGCTTTCGTGACAGTCATCTGTAATGGTTTTTGGATTCTGTTGAAGGCATCAATGTGTGTAAAACTTCCCTCTGAAACATACGGGATGCTACGGGTGGACATAGTGTGGGACATCCCCATAACAGGTTCAATGGGGAATTGCAGCCTCTCCGTGTGCAGCAGGAGGTGTTTGGCTCATCCCGTTAACTTGTGTGCCAGTTCATTTGGATTTACAACATCCGTGTTGTGAAGGGGGTGTCCAGCGTAGGTCCCACATGTTCAGTCAAATGACCTGTGAGTCTGTTCATATGGATGCATTTCCCTTAGTGGGAGTCTGTAGTGAAGACTGCTATTTATATACGTACAATGCTAAGTTAGCACAACCGCGTTAGATGTTAGAAAGCCATCTTGCCACTTTTGCTGCTTTTGCACACGACACTGTAGTTACATGTTATTAATTGAGAAATGCTTGCTCGCCTTTGCTTCACATGAGAACTGTCTGTTGTTCACATCCCTAACAGTGAGCAGCGACCTTGGTCTGAACATTGTGTAAAGAAACAGTCTGGGTCGCTAGAAGGTGCATGTTGTTGGGTTCAGGTTGATCGGCCCACTATTTAGCCATAACACGCACGCAGCTGCAAATACCTGAAAGTCGAGTGCTTTTGTCACGATTCCCCATCTCCATACCCTTAGCACACTTAGCACAGAGAGTACACACCTCAGCGCTCCCCTAGGGTATGAATGCACGAGAGAGAATGACTGAGACCCGTGGCACTACAACTCCCAGAATACCCTGGGACATTCCTCCGCCGATCTGATTGGCGGACACTAATTCAAACTCCCCCTTAAGCACCTCCTCCACAGGAAGAAGGTGCTTGACAATTCGTTTAGCTTCCTACGTCGGAGCGGACGATTTCCTTCCCGCGCAGGATTTCCGAAGACAACGCCGTTGCAGATTTCATCAGGGCGGACGCTTTCCTTCCCGCGCAGGATTTCCGAAGACAACGCCGTTGCAGATTTCATCGAGGTCCCGCTGGGACATTCAGCGCCGCGTTTGGAACTTCCTTCACGATCTTTACCGGACCCCGAGGGCTGCAAGGCATCGCTGTTGGCACTCACGCAAGTACTACTCCCTGAGTGTGACCGCGTTTGCCTTGCTTGTTACCCTCGTTCCTTTTTGCTTGCTGTGTTCTTGTTCTTCCCGCACAGAGGTGCAAGGAGAGAACTTAACCCGTGGTAATTTCTGCTTGTGCAGAACTGTTTTCTGCTGCCTCAGTCCACCCCGGCTCCTCTTCCCCTGCCCTGTGGGTACACACTCTCGTGCCGATTACAGGGGGGTTTCTACAGCTGTCCAGATTGCCCCGGGCTGTGCCTCACGTCAGTACTTTTCAGCTTCTGCCTTGGAAAGAACGGGAGCACAGACTTCCATCCAAAACATTTGCCTTGAACCCGTGGAGAACGGAACGCGTTCTCTACGTGTTGAATTCGGACACGTATTTCCTGGGTCGTTACTGCCTGGTTCCAGTAAGTGCCTGGGGTGGTTGCCTTGGGAAGGGAAGGGACGGGTGCGAGTGGATGTCAGTAGAGATAAGTGCTGATGCTTGTGTACCTTCTTCTCGTCCCTCTGTAGGGCCCTCCCGCTATCCGGATTTCGAGCGCAGACCAGACTCAGGCCAGACGCTTCCCAGGCAGTGGCCTTTCTTATTTTGTCCCCTTCCCTTTTCCCCGGGGTGCTGAGTCACATAGCTGCGTATTCTTGCACTGTGGGGCATAGCATTTCGGAGAGCTGGGAAGCCCCTCAGCTCGTCATCGTTCCCGCTGGCTGCTGCGACATGGTTAGTGGAGTCTAACATTGTTCGTCATCACTAACACCGTGACAGATTGTCAAGCCCACGAATTAACGACCAGCCTGAACGATGGACACGAATGTAGTGTTGACCTCGTTACTAGAGAGCTTGAATGCTCTACAGTTAGAGGTGCAAACTGCACGCTTAGAGAACCAAGATCTTAGAAAGGAAATGGGTATCTGCGTAGAGAGGTGGCAGGTCTAACGCGGAGAAGCCCCTACATTAGAGAAGCAACGCTCCCCCCCCCCAGGGGTCACCACACGCCCTCCAGCCAGGGAAGACCAGGCAGGTGTTTTTTTTTTTTACCATGTCCTCAGGTCCTTCACAGTCTAGTGATCCAGTACCTACAGTTCACGTGATTCAGAATACTAGCTAACCTCTGGCACCCCCTGAACGCTTCTATGGCGAACCCAAGAAATTTGAGACTTTTCTAAATCAGTGCCGGCTTCACTTCTTGTGCAAACCAGCGGTCTTCCAGGATGACACGGCAAAAACAGCATTCATGATGTCGTATATGGGGGGAAACGCCGCTAGCTGGACCATCCCGTTGATGGAGAGAAACGATCCGGTCTTGCACCAGTTCCAGGACTTTTGCATAGAATTACGTAAACTCTTTGACCGAAAATCCCATATGTTAACCTTGGACCGTGAACTCCTCACCTTAAGGCAAGGGACACAAGATTTGCTAACATACGTCACCGCGTTCAATCGATTAGTGGTAGAAACCGACTGGCCACCTGAAAAAAGAACCACCTTGTTCTACCAGGGCCTGAGAGGGGAATTGAAAGATGTACTTTCCCAAGTAGTTCAATTACCTCCGACGTGCGAGGAGATGATCGAACTGACCGTACAATTAGACCACCGGTTACAGGAACGCAAGGGAGATAAGACTCGGGGGGAAGCACGCCCCTGGTACCCCAAACCTAAAAAATATTCCGAAACAAGACCCAAGAACTCGGAAGGAGCCTGTCACCAAGACAGCCGACTGTGAGGGGAACCAAAGAAACGGCGGAAAACTGAAGAGCCCGAACCAGTTAGAGATCGCTGGACCGGGCGGAAGAAGAACCTCGATCTCCTCCGTCATAGCCAATACCCTACAACCCGCAGTGGCGCACCTGAATGTAGCCGTATCCCTATGGGTGACCCGGGGTTCACCCCTTAAAACAGACGCCTTATTGGATTCGGGGGCAACAGGGAACTACATGGATATCGACTACGCTCAGAAAATAGGCGTCCCCAGCGAAAGAAAAGAAAAACCCGAATGGGTAAAGGCAGTGGATGGCTCCGTGTTAACCTCAGGACCAGTCACCTCACATACACCACCGCTACTAATGCAGTTCGGTGAGAACCATCTAGAATGCATACAGTTTGACCTGATTGATGCGCCGCAATTCTGTCTAATTCTGGGAATGCCCTGGCTGACACTTCATGATCCAGAGGTAAAGTGGGCAGCCCGCACCGTTACCATGAGTTCCCAGTATTGCAAAGAACATTGTACTCAAGTTAAATTTCCCCCCGGAGCCGTCGAGAATACCAAGGCAAGGCTAGTGGCAAGCGCAAACATACCAGAAACCTCTGTTATTGCAGCCACGCTACCAGAGGAATACGCTGACTACAAGTCTCTCTTCGATAAACAATCCGCGACACAACTCCCGCCACATAGAGTTTACGACTGCCGCATTGAGCTGATTCCAGGAGCGGATATCCCGTGTAGTCGGGTATATGCATTGACAGAGGCTGAAACCCACTAATTACAGACATACTTGGAAGAGAACCTCGCCTCAGGATTCATCACCCATTCATCCTCACCAGCCTCGTCTCCCCTCTTTTTTATACCGAAGAAGGACTGCGACGAGCTCCGCACGTGTATAGATTATCGCGCACTAAACCGGGTTACGGTGAAGAATCGCTACCCATTACCCTTGATTCCGGTACTCCTCGATCAAATCAAGGGGGCCCGATATTTCACTAAACTGGATCTACGCGGGGCATACCACCTGGTTCGGGTAAAGAGCGGAGACGAGTGGAAGACCGCCTTCCGAACAAAATTTGGCCTTTTTGAGTACCGGGTGATGCCATTCGGGCTCTGTAACGCCCCAGCAGCGTTCCAATACTTCATGGACGAAGTATTGAGGGGATACTTGGACAGTTTTTGCATGGTCTATATTGACGATATTCACGTATATTCCACCACACTCCAGGAACATGTTACCCACGTCACCGCTGTTCTGGATCGGCTTCGTCAGCATTCTTTGTATGCTAAATTGGAAAAATGTTTATTCCACGTACAAGAGGTCGCCTTCTTGGGCTATGTCATCAATGCCCAGGGGTTCAGAATGGATACGAGCAAGGTGGACGCTATCATACAGTGGAAAACCCCACAGCACGTAAAAGCAGTACAAAGCTTCCTCGGCTTTGCGAATTACTACCGGTGATTCATAAAGGACTTTTCAAAAATCATCCAATCCATCTCGCATCTACTGAAAAAGGATGCTCCTTTTGTCTGGGGAGAGGCAGCAGACCGATCCTTCCGAAGTCTGAAGGACAAGTTCACTCAAGCTCCCATCTTGCGACATCCAGACCCGCAAGTCCCCTTTATTGTAGAGACGGATGCTTCCCAATACGCTATTGGTGGTGTTTTGTCCCAAAGACATCCTAAGACAGGGCAACTACACCCGGTAGCCTACTACTCGAAAAAACTAAATCCCAGCAAAATCAACTACTCCATATCGGACAAGGAATTATTGGCGATAAAAAGGGCCTGCGAAGAGTGGCGGCACTATCTGTTGGGGGCTCATCATACATTCGAAATCTACACAGACCATCGAAACCTGCTCTTTTTGAAGACCGCGAAAGCACTAACACCACGCCAATTACGATGGACTCTTTTTTTTTCGGATTATGATTTCATTATAAAGTACCGGCCAGGTTCCCAGAATGGAAAAGCGGATGTCCTCTCCCGGCTTCCTCACGAAGAGGGAGACACAGCAGACGCCCTCATGGAAACTCCATTCATTCTGGCAGAGGGAGTTGTGAAAACACCCACCATTGCCGTTATCACCGCGGACCAATTCCTGAAAGAAGTCCAAGCATCCCTGACCAACATCGACACACAAGCCTGGTTAACGAAAGCCCCGGACACAAGATCGGAGAAAGAAGGTCTGCTATTTGTTCAACACGCTCTGTATATCCCTACGACAGAATTACAAGAGCAAGTAATGACATGGGCTCATGATACGGCTTTGAGGGGACATATGGGAATACAGAAGACCATAAAAGTTATAGAACGATCTTTCTGGTGGCCAACACTGAGAGCTGATACGCGAGACTACGTCAAAACCTGTGCCGTGTGTGCTCAGGGTAAAGCCGTGCATTCGAAACCCACAGGACAGCTACGACCTTTACCAGTTCCCCCACGCCCCTGGCATACCATTTCTATGGACTTTATCGTAGAAATGCCTCCTTGTCAGGGATATACGGTGGTACTAGTGATCGTTGACCACCTTACCAAAATGGGACACTTTGTCCCTCTGGAAAAACTCCCTACTTCGTATGGTTTGGCAAAGTTAATGCTCCAACACGTAGTACGAGCCCATGGAATTCCCTGTGTGATCATTACAGACCGAGGGACACAATTCACCTCCCGCTTCTGGAAATCGCTATGCGCCTCAATGAAGATAGAAGCCAAGCTCTCAACAAGTTACCATCCCCAAACAGATGGAAAAACGGAGCGCTTGAACCAAACCTTGGAGCAGTACCTCCGCTGTTATACCATGCAGAATGCCACGGATTGGGTCGATCTCTTATGGACCGCGGAATTCGCATACAATAATACCGAACACTCTACGTTAGGATGCTCTCCGTTCTTCTGTTTATTGGGACACCACCCAAACATACTCCCCTTTGAGTGGCCCATAGAAACAACTCTTCCAAGCCTCCAGGAACACCATGCTCATCTAAGGGCAATTCTCATAGAGGCAAAACACAACCTGGTGAGAGCGCAAGCAGCTCACAAAAGATTCGCAGACAAGAAAAGAACCCAAGAACCCGACTATAAAATCGGGGATAAGGTCTGGCTAGCTACAAAAAACATACATCTGAAAGGCATAGACAAACTCGAACCCAAATACATAGGCCCCTACAGTATTGAAGAAATCATCAATCCAGTAGCTGTACGACTAGCATTGCCCCCTTCCTGGCGAATACATCCTGTCTTCCATGTTTCCCTTCTCCAGCCATGTCCAGTCAACGTTCGAGTTATAGATCAACCCCCTCCAGTTGTTGTAGATGGGCAGGAGGAATATGAAGTGAACAAAATATTGGATTCCCGATTGATTCGGAGACGAGTCCAATATTTGGTAGATTGGAAAGGATTTGGGGTGGAGGATAGAACATGGGAACCCGAGCAGAATCTCCATTGCCCCGAGTTAGTAGACCAATTCCACGACGACAATCCAGGGAAACCTGGACGACCGCCGAGTCGGCGATCCTTCAGGAGGGGTTCTGTCACGATTCCCCATCTCCATACCCTTAGCACACTTAGCACAGAGAGTACACACCTCAGCGCTCCCCTAGGGTATGAATGCGCGAGAGAGAATGACTGAGACCCGTGGCACCACAACTCCCAGAATACCCTTGGACATTCCTCCGCCGATCTGATTGGCGGACACTAATTCAAACTCCCTCTTAAGCACCTCCTCCACAGGAAGAAGGTGCTTGACAATTCGTTTAGCTTCCTACGTCGGAGCGGACGCTTTCCTTCCCGCGCAGGATTTCCGAAGACAACGCTGTTGCAGATTTCATCAGGGCGGACGCTTTCCTTCCCGCGCAGGATTTCCGAAGACAACGCCGTTGCAGATTTCATCGAGGTCCCGCTGGGACATTCAGCGCCGCGTTTGGAACTTCCTTCACGATCTTTACCGGACCCCGAGGGCTGCAAGGCATCGCTGTTGGCACTCACGCAAGTACTACTCCCTGAGCGTGACCGCGTTTGCCTTCCTTGTTACCCTCGTTCCTTTTTGCTTGCTGTGTTCTTGTTCTTCCCGCACAGAGGTGCAAGGAGAGAACTTAACCCGTGGTAATTTCTGCTTGTGCAGAACTGTTTTCTGCTGCCTCAGTCCACCACGGCTCCTCTTCCCCCGCCCTGTGGGTACAGACTCTCGTGCCGATTACAGGGGGGTTTCTACAGCTGTCCAGATTGCCCCGGGCTGTGCCTCACGTCAGTACTTTTCAGCTTCTGCCTTGGAAAGAACGGGAGCACAGACTTCCATCCAAAACATTTGCCTTGAACCCGTGGAGAACGGAACGCGTTCTCTACGTGTTGAATTCGGACACGTATTTCCTGGGTCGTTACTGCCTGGTTCCAGTAAGTGCCTGGGGTGGTTGCCTTGGGAAGGGAAGGGACGGGTGCGAGTGGATGTCAGTAGAGATAAGTGCTGATGCTTGTGTACTTTCTTCTCGTCCCTCTGTAGGGCCCTCCCGCTATCCGGATTTCGAGCGCAGACCAGACATAGGCCAGACGCTTCCCAGGCAGTGACCTTTCTTATTTTGTCCCCTTCCCTTTTCCCCGGGGTGCTGAGTCACATAGCTGCGTATTCTTGCACTGTGGGGAATAGCATTTCGGAGAGCTGGGAAGCCACTCAGCTCGTCATCGTTCCCGCTGGCTGCTGCGACATGGTTAGTGGAGTCTAACATTGTTCGTCATCACTAACACCGTGACAGCTTTTAATATTGCAGTGCTGCATGCTTTAGACACATTCGGAAGAAGAGCTTTCCCAGGGGCAGAGTCTAGCTGATCCTGTGATGTGATTCCACGAAGCTGATCTTTACGGTATGGGGTTCCCCATTCAAGCCTAGAGACCTTTTATTAGTCTAATAATAATAATATTAGTTTACTAGCGAAAGGAAGGTTGCTGTCATCCACTGTCATTTTATTATGATTACTCCTTTCATTTTCTATGGTATTGTAACTATGCTGATGGTTTTGATCTTAATCATTTGTCTGCTTATGTTAGCCAAAGTACTGCATCTTAGGACACGAGGGTTATAAAATAAACTCTTTAAACTTTACTGTGTCTCTGTTTATTCTGTTGTGGACTGATATGAGAATTATTACGAACAGGTATTTCTGATTCCCACCATTCCTGAGAATACACTAAGTCGCTTGTTCTGGGTTGTCTATACATTGGGACCGCCGAGATAAAACTCGGATAACGAATGGGACACTGATGCTGGTCGCATAAGGGGTTCTGGGTTCTGAGGTGAGTTTTTAGTACACCACAATTCACTGAGGTCCTGGTTTCCTGTGCATAGTTCTGTGCATAAACAGAATCCCTGCAACAAGCCTGAGTAATAAAGGTGTTCCTCACCCTCCAAAGTGCCTCATCTCTGTCAATGCAGGTCTCTTGCCACTTTGCATGCGTCATCTCTGGCATAGTTGTCAAAGATTGTGCATATGAGTGTATGTGTAGTTTGGCAACATGCATGCAGTTCTTCATGGCTTATAATCTCTATTGTGCATGAAGTCCATGGTTGTGTATGTATTTGGGCAGGTTGCTCCCGGCAATGGGCCGTCAACGCCTGCTGAGGGTGTGTCTCCTGTGCGCAGCTCGGCCTTCTGTTTCCTGATCCTGTGTCAGTCATCTTTGGTGATTGTTCATCCATTTTCTCTGGGTGAGCCATGAGTAACCTGGGACTCCTTCCTTTACATACGCCTGTTGCAGTTGTCCTTTCTGACATCCTTGTCTTTGTGTGCTACTTTCGGCCTAGTTTCCAGTACATGCCGCCTGCTGCTGCGGCCTCTGCGGCAAGGGCCCACCAAGTTCCCGGATTCTGCAACCCACACGCCTCCAAGATGCTCCTCCCTTCCTCCCTCCACCCATTCATTAGGCTGTCATCAGCTTGTCTGTGCCACTGTTGCCACCACGCGGTGCCAAAGGCAGGACCGTCAGCGCATGCAACGTGCACATTGCATGACCCTCATGTCCTTGCATGACACACATCACACAACAGTCTCATGTTGCAGCCACCCTCCAAGCAATGTCCAACCGAAAATCAACCGCATGGCATACCCTAAGCGCACACTCGACACCTTCGCATGCTGAGTGTGTAACTCCAACTGCCTACACAGCGCTGCCCCGCCTTCCAGGCCCTGTCACACCAACCAGGTTATGTCCCTCCTACTCCACACCAGCTCCGTCCACCAGCACGCCATTGGACTCTGTTACCTCCTCAACACAACAGGCCCACACATCACCTTCATGACAGTGACCTGGATGAAAGCATCCTCAGCACACAACTTCTTCATTGCCATCTCAGACGAACAATCCCGGAGGATGAATTGATATCTAGTCCCAAGTACGCACTCAGGGTCACAAATCCGGTTTGGCACAAACCCCCTGCAAACCCTCAGAGTAACACTCATCTACAGATCTCCAGGCCTACATCCACAATTCCGCAAAGTCATCAACATGTCCATCGTCACGCACGCCCTCACATCCACAGGATACATGTGGCTGTGGGCCAGGAACTTCTGGCTGGATGAGAACCACACCAGCATCCATCATTGGTCCATCCACATTAGCATCCACGTCTCCGACGAGCAACACACTGCCACACACCCCGCTACCAATCCGCCAAAGATGCTTGATGTAAGTCAACACAGACATGCTGTGTGGGACACTGGAACCAACACCACCGCCACGCCCTGCAACCTCACACACTGGATCAGCAACTGATCCAACAACCTAGCCACGTTGACGGACTTTCCTGTGACGCACATCAACAATTCATCCACCTGGGACAAGGCAGACCTACTGGACTCATACACGTCTAGCAGGACTCTTGTGCACAGCTTTCAACACAAATAACCATCAGTGGCCTTACAACCCTGGAAAACGGCACACACAGCCATCACCATATCATCAGCAAGGACAATTGAAGATCCATCAGATGGGGCCGAGGTCAAAAAACCGCTTGACATCAAGGAGCTCATCAGCATCGTGAGTGCACTGACATCAGCTCTCCATCCAAAAGACACCCCACCCTTGCAAGGCTGAGCCAATCCCTTGCAACTTTCTACCACTGCAAGCTCATGGACATACACGCAAGCCTTGGCACACAGAGGCAGAACGCACTATTATACTCGGGACCAACCCCCCTCAGGTTTTGGACTTCCATCATCAGCAGATACAACACCCGGCTCATGTGCAACATCCCCTGGGGATCTCCATCAGGCCCCTTCCCACACAACATCTCAAAAACATCATTCCCCATCCTTGTAGCCCCCGTCCAGCACGTCATGTATGTATCATTGGAGTTAGCCACATTCCATGGTAGAAAGAGGCATGCAGTGACCCAGGCCCTTCTTAGACAATGGACGGCAGGAACGCTGGCTCTCAAGGCACCTCAACGTGCTTCCCTAGCCAGCAAATGTCATCAGGAAGACAGTCAACGAGCAACTGGCAAACTTCCTCCACGCAAAGAGCTCCAGGCAACCTGCACAAGACTGCAACCGTCATCATTGCCACCAACACTGACAACTTTGCCCTGCTCAACAATGGTGAAGCCATCCCCCTTGACCTCTCCACAGCATTATACACGATGTGCTCACACACTGTCAGCTCACACATCTCCAACACTGGTATCCAGGGGATGGACCAGGATGAAATCACCAAGTAGCTCACCAGCAAGGCCATGGGAGTGGGACTCAAGCCTTCAGCATGTAGTACAGTGGCGCCATCTGGCACATGGCTCAGGGCTCATCTCTCAGCGTGTCAATCTTCAATGTGTCCAGGACCCCCCTCTCCACCATCACATGCGCACACGACCTTATCATCATCTCGTATGCCATTGACAGCCAGCTGCTCCTCACCCTCACCAAAGACACAGCCATTGCCAGTTCCAACCTTCAAGAAGGCATGAGGTCCGTTGATGAATGGCTGAACATCAGCCACCTGAGGCTGGACTTGTACAGGACTGAGGTAATCATCTGAGGATTGTCCCCTTACAGCTGGGTCAACTCCTTGTGTCCCACCCTCCAGGGCACTGCACCAGCACCCAGTGGCCACGCACACAAGATGGTGTGCATCATGGACTTGTCGCTCACAATTGCCATGCAACTCACCAGCATCTGTACCTCATGCTGCAACACCCTCCGCATGATGCACATGATCCACAGATAGATCCACTCCAAGGCAAGACAGACCGTCCCCCAGGTCCACGACACCAGCCGTGTCAACTACAGCCCCGCCCTCTACGGAGCAAGTACAGCCAAACTCCCAGAAAAGTTGTCCACATCCAGGGTGCATCTGCACACCTCAGCTTCAACATCCAGCGCCCCAGCCACATCACCGTCCACCTGAGATAGCTGCAATGGATCACTGTCTGCTGCAGGATGACCTTCACACTCCTCACCCACACTCAGGAGGCAGTCCACAACCCCAGACCCCAAACCAACCTTTGACGTCTGTAATCCAAGACCCCGTTGGGCCAACTCCATGCATCAAACCTTGCCCTGGCCACCATTCTTCACATCCACCGAATTCCAGCATGCAGGACATAGTTCTCCCACCTGGCCAAACATACCTGGGACTCCCTCCCCGGGAACCTCCACATGAGCCATGACCTCTACGCCTTAATGATACTCTTCCAAATTGGTCTGTCCGCACAGTATTGCAAGCCCCCCCTCAGCAGCTTGAGGCCATCACGGGTGAGTATTGTGCTCCATGTCTGTATTGGATGATACATTGTGACCCATGTGTGTCCTGTACCGGACTCAGATCCCAGGGTATGGATGGCTGGAGTTAGTTCACACAGCATAGTTTGACATTTCCCCACACGTATGTTGTGTACTAATGCAAAATGACTGCAACATCTAATTAAAGAAATGTAGTTATTTATTCTCGGTGGGGGGCGTGTTTTGTGGGGAAAAATAGGTGCCATACAGTGTGCCTAGAATCCAAAGTTCACAGGGGGAGATGGGATCCTTGGCATTTGAAGTCATCAGAGTCCAGAACACAGTGTTTGTCATCATTGGTCAGACTGTGACCAGCAAGTCCATGTGGCAGAGAATGTCAGTGAATGAGGTGAAGCTGTTGCGCCTTTTCCGTGGACGACCCACCTTCCTCGAGGGACCCTCAGATGCAGGCCTTGACGATGTTTGGGACGCTCCATCGGACGAATCCTCCTCCTCCTCCCTCCCTGTGGCTGGTGGTGGTCTTCACCTGGTGGCACAGGGAGGGTTGCCCACGTTGTCGGCGATCCGACGGAGTGAGCGGCTTATGTCCGTTTGCACCGCCAGGAGCTCAGCCAGTCTTGCGTCCATCCGTCCTTGGTGTTCTTGTTGACTGGCGTGTTGCTCGGCCTGCTGGTTCTTAATCTCTGTGAGGGTCTCCACTACCTGGCTGATGGCCCTGGTGTCCCGCCGGTATGCCTCCAGGATGTTGCGTATGTGTGACATACCGGTCCCTTCAGCTGGCTGGTCAGGTTCTTGCCTCCGCCTGCCTCCACTCCCACCACCCCTGCCCACACGAGCCTGGCTTGCCGTTGTGGGCACATCGGGTCTACGGGACCCCTGAGGGATGGCAGTTGCGGGGTTGTCTGCCTCATCCTGGGTGCCCAGAGAACCTTGTCCCTCCAGGTCAGACTGGCTCAGTTGTTCAGTGCGGGCAGGGCTCCTGGGTGTCTCCTGGGATGTGGCAGGAATGGGGGTGGTGGTTGGCACAGATGTACCTGAAGCAGGTGCTGCAGGGGCTTGGACACCAGAGGGTCCAGGTGGGTTGGAGTCATCCGCGGAATGTTGAGAGGCGTCGCTGCCGGTGGGATCAGGTTCCTCCCGAGCCTGGGACTGTGATTCTTTCCCCCCATTGTTGGGGGGAGATCCATGAGGTTGCCCTGGGTGTGAGAGAGGGACGATGTTAATGCTGTTTTATGCGACATCCATGTTTCATACATATTCAAGTTGGCACAGTTCCTCCAGGTAGTTGTATGTGCCTAGCATTCCCCTCAATGTTCACTTGTGGATGGGTATGTTGCGGGGGACAGATTGATATGTTCTCCTGAGTGTTTGACATGTAGATTTTTGGCTTGGATGCTTCTTTGGCTATGGATTGATCTTGTTGTGTCACATGTGCATTGTGAGAGTGGGTAAATCCATTGCCTGCCCCAGGGGTGTGTGCTTGTGTAAGGGGTGTGTGTGACAGGGCCTGCTGGTGGGTGTAGTGTGATTTGGCAGTGGGTCTCCCAGGTGATGTTTCTGTCCCCTCATGGAGCATGCTGCCATGACAGTGAGTGTGAGTTCCTGTCCTAGATATCTGAGCTTGTGGTGTTGGTGTTTGAGTTTACAGTGGTCACAGGAGGGCCTTGTGCTGCCTACAACAGGGCCAAGTGTCAGCTACCTTGTCAGTACTTTGCCAGTCCCTGTGCATTGCGCATGGTGCATGGGTATGTATCTGGGGCATATGGGCTGAGGGCAATGGTGTCTGATTCTGAGTTGAACAATGTGTTCTGTGAGCCCCACCCTCCCAGCATCCCGAACATCCAGCCTTGGGTTTGTGCTTCGTGTAGCCTGTGACATGGCATGGCCTTGCTTTGTGAATGGGCATACACATGTTAGTGGCATGAGCGTTGTTTTTGAGTGTGGTTGTGTCCGGTGAGGGCTTGGGGGTAGTTGCGTGCATTTGGTGTAGTTGGGGTGTGGATGCCATTAACCCCATGTTACGTAAGGTGTTTGTGTACTCACCAGGCTCTGCAACTCCTTCGACTCCATGTACTCCCACCGGCGGAAGCAGGGCCATCACCTTCTCCTCCCAGGGATGGTAATGTACTGGTCTGAGGGGGCAGCCCACCTCCAGTGATGTTGCTCTGGGCGTAGTCCTCGTTCATTTTCCGCTTGACTGCCCTCCGCAGATCGTACAACCTGGCTTGGCATTCCTTCCTGGTCCTTCTGATGGGTGCAACAGCATTCAGCCTATCGACGATCCTCTGCCACAGGCGTGATTTTTCGGCTATGCTGGTCTGTCTGACCAATGTTCCAAAGAGCTGTGGCTCGACTCTGATGACTTCGTTGACAAGGATGTCCAGCTCCTCCCTTGTGAACTTTGGATTCTTGTCTGTGGTCATGGTGTGGGGTGAGGGTGTGGATGGTTGTGGGTGTGTGGGTGTGAATGTGAAGGTGTGTGTGGGAATGTGAAGAGGGGGTATGTGTGAAGGAGTTTGTGTGAAGGTGTATGTGTTAAGGTGTATGGGTGCAGTTGTTGGGGTGTGCTCTGTAGCTGCAGTGAGTCTGTTGCAAAGGCTCATGGTTTGTGTGTGTGGGCCCTTTTTATTGGTCCATTTGTGGGTGTGCCTGAGTTTGAAATTTTGGTGGGTGTGTTATAAGAGGTGGTTGTGAGTTTGGGCATCTATTTGCCTGTTTGGATGTGCCAGGTCAGTCATTTTGATGTATTTTCCACTGTAGACGTGTTTTGTGGTGTTGTGCGAGTCGAATTGACCCTCCTTGTGCTGTTTTACAGTGTCCTGGTTCAGTACGAGTCGTTTTCGCGTATGTAAGGTGCGTACATACGCGATGTTGTTGTACCGTGCTCGCATACGCAATGTTGTTGTAAGGTCCGTACATACGCGATGCTGGGGTACGGTGCTGGGGTACGGTGCGTCCAAGTATGGGGCTGGGGTACGGTGCTGGGGTATGGTGCGTCCAAGTACGGGGCTGGGGTACGGTGCTGGGGTACAGTGCATACAAGTACGGGGCTGGGGTACAGTGCTGGGGTACGGTGCGTACAAGTACGGCGCTGGTGTACGGTGCGTCCAAGTACGGGGCTGGGGTACGGTGCTGGGGTACGGTGCGTCCAAGTACGGGGCTGGGGTACGGTGCGGACATGGGGGGGGGTACGGTGCTGACATACGGGGGTACGTGTGGACATACGCAGGGGGAGGGGGGACTGTATGACTCGAATCCCAGGCACAAGTTTACCCAGGATACGAGTGGTACAGAGTTTGCTCCGTACGGGACGTTTTACACACGCTTGTGTATTCGGAAGGGCGGTACGGATCGTACTTGTGCGCTCGGACTTCAGTTTTACGATTTGTACGTAAAACTGTCCGGGTACGTCTCGTAGATTTTTTCCCGATGCGATTCGTATGTATTTTTCACGTATGAATCGTACTTCACCGATGGGACGGGACTTGTACGATTCGTACGTAAAAATATACGGATACGAGTCGTACGTGAATTTTTTTTACCGGATCGGAATCGGCACCTTAATAACAAAACAAGACCGTACATACACGAGGATTGGGGTACGCCTGGGGTACGGTGCGGACATACATGGGTGGGGGGGTACGCCTGGGGTACGGTGCGGACATATGCGGGTGGAGGGTATGCCTGGGGTACGGTGCGGACATACGTGGGTGGGGGGGTACGGTCCGTACATACGGGGGATGGTGGGGGGTACGGTCCATACGTACGGGGTGGTGGGGGGTACAGTGCTGACATACGGGGGGTGGGGGGTACAGTCCGTACATATGCAATGTTGGGGTACGCACCGTACATGATGACACATACGATGTGGGTGATGGCATGTACGTCGCGTAGCGGGCCCCCTTTTCGTCGTGCATCGCAGCGTACTTAGCTTTTCCAGCACTTTTTGTCTCCCGTAAAAATATAGCCGTGCGGAGTGCTGTGGGTACGAATCGTACTTGCTGGTCCGTAAAACGCTGCCTGACTCGCGTACGCGCTGTCCAGGATCAGAATTGTATGTATTTTTTAGCCGTACAGTGTTTTTTACGATTCGTACGGAAATGGTATTTCTGTACGAATCGTACTTGCTGGTTTGTAAGGTGGAATTCCCGGGTACGAGTCGTACGGAGAAAACGCTCCGTACGACCATTCGTACCCGGGTTTTACAGGATCGGAATCGGCACCTATATATTTGTAAACGATATTTAACATGTCGATATTTTTGTAATCAATGTTACTTACCTGACAATCGATATTCTTGTCAACGATATTTTTGTTGTCGATATTTCTTCCCCAAGATATTTTTGCGGCGATATTTATGTATATCAATATTTATACATCGATATCCCTACTCTGTACCACCTGGAACAGCCTCCCCACGATCCTCCGGACCATCACCTCACTCCCAGAATTCTAAATGGTCCTCAAGATCTGGCTGTTCGAATGAACCTCCCAGAACCTGCAAGGACCTGGATACCTTATTGGCTGACTAGCCGCGTTTATAAATCCTGATTGATTGATACTTGTATTTTAATAGTGCATGTACAGCCCTGCAAAGTTTCCCAGGTGCATGTGTGATATGCTGTACCAGTCCATGTTTTTTTCTTTGAATTCAGGGATTTGTAGTCTTGGTTATTCTGTTATAAAAACAGAACTAACTACCAGTCAAAGAAAAAAAACTGCATTGGAGCAGCACAGCACGCATGCACCTTGGAAACTATACATGTGTGTGTGGAATATGGTCCCGGGTGCAAGCAGAGGAGGTCCGCGGCCCTTCTTGAATTTAGCCAGCACTGGGGAGACAGCGGGCAGGTGGGAAAAGCTGGAATGAACAGGGGAATGAATGAGGCAAGAGGGAAGTGTTTTCTGAGCAGGGAGAGGGAGAAATGAGAGATGAACACATAAACATATGACCAGGGGCTGCTGAGGGGCCTCAGAAATGCACCCAAGGGTCTTGGAAAACAAAAGGCCCATGAGCAGTACAAGAACAGGAAAAGAAGAGGGTGAACTGATCCCACATGGGGTTTTACTTGAAAACTCGGGTGAGAGCACAGCTCAACGGGGCCTGCACAAATTCGAAAGAGAAAGAACAAAGACCTAGGTGAGGGCTAAAAGGTCTGCACCACCAGGAGCAAAGCTTGGCTGAAATATTGCACATGCGCGCACAATAAGCTGAGAGGAAAGGTTGGAGCATTGCTCCACAGGAAAAGATGTCAGCAGGGGAATTTGTGGAGATTTTCAAATTACTGCATAGCGAGAGCAGATGCAAAGAAAGTTTCCAACGATGAGGAATGAGAATCGGCTCGCAGTCCTGGGGTGCCGGCCAGTCTCGAACACTGACTGTTTATCTTTCGCAACGTGTGCTGGTGTTATCTGTGAGGAAAGCCCAGACGGGAGGCAGTATTGTTCAAATACACGGACGTGATAAGATAAGCTCACACCGTCTGTGGGGGGATGAGCCGAGGTACGAGGAGGAGCTCAGACCATTCCTAAGAAAGATAAATCAAAGTAGGGAGAGCAAGAGATGTATTTATGGCGCCAGTGCATGGCCCCATAACTGCACGTCACACCCTTGGTTCAGCACAGGTGTCATTGATGCCCACTCTGGGGTCCCCCCACAAGCTGGCGCCAAGCAAAGCCGCTATCCGCAATGGGGAGGGGCATATCTGGCTTAAATAGGGGTGCATTCTCCAGATCCTTTTGTATGAGCAGGAGATCAAAACATCTGTGACAAAACCCGAAGGTTGCTCTCAATGTGGTAAATAATAATAATAATAATAATAATACTGATATTTGTAGAGCGCGAACAGCTACCTCACAAGGAGGTGTCCCGGCGCTATAGACCGCTGGGGAACCCGTCCTGGCTATCCCTGTGAGATGGTCCCTTTCTGGGTATCTCCAAGGTGAAACCAGGCATCCCCAGCGTCTGTGGGGGGCCGTTGTAGAGATGAGGCAAGCTTAATGCCCAGAGTTGCCGAGTGTGTTCCTGGTTAGAGTAGGTACCGAGGCGAGAATTATCGAGTCCGTTTTGACCCTGGTCCACGACCCTGCCGCGTCGGGAATTGAACCCTGGTCCCTGGCCAATTCTCTGCTTACGGGTCTGCCGCCTCTAACCAGTGAGCCACACCTAGTAAAATCAAGCAACTGATTGAATGTCGATAAACATATTAAACGGAGGCACTTTAGATGTTTTTTATTAATAGACTTTTCATTTGAACCACTGATATTGTTCAATTCCCCAGTCATCTCAGGGGGAGTGACGGTACACAATTGTGGTTTCTAGAGCAGCCTAGTGGCGGATGGCACACTCAGCACAGCTGCCTTTAATGCTGTGGGTCAGTAATGCGAGAGAAAAGCGCTCCTTACACAAAACCTATGGGTTAGGGCCTCTGACAGGAGAGCTATACCTCAAGTTACAGAGACAAGTCAGGGTGAGACCTCTGACAGCAGAGCTATACCTCAAGTTACAGAGATCAGTGAGGGTGAGGCCTCTGACAGCAGAGCTATACCTCAAGTTACAGAGATCAGTGAGGGTGAGGCCTCTGACAGCAGAGCTATACCTCAAGTTACAGAGATCAGTGAGGGTGAGGCCTCTGACAGCACAGCTAACCTGTAAGCAATGGGCTTGTGAAATATGTGATCTCCTCAGATAAAAAGGATTCTGTCCTATGAGACTGTCTCAAGACTAGGCTAGAGACCAGCTTTAAAAATGTCTCCCACCGCATCGCGCCTTTGTCATTGGCGGCCGTTATTGCAGCACTGTAAAACTGGCCCCAAAAACAAAATCGTCCCCAGCGCTGCAAACCCTCACCCCCCCCCCCCCCCCCCCCCACCTCCAACCTTCCAGGGAAATGCCCGGTGCCCGCTATAGCCAGTCCGGCACTAGGAGGAAGGCAGCAGAGAGTCTGGGGCTGGCAGTATGGTTTGATGGCAATTTAAGTGTGTGGCAGGCTGGCAGAGTGGCCTGAATTTGAGGCCTGGCAATGGATCTGCAATGACCAAGGCTGGCAGTTGTGCTTTGAGCGCCAGCAGCAGGGGGCGAGTAGCGGAAGACTCAGGGCTTCCTAGGTGTTACATTTAGGTATGAGAGATAGCTGCATGGCTCCAAGGGATACCTGGGATCCACAGATGTTGAAAGGCGGTAAAGATGGTCCGAAGCCTGGTAGAGAGGATCCTGATTGTCAGAAGTAGGGCTCTTGATAGTCAGTGGTGGGACCATGGAGTTGTCACGGGCGGGGTTCTATAGTTCACCAAAGGGCCCTGAGAGTCTATAAATTGGCTCTTGTGATCAATAGAAAAAAAGGCGGCTAGTGAAAGCTGTCAAAGTAGAAATCTGAAGGAAGAAGAGTCAGGAGAGGGGTCTAAGAGAGCTTCTGGGGTAGGCGGGAGCATAAGGAACAGGAGAATGTGTGGAAGTGCTTGCCGGCAGAGCTGGCCATGATATAAAAAACACTGGATAGGAGCTGTGAGCGTGCTGTTTTCTCATCTCCTTTTATATTGTGAAAATAATGTCGATAAATAATTCTAAATGTGGCCACATCAAGCAAACATTCCCATATAGTGATCACTGGCACTATAAAAGAGACATTTATTAGGCGTACACAACAACTGCTTATTGGCCTATTTAAGTCTTCAAAATGTAGGTTTTCTTGATTAATTCCAATGTGCACTGCTTAATGTTTAAAATAACATAAGTGCTGGGGCACAAGGTTTCGATCAGGTGATGCTGAATGACGGGTTTGCGTAATACCAAGGCTGCCTCGTCTTGATTCCACTTCATCCCTTTCCTCCACTACGCTAGACCTCCGGTACTTTTATCTCACTCTTGCAGTTTCCTTACTTTTCCTCCCTGCTTTCTCCTTTTGCCACTGTTTTCCCATCTTTCTCTTCCTCCTTCTACGCTTTATGCCTTTATCTCTGTTGTTCTGAGTCAAGTCTGTCATTGAAAATCTCCTGATCCCCAAAAATGAGTGCCGGTGCCCACCACCTGTAAACACCGCCACAATTTAAGCACTTCAAATGTGTTGTGACTTGTTTTTTATTTTAAAAGTGTCAGTGTCATTCAGAGCCATATATATGTCACACAACTGCCTTTATCTTGCTAGTTGTAGCCCATCAGTAGCCCATTTTCGGGGTGTTTTAGACAACGAGAGAATTGTACTTTAAGGCACTTAAGCTACTACCTTCTTCAGAGCCATGATGCAGGACACAAGATGTAACACTGTCCTTCTAAAGCCAAACGAGTCTTACAAAAGGCAGGCTGCACCAGGCTCTTTCCCTCACTCTCCAATGGAGCTGTCTCCTTTGTTCCAGCGGCTGTGCCATGTGCTGCTACTAGAAGATCTTGCCTCGAAAATGCCAAGAGGAAAGAGATGTATGATGGCAAGGTCTCGGTGTGGAGCCACTGCACCTCTCCCTGGTCAGTCCCCACCTTGTGCTGTTCACCATACTGCACGAGATCATGTCTCGTAGTGTGGCCGGTTTCTGAAACTGTCTATCTCAATGGATGCTACGGCAACAAGCAACAAGGTAACATTTTAGCCACTTAAAATCACCACAGCCACATTCTAGACCATCCTTTGTTTCACCCAGAATGCCAGTCTAGACACAGACCTGCCATATGAAAATCAGTCTTGATCCTGCTACAATAGTTAGTCCAAACTGCAGGGCCACGTCCCAGTGGCGTAACAAAACTTGAGAGGGCCCACCTGGGTAAATTACATGGAGGGCCCCCCACTCTGGATTTAATTAGGAGCTCTCGGGCCAGAGTACTGTGCTGAGGGGGCCACCTGCAGATCGGGTCCCCCCGCACCACAAGGGATGCAGGCGCCTGTGCTACGCCACTGCCAGGTCCCCTTCAGTTGAAAGCACAAGCAACCCCAGACTGGTTTTGAACTACTTATGCCTCATCAGTGAGGTATAGATTAAGGCCAATATTAATGAAGCCTTTGCGTCATCCTTACGTCACCCAAGGCAACGCAAGGCCATAGCAAAGGCTTCAGTAACATTTACAAAGCCACTCAAGGCCTGATTTGTAAGACCTTGCCTGGCTTTTGTAAAGAAATGTAATGCAAGACAGCTGCTTACGCTGCGATACGTTACATTTCAACTCGGGAGGCCTTCCATAGGTGGAGCGTGGGCATTTCCCTGCATCCACCCATGGATTTTGGTGGATTGCCAGGTTTACAAAGCCTTTAACATTTATAAACCTGGGACTGTGTCAAAATGCTATGCTTTCCCAAGTGAGGTGTAACAAGGAGAAATATCTGTATTTCTCCTTATTTCCTCATTCCACGAGTGCTGCATTCTCCAACACACACAGAAAGAAGAAAATGCCTCTAATGATATTTTATGTGCAGTAAGTTGCGCCTTCTTGTGCAAAAACAATCCTGTCTGTAACCCGGGCATCCTCGCACTATGGTGCAAGGGTGTCTGCACCATAGGAGAGCAGAAATACTCTATATCTTTGTAAATATGGAGCATTTCTGACTCTCCCTTTCATGTAATGCAGTGCAGCCACTTTGCTTGCTGCCCTCCGTTGCGTCAAATTTTTGCAAATGGGTCCCTAAGTCCTTAGGCACAGTGAGTACGGGACCCACGTCTTGACATACCTGTTGCACTTAAGACGTCTACTGCGACAAACTACAAGAGGATGGAAGGATGCGTTGAATTCATCTCAGCCACTGGTGATCACCTTGTGGCTGCTTCTATTTGCCTTGACAGAATTAATTTCAGGGAAAACACCTTGATTAGATTGCCTTTATTGTTGCGGTGGCCATCAAAATTTAACTTAAAAATTTACCATAATGTTAGTTGAGATGTTTTGTTCTTTAACCCCGGGAAGTGCCTTTAAAAGTAAACTATTAAGCCACACTTTAATCTCATCACAGTGCTATTTACACATGCTACATTAACATTTGGACGTGGAGCCATTGTAATTTTGGTCCTGAACATTCTAACAGGAGGTAGACACCAGGGGGCGCATTGTTAAGGAGAGATAGATTGGGGGAGCGATGGGCGTGAAGGGCCAGGGGTGTGACTAGGTGTGCAGGGAAAGGGCACATGAATCAGTTTGTTTAATAGAATGAGGGAGTGGGCGGACCATTATACAGGCAGAAATAGGGCCACAAAGTTGGGTTTCAGGGTTCCATACAAAGGAGGCATAAGGGAAGAAGGGTAGGAAGTCTGGCCTGAGTTTAGGACCAGCCAAAAACCAGACTAAGAGCTAAGTGACGTCAGGATGGCAGTGCCATTCAAGATGGTACCTTTGGAAGATTTAACGACTTCTCTTCTGGTTTTTTTTGCTATGGAAGTAAAGGGTGACTGTAGACAGGTATATGACTTATCCTATGACTTTATAGGCCAATTGGATTGCTCATTTTGCTTTTCAGATAAATGCAAAGCAATTGTCTTAATAAGGGGGTAGTACAGGGAGGTGCAATGTCAAAGTAAGATATAAAATCAGGTTTTATTTCTCCTTGGCTAGTGGACACTGAACGTTTTCAATGAATAGGAATACAAACTGGAGATTAAGATTAGATGTTTGTGGATAATTCTGTGCCCATGGGTTGCTGTGGGATCTGTGCAGTTTTGGAAAAGTTTAGCGCCTTCCTCAGCGGAGTGGACAAGAGGAAGTCTAGGAGGGAGTATGACGGGTGGATACTGAGGATACTGAGTGTTGCGTTGGAGTCTTTTTACAATGTCTATAAAAGAATATCACATTAAGTGCTGTGCAGTCTTGTTCACTTGTCCTGGATAAGGACAGAAACGCATCTGAAGAAGACGAGAAGGGTAGAGGGTCAATCTATGGAAGCTCTAAAAGAAATACGTTGTCTCTTATTCTAAGAGAAAGAAGGCGTTGTAAGCGTGGAAGTGGGTATCATCCAGGGATGTTGTTCTGGGTGCGGAATAGAGCTAAAAGAAAGGTTAGGCGGGGTTTAGAAGCAACATCAATGTTAATAACGTTGGCTTTTCTTTAGGAAGAGGGACAGTGAGTGCCTACCGTGGTCCAAGAGTAGGCAGGGCTGTCAGAGGTCTGGGTGAGGTCGGTAGAGCAAGAGAGCTGGAATAAAGTAAAATGCCGGGAAGCCCAGCGGGGGAGTGGGATGCTTCCTAGTGGTATGTGGGAGGAGGAGGCTACAGAGAGAAAGGGCTAGTTGGATCTGTTTTTAAGGAGTGTGGGAAAGTACAGATGAAAACGTTCAGCGTAGGTATGTATGGCAAAAGGCCAGGATCTGAATGTTTCCAAGGCCCACAATTAAAGAT
Source organism: Triturus cristatus (assembly GCF_964204655.1). Taxonomy (NCBI): domain Eukaryota; kingdom Metazoa; phylum Chordata; class Amphibia; order Caudata; family Salamandridae; genus Triturus; species Triturus cristatus. The sequence goes on from NC_140590.1 coordinate 1,179,229,844, forward strand.
AGATTTTATCAACCTGAGGATCAGGGCCGTCTTAACAGCGGTATAGACCCGCGGGCAAAGCAGTGCACTGGGCCCTGTCTACACAACAACTCACAGGAATAAAAATGTTTAATGGAAAATTAGTGTTAAATTCTGGTCTGCATGGGGCCCCTATGCTCGTGGGGCCCCTGGGTAATTGCCCAGGGTGCACATAACGGCACTGCTGAGGATGTTCTTGTAGGTCCCCTGCCACCATCCTCATCCTCTGGGTATGAAGAAGGGGCATTCGAGGGGCACCCATTGTCCAGTTGGACATCAGGTCCCTGTGGAGACTATTGGGAGGGATGTTACAGGGGACACCACGCTTTCCTGATACGCCTGTGCGGCACTCAATGCCTCCCTTGCGTTAGCGTCTTGGTTGGACATAGTAAGGGCCATTTTTGTTTGAGATATGACTGAACTACAACAAATGAATTGTGTGGCGTCGCTCAGACAAAGGTAAAGAAAAAAGCAAAGCAAAGAAGGGAGGTTCTAGTTCAAAAGTGGTTATTGTTCAGTATGTGTTTTCTTCAGGAGAGAGTTAGTGAACAGATAGGGCAGCCCTGTTTAGTGTAAGATCAGTTGGGTGGATCAAGGAAAAATGAATGGATAGTAGGAGTTGCGGGGTATTAGGGTGAAAAAAGGCCCTACATGTTCCAGATGGGATGCTGAGGTATGCTTTGAAGCTGAAGGAGTGGTTTGATTTATTTAAGGAAGTGGGGTGGTAGATACCTGTGTGCTTTAGCTTACAGTCTAGGATTTGTATTAGCTTGTATGGCAATGAGCCAATGATGTGGTGATTTGTAAGTTCTGTTCTTCCTGAAATAAATCAGCTTTTTATGAACCTAAGGACGTGTCTGCGGGTGCCGGGCTGTATGCCTGAATGAGTCACAACAGTTCTGCGGAAAACAAGCAAAATTACAAGCACAGATTCTAGGTTCATCCCCATTATTCCTCAATAAGGCCCAACTGTAGCCTCCCATTGAGGTAACGCTTAATGTCTGGTTTATTTTGTGTGTGAGACGAGGGGATGATGAAGTGACATGATTTTTAGGCGGAGCCTGCAGACTGACGCTTGGCAACAACCTATTGTATTAAAAATAAAAAGCTCTCTAAAAAAGCGCACTAAGCCCGCCCATTACTTACCATTCGATGGCATCCTTATCAATCTTCTTTGCTGCCTTCTAATTCGGCAGCACTTGCAAGGCGTTACTTACTGTGTGACTTCCGTGTGTTTGTGCGGAGCACGGACGAAGTACAAATTGATTTAGCTTAATTAGTGTCCATCTGCTGCTCTCTCTGTAAGTTGAGGTACTATTGTTTTCTTTGCATTTTTATATAGTGCAGACTCGACCTGACTGGAAAGTACTAGGTGCTATGAGCACAAGTTACATTACACAAGTTCACATTCATTTTGTTATGCCAGGAGATCAAGTGATTTGCCCAGAGCCACAGGATGTTGAGGTGATGCCACATGTTTTTGCAGCAGAAGCCCTCCACTAATGCAGTTGTTGAACCATTAATGCACCATTGTGGGTGGCTTCAGGCAGAGGTGCTTTCAGTCCGTAGCAGTGACCCATGTACTTTCACTGTTCCCAGTACAAATCCGACATGGAGACTGCCTTGCACTGGCTGAAAAACAATAGTTTTGGTAGTGTGACCTGGTCATTTCATGCAGTTAAAACTGTTATCAAGAATGCAGCCCATTTGCATGTTCCATGGTGACCGCTGCTGCTTTGTAATCTACCCCACTCCAATTTACCCCATTCGACTCCAGCTACCCCACTTCAATCTACCTCATTCTACCAAATCTACCCTAATCTATCTCAATCTACCCCACTCTACCGCACTCCAATCTATCCACCCAATCTACCCCATTCTACCGCACCCATTTACCCCAATTGACTCCACTCTATCCAATCTACCCCACTCAAGTCTATCCCAGTCTACCCCACTTCACCCCATCCCACTCTACCCCTCTCTTCCCCACGTTACCACACTCTACCCCCTCCACCCCACCACAATTTACCACTTTACGCTCTACCCCAAGCTACGCCAGTCCAGTCTACCGCAGCCTACCTCCACTCCAATATACACCAACCTACCTTACTCCAATCTACACCACCCCAGTCCACTCTAATCTACCCCAGTCTACCCCACTCAAGTGTACCCCAATCTACCCCAGTCCAAACTACTCGACTCCAACCTACCCCACTTCACTACTCTACAATCCACACCAATCTACCCCATTTCAATCTACCCCACACCATCCCAGTCTACCCTACTCCAATCTACCCCACTCCACTCTACTTCAATCTACCCCACTCCACTCTCCCCCACCTCAAGCTACCCCAGTTTACCCCACTCTACCACCACTTCACCGGATTCTACTCTACCCCAATCTACTCCTCTCAACTCTTCTGCAATTTACCCACCCCACTGTACCCCAATCTACCACACTCAACTCTTTTACAATCTGACCTACTCTAATCTACATCAGATCACTACCCTACAGTCTACACCAATATACCCCACTCCACTCGACCTCACACTACCCCAATCTACCCCATTGCAATTTACCCCACTCTACTCCACTCTTTTCAAATCTACCCCGCTCCACTCTTTCCCAGTCCACCCCACCCCACTCCTCCCCACTCCACTCTACCCCAATCTACCCCACTCCATTCTACCCCAATCTACCTCATTTATCCCTACCTCAATCTACACCACTCCACTCTACACCACCTCAAGTTACCTCAGTTTACCCCACTCTAACCCACTCCACACCACTCCGCTCTACCCCAATCGATGCCACTTCACTTTGCCCCAATCTACGCACCCAATCTACCCCAAACTGCATTACTCTATCACACTCCACCTCATTCCACTCTACTCCAATCTACCTCACTCCCATCTACTCCAACTACCACACTCCACTCCATGCCAATCTAACCCATTTCAGTATACCCCCAATCTACCCCACTTTACTCTACCCAAATCTACCCCAGCCAAAACCACCATAATCTACCCCACTCTTCCCCACTCCACCCCACTCTACCCAAATCTACCTCAATCCAGTCATACTAATCTATGCCACTCTAACCCCACTCCATTCCACTCTACCCCACTCCACTCTATCCCAATCTTCCCACTCCACTCTACCCAAATGTACCTCATTTATCCCTACCCCAATCTACCCCACTCCACTCTACACCACTTCAAGCTACCCCAGTTTACCCCACTCTAACCCACTCCACTACACTCCGCTCTACCCCAATCTATGCCACTCCAGTTTGCCCCAATCTACGCACCCCAAACTGCATCGCTCTACCACACACCAACTCAATCCACTCGACCCCAATCTACCCCACTCCCATCTACCCCACTCCACTCCATGCCAATCTATCCCATTTCACTATACTCCCAATCTACCCCAACCAAAGTCACCCCAATCTACCCCACTCTACCCACTGCACCCCACTCTACCCAAATCTACCTCAACCCAGTCATACTTATCTACGCCACTCTACCCCACTCCACTGTACCCCAATCTACCCCACTCCACACTACCCCAATCTATCCACCCAAAGCCACCGCAAATCTACTGCGCTCTACCCCACTGCCCTCTACTGCAATTTCATTGTACTTTGGAGAAAAGGAAGTGGAGTTGATAAATGTGTGACTTTTGCATAATGCTTATCATGTAAAATTCCTGGAATTACGTCATCATACGACTTTGTGTAGTTACGCATCATTTGAAGTAAACTTTAACAGTAAATAGCAGCATTCACAGTAAATATTTACCACAAATGTGCAGAAACAACAGACATGAGAAACTGTGCTTTATTGTAAAAGCATCCCCACACCAAAAATTGATGTGAAGACACATTTTGAGCTTAAATATTGCGCTAAATTACACAAATGCATTTCACCTAAGTACATGTAACTTTATGTAGTTTCGCACAAATATGTAAAAGCAAATTACACACATTTCGCACATCCTGAGTCTGTTTATGCCTGGGCTAAGTGAGCATGCTGTAGAATGTTGAGTGAGGATGCTGAGAATGTGATAATTTGTTGGAATGTTGGCTTGTTTATGCCGGGTGAAGCCTGCCAGGTAAGTACAGTCGGAGGGAAAATGAAGCCCTAACAGGACCTACCGGCTGTACTGCAATATAAAAGCCTAAAATGGAATAAAGAGCTTACTTCCTACTTGAACGGCTCGACTCTTGTGTGAAGACCTGCCCTCCAACAACTACATCCATTGAAATTATTCTCCATTCCCTCCACACTGTGTTCTTGAAATTGTAGTTAGGACTATGACGTGTTTTTTAGTCAACAAATTGTGCATTCTGTTGCTCATATAGCAAGTGCTTTTTAGCTCTGGCAGGCAGATTCTGATTCAGTTCCTCTCAATCTGCCTATAACCAGTGCTTAACTTGAGCCGGTGGCTGTAGGTGAGGGCCACCGGCACTTATGTTTTGGGACCGGCGCTTATTTTTTTGGATCAGACTTTGACTTAGAGCAAGAGAGAGAGAGAAACAAAAAAGGAATAAAGGAGGAGGAAGAGAAAGATGGAAACATAGTGCTTAAAATTATCATGCAAGAGTGAAACAAAGGGACAGGGAGTGTATGTTGGGGAAGAAAGAGGACTGAGATGGAAATAGACCTCACAGCTTTGGTGTTTAGCAACCTTAGCATTTGGCAGTGCCCGTTGGGGGCTTCTGAGAAAAACTTTGGGCATTGGCACTTTGGGGCAGATTTATGTTTCCTGGCGCATCCCTGCAAATCAGCAAGGATGCGCCAGGAATGATGCGCCACACATGATGCGGCGCATTTACCATGCAGCGCATCATGGCGCAGGAATAAACAGATGCGTGACGCATCCGATGGCGTAAGGTTGGCGCAGTGCTTCAGTTGCGTCGCAAGCGCGACCCAACTCCAGCACTGTTCCAACCTACCCTATCCCTAACATGGTGCGTCAAGCCTTACGCCTGCTTCAAGCAGGCGCAGGGTTTTGGCGCATCAGCGTTGGGAAAGTGACTCAGTCAAATCTTATAGATTTGACTGAGTCACTTTTCAGGGGAGTTCCTGCGACGGAACGCCCCCCCCCCCTCTGTCAACACACCCACGTGAAACCTGATGCAGGTTTTACGTGGCGCAGGGCTTTACATCGTGACGCATCTCCATAGATGCGTCATGATGTAAATATGGCGCAACGTGGCGAAGGGTTTACACCGCCGCTGCGTCACAAAAGTGACGCAACGGCGGCGTAAAAGTGGCGCATCTCCAATATAGATCTGCCCCTTATTATTTTACAAATTAAGCACTGACTGTAACTGCCCAGGCATTCTACTATACTGTAACAGGAGTTTATAGTGCTCATTTGCCACCTTAAGTTCTGTTCAGAGGTACCAGTGAGCGTCTTAACACTCTCTCTTCATCGACACCTGAACGCAACACCTTTGTATACTGAGCCTAACAGTCATTCTCAGCTGCAACATTCGGCTTTATAGGCCTTATTTAGGGTATGGCGGCCGATCCACCTGTCTGCCAGATCAACAGAAGGATGTAATCCACTGATCTAATGGGATCCGACCACCATACTTATAAATCTGTGCAAAACTGGGCAGACATTCATGTGCCTTCTGCAGAGCTGGCTTTGCCACAGATCCGCTGAAGGCACCGAAGATTTTCTGAGCAGCTGCCATGTTTAATGCACCCGCTCGAAAAAGTTCTGGGGTTTTTCAAAAATAGCCTTGACACCCTGGAAATGTTCTCCTAGTCTTTAGAGGGTCATTTCTGTGGTTCCTGTTTGGGACCACAGTGCTTTCCATGGCTGTTCCGTACACGAAAACATGTATTTTGGAGTGACTGCCCTAAATAGTTCGGATCATCTGAGGTACATTGACTGATGGCCCAATGGTAGATGAGCCGTCGATCAAAGATTTCTGTCATCGTACTCAGTGTACTCTTGTTTTCTGAAAACATTGTGCGCTCCTTAACTCTAAATAGAAAAGGAGAACCGCAAGTATTGTGTATGGGCCATTCGCCTCTTATTTCTCAAATGAATTGCACCAGCCAAACTCTAAATGAGTCCCTATGTCTCTGTTTTTAGGTCTCGCCTGACCCAACGCATGCGCTGGTCTGGTGAGGGCTCCAAAAAGTGCTACCAGGCCAGCCTAGACCTACAGTGCATGTGCGCGGGTGCGCGCACCGCGCTTGACCACGATTACTTTCACTTTCGCGGCCGCACGGCTGCTTTAATGTTTGATCGCAATCACTTTTGCGGCCGCATTGATGTTCTCCGTGAGGCTTCAATAGATTGATAGGGGGGTCACAGCGGCACGGTAGGCGAGCGGACACACGGAGGGAGCGAAGGACTACGGCTCCCAGCAACCTAGCTGACACCGCCCCCTCCAGCCTGCACTTCCGCGCCCGGAGGCGCTAAAAACAAACGGCTCCCTCGGTGGAGCGGGGGTCACAGCGGCACGGTAGGCGAGCGGACACACGAAGGGAGCGAAGGACTACGGCTCCCAGCAACCTAGCTGACACCGCCCCCTCCAGCCTGCACTTCCGCGCCCGGAGGCGCTAAAAACAAACGGCTCCCTCAGTGGAGCGGGGGTCACAGCGGCACGGTAGGCGAGCGGACACACGGAGGGAGCGAAGGACTACGGCTCCCAGCAACCTAGCTGACACCGCCCCCTCCAGCCTGCACTTCCGCGCCCGGAGGCGCTAAAAACAAACGGCTCCCTCGGTGGAGCGGGGGTCACAGCGGCACAGTAGGCGAGCGGACACACGGAGGGAGCGAAGGACCACGGCTCCCAGCAACCTAGCTGACACCGCCCCCTCCAGCCTGCACTTCCGCGCCCGGAGGCGCTAAAAACAAACGGCTCCCTCGGTGGAGCGGGGGTCACAGCGGCACGGTAGGCGAGCGGACACACGGAGGGAGCGAAGGACTACGGTTCCCAGCAACCTAGCTGACACCGCCCCCTCCAGCCTGCACTTCCGCGCCCGGAGGCGCTAAAAACAAACGGCTCCCTCGGTGGAGCGGGGGTCACAGCGGCACGGTAGGCGAGCGGACACACGGAGGGAGTGAAGGACTACGGTTCCCAGCAACCTAGCTGGCACCGCCCCCTCCAGCCTGCACTTCCGCGCCCGGAGGCGCTAAAAACAAACGACTTCCTCCGCGTCGCGGGACGCGCGCGGGCGGCGCCGGGCTAAGCCCGGGCAAAGGGCGGGCCCTCTGTGGCCCTCAGAGGACCGATTGAGGCCGGGACGGGCCACGTCACTAACGTGTAAGACTATTTAAGTATTCACACGGTGTGGGCGATTTGCCTATCCCTGGTCTATCGTTTGTGTTGTATTGATTTTAACCTGTTCATTTTTGGCTATTAGGTATCATCACATGTGTTGGTGTTACCATACTGTACGTTAGTTTAATTTAAGTTTTAGGAACTCCCAGAGGTATGCCTATTATGGCCAAAGCTTTAGCAAGCAGTAAATCCTTGACTACGTCAACATTAGATAACTACCTAGTCAAAGTAGTCACCAAAATTAATAGCGATAGGCGCAAATCCTTAGGCCAGGGTTCAAATTCAACGACTACTAGCCCTCTCTTAAATAATACAGTCACCATATCCTCTCCTCCATCTCATGCCATGAACTGTTCAATTGAGAATAATGATTTGGAAACCTTGGGTGATCAACTCCCTATTGAACAAGAATCACCTGAAGTAAATAGGGATTTAGTAATTGACGTCAATGAGGCCTCAGAAGACTTCCCGGACCTGTCTACCCAGAGAGTGCTAAGATCTCGGAAACGCACTCAATTGAAACAGGGTTGTGCACGAAGCAATCACAAAAAGACGGGTTCTGCTTCATCAAACCGGGTTACTAAGGATTTAGCCACTCCTAATAACCCCACAGCCAAGATAGATTCTCATCAATTTGATTCCTTGTTAGGTCTTTTGGAGACAAAAATTTTGAAAATTGTTGAACCCCTAGTAACTAAGATCGACGAACTATCCGCTGAGATTGAAGGCTTACGCAATCTTTTGGCCCTTAACAATAATTCCTCTGGGAAAATGTGTAGAGTAGCTGAGGGTCTGTCTGTATCTGTCGATACCCCTAAGTCCTCAAAGGTAACCCCAAATTGTGCAGATCCACTGGTTGTTGAACCCACGATAAATGTGAACAACATTTTACCCCCCGAAAGTTGTTCAAGTAGCAATAATGCAATGGCAAGCACGCATATAGGAGGAGCGAAACCAGATTTACCCCCTGATTGTGCCCCATTGGTTGCAGTGCTAAAAAACGTACCCCCCTTGAAGGATGGTCCCCAGAAAATTAAACCAGAAACCCACGAATCTCTTAAAAATAAAACAGTCTCGTGGTTAAATAAGCACTATGGTTTTCCAGTGCACTTAGCCCACCAGATAATAACAACGAGAAGAGTCTCCTGGGTAGGGCGTTCTCGTAAGACCATAAAGGGGGACTGTGTTGTAATAAATTTTAGAAATCCCTTCATAGTGAATAACATCTTATTAAAAGCTACTTTGCTCCCTCACATTGATGAGGGTATTACCCTTCGCCCTCTGGGTTACTTCTACAAACAACAGACAAATTTACCCCATAGTGTTCCGTTGGAGGGCAGAGTACGTTATCCTGAAGGTCAGTTTTCTCAAGGTCTTGTTACTTCCAATCGCTTTCAGGCTTTGAGTAACCTAGATTCTAATGACTGACTGCACCATGACGGGGCTATTTCCAGACTTACTAGGGATAGTTTATCCTCTACATGGGAAGAGGACCTGGTTTCTAGTGGAACTGTGCTAGGCACAAGCGTAGAGGGCACCCAAAATGCCATGATTACAGTGAGGAATGTCATCGTTGAAAGAGTGGATAATATTGGCGATGCACCGCGTTTGCCCTCAGGTACAAGTGTCCTTAGTTGGAATATAGCTGGCCTCAACAGTAAAGCACATGATCCCACATGGAGGGACTGTTTATCAGGCCACGAAATCATTGGTTTACAAGAAACTTGGGACACTGAAAATACCTTTTTGTTGGATGGGTTTTCTGCTTTTTGGTCACCTGCGGTGGCCTCTTGCAGGGGGAGGGCCAAAGGCGGACTTTTAACTCTCATCTCATTGACTATTGAGGGTAAATACAGTAAAGTGGAGTCAGGTTCGCCTAATTGTCTAGCAGTTGAAATTCAATCCAACTCTAATGGGATTTGGCTTATTGTAAATTTTTATAATTCATTTACCAAGAGTACGCCAAATGAACATTTACTCAGTCTATATGATTTTTTGCAAAAGTATAATGAATCTAGCAAAAATCCTTATTCGGTTATTGTGCTTGGTGATTTTAATGTTCATTGTTGTTTTAACAATTGTTTTATATGGGACAGTTTAGGTCCTCCAAATCAAGGAAACACACATTTCGATCACTCACCACAGGGGATGTTTCTAGATGAGCTCCTTGTTGGGAATTCCTTGGTTCATCCCGTCAATTACATTAATGACATCCCGACCTACAAAGGAAGTGGCTTAGGTTCCACCATTGACTACATTTTTGTCAGCTCTAATTTAGTAGACAATGTAAGTCAATACAAGGTAAAATGGTCCATTTATAGTGATCATAATCCTGTCCAGTTAATTCTGACTGATGATCTTAAGAAAAGAGAATCTGATAATCCTACTGTCAGAACTCTGGACATAAGGCCAACTGACCAAACACGTCGCCTGAAATGGTGTCAGGTGGTCCCAAAGGATTTTATTGAGAACTTGTGGGGAACGGTTGGGGATGAAATACATTTGTGTCTGCAAGACGGGATCCTTAGTGATGCAGTCCTGACAGCTTATGATAAAATCTGCTGTCAGGTAAATAGTGATCTTAAAAAAGTATGTAAGGTTAAACCCATAATTGGGGAGAAATGGTTTGATCACAGCTGTTCAACCGCCCAACGGAAGTTAATGACAGCTCTGAAAGCGGTCCCACTAGATAGAGCAGAAATTGCCATATGTAGGAAGGCCTATAAAATGGCTCAGAATAAGCGTAAAAATGAAATCAGGGATGAGGCCTTTTTTTAATGGTAAAAGTAATAATGAGCTTGAATGCGGTATCCAAGAGGATAAATGGTATACCCATTTTAAACAGGTGTACGATGGAGATGGAGATGGTCCGAGGGTGGGGTCCTCATCTAACCTGAGAGTTATACCCTGTCTTTCACAGAACTAGAGGTCACAAACGCAATCATGCAAATGACAAGCAATAAGGCGCCGGGACCTGACGGAGTCCCGGCTGATCTTTTTAAATCAGATATAAAACTCTGGTCCAAAATCTTATTTAATGTTTTCACAAATGCATGTCAACTGGGCCTACCGTCGACGTGGGCGAAATCTGTTATCATTCCTATTTTTAAAAAGGGGGATAGAGGCGACCCGAGCTGCTACCGTCCAATCTCCCTTATAGATTCTTCCGTGAAAGTGTTGGGGAGGGTGGTCCTTGCCCAACTGAATGGTTGGTTAGAGGAATCGGGAAAACTCTCTAAGGTCCAGTACGGATTTAGAAAAGGGATGGGTACCATAGACCAATGTTTAAATCTACAACTATTAATTGGTAAATACACGGTGGCCAAGAAGGGAACCTTGTTGTTTGCCTTCATGGATTTGTCATCGGCCTTTGACCGTGTAAATAGATCAAAACTGTGGTCCCTGCTCCTATCACTCGGAGTAGACAAAGACATCGTCTACTTCTTAGCAGATCTACATAGAGAGTTATCAGCAAAAGTTCGTTACGATCAAAGGGGTAATTGCACAAGAGATATACCCATATCAAATGGGGTTAGGCAGGGGTGCATTTTGGCACCTCTCCTTTTTACACTGTATATAAATGAACTAGACAATACCCTAATCGCCTCATGTAATGATATCCCTCGTGCAGGGAAATGTTTAATCCCTGCTCTTTTATATGCTGACGACGCCGCCCTAATTGCTAGAACGGGAGTGGGCCTTCAGTTACTGCTTAATTCATTTGCTGATTTTATGAGGGCTTTGGACTTATCTGTTAACTTTGTCAAATCACATGTCATGGTTATTGGCCCTAAATCCGCAAAATCTAAAACCTTTTTATGCGGGGGTCACCAATTATCCAGGGTATCTTCTTTTCCTTATTTGGGTGTTCTTTTTGACGACCGAGATTCTTGGGTAACCCAAATAATGGCAAAAAAGATTGTTTTTTCAAGAGCAACTGTGGGTGTTCTGGGTTTCGCCAGAAAGCTAGGTGCCAGACCAATGAGGGCCCTTATCCAGGTTTATAAAGCTAAGTGTCTCTCCATAGCTTTATACGGAGCTGAGATATGGGGCATTAAAAATGCCAAAAGCATTCAGATTGTTGAGGATAGATTCTTAAAAAACCTCCTCTCAGTCCCGATCTCAACTGCTAACTATAATGTTCATCAGGAACTTGGAATCGGTTTTCTAGAAGACAGTATTGCCCTGGCCCCGATACTGAAATGGATCAGCATTTGGCTTAACCCGGATTTACACCTGAATCACACAATTCTGAGAGACTGTATGTTGCTAGACTATGGGTTACATATACCCTGGCTGAAATATATTCGGAACCTGGCTATTAAGCTTGGTAGACCTGAATTGTTTCATTCTCCTGAGACCCTGGTAAAAGGTGACATTAAATGGTGTATAGAAACATTTATGTACATATCTACCACGGATAGGGAAGAAAAGGAGCTGGTTAAGGGCACAGTTAGGGCCCACCAGCTCTGTAAAACAACACCCTTCATGGAACCTTATCTAGGATTTGTCACAAATGCAAATCACCGTTTCCTTCTAACTAGATTTAGATTGAATCAATTACATCTCCTGATTGGAGTTAAGAAAGGTTGGAAAAGGGCATTGGACCTTGGCCCTTGTTCTTGTGATAATTTTTCCCCTCAGGATATGATACACTTTTTCTTCTTTTGTGAGCACTTTATTGATATTAGGAAACGTTTTTTAATCCCTATATTAAGAAACAAAGGCTTTCTTCAAGTGAGACCTGCTTTCTTATATCTTCAGTTGTTAAACAATGTATGGGAAACTTTTAATATTGCGAACTTTTTAACTGTGGTAATTCGCTCCTTGAAGAAATGAACTGTACCCTTTTAATGTTTTTTAATTGGACACGTTGCCCAGTTAAATTTATTTGTGTCAATGTGATTTTTAGGCACAGTAATCCACTATAATGAACTTTGTATTTTTAAAAATGTATTTATTGTAGTATGCTTTTATGGTTTGCACTTAAACCGAATAAAGACTTTATGACTGACTGATTGCAGCAATTAAAACAAGCATTGACATAGCCAATAGGTCTCGCTTTTGGGACCTAATAAGTGTTTAGTTATGCAACTGTTGCATGGTTAAACACTTATAAGGTCCCAAAGGCGAGACCTATTGGCTATGCCAATGCTTGTTGAAATATGCCATTAAGGTTTTTTCAGAGTGGTTACCCTTTTGGTTTTGTTGCTTGATGCACCCCTCATCTCATGGTGTACCCTAGTGTGTGGCCTCCATCTGCTTGCACACTTCCGCGTACCAGTGCCTGATAGCTCTCCATAGTACACAGACAGGCTCAACTCACTCCACCAAACTCCACTCCCACTATGAGTCCTGCACAGGTCTGGGCATTACTGGTACATGAAGAGCATCTCCAGTGTTTCTTCAGCTCCTAATCTGGCAACTTATCAGTGCAGCCTCCCCCGCATTCTCTCTGGTCATTGAATGAGTGTAGCTCTGGAGAGCTCACACAACCGACTTTAACCTGTAACCTCGCAGAGCACGCGATTCCAGGGCAGGGACTCCCTAGTTACTTTATTATGTTGATCTCCCAGCCTGTCCTCAATTACCTTACATCAGAAACTGCAAAATCCCTACATTGGTGTCTCTTGCGCTCTTGCCTCTTCGTGCACAGTTCCATGAACGGCATTGCGCGCAAGGTAGGAGAAAGAGATATTCTGAGGCAGTGGAAAGAGATATTCTTACCTGACCTCGCTCCCGGCATCGCCCTCATCCTCCAGCTCCTGTGGTGGATTACCTGTCTGGCTGTTGCCCCTTCATCCTGAATGCACTGTCTGCACTCGTCATGGTGGAACATTATAATAAGAGGTCAAATAAAATCACAAGCTAAGAGTATGTTGAGTTAACAAATAGTCTGTTCTTCAGCAGTGAAAGATATTACCTCTTAACATAGGCTGGCAGCACAACCGCCACTGTGTACGATACTTAGCATGCCCGTCGTCTCAAAGCGCCCACAAAAGGCAAAAAGTTTGCATCATATAAAACATCTAGGGCCATATGTACAAAAGGATTTAGATTTTCTTAATTGACCGAATCGCAATTTTGGTCCATTAAGAATTGCTAAATTGCCTTTCCATATGTACAAAAGCAGAAAGGGAATCGCAAATAGGGATTTCCTATTTGCGATTTTTTAAGCACATGCACAAAGTATTTTCTAAATGCAACATGGGCATTTAGGAAATGCTATTACCATCAACTCCAAGTCAATGGTAACCTTGTGCAATTTTAAAAAATGCACCCAAAATGCATTTTTTAAAGTCCTATGTAGCTCGCACATGCCCCTAGGGCATTTGTGCGCCTTACATGTGTACCACTTTTTTAGGGGTGCATCAAGGGAGGCCTTAGGCCCTTAGGCACCCTTAGTTTACATTTCCTATTTTGAGATTTCCTATCAGGATATTGCGAATTTGGAAGTGCAAAACCATTCGTACCTATGGACTTTATGTCCATAGGAACTAATGGTTTAGCATTTCCTAAATAGCAATTTCCTACTAGCGATTCCTACTCTGTAGGAATGGCTATTAGGAAATCTTTATTTTTGTACATTCCATTTTGCATTTCCTAAATAGCGATTTTTGGGGATTCACTATTTAGGAAATGCAAAATGGAAATTTTGTATATATTGTCCCCAAATGCATAAAGTAAACAGAAGTGCAAAAGTATTTGGATTTTTTTTCTTCCTCCGCCCTTTCTCCCAAAATCAGGGAACATTGAGGTTTACTCTTTGTACATAATATGTAGAGATGTTTTAAAGCATGGGCAAAGTGGGCTCTGGTCCAGGGCCCCAGCCTCTCGGAGGGCCGCCTGATGTACGAGTTACTTACCTACGGTAACGATGTATCTGGTAGAGACGTTGTCTAGCCGCAGATTCCTTAACTTAGAATATCCCCAGGCGACAGACTGGATCCGGAATTTTTTTTTTGCAGCACCTCTGCGCGCTGGGGGACGGCGCCACACTACCCCACCCTGACGTTGTCCACGTATGTTTTCTTTGGAGAAACTTTTCTGAGGTACAACACGGAGCCGCTAACAACAAACTGTGAAAGTATGGGAACAGTGTGTGAGGGATGAAAAATCCGTGAATAAAGAAGGAGGATGGTGCAAGACACCATCGTAAAAGACAGTTAGACACTGCCTACATATAAGTGAAAAAGCTGTGAGAAAGAACCCCGCAAGCTAAGCGAAGACCCTTCCCAAGTGCAACAAGGGAAGAATATCTCAACAGACAGAAATAGACTGTTATTACCATGCAGAACAACAGACAGAAATAAACTGTCATTACCATGTAAAACTGTGTCGTCTAGCAATAACGGAGCACAGAGAGAACAATAGTCCACCGCAGGAAGGTATGAAAAGACTGGCACTGCCCCTATAGTAATGGAGGTCTGAGACAGAGGTCAACAGATTCCCAAAAAAGACGACTGTAGAGGAGACCAGAACCCTGAGCCAATAGAGAAGGCGGGAGGGAGGGAAGGCAGCAGGAGAAGAAAAGATAATGAAGAAGAATCTCCTGGGAGTCAGCTGTATTATGGCAATTCTCAAAGGGACGCAGAAATCTTAGCACCCGTGAGAGAAAAACCAATGGCAACTGAAAGAGGCCAGCGGAGAACCCCACTTGGCAAGATCCTCGCAGAACGGGGAGGCTGGGTGGGCGTTAAGGAATTTGCGCTAGACAACGTCTCTACCAGATACATCGTTACCGAAGGTAAGTAACTCGTACATCTGATAGAGACATCTAGCTTCAGATTCCTTAACTAAGAATAGATACCCCTGCCATACCCCAAAGGGGAGGTGGGTCTGCGACAGAACAACAGAAAGCGCCAAACACTTGAGCCGGCAACAGAGTGACGGACAATGGGGAAGGCTGTGGTGGAACAGCCAGACAGCAACCCAAGTAGCTCGGAAGAGCAAGACATCCTAAAAATGCCAGCCATATACCAGAAAAAAAGAAAGAGAGAGGAAGAAGGACCACTCTCAGCTTAATGGCGCACTATGTGAACACCGACCAAAGGTTGAGAAGAAACATGAAGAGATGCATCCAGAGCCTACCAGGCTAGCCCACGGAAGGAAGGCCGGAGAGGCTACAACCAAGGACCAAAGGTCAAGAGTAGAAATCAGCAATGTTTTTAGAATTGCAGGCCAAGATAAGAAACACGTCCCAAAAGGAAGAAACAGGGGCAACCAGTAATAATATTAGGCATGCTGATGCGGGCCACCACAGAAACATGCACAGAGCAAACAGCCACAGAGACAATAAGGTGGAGTAGCTAAAATAAGCTTAAAACTGCCACAGAGACCATAAGGTGGCGTAGCTAAAATAAGCATAAGGCTGCTCGACCAGGCGAGATCCAAAACACAAAATACAGATATGTAGGGTGTAGACCTAGGACTTTTGATATCAGAAGATTTGTCTTGCATGCCCAGCTGATATAATATAGGGTGAACTTAAAGAAGGAGGCACGCCCGAAGGAATGTGCAGCAGAAGCACCAAACTACTAAGGCGTAGAAACAGAGAGAGAACCTCAGAATTCCAGACCACACCCTCCGACTGGAAGGAAAGTAATCCGTGTCCAGAAGAGAGAATCGATCAGTAACTGAACAGGAAGAAGGGAGCAGTGTAAAACCGGGGAACCACCCCAGTAAGTAGAACGCAAAAAGGGCCTTATTGGCAATGCCGCATGCAGCACTGAAAAGCTCCCTAAAACATGGAGATTTCGGACCAGACCTTGCAGCCTGGAAGAGAGGTGAAGAGTGAGGAAGCAGAGTACCCATGGAACTTGTATATATACATAAATACATATATATAGCAAAAACAGGTAAACCAGCCACGACTATGCAACATGGTTGTAGAGGAACACACCTGGTGCAGTAATGGCAGATGGAAGGTGCCTTTCAAGCGTGATGAACACCCCGAAAAACCTCCCAAAGAGGAGAATGAAGCAAATAAGCAAGATGACCCATGACGTATAGAAGAGGACACCGAGGTACAACATTGAGCACCGTACAACAGCAGATAACATTAAGCACCGTACAACGGCAGATAAGAGCACTAGAGGACGCATAAAGGCCAAGGAATCTCTTATGCCCAGTTGACATAAACAGAGCTATGTAATAGCAAACAAGTACCCCACACAGAGTATGCACACCCCAACAACAGGGAACACCTATTAGGACAAGCCACAGACAGGGGAACAATCTGTGGAACACTGCCACAGTAGGTTAACTGCCAGTTTAAAACGCATAATGCATCCAAAAGGATGCTAAATGAAAGGGTAATCATCCCCGATCATGCGAAAGGAAGACTTGAGGCTTACTAAAAGCCTAAAACACATAACGCATCAAAAGGATGCTAATTGAAAAGGTACCACCCCAGAACAAACTCCTGAGGAACACAGGCTTAAGGGGCGGGGGACGAAGGCCTGCAAGGAGGCGCTGAACAGCCGAGTTGGCATGAGCATCAAACAATAAAATCCCATCAAAGGGTAAATCAACAAGTCTCTTCCGGATATTCTCCGGAAAGACGCTATCCCGTAACCAAGCATGGCGCCGCAAGGCGACTGAACCAGCCATAGCCTGGCCTAAGGAATCAGCAGTGTCCAAGGCGGAGCGGATTGTAAACTCAGCAAGGTCACAGCCATCCCGGAGAAGATGAAGGAAATCAACACGAGCGCCTTCAGTCCTGGTGGAGAGCAAAGACTCTGCAGAGTCCCACAGGGCAGAGGTAGCCTGAGCCAGGACCCACATTGTATTTAGTGGCTGTAGTGCAGCACTAGTGGAGGCAAAGATGTTCCGACCCCATGACTCAAGCCATCTGGACTCCCAGGAGGGAGGAAGCATTAGCCGGGGCAAGGAAGGAAAGGCAGTTTGCAAAACAAACCCCTGCACGTCTGGATGCACAAATAAGCAGACCGGATCATGTGGAGCAGGACGGTGGCGGTGCAAGACCGAACGAGCCACCGGATCACAGGAAGCTGGCCGAACCCAGGTACCCAAAAGGGCATCATAAAGAGAAGCTTCAAAGGGCAGAAGCGACTCCACATTCCCTGGCCCACGGTGAAGGACGTCAAGTAAAGGGTCCATAGACAAGGGCGCCGAAGGGGGTTGCATGTTCAAAATCCAAGTGGCCAAGGAGACCACTCTGAGAAAAGCCGCACCAGCCTTGGTAGCCCTCCGAGGAGGGGTTAGTAGCTCATCAGTAGGTGAGGGCTGTAAGCTAACCCTCTCAAGACAGTGAGGGTGCGACCAATGCCCAACTGAGGGGAGCCCCATTGACGAATGGGGGTCCTGATGAGGCTCTTGAAGAGGCAAGGAGCCTGCCGGGTGCGGGTGCGCTTGAGGAGGTGGGTATCCTGCCGGATCCACATATTCTAAGGGAGGCACAGGCAAGAATACATCCGGCGTTGCAGGGCGTGAGGCCTATGCCAAACTCTCTCCAGATGCTTCTGGAGAAGAGTCAACACCACGGCGTCGATGCGGCACCAAAACGACTTTAGCCGCTTTTGACTGACCAGGAGAGCTGCACACGGCCGGGCTTGGCTCCGCTGTGTGTCTGAGGCCGGGCTTGGCTCCGCCGACCTTCGTTGTGGTGTTGAGAGGGCCAGGCTTTGCTCCGCTGGTGGCCTGGCCGGGCTTGGCTCCGCCGGGCCACGTAGACTACAACCCCCAGCAGCCCCTTGCGGCAAGGACGCCGCCGCGCAGGCAAACAGGAAGCGCCTGGGGCGCATAATGGATCCCTTGCGACGGAGAACGGCGGGAGCCGCTTTTGACTGACCAGGAGAGCTGCACACGGCCGGGCTTGGCTCCGCTGTGTGTCTGAGGCCGGGCTTGGCTCCGCCGACCTTCGTTGTGGTGTTGAGAGGGCCGGGCTTTGCTCCGCTGGTGGCCTGGCCGGGCTTGGCTCTGCTGGGCCACGTAGACTACAACCCCCAGCAGCCCCTTGCGGCAAGGACGCCGCCGCGCAGGCAAACAGGAAGCGCCTGGGGCGCATAAAGGATCACTTGCTCCCTCGTCCCGCGGGACGCGCACGGGCGCGCCCGGGAGAAGCCCGGGACAAGGGCGGGGCCGTCTGTGGCCGTCAGAGGCCATAGGAGGCTGGGCTGGGCCACGGACTTTGGCTTGCATTACTCAGATCCTGGACTTTTAGTAAGACACTACTTTTAATATTGGTTATTGTTTGTTTTATGTTTGTTGGCCCTATTGACATCTTAGTTTTCTACAATAACTAGATAAGTTACTGTTGTTCAAATTACTCTGTAGTCAGTACTTGCTGGTCCTATTATGTCCAAGCTTAGGTCTTCAAAACCAGCGGCAATTAATGACACAAGGACAATGGACAACTATCTTGTTAAGGTAGTCAGCAAGATTAATAAGGATAGGAGACTATCACTAAGCAGGGTAAGCCCAGAAATGTCACCTACAAGGCTGAGTACGCCTACCACACCGTCGCCCCACCCAGACAGTGGCTTGGCTAACTCTAATAATGTTGACACAAATAACGATGTATCCATCATAGTGTCAACAGAAGAGCGGGAAATTTTAACTGAATCTATTCCAAGTCAGAGTTCGACACCCTCCCTAAGGCTCTCACCAACTCAATCTCCCGTACGGAGAATGGTGCGTGCTTGTAGGAAGGCACCTGTCAAAAGGGTGGTGGGACGGAAGACCAAAAAGGCAGGCACAACATCACTCAGCAGGGGAGACACTCCAGAGTCCATAAACAATGTCGAGGGAAGTACCCTGCATCCAGCCCATATTGAACTCTTGGCAACCATCCTTGAGTCCAAATTAGAGGCACTGATTAGACCATTGGTGGCAAAGTTAGAACTAGTTGCCCAAGAGGTCACTAGACTGGAAGGTCTCCTAGATTCCCATATGACCCGGTCTTCCATCCTGACGAGCCCTCAACCTGGCCCATCGGGTCCTATGGGCAACAGTACAGCGGGACCCGTAGCATCTGTATCAGCATCTGTATCAGCTAGTACCAGGGTTAGTGGCACAGGGGCTATTGCTCAGGCTCCCTCAGTCGTAAACGCACTGAATACCCCACCTTCTAACCTACCACCAGTGGGAACTGCAATAGCACAAACATCAGTACAACCACAAATAGCACAAAAAGGCAGTCAGAATAACTTAGCAGGGGGAGATATTGCCGGGAGAAGTAGACCTAGGAGGAAAAACGTTGTCAACCTCCCACCGGAGTGTGTCCCATACACTGTGGTACTAAGAAATGTCCCAGAGGTTGACTCTTGCCTGACTGATCCTAGGCTAGAAACCCATGCTGCCCTAAAAAATAAAACACTTGCCTGGCTGAATAGGAATTGTGGTTTTCCGCTTGCCTTTTCAAATGATATAATATCCACTCGTAGAGTCAGTTGGATTGGCAACGGAAGAAAAAATACAAGAGGGGATTGCGTCATTGTAAATTTTAAACATCCACAACATGTTGCAACAGTCCTCCTTAGAGCTGCCTCTTTACCAACCCTGGAAAATTCTGTATGTGCTAGACCACTTGGCTTCTTCTATAACCACCTGGATAACACCCAATACCGACTGCCTCATCAGCAAAGGTATCCTGTAAATGGGCACGGAAGGGGGATGGCTGGTTGTGTTCCGAATGTACCTCTGAATGTACCTCTGCATCAAAATAGTGGGGACTTATATCGTTATCAGTTAGCTAATAGGCAGTTTGATAATACTCTACCTCTTTACAATCGTTATACTGCTTTATCATCACTGGAGGAAAATGATTGACTGCCCGATGCCTCGGGGAATTCTATCCAGTTATCAGCATCGTCCCTTAAAATTGCTACATGGAACATTGCCGGTATAAAGAATAAAATTGGGAATGCTGAATGGCTAATGTCATTAAAATCTTTTGATGTCATTGCCCTACAAGAGACTTGGGACCATACGAACAGCTTCTCTTTGGATGGCTATAGCCACTTTTGCAACCCAGCTATTAGTAGTGTGGCAGGAAGATCTAAGGGGGGCTTGCTAAGTCTATTTAAACTGGACATAAAAGGCACACTAACTCAGTGTTCTTCGGGTTCTGAAAACTGTTTGATTGTCGAACTTTCTACTCAAGATAAGGCCAAGATTCTTTTTGTTAATTTTTATAATTCACATGCAAATGAGTGTACCAGTCAAAATTTGGAAGTACTGGATACATTTTTGTCAGTCTACAGTGTTAACGTAAATACTTTTGAATTAATATTATTAGGGGACTTCAATATACACCCATGCACCCTACCATGCATTAGCCAGGATGATGAAGGCCCCCCCCCCTCTCCTCATCTGTTCATCTGGAACATACCAGGCATGGAGAGCATCTTGAAACCTTTCTTGCAAGATGGAATTTATATGAGTCAGGCTGCGGGGATGGAAAAAATAGGTCCCCTACGTTTAAGGGAAAAGATATGGGTACTATTATAGATTATATTTTTGTGTCTTCTTATTTGTTAAATAATGTGATAAATTATTACACAGAGGTATCAGCTTTTAGCGATCATCATCCTGTTTTACTTGAAGTGAAGCATACAGATTTAATTTCCTTAAAAACAGTAAAAGTTAGAGGGGGAGTAAACCTCACGGTAAAAGACCAGAACCGTAGGTTGAAATGGACAAAAATAGTCCCTGAAACCTTTCTTCAAGAGGTTTTGTCCAAAGTAGAGGATGAAGTTGCAATATGCTTAGCGAATAGAACACAATGCAAAGAGGTTATAGCGGCATTTGATAATATCTGCATAGAAATTAACCGTAGTCTTCAGAATAAATCCAGGCAGAAGTCGCTAGTGGGCAAAAGATGGTTCGACAAGAAATGCTCAAAAACGCATGGAGTACTACTAAAAGCCCTGAAAGCAACTCCCAAAATTCGTGCAGATATAGCTAGTGCAAGGATTGCTTACAAAAAAACTATCCTAGAAAGAAAGAGGGACCTGAAAGACAATGCTTTGGCCCAACTTCTTGAACCAGAAACTCTAAAAAATAGTGGCCGATTCTGGAAAATAATAAATCAGCCACTCTTTTCTGATGACCCAAACACCCCCTTAGAGGCAAATATTTCAGATGAGGGCTGGATCAAACATTTTAGACAGATATATACAGAAACTAGCAGTGCTGCCACCTCTGCTGTCATTTCAGAAGTTGAGGTAGTGGAACTCTGTACTGCTGAGGCTGCCGTCACTTTTGTGGCAGCAGAAGTGGAAAGGGCAATAGATTTGACCCTGAAAAACAAAGCACCGGGCCCTGACGGGGTACCAGGGGATGTCTTCAAAAGTGCACCGAAATTTTGGTCTAAAGTCTTATGTAATGTTTTTAATGCTCTTACAAATGACAAAATCCCGGACTCCTGGAAAAAATCCATCATTATACCGGTCTTTAAAAAGGGTAACAGGCAAGACCCATCCTGTTACAGACCCATTTCATTGATTGACTCATCGGTGAAAATATTGGGCCGGGTTATTTTATCAAAACTGAATGATTGGTTAACCGAGAAAGGGGTCCTATCAAACGTTCAGTATGGTTTTAGATCCAAAAGGAGCACAATAGATCAAGACTTTAATTTGCACTTACTAGTAGAAAAATATACGAGGGCCAAGGAGGGGTCCATGTACTTGGGGTTCATGGACCTCTCGTCAGCTTTTGACCTTGGAAATCGTTCCAAACTATGGAAAATTTTGCTCGATATGGGACTGGACAGGGCCCTTGTTAGTCTTCTAGCAGACTTACATACCGATCTAATAGCTTCTGTTAGAGTTACCGCGGAGGGGCGTTGCACGAGTCATTTTAAATCAGAAAGGGGAGTTAGGCAGGGGTGCATTTTGGCACCCCTCCTATTTACTGTTTATATAAATGCCCTGGAACCTACCCTAAAAGAGGCAACCCTTGACATCCCACGTATAGGAGAACTTGGAATTCCAGTTCTTCTATACGCGGACGATGCCGTCTTGCTCTCACGTACTGGTGTTGGTCTTCAACGATTATTGGATGCTTTTGAGGACTTTATGGGTTCCTTGGACCTAAAGATTAATGTCAAAAAGTCTCAAATTATGATAATGGGCAAGGGCAAAAATAACAAGTTCTCAAAAATATTTACTTGTGGGAAACAAGAGCTTTGCAGAGTAGCCACTTTTCCCTACCTGGGGATCACTTTTGATGAGAGAGGCACCTGGGGTCCCCAGATAAAAAATAGAAACATCTCCCTTGCTAGATCATCTTCTGCACTCCAGGGCTTTACAAAAAAATTGGGAGCAAGGCCAATAGTAACTCTGCTAAAAATCTATAAAGCAAAATGTCTTGCTGTTGCTACATATGGAAGTGCTATTTGGGGTAACTGTTCTACGGAAAGTATACAGATCACTGAGAACAAATTTTTAAGATCTGTTCTCTCTGTACCACAGTCCACTTCAACATATATTGTTCACACTGAACTTGGTGTAGGATATATCTCAGACCTGATCAAAGTGGCCCCTGTTCTGGCGTGGCTAAAGACCTGGTTGAACCAAGAAATCCCCCTTAACCATATCATCCTAAAAGACTGCTTGCAGCTGGATAGAGTAAACAAAATACCGTGGCTAGTTTACATTAAAAACTGTCTTGTTAAGTTAGGGAGACCAGATCTCTTTTTTTCCCCGGCCTCGATAACTGCTAAAGACATTGTTATGATTAAAGGTATGATGGGAGAATTGCTAAGTCTGGAAAGGGAACAAGTAGAACTTGAGAAACCAACGGTGCGGACTAGCATTATTTTGAGCACTCATGCAGGCCCTGAACTATACTTAACTACTGTAAACCAACTTTATCATCGTTTTCTTTTAACCCGTTTTCGGTTTAATTTGATCCATTTAACCCTTGGACACTTCCCAACCTGGTGTACTCCCGAAAATGCAATGCTGTGTAAGTGTGATAACTTTTCGACCCAGAACACACTGCACTTTTTGATGTTCTGCGATCACTACACGCCACTAAGAAGGAAATATTTGATCCCGATCCTAAAGGAGGCAGGGTTTATACAGGTTAAGCCAGCACTCCTGTTTTTACAGTTATTACAGACCCCCAGGATTATGTTCCATGTTGCTAGTTTTCTAGTGGGGGCTGTTAGGATCAAGAAAAGGAAGTTGTCCAATAATCCAACTAATATGGTTCTATAATGGTTGAATTTTAATATTGTCCATATGAAATGCTTACTTCATGAAATTAATATACATAAATGTAACATGCAAGTGATGTGAATAGATTGTTTTATCTAACTGACCTCTTTTTAATACATTTTAATAATTGAGTTTTTAAAAAGAACATACTTCTTTTGTATTCTTTTTGTGTAAATAGATATAGTATGTAAATTTATCATGATTTGACTTTGTATTAATTATGAATTGATGATTGTGTGAAATTGTATTGTTCCTATGTCTTTTTATGATACTAATTTATCGAAAATAAAGTATTTTGACTGACTGACTACTTTAGTCGGCGCCGATCGAGCTACGTCCGGCGCCGACTCGACTCCATCCGGCGTCGAGTCAGTTCCGTCCGGCGCCAAATCCACGACAAGCTTCCCTTACCAAGAAGGAGAAGGTGCCGGAGTCGGGGAAGCAAGCCTCCGGCACCGTACCGGCGCCGACTCAGCCTCAATCACAACTGGCTCTGACTCCGAAGAAAGAAGCGGAGGCAAAGCCGGGGAGGCGACCAGCCCTCCTTCCGAAGAAGGAGAAGGCGCCGGGAAGGCATGCCTCCGGCGACGCACCGGCACCGCCTCAGCCTCAACCACAACAGGCTCCGACTCCGAAGAAAGAAGCAGAAGCAGAGCCGGGGAGGTGAATCTACGGCTGCCTGCCCAGAAGGCCGAGGCGTGCACAAAGCAAGGCTTTGAGCACCAGAAACCACCTGCGACGCCAAAGGTAGCCCCACGGGACTATGCAGCGCACCAGGGGTGCAATGGGTCGTAGAGGGAGACCCAGCCGGGCCGCACCCTGACAACGCCATGTGGATCGTAGAGGGGGACCCAACCGGGCCGCACCCTGACGATACCACATCTCCGACGTCCCTGTAGGGCAAGGGCGCATTTGACACCGGGGGCGAACCCACCGGCGAATCCGTCAGGGACCCCACAGGTAGCGGTGGCACCGACGATGCCCTAGGGACGGGAGAGGACCCAAGGGAGGCCTGCAGAGCTGTGGTATAGGCCTCCATCAGGGCCTGAGTCACCCCACACACTCGGATAGGGCAGCTAGAGGGGGGAAGACTGTCGGGGGCGCACGTCCAGAAAGTTCCGGTAACCAGTGCCCTGAAAACAGATGAAAGTGAGGTTGAGGACCTCTGGGACATGTGCCACGACTTACCAAGAAATGGTGAACGACGGCCCCAGGCCCCAGAGGGTGATCGACGGCTGAACTGCGTTGAAGAGGCCGTGGGACAAGACGACTGCGACCGAGCAAGCCGTGCCAAAAGAAGCTTCATCCGGCGCTCCCACCAGGACTTCGGCCTGAGGTGTTGGCAGGAGTCACAGTCCGTGGAGTCGTGGTGCTCGCCCAGACACCACATACAGATAAGATGTGGGTGCATCGCGGACATTTGCCGTGAACAGGAAGTACAAGATTTAAAGCCCGAAGGCATCGCACACTGTTCCAGATGTGAAGAGTCTAAAAAGGGCCTGATAACAGGCCAGAGGAACCGCTCACTCTGAATCCGCGTTGTACGCGGAAAAGAAGGAAACTGACGTCAGTGCGCCGGGAGGGACTTATATGACCTCGCTGACGTCACAGACGTGGACGACGTCATGGTTGGGTCGTGTGGTGCCGCCCCCCGGCGCACAGAGGTGCTGCTGCTGCAAAAAAAATTACGGATCCAGTATGACGCCTGGGGATATTCTAAGTTAAGGAATCTGTGGCTAGATGTATCTATCAGATAGATCAGGCTTTGTTCACCACACAGTCCTGCCCCTTGAATGATTCTTAAACATAGATTTTTGAAATACCATTTTCCTTTCATTTATTTTCAATAGGGGTGATGTGTGTGAGCCTTTTACAGACATTTGGTAGAGAAATGTTTTGTTTATGTTTTTCAACACCATTCAACAATAAAAAAAGTTCCTATTAGATCAAAATAGGAACTCACATATGAAAAATGGTAGGAAGTTGCACAGATTACTTGCAATAATATTAGTGATCTGCTGCTGTATTGCAATGTTGAAAATACGGATCGCTATCCCTGAATATTAGATGGAAACACATTTAGGGTTTGGGCGAGTGTGCCTGGGCAGTGAAAGTGACATGGCCAGAGAGGGATGAAAAAGATGAAATTGGATCATAAATGTAAAGCTGCTCCAAGCAGGGGCCCTCATAATACGTTTGGCCCAGGCCCCCAAAATCCTTAAGATGTCCCTAATAATATGCTTATGTTCCTGAGAACCCCATCCGATCTCATGATAAAAAGAGGTGGCTGTGGTGTGTTTGGTCTAGATCAAAGCTAGCTAGTGCGGTTGTGTTGTTGCCGCACCTTGTGCACATGACTTACAAGATGTGCCTGTGTTTACAATCAACAGCATTCACCTCTGGCTCTGTACCTCGTTTGCCGTGGTTCTGTGGCGCTTGCCTCGAGTTCCTGTATTTCCTATTTTTATATTACATTCCATGCGGATAAATTAATAAAAGCGTTAGCCGCACGTGCATTCAAACACAGAGATATGCAATTCTCATACCCACCACTTCTCTAACTATTTTATCGATGCTTTGGATCTAATTCCTCAACAGCACATCAATTTGTGACTTATTCTGCATACATGTATTTTGGATACATTTCAATGTAAACATTGCTCTGACACAATTTAATTATTGCCTCTCTTGCGCAAACATTCTACAGATATCCGCTTTCTGCTGTACCATGTCGCATGTTTATAATTTTTCTCCCAGTATACATATCACTGAATGTATAAAACTGTTCTCACACCAATTTATTAGCTGTTTCTGTTGTCATTATCGTTTTGCATATATTTGCCCTCTAATTATAATTAATGTATCCTTGTCACACGGTTCGCCTTTATGCCGATACTCTCACACATACTAAGTGCAAGCTCGTTTCCTTCTCCAATACTTTTGTTACGCATTACCAATGGTTGTCTACATCACCCCTTTTGCATTACCCCACCCCTTCGTCACCCTTTCCCTGCTCCTGCCTCCTGGTCCCCGCCCCCTTACTCGATACCGCTGCCCCGCGACCGTTTCCACAACCACGGCTTCTAAGATGCGTGCGCACGCACATTATCACATGACCTTCTTCGAATCCTTTTACTCCACTTCCTGGTTGTTATCCACCACACACCGCACTTGACCGTGGCGGATACCAGCCGATTCAGACGCCCTCTGTTCCCGACTGAAGCTCTATTTACTAGGTAAGCCAACGCCACCAGGATCTCGCCCCCCACCCCTCTACCAACCCCCCCTCGCCCGGGGTCGATCGGACCCAATTCTCATTTGCCCCGTTTTCTCCAACAGAGCCTTAACCGTTCAATCAGTGTTTTTCCCGCCGAGGTTTTCCCGGACACGGTTCCTGAGCTCGAATTTTACTACAATTCAGGTACTGTACTAGCTAAACCACCCCACCCTGGTCACGCCCACCTCCCATTCTCCCCCCCAGTTCGTTTGGACCCAACTTTCCCCTTTTCTCCCACAGACCCGCATCAGTGCCTCCCCGCCTACGCCATCCCAGACATGGCTCCTGAGCTCAACTCGTTGCAACAATTCAGGTACTTGATACACTATTAGTGGCTGCCCTTCGTTCTTTCTCCGTACCATTTACTCACACTAGTGCCCTTTTTACACAGATGGATTAAAACCCGGTTCCCTGGATAGGCCAATACATAGCAATACATGGCTCCTCCGCTCTCCCAGGTACTCGCGATTTCTGCCGTGTACCACGCTAGCTATCCCCCTCACAGATCACCCTTTCAGCAATTTACGCCAGGCGATTTCTTCTTGATACATATCTTGCTATGCCTTAAGAGGCCTTCTCATTCTACTCTTGCTGCTTCTTAAGGATAGCACAAACCCAGGTACTCGCGATTTCTGCCGCGTACCACGCTAGCTATCCCCCTCACAGATCACCCTTTCAGCAATTTACACCAGGCGATTTCTTCTTGATACATATCTTGCTATGCCTTAAGAGGCCTTCTCATTCTACTCTTGCTGCTCCTTAAGGATAGCACAAACCTTCGCTCCTTTTCCCAGCGCCCTACCCAACCCCTGTTTTCCTCATCTTCCCATCCCTTGCCCATCCTTTCTCCTTCTTGTGCAGCACCGCCTTTATCATGCCAAACCGGTCCTGATGATGATCCCAAGTTACTGGGAAACGCCTTCGACCTGTCAGCGCAATTGATGGCACACTTCTCATGTGGGTCTTTGAATAACTGCCTATTAATTCCCAAAAAATTGCGAACTTCTGACTAGAACCTCTGATTTCACTGTATATTTGTTCACTTCACTTTGCGCCGTTCCTAGCTGATTTCACATTGTCACTTGCGTCGCCACACCGTTGTGTCACGAACACACTCGAGCACCAAGTACAATTCGGGTTGTTCACGCAAATTTATTTTGCTTGCAGTGCTGTTACAACTGTAATTTGCCCTTTTTATTTTATGTTCCTTTGCCCTTGTCATTTCTGTTTGCTAAATACATGATGCCATGTGCATATTTTTCAAAGGGAACCGACTGAGAATCTCCCCTTCTTTCTTGCAATGCTTTGCACATGCATTCCTAACTGTCTTCTTTAAATGAAACCAGTTGAGAAATTGTTTTTGTCTCTCGTGATCCGTACACAAGGCACTTTTTGTGATTTTGTACACAACAGCTTTTTGACCAATCATGTTGCGGTGCCTCCGGTTCTGCAGTTCTTGCGGCACGTGCTTTCCCATGCGAAAGAGCGCATTGACCCCTCCCCCCTACCCCAGGCGCGCAACACCCATTGGATTCAAAGGGCTTCAGCCCCCCCCCGTCGTGTCTGGCAGCCCGGGATGAGGCAGCTTCCCGGGCAAAAAAGCAGCCGCACCCGAGCACTTCACAGGTCTTTAAAAGACCATTTGCATGTTAATGAGGCCTCGCTGTTGTTTCACCCCTTCTAAGAGCCCCTGCAGCTCCACTCTGCCTATTGTTTAAAGTTAGCCCCCCCCGAAATTTTTGCTCAGCCCCCCCCGAAATTTGGCTCTAGTTGCGCCTCTGCCCTACCCACACTTAAGACATCACAAGTAAATGCTTGTTTGAACGTGAAGGATGCGACCAGGAACTCGCGCTGCCTGCTGCCATTTTGTTTTCCTTTAAAAACAGACACTGTGACGGTGCCATCAAAGAAAGCCGTGACTGTACGTTACTTCAGCCACGTGTTCAGCGACAGCAGCCCATTCATAACCAACATTTCTGAGCTGTGATTTTGAAAGAGCAGGGCCTGCTTTTCTTAACATCTTCACCACCTGTCCCACTTTTCTCTTTCATTATTAATTTAACCCTTTCTCTTAACCCTTATTACTTCCCTATTCTGAATTTTTTTAATTGTTCATTCTTTTATTTCGATGTTTCTCCCGACTTTATTGTTTTCAGAAATTCAATTTCCGATTTAATCACGTCACTGTTCCCATGAGAGACAGACACACAAATGCCAAATACCACATTAACTCACTGAATCGTCTTTGCCGGCGTCCGAGCTCCATAACACCCTGCTGCAGTAATGTAAACCGTTTGAGACAATTTGCTGAGGATTAGCAGCATCTTGTCTGTTTTTGGGGCTGTGTTCATACCTTTTGCTCTCCTGAGAGTCTCCTCAAGAAAACATGAACATTTTAATTTTACAGCTGCAGACTTCCAAACCGGGTCTGCATCACGTGGTGACAGGTGCTTCACTGGGGGACAGGAGTTGTAAATGAAGAGACTTTCCCTCTAATTCAGCTCCCTTCCTTGGAGTCGGTAGAGTTGTCCTAGAGGGTAGAATAAGGGGTGTTTGTCACAGCGGTCCTTATGTAGCTTATACCTCCTGGAATACCCTTTCACCTGGGTCAGCACTGGGCTCTAGACACAGCCAGACGGGAACTCTAACTATGTAATAAAATATCCAACGCGTTCACCTCTTACTTGACCATGGGAAACAAGGGAGCTTTGATGGGTAGCATTGGCAGAGGTGTCCCCAAGGAGGAAACAATGTTCTCACCAAGCCAACATGTTCAAATGTCTTACAAGACGATCACTTGCCATCTACCTGTCTGCCGCGAAGTCCCTTACAAGTTAAGATGCCTTGAGGCTGATTGGTTCATTTGTCACCAATCGTGAGACTGGAACAGGACATGGAACATAATTAATGCAAAAAAGATATGGGACAGTTTTTAATGTTTTGAAATATTTCAAGACTACATGTTCACAATTGATTGGTAAACTTTTTTGCTTTCTCAAATTTTCTTTAAAATGCACTAGTTGCCACAGTTTTTTTCAAATGTATATTTTGGGAGCCCCCCCCCCCCCTCAAACAATGCCCCCTTTCGTCAGTTGGACTGGCTCGCTTTGCTCGCTAGCGACATGACTCATCCCCAACTTTTACACCCCACCACTTTCAAAGCTTATCAGTCACCACTGACAGCTGTACTGATTGAGATAAGCTTTAGAACGTTCATGTTCATTCACTCTGCTACTTTCACTAGAAATTACTGAATACTGGAACTTGCCATATTGAGAGTGGTATCTGATCTCATGATGCGTTTTGTATCACCCACCTATGTCATAAACGTGAGCCCAAAGGAAAAAATGGCGAAGGCCAGTTGGTCGACAGAAAGGTTGAACAAGGGTAGTCTGTGAGTGGAGTCTTGAGGGACTGCAAAAGACACACAATTGATGGACGGAATGCAGAACAAATCAAAACATTCACCCCCAGTCAAGAGATCTGGGTTATATCCATCATTCCTTTGCTCACCATGCCACCCCAGTTTAGACCTGGCCATATGCAAATCAGTCTTGACCCTGTGCCTCATGGGAACAGTCCAGCCCGAACTGCTAAGCCAGGTCCTCCCTGGACCGGAAACAAGCATCCTACGACCGGTTTCGGGGTTTCACCCCTCTTCAGCCAGGATAACTTGATTCCAGTGGCATGGAGAGCACGGGACTGCACATGTAAGCAGTTTGTAAGAAGTTTGAAAGGGCTGCAGAGTTACTGCTTGAGATCGGCCTCAGTGAAGAGATGTTAGCCATGATTGCATGTTGGCTGTGATCCATGTGTCGTATACACACGACATGAGAATAGGTTCGGACACAGTGCTGAAGGCCCGAACAGATCTAATAAGATCACAACGACAGTCTCATTCAGGTGGAGGAGTGGTGGTTCTTAGTTGAGTTAGTATGGCGACTAGAGCAACGTCCACACCATGAATGGCCACAAGCCGCCTTAATGAGGATCCACAATTGTTTGAGTTCATGAGTGAAGATAGCTGCCAGTTTACATTCTTCAGATACTTGTGCTAGAAACGGATGTAGATTGGACCGTTCTGGAGATGGAAAGGGGACAACATGGCATGTTTTCATGGAGATGCATTTCCTGTACAGTTGAAAGAATGGTTGCAGAGATTTTTAAGTCTCACCTGGCGTTAGCAGCGCGCAAGCGTTGCACTAGCCATGCAAGGCCCTTTAGGAACCGATAAGGATTCAAATGTGCACGCGGACGGACAGAAGGTGTGCACGCGTAGACTGGAGGCTTCACTGGCGGCGTGACACTAGGCACTTTTTTGGGGGGACTTTTTTGGGAAAAGCTTGATGTAAAGGCGCCGCTCAACAAACTCTGTTGGGCATTCTGCAAGCCCCGCCGAGACCTAGATGTACCTTATTTCCTATTTCCCCCACTGGGATAATATTTTCCATGTCCTGCTATACAAACAGCTAACGCTACATCATGGATTTTGTCCTCTTTTCGTCTATTGTCCCATCTTTCTCTCCTTATGCACCAAAGCGCTTAAAGCAGCTTCAGGAGAGCACACGCGCTATACAAACAAGAAGCATGTCAACGACATGAGATCACGATTAGCCTTCCTTTTGTTCCATCCTTTTCTCTGTTTCACACGCTCTCATTATTTCTGATCACGATCAGACTTCCTTTTGTTCCATCCTTTTCTCTGTTTCACACGCTCTCGTTATTTCTTTGCTCCTGATCTTGTCAGCGCTTTGAAGCGACTATAGGACTGCATGAACGCTAGACAAGCAACCTGAATGAAAATAATATATTTGTCCCTTATTTCTGCCATTTTCCACTTTTATCTTTGCTGCTCCCTCATTTTCTCTCTCCTGTCGTTCGTTAGTGCTGTGAAACGGGTCACCGCAGTAAAAGCGCTACATGGACAGATAACAGAACCAGGCTGCAAATGCCTCTGACTACACGCAGACGCACAAAAAATATTACTGTTCATCGTGTTGTTTCAAGGAAAAGCCTGTGTCCCATAAAAGTTTAATGCATAAAAGAAAACTGGCTGGCACATGTTCTCAGCATGGCAACCCGGCCATTGCTTTTCTAAGTGTGTGGAAGGCTGGAGATGCGCAGCACCACACAGCGCGCTGCTGGACTGCACATCTCGCGCTCCTCCACTGTCCTCGCTTAAACATCCCTGTATTTTGATTTTCTCTGATATTATTGTTTCCATGAGTGCCGCCTCTGGCACAGGCACCGGGAGCCCGGCCTTCCCATAAATCATTTCAAGATAAAAGGGGTTTAAAGAGATTGAGGGGCTTTATTCCAAGGAGGTCAGGAGGGCGCCGGTGTGAGGAGCTGCGCTGGGATGAATCAGATGGGGATCACACGGTGAGCTCAGTTACACTACATGGCTAGGATCCAGGGGGCTTATGGTGGATGAGGACAGGCAGGGGTGAATTCCTCCCCGCTTTAAAGCGGGTGTGCCACTACTGATGCCGGCTGCATCTCCTGAGAACCGATGCCTTCTGCGGCACACGGCAGGGACCCAGCGCCGAGTCCCTTCCACAGGTGCCCGGACACCTCTGGCGCGCCACACCGGCTGCGGCACCTTTCATGCTATGAAATCACTCTGTTCGGAACGCAACGGGAGCTGTTTTTCAACCTGCCAGAAACTCTTGCAAACTCCATACAACCTTTATCAGTTACAGTACTGTTTCTGGTTATTGATAAAACTATATTATAATTACAGACATTTAAATGCATGGCGTGGTTTCGTATGTCAGGATATGGCTGACAAAATTATCATCTCCCATAATAGTGTGTCCTAAATATTGCTTACAAAAATATTGTGTCCTTTGGTGTCGATTTTGTCTATAGAATTTAATGGGTGATATGTTTTTTAAACGACATTTAGGACACAACATTTTTGTCAGATGATATGTAGTCCATGATCCTCTGTTACTACACCTAGAGTGTATATAAGGAAATTGCGAGCCACATCGCTCTCCGTAGCTCTATTAAACATCTCAATCCATGGCCTGCAGCCCGCTACAATCCTTAGTGACTTGCAATATTCATGTATCTCATGACAAAGGGCACTATATTCCATATACCACTCCTTCATTAGGATTAAATGGATATATGGGCTATTCTTGCACTCTTTTACTCTTGGTAGAGGTCAACTGGTGGTACTTTCAAGACGAGGATGTGGCGTTTCGGCCAGAGCTGCCAGATTTGGAACTGGGGAACCAGGTTCTAGTCTTAGCATTTTGTGATTCTGGACAAATCACTTAGTCTCCCTGTGCTTAAAGAAAATAAACAAGCATTAAAAATGCAAAAGGTCTCGCCTTTCCTTAAGTTAAAGCCATTTGCTTTGCTATACAATACCATTAGCAAATCAAATGGCTTTAACTTAATCAAAGGCGAGACCTATTGCATTTTCAATGCTTGTTAGTAGTGGTTACCAACTTGTAAGATGTATGATTCACTTGGAATACAGATCAAGCGGGGACACATGTTTAAACTGAATAAAGGATGGCTGTAAGAGAATCCATCAATGGAGAGGATTATTTCAAGTTACATTGGAGGGAGGGAACCAGTGAAAGGGCGGTGCCAAAGGTAGATGTTTTTATAGGCATAAATGATATTCGAATGAGAGCCATTTTGTCAATGAAAGAAATCACAGAGTTTGAGACTGTACAATATAGTAAGTGAATCATAGAGCATTCAATAACCATTTATTACACTTACATTTTCACGCACTCTCTTAACTGGCTCTTTATTCCTGTTATAACACCCTCCCTCCTGTCCCTACAGTGTTGGTCTATTCATCCTGGTGCAATCCTCTGAGCCCTTTCAGTACTAAAGCCAACTGGCTCTGTGTCTCCTGGGCCATCAGCCCTACAGGTGGCGCATTGCGTACTCCTGTGCCAGTCTCTCCCAGCTCCCAGATCAGCATAATTCCTTATGCTCATCTACCTCAGTGGTGTAAAACTGGACAGCATTTGTTACTTCCCTGAGTCCATCAGACACGTGACACGCTCTGTATTCAGTGGCAATTCCCAACTGCATGCACCTATAGCGGCGCCAGGCCCTGCCTCTACATGTGGGCTCCACACCCATCCCACCCTGGAGTTCAGAGGCTCTGTACCCCCATAGCAGTCCAAACTATAGCCACACGCAGAGGTGGCCGGCATAGTGCCCCTGTGCCAAGCCCCTATCCAGAAATAGCCTTGTGTGTCCGTCAGTCCTAAGGGTTGTATGATTATTTTCCCTCTGCCAATACAGACCCCAATTCTCTCATCCCATCCAGCTCTAGAGATTGCAAGCTCATCTTGTGTGCCAGTACCCAGTTCCCATCCAGTCCTATGGGTGACTAGGCCTATGTGCCTGTGCTTACCTCTGACTCCATACAGCCCTACAGGGGACAAACTCTACATTCCTGTAGCGATTCTAAGCCAAAGTGGCACCAAAGGTATGGGTGCAATCGCTGTGCCAAACCTGAGCCTACTCAACCCTAGAGTTGAAAGTCTTTCGCATTACTTCCAAATTCCAGCTCTGCCCCTAAACCGATTCATGGCCAGAGATGAGTAATTCTTTATTATGCCAGTCACCTGAAACAAGGAGTCAGAATGGGTTCTGTACCTATATGGCCATCCTTGAGCAGGCCCACTTTTGAGGTTCTATCCATGTGCCATTCGTCAGAATCTTCTAATTCTGGAGACAAAACGCTCTGTATCCCTATGCCAGTCCTGTGCCTGCTCTAGAAGTGACAGGCTGTGCATAATGTGCCAGCTTCAGAAATGACAGGCTCTGTATCCTGTGCCTGTCCTATAGCTGACAGGCTCTGTATCATTTGTCAGCTCTGTATCCGATGCCTGCCTTAAAAGTAACAGACCCTGTGTCCTGTACCAGCTCTAGAGGTGACAGACTCTGTGTCCTGTGCCGGCTCTAGAATTGAAAGGCTCTGTGTCCTGTGACAGCTCTAGAAGTGACAGGCTCTGGCTCTGTGTCCTGTGTCAGCTCTAGAAGTGACACGCTCTGTGGCATGGGCCAGCTCTATAAGTGACAGACTCTTTGTCCTGTACCTTCTCTAGAAGTGACAGGCTCTGTGGCGTGGGCCAGCTCTAGAAGTGACAGGCTCTGCATAATGTGCCAGCTCCAGTAATGACAGGCTCTGTATCCTGTGCCTGTCCTATAGCCGACAGGCTCTGTATCATTTGTCAGCTCTGTATCCTATGCCTGCCTTAAAAGTGACAGACCCTGTGTACTGTACCAGCTCTGTAGGTGACAAACTCTGTGTCCTGTGCCAGCTCTAGAATTGACAGGCTCTGTGACCTGTGTCAGCTCTAGAGCTGACAGGCTCTGTGTCCTGTGCCAGCTCTAGAATTGACAGGCTCTGTGTCCTGTGCCAGCTCTAGAAGTGACAGGCTCTGTGTCCTGTGCCAGCTCTAGAAGTGACAGGCTCTTTGTCCTGTGCCTGCTCTAGAAGTGACAGGCTCTGTGACGTGGGCCAGCTATAGAAGTGACAGGCTCTGCATAATGTGCAAGCTCCAGAAATGACAGGCTCTGTGTCCTGTGCCTACTCTAGAAGTGACAGGCTTTTTGTCCTGTACCTGATCTAGACGTGACAGGCTCTGTGGTGTGGGCCAGCTCTAGAAGTGACAGGCTCTGCATAATGTGCCAGCTCCAGAAATGACAGGCTCTGTATCTTGTGCCTGTCCTATAGCCCACAGGCTCTGTATCATTTGTCACCTCTGTATCCTATGCCTGCCTTAAAAGTGACAGAGACTGTGTCCTGTACCAGCTCTATAGGTGACAAACTCTGTGTCCTATGCCAGCTCGAGAAGTGACAGGCTCTTTGTCCTGTACCTGCTCTAGAAGTGACAGGCTCTGTGACGTGGGCCAGTTCTAGAAGTGACAGGCTCTGCATAATGTGACAGCTCCAGAAATGACAGGCTCTGTATCCTGTGCCTGTCCTATAGATGATGGGCTCTGTATCATTTGTCAGCTCTGTATCCTATTCCTGCCTTAAAAGTGACAGACCCTGTGTCCTGTACCAGCTCTATAGGTGACAAACTCTGTGTCCTCTGCCAGCTCTAGAATTGACAGACTCTGTGACCTGTGTCAGCTCTAGAGGTGACAGGCTCTGTGTCCTGTGCCAACTCTAGAATTGACAGGCTCTGTGTCCTGTGCCAGCTCTAGAAGTGACAGGCTCTGTGTCCTGTGCCAGCTCTAGAAATGACAGGCTCTGTGGCGTGGGCCAGCTCTAGAAGTGACAGGCTCTGTATAATGTGCAAGCTCCAGAAATGACAGGCTCTGTGTCTTGTGCCTGCTCTAGAAGTGACAGGCTCTTTGTCCTGTACCTGCTCTAGAAGTGACAGGCGCTGTGGCGTGGGCCAGCTCTAGAAGTGACAGGCTCTGCATAATGTGCCAGCTCCAGAAATGACAGGCTCTGTATCCTGTGCCTGTCCTATAGCCGACAGGCTCTGTATCATTTGTCAGCTCTGTATCCTATGCCTGCCTTAAAAGTGACAGACCCTGTGTCCTGTACCAGCTCTATAGGTGACAAACTCTGTGTCCTATACCAGCTCGAGAATTGACAGGCTCTGTGACCTGTGTCAGCTCTAGAGGTAACAGGCTCTGTGTCCTGTGCCAGCTCTAGAATTGACAGGCTCTGTGTCCTGTGCCAGCTCTAGAAGTGACAGGCTTTGTGTCCTGTTCCAGCTCTAGAAGTGACAGGCTCTGTGTCCTGTGCCTGCTCTAGAAGTGACAGGCTCTGTGGCGTGGACCAGCTCTAGAAGTGACAGGCTCTGCATAATGTGCCAGCTCCAGAAATGACAGGCTCTGTATCTTGTGTCTGTCCTATAGTCGACAGGCTCTGTATCATTTGTCAGCTCTGTATCCTATGCCTGCCTTAAAGGTGACAGATCCTGTGTCCTATGCCGCTCTAGAGGTGACAGGTTCTGTGTCCTGTGCCAGCTCTAGAAGTGACAGGCTTTGTGTCCTGTGCCAGCTCTAGAATTGACCGTCTCTGTGTCCTGTGCCAGCTATAGAAGTGACAGGCTCTGTGTCCTGTGTCAGCTCTAGAATTGACAGTCTCTGTGTCCTGTGCCAGCTATAGAGGTGACAAGCTCTGTGTCCTGTGCCAGCTCTAGAATTTGCAGTCTCTGTGTCCTGTGCTAGCTCTAGAAGTGGCAGACTCCGTGTCCTGTGCCAGCTCTAGAATTGACAATCTCTGTGTCCTGTGCCAGCTCTGGAAGTGACAGGTTTTCTGTCCTGTGTCAGCTCTAGAAGTGACAGGCTCTGTAGCGTGGGCCAGCTCTAGACGTAACAGGCCCTGTGTCTTGTGCCAGCTATAAAAGTTACAGGCTCTGTGTGTGTCCTGTGTCAGCTTTAGAAGTGACAGGCTCTGTGGCGTGGGCCAGCTCTAGAAGTGACAGGCTCTGTGTCCTGTGCCAGCTCTAGAAGTGACAGGCTCTGTGTCCTGTACCAGCTCTAGAAGTGACAGACTATGTGTCCTGTGCTAGCTATAGAGGTGACAAGCTCTGTGTACTATGCCAGCTCTAGAATTGACAGTCTCTGTGTCCTGTGCAAGCTCTAGAAGTGACAGGCTCTGTGTCCTGTGCCAGGTCTAGAATTACAGTCTCTGTGTCCTGTGCCAGCTAAAGAAGTGACAGGCTCTCTGTCCTGTGCCAGCTCTAGAAGTGACAGGCTCTGTAGCGTGGGCCAGCTCTAGAAGTAACAGGCTCTGTGTCCTGTGCCAGCTTTAGAAGTGACAGGCTCTGTGGCGTGGGCCAGCTCTAGAAGTGACAGGCTTTTTGTCCTGTGCCTGCTCTAGAAGTGACAGTCTCTGTGTCCTGAGCAAGCTCTAGTAATGGGAGGCTCTGTATCCTGTGCCTGTCTTATAACTGAAAGGCTCTTTATCCTGTGTCTGACTTAGAGGTGACAGGCTCTGTGTTCTGTGCAAGCTCTAGAAGTGACAGGCTCTGTGTCGCGTGCCAGTCGCCTCGGGCACCCACCCCCCCAGCTTGACGCTAGCTCTGTTTCTGTGACGCTGCAGGTCTGTCCAGCTCTCCTCCAGCTCACAGTTTCCAACTGCCTTGGTTTTGGGATGGTTTCCCGCAGAAGGTGCTGGGCAGTGCCAGTCTGAGGTGGGCGCAGACAGCTCTGTGTTCACATTTTTCAAGCGTTGCTCATTCTTCACTGATAACCATGCGTACTAAGTACATGATGTGGGGGAGGCTTTTTCAGCACATCCTTCCCTCCGACAGGCAGTGTATTGGGGTTACCACCCCCCTGCCACCTCCAGGGACTCCTCATCTGCCCTTGGATGAACCAGATGTAAGAACTGAGGATTCATCTTTCATAAGGAATGAGCATGAAAGACTAGTCTCCTGTTTGTTCAGCTAGAACTCATTACCAAGTTCTATGAAAGGAGTGCAACAAGTGAGTACCTCAGCCTAACCATCACTGGCAAAGCCAATAGGTCGGGCTATGGCCATCAGCCTTTTGGCTTTGTCAGTGCTTTTTTTGTTTTATTTTGTCATGGTTTTTACAAAACGTTATTGTTGGGGAAGGGTGTAGAGCCGCTTGCAAATAAAGAACAATTGCTAGAGCAAAACAAATGTGACCATGAGGTTGAACACAGGCCCCTGCAGCGGACGCCTTCGTCCACTGAGCCACCAGACCCTGCATACACACATCTCTCTCTCTCTGTCTCTCTCTCTCTATCTCCCTCCCTCTCTCTATCTCTCCCTCCCTCTCTCTGTCTCCCCCCCTCACTCTCTGTCTCCCTACGTCTCTCTATCTCTCCCTCTCTCTCTCTCTCTCTCTCTCTCTCTCTCTCCCTCTCTCCCTCTCTGTCTCCCTCTGTCTCCCTCTGTCTCACTCACTCTGTCTGTCTCCCTCTCTCTCTCTCTCTCCCTCTCTCTGTCTCCCTCCCTCTCTCTCCCTCTGTCTCCCTCCCTCTCTCTCCCCCTGTCTGTCTCCGTCTGTCTCCCTCTGTCTGTCTGTCTCCCTCTGTGTCTCTATCTGTCTCACTCCCTCTGTCTCCCTCCCTCTGTCACCCTCCTTCTTCTGTCTGTCTCCCTCTGTCTGTCTCCCTCCCTCTGCCTGTCTCCCTCTGTCTGTCACCCTCTGTCTCCGTCTCTCTGTCTCCCTCTATCTCCGTCCCTCAGTCTCCGTCCCTCTGTCTCCCTTTCTCTCTCTGTCTCCCTCTGTCTGTCTCCCTCCTTCTGTCTCCCTCTGTCTCTCTACCTCAGTCTGTCTCCCTCTGTCTCCCTCTCTCTTTGTCTCCCTCCGTCTCAGTCTGTCTGTCTCCCTCTGTCTGTCTCCCTCTCCCTCCCCCTGTCTCCTCCTTGCTCCCTCCTCTGTCTCCCCCTGACTCCCTCCCTCTGGCTCCCTCTGCCTCCCTCTGTCTCCCTCCCTCTGTCCCCCTCTCTCTCTCTGTCTCACTCTGTCTCCCTCTCTCTCTGTCTCCCTCTGTCACCCTCTCTCTCTGTCTCCCTCCCTCTCCCTCCCTCTGTCACCCTCTGTCTCCCTCCGTCTGTCTCCCTCCCTCTCCCTCCCTCTCTCTGCCTCTGACTCCCTCCGTCTCCCTCTCCATCTCCCTCTCTGTCTCTCTGCCTCTCTGCTTCTTTGTCTCTGGCTGTCTCAGTCTCTGCCTCTATCTGTCTGTCACTGTCTCTGCCTCTATCTGTCTGTCCCTGTCTCTGTCTGTCCCTGTCTCCCTCCCTCTGTCTCCCTCTCCGTCTCTCTGTCTCTGTCTGTCTCTGCCTCTATCTGTCTGCCCCTGTCCCTGTCTCTGCCTCTATCTGTTTCTGTCTGTCACTGTCTCTGTCTCTGTATGTCTGTCTCCCTCCCTCCCTCCCTCCCTCCCTCCCTCTCTGTCTCCCTCCCTCTCTCTCTGTCTCCCTCCCTCTCTCTATCTCTCTCTCTCTCTCTATCTCCCTCTCTCTCCCACACTCTCTCCCTCTCTCTCTCTCTCTCTCCCTCTCTCTCACTCACTCTGTCTCTCCCTCTCTCCCTCTGTCTCCCTCCCTCCCTCTGTCTCCCTCTCTCTGTCTCCATCCCTCTGTCTCCCTCCCTCTGTCTCCCTCTCTCTCCCTCTGTCTGTCTCCCCCTGTCTCCCTCTGTCTGTCTCCCTCTGTCTCCCTCCCTCTGTCTCCCTCTCTCTCTGACCATTTACTTGTTAATGAGGCTTTGTTGTATTTCACCTCTTCTCAGCGCCCCTGCATCTCCATTCTGACTATTGCTGGAATCGCCTGGCCCCCATAGAGCACAGTGTCTCGAAGTCTGCGCTGCTGCGGCGGTGTTTGCTGACACTCTTTACATTTTTTTTAAAAACACAGGTACAATGTCTGCAAGGTCCGCGGACCGCCAAGGTAGGCTTGCCGGGCCGCTGGCAGCCCGCGGGCCATACTATGAGTACCCGTGGCTTAACGCCTCACTCCGCCACTTCAGAAACCCAAGGCTGCACCATATTCAAAAGGATAGGGTGCAGCCCTGCGTTTTCCCCTGCGCTGACGCTACACTTAGCAGTGTAGTGCCGACGCAGGCACCCTTGCACCATAGTGCAAGGGTGCCTGCTTGCAGGGGGAAATTGTTTATGTACAGGAAGGTGTCCCTTCCTGCACATAAACAATCTTAAAATGCCATTTTGTCACTTCTGTGTGTGCTGCTTAATGAGGCACACATGGAAGTTACAAAATGTCTTTTTTTTGTATTGGATTTTTTATGTGCATTAAGGGTCACCTTCCTGAACATAAACAATCCAAGATGTTTTCCTTTTCCCACGTGTGCTGCACTAAGCAGCACACATGGAAACAGAAAAAACAAGAAGAAATAAAACATTTCTCCTCATTTTGCCAAGTTATGACCAGGTTTTCCCTGGTCTTAATTTTGGCACTGCCTCCTATTTACGCTGCCCTTGTAAATAGGGGGAAGCATCAAAATCAATGGGTGTTGCGGTGGAACGAGGGCTTAACACTGCCATGTAAATAAGGCAAGGCCCTAATTGCCATCCCAACGTCACTGAAAGTGATGTTGCGATGGAAATAGAGGCTTGTACATATGCCCCTCAGTGTTTTCTTACTGATTTTCACGGACTCTCCCACATTCTGGGTACTTTCCACGGACAAATTTCACCAGATTTTTCCCTGGCAGAATCAGGATTTTTGCAGTAGAATCGTAGCAGAAAGGCTCATGCAGTAACTGATGGGTCGGGTTCTTAACCATCTGCCTGAATCATATTTACAATCTAATGGTGGTACAGAGATAAAATTGAAAAAAGTTATCTTCCGAATAAAACGATGAAACTTTAATGTGAAGGTAAGCTTGCAAGTCAGTGGATCACTTGCGTGCTCAAGCTTACATAAGTCCAGCAGTCTGGGTAACCCTCTTCTGTTAGTTTTCTAAACTATGCTTACTACACCACCCTCCTTGATGTACATACTGCCACGATTGCCAAGTAAAACGTCTCTGACCAAAATGGTGAGCAGGAAGTATACCGACTTTAATGGACTGGTGTAGAGATATGGATATAGCCATGGTAGCGGAGAAGGCCACATTCATTCTAAGCAAATGCCCAAAGAAATGAGGAAGGGTGTGGGGCAAATGGAATGTATATAGGGGGAACATCTGTACCCCTCCGGGTTTGGATCATGACTCGGACGAGGACATATAACATTACCACGGCCATATAATTGGTGTTTCTCTCTATGAAAATATATACCGAATGACTGTATGTGCATGACATCATGATGTTTAAACTGTATACTCAGATCCTTTGTCGTTTCAATAAAACTTTAATTTTTAAAAAAAAAAGTCTCTGACTGAAATGTTATTGTACCAAATACATGTAAAAATAAAAATGTAAGAAATCAAAAAATACCAACTGCACACAGTTTTATCCTCATTTTCTGTGGGTCTGTTTTTCTTCAAATTGAAGAAAGTGTATGTACCTCAATTCAATAAATACCATTGATTTCACCAACCCTTTGACCCCCACATGACATCATTAGGTAGACCCTAGATCAGCCTTTAGCTCCTCAAAATAAAAGAAAGTAAACAGGGTCTTAAGAGGTCCATTACAGTCTTTAGAGGCCTGTATTCTATCTGTTCTCCGACTGCCCTCATGACGTCTGAGGAGTCGCGGCTCGAACACATAAGCTTGGTGGGACGGTGAGGCGGGGACGGGGTGGGGTGGGGGTAGTGGATGGAAATACGATAGGATATTCATAAGTAAATAAATAAATAAAACCACTTACCTTGCTCTCGCCGCCTCGCCAAGTCGGCGATGTGGTGAGTGCAAGGTAAGTGTTTTCATTTATTTATTTATTTACTTTTGACTATCCTTTTTGTAGGTCGACTTCCACTACCCCCTACCCTGCCCCACCCTGCCCCTGCACCGCCACACTGCCTCACTGCCCCACCAAGCTTACCTGTGCGAGGCACGACTGCCTGTGAGTCTAGGGGCTGAATTACATGTTGTTGCCCTGGTGCTAAGAGCGTGTGCACCCACTTTTTGAGCCCCCAGGGAGCTATTATATCACAGAACGGGCCGCAGATGCTTGTGCAGCCCCTTCTGTAATACTGATAGCACTGGCTCACATGTAGCACCAGCACTACCTTCAGAGAGCGTTCCCTTATTTGAATGGGTTTGTGGGTGCATGCAAAGTAGGGAATCACTGTGCCACTTTGCTCGCTCAGTATAGTGGACATATGCTCAGAGGTAAATAGGCGAAAAGAAGGAGTACTGGCATTGCACAACAAAAAGGCGTCATCCTTTCATTTTGCCTCCTGAGGGCAGCCCTGTGGAGGGTGGAAAGATGGTCACATCGAACCCCAAACATTCCCCTGCAGGCAGGTGCAGTTACTCACTGCGCCTGCATGCTAGGAGATGTCTCCCCCTTTGTTAAAGTGCAGGCAGCATTCCGCCTGCACTGTGAGACACAGAGCGGTTTGTAAACAGCCAGTATGTATTTCACTGAATGCGCTGCCTCCGGGGCGGGCACAGGTTAGCGGCTGCCCTGGGGGCAGCTAATTAGCTTTGATATGGCACACTGTCCGATGCACTGGTTGAAGGTGTGCCGTGGCGCAAAGAAGGGGAACAACCTTTACAACGCAACTTTTACAACGCACTACACTTACAACGCATTTTTTACAACGCAGCATCCACTACAACGCATGCCATTACAACGCAGGACACTACAACGCATTTTTAAAAACTACCTTTACAACGCATTCCATTATAACGCATACTACCTTTACAACGCATACCATTACAACGCATAATATTACATTAAAACCCCTACACTATCCAACACTTGCCCTACTGTTGCACCCCCTGGAGTTAGAATAGTAATTTTTACCCCTATACTATCC
The DNA here is from genome assembly GCF_964204655.1 of Triturus cristatus. Taxonomy (NCBI): domain Eukaryota; kingdom Metazoa; phylum Chordata; class Amphibia; order Caudata; family Salamandridae; genus Triturus; species Triturus cristatus. Next base: position 1,179,273,025 of record NC_140590.1, read on the forward strand.
AACACTTACCCTACTGTTGCACCCCCTGGAGTTAGAATAGTAATTTTTACCCCTATACTATCCAACACTTACCCTACTGTTGCACCCCCTGGAGTTAGAATAGTAATTTTTACCCCTATACTATCCAACACTTACCCTACTGTTGCACCCCCTGGAGTTAGAATAGTAATTTTTACCCCTATACTATCCAACACTTGCCCTACTGTTGCACCCCCTGGAGTTAGAATAGTAATTTTTACCCCTATACTATGCAACACTTGCCCTACTGTTGCACCCCCTGGAGTTAGAATAGTATTTTTTACCCCTATACTATCCAACACTTGCCCTACTGTTGCACCCCCTGGAGTTAGAATAGTAATTTTTACCCCTATACTATCCAACACTTACCCTACTGTTGCACCCCCTGGAGTTAGAATAGTAATTTTTACCCCTATACTATCCAACACATACCCTACTGTTGCACCCCCTGGAGTTAGAATAGTAATTTTTACCCCTATACTATCCAACACTTACCCTACTGTTGCACCCCCTGGAGTAAGAATAGTAATTTTTACCCCTATATTATCCAATACTTACCTTAAATCCAATGTAATATTATGCGTTGTAATGGTATGCGTTGTAAAGGTAGTATGCGTTGTAATGGAATGCGTTGTAAAGGTAGTTTTTAAAAATGCGTTGTAGTGTCCTGCGTTGTAATGGAATGCGTTGTAGTGGATTTTGCGTTGTAAAAGTGTGCGTTGTAACGACATACATCCCGCAAAGAAGGACAATGCACCCAATTTGTAAAAAGGTCCCAAGTGCATCAAGTCAGGGTTTCCGAAAGGAAGGCTGGTGTGGCAGTTGATACACTGGCTGCCCCAGCTGAAGTCACTGCTTCCACACTCCTGCAGGCATGGCTGCCAGAACCCTAGCTAACATGCAGATTTCTTAGAGCACAGACAGAGGTGACTGGCTCATTCCCTCCATGTTACCGCAACTAATGCCCGCTGGCCACTATATAACAGGAGCTGGATGCACGCTTGGATATATTTGACATTGATTTAGATAGAAAGGCGCATAGCAATCAGTGGTGAGCAGAGCAAGTCCTATGTTGCTGTCATCACATATGGGCTACATTGGTCAGGGGCGGAGCAAGTTAAGAGTACTCTATTGTTTGTAAGACATGTAGGGCCCGATTCACAGAACTAACTTAAGACAAAATCCCAAACTTACTACTTTTGGTATTCACAGAAGTTAGGATTTTGTCTTAAGTTTGTCTTAAGACAAACTTAAGACAAACTTAAGACAAACTTAAGACAGACTTAAGACAGACTTAAGACAGACTTAAGACAGACTTAAGACAGACTTAAGTTAGGATTTTGTCTTAAGTCTGTCTTAAGTCTGTCTTAAGTTTGTCTTAAGTCAAACTTAAGACACAATCCTAACTTCTGTGAATACCAAAAGTAGTAAGTTTAGGATTTTGTCTTAAGTTAGTTCTGTGAATCGGCCCCGTAGTTTGTTGTTCTTACTGGCACCAAGAGCCGGACTGACCATACAGGGCGTTGGGCGCATCCCCTGGAGCTGGAAAGGTGGGGCCCGGTTTTGTTACCGAAGGCCAGTTTTGCAGCAGTCCTGCAACACCGGCCCCCAGTAACAAAAACAACAAGCAAGCGTTTTCAGCCGCCCGCAGTGCTTCCTCAGGGGCTGGTCGGAGAAAACTGCCAGGACTGTTTTCGGTTCCCAGTCCGTCCCTGCTGGCACCTTCTTGCTTTGTGGGGAGCTGAGGGTCAGGGATGAAGTAGAGGAAAAGAATCCAGTGAATTGGGGAGAGGACGTGGCGCAGGGCCAGAGCTGCCAACTTTGGAGCTGGGGAACCAGGTTCGAGCCTCGGCGTCGTCGGCTCAACATCCTGTGATTCTGGGCAAATCACTTAATCTCCCAGTGCCTACCAAAAAATGAATGTGTCCTTGTGCAATGTAACTGGTGCTCATGTAAAGCGCTCCAATACCTTCGGATCGAGTTCGTGCTATATAAAACTGCAAACAAAAAAAAATAGTCACTTGTGTTGGCCTTGCATCGCCATCTTGATTTGATCCCCGTTAAGGTACCAGGAATGGTCCCACCTGTTTTCATCCAAAGATGAATTCCTGTTTATCTTCATTGGGTTTCCTTGGAATGGCTCTTCGGTGGTCAGCTCGATGCAACAGACTATGGGAATCTGGCCAAGTACAGCTGCCTCCTCCCTGCCAGGCATTGGCTGAACGTGGTGTGCACTTCCCAGAAAAAAGGCTGGAGAAGGCCAAAAGATTCATGAGCACAGATTACAGTTTAAATCATTCTACGCTTGTTTTAGAGATTATAATATTTCTCCTAGGAAACCAACCTGTTTATTTCATTCTTGGCATGAACACATCTTGATTCATGTCTTCTTGTTACAGATCAACATCTCGACTGAATAAAGCCCTCCTTGCCTTCTGTCTCCTAGCATCAAGGTTCATATGTGTGGAGTTAGATGTAGTAAACCCTTTACTTACCTATATATTTACATTTACCATATTTTGGTAAACTATATTCTAACTGCAATACTTTGTTAGCACAATATTTAAAAACTGATATTCTGTTAATATGCCATTAGTAAAAAGGGGGGTTCCCTCTTATCTTCACACTTATATACCTGTAAGGAAGTATTGAATTCGGTGTAGGATGTTAGTGAATGAATTATCTGGGTGCGACTGTGCCTTGTCATGGCATATTGGCACCGCAGATGAACCACCAAATGTGATCTGGCTGCTTTCCAGATTCTAATGTGCACCGCCTTTGCATCAGGCACACTTTGTTCAAATATGCAGTCATCCATAATTGTTATTTATATTAACTAATAGGAAACATTAAGAACATTTCCGGAAAATTCAAAACATGAATGAATTTCAGACAGCTTTATTGGTAAGGTGCATACTTTTCATTGTGCTTATTCAAAGAGTGCTTAAGTAAAGTGCACATTTCAAACTTTGTTTAAGTGGTCCTACCAAGTATATTTCATACATAGGATAGCGCTTTGTCAGGGTAGGTGTACCAATGTAAAAATACTTGTGCTATGTGATTCTAATAGTATCAAGAAAGGATGCTGGAAATAAACTAGCACACCATATATAATGGCAATGAAAATATGCTTGTTCTTTCTTTACTCAAGCCGTATGTGATCAGCGTCCTTCTTCACTTTATATTTCTAATGACGGCACCCGGAATCTTGCGAGTACCACCAGGTACCTCACTTGCTCTGCTTGAGTTGATGTAGTGAACGCAGTGTGGTTTGCTGAAAATAGGTTATAGTATCAAATCAACTGAAATCAAATGTTATTGTTTCAGCTAGTAGCCACTTAAAAAATAAAATAACGATAAAATAGAATATTTCATTTAAAAAAGTAGCTTTGATTATAATTTTTAAACAAATTATAAAACACAATGTTTATTACTATAGTACGGACCTCATAAGCACACTTATACATATGTGTTCAATGAACTGTAAACACACATGGGTGAACAGTATAACATGCAATCCACACCTGTAGAAATGTGTGCCTGATTCAAAGGAGTGTGTAGTAAAAGCTGGAAAGGAGCCAGATCTCTCGTCATACTATAGAGCAAGTGCCCACATCATGTCACTCTCATTCCTCCTCTACATTTATTCCCATTGGGGATTTACAAATATTAAACTCACCACTCTTACATATAAAGTCTCCTTAAGACCCCTCAGCAGCATTGGAGATCAAGTGTAAAGAAAGGAAATAGCCAGACTGAAGGGGTTAGCAAAATTAATTGTTTTAATGCTTTCGTAAAGGCCTGGTGAGGATCTATAGCTCTCATGTATAGATCAAGGCATTTTATAAGTGATGGCCCAGGACACCAATAGGTTTCCCACCTATTCACAATCTGTAAATTCTGGGAATGGCAAGCTGTGACTCGATATTATACAGCAGGATTCTCCAAGAGGTGGCGTCTGAATTGTTCTTGTAGCCAGACTATCTCAATGGTATACAATGTCCTCTGCACCTCTTCATATTATTTCATATATTTATTGCAGACAGCAGAACCGGCCTATTCCTCATTTGCAGCATGTTATGCTATAGTGCCTTGCGTTTTGAAACACGCAACTTCCACTACTGTGGCATTCCGGAACTATCCGTAGCGACGGTCCAATGCCAGAATACCATATTCTGTCAAACATTATCTGATATAAATATTCTGCCCTAAATATTGTTTGCAAAAATATTGTCCCACTGGGTATAAATCTTATACTATTAAATCGAGTGAGGTGGTATTTTGGTAAAATTGTATTTAAGAAGAGCTACTTATGTTAGATGATATGCTGACTGTCATATTCTGGTCCTAGACCATAGCGCTTACAGGCAAAGCTGTATGTTTCGTTTCATCGCTGTCTGTATGTAGTGGAACCCATGTGGGAAGAGCTGGGTGAAGAGCACGACATCCTGGCACGTGGCCTGGGTTTGTCGCAGTGGACTCAGTGCTGCTGGTATGCTTCCTCGTGTTTATCGGGTGTGTGAGGCATGAGAGACTGTGTGTCATGCAGCATCATCAAAGTATGTCTGGGTTGCTGAGTCACCATCTTGCAGGTATAACTACCTTGTCCTTACCTTTGAGGAGTCAATAGTTCAGTGACTGATGTGTGTTGTCTTGTGGACCAGAAACCCAAAGAAGAATGTTTATACTGCCGTCTCGGAAAGCCACGTGATATTGTAGTTGACTTATCTGGATGGTGAGAGAAATCCAAGCTTTTGTTCACTTGGACTTAGAATCTTTGAGCCCAGTTCATTGACTATCTGCTCTTTGAGTGGCAATAGGGGGCTGGATCAGAAGCTTTGTCTGGGTAAAGGGTCTGAAATGACTTGTCCTATTCCTTGCCGTGCTCGGTGTATTATTCATATCGCCTTAAATTCAATGCGCCGAGACACTGAAATATGGTATTCATAGCGCCTTAAATTCAATCCGCTGAGACACTGAAAGACGGTGCAAAGACAGGAGTGCTAAGGCAATGCAATCAATGACTACGCTTGACGCAAAACTGGATATCATGGTGTCATTAAGGTTCCTGAAACTGATGATGATCTGTTTGTCACCGTGAACTCAAAACAAGAAATAATTGAGTCAATCTAGACAGGGGCTAAAGTAGATGTGGAAGAGAAAGGAAGAGATCCTGGTGCTCTGAGGGATCAACTATCCAAAACACAGGGCTCAGAGGCCCATGGCAGTAGGGACATGATGATACTTTGTTCCTGATGCCCTCATTCTCAAGTTGTTCAGTAGAGTTGGATGGTGGCGTATTGCAGGCTTCGGGCAGGTCTAGTGAGATGACAGTGGTTGCGCTCTTCGAATCAGCCTGGGTTCTTAGCTCGTCCATTGTGTAGCCTCGCATTCCCTCAGATTTCCTCATGGATTTACTACGTATTGCACTCACCAACAACTACTTCCTATACAAAGACACCTTTTTTCTACAGATCAAAGGTGTAGCCATGGGGGCTTGTTTTGCTCCAAATTTTGCTATACTGTATGTCCATCACCTGGAAACCACTATTTTTCTTACCCCCTTGAACCCCTTTTTCAACAGGATTAATCTTTGGCGACACTATATAGACGACATCCTCCTACTTTGGCATGGTACACATGAACACCTCGTATCATTCATGACCTGGCTCAATAACTCTCAGAACCATCTCACTTTCACCAGTGATGTTAGGACTAATGACCTTCCCTTCCTTGACCTCCCGTTGCATGCAGAAGAAGGATCCATAGGTACTAGCCTCTATCGCAAACCTACAGAACGTAACACCCTTTTGATGTATTCCAGCTATCACCCAAGAGGCCTAAGGGATGGCCTACCCTATGGCCAGTTCCTTCGCATCCGAAGAAATTGCAAATGGCGCAAGGACTATTTTAGGGAGGCCGCCATCTTATCTGAAAAACTGATCTCCAGAGGTTATCCTAAACGCATCGTTTCCCGTGCCTTAAAACGAGCATGGTATTGCCACAGGGAGATTCTCCTCTCCCCCTCAGTGAAAAAAACTAATCTGCGCATCCCATTTGTTTCTAATTATAGCCCTTCAAGCAATTTGATTAGCAAAGTAATAAAAAGAAACTGGTCGATCCTGCGCACTCATGCTCAATTCAAGGAACCCCCCCTTTTTTCATACAAAAGGGGTACCAATGTATCCGATAAATTGGTTCACGCCATCACATGGCCCATAAAAGAAAAGTATACCCAATCCTTGACTACCCTCTGGGGCCTCCCCCCGATTGTAGGCCATTACAAATGCCAAACCTGTGCTGCCTGTAACCTCACGCACAACACCAAGGAATTTGTCACACCAGATCAAACATACCAACTGAAAACCTTTTCCAACTGTCGTACCAACAATGTTATCTATGCCATCCGATGTCCGTGCAACCTCCTCTACATCGGCCAGACAATCCAGATGGTAAAACAACGGATTTTTCAACATCAAAGCCGCATAAGATGCAATGTAGAAACGGCACCCCTTGTTGCGCACTACAAAGACAAAAACCACTCGGAAACCGATTTGATTTGGCACATAATTGATCGCCCAGTACTCTCACTGCGAGGGGGTAATCTGCAACTCTTGCTGAATAAGTGTGAATGCCGATGGATCGCACGCTGTGACTCAGTCAATCATGGATTGAACACTTTGGATGAGTAGAACACAGTCACTAATACATCCTAATTTCCTCAACTGTTTCCCTTGATTGTCTCGACATAATTCATAATGGGTGTCCCACCTACTTCTGGACCATGCGCTGTCCTTTACTCCGTCTTTTTCTTGTTTCCTTCTCCTCCCCCCCTCCCCCCTCCCTTTTTTTCGGGCACTCGATGGACATTTGTATATATTCAATTATTGTAGAACAATGGTTTTACTTGGGACACATGCCACTAATTTACAATCTGTGTCTCTCACTAAAGTTTTATTCTGTTGTCCAATACAAATAATGTCGGTCTCCATCATGTGCATATTATCGACAATCTGTCCCTTGTATTTACTTTCCCTTTGCTGTTTTCCTTTTCCTTTTTTCTCTACATTGTATAGAGTAATTCCTTTAAATGTTTAACATACTGTCGATATGACGCCCCCGTATCTTAATTGTTAACTTGTATATTAACTACCGAATAATAGTTTTTCCCTTGATACACATGCCACTTTTGTTTTACAGTCTGTACCAATCATCCAGCCTCACACTGTTATTTATTTAATGTCGTGGTGTACCATGCGCAGTAATACTATCGATCTGTTTATCTGTTTTTGGATTTTTCTCTTTCTTTCTCTAAATGTTTCTTTTTCCTCTTTAATAACCAGCCGTCAATTTTAATGTACTGTTGTTCCAAATGTAAATAACATACGACTCAATATGTGGCTACCAACAGCCTCGAACCCCTCACTTTCGGTGTCTTTTCCTTATATGACTACGTTCTCCACCCCCTTTCCCCTTCTGACTGTCCCCCCGGGGCATTATCTGGTTTCGTTAGTTACAGGCCCAGCTTTTTTCCTCTCCTGCCCCGATCACGTGACAAACCTCGCTTGGTTTTAACGTTGCTTCACCACACACGCCGCCATTGGCACGGACGCTTTACTCGCCCGCCCCTTCATCGTATCAGGATTTACTCCCTTCCACCGATCCAGTCACTTTTGGACCAACTTGCTTTATTCCTCCTTCGAGGTAAGACCTGACAGCCTCGTACGAATTTCGAATTTGTTTCTCCACAACCTTTAGCCTCCCTAACTCCCTCCTTCCGTTTCTATGCACACAGATTTGACTCCTATACCCGGCGCCCGGACTCCTTCAATTGCTCCCGGTTGAAGCCAATTTTGACGATGACCCCTGACTGCTATAATTCCCCTTGGTAACTATAAGACCTTTTGCCTCTCCACTGGCCACATGATTTATCCTCGTATTTAGCTTAACTAATCGCGTTCCCTTCTTTATTTTTTCCTCCCCCCCCCTCCTCACCCCCCCTTCCTTCCCTTATCTTTACAGGATCCAAATTACGCGCTGATTTACGCCCGCGTTTTTCTACTTCAATTGGATTCCTTGTACTTACCTGTACTACGCCCAGGTATTCCTTTCTCTAACCCCTTGTGTCACTCTTTACTCCGGGCTTTTTCTCCTAGACATTTCTAACCCTACCTTTCTCCTTCCCCCTCACAGCACACACTTAAATTATGACCATTGTCCTGATGATGGCCTGGAATCAATCAGGTTGAAACGCCGTTGACCACTCCCAGCAAAGAATTTCGGCATTTTTGTGGTCATTCTAATTTGCTCATTGAAAAAACTAGATTGTATATAATTATTTTCCTTGACCACATTGTTATTATATTATTTCTTTCGCCGTTCATGCTGTCTTCACCCATTGTGTCACTGCGCCGTTCACTATCACTAGCATGCTCAGTGCTCACTTGAGTGTTTTGGTCATTTGTACCTTTATTGTGCTGTAGTGCTGTAATAACTACCTACAATATATATCCTTTTCTTGTTTCCTTGTGGTCTCCCTGCCCTTTATTTCCCCCTTCCCTATGTGATTTATATCACTGACTTGGTACTTGCTATGTTTTAAATGATATCCAGCTGAGACATTGGTGTTTTGTTGTAAACTATTGCCCGGTCTCTGCTGGGAAAACGGGCTTACTCCTGTTCATTGTTTCTTTTCTTTTCTTTTTTTTTTTCAGCGAATTCCAGCGTCTGAGTGTACGATTACTTTTCCATTAATTTAGTTGAGAAGCACCCATTTGCAATGGTCTGTAGCTGTAAGTAGTGCTTGCATCCAGAAGTATCTTTGTTGGAAGAAGTTTGATGGTGAATCTTCTGAGCTCGTTTTGCCTGATGCGTTTAGTCATCGGGGCACTGATTATCATCTGAAACTATATATTTAATAAAGTATTTCCCTGAAAACTGCCACAGGGCATGGATCAGATCCATTTTGTTGTCCTTTTCTCAAGAAACATCAACAGGCACAAAGAAGGTATCTGTGTATGATGGAGCGACCTTATAGGCTGGTGGGAAAAATGAAAACCAAGCAGTGGCAGCACAACAGGGCTGTGGGGCCGAACAGACCTGGAGCCAGGGGAAGCAAAAACCCAAGAGAGGAACATCTCTTCAGGCGACCCACAGAAAAGAAACTGCTTACCTCAGCTCTTCCTAGTTGTCCGAAGCCTCATTTAAACAAAGGGTTAAAAGCTGCCTGGAAGGGGAGACATTGAGACATGGCCATAAAAGAAAGCTCTACTTTTTTTTATTTTTTTGAGTTTTATATAGCGCAAACTCGACCTGAAGGTATCAGAACGTACATCAGCTCCAGTTGCGTTACAGATGGACACATTCGATTTGTCAGGCACGGGGAGATTAAGTGATATGCCCAGAATCACAGGATGTTGAGTGTCCCTGCCGGGACTCGAGCCTGGTTTCCCAGCTTCGAGGTCAACTGCTCTAACCCTTAGGCCACATCTTCTCCCAGGTGCAGTTCTTCTTATGCAGCAGCCTCAGAAATTCAGGTATGGTTCAGTCCAGTCTCTTCTTACAGAAGCAGGACCTCACAGCAGAACTCAAACCAGCTGAGAAGGGTGTGGGCAGGTTTGTAGCTCTCATGGAGTCTTCCTCTTGCTTCTCAGGACACAGCAAGGCAGGCTTTGTCTGCAGGCCTAGAGATGTCCCTGGATCCTTTAGGAGAGCAGCCCCAGACACATGGGCAGTGAGGTCAAGCATTTACCACAGCAGAGGCAGGTGAGGCTCCGCCCATGTAAACCTCCTGCTCGCCTCAACTAGGGCTGCCACCTTTCCAAGAGAAAAATACCAGCCATTTGTTGTTGTTTTAAGACCCAGACATGACACTAAATAGGACTTCAAACAAACTTGTACATATTCATTTGCCACATGAATTTTCTGCCATTGTATACTTTAATTATTAGTCATGGATCGTTAACACAGCTCTAGAACACATTTAAAAGTATTTTCTATTTCTATATGCTGTTTAAAGTATGTACAGATAATGGCTAAAAATACTGGCTTTCAGTGATTTTGCTTATTTTTGTACCGGCCGTGACATTAAAATACCGGTGGTGCCAGTAGAAAACCGGTCAGGTGGCGACCCTATCCACAGCTCTAAATCAAGCAGGAGAACGAGGAGTTGTTATGGTGGGAGTACTGCTGATTTACGTCAGTGCTCCCACACCATAATGCCTTAAACGACCCATCAAAGCTCCATGCATCCTTTCTAAAAGCCCGCTCAGTGCGAGGGAGGCTCTAAGTGTGTGCAAGTAGCAGTGCTTAATTTGTAAAATAAAAAAGTGCCAGGGCCCTTGTCGGGAGGTCACTGCAGCTTGCTCCACCCATAGTTCCCACCAGCACTGCCAGTTACAGTACTATCACCACTAGCCATTACACTTATACAAGTGTGACAATACAGGCTTTAAATATACATTACAATGACTAATATATCCTGCCCAAGCTATTATTACAGCTTTGGGTGGCAGGTATTAGTGATTTTAATGTATATTTAATTATTAAACAGCAGCTGTTGGCCTCCTCATAAACATGAAAAACAGGGCTCCATGTGGCAGTCTGTCATAGAAGCTGGTGTTGACAATAAAGTGCCGATGCCCAACACGGGAAAACACCGGCTCAAATTAAGCACGCAGTAGTAGAGGGTCCCTCTAAGTCCCCGCTGGCCATGTATTCGTCTATCTGTCGAACGTATGCTAGCTTCACCCACAGCTGGGTAATAAAGAAAGAGCTTTAGATACACCTGCAGCCCTCCTGTAACACTTAAATTGCAGCTAAAGAGTAAACACAGGCAACAATGATAGTTCCGCTGCCAGTGACATGTCAGTAACAAGGCCCTTGATGAGAAAATGGTCACTCAAATATTTCATGCAGCGTGCTGACTGGTAGGGTTGCCAGCAGCCAGTTTTATTCCGGCATTACCGATATGTTTATGTCCTTGCCGGTACAAAAATAGGCTAATCAGCTAACGCCGTTGTTTTCTTTCTTATCAGTACGTACTTTAAACAGTAAATGTAAGAAGAAAACAATTTAAAATGTGTTCTACAGCTGCCTTAATCACCCATGACAGAAAATTACAGTAAGTAAAGACAGAAATCCATGTTAAAAGTGGACACAGACAATTTCTTGTGAAGTGCTCCTTAAGAATCATTACCAGGCCTTTCAGAATGTTGAAACGTGAACAGATAGCTGGTAGTTTTCTGAGGGAAAGGTAGCAACCCTACTGCTGGGGATCGAACTTTCCTCATTATATTGTCTTACTGGAGCACCAAGGGGCAGATTTACAAGGTCTGGCGCATCTCTGCAAATCAGCAGGGATGCGCTAGAACACTTGCGACCCGCAAAACCACCCGTGCGCCACCACTGATGCGCCGCATTTACAATGCGGCGCGCCGTGGGGCATGGATGGGCAGATGCGTGTGGCATACCCAGGAGGAAATGCGGCGCATTGCTGGAGTCGCGTCGCAAGCGCGACGCGGCTCCAGCAAGGCTCGGCGGTGCCCTATGCCTAACATGCTGCGTCAATCCTTATACCTGCTTCAAGCAGGCGCATGGTTTTGACGCAGCATGGCCGTAAAAGTGACTCAGTAAAATCTTGTAGATTTCACTGCGTCACTTTTACGAGGCGTACCTGCGAGGGAACGCCAACCCTGCGCTGGAGCGCCCACATGAAACCTGACGCAGGTTTCATGTGGCGCAGGGGTTTACAATGTGACGCATCTCCCTAGATGCGTCACGTTATAAATACGGCGCAACATGGCGCATGATTTACGCCACCGCTGCATCACAGAAGTGACGCAACGGCGGCGTAAATGTGTCGTAAGGGGCTTGTAAATCTGCCCCTAAGTGCTCTAAAGTGACTGCACTGCAATGTGGAATTCACAACAAAGCACACTAGTATATAACCAGTGGCTGCTGCAGGCCTGTTCTTCCACGCTTTCGGTACACACGCGCTTCGCTAGCCTTTAGTGCTCTGGGGTTGTTGCTGACTTCTTTTACTACCTCATTTATATTTTGTTTGACGGCCAGTTCAGGGCCACTGGAATAATGCAATTGTGCGGTCACTGAGTTCGCATAACCATAGATTTGACACATTTGACACATAATCCATCATCTGCGGCAAAATCTGCAGATTTTAACAAATAAAAAATGATAGCGGTAAAAATGTTACTAAAAATGCAGCGACACGTGTTGCCGTGCAGTGGAAGGCCCTTTATAAAGCTGGACTCGTCATCTTTGTGTTTCTTATTGTTCTAGTTGAGTATTAAACTGGTACTAATGATGTGTAACCGCGGACCATACAGTGTGACCAAGTTTAAAAATGACGAAATAATGAAGTAGTACTGTTACAAAATGTGCAGCATAATGCCACATAATTTGCCTTTTCTTGATACATAATTTACTCAACCCTGCCGCATAATTTGGCCCTCTCCAAAAATGCAGTGGCTCTGTTGTTATTCGAGGTCAATTCGAATTCAGGTGCAATCAAAACATAGCTTAGTAAATTCCAAATGTAATAAATCTTTATTATATGGCATGTAACCAGGAAAACAGAAAATTGGGATTGTAATATTCTTGTTGGTATAAATAATATTTTCCTTAATATTACCGCACTACCTTGCTGTATAATCGTATGGTGTCAATACATAGATACATGTCCAGGTACATTTGCTCCAGCTGCACACAGCATAGTGTGTGTTGCCCTCTGCTGGACAAAACTAGCGGTGCAAGAGGGAAGGCCTGCGCTAACTCAAACTGGATTTATTAGTGTGTTAAAGGAGCACACTCTTCCTAAATTACGATCAACTTTTGGAAGTGGGAAGTTTGGCAATATTCATTTTAGTTCAGTCAGGACTTTTTGATTTTACCTACATTTTGTATGTTATATAGAAACTTACAGTAGCTTTTCAGTAGACCATTAAGTCATGCAACAAACAACATGTGAAAATACGGTTTTCTCTTTAAAATTACAAAAATATATATTTCTTTAACATACAAAAGTGTTTCAATTTAATACATGAGCTTGTTTTTGCACAGCGCGCACCCAGAATTCACATATTGAACGTTGCCCTGATATGTGATACCGAAGAAAAAGGAGGCTTTGTGAAAAAATAAAAAATGTGCTTAGTATCACACAATTTGATCAAGCCTGGAGGCCAGGATTGGCCCCAGGTTTTCTGGTTTCACATTGTGCAATTCAGCCACCTGATGACTACCTCCCTCTTTCTCTCCTTTTTTACACTAAGGGCCATATTTATGAGGAAGTAACACTACGTAGCTTAGCAAGTCACCTTGCTGCGCTGCATTACAGGGAAAGGGCAGCTGCATTACAGGGAAAGGGCAGGGATGCGCCCTATGTATTACAATACAGCGCATTCCCGTCCTTTTCCCAGCGCTGGCACACAATGGGCTGCATAGCGCCAATGCAGGCAGCCTTGCACCATGACGCAAGGGTACCTGTGTTTCATGCAGGAATGTTCTTGCGCAGGAACTAAGGAACACCGTCCTGCACAAAAACAATCCCCTGAGGCATATTCCTCTATCTATGTGTGCAGCAGAATGCAGCCCACATAGAAAGAGGATGTAACAAGGAGAAATGAAGATATTTCTCTTCCTTGCGCCTCACCTGGGACGACATTGCATTTTGGCCCATTGCCAGGTCTACCAGCAATGATAAATCTGGGAATGCGTCAAAATCCATGAGATTTGCATGGGAACACTCATGCAACGCCCACTGAACATCTTCCTAGGGCTGAGTAACTCCACACAGCGATTTTCGCTGCGTTGCGTTGCACCTGGTTTATCAAGCAACTCAGGGCCAAGCAATGTGGTCTTGTGTTGCTTAATAAATCGCATTGGGGGTTGTGTTGCGCATGCACCAAGTTGCGTGGTGCAAAAGCGATGCAACCTCCTTCTTAAATATTGCCCTAAAGGTTTATGCTTTGTTTTTAATTCTTGGCATGTCATAATTGAGCGTGGATGGCAGGTAGAAGCCACATTAAAGCTCTGCTCATTTTGGGCTCCAAGAGGACCTCAAGCTGAGCCAGGTCTCTGGCTTGCGTCTGGCTCGAGCCGCAGTAGGGGTCCACAGGTTCTATAATAGAGGGGCTCAGCAATATATACTTCAGTGTTGATGGAAATAAAAAAAAAATGGAAGTCCCATAAATTGGCAGTATAGGGGTGGAAGCAGGAAAAGGATTGAGGCATGAGAGGCTGTCTTGAGGAGCGAGACTGACAGATCTGCCCAAAAGAAGTTGCCAACTAGGACAAAAGTGATGGTAATGCTGTTCTGCCATGCTTAACTAGTCACAGACAAACTGCATTTTACAATATTTTACAAGTGACCAGATGTGAGATTACACATTGCGTGACTGGAAAACAAACCTCACACACATTGTGCAGTTGTTTTGTATCTTTGTATTAAGCCATTTATTGTGTGCTTTATACCCATATGTGGGATGCCAAAGTGTCCTTCTAGTATGGTAATACGGTGCACCGGATGTGAGTGTGAGATCAGAAGGACGTGGTCCCATGCTGTGTGCATATGTGAGAAGAGTACAGTTGTCACGTGTGAGCGGCTGGAGGGGTGCTGCCATCTTCTCATGGGACAAAGCACTGAATGGTGTGATGGAAGAGGGGGTGAAAAAGGATAGGCCTACAGTTTTATGGCTATAAATGGTTGGTGGCTCGGAGTATTTGCCATTATTAGTCTCTCAGTGCTGATTGTAGCTGAACGATGTCCACTTGAGGTCTTATGATGAGAGGTTCTCGGAGAGAGGAGGGTGCAGGGGAGAGGGACCCCTCTGAATGACTTGTGTCCTGGTTGCTCATTCTCCTACATCGCACCCAAGACATGGAACAAACTCCCTCGACACATCAGAGCCTCCTCCTCCCTTCTTGAGTTTCGCTGAAGACCTGTCTCTTCGTATAAGCACCTTGGGGACCGCACAACTACACACCTTCCCAAGCACCTGGATACCCTCTCGGGTGATTAGTGCGCTATACAAATCAACACCACATAACATAAGATGGCATGGTCTTCTTTTAAGGCGGTTGCGGGAATGTATTGGCTTGGGACCTGCAGTGGCAGACCTTGCTAGAGTCCTGTGGTTCGCCAGCGGTGTGTGGTGGACCTCGACAGCTAAGAGAACCCGCCCATCGATTATTGGGGCACAAATACCACTAAATGGAGGAGCAAGTCTTCCAGAGGGTGACCTTTGGTTTGACTGATATCTCTGAGCCATTTGAGTTAGCACTTACCACGTGGCCTCTGGGCGGATTTCATTCCACTATGGAGGGCTTTAGGTCTTAAGGCACATATAGAATCAAGGGAGCATTCTTGGTGAGTCTCCGGTTCCAGTGGAATAGTGAAAGCTAAAAGATGTATGTAGAGGTGCCTGTGTGTGATATGTAGTGTTTTCCTGTGAGTCATTGAATAGCAAGGTTGCCTGTTTTATCCTCCCTACCTAGACTCTCTTGTGTGTTTCCTCTCCTAGCTATGCTGCCTGTGTGTTCTTCGCTAGCTGGTATCCCTGTGTGTCACCCCCCCCCCCCCTGATCACTGTGTATCCTTCATTAGCTAGGCTTCCTGCCCTCTGAATGGCTGGCAGAGGATGTGGTGTTGTGCCTAGAGCTGGCCACCTTGGAACAAGTAACCAGCCTCGAGTCTCGGCGTCGGCTTAATATTCTGTGATTCTGGGCAAATTAATTTCCTCAGTGCCTAAGAAAATCGAAAATGACCTTGTACAATGTAACTGGTGCTTATGTAAAGTACTCCAATATCTTCGGGCAGAGCTCGTGCAATATAAAAGTGAAAAAAAAGATGTTCCAGGGCACAATCATTTGCTTGTCAGACAACATCTCCCCCCACCCTTTCTTTTCCATTCGTTCACACCCCTGCTTCATAGGAATCACAGTTCATTTAAAAATCTAGAGACTGTCCCACCATTCTCCTATTCACAATTTGTTTGCCCGAGATATCTCCTTACTTCCCTCTTCATAATTCAAAGCATGTAGGGGCATATTATCAAGAACGGCGTTAAAATTATAGCAGCTTTAGCGACAGGAAACTGCCGCTAAAGCGGCAATAATGGGCTTGATAATATGCCCTTGTGAATTCCCATAGAAGGCCAGGTTCACACTAGAACCTGGGCTGCTATGGGAATTCACAAGGGCATATTATCAAGACCATTATCGCCGCTTTAGCAGCAGTTTCCTGCCGCTTAAGTGGCGATAAATGTAACGCCGTTCTTCATAATATGCCCCGTATTTTTTTTCCAAAAATACTTTTAGCTGAGGCGTTTTTGTTTTTGACCGCCACTTCATAAATGCTGATGTAGCAAAGCACAAAAAAAACGACAGTCAAGCACTTTTCTGCACGTTTACTCCAGAAGAACACGCCTGCTTTAGGCTTTTTTCGAAAGAACGACACTCGTACCATGTCCCAGCAGCGGGCTCACAAAAGTATGTTGGGCCTTATTTACAAGCCTCTTGCGCCACTGCTGCGTCACTTTTAATATGGGAAAAAGTGACGCACTGGCGGCGCAAGAGGCTTGTAAATAAGCCCCATTGAATTTACTGTTGCGAATCTTTAACGTAGCTCAGCAGGTTGTGCTAAAGCTGCTTAGGTCGGTGTACAGTCTAAGGGGAAATTTTACAAGCCCATTGTGTCACTTTTTTCATGTTAAAAGTGACGCAAAAGTGGCGCAAGGGGCTTGTAAATCTGCCCCTAAGTGTCTTCGTAGCAGTCACTGTAAGGTAGATCTGCGGGTTAATGCTGTTGCTGCAGAGATAAGTGCCTATGCCACATGAGAATGTACTGATCCCAGTAGGATAACTCAGCGAGTAAACGCATCTACTGCATCTTTCTATAAACTGTAACCCAGATGAGAGGGCTAACCCTTCAGGGATCCCCCAATCCTTCGGGGAGCCCCAGACCAGTGCAGCCCAAGTCCAATGAATATGTGCGAGGTATGGGAGACTGAGGAGCAGAGCCAATCGCATTCTGGTGGGGGGTGGTCATCATTTTGCGGTACGGCACTGGTACACAACTCCACCTTTAAATCCCGGTATCCTCCACCGTCTGTTTTTTTCTACATATATTTATTTACATCAAACGGGACATTCAGGTTTCCAGAACTTTTTGAGGCTTTGTTTGGGGGAATCTGAACTTACTCTTTTCATATTATGTATGTTTAAAAAGGGACTTTTGTGCAAGTCTTGGGAGAGAGTGTGGGCTAACGGCTAGGGCTGTCGACCTTGGAGGTGAAGAACTGGGTTCGAGACTTGGCAGGGACGCTCCAGTGGCATAGCAAGGTCGGGTGGTACCTTGTGGGGAACATTTCTGGTCACACCATGCTTGACAAGATGGCAAAAATATGTGTTTAAAACACGCATTTTTGCCATTTTGTCCCGCCTCCCAGTGATGACACCACCGCACCCCCCTTCTGAAGCCACTGGGACTCTCAACATTCTGTGATTCTGGGCAAAATTGCTTATCTCCCCGTGTGTCCGTCTGTTATGTAAGTGGTGCTTATATAAAGCTCTCTGAAACTTCGGGGTCTGGTTTGCGCTATACAAAACTCCCCCCCAAAAAAGGTTTTATTTTCTCTTACAAACAACATAACGATATTGTATTTACTTCAAGTTCTGCATGTATTTTGGTGCTGAATTTTTAAAAAACACGCGTTAATTTTTGGTTTACTGGATATTTGATGAGATTTTGGATTCTTTTCAATCTTTAAACCTTCGAAACGTATTGTCTTATATTTTCCTGGAAAATATATTTTTTTTCAATGTTATAGTGAACCTATAGAACAAGCACGTGTGAGCGGAATCGCTTCTTAATATTGTTAATCCTTTAGCGTCCTCACGTGGTACTTTTTAGAAACTGCAGGTGAATTTAGCTAATCGCACAATTTTGCTAACCTGCTCTCTCCTTTTCTGTATTTACTACTTTTAGATGTACAACGCATTTTTATACTCGCAGACTCTCCTGATCGTAGTCTGCGACTGCAACAATGTATTTTTAAATACTAATTGCATTTTAGAAATCAGTAAACTTTAACTGACTTCTAAAATTAGATTGCAACCCCATACGTATTCGAATTTGGAAAGGGCGTATTGTAGGCGTTCCTTTCACTCCCCAGTTGGGGTGGTAAGCAATTGGCAAAAGGGAAGTGGTCCCCTCTGGAGCACTTATCCATTATGAATGTTAAACAAAAGCTTATTGGGTTTAGAAAGTGGTCCGACAAGCGCTAAAACAGACATAATAAATAATAAACACACTGTATATAAAAATAAGTTGATTTTATAAAAAGGTGAACACAGACATGGTAGTCTGCTGACCCTAGAAGACCACCATCCCTATGATGGCCACCAATTGGAATGAATTGCAATTTGCAACCTATCTCATTAATATTCTTGAGGGAGGTCAGATTACAACCCATTTCAAGTCGGAATTTTATGAACCAACCTATTAATACACAAGTTGTTTTGCAAAATTCAGTAGTGGTCGCAAAAATACTGGTCACAAATTGTGACTACGTTTTGGCACCTAGAAAGGTAAAATAGTGCACTACTATGAAAAGTACTTTGTTCCCTCCTCCCCCCACATGTTGATTTTCAACCTTACAGCAGCCGAATCTGAACTGTCAGGCCATGTCCTCTCTGAAATGAATCCAAGCAATCCAGGACCAGTTTCACCCTTGTTATGGGCTCATCAACAGGGTATAGCTTGGTTCCAGTGACACAGTGTGCACAGGACCCATATCTGGGCATACCCATATCACTCAAAGTGACACACTAAGGTATACAAAAAAGTGATGGGTGAAATGCTTGAAATAATCTACACCACTGATAATTGCTTTGGGTTGCATCCCAATCCATTGTTATTTTGCACACCATGCCACCTCAGTTTGGACCCAGACATATGCAAATCAGTCTTGACCCTGCCCCAATGGAAACAGTCCAGCCTGAACTGCTAGGCTAGGTCCTCCCTGATCCTGAATACAAGCAACCTAGACCCGTTTCACCCTGGTAAGTGCTCATCAGCCCGGTAAAGCTTGGTTTCAATGATACAGTGTATGCAGGACCCACGTGTTCACATACCTGTCTCACATTGGGCGAACATATAAAAACACTATACGTTTTAAACTTCAGAAGGCAAGCTATTTTCACATAAAGGAAGCACAATGTGCACTGAACAATGAGGGAAAGCAGAAATTGCAGACATAAGCCTGTTTCTCCCCGACTTCAAAGAAGACAAGGTAAAAAAATATGATGTTTACAATCAGTACTATATTACAAAAATTGGAGGCTGACTTCTGAAGACTAGATAGAGACAGCAACTCGATCTACGCACGCACCACTCTTTTTTTACCTTTCCACCCCACCAAACCTATTAAAGAACTTGCCTACATGGTGGCATAGGGAATTTTAACTCACTCCACACTAGCACATCACTCACCTCTTTTTTATTTCTGGACGCTACTGTAAATACCAGTTGGTCAACCTCCAGGCGGAGGTCAGCATATTCACAACCTAAACTCTATGATGATGCTGTCACGTTACAGAAAGGCGGAGAATCAACATATACTGCCCGAGTCTTGTGTACATGAATGAGTTTTTTTTAGATGGATCAGTAACAATTTTGAACTTGGTACGCAGGACGAGTGGTCCATTATCCCCCCCTTTTGATTATTTGTAGCTAGAGATAGCTACATTGGGTGCCTTAACTCACTGAGCTATCATATTGGCTGATACACATCATATACATGGCCAATAAATTACCATAGTGAGATTCAATAAGTAGTGTGGAATTCTGGGTAACTTCACATGTTCAAATTTTGTGTAGCACCTCAGCTTCTCAGCGCTGTAAAGTTGATAAAATGAGTACCACTCTGCATGGTTATCATGATATCTATTATTTACAGTGCTTCTAATTTACAAGACAGGTATCGCGTGACTTATAAACAAACAAATAGAAATGGTCTTGTCAATGAACTTATAAGTGCACATGTTTAGCATGACAGATGGTGCTGGAAAGGGTTGGCAGTTTTTGCACAGGTAGAATTAAGCCCAGTGTTTGTATTAAACAAAGGTGATAAACCTACTGGCAGGTTGTCCCAGGTCTGCACCCACATCTCTGCCTGAGCCTTGCCTTAGTCATGGTCACTGCAGAAGGAAGGTGGGTGGTGGCAGTGGATGCCACATAGTGGAGGGGTGAGTCAGAGGACCCCAATCTGCTGAGTCAGTTCCTCCTCCTAGCCATCGGGGAGGGGCCACCAAAAGTAGAATAATACTTTCTGAAGTGACCCTCACTTGGAAGGTCTGACCAGCATTTTACAGTCACAGGAATGTATTGGAGTGAAAGGAAAATGTGGAAGGTGACAGCTGGAAAATGGACACTTGAAGATTAAATGCAATCGCTGAGACTACCCACTACTGAACAGTCTTGGTTTTAAAAAAAACAAAATGGCCGTTTTCTGCAGTCACTCTTAATTCTAAGGAGGAAAGATTGAGAACTAGGCAGCAGGAAAGAGCAAATGGGAAGAGGGGTGGCCTAGTGCAGTGATGGTGGAGTGGCTGGGCCAGGGAAATGGTGATGCCGGTTGTGCAGTCGGCTAAGATATGTTTAATTTCAGAGAGTTATTTATTTTGCATGCTCTTACCAAATGCATTGGTGCTTAATGCCCTGCTTAAGGCTTAAATACATATGTTCAAAGAGGCAACCGGCTGCTTTGTTAATGTCAGCCTACTCTTTGTATGAAAAAGGTTGCATTTAATTTTTCAAACAAAGATACTTGGCAAATGGTACAGGAAGTTGTTCTGACAGATTGTATTGGTCCTAAAGTGAATTATTTTAAGACAGTGTAGGGCTTTAAGGTACCTGCTTCACAGATCTATGTGTATCCAACAAGCCTCACTTTACAATACTAGTAGGATAACACAAGTGATCAATGTACTTGCTGTAGAGATCTTTGTGCAATCTGCTGGTCACAAGGTTGAATCATTACAATAGCTTAGAGGGTTTATGTGCCTACTGCAGAGCACCTTGTGTAACCTGCCGGTGACAACTAAGAACCAAGGATCAAGGCGTCGAGTAGGAATGGTGATATACATTAGTTTATGTGTTATTCTATACTAAGAATCAACTAATTAAATCAATCATGTGTTTGGATTTGTCTTTAGTTTGCCTTTGTGCATTTAAAGTTGACATGAATGGGCCTCGGTCCACCGCATAATCTTGAAATCAATGCTGTATTTTTGTTTGCTGTGTGTAACACCTGTTCTATTTCAGACACAAGAGCCATTGTGTTCTCAGGTAGAAGTGCTGTTTTTGTCAGCTTACATTTGAAGGTAGCAGCATGGCCATTAGCTTGCTTGGACAATGATTCTCAACACCTGCAGACTGGTATGAGAGGAGGTGAATACCCCTTTGTTAGACATCATGAAGGTCACAATGATAACATAAGTTGGCTTTGCATTAGCTGGGAGAAGGAGGCCGACACCAAATATGTGCAGAACATTGGCGTATGATTGCTTCCTACTTGGTGGGAATGAGAAGTCTGTATCATTTGGGTGAAATGTTATTATCTGTGTGAAGCTTGTTAGTTAGTTAGATCACTTGCCCCTGTTCACCTTAGCAGGTGGATGCATTCCCTTTCTCTTGAGATCATATGTTCCTTATTTTCCTGCTCATGGAGATACTCTTGAGAGCAAGCACATTCCTACTCATTTTAATAGCACCTTCATCTGGTTGCTCTTTCAAAGCCACATTTGCTGACACCTGCTGCCTTTGAATTTCCCCGTTCTGCCCACAATCGTAGCTAGGATTAGGGAGTTTCCTTTATTTGCATATTGCTTCTAATAGCTCAATTATTTTATCCACTCAGCTTGTTTGGAATCCTATTCCTGTGTGATGCATTCAGGTGAACTTTATCATATGCTTAATTAATCGTTACTGTGAGGACGATCCTGATTCACTGCAACTACAATGTTATTGAAAGTGTGATTTCAGCCTCAATCCGTCAAAAAGATCCTTTGCGGAGGGAATAGTGGAAATCCGAGTTGCGCCAAGTTAGCGCAGCTCCGAGACCATCCATATCTTATCAGCTATCACTGGTGGCGAGAAAATAGAGCCTCGAAGCCCCCAGGCTCCTAGTGGCTTCTGATTTCTACAGCACAGTCCCCACTGAATGAACGCAAACTCTGCTGTGATCCATGTTGTCGTAGCTTGGCGTTGACGCAATGCAAAGGAACAGACTGGACGATTCGTCAAGCCGGGACTGGAACTAGTTGCAGCTACTGCACAGGGGTATCTGGGCAGATCAGATCCCCACATACTCCAGAGGGTGGAGGATGGAGGGGTCTCAGATTCATCTGCTGCACACCCTCAGATAAATTTGGCAGTAAAAAAGCATGCACGCGCCTGCATGCACATACGCTCTTCTGTCTATCCCTCTCTCTCACTCTCTCCCTCTGTCTCTCTCGGCCAATAAAATCAGGAGGTGGAGCTCAGAGTGGGCCATTGAACAGCAGACATTACTTCCTACACTTTTTGCCTCCCTCCCTGTTGCTGCTTCATGTCTCCTTGAGGCTCAACTGCTTCTCACACAGCCACCAACCTCTGCTCTGTCCACCGCCGCGGTGCAGCCCCTGGCCCCTTCATGCAGGTGCAAGATCATCTTGGGTCTCATGAGGCATATTGCTGCAGGATGCAGAGCTACATCACCTGGCCCTGAAGAAGGCCTACAACCACTGGATCTGCACCCCTCTGCTCAGACAGAGCGACAGGGAGGGCAGCCATCAGAGAGCCGGGAGCCTTTGCATACTTAGGACCATCACCATTCAATGTTCAAATAAGTGAATGGGGGATGTAAAGACTGAAAGCTAATGTGTGTTTCTGGGTGTTCAAATGAATGTGTGCAGTTATGATTGATTGTGTGTTTGCATGTGTGCACATGTCTTCCTGCAGGTTTTGTGTGGGATGGCATCCATGCACAATTATCAGGAATGTTATGCCCCTCCTTTGCAATATGGTGGCCACCCAAGGGACAAAGAGGGCCTTGGCAAATTAAGGCTCTGTTTGACTTAAAAACACAACTCAACAAGCAGGGGGTGTCTAAGTGTAAGGGGGTGTTGGGGTTAGAGGATTGAGGGATTGTTGGGGGTTTCATTGGCAGGAAAAACGATATTTTCAGAATTGAAAAAAACATTCTTGACAACATTCAATTCTATGCAAAGAGAGCTTGGGAAAGTATACATTCTAGCAGTGAAAATCTCCCATTTTCATCATTGGCATAGAGGGGCAGTAGCCTTCCTCCACAAAGTACCACTGCCCTCCATCCAGCTAACCTTTACAAGGCGGAGGAACAGATAGTGCCAATTAGATGGTGCAAAGCCTCTCTCCTTCACTGCAGTGGTATGTCAAAGCCCTGTATCTAAGAACTGGGTGATCATTACCTATTTTATATGTCGGGTAGAAGGGTGGCAGTGAGACCGTCTAGTTCACAGGTTGAGGGGGTGTTGGGAGTCTCCACTGGCTCTCCATGCAAGTGAGGTGGGGCGGGGGAATTTCAGAGGAGCCCTTAGTCCTTGGGAGGATAATAATCCCAAGGATTTCCTTCCCTGGGATGGACATGCACCCTGGGTAAGAGGGGATTCCTGAGGATGTGCAGTATCAGTGAGAGGATACCTCTTCTGATGGGCAGGGATGTCTGTGCACCCCAGGAAAGGTCATCATTGGAACTAACTCTGTGCCTTGAGAGCCCTGGTTCTGGAAATGCTCAGGGTTCTCCCTGCACTGCTGGCATGGTCTGTGCTCAGGGATTTCTGCCACATACTCTTCCCATGAGGCAGACCTGCAGGGCCACCAGATCGAACAGGGACCTCAGTATGGTGTTGCTTGGACCATCATGCTAATGTTGGCTACAGCCCCACCATTCTCTACGGTGGCGCGGCCGCCGTGGTAATTGAGTGCAATTACCATCAGTGGCCAGTGTGTCGTGGCCAGGTTTAGGCCAGAACAACTGTTGTGTGGGGGAGCACTCCGAATGATAAATCAATTTAATCAATAGTCCTCAGAGTAAAAATAGCGGTGCATCAGCTATGTGGGAGTTTGTCCTCTCCCACTGAGCAAAAGAACAGATAGTGACAGGATGCGGACCTGTATATAACTGAGCACTATTCACAAAGTGTATGAGCTAACACTAACCAATTTTTGAAATCATAATATGTTTAATTTTCACCATGGAAACAAAGTATTCACTGAAACATTTCGCAATATTCGGATATAGAACAACAAATAGAGATATTGCGGTTTGTACCAGGGCAAATTCATATGATGTATGCATAAAACTCATTTACATACTGTATTCATGTATAACATAAATTCAATTTACATGTTAACAACATTTCGTAATGCAACGTAATTACAACACAACAAAGAAATGAATGCCCAATGCATTTCGGAACCAGCCGGTTCCTTCGTCAGGGGCCAGTCTGAAAAATAAAGAATAAACCGTTTCACTATTTGAAATGTTTTTAGGGACTCAATCTCTGGAACTCTAATGCATGCCAAGCGCGTCTCAAAAAGAGTTACCTGTGAGTGTGTAATATTGTTCTCTGTTTAATGAGGAACCTCGTGATTCTGTAGGTATAAAGAACAAACCATGTAGGGTTAATTCAGAAACTCGGACCTTGAATGAAGAGAGTGTGCACCTATATACGATATCGCAATGGATTTAAGATCTTACCTCTAGCGAGATGTTTTTACGGAACTGTATGGAAAAAATAGGAAATGTCAACGGAAAGTGGCGTGAGTGGTTAAAAGAGCTTGCGGGAAGAGCAAACTGTACAGTGTGGACATGATAAGAGCATTTCAAAACAGGTAAAGATCTTACCTTTAGTTAAGTGTGTTATGAGCTGTAGAAAAAGTAAAGAAAGCCAGGAGTTAGGAACAACGCGAGGCCAAAGCTTACGGGATGTTAAACCACCGCAACTGCCAGTAGAAAAATCCTTACCTACAAGCTGTTTACGAGCAAGAGAAACCAACGGAACGCCTCACCGAATGAACGAGTTGTCAAGTAACTACAGAAGTCCGGATGCTTATGTGAAGAAAAACCGGAACACGAACCGGAAGTACTAAGAATAGAAAGTGAACATAGGGGGCAAGTGCTGTCAGCAAAAGGATACAAACTCAAAAGGCACACGAAAGCGCCATCTTGGAACAGAGTAAAGAGACTGACTGAAGGGAGAAGAAATATGTAAACATTGATAAGAAATTGGGAATACGGGAAGGGAAAAATTTTCAAATAGATACTATGATTATATCTGTCCCCCATCGTCTGCCTTCCATGCAGTACGAACACGAGGCACACTTCACTCTATGAATTCGTTCTATTTGAACATTTTTCCCTTCCCGTATTCCCAATTTCTTATCAATGTTTACATATTTCTTCTCCCTTCAGTCAGTCTCTTTACTCTGTTCCAAGATGGCGCTTTCGTGTGCCTTTTGAGTTTGTATCCTTTTGCTGACAGCACTTGCCCCCTATGTTCACTTTCTATTCTTAGTACTTCCGGTTCGTGTTCCGGTTTTTCTTCACATAAGCATCCGGACTTCTGTAGTTACTTGACAACTCGTTCATTCGGTGAGGCGTTCCGTTGGTTTCTCTTGCTCGTAAACAGCTTGTAGGTAAGGATTTTTCTACTGGCAGTTGCGGTGGTTTAACATCCCGTAAGCTTTGGCCTCGCGTTGTTCCTAACTCCTGGCTTTCTTTACTTTTTCTACAGCTCATAACACACTTAACTAAAGGTAAGATCTTTACCTGTTTTGAAATGCTCTTATCATGTCCACACTGTACAGTTTGCTCTTCCCGCAAGCTCTTTTAACCACTCACGCCACTTTCCGTTGACATTTCCTATTTTTTCCATACAGTTCCGTAAAAACATCTCGCTAGAGGTAAGATCTTAAATCCATTGCGATATCGTATATAGGTGCACACTCTCTTCATTCAAGGTCCGAGTTTCTGAATTAACCCTACATGGTTCGTTCTTTATACCTACAGAATCACGAGGTTCCTCATTAAACAGAGAACAATATTACACACTCACAGGTAACTCTTTTTGAGACGCGCTTGGCATGCATTAGAGTTCCAGAGATTGAGTCCCTAAAAACATTTCAAATAGTGAAACGGTTTATTCTTTATTTTTCAGACTGGCCCCTGACGAAGGAACCGGCTGGTTCCGAAATGCATTGGGCATTCATTTCTTTGTTGTGTTGTAATTACGTTGCATTACGAAATGTTGTTAACATGTAAATTGAATTTATGTTATACATGAATACAGTATGTAAATGAGTTTTATGCATACATCATATGAATTTGCCCTGGTACAAACCGCAATATCTCTATTTGTTGTTCTATATCCGAATATTGCGAAATGTTTCAGTGAATACTTTGTTTCCATGGTGAAAATTAAACATATTATGATTTCAAAAATTGGTTAGTGTTAGCTCATACACTTTGTGAATAGTGCTCAGTTATATACAGGTTTAGGCCAGGGCAGGTCACTGCCTGTCCCCAGATACTTTGCTTCCTGCAAGTCATAGATCCAGTCCTAATGAAGATGGCTCAGGAGATTGAGTGCCTGCTGTAGTGATCTGTGTGTAACCAGTAGGTCACAGGCTCCAATAACAGTTGGTTAATGCATCTATTACACAAGTGTATGTATGAGTATGTCACTTCAAGTTTTTTTTTGATTTTGTGTTTGTTAGACCTGGCATCATTGGCATGAGACTCTCCTCCATTCTTTTCTGTTGGCCTCCTCTGTTTATGATGTTTTGCTGGAATATTGCTTTGGGCACTGTGCCACTGCTGATCAGTGCCACACTGCAAGTGCTCCCTATGTTAAATTGATACATTGATTGGTGTTACCATGATTGGCTTGGTTGACTTACTGTTCAGACCCTAGTCTAGTGCACTGCGTGTGCCAAGGGCATGTAAGTTAACTGCTGCTGGTGGGCTTGCAGCACTGGTTGTGCCACCCACAGAAGCAGCTTGTAAAATGTGTCCCAGACCTGCCATCGCAGAGCCTGTGTGCAATCCCTGACTGGCACGTCGACTTGGCAAGGAAACCTACTTGCCAGTCCCTAAAACCTTCCCTTGGCCACATTTCAGACACCTCTATGGTAGGCCCTTGGGATGGGTGCATTGTTGGTAAAAGGTAGGTCATGCCCTGATGTGTGTGGCATGACCTAATAGTGAATTACAGCCATCTCCGTTTTTCACTATTGAAGGGCTACCTGCCTTCCATAGGCCAGAATGGGCAGACTGATTATTAACTCCATTATAATCTTATCTGACTCAGGGAGCATGGTAGCGGTTCGAGTTTAGTATCCCTGAACTCAGAATTTAATAACACATCCTTTAGGATGGATGGTTTTTAAATTCTGTGTTTGAAAATAGCCCTTTTAGAAAGTGGATATTTTCTTGTCCAACTATCCACCGGTCTCTGCTGGTTTGGTGTGTGTGTCAGGGGCTGGGTGGCTCCAGAGGTCTGAATGAGTCAGTGTGGGGTGAATGAGGCATTTACCTTTACAGTGGGGGAAGAGTAGTCCCTGGTAGCCTGCCCTGCCTGACACAATGCTGCTCCACCTCCTGCCGGGCGACTGATGGCCCTGCCCCTGCCAGTGACAATACTGGCTCCGCCTCCTGCTGGGCGGCTGATGACCCTGCCCTGCTCAGTGAATAGGCCAGGTGCCTCGGCCTGGCAACACCCACAACAAACCTGGGATGGGGGGAATTTCCCTGCTTGGACAAAGGGAACAAAGCAGAAAAGGGGTATAAAAGAAGGACCCCTGAACCAAAGAACGTAGATCACTTCTGACAAGGAAACCTCTACCAAGGAAAAGAAGCCTGCTGATCCAAGGATTTGCCCCCCCCCCTTCTGCCAGTGTGCTGTTTGCTGGGGGGAACCTGAAGCTGCTTCTTTATTTTTGCCAAGGGACCAGGAGAGAGGAACTTCGTGTGTACTCTCAAGCTTGCAAGAAAATCTCCAAGGGCTGGAAGAGTGCCAGCCTCCTGTTGAAGTCACAGGGCTAAAGGACTTCACCCTCTGCTGAATTGCTTGTGCACAGGAGGAATCTGCAATCTCGACGTTGACGGCCACCGCCGAATCCAGCTCGACATCGTGAGTACGGCTCCAGTGTGCCGAGCCTTCTGAAGAACCAAGACTTTAGGGGCCTGGCGGCGCAGGGTACGCCTTAATCTCCTGAGTTCACCTGCTTTGTCGAACAGAGACACGGGACACTCCGTTAGGCGTAGAAGATAGGGTTTATTAGCTGCAGCTAAGTACAGTTGTCCCAGAAGTACACTCGGTATGGTCTTAGGAGACTGCCACTTTACTTCGTGGCGCACAATCTTTTATAACATACATATTCACAAAGAACACTCCCAATGCATACAGGGTCAACCAATGAGAAGAATGTGAAAACAAGATATTAGGTAACTCAAATAAGCCTCTCTCCCAACTGTGTTTGTCACCCTTCCCCACTAGTTAATCAGTGGTAGTGTTTATAAGTCGACTTGCAGGTGGCAGGACACATTTGTATGGCCCAGAGGACAGTTGTGAAATGAGAGAACATGAGTAAAGAATAGCGAAGACCAGAGGATAAGATAAAGTCAGGAAAGAATGGTGCGAACCAACAGATAGTTGAAACAGGGATCAGTCAGACCAGACGAGGATTAGTGGAGTCGGCCGGACCCTGACACCAGCTAACAGAGGCAGGATGTTATTTGACACGTTGCAGTAGGATAAGGGAAAACAACACTTCGTTCACCGTGCCGCCTGAGTGAGGGCAACACAAAATGGCAGAAAGACACAAAATGGTGGCTAAATACGAACAAGATCGGAAACTGAATTACCTCAGACTCTCCTTTTGCCATTACTCAGGCAAGACACACAGACTCATTTTAATCTGAGTCGACGTCAATGGCCATGAGGTCATCAAGCTGTTGCTGCAACATCATTTTAATGCTCTCCGTCTTCCGTGGCACAAGCCTTGGGACACACATAGTGGCACAAAGACCACAGATGGCGGGGCCACACTGCATACAGAGACAGCAGGAAAAAATGATGGCCAAAACCACTCCAAGGAATGTTAATACCTTCCATCCCCATTTGGACAGTAATCCCCAAAACCATTCCAACAAAGACCAATCTCCTTCGTCCTGATGAATCGACTCGGAGATCACATGTAATTTGGAGATGGCTTGGTATACCGTAAGGGCGTCGTCAGGTATATAAATGCAACAGCTAGATCCGATCAATTTGCAAACTCCTCCACGATCTGCAAGAATAACATCCAAAGAAATCCGGTTCTGCAATGTCATGAGACGATCCGCCTGAAGTTCAGCTGTGAGATTGCTCAAAGCTCCCACAGTGACATCTATGGTAGTCTCAACAACACAAACCAATTGTCTCATGTTTCTACTGTTGGCCGTTGGGCCCCAAAAAGGAAGAAATCCTTTAAGGAAATCACCTCCCTCTTGTCCTGCCGTGTCTTTAGAATGAATAATCCCTCTGCCATATCTGTTTCTGTGATGTCCTGAAGGAGCAGTGTATGTAGGGGGAGAAGAAAGGCCATATAGCACGTTCCTGAAAAATCCGTCGGTAGCCACGTGTAGGCTCTATCGTGGCAGACAAAATACGTGCCCTGGGATGGCACTAATGGTGGTGAATTCTGAGATGTGTGAATGTATGTATGGGAACAAACACTCTTTCCTTGTCCAGTGTCAGTAGTCTGGCCATTTATTTGTAAACAAAAGTTACCTTGATGAGGCACAGTCCAAATTGGTAGAGATTTTCCCTGTTTAATCCTATCTGTAAGGCTAGTGGCGTAACGAGTCACGTTCCAAGCATCGTATGCCCGTTTCTCATCAACAGGAATCTTACTATTCTCCACAATTCTAGCCATAGCCACTATTCCTTTTATCAGAGAACTATGACTAAAATCTTGTCCACTACCATATGAACCAGCTGGACGTCTAAATGGGTTCTGATATGCATTTGAAAACATTACAAAATAGGCCCAAGCGGAACCTTCATAAGAAAATGGAAGGGCTAAATATGGCATCCCTTTTTCGGTGGTATGAGGCATAACTCCACACACCCAACAGTCGGTTGTGTTGACTACCAATTGGTGTTGGTGCAATAACTGGACAAATGAATTGTTAAAATATTCTGTTCTCCTGATTAGTTCATGTTGGGGAAGCGTATATAATTGGTGTGGGGAGATAGTAGAATGAAAAGGCAAAAAAATAGAAGTAGGAACAGATTTGTGCTGCATAACATGAACAATCCAACCTATACAAGCCAATAAGATACTAGAAAACATAAGAACACACAATGTTATGCCACATTGACTGTACACTAATTTACAATAATTCTTTTTCATCTCTTCCTTCTTATTATTCTTTCCCAATTTGACATCCATCCTCTAAAATTGTTGCTCACGGCAATCTTCCTTACTCACTTGGCTGTGATTATTAGCCGTCCTATGACACTGCAAGTCCTGGGGGCCTAGCCACTATACAGGTCATGAACCAAGACTCCTACCGTGACCCTGCAACCTGGACAGATGATACATGTCACGAAAGAGATGAAAATTTCAGGTGTCCTTGACCAGCCTAGGCCTTAAATTATATAGAGTTCTGTTCAGTACAGTTTGGTCCTGAAATAGTGTCTGTGGATCTGTAGTGTTCAATCGGAGATGTGGCGGTACTGCTTCTTGTAAAACGTCGTCATCTTCTTTTTCAGACCGAGCTCCATCTAGGTGTGCACTACTGAAAGGTACAAACCGAGGGACCCTTTCGCCTTCAAAATCACCTACACCCTTACGGACCCACTGATCAAAAGGCAAGGGCAAGGGCACCTTTTTGCAGTGCACGCCATGGATCCAGTTCTTTTTCCCTTCGACCTTCACTGCTGTACGTGTTACTAGAAGAACCTGTCGAGGCGCCCTCCAACGAGGTTCCAAATTCCTTGTCCTCTGAAAATTTTTCACACAGACCCAGTCTCCCGGTTGGATAGAATGACCTGGGTCTGTGGAGGCCTCCGGTAAAGCGTCTCGAACCTGTTGGTGGAGGACACATAATTTAGTGGTGAGGTCATGCAAGTAATCAATCAGCATTGGATACTGTATGTCAGAATACTTTGTAGGGCGAGGGACTCCCCAAACATTAGCCGGGTGCCCAAAAACAACCTCGCATGGGCTGAGTCCCAAACGAGAATGTACAACTGTTCTAGTGGATAGGAGAGCCAAAGGTAAAGCATCGGGCCAGGCAAGTCCCGTGCTAGCCTGTACCTTTGCAAGCTTAAGTTTGAGAGTGCCGTTATAGCACTCTACCAAACCCGCTGATTGGGGATGGTTCGCCGCATGGAATTTTTGAACGATACCAAGACCAGCGCACACCTTTTTCATAATTTGGCCCACAAATTCACTTCCATTGTCACTCCAGACAATGCGCGGCAAACCAAACCTAGGGAAGAACTCTTTCAGAAGAACTTTGGCAGTGGACAAAGCAGCGTTGTCTTTCAGGGGGTAGGCCTCTATCCATCTGGAGAAGGCACACACCACCACCAAAACATATTTGAGATTGTTGCATCGTTCCATGTGAATATAATCAATTTGCAACACCTCAAAAGGATATGTTGGGGGAGCAAAATGACCTTCTGGAGTTGGGGTTCACTTTCCTGGATTATGCATCAAGCAAACGATACAATGCTTCACTAAATTATCTGCACATTTCGGAATCCCTTCGTTCAGCCACACTGGTGCCAGAAGCTTACATATTCCTTTTGCACTGATGTGGGCTGGACCATGTGCCATAGCAACTACAGGCAGTACATAGGCATCTGGTAACAGCCAACGCTGATGTTCTGACAATTCTATCCAACATCCCATCGCGTCTAACATTCCTGTACTCTCTTTCCACTTACTCAACTCTTTCTTTGTAGCCTCTCCTTGAATCGATCTCACACTTTCTATTGTATCCTCACACATACCTTTTTCCTTGTCCGAATTTGCAGGGCCCGCAACATACATGCGACTCTTAGCATCGCTGGCTGTTTCTTTCGCTACCTCATCCGCAAAAGCATTCCCACGACCAACATCATCAGTAATCCTCTTATGCGCATTACACTTTCTGATTGCTATCTGGGTAGGCAAAGCAAGTGACTCAAGAAGATCAGTTACCAACTGACCATGCTGTATTTTTGTACCGTGGGAGGTAAAGAATCCTCTTTCCTTCCACAAACGACCAAAGCTATGTGCCACACCAAACGCATACTGGCTGTCGGTATATACATTCACTCTCTTCCCCTTAGATAACACACGTGCTCCGGTCAAAGCTATCAGTTCAGCCGCCTGAGCTGAATTATGTCTGATGCGTGCGGTCTCCACGATTGTATGCAAGGTGGTAACAGCGTAAGCTGAAGTTGTTTCACCATTAGGGAGTTTAAAACAAGAACCATCCACCCATAGGATCCCATCCGGGTCCATTAGTGGTGTATCTTTCAAATCAATCCTACCTTTTGTCTCCTCCTCAGTACGGAGAAAACAATCATGTTGTTCCTGAATACCTTTCTCTTCTGGAAGAGGTAACAATGTGGCTGGATTTAAAGTGTTACATCGTTTGATGTGCACGTGACTAGCCAAGAGCCTCAGTTCATACCCAGACAAGCGAGCACTTGTAAGATGCTGCGTTTTTGTCCTATTTAGCAAGGTATCCACTGCATGTGGTACCATGACAATAAGAGTGTTATTAAGCACCACTCCAGCAGATTGATGAATAGAACTTGCTGCTGCTGCTGTAGCTTTAAGACAACTAGGCAATGCCTTGGCTACTGGATCTAATGTAGCCGAAAAGTAGGCACATGGCCGCTGCTTGTCTCTAAATCGTTGTGTTAAGACTGACAACGCACAACCCTCTCTTTCATGGACATAGAGCGTGAAGGGCTTACTGTAATCCGGAGTACCCAACACAGGAGCAGAGCACAGAGCAGCATGTAAATCAGAAAAACTCTTCTGACATTCATCAGTCCAAGGAAGGGGTTGGGGTGTGTCTTTCAAAGTGAGTGCCAACAAAGGTTTAGCCAACAAAGAAAAATTTGGAATCCACTGTCTACAATAAGAGGTAATGCCCAGAAAGGCACGCACTTCTCTTTGTGTGGATGGCACAGACATTTGTGCAATTGCTTGAATACGTTCTGGGGTCAGTCGCCTTCCCTCCTTCGACAAGAGATGACCTAGATAGGTAACCTCTTGGCGGGCATATTGTAATTTAGAAGGTGAAACCTTATGGTGAAGGTCAGACAAGTGACGCAATAGTGCAATAGTCACGTTTTTGCAAATATCCTCTGAATCAGCAGCAATCAATAAATCATCCACATACTGAATAAGGGTAGCACCTGGCGGCAATGGAAAAGCATCAAGCTGGCATTTCAGAGCTTGGCTATAGATGGAGGGACTTTCACAATAGCCTTGGGGTGCGCGCTTGAACCGGAAACTTCGGCCTCCTAAAGAGAAGCCAAAAATATCCCTACTCTCTTCAGCAATGGGGATGCTGAAGAAAGCATTTTTCAGATCGATAACAGAAAACCAAGCTGCCGAGGCAGGTATCATAGTTAACAGGGCAGTGATATCTGGAACAACAGGAAACTGTGGTACAACAATTTTATTAACCTCCCGGAGATCAATAACAAAGTGATAAACAGGAGGCTGAGAAGGATCAGTGCGTTTAAGAACCGGAAGAAAAGGACTATTGCATACATTTCCCCTCGTCTCCTCGACCACACCCTTCTGAACCAAATCATAAAAAATAGCAAAAAGTGCTCTTTCAACATCATTGGGAATTTTGTATTGAGGGATGCGTGGCAATTTAGCATTGGGCTTGAGGGTAACAACATAGGGTGGGATCTCAAGACAACCAACATCATTTGGACCCGTAGCCCAAAGTGTTGCAGGGAGAGAGAGCAATTCAGGTGGAAATTGATCTTTAGACAAATACATTGGAGAAGTCAGTTTCTGCCCCAAAACAAGATGTACACCAGAAGGAGAACAATATATCGTTGCATGCAGTCTTTTCAATAAATCCAAACCCAACAGATTTTCGCCGCAACCAGTCGTTAAAAGAAGCGGAGCTTCCAAATCATAAGAACCAATTGAAATAGGCAGAGGACAAGAGACCGGGCTATGAACTGAGGCGCCAGAAAATTCTACGGATACGTTTGTTAAGCCAGACAAAGGTGCCCCAGGGAGTTTGGAGTGAATAATAGAACTTCTCATCACACCAGTATCTAAAAGAAATGGCTCTGAAACACCCATTGTAGTGACATTAACATAAGGCCCATTCTGATCTACTGGAATCGATACAACTTCCTCACTCTGTCTATGGCTGTCCTAGTTAGCGTGAAGACCGTCATTCTCACCTTCAACATAGTAATCATCATTGTAATACTGTGTAGACTGAGTATTTTGCTGATCAAAGTAGTTCATAGAATGTGGAGGTGGAGGGGAACGCTGTGTCTGGGGCGATATACCTCGACCTCTACCCCTGGGCACTAACTAGAAACCACCACGACCTCGTGGAGTAGAGAGTCCTCCATTACGCTGTAATAAAACCGGGCAGCTATTCTTAAAATGACTACAACAAAATGGTCGCACACTGCTGACCTACCTGCGTGTTACCCCAAAGAACTGTGGTCCCTGTAGTTAGCGTCGGCAGATACACCTATGCTTGTGTCGTGAGTGCAAGTGTGAATAGCGTTAGCCATCCCTGGACACGTGTTTCGAGGTAGTTGCCTCTCGTCAGCAGGGAGTAGGAAAGAGTGTAGGGTTGCAATGTAAGCTGCTAAAATCATTATCAGGTCTAGTACCTCTCATAGCAACGGAGGTGCGTAACCTGAGTCCATCGACACCCCGGCTCAGAGAGCCACTAAATAGTTACAACAAAATGGTCGCACACTGCTGACCTACCTGCGTGTTACCCCAAAGAACTGTGGTCCCTGTAGTTAGCGTCGGCGGATACACCTATGCTTGTGTCGTGAGTGCAAGTGTGAATAGCGTTAGCCATCCCTGGACACGTGTTTCGAGGTAGTTGCCTCTCGTCAGCAGGGAGTAGGAAAGAGTGTAGGGTTGCAATGTAAGCTGCTAAAATCATTATCAGGTCTAGTACCTCTCATAGCAACGCAGGTGCGTAACCTGAGTCCGTCGACTCCCCGGCTCAGAGAGCCACTAAATAGTTACAACAAAATGGTCGCACACTGCTGACCTACCTGCGTGTTACCCCAAAGAACTGTGGTCCCTGTAGTTAGCGTCGGCGGATACACCTATGCTTGTGTCGTGAGTGCAAGTGTGAATAGCGTTAGCCATCCCTGGACACGTGTTTCGAGGTAGTTGCCTCTCGTCAGCAGGGAGTAGGAAAGAGTGTAGGGTTGCAATGTAAGCTGCTAAAATCATTATCAGGTCTAGTACCTCTCATAGCAACGCAGGTGCGTAACCTGAGTCCGTCGACTCCCCGGCTCAGAGAGCCACTAAATAGTTACAACAAAATGGTCGCACACTGCTGACCTACCTGCGTGTTACCCCAAAGAACTGTGGTCCCTGTAGTTAGCGTCGGCGGATACACCTATGCTTGTGTCGTGAGTGCAAGTGTGAATAGCGTTAGCCATCCCTGGACACGTGTTTCGAGGTAGTTGCCTCTCGTCTGCAGGGAGTAGGAAAGAGTGTAGGGTTGCAATGTAAGCTGCTAAAATCATTATCAGGTCTAGTACCTCTCATAGCAACGCAGGTGCGTAACCTGAGTCCGTCGACTCCCCGGCTCAGAGAGCCACTAAATAGTTACAACAAAATGGTCGCACACTGCTGACCTACCTGCGTGTTACCCCAAAGAACTGTGGTCCCTGTAGTTAGCGTCGGCGGATACACCTATGCTTGTGTCGTGAGTGCAAGTGTGAATAGCGTTAGCCATCCCTGGACACGTGTTTCGAGGTAGTTGCCTCTCGTCAGCAGGGAGTAGGAAAGAGTGTAGGGTTGCAATGTAAGCTGCTAAAATCATTATCAGGTCTAGTACCTCTCATAGCAACGCAGGTGCGTAACCTGAGTCCGTCGACTACCCGGCTCAGAGAGCCACTAAATAGTTACAACAAAATGGTCGCACACTGCTGACCTACCTGCGTGTTACCCCAAAGAACTGTGGTCCCTGTAGTTAGCGTCGGCGGATACACCTATGCTTGTGTCGTGAGTGCAAGTGTGAATAGCGTTAGCCATCCCTGGACACGTGTTTCGAGGTAGTTGCCTCTCGTCAGCAGGGAGTAGGAAAGAGTGTAGGGTTGCAATGTAAGCTGCTAAAATCATTATCAGGTCTAGTACCTCTCATAGCAACGCAGGTGCGTAACCTGAGTCCGTCGACTCCCCGGCTCAGAGAGCCACTAAATAGTTACAACAAAATGGTCGCACACTGCTGACCTACCTGCGTGTTACCCCAAAGAACTGTGGTCCCTGTAGTTAGCGTCGGCGGATACACCTATGCTTGTGTCGTGAGTGCAAGTGTGAATAGCGTTAGCCATCCCTGGACACGTGTTTCGAGGTAGTTGCCTCTCGTCAGCAGGGAGTAGGAAAGAGTGTAGGGTTGCAATGTAAGCTGCTAAAATCATTATCAGGTCTAGTACCTCTCATAGCAACGCAGGTGCGTAACCTGAGTCCATCGACTCCCCGGCTCAGAGAGCCACTAAATAGTTACAACAAAATGGTCGCACACTGCTGACCTACCTGCGTGTTACCCCAAAGAACTGTGGTCCCTGTAGTTAGCGTCGGCGGATACACCTATGCTTGTGTCGTGAGTGCAAGTGTGAATAGCGTTAGCCATCCCTGGACACGTGTTTCGAGGTAGTTGCCTCTCGTCAGCAGGGAGTAGGAAAGAGTGTAGGGTTGCAATGTAAGCTGCTAAAATCATTATCAGGTCTAGTACCTCTCATAGCAACGCAGGTGCGTAACCTGAGTCCGTCGACTCCCCGGCTCAGAGAGCCACTAAATAGTTACAACAAAATGGTCGCACACTGCTGACCTACCTGCGTGTTACCCCAAAGAACTGTGGTCCCTGTAGTTAGCGTCGGCGGATACACCTATGCTTGTGTCGTGAGTGCAAGTGTGAATAGCGTTAGCCATCCCTGGACACGTGTTTCGAGGTAGTTGCCTCTCGTCAGCAGGGAGTAGGAAAGAGTGTAGGGTTGCAATGTAAGCTGCTAAAATCATTATCAGGTCTAGTACCTCTCATAGCAACGCAGGTGCGTAACCTGAGTCCGTCGACTCCCCGGCTCAGAGAGCCACTAAATAGTTACAACAAAATGGTCGCACACTGCTGACCTACCTGCGTGTTACCCCAAAGAACTGTGGTCCCTGTAGTTAGCGTCGGCGGATACACCTATGCTTGTGTCGTG
This sequence comes from Triturus cristatus, assembly GCF_964204655.1. Lineage (NCBI taxonomy): Eukaryota > Metazoa > Chordata > Amphibia > Caudata > Salamandridae > Triturus > Triturus cristatus. The sequence goes on from NC_140590.1 coordinate 1,179,310,585, forward strand.
AGTGCAAGTGTGAATAGCGTTAGCCATCCCTGGACACGTGTTTCGAGGTAGTTGCCTCTCGTCAGCAGGGAGTAGGAAAGAGTGTAGGGTTGCAATGTAAGCTGCTAAAATCATTATCAGGTCTAGTACCTCTCATAGCAACGCAGGTGCGTAACCTGAGTCCGTCGACTCCCCGGCTCAGAGAGCCACTAAATAGTTACAACAAAATGGTCGCACACTGCTGACCTACCTGCGTGTTACCCCAAAGAACTGTGGTCCCTGTAGTTAGCGTCGGCGGATACACCTATGCTTGTGTCGTGAGTGCAAGTGTGAATAGCGTTAGCCATCCCTGGACACGTGTTTCGAGGTAGTTGCCTCTCGTCAGCAGGGAGTAGGAAAGAGTGTAGGGTTGCAATGTAAGCTGCTAAAATCATTATCAGGTCTAGTACCTCTCATAGCAACGCAGGTGCGTAACCTGAGTCCGTCGACTACCCGGCTCAGAGAGCCACTAAATAGTTACAACAAAATGGTCGCACACTGCTGACCTACCTGCGTGTTACCCCAAAGAACTGTGGTCCCTGTAGTTAGCGTCGGCGGATACACCTATGCTTGTGTCGTGAGTGCAAGTGTGAATAGCGTTAGCCATCCCTGGACACGTGTTTCGAGGTAGTTGCCTCTCGTCAGCAGGGAGTAGGAAAGAGTGTAGGGTTGCAATGTAAGCTGCTAAAATCATTATCAGGTCTAGTACCTCTCATAGCAACGCAGGTGCGTAACCTGAGTCCGTCGACTCCCCGGCTCAGAGAGCCACTAAATAGTTACAACAAAATGGTCGCACACTGCTGACCTACCTGCGTGTTACCCCAAAGAACTGTGGTCCCTGTAGTTAGCGTCGGCGGATACACCTATGCTTGTGTCGTGAGTGCAAGTGTGAATAGCGTTAGCCATCCCTGGACACGTGTTTCGAGGTAGTTGCCTCTCGTCAGCAGGGAGTAGGAAAGAGTGTAGGGTTGCAATGTAAGCTGCTAAAATCATTATCAGGTCTAGTACCTCTCATAGCAACGCAGGTGCGTAACCTGAGTCCGTCGACTCCCCGGCTCAGAGAGCCACTAAATAGTTACAACAAAATGGTCGCACACTGCTGACCTACCTGCGTGTTACCCCAAAGAACTGTGGTCCCTGTAGTTAGCGTCGGCGGATACACCTATGCTTGTGTCGTGAGTGCAAGTGTGAATAGCGTTAGCCATCCCTGGACACGTGTTTCGAGGTAGTTGCCTCTCGTCAGCAGGGAGTAGGAAAGAGTGTAGGGTTGCAATGTAAGCTGCTAAAATCATTATCAGGTCTAGTACCTCTCATAGCAACGCAGGTGCGTAACCTGAGTCCGTCGACTCCCCGGCTCAGAGAGCCACTAAATAGTTACAACAAAATGGTCGCACACTGCTGACCTACCTGCGTGTTACCCCAAACAACTGTGGTCCCTGTAGTTAGCGTCGGCGGATACACCTATGCTTGTGTCGTGAGTGCAAGTGTGAATAGCGTTAGCCATCCCTGGACACGTGTTTCGAGGTAGTTGCCTCTCGTCAGCAGGGAGTAGGAAAGTGTGTAGGGTTGCAATGTAAGCTGCTAAAATCATTATCAGGTCTAGTACCTCTCATAGCAACGCAGGTGCATAACCTGAGTCCGTCGACTCCCCGGCTCAGAGAGCCACTAAATAGTTACAACAAAATGGTCGCACACTGCTGACCTACCTGCGTGTTACCCCAAAGAACTGTGGTCCCTGTAGTTAGCGTCGGCGGATACACCTATGCTTGTGTCGTGAGTGCAAGTGTGAATAGCGTTAGCCATCCCTGGACACGTGTTTCGAGGTAGTTGCCTCTCGTCAGCAGGGAGTAGGAAAGAGTGTAGGGTTGCAATGTAAGCTGCTAAAATCATTATCAGGTCTAGTACCTCTCATAGCAACGCAGGTGCGTAACCTGAGTCCGTCGACTCCCCGGCTCAGAGAGCCACTAAATAGTTACAACAAAATGGTCGCACACTGCTGACCTACCTGCGTGTTACCCCAAAGAACTGTGGTCCCTGTAGTTAGCGTCGGCGGATACACCTATGCTTGTGTCGTGAGTGCAAGTGTGAATAGCGTTAGCCATCCCTGGACACGTGTTTCGAGGTAGTTGCCTCTCGTCAGCAGGGAGTTGGAAAGAGTGTAGGGTTGCAATGTAAGCTGCTAAAATCATTATCAGGTCTAGTACCTCTCATAGCAACGCAGGTGCGTAACCTGAGTCCGTCGACTCCCCGGCTCAGAGAGCCACTAAATAGTTACAACAAAATGGTCGCACACTGCTGACCTACCTGCGTGTTACCCCAAAGAACTGTGGTCCCTGTAGTTAGCGTCGGCGGATACACCTATGCTTGTGTCGTGAGTGCAAGTGTGAATAGCGTTAGCCATCCCTGGACACGTGTTTCGAGGTAGTTGCCTCTCGTCAGCAGGGAGTAGGAAAGAGTGTAGGGTTGCAATGTAAGCTGCTAAAATCATTATCAGGTCTAGTACCTCTCATAGCAACGCAGGTGCGTAACCTGAGTCCGTCGACTCCCCGGCTCAGAGAGCCACTAAATAGTTACAACAAAATGGTCGCACACTGCTGACCTACCTGCGTGTTACCCCAAAGAACTGTGGTCCCTGTAGTTAGCGTCGGCGGATACACCTATGCTTGTGTCGTGAGTGCAAGTGTGAATAGCGTTAGCCATCCCTGGACACGTGTTTCGAGGTAGTTGCCTCTCGTCAGCAGGGAGTAGGAAAGAGTGTAGGGTTGCAATGTAAGCTGCTAAAATCATTATCAGGTCTAGTACCTCTCATAGCAACGCAGGTGCGTAACCTGAGTCCGTCGACTCCCCGGCTCAGAGAGCCACTAAATAGTTACAACAAAATGGTGGCACACTGCTGACCTACCTGCGTGTTACCCCAAAGAACTGTGGTCCCTGTAGTTAGCGTCGGCGGATACACCTATGCTTGTGTCGTGAGTGCAAGTGTGAATAGCGTTAGCCATCCCTGGACACGTGTTTCGAGGTAGTTGCCTCTCGTCAGCAGGGAGTAGGAAAGAGTGTAGGGTTGCAATGTAAGCTGCTAAAATCATTATCAGGTCTAGTACCTCTCATAGCAACGCAGGTGCGTAACCTGAGTCCGTCGACTCCCCGGCTCAGAGAGCCACTAAATAGTTACAACAAAATGGTCGCACACTGCTGACCTACCTGCGTGTTACCCCAAAGAACTGTGGTCCCTGTAGTTAGCGTCGGCGGATACACCTATGCTTGTGTCGTGAGTGCAAGTGTGAATAGCGTTAGCCATCCCTGGACACGTGTTTCGAGGTAGTTGCCTCTCGTCAGCAGGGAGTAGGAAAGAGTGTAGGGTTGCAATGTAAGCTGCTAAAATCATTATCAGGTCTAGTACCTCTCATAGCAACGTAGGTGTATCCGCCGACGCTGACCTTCAGGGACCATTTTCATTGGGGGAACACGCCTGGTAGGTGTAGCAGTGTGCGACCAATCTGGTTTAACTTTATATTCAGGCTCCCTTGAGCCGGTGGAGTCGACGGACTCATGGTTACGCACCTGCGCGCCACGAGAGGTACTAGACCTGATAACGATTTTAGCAGCTTACACAGCAACCCCACACATTTTCCTACTCCCTGCTGACGAGAGGCAACTACCTCGAAACCCGTGTCCAGGGATGGCACACGCCACGCATACTTGCATTCACACTCGAGCATAGGTGTATCCGCCGACGTTGACCTTCAGGGACCATTTTCATTGGGGGAACACGCCTGGTAGGTGTAGCAGTGTGTGACCAATCTGGTTTAACTTTATATTCAGGCTCCCTTGAGCCGGTGGAGTCGACGGACTCATGGTTACGCACCTGCGCGCTACGAGAGGTACTAGACCTGATAACGATTTTAGCAGCTTACACAGCAACCCCACACATTTTCCTACTCCCTGCTGACGAGAGGCAACTACCTCGAAACACGTGTCCTGGGATGGCACATGCCACGCATACTTGCATTCACACTCGAGCATAGGTGTATCCGCCGACGCTGACCTTCAGGGACCATTTTCATTGGGGGAACACGCCTGGTAGGTGTAGCAGTGTGCGACCAATCTGGTTTAACTTTATATTCAGGCTCCCTTGAGCCGGTGGAGTCGACGGACTCATGGTTACGCACCTGCGCGCTACGAGAGGTACTAGACCTGATAACGATTTTAGCAGCTTACACAGCAACCCCACACATTTTCCTACTCCCTGCTGATGAGAGGCAACTACCTCGAAACACGTGTCCAGGGATGGCACACGCCACGCATACTTGCATTCACACTCGAGCATAGGTGTATCCGCCGACGCTGACCTTCAGGGACCATTTTCATTGGGGGAACACGCCTGGTAGGTGTAGCAGTGTGCGACCAATCTGGTTTAACTTTATATTCAGGCTCCCTTGTGCCGGTGGAGTCGATGGACTCATGGTTACGCACCTGCGCGCTACGAGAGGTACTAGACCTGATAACGATTTTAGCAGCTTACACAGCAACCCCACACATTTTCCTACTCCCTGCTGACGAGAGGCAACTACCTCGAAACACGTGTCCAGGGATGGCACACGCCACGCATACTTGCATTCACACTCGAGCATAGGTGTATCCGCCGACGCTGACCTTCAGGGACCATTTTCATTGGGGGAACACGCCTGGTAGGTGTAGCAGTGTGCGACCAATCTGGTTTAACTTTATATTCAGGCTCCCTTGAGCCGGTGGAGTCGACGGTCTCATGGTTACGCACCTGCGCGCTACGAGAGGTACTAGACCTGATAACGATTTTAGCAGCTTACACAGCAACCCCACACATTTTCCTACTCCCTGCTGACGAGAGGCAACTACCTCGAAACACGTGTCCAGGGATGGCACACGCCACGCATACTTCATTCACACTCGAGCATAGGTGTATCCGCCGACGCTGACCTTCAGGGACCATTTTCATTGGGGGAACACGCCTGGTAGGTGTAGCAGTGTGCGACCAATCTGGTTTAACTTTATATTCAGGCTCCCTTGAGCCGGTGGAGTCGACGGACTCATGGTTACGCACCTGCGCGCTACGAGAGGTACTAGACCTGATAACGATTTTAGCAGCTTACACAGCAACCCCACACATTTTCCTACTCCCTGCTGACGAGAGGCAACTACCTCGAAACACGTATCCTGGGATGGCACACGCCACGCATACTTGCATTCACACTCGAGCATAGGTGTATCCGCCGACGCTGACCTTCAGGGACCATTTTCATTGGGGGAACACGCCTGGTAGGTGTAGCAGTGTGCGACCAATCTGGTTTAACTTTATTCTTAAAATGACCTTCCTCCCTACAATAGGCGCATTGGTTGGGACCTAACAAAGGCCGCGGAATATAGGGCTCAGGCTTTTGAAACACGCTCTGAAACTGGGGAGGCTGTTGAAACTGGCGCTGAGCAGAGCGAGGAGGATAAGCTTGTTGCAGAAGAACCTTCGTTTTTAATTCTTTAGTCTTTTTCTCTTGCTTGTCTTTTTCCTCTTTGTCCCTGTTTTCGTAATATTGAGCAGTAGCCAATATCTGAGCCGAAGAAGAAACAGCCCATGAACTTTCAGAGTCTTTTAACTTATGTGACAACTTGGGGAGAAAATTGAATACGAATTTATCTACAAATAATCGCTGTCCACCCTCCGTAGTCATATCCTGACCACTGTGATCAATAAACGTCTCCTCAAAACGAGTGAAGAAATCGGAGACACTCTCATCTTTCTTCTGTTTACACGCGGCTAATTTATCCCAATTAACTCGTAAGGCGGGCATCATTGCACATCGTTTTAAATATCTCATGCTGTATGTACCTTCGTAAACTGCTGCCTCGCCTGTTTAGCTGCCCCTGACCCCGTTCCGTCATGGCTGGTGCCGATTGAGCGGAGGGTCGTTGGGGCGAGTACTCACTTCCAGTTGTACCGGTCCTTGCAGGTTAGCGTTCCAGCCTCGCACGCCCCCCTCGCTATTTAGTCTGACTGAGGGCGCGGACGCGCGCAGCGGCGCGCCGGCAGCGCGCCAAAGGCAAGCCCGTCTGCGCCCGTCCGCGCTAAGTACGCCGTCCGCTGCCAATCCCCCTGTGCTTCTATTTTTTAATATGCCGACATACACACGGGAGGGGCTTCTCTCCTATCGGGATCAATCAGTCTGCACGCCCCACCTCTTACATCCTGGTTCTACTATGTTGCAATGCCCTCATTGTGGCTTCGTGACTACGGAGACCTCTTTACCCCCTGGCAAGTTAACACACCTTAAGGTGTTTAGTTTGAACTGTAGGTCTCTGGTCAGTCACTATGAGGATATCTACGACCTTCTAGCTGACCAGACTCCTGACCTATTGTTTCTCACGGAGACATGGCTAACTAAAGATACTCTAGCCATTCCGACTCTGTCCCTTCCACCAGGATATTTAATACAAATCCAGAACAGACCTGTAAAGAGAGGGGGTGGTCTAGCAGTGATTTTTAAATCCTTTTTCTCTTGCTCGCTCTCCCCGGCTAATATTGTGGACTGTGAGAGCTCTCTTTTCAAGATCAAGATCCTGGACACCTTCACTCTAACGGGGCTTTTGATTTATCGCCCTCCTGGCCCTGTAAGTTCCTTTCGGGAATCTCTGGTTGCTACTGCCTCCACTATGACTCTGAATTCCGCGAACTTTAGCCTATTGGGAGACTTAAACCTTCATTTTGAATGCAGTGATACCCCCATGGTGAGAGGTCTCCTAGATGATTTGGAAGCATGCCAACTCACACAGCTTGTTAAAGGGCCCTCCCATGCAGCAGGTCACTTATTGGACCCAGTGTTCTCAAACATTCCGGCCATTATCGCCTTCCTCCCAAGTCCTCTCAGTTGGACGGACCATTATTTGGTTCATATCTCCATCAAGGTAGCTGATAATTTTAAAAGACAGCCCCCTCCTCCTATCCCAAGGCGCCCATGGCACAAACTAGACAGTAGTCTGTTTATAGACAATCTGAAAACCATGTGCCCTGTTTGGCCGGTGAATCTGGAGGAAGCAGATGCCGCATACAGAGAGTGGATCAATAAATCTCTAGATCAGCTGATTCCCATGACACTGTCCAAGTCCAAACATGGACAACCTCATCTCTGGTACTCAGAGACACTTGCCGAACAAAAAAAGCAATGTAAGCTGCTTGAACGCGCTTGGAGAAAATCCTATGACCCCCCAAGCCAAAATTAAATTCAGGTCTGTAACCAAAATATATCATAAATTAATAAAAAAAGCTAAGGCTAGATACTATACTGACATGATCCTGTCAAGTGCGAATCAATCTAAAACCATGTTTTCTATGGTGAAAGACATGACTAAGCTACCAGAAGGCCCCAGCAATACGATTACATCCAATGCTCACTGTAATGAGATTGCCACCTTCTTTATAAATAAAGTTCACGGTATATATAAGTCATTTTCCTCGACTGACACAAGCCCCGATTCCACCATAGTCGAGACCCTACAAGATCTTCCATACTCTCTCTGCACCCTCCCCCCTATTACAGCGGACCAGATGGATAGGCTGACCTTAAAAATTAAATCCGGATCCCCTGAGGATCCTGTAAAACCCGAAATGGCGCGACTTCATAAGGATCCCATTCTGCTAGAAGGTCAGAATCTGATCAATAAAACCCTGGACTCAACTACAATACCTAGATCTTGGAAGCATGCTAAGGTCGTCCCTCTATTAAAGAAACCCACTTTGGATCCCTCCAAGCCGGAAAATTTCTGACCATATCCTTGCTACCTTATCTATCCAAGATAGCGGAATCTCATGTAAATTCCATTTTGATTAACTATCTAGAGGTCAATGGAATTTTAGACGACTCCCAAAACGGTTTTCAGGCGAATCATAGCACAGAATTGGCCCTATTAGCCGTTATAGAACAACTGAGGGAGGTACAGGACCAAGGTGGTACATCGGCACTGGTCCTGTTGGACCTGAGTGCAGCATTCAAGACGGTCTCCCATGAGATCCTCTTAAGAAGACTCTGGGAGATCGGGGTCCGAGATGGAGCCCTAGAGTGGTTTGTTTCTTTTCTGATGGACCGCTCCTTCCAGGTCCATGCTCCACCGTATAAATCGGGAAGGTTTCCGCTGTGTTGTGGCGTTCCCCAGGGGTCCGCACTTAGCCCCACTTTATTTAACGTGTAAGTCCGCCCCCTGGCCATACTGGCCAAAGCTCGTAACATCAAACTAACATCTTATGCGGACGACACACAGTTTATCTTCTCCTTCTCCAGTGATACCAATGCCGACAAAAATTTCAGGAAGATCTATCGGCCATTGCAAACTGGATGATTGAAAATCGTCTCCAGCTTAATTCATCTAAGACGGAGGTACTACTGGTTGGAAAGAGACTCAAAAATGGGACGATCAGTGGTGGCCTCCTGTATTGGGCCCTGCACCTATCCCTAAGAAGGAAGTCAAAAACTTGGGTATTATGGTCGACAACCGACTAGACCTTGATTCCCACGCCAAAAAGGTGGCAGGCATGTGCTACGGCCGTCTACGGTCTTTGAGACCCATTTTGGGTTTTTTCGAACCCCAAGTCCGCCAGATGATCACTCAGGCCATGGTGCTGTCGCACATTGACTATTGCAATGTCCTTATTTTGGGCTCCAATCAATCCACGATTCACAGACTTCAAAGAGCTCAGAATGCGGCCGCACGCAGTCTATTCGGTTTGCCAAAAAATTGTCACATCTCCCCCATCCTTCATCGTCTGCACTGGCTGCCTGCAAAGCAGCGCATTCAATTCAAGGCACTTTGCCTTATTCATAACATTCTCTATTCCTCGGGCCCCAAAATTTTGCAAAACCTAAGTACTCTATATGTCCCTACTCGGGCTCTTCGTTCTGCAGATCTGGTTCTGGCCCACATTCCTAAGATCCGGAGGAGCAGAGCAGGAGGCCGATCCTTTAGATATTTGGCCCCGAAACTGTGGAACACAATCCCGCCTGAAGCTCGAGCTATCACGAATCACTTGTCTTTCAGAAAGAGAATTAAGACTTGGCTATTTGCCACTCTTTAGGGTTGGTTCTCTGTGGTTCTTCCCACCCCTGGCTTGGTTGTTGCGTATCTGGCTCGTCTGCAAGCGCTGGGACGCCCCGTTGCTGGGGTAGCCATGCGCTATATAAGCTTCCCTAACATAACATAACATAACATTGTTTTCATTAAAGTAATAATCCTACCAGGGAGTTCTGTGATCAAAACATCAGGCTTAGCACCACCCACTTGTGCTCTATCCGAGGCAGTTATAGCATCCCATGTACCACCCAATTCTTGAACGTGATCCTCTCTACGAATCCGAGCCCATAACACTTGTGGGACTACATTTCCCATCAGCATGTCAATATCCGCTAAGTTCATAATACAGGCATCAACAGTCTGAGACAATTCTTTATAGTAACCAGCAGGGTTTTTACGAGGATCCGGTAAAGATTGTTTGAGGGCCAAAACATCAGATCTCTTCCAGGGCACATGTACCCATATACGCTGGAAGTGAGAGGGAATAGCTGGATTATTACCTGCTTGCGCAACCTCTTCCCTCCATATCGGAGGAACCTCTCTCATTGGGTAATGTTTGAATGTCTGCCGAACAGCAGGATCAAAATTAAGAAAAGTTTGTGAAGAAAATAACGACCTAAAAGTAACAAGGGTCCTTACGGCGTCCTCAACCTTAGAACCCACAATGAGTCCTTTATCGAAATTAGCCTGAACATCCAACAAACCCTGAGGAAGTAAACCCAAATCCAGCGAGAGTGTCACACATAACATTAAATACATATCTCTGTGGGGGCGCCTCCCACTGATGAAAGGTGGTCATGATATCTTTCACACTATACTGGGGACCCTTCTTGATCCATTTTCGAGCGAGAGAGTCCAATACCACCCGTTCGTTGGAACCTGGAAGTTGACTACGAGACTGTCTTCGAGAAAAAGCCGGAGACATGTTCAGAGTCTCAAAGAAAGGGGACAAAAAGCCAGAGACAGTATCTGTTATTCGTTTGCGCACAGTAGGAGAATTAGACATAAGGACAGGGGACAAGGTATTTGGCGACACAGGCGAGGAACTGGCAGTTATAAGGAAGATTGAGGTTCAGGAGCTGGAGACAAAGGATTCGGTGGCACGAGAGGTGGGAGTGGCAATACCGGAAGAGGCAAATGTGGGAGAACCAGAACAGGTGGGGGGACAACAGGTAGCTGAACAGGTTGTAACAACGGGGGTGCATTAGCACCTTGTACATAGGGTGGAGGCAATCTCAATAGGTGAGACATCAAAGGGTCTTCCTCCAGATCCTTACTTTTATCAGATGGGGAATTAGGCAACACCGGATAGCATCTATCTATTGCCATACGATGCTGTCTCTCTGAAATTTCCGCTGCATTATCAATCTCATTATCTTTCAACTGCTGGGCAGCCTGTTTAATCGTCATATTTTGTGCTTTCTTATCTCGTTTTGCCTGCTTAATTTCTTTCTGTTTGGCTTCCTTACGCCAGAGGCGGAAAGAGTCAAACATTGCCGACCGGGCTTGTCTTTTGAACAATATCGCTTCCAAATTGTCTAATATGTCAGGCTCAAAACTACCATTTAGTGGCCACTGTAGAGCGCCATTGTTCTTCGTGTATCGGATCCATGCCTTATTAAAGGCGATGGGGCCGACACCATGTTTTGAATAAAGCTCATAGGTGGGAGTTCCAACCGGAGGAATCGGACAAGAGTCCTCCAGCCGGGAATCCCTATTACAACCAAAGCAACAGAACTTCCTAAACTTATTCAGACCAGGCATCGTTATTTCACTGGACTGTTCACAAACATCAAGGGGTTAAATCAAATACTATAGCACAAACGTACTCACCCCTCGGCTTCGGCTTTTGCAATAGCCGAATCAAAGACCCAAATCAAAACAAAATAGTGGGAGCTACCCACCAATACTTAACTAAGTGTCTTCTTACGCCAACAGAGACCCGTTTAATGTCTCGCGATACCAAACATCATCAAAGGGACCAAAGCAGGGCGGCAGTCAGGGCAGCATTCATCAGCAGCCGTCAGAAAGGAAAAACCGCGTTGCAAAAGACCTTCGGACCACTTCGACATACAGAGGTCGCTTGACGTGGTTCGCGATTCCTCCAGAATTTTCCTGCGGGGCTCCTCACGATCCTCGGGCAAGAACTGCTACCTCTGAAGCCGGCCCACGTTTGGGCGCCAATTGAAGAACCAAGACTTTAGGGGCCTGGCGGCGCAGGGTACGCCTTAATCTCCTGAGTTCACCTGTTTTGTCGAACAGAGACACGGGACACTCCTTTAGGCGTAGAAGATAGGGTTTATTAGCTGCAGCTAAGTACAGTTGTCCCAGAAGTACACTCGGTATGTTCTTAGGAGACTGCCACTTTACTTCGTGGCGCACAATCTTTTATAACATACATATTCACAAAGAACACTCCCAATGCATACAGGGTCAACCAATGAGAAGAATGTGAAAACAAGATATTAAGTAACTCAAATAAGCCTCTCTCCCAACTGTGTTTGTCACCCTTCCCCACAAGTTAATCAGTGGTAGTGTTTATAAGTCGACTTGCATGTGGCAGGACACATTTGTATGGCCCAGAGGACAGTTGTGAAATGAGAGTAAAGAATAGCGAAGGCCAGAGGATAAGATAAAGTCAGGAAAGAATGGTGCGAACCAACAGATAGTTGAAACAGGGATCAGGTAGACCAGACGAGGATTAGTGGAGTCGGCCGGACCCTGACACCAGCTATAAACAGAGGCAGGAGGTTATTTGACACGTTGCAGTAGGATGAGGGAAAACAACACTTCGTTCACTGTGCCGCCTGAGTGAGGGTAACACAAAATGGCAGAAAGACACAAAATGGTGGCTAAATACGAACGAGATCGGAAACTGAATTACCTCACTTCGACACCGGCCGCCGGGCTCGATCAATGCCAGTAGCGAACGCCAGGGAGTAGTGAGTTCGGCTCCAGCTCCCAGTGACCCCGCCTCGACGCCGCTGCTGATCGCATCGACGCTGTGCCCGTCTCAACGCCGTGAGCGCTGCTCCAGCCCGACACCTCTCGACGCCGCTGCAGATCGCCCCGACTCCGAGGCTCGATCAACGCCGACCTCTCGACGTCGTGGAAACTCGTGTTTCTTCATTCTACAGGTACTGTGTTGTGGAGTCTGTTGTAACACCTGGCTCGGCGTAGCGCTCCTCGCGGTCAACGCCGAACCTTGGGAATATCGTAAACTCGATGTGGGGTGACTCCTGCGGGGTCACATTGTTGCCAAAAACTGTGCTTCACTAAGAATACTTACTTTTGTTGCTAAAGAACTATTTCCTAAAAAGAAACTTTACCTGAACTATTATTTTTCCTTCCAAAGAGTATTTATTTAGATTGTGGTATATTTTTATCGTTATTTGGTCTTGTGCTAAGCCTTATATAAAAATACTTATTTTTTATAATAACTCCTGTGTGGTGTCCGTTTGTAGTGTATTCACTTTATTACTGTATGTGGTCATAAATGCTTAACACACTGCCTCTGAGATAAGCCTGTCTGCTCTGCCAAGCTACCAAGGGGGTGAGCAGGGGTTATCTGAGTGTGTAATCCCCTTTCCCTGACTAGAGGAGGTGGGTCCCTATTTGTCAGAAGTGTATACCTCTGCCAACTAGAGACCGCTGGTTCTAACAGTGTTTATTCAATAAATTATGATAAACTGAAGCCTAAGTAGCAGTGGAGCCTTTTGCAGAATACACTTGTTTGTCAAGAGTAACTTTTACTCTGCTGCCAGTACAACTATATTGTGTGCACAGGGGTCAGTTGAAAGCATAGTACAAAATACCCACAATGAGATGAGGTGGTGCGGACAGCATCATGTTGAGACATTGCAAAGCCATCAGAGCTCAAATGCCTTAATTAGGCCTCTGTCTTTTTGGACTTGGCTCCCTCTGCAGGGCCATTCACAAACATGTTGCCTTCACCCCTCCTCTTTTCTGAAATTGTTTTTGTTGGATTTTAGGACTTTGTGCACTTTGCCACTGCTAATTAATGCTAAATTGCTTGTGATCTCCACCTAAAACATGGTACAATTGGCTTACACCTGATTGGTACATTTAATTATCTGGTAAGTCCCTCTTATAAAGTACTACGGGAACCCGGGGCCTATAAATTATATGCTATTAGTTGGCAGGAGCACTCATTATGCCACCCACTAAATGCAGCCTTGTAAAACATATCTCAGGCATGCCATTGCAGTTTGTAGTACAGTTTTAAACTGTCAATTCGACCTGGCAAAATAAACTTTGTGCAAGGCCAAACCCTCCCTTTTTAATACATAAAAGCCATCCCTAAAGTAGGCCCTAAATAGCCCACTGGGCAGGATTTATTGTATTTAAAAAGTAGGACATGTGTATTTAAATTGTATATGTCCTGGCAGTGAAAGTCTCCTAACTTTGTTTTTCAATACTCTACGGCCTACCTCTTCAATAAGATAACATTGGGTTACCTTATTACATTTAATAAGTGCTCATTTTTAATTGGGAGCATGTTTGGACTCCAATGGATTGCATTTAAAATCCTCTTTAATGGTAAAGTCGGATTTTATACTACAATTAATAAAATGCTACTTTTAGAAAGTTAGCAATTTCCTGCCCTAAACTTTCTGGGCCTCATTTATGAGTTTTTGCCATAAGGCAGCGCCGCAGTCCTTCCTGCTGCACTGGTGCACAATGGGCTGCCGTGAGCCAATGCAGGCACCTTTGGACCATGGTGCAAGGGGGTCTGCGTTGCCAGGATGACAATTCTTGTGCAGGAAGGAAAACCTTCCTGCACAAAAACAATCACAAGAGCCTTTTTCCTCTTTCTGTGTGTGCTGCAGAAAGCAGCACACATCGAAAGAGGGAAAACCAGGAGAAATAAAGATATTTCTCCTCGTTTTGGCTCCCCTGGGCAATATTTACAAGACAGCATTACGTTAAAAAAAGTGGCTTAGTGCTGCCTGGCAAATATGGAGAAGGCTCCTGCACCACCGGCACATCCCAAAAAGAGATACACCGGCGCCGCAAGGGGCTTATACATAAGTCCCTGTGAGTCCTTCTAGAAGTTTCCAAATGCCTGTGCCTGCTAATTGCTACCCCATCAGGAATGCATGTTGGGCCGAGACAGTGAACAATAAGACCTGGGTGTAGCTGTGATAGGGCCATCCTGCCAGGATGGGAGGGTGGAGCTTTTCCCTGCCCCACTGACATTTCAAGGGCTGCCTTTAGCACACTCACAAAGGAATGTGACACACGTCTTTTGTCACCCTAGACCTCTTGAAGCCTGGGTGGGGAATGAAAGGTGAAGGAACTTTCCAGAGCCAGATGTAAGGGGGGAAAGTTCAAAGAGTGGCACCAGGTATACATGAGTACATCAGTACAATCCTGGACCTGTGAACTTTACAGAAGAAGGACGGTCTTGTTTCCCAGAGGACTGTCCTACTGCTTGAGGCCTGCCTTCTTCTTCAGAGGGTTGCCCTGCTGCTTGAGGCCTGCCTTGTTATTCAGAGGGCAGCCCTGCTGCTTGAGGCCTGCCTTGTTCTTCAGAGGGCTGCCCTGCTGCTTGAGGCCTGCCTTCTTCTTCAGAGGGTTGTCCTGCTGCTTGAGGCCTGCCTTGTTATTCAGAGGGCAGCCCTGCTGCTTGAGGCCTGCCTTGTTATTCAGAGGGCAGCCCTGCTGCTTGAGGCCTGCCTTCTTCTTCAGAGGGCAGCCCTGCTGCTTGAGGCCTGCCTTCTTCTTCAGAGGGTTGCCCTGCTGCTTGAGGCCTGCCTTGTTCTTCAGAGGGCTGCCCTGCTGCTTGAGGCCTGCCTTGTTCTTCAGAGGGCTGCCCTGCTGCTTGAGGCCTGCCTTCTTCTTCAGAGGGTTAACCTTGCTGCTTGAGGCCTGCCTTCTTCTTCAGAGGGTTGCCCTGCTGCTTGAGGCCTGCCTTCTTCTTCAGAGGGTTGCCCTGCTGCTTGAGGCCTGCCTTCTTCTTCAGAGGGTTAACCCTGCTGCTTGAGGCCTGCCTTCTTCTTCAGAGGGTTGCCCTGCTGCTTGAGGCCTGCCTTGTTCTTCAGAGGGCTGCCCTGCTGCTTGAGGCCTGCCTTGTTCTTCAGAGGGCTGCCCTGCTGCTTGAGGCCTGCCTTGTTCTTCAGAGGGCTGCCCTGCTGCTTGAGGCCTACCTTGTTATTCAGAGGGCTGCCCTGCTGCTTGAGGCCTGCCTTGTTATTCAGAGGGCTGCCCTGCTGCTTGAGGCCTGCCTTGTTCTTCAGAGGGCAGCCCTGCTGCTTGAGGCCTGCCTTGTTCTTCAGAGGGTTGCCCTGCTGCTTGAGGCCTGCCTTGTTATTCAGAGGGCAGCCCTGCTGCTTGAGGCGTGCCTTCTTCTTCAGAGGGTTAACCCTGCTGCTTGAGGCCTGCCTTGTTATTCAGAGGGCAGCCCTGCTGCTTGAGGCGTGCCTTCTTCTTCAGAGGGCTGCCCTGCTGCTTGAGGCCTGCCTTGTTATTCAGAGGGCTGCCCTGCTGCTTGAGGCCTGCCTTGTTCTTCAGAGGGCAGCCCTGCTGCTTGAGGCCTGCCTTGTTATTCAGAGGGCAGCCCTGCTGCTTGAGGCCTGCCTTCTTCTTCAGAGGGCTGCCCTGCTGCTTGATGCCTGCCTTGTTCTTCAGAGGGTTGCCCTGCTGCTTGAGGCCTGCCTTGTTCTTCAGAGGGTTGCCCTGCTGCTTGAGGCCTGCCTTGTTCTTCAGAGGGCTGCCCTGCTGCTTGAGGCCTGCCTTCTTCTTCAGAGGGTTGCCCTGCTGCTTGAGGCCTGCCTTGTTCTTCAGAGGGTTGCCCTGCTGCTTGAGGCCTGCCTTGTTCTTCAGAGGGCAGCCCTGCTGCTTGAGGCCTGCCTTCTTCTTCAGAGGGTTAACCCTGCTGCTTGAGGCCTGCCTTGTTCTTCAGAGGGTTGCCCTGCTGCTTGAGGCCTGCCTTGTTCTTCAGAGGGTTGCCCTGCTGCTTGATGCCTGCCTTGTTCTTCAGAGGGTTGCCCTGCTGCTTGAGGCCTGCCTTGTTCTTCAGAGGGCTGCCCTGCTGCTTGAGGCCTGCCTTCTTCTTCAGAGGGTTTCCCTGCTGCTTGAGGCCTGCCTTGTTCTTCAGAGGGCTGCCCTGCTGCTTGAGGCGTGCCTTGATGTTCAGAGGGCAGCCCTGCTGCTTGAGGCCTGCCTTCTTCTTCAGAGGGTTGCCATGCTGCTTGAGGCCTGCCTTGTTCTTCAGAGGGCTGCCCTGCTGCTTGAGGCGTGCCTTGATGTTCAGAGGGTTGCCCTGCTGCTTGAGGCCTGCCTTGTTCTTCAGAGGGCTGCCCTGCTGCTTGAGGCCTGCCTTGTTCTTCAGAGGGTTGCCCTGCTGCTTGAGGCCGTGGTGTGGGATTTTTCTTCTGTGATGTTTTCACTTTATTACTGTTTGTGTGCTGCATTAATACTTTACTCGTTGGCTCTAAGTTAAGCCTGACTACTTTTATGCCAAGCTACCACAGGGTTAATCGCTGCTTAATTCAATGACTTTTGTGGTTCACCCTGAAGGGGATTGTGGCTGTTGCTTGAGAAGGGTTTTCACCCCCCTCAATCAAAAACCCAACTTCTTAGTGTCTTTAAATGTATGTGTGTCTATCTGTGTGTGTTGGCACATGTGCGTATCTGCTTGTGCATGCATGTATGCGGATCTAGAGAGAGAAGAGATCAGTTTAAATAAATACTTCAATGACTGTGAGAAAAAAGATTCTGTGGCTCTAGTGTTACTGACCCCGGCTCAGAATTTAACCCTGTCATCAGCAGAACGGAGAGCCTGTGCATCCAAGTAACTAACAGAAAATCCATTTACTAGGTGGGTGTAACACCCCTATCACCACCCCAATCATGACCCCCGTAGCTATGCCCTATCACCACAGCAGTGGTTAACCTTTGCTTGTGTTCAAGAAAAAGAGCTGAAAATTACAAACTCCAACTTGATTTTTGAAACTCTAGACATTATTGCTAAGCGACCTTTTGAAGTGAAACACCCTTTACTAATACTGGTGTTTTAAGCACCACAATGCTGCATTTTGGGACTTGTATTCTTAACATTGTAAGTAAGGCCTAAAAATCCCTACAAGCAAAGTGTTGCTGGATAAAACAGCCACGATTGACTGAATGAGACACCCATGACTTAAGATCTCTCTGACACTATGCACTATGTTTTACATTTTTACAAAATGATCTACCCATTACTAATTTTGTTATAGCTTGATCTGCATCTAGAACCAAATATAAATGATGTTCACCTATTTTAAGGGAGTACACTATTTCATTGGCATCATGCACGAAAACAAGCATTGACAGTGTCATTTGAATGTAAAAAACTGGATTATTTGAGGTGGGTGATTACCCACCTCAAGGAATGTTCACATCCCTTGTCAGGTTGACCCTTCAAATTCACTACATTAACCTCAGCTCAATCCCCTCATAGTAATGTCACAGAGCAGACAGGTTTAACATAGGGAAATGTCTAAAGTATTTATTCACTTTGAGATGCTTGGTAATCAAGGAGACTCTTAGCAAAACTTGTCAAAAAATGTTGCCTATCCCATGGCACCAAACATCAATGAAAAACAAAAGGACTGTGTTCGAGGTACTGAATTTAATCTTTGTAGTCTTTCTTCTCCATAAGAAGATAGTTATTATATAATCAGACAAGACTGTTTTCTCTTTATTTAAAGTCAATGACATTTTACGGATATTTATTTTATAAACAATGTTGATACATCAGCCAACATGTGTTTGCCGACTGTCTCAATGTCACACATCGCTTCTTTAGGGCCTCAAAACCAGTGAATCCAACCGTATCTTTCACAAATTGCATACACATTCTTCTTGTTGGAATGGAAAAGTTCTCTGAATGGGAATGGACGTGGACTCCTGCCCTGAGTGCCCAACTGCATTGTTGTCTGAATCCCCTAATGCTGATTTTCTTTGTCATAGGAAAACACAGAACATGTATGTGTGCCGTGACATAGGCCTTTCTCATGGATTGATGACTTGGCCAACATCAGTTAGATGTTAAGTGTTGCGCACCGCAGGAGTGGTGACTGTGCACCTGATGTATGTGTGCCTAGGGAAGGTATAATATAGGACTAAGGCAGTCCCAAGCAGTACATGCATGGTGTGTGTGTACCGGGGACCTGCGAGGGATACATTACATGATATGTGTGGAGCTGTTCAGTGCATGTGTAGTGGAAGTGTGTGCTTGCAAAATGTACAATACATGAAGGGTGAAGTGTTGTACAGTGCATGCATGGTGAATGGGTGTTATGGTAGTGTGTGTGTTTGCAAGTAGCACACCATTGGCACAAAAAGGCTACAGTACTGAACAGTGAGCAGATTGAATGTGCCTGTTGACTGTTTGTGTGCCTGTGAGGACACAATACATGGAGGTAACAGTACTGGACAATGTGTGTGTTGTGTATGTACCCTGAGTGCAAGTGTGCCTGCAATGGTATATTACATGGAGGACCCTGGGTTACATTATGGGATGCCCAGGCCTGCCTTGTGAAGACATGAGGAGTAGAGGAATCCCTCCAGACAGATTTGTGCATTGCTGCATTTCTGTGAGGGACACACCGGAGAAAGGAGAGGCTACTCTTGTACACATAAAAGGTTGCTCTTTGATTCAGTGAGCAATCACATGGAAGGGCAAGCACACATCTCAGGAAGGAGATGGGGCTGATAAGAGAATCATAAAGAGTAGAGCTGGGGGTATTTTTCATTTGTTGGCTCTGAGCCAGGCAGTGGGGTGAAGCTCCTCCGCCATTGTGGAGTAGTCGTCACTGAAACCTAGACAACCTGTCCTGGAGTCTGGAGCATCAGCTCATGCC
Source organism: Triturus cristatus (assembly GCF_964204655.1). Lineage (NCBI taxonomy): Eukaryota > Metazoa > Chordata > Amphibia > Caudata > Salamandridae > Triturus > Triturus cristatus. Next base: position 1,179,329,562 of record NC_140590.1, read on the forward strand.
TGCTTGCCAAGACCAGGGTGACCTCTGAGGGAGAGGAGAGCGTCAGCGGGAGCGAGGTCCATTGGGTAACCCTGTTTGGAGGACTCTCAGTACGAGGTGTGAGGAGACGGCAGATGCACCCAACGGGTTTTTACACATGTGCAGAAACAGGTTGGTGACCTCAGTATGTCAGGAGAGGGCTGCTGTGAAGATAGCCATTAGTGAAGTGTCGTACAGGGAACAAGAAGCCTGTACCACACAGTTACGTCAACCACGTATGCCGGGAGCGGCTGCTGTGGAAGTGAACAATGCAAACAAGTGCCTAGACCATTGCCAGGGCTAGCGGCAACCCTGTATTTCAAGAGGGGCAGCTATGGTGTGGACTGCCGTTCAGGAAGGACCGATGCCTTGTGTGAGGTACTACAGTAAACACATAGAGGAAATTGCCCCCTAATTGCCTCATTGCCCCATGGACAGAGGAGGATGCCTTGAGAGCATTGACCTCGCTAGGACCAAAGCTGGAGTGCCAGGATCAGCCCCCCTTCCCGGGGGGGGTGCTGAACATACCATGGAGGAGGAAGAGGAGAGCAGCCCTGATCACTGCTGGAGCCGGCCATGCAAGCTCTTGGAGACCCCGCGCTTGCCGGGTGCTGTTGCTCTTTCCGCGCAAACAGCGTGCAGCCTGACTCAATCGAGCATGACTGGAGCAACACGAGTGCCCATGGCTGCGGCACCCGCTGAAATGCTGAACACTTCCTTGGTGCTGGAGTGGGTAAGACTTGATACAGGCCTACAGGGCCAACACACTGCATCACACCTTTCAGGTTTCGGCACCAAAATGTATTTTCAAAGGTTAATGTTGCACTACTAAAATGTTAACATATCTAGATGTGTTCATGACTTATATTATTTAGATCGCACAAACTTGCACTTTTTATGCTGTATTGAAACTTCCGAATTTGTGTTATGTCTCTTCGCTCTGTTCTATTTCACAGCTGTTTAATTTGTGGCACTGTCACTTACACTTTTCCAGGAGAGGTGCTTCGACTGCCTGCTAAGCCTAGCTGAACACTTTAACTTACTGAAGGCTGATGGTAAACTGCACAAGCAGGTAGATTGGAATTTACCAAGTGTGATAGAATGATGGGGAAATAACTAGTGTAATCTCCTTCAGTGATAAGAGGCAGTGTTAAGTTACAGAACTAATTTCTCCTTGTAATCCATTAAAGGACAAATCAAATCATTGTAATTAAAAGAAGAGTAAATTAATAAACGATATTTCATCCTATAAATCAATGAGGCGAAATAAAAATGTTGTAATCTAATGCAGATGAAAACAGTGCGGACGCGCTTCGTACCTGCTCGACCTGCTTCTTGCGTAGACTCTTATCTTGGAGTACAAGTTACCAAATCTTAGGGGTCATTACACCCCAAAGTACCTGTGTTTCTTTCTTGTCTTTGAAAATGTAAGCACCTCAAGCTGTATTACTATTATGCTGGGCCCACAGTCTTCAGCTGTGTTTTATAAATCTAATATAATTCATCTTTTTGAAAGATTTGCCGCCTTCTCCTAAGCCCTGATGATGTGGGACTGCTGCCCAGGAATCACAGATTGGCTTGCTGTATCAATATTGGTTCAATTGTTCATCCTTATTTTCACCATAATCACAACAGGTGGAGTTAGAATCAAAAACCAAGAGGGCGTGAGGTTTGGACCTACAGGACTAAAACAAGTGCAATCCAATATCTCAACCTACTCCTTTTATGACAAGTGGATCTTCTTTGAATTTTCTCCCAAAATGTTCTTGATATCTATGAAGGATTGAAAAAATATATGGATTATGTAGCAGTTATATCTTTTATGAATTTTGTAATTTGCTTAATAGTCTGTTTTTATTGATTTATAATGCGCACTAATCATATTGTGATTTTAATCTAACAGACACCTGAAATATGTTTGCTGTTGCCCAGAACAAGCATGCTTCATGCTTTTATAAAAGTTAATGTTTACTAACAGGTTGGGGTTCTCTCAGTGGGGCATTCAGTACGCAGGCCCACTAACAGCGGGCTTATGTATATCTTGGCGGTATAGATACTCCATCGCAGCGCTGACGGCGAATCTGTACTGCCAGGATATTTGTCTGCCCGCCCGATTTTGATGTGGGCAGACCATTGGTTAGATTATGGCAGAGACTACTCCATCTCTGCCATGATTAAACCCCTTTGACTGCCCTGCGGAGTAGGAGCAGTCGGAGGCAGACCTGCTAATTCCACCCAAAGGATTTAGATGGGCAGAATTAGAGGTCAAATTTCAATGGCCGTCACCTCCATGAAAGCCCTGGCAGTGAGGGGCAGTGAAAACTGCTAAATGCTCCCCTCGCCATGGGAGAGAGCTCCCATGGTGAGGGGAGCATTCACTTTTTCAATTTTCCAAAAACAAATGCCAGTTTTGGGATTTTCTTTGTGAAAATAAAAAAGAAAACTTGTTGGTGCAACGTTTTGTCCTGTTGCCGGAGCGCTGCAAAAAAACAGGGAAATGCATTGACAGGTACCGCCCTGACAGCTGTTCCTGACAATGCTCTATAAATTACCGCTGTTTGGCGGTCATTTATAAATTTGCCGGGTGATACCTCCACCAGGACGACAGAGTAATTTACTCTAAAGGATTTACAAAAGAGGTCTAGGATATACTTGGATGGGTTCCTACAGCCACATGTGAAAAATCTGCCATCTTACTTGAGAGATAGTGGTGATGTTTTGGACAAACTAGAAGACTTTAGCTGGGACAGTGATGATTTGTTATTTGTCACTATGGACGTTGAAAGTCTTTATACTTGCATCCAGTTGAAAAATGGGCTGGAAGCCCTAAGATTTTTTCTGCACAGAAGAAGTGCTAGTCACTTAGATCATACCCAAATGCTAATAAAAATGGCAGAATTGATACTCACAAACAATGTCTTCCTGCATGATGGAACATGGTTTCTGCAGAAACAAGGTACAGCGATGGGTTCGAGGTTTGCTCCATCTTATGCGAACCTTTTCATGGGTTTGTATGAGGTGGAGCAGACCTTTGGTAGAGGGGCCCATGCCTGGTTGGATAAAATCATCTTTTATGGTCGTTACATCGACGACATTTTGATGATTTGGAATGGAAGTGTTGAAAGCTTGAAAGAATACCATGCCTATCTCAACAACAACAGATTTAATGTCAAGCTTACTATAGATTACAGTGAACGGTGCATTGACTTTCTTGACCTCAATTTGTACATTAAACGTGGGAAAATCGAGAGTGAGATTTTTAAGAAACCTACAGCATGCAATAGTGTGCTTCATGCCTCGAGCTTCCATCCACGTAATACCATCACTGCTATACCCTATGGTGAGATGGTTCGAGCCCGTAGAAACTGTAGTGAAGAAACCGAGTTTGAACGTACTGTGTATAATATTAAATCGAACTTCACAGCTCGGGGTTATGATCATGAATGCTTAGAAAAAGCAGAGAGAAAAGTCAAAAAGCTTGACAGAAAACAAACATTAAAGAGTAATGAACACAAAAGAGATGGTAAAAAGAAAGGCATGGAATTAGAGAAGAATGTACTATTTATTACACAGTACAATCAACATAGCAACCATGTTTACAATGTATTGAGGAAGAACTGGTCTTTGCTAAATCTAGATACAAGTCTCTCTAATATTGTATCAAGCAGACCGAAGGTTGTCTATCGAAAAGGTTTCACTATGAAACGGAAGCTTTGTCCCAGTTATGTAAAAGCAAAGGATACAGACAAGACTCTGGTCACATGGTTACCCAGTAAACCAAATGGCTTTTTTGTGTGCGGCAACTGTTCAGTTTGCAAAATAGGTAAGAATAGAACCAGTGAATTCTCATATAACACAAACAAAACATACAAAATCATGTCATTTATTAATTGTAATACGACCTACGCCATTTACATTCTAGGCTGTGCTTGTGGCAAGATCTATGTGGGAAGTAGTATACGTTGCCTGAAGGTAAGGGTACAAGAACACCTGCGTGCAATAAAGAACATGGATGAAAGATACCCAGTTTCAATGCACATAAAAAATGACCATCCAGAAAATAAAAACGTCTGGTTTCATGCAATAGAGCATGTGATTGCAGGTGAAAGAGGAGGGAATAGGGAACTTCTCCTCAGACAGAAAGAGGCAAAATGGATCTGTGTCCTGAGGACTATGCATCAGGGACTGAATGTTAATTCAGAAATGCATTATTTTCTGTAGGCATGCAACATGACTCTGGTAATATGAATGTTAATTCTGAAATGCATTATTTTCTGTAGGCATACAACATGACTCTGGTAATATGATGTTTTGCCATAAGAATGTAGATGGCTAAAAACATCTCTGGATATGTTTTTACAATACCAACTGAAATGCGGGGATATGTCATAAAATATGTCCTTAGGGTGATGCTAGGGCAATACATAAAATTCAAAACGACATAGAGAAATCCAACCCTGATTGGATTTGTAAGCATACGGAATTACAAGTGAAATGGATTAAAAATGGTTACATTTCCATGTGATATCAGTATGACTATATTTCTAAAAAAATATATGTAAAGAGATCATGATATGCTCTTTGCCATAAACTTGGGTCCCGGAATATTAGGGATTGTTTCACTGAATGTTATACCTTCACAGTCTAACCTATTATTGCATTCTGAGTATCGATTTATATATGGCACTGTGTGCTGAATATATATTAGAAATTGACCTGTAAGATTGGAAATGACTGTCGAAAGATGGCAGTCTCGTTTATCCACTCGCCGTTCACTATGGTGCTTATTGGATAATACGGTTTTACATCGTCAAAAAGAATTGATGTATAACTCATGGAAATCATGGCAAACATAGTAATATTAGATGACAGTGGTATTTAGAGACTGTCGTTTATTTGGCAAAACATCAGCATTATGATGGGAAACCAATTTTTCCAACATAAACCATCTTGAAATATAGTGGAAATTGACCAAATGATACCCTTTCAATATGGCGGATACATTTCACACGAAATATGAACATTTGCGCATGCGTGAACCCTGAACTTCAGCTTTTTAAACCCGTGACTAGCCGCACTCGTCTTGCGCGTGCATTATGATGATGGAGTACCGGCTCCCACAGGACTAGACGTACGGTAAGAAAATTAAAAACTGCCCTCATTAGCTTAGTATACATGTATGTGGCTACTTCCCTCGAGACAGCATTAGACGTACGGGTAGTAATTTAAAAACTGGCTTCATTAGCTTAGTATACACGTATGTGGCTACCGCCCTCTAGACCATATTAGAGCAAGAAACTAACCTTTTGTAATGGTGATAACCACTAGATATTTAGACTTCTAGGCTTAATCAATACGAATTAGCCTTTCTAAGATGGCGGATACCGTTGACCCGATATGTATTGTATAGCGCTTATACAATCCTGAGATTTAGCGTTTTAAACAGGTGTTCCATGCAACGCGTCTTGTATATACGGAATAAGGATGGAGTGACAGCTCAGAATAAACTTCTCTTACGGTAGATTAGGGTGAAAATGTACCTAGAGATTTTAAAGTATGATATGTACATACGTGATTGGGTTTGTCGACTTGTAACAAAAATGAACGGAGACTGATCAAACGTACGGTCAAACGTACGGTATAATGCGAGTAAAAAGCAGTCAAATATGGCGGCTATCATTGACATAACATCAATCGGGTCAGCGAGGTCGATGACTTGTTGAACGCGCCCATCCTAATAAGCACTGCTAGAGAATTACAACTCTTTGAGGTCCACCAATTCTGTGCCTCTTTTGAACTGGGCAATATTGGAGTCATTAATAGCCGCGCTTACGGATTATTTGGGACTAATGAGGGAAGTCAGCCAATTCTGCTGTATATACTTATATTGATCTGGAGCTAGACAACTTGTTACTACCTTTATACGGTCATACTCAGTCTTTGTCCATATAACATATATAAAGGAGTTTTATTTTTACCTTTGCTTTTTAGATCCAGAAAATAGCGATGACCTAAAAGCTATTAAAGGATACATCCCCCCACATATAGGATATATAGGATATTCACCAATTCCAACACGGATTTAATAATACCACCGAACAGGTCTTAAGGTATGGAGCTAGTTCAATGATATTGGTATGTGTTATAAAAGATATTACGGTTGACGCGATATGATCACTTTTTTAAGGACTGGAAATATGAGATTTGGAAGTTATGTTGATCTTGGTGTATGCATATCATTACTTATGCATTGATATACAATTGAATGTCTGTAATATGACTGCTGACACCATGTAATTACTGTAATATATACATCTCTCTAGAAAGAAAAGCGAGGTAAAACCAACGTACTGAAAACCATTTAAACACTGATAAGGAAATCAACTGCTGAGGTATTGAAATTATATTTGAATTTGCATATAAATATTAAATGAAGAAAAAAAGACCTAATGATGAATGAGGCTATCTCGTAGCTAGGGACAAAAGGAATGCAATATAGGACTTTTTTATCTTTACATAAGCACGCTGCATGAGCATTTATCTCTATTGAAAAATAGGAAGAAATCAAGTATGTGATGTGTTAACATGGTTCTTTTAACTATTTTTTGACAGTACTCTATGAGTTTCCCATACTGTCTAAATTTCTGTACTGACACATTGACTACCTCTGTTAATATTGTTCTGTAGGACTATGTGCCTGGGGAATTAGATTAATGAAACTTTGGAAATGTAAAAATTGGCATTGAATCAATACATTTGCATTTGTCAATCTGTCTGTCTTTTATAAAAAATACTTTAAAAAAAAAAAAAAGTTTATAAAAAAAAGAGAGAGAAAAATAAGCTTTTACTATAACAAGTTTTTTAACAACAGTTATTATTTATGTTGTAGCCCTGAAGAAGTCCTTTAACAGGACGAAACGCGTTGGCTACTAGAAGAAAGAATAAAGAACAATCTTAAAACAAACAAACTGGATGGACTTGTATTTTGCGTATGAGTGCGGATCAAAATCCTTTATAGAGTAATTTACTCTGTTAACCTGGCTTGACAACAGTCCGTCCACCGAGTTATAAATCAGGTCCAGTGTCTCTTTAGTTATACGACTTAAAACACTCCCTCCTTTTCTTGCTTTAACAGAGTAAAATAATCACAATACATCTATTAAAGGTCAATGCAAATGTAGTGAACATAATATGCAATAGATTGCAGTGTACAGGAAAGTAATGTATATGTTTTAGAAATATAATGGAAGGAAAATCAGAGTAATACGCACCTGCAATCAAGTGAAGGAGAAAGAAATCTGGGTAATCGGCTTCCATAATTAGCTGCATGATAAAGTAATCAGAGGAAACGACTAATGCCAAATCTTCTTCTATCTAAAGCAAAATAGGGGAGAGGAGTTGGCCTAACAGCTAGGGCGCTCGACCTTGAACCTGGGGGGAACTGGGTTTGAGTCTCGGTAATGACGCTAAACATCCTGTGATTCTGGGCAAATCACTTAATCTCCCCGTGCCTAACAAAAACAAGCATTGGCAAAGCCAATAGGTCTCGCCTTTGGGACCTTAAAAGTGTTTAGCCATGCAACAGTTGCATAACTAAATGCTTATAAGGTCCCAAAAGCGAGACCTATTGGCTATGCAAAGCGGCCGTGCGGCCACGAAAGTGAAAGTAATCGCGGTAAAGCGCGGCGTGCACGCCCGTGCACGTGCACTGTAGCTCTAGGCTGGCCTGGTAGCACTTTTTGGAGCCCTCTCAATAAGTCTCGCCAGACCAGCGCATGCGCTGGGTCAGGCGAGACCTAATGAATGTGTGTCCTCATGTAATGTAACTGGTGCTATGTAAGGCGCTCTGATACCTGACTGGATTTGGGTCAAGTTTGCGCTATATAAAACTCTGCACAAAAAAAAACTACATTAATATCATCAATGTACACCTCTGCTGTAGACCGATGAGTAAAGCAATGAATGCAGTCTTATTCTACAACATAAAGCAGGGATAGTTAGAGTAATGATCTGTTTTCTAGTGCCAGGGTAAGTATCTGTGAAATCTCTTTTAGTTATTCAAACCAAGGTAGAGAACTTGGACTAAACTCTCTGTGATCTAGTAAAGGGCAAAGTAATTAGAGTAATCTACTTTTGCAATTAAATGTAGGGCGGTGTAATTGGCTTCATCTCCTCTTTGAAGCCAGTAGAAGTATTCACCATCTGTATGTTAATTCAGGTCAATGTAGAGTAGAGCGTTCTAAGAAATCTCCTTCTGAAATCCAGGGAAAGGTAGAATTGTCGGCTTTAGAGATTCACCCCTTTGAAGACCTTTTGGTGTATTTGTCTGCTCTTTTCAAGTCTCGCCCATAGACAGCTTTTGCTGGCTGTTGTCAAAAGACCTATTGTGTACAATACCAGTACTTACCGTAGGCTTTGGGTCAGACCCTCGCTTATCATTGGCTTGCTCGTCAATCTCATTTGCATATTCAATAGCTTTCCTTTCTCTTCTTGTGTTTTCCTACACTGGAGCATAGCTTCTTTACTATCCTTCAGATTGGATGAGTGGGATTATTTCACTGTTTGCATTCAGGATTCTGTCTTTAACCAGCCCTTTCCTCCCATGCAAGTACGGAAGCCTTTAGTTAATGTTTAGTGTTCTAGTGCATAATATTAAAATAAGACATAAGCACATAATGCTTGAAATTGCAGCTTTTTTGCAGGATATTCATAATCACAAATTGGCATTTTTACTGCAACAGTGAAATCGAGATTTTTATAGTGCACATCAAAATTTCAAATCAGAGTATTTCCAGCATTTCATCAGGTGAAATGCAATAATGTGCCCCTTAATTCTCTCCCCCACCTTGCAACTCCCCTCCTTGTTCTATGTGTAGGCTTCGCTAGGCAGTAGCTTCTGAATCTGCTGAATAGGAAACATGGGAGGGGACAGGAAACAGGAGCATAGTTGGGCGAGGAGAAGGGTGCAGTGAGGGAACTAAAGTAGAGGGGGATGGAGAAGTATGAAAGGCACACCACGGAGCCGCGAGAGGGACGTTGCTAGAAGGAAGTACCTCTAAGCTTAGTGCTAGTTAGCACAAACGTCCTCGCAAGCTCATGATGCTAACGACTTCATCCCAACAAATTGACACTGAAGTCAGCACCTTGTTCCTGGCCATTTACCATAATAGGCACATTTGGCTACATTCAACACATATATTTTCTATGTTGAGACAATAGTATTCTGTCACATGTGAGTAGGGTAGGGATCTGTGCAACCCGTCCTGAAGAAGAAGCTTTAGGCTTCGAAACATGTCGACGCACACAGGAGGTTTTGTACATTAAATACACAGAAACCTCCATCACACCTTTTTAACAATACCAGCATGGAGGCATATTAAAACTTTTTTTAGCCCTCACATGCCAGGTATTTTTTAACACTCACTGACCTATTCCCTTCTGACCCTATCACTCACTACCCTCACACACCACACATAGTGACTACATCAGTGCTCCCACGTATTCGTTGGTTAGCAGCACGCCGCGTTCCGTAGAGGGACGCGAAGACCCCTATGATGAAGCATGACACCAAGGGTCCTTTTGGTGTGTGAGGAGTATTTAAAAACACTATGTGCTTCCCACCAATGTATGAAACACATGTAACTCCTGAACCTGTTCTCTTCCTTCGCCTATCTTACGAGGGCGGATTCCTTTTGTTCTTTAACTATAATTGGGGAGACTGAGTCCGCCCCCAGTGTCCTTGTGGACACGTTCTCTCTCCGCTCCCTCCTTTTGATTTATATGAAGTATGAAAGGCAGCCATGACCAAAGCACAGAGGAGCAGAAAGAGGATGAGTATGTAGAGAATGAGGGGTAGAAAAATACGTACGTTCTTAGAGTTTGGATAGAGAGGAACAGGGCCGGACTGGGAACCAAAACCAGCTCTGGCAAAGTGCTCGGACGCCCTCCCCCCCTCCCGGGGTTGGGGATGTCGCCGAGCTCTTTGCCAGGGCCAGTTTTTGACCGATTTTGTTACAGGGCCGATTGGCCCTGTAACAAAAACGGCCCCAGGGGCCCACAACCGGCCCCCACCCGTTCAGCCCACCGGGGGATTGCCCGGTGCCCGCTATGGCCAGTGCGGCCCTGGAGAGGAAGCAAGATATGTGATGAAGTAAATGTAAAGAGGGGGAGTGAGGTGGGGTGCAACAAGGGGTGAGGCAGAGAGAGGTGTAAGGTAGAGACAGAAGTGAGCCAGAGGGAGGTAGAGGCAGAGAGTGGTAGTGGTAGAACAGTCGATAGGTGAGGCATAGACAGAGCTATCTCTAACTGAATGAAGAGCAACTTCCTCCAATGTAATGTTGGGAAGGCGGAGATTTTGCCTTTCGGGGAGGCTCCCCTACTATGGACTCCAGATTGGTGGCCGGCGGATCTTGGTGTTACCCCTGATCCAAAATCCCTGGTTAAGGACTTAGGCATTCGTCTGGATCAGGCCCTTACTTTGAAGGAGCATGCTGCTCAGACAGCCGGTTCCTGTTTTCACATATTGGGCTTATTAAGCCGAGTCTTTCCTTTGCTTCCTGATTCAACGCAGAAGACCTTGACTCAGGCACTGATATTAAGCTGTCTGGACTACTACAATGGCTTGCTGATTTCTGCTAATGAGCCCTCGCTTAGCAGACTGCAGGTAGTCCAGAACACTGCGGCACGATTGGTCCTCAATGTCCCTCCCAGGACTGCCGCCCGCCCTCTTCTGTGCCAGCTGCACTGGCTTCCAATACGCGAATGGGTTAAGTTCAAAGTCTGCTGTACCATCCACAAGGTTTTATTTAACCTTGGCCCCGCATATCTTTCCGAGAAATTTACACCTTATCTACCTTCCAGGTCCCTCCACTCGGGATCTAAGTCTCTTCTCATGGTTCCTCGAGTCAAGAAAGCCAGATTGGGTGGGAAGGCTCTTTCCCATCTCGATCCCCTATACTGGAACAAACTTCCTCTGCAATAAAAGACAATGTTCAGACCACCTATAATTTAGAGAGCAGCTTAAAACCACTCTTTTCTGTCTTTGATATTGTAATATAGCCTCATTTCTTGTTGCCCGTCCAAAGCGCAGAGATACCCCTTCGGGGTTAGATTCAGGCGCTATACAAACAAGTAAATAAAATAAATAAATAAGTGAGTGAATTATAGATAGATGCGAGGTACAGAGAGCAGTGAGGTGGAAAGAGTATCGGCATGAGAAGAGGTGTAGAAAAACATGTCAGGTAAGGAAAGTAGTGAGGAGGAGAGAAAGGTAAACAAAAGGAGATATGAGGTGAAGCAGAGAAGCAAAGATGAAGCAGATAAAGAAGAGGAATGAGATTTATGGAGGTACAGAGAGAGTGACTTAGAGAGAGAGTTTGAAGGTAGAGTGAGGTAGAGACAATGACATGAAGTAAAGAGGATGAGTTGAATTACAGAAGAAGGTGTGATGGCAGATGAGAGAGAGAGGAGATAACAATAGAGAGACAGAGGTGGAGATAGAGAAATAGAGAGAGAGAGAGACAGCAAGAATGGAGTTAGGAAGTGAGAGAGGTGAGGTAGAGGGAACTGGTAGATTAAGAGAGAATGGAGGTGGAGAGGTGAGGTGAGGGGCCGAATGAATGGTGAGGTAAATGTAGACGTTATGTGGTGAGTAAGAGAGAGGTGAGGTAGGGACTGGGCTCAGAGAAGAAGAGAATCAGAGAAAGAGATTGAGAGGTGAGGTAAAGAGAAAGATGAGGCTCAGAGAGGTGAGGTGGATGTAGGAGGAATAGAATGAGCTGAGACGGAGCACAGTAAAGAGGTGGAGAGACAGGAGGTGAGATATTCGAGAACGAAGATAGAGAAACGGTAGAGACATAGAGATGTAGAGTTAGACGCAGAGATTTAAGGAGCGAGAGGTGAGATACACATAAGTGAAATAGAATGAGTTGACATAGAAAGGAGTCGGTACATAGAGAGGTCAGCAGAGGCAGAGTTTGAACAGGCCTAGCATGCAGAATAAACTTCTGTGTAACACACATGATCAGCAGTCAGACTAAAAAAAGAATCAGTTTTTATGCAAATGATGTTATCATAGCACCATGACACCCTCGGGTAATCGTGCGCTTTACAAGTATTATTAACATAACATAACATAACATAACTTCTGATTTTGCGATTAACTTTGCCAGTGATGGCACTTGCAAGGTGAGGGCTCGGGGCAATTGCCCACTGTGCCCTTGCCTTAAAACGCCTTTGCCCTCTCCCTCTCTCGCCATAGCTCCCCTTCTCCCTCCATATCTCTCTCTCCCTCTTCCAATCTTCTCTCTTCCCATCTCCCCTTGAAGTCTTTCCATTCATCCCCCCTGGCCTGCTCCCTTTCTGCTTCTCCACGACTCGGTCTCAATTCATCTCCAGTGCCTGAAATAATGCTTTATTGGGTAGATGTCTGGGTGTGCATGTTTTACCACTCCATTCCCATAGTTTTACATATTCAGTCTCTCACTCCCTTCTCCCACTACCTCCACTATGCTTATTTCCCTCCTGCTTCCCTTTTTCCTGCTCCTTCTCTTCTCTGACCTCCGACCTCTGGGAGGTCGTGTCCCCTGGGTGCCCTGTCTGTCTCCTGACTAGGGTCTTTCACGTGTGCTATCCCAGTGACTCCACACGCTCTCGCTAATGAGACTTTGGGATTCCGGCGCTCCGGCGGGGGTTCCAACCTGTCATGGACCCTTTTAGCATCCTCCCAACACATTCTCTGCCAACAGCCCCCCACTCACAGATTCTTCGGTATCCCGCGCCCTCCCACGCGCTCAATCTATATTCAAGTCCCCTGCATCCTCTCGACATGCTGGCCGCCATACTAAGTGACGTACACACCGTGAAACGAAAATCGCTCTACTATTGTTTTCCTCTTTGTGATGCTTAATAAAACACAGCCACGTGCATAAATTCACGTCTCTAATTTCCATGTATCTTTCTATATCTCTCCCTCTCTCACTTTAAGTTCCCTTATTAAGCTAGCCCGTACGCCGTTGGTGCAGTTGGTACAACGCCTGGACTAGCCGAGCCCCATCTCTCTGGCTACAGGACCTGGCCTCTTTAAGCACCTGCCACAGTGATCGCAGAACCTGGTCTCACTGGGTTTCTGCCATCTCTGCTACAGCCTGGCCCCTCTGACCCCCTGCCACAGTGACACTCACAGCATGGCCTCTCGCGGCATCTCCTACGTCGAGTGAAGTGTAAGGCTGCCCGGGGTGGGGGTTGCGCAGCGGCCCGCCCCCTTGAGGGCGGCCGCCTTAGTGCCACAGGAAGGCACAGGGGTGGGAGGTCTTGTCCCTGGGCTTGACCTAGGGAGACCCCAAGCAGGTAGCTGCTTCCGGCGGGGAGGAGCCTTGAGGGGGGTACATATTCGGTCCCCGCCCCCTCCTCGCCCTCTTGTCCGCTCGTTTTGCCTTACCTGCAGTCGTCGTGCTCCGTCGTGTCGCCCGTCTTCACTTAGGTGAGTCTGCCGGTTACTTCCCTCTCGCCCCGGCCTTGTCCCTGGGCAGTACCAGGAGACAGGGCCCTGTGGTCGGCGGGCCACGGGCGGGGGGGGGGCCGTGCTCGGGAACGAGTTTGTGAGGGGGCAGGATCGGGTGTGCGTCAATGGAAAGTGCTGAGGGTCGCGGCCACGCGGTCAAATAGATTTTGATGGCCCAGTACCCCGGTCCTGTGCCCCGCGTCCTTTTACCCCATATCGTGTTTAAGGGAGGAGATGTGGTCCGTCGGCTGCGCTGCCGACTTTGGTGCAGGAAACCAGGGTTCGAGCCTCGAGGTCTCGTCCACATCCGGTGATTCTGGGCAAATCACGTAATCTCCCCGTGCCGCTATGTATAATGTAAATACGGTGCTATGTAAAGCACTCCAATACCTTCGGGTCGGGTCCGCCCTACATAAAAGATGCACAAAAAAGACGTATTTGAACATGATATGCCGGCATGGTTGTCGGAAACCTGAAGCTCACCGCCCCCACACCTCCCTCATTTGCACATCGAGTCGGCTTCTGTGGGAGGCCTTGGCCGTGCTCGGGGGTAGGAGCGTACGATTCCTCTTTTCCCCCCTGGTCGCTCGCGGCGATTAATGTTGGTGTCTTAGATGGGGGGAGAGTCGTGGCGGGGGACGGGAGCCTGTGCTTTTGAGGGGAAAGCGCGTCGGTTAATAATTTAAATTTGCCTGGGCCAAGCTCGTCTCACCGTTAGTCGGTGACTCGATAATGGAAGGGGGTCGATGGGGCGGATTCGGACCACGGTCGCCGGCCCACGCCCAACCTCTCCCCCGCCATTTTCCCCCCCCCCCCCACCCTCCCTCCACCCTCCCTTCCCGGCTCCGACAATTGTTGTGGACTGTGGGGCGGGGTGGGGTAGCTCACTGGCAATCGGGGGTCACGGGGCACACAACAGCCTGCCCTGGGGACGCTGGGGCCTCGGACGGAGTTTCGCGGTTTACGAAGCTGTACGGCAGCTGCGCTAGCGAGCTGCGAGCTCTCACCAGCTGCCCCGGCATGCGCTCGATTCGCGTCTGGCCCCCCCCCCCCCTCCTCCCCCCCTAGCCGCCATGTCGTGGGCCCACGGGGGGGGGGAAAGTGCGTCGCGAGGCGGACGGGATCAGGCCACAAGGGGCACTGATCGGGGCGCCATGTCTGCCGCCACGGGGCGCGCGTGGGTCCGGGGGACATCCCTTCCTGCGGGATCAGCGAGGGGACCTTCGGCCCGTCCATCGAGGCAGACGGGGGGGCACGCACTATGCACGCGCTGGCGGTTGTAGGCGCTGCTTAGCGAGACCATGTGGTCTAATGGATAAGGCGGCTGACCTCGACTCGGAAGTTGGAGGGTTCGCTCCCGTGATCGAGGTCAGGTTTTAGGCAGTATAGAACAGAGATTTGGTGTGCGGGTGTCAGTGGCCTTTTGCGCAGTGTGGCGTGTTGGCACGTCCAGTCCTGTTTGGCCCTGATGACACATGTATTGCAATTGTCTGTTCAGGGATGGCTCTCGAACGCCCCCTGAGGTTTGCCGCTCTCGCTCCTGAATCATGATTTCAAAGCATTACACTTTTCCCCTCATTGGTTTCTGATAATAAGGTGTGAGGGGAGAGTGCACGACCTGGGAAGGCATATTATTCAGGATGAACAATTACGTAAGCCCTTTCCATGTCATCTTCTTTGTGTGAAGCTGTTTTCTAGTTATCTGCTGAACTTTCTTACTGCCGGCATCCCTGTGCATAATTACCACTTCTGCAATTGTTGCAAAGCTGTAGGATCTCATTCAGCGACCAGGCTGCTCCACCTCATAATATCTGAACAGTAGGCGTGCTAGGTGTAATGTTTCCAAATTTACACATCCCCGTTTGCAAACGTACACACAAAATAGTCCCAATTCTGAAAGCGTAATGATGCGCATTAAGGCATAATATAACACTTCTTCTAAGTTCCGGACATGAAAGCGTCGACAAACTATTGGTACGTCATCTAAAGGTATCATCTCACACCGTGGTCGTATGATTCAGCAGGGCTCTCTCCACGTCATCCTGGCCACCCGTTTCACAGCAGCGAAGGGATTGTAGCGTCCGGGGAACTGGGAGATAATCTCAGGCCTGTGTTGAATGCCCTGTACCCGGGATTCTGCGCGCGCATCACCTCCATGCATGTGGGTTTGAGCAGCAAGGAAGTAATATTGTCGTGTCATCCTCTCTTCTCTTCCTCCTAGATCGTGCGAAGGTTCGTGCGAAGGTTTTAAGTATACCAGACGATCACGCTTGCTGCCGGATAAAGGGTGAAATCGGGGACAGCTTTCCGCTCTGAGTTGAAGGAGGTGCGTTCTCTTCCGCGAGAGTTAGGACCCAGTCCGAGATGGATAGTGAGGGCACCCCAGCGCTCTTCTCAACGCCGTCCCAGGTCGAGGAGACCCAGCCGGGCAATTCGCAAGACGCACAGTTAGCAGCTATTATTGAGATGGCCAAATCCAAAGGACTGGCCTGGGCTGCAGACCTCCTCAAGGCCAGCTGCCCTGAGGACTCGGGGGTCATCTCTGGGGGCCATACAACGGGACAAGATTCGAACGAGGAGGCGGGCCCCCCTCGCCCCAAACGAATCCGCAGGGCCACAGTTAGAGACTTCCCGGCTGAACGTACTGCACTCAGGGTCCGCTCGGTGCCCGCCGTCAAGGGCTCCTCCGGGCCCCCGCCCCCGACGTCACCGGCTGGCCCGCCACCACCGACCAGCTGAAGCCCTCATGTCACTACCTTTGCATCCAGGGAGGACCTCGCCAACCTCAATGAGACACTCAAAAATTTCATGGATGAGGTCAGGGCGGGCTTCTCGCGGGCAGCCTCAGCGGTGGGGCGGCCGTCTGCTGACAGTGCGGGAGGGGCTCTCTCCGCTGCAGCCACTGTTTGGGCACCACATGGGACATGTCGTCACGCCCCCGAGCTGTCCCCGGTGCCGTGCACACCGCCTATTTCCTTGCCCAGAAGTGCAGAACCGGCGGCGGTGGTAGGGCCTGTCTTGACCGCCAGGCAGGAGAATGCGGCTCCCGCTGGCCCCCCGGCCTCGGGGCCCATCCCGGCTGGGGGGGAGCTGCGCCAACCAGCAGGAGGTGAGCCGCTAACCGGGCAGTCTGCTGCCGCCATTGATATCGCCGCCCCCCCCGCCCCGGGGGCCAGCGCGTCCACGCAACTAGCTAGCGCCACAGCTCCACGCTCTCCTCCGCAGGCCCCAGCAAAGAAGGAGTTTACCCATGCCCCGCTCCTGTCTGGCCACAGCTCGCTCATCTGGGAGGTCCCCTTAGCTGTAAAAGAATTCATCTGGAGGCGTGAGTTTTTAGACATCTTTTCACTACTTCTGCTGGGCCAGCATGGGCAAGACGCGCGTAGGCTTGGGGGGAAAGAGGACGACAAGAAGGTCAGGTACCAGCAGTGGCCGGATAAAACAATAGATAATTGGCTAGCCGCCTTTTCCATCCTTCAATCTGTGATACTTGAAAAATTTCCTGAACAGGGCCAGGCTTTGGTACTGTACCAGAGGCTAATTCACACAGAGGCGCAGAAGTGGGGCGGGGAAGGGTGGCTTAATTATGACATGGAGTTCGGAAAAAAGATGGCCATTTGCCCAGAGATGGAATGGGACCAGAAAGAGGTACAGCTGTGGATGGACCACATGGGGTCTCGGGGATCCAAGAGTCCTGCCTCTCTTCCCAAAGGGTCCGGAGGAGGTGGACAGACAGGGAACTCCCAGTTCAATGCGAAGCAAGCGAGGCAGTCCTTTCGGGGCGGGCGTAGAGGGGGTGGCAGGGGAGGGGGGGCCAAGCGGGTCTCTCCTGGGACTTGCAACCTTTTCAATGCCGGCGCTTGCTCTTGGGGGGTCAAGTGCCGTTTCCAGCACTCATGCAGCAAGTGCGGGGGGCGTCACCCCGCTGCCTCGTGCCAATCCAAACAGGACAAGAAGCCTGCTGACTCCGCCAAGCCATCGGCTTGATTCGCCTCCACTCCTTCCCCCAGCTGCGGCCCCACCCCTCCTTCTCCCTCCTACTGACCTGGTCGCCTGCTCTCCTGCGCCCCTGGCCAGCAAGGGTCCTTCCCCGGTCCTCCTGGACCGTATGCTAGAGCTACTCAGACTGTACCCCCTCTCCGCTGACAGTGCGCTCCTGCTTGAAGGCTTCTCGCTGGGGTTCACCATCCCCTATGTAGGTCCACTGTCCGGCCGCGATGCGGAGAACCTCAGATCTGCCAGGGTCCTCCCACAGGTCTTGAATGAAAAAGTTCAGAAGGAACTGAGGCTGGGGCGGGTGGCGGGTCCTTTCAGGGAGCCCCCGTTAGACAACTTTGTGGTCTCCCCCCTTGGCTTGGTCCCTAAAATAGATCCGGGGTCTTTCAGGTTAATTCACCACTTGTCTTACCCTGAGGGGGGCTCAGTAAACCACGGCCTGCAGGAGGGGTCTTGCTCGGTGTCTTATTGTACATTGGATGTTGCACTTGACCTGGTAAGGAGGGCTGGCAAAGGAGCCTGGTTGGCGAAGGCTGACATTGAGTCGGCCTTTCGGTTACTACCAGTGCACCCCAGCAGCCAACACTTGCTGGGTTTCAAGGTGGACGGCATGTACTACTTTGACAAGTGCATGCCCATGGGGTGCGCGGTTTCCTGTGCCTTCTTTGAGGCTTTCAGCTCCTTTCTTCATTGGGCCTTCCAGCACACGTACAGTTTTTCAGGGGTTTCCCATTACTTAGATGACTTCCTTTTCATCGGGAGGGATGGCACTCAGGAATGTAAGGGAGCCCTGGTTGATTTTCAGGCCCTGATGCATCATTTCGGCGTTCCTTTGGCCCCTAAGAAAACGGAAGGCCCGGCTCAAGTTCTCTCTTTCTTAGGGATCGAGCTGGACACTGTGGCGGGGGAGGCCAGGCTGCCAGCTGACAAGGTGCGGGACCTGAGAGATCACATTAGCCAAGTGGTAGGGAGGGAGAAGGTTTCCTTGGCTGCCATTCAGAGCCTCCTGGGGAAGCTAAACTTCGCTGCCAGAGTCATCCCCGCGGGTAGGGCTTTTGCGCGAAGGTTAGCTAGAGCCACGGCCTCGGTGAGCAGGAAGCACCACATGGTCAAGCTGAACAAGGGGATGCGTGAAGACCTAGTCATGTGGGCAGACTTTCTAGTCAACTTTAATGGGGCTGTCATCTGGCGCGACCCCTGGGCCAACAGCCGGGAGCTGGCCCTCTTTTCTGATGCATCTGGCCGGGAAGGGTTCGGAGTGATTTTGGACAAGGAGTGGTGCGCAGAGAGGTGGCCCAACGCCTGGCACAGAAAAAAGGTCACGTCCAAGATCACGGTCCTGGAACTCTTCCCCATTGTGGTTGCTTTTCATCTCTGGCCCAGGGCCCTGGCCGCCAAACGGGTGCTTTTCTGGTCTGACAACCTGGCGGTGGTGCAGGCCATCAACTCCCAGTCTGCTAGCTGCCCCCTAGTCCTGTGTCTACTGCGAGAGCTTGCCAGGGCCTGCCTATTTAACAACGTAGAGTGCAGGGCCAGGCACATTCCAGGGATTTCTAATGTTGCCGCTGACTCTTTGTCTCGTTTCCAGTGGCACCGCTTCCGGGAGGCCTGGCCGAGCGCACGTCAAGAGGGGACCCCTTTCCCGCCGCACTTGTGGCGGCTGCTGAAGTGGGACCACGGATGAGGGAGCTGGGAGAGCGGTCGTTAGCCCCCAGAACTGCGAAGCGCTACGGGAGCTGTGTCACCCTCTTTTGTGCAATTACAGGGGGCTGGGAGGAGGATCAGGTGGCGCTGGAACTTAGAGTCCAACAATTCTTGCTGTGGGCCAGAGGGGAGGGGAAAACTCATTCCTGGATATCGGGCCACCTCGCTGCCATCAGCCACCACGCAAGATTGAGGGGGCAGGCGGATCCCACCAAGGCTTTTGTGATCAAGGCAGCTCTGCGAGGGTGGGCGAAAATGGATCCGCGATCCCCGGATCCCAGGTCCCCCATTACTTTCTCACTGCTACAAGGAATGTTGGACTGTATGGATAGGGCCACCCACTCTAGGTACGAAGCTACGCTGTTCTCGGCCTGTTTTTCCCTGGCCTTCTTTGGTGCCTTCAGGATAGGGGAACTAGTGGCCCGCTCCAAATCTGACCCCTCGGGGGTGGCACTGAACGTAAAGGACGTAGAACTTGAACCGGGGTGCTTGAAAATAGTCATTAGACAGTCCAAAACTGACCAGCTAGGGCGAGGGAGGGTAGTGGTGCTTCATGGCCTGGGGGATGAGAGATACTGCCCGGTAGCCTGTGTCAGAACCTACCTGCTGCTTCGCCCGCGGGGGGCGGGTTACCTGCTAGTGCATCAGGATGGCCTCCCGGTCACTAGATTTCAAGTGGACCACATCCTCAAGGCCTGCCTTAGGCTGTCCGGCCATGAGGTCAGGGGCAAAATATTCAGCAGCCACTCTTTCCGCATAGGTGCGGCCACCACAGCGTTCCTGGCGGGAATGCCTGCAGAAGGTATTATGATGGTGGGGCGCTGGCAGTCGCATTGCTTCAAGCGGTACATCCGGCCCTAAGGGTGGCCGGGGGGGCTGTGGGTCACTTGGGGGGGGCTGTCTGTCGTGCCCACATTCATAGCAGGGCTCCCCTCCCTCGCTGGTTCTTCTTGATTGACGTATACCTTTACTGCAGATGTGCTGAAGTTTGCTTGTGTTGTTTTCTTTTCCGCTTAATAAACATATACTCAAAACCAATTTTCTCTTTATTAGGTATGAAGGTGTGGGTAATTGGTCACTCAATTATTGCAAGACTGGCACTTTGGGCGGCGGCAAGAGAGTGGCAGAATGGATTTGCCAACACGGACATCACGTGGTTGGGTTTCCCAGGCTTGCGCTGGTGCGACTTGTTACGGAAGGTTAAGCAGAGACTCCGGGGAGGGTGGCTGCCGCCCAACCTCTTGGTGGTTCACCTGGGGGGGAATGACCTCACATCACTAGGAAGGAGAGCTCTACTACAAGACATGAGGGATACTTTCTGCAAGTTGAGCGTGTTGTTGGGACCGTGTGAGCTGTGGTGGTCTGAGATGACTCCACGTACTATTTGGCATGGTGCTCGCTCAGGCGATGCCATCGAGGCATCTAGAAGAAAGGTTAACAGCGCTATGCGCAAGTTCACGGAGCAAAGAGGCTTTGGTTTCATCAGGCACGGCCTTCTGCATGCCAAGTCAACGGGATGTCTCAAAGGCGATGGGGTTCACCTCTCGGATTTAGGCATGGGGTTGTTTTTACTGGATCTAGGAGAAGCTCTGACAGCTGCGGGTTGCTATTAATAGGGGTTCTGGTGGGGGGCCCTGGTAGTGACGGTGGCCACTCCCAAGGCTGTGGAGGAGTTACAGGGCGATCCAGGGTCTGCACATACCAAGGGGTATAGCATGCAGCAGCACCGTGTGGTGCTAAGCCAGGATACCCAGGGATCTTTTAGCGTGTCCACTGGAAGACCTACGGCGCCCCGCTACCGACGGGCGGTTGTGGGTCTGAGCAACCGGGGGCTGCCATGTATGCTCCGCCCACCCATCACGGGGGGGCGTGGTGAAGCATGTGGACTCGAGGTTCACGGATGGGAGGGGTGGACCCTCCCAACATTTGGTGGTCACCAATTGGCGCTGCCATGGTGACCCTAGGCTTATCAGACGGGCAGGCGCCATGGGGCTGGCCTGCCCTGGGATCGCCCGTAAGATAACCCACCGTGTTTGCATATTTATTATGCTAATAAACCTGCAGCAATATTTCTCCACTTACATTCAGTGTCGTGTGTTTTATTATGATTATGTACTGATGTATGATATGATAACGGTTGCCGATATTGGCACTATGTAAGGCTGCCCGGGGTGGGGGTTGCGCAGCGGCCCGCCCCCTTGAGGGCGGCCGCCTTAGTGCCACAGGAAGGCACAGGGGTGGGAGGTCTTGTCCCTGGGCTTGACCTAGGGAGACCCCAAGCAGGTAGCTGCTTCCGGCGGGGAGGAGCCTTGAGGGGGGTACATATTCGGTCCCCGCCCCCTCCTCGCCCTCTTGTCCGCTCGTTTTGCCTTACCCGCCCATCCGCTTACCCGGCATCAGGAGGGACAAGAAGGGGGGGGAAGGTTTTTCTAACAACTTTCACTTTTGTGTTGCAGGAGGAGTTACAGGGCGATCCAGGGTCTGCACATACCAAGGGGTATAGCATGCAGCAGCACCGTGTGGTGCTAAGCCAGGATACCCAGGGATCTTTTAGCGTGTCCACTGGAAGACCTACGGCGCCCCGCTACCGACGGGCGGTTGTGGGTCTGAGCAACCGGGGGCTGCCATGTATGCTCCGCCCACCCATCACGGGGGGGCGTGGTGAAGCATGTGGACTCGAGGTTCACGGATGGGAGGGGTGGACCCTCCCAACATTTGGTGGTCACCAATTGGCGCTGCCATGGTGACCCTAGGCTTATCAGACGGGCAGGCGCCATGGGGCTGGCCTGCCCTGGGATCGCCCGTAAGATAACCCACCGTGTTTGCATATTTATTATGCTAATAAACCTGCAGCAATATTTCTCCACTTACATTCAGTGTCGTGTGTTTTATTATGATTATGTACTGATGTATGATATGATAACGGTTGCCGATATTGGCACTATGATTGTCCACACCCAGCCTTTGTCATGACCAGCCTTGAAAAGCATGACATACCTGTCCCCCTCCCTTGTCGCACTGGCTCAAGAGACCGGCGTTCTTCCTCAATTACACTGCAGTGGGAATGAGTTCTTTAGGACGCGTGACGGAGCCTGTAAGAGGCTTTATTGTGCGGGAGGCACAAGGTGCGAGGTGTCAGTGAGACTCTATTGAAGGGTATGTCGCTCGTTATGTGGGGGCATGAGGGGCTCCGTTAAATGGGAAACGTGATTGTGATTGGTGAGATTACATTGAAGTGTGTTGGGTGGAAAGTGTTGGAGAATAAGTGAGATTCGGTGAAAGTATGTGTGGCCAGTGTTTAGGAATAAGCAAGACTGCACTGAAGTGCAAGACGCATTTAACCAGGAATGAGCGAGACTAAACTCACGTTATGTCTATAAGAGGCCACACAGGTTTTGTGGGAAATGTCTCTATGAAAAATGTAACATTTTCTAGAAAGCGTGTAAAGGTGGTTTCTTTATTTATCCAGTTTTGCTTCACTGGGACCCATTTCCAATGTGTGGAGAGCTCCTGGCAGCCATTTTGACAGGCAAGCATAAGCAAAAGTACACAAGAACCAATAGCCAAGTCTTCTCAAATAAACCGTGATGACGAATGATGAGGGTTATTTTGACATCACTTGAATGCAGGAATAGCCAACCTGTTTCTGTGTTTGTGCAGGACCTAGTCTAAAAGGAATTTAGAAGATGTTTTAGGAGCATGCATAGACTTCAGAAAGGCTGGGGAATAGGGTGACCAGCTGGCATAGGTGCAAATTCAGGATGGTGAGTGTAAAAATTCAGGACAAAGGGTCAAAATTCAGGACAACAATTCAGGACAGGAGGTCAAAATTCAAGACAAAACTTCGGGACAAAAGGTACGTTTTACAGACACATCAGAGGCGGTCACACAATGGTATATAAGTAAGTAAATAAACAACCACTTAAGTACAAGTCAAAATAAGTTTATATTAGGTTGGAACAATTGTGCACTTCACAGTTTTTCAGTATGCCCGCTACTTTGAGGAACCGTGCAGGTCTTTTTGTGGAATTTCATATGATAATAATCTATTAATATGGTTACTGCACTGGGTTGTCCAGTCTGATATTTTGTTTACAATTCATGGTCCTGAGCAGGCATGTTTGGTGACAGAAGTGTTCAGGAAGATCTGCGGCACTCATAGGATGCAGCTAATTGGGACCTGCAGTGCTGGACTAGTGCAGTCCTCCGAGTGGCCAGCTTAATGTGTCAGATCGCTTCAAGCATTCCCTTTCTGTTCAGCTGGTGATGACTAGTATAGGAGCTGGTAAAGTACTGAGTGATGGATAAGACCCATAGCGGAGAGGTTACTGTATGAGGGTAAGAGCATTAAGCATGAAAAGGGAGTTATTAACCAGCCTGCATGAGCTATAATTGGCCGCACACTGCTGAGTGTTATGGTATTATTGTGGGTCAGAGCAGTTAGATAGGACTTGACATTACTGTAGCATGCCCTAGCTAGCCATATATCAGGCCTCCTTATTTTAGATGTATATTGTAAATAGTATACTGATTGGGCCGTTTCATTTCTGTGAGCTGTAAACTGCAGATTCCCATTGATGCACAGAAGTGTGCTACAGCCTAGAAACTGTATACGCTGTTGAGGCGTTATTGTACGTCAGAAGGAGGCAATGTCTTTTACATACAGAACATTTTCTATTGAAATGGAAGCAATTTGGCATCATGCACTTTTACTGATAAATCTATATAGCGCACAAATACTAATGTGTGGAAATGTGGTTTTAGCAAATATGTCTCATTTGAACATCACCAAGTAAAGTGTCTTGATTGCTTTGATCCTATTAAAACTCTATTTCCAGCACAATATTGAGTTACAAACAAGTGGTCCATTTGTGGTTTCCTACCCGCTGATATGTTGTGAAACATTTGCACAGTTTATTTACAGATATTGAAAAGTTGTTGTGTGTTACAAACAAACTGACAGCTTTCAGCCTTTGTTTTCGCACCCCAAAGAAAATTTGGGAAAACATGGTGCACTCTACAACACATTTGTCATTATATATTAATTGTATTAGCTTCTAAAGCACAGTAACTGATGACCTTACTGTGTACCAGTATGCGACTATCTTTGTTGGGGCTCTTCAATGTTTCCTTCACTGTCACCCTCTCATCTCTCCACAGTCCCTCTCTTGCAAGCATTTATTTGTTTTATAGCCCTTCTCGTACCAGTATAAGATGTCGGAGCACTTTACATTACACGCACATACAGAGGCAATGAATCATATGTGTGTAAGTCAGTGTATAGAACATGTTACATAGGGCAAAGAGTGCTTGGTCTGAAGAAGCACAAACTCAGGATTAAGCACATAACGCCGTGCTTAGCGTTAACTTTAATTATAAGGATTTATTCGTACTCTAACAAACCTTTTTTTAGCAACATCAGGATAATGAAAGCTTGGGAAGGAAACATAACTTTGTAACATGTACCATGCAGCTTGCATGCAGCTCTTTGATGGCAGTTCAGAGCTCACTGTGCTAGATTGCGTATGTAACTTATGAACTGCACAGTAACAAAATAATCTCAGTGACAAAAGCAGTAACCCACTGAGCTCTGCAAATAAAATACTGTTCTTTGATATGCATGGTACACATTCTTTACAGCAGGTATATAAACACTTTGTGCTTCCTTAGATGATTCAAAACTCCCATCTCGCTCCAGCAAGTGCATTACTCACCAGACACTGGCGAACCACACCTGAATATAAGTGAGGCCGTTATTTTTGTTGCCTGAAAACTGCTGGATGTACACAAGGAACTTTGAAGTGCCAATCCCCAGTAAAACCACCCGCACCTTTCCAGCCTCCCCGCGAAATGCCTTATGATCGGTCCGGCCAGTCCGGCCTTACTACCACCCTTTAATGGTGCCCCTCATCTTCACATAGAACCTCTCTCATGTGCAGTTATTTTCTTTTACAGTGCTACTCATCTCAAGTATGTAGGGCAGGGTGTTGGAGTGCGTTACACCACGCACATTTTATTTAAAGACAGTAACTCATATAAATGAGAAAGTCAATGCATAGGAAATGTTACTTAAGATAATGGGGGCTACAAGGTGTAATCATTCTTTCATCCATCATTCAGACTTTCACCATTCATTCTGTCCTTCCATCTGTGTGCCCATCCATATCCAAACATATTCAACCATTTGCAAACCTATCCATCATGTATCCTTCCATCCATCATTTCACTTTTCCACCCCTCCATCCACCCTTTCATTCATCCATCCATTATCCATCCAGCCACCCTTTCAACCTAGCCATCCGCACACGCATCCATTTAATCTTCCACCCACCCATCCATTCACTCATCCATCCAGCCATTTACCCTTTCACCCATCCAGCCATCCTTTCACTTTGTCATACATCCACCGAGTCACTCACCCTTCCACCCATTCACCCTTTCAGTCATCCATCCATCCTCCCTTTCTCTCGCCATTGACCCTTTCACTTAGCCATTCATCCTTCCTTCCATCCATCCACCCACCCATCCATCTACTCATCCACTCATGAATCCATCCATTGAACCTATCACTCACTCATCCATCCATCCTTTCTCTCATCCATCCACCCTTTCACTCATCTATCCATCATTTTGCCCATCTACCCACCCTTTCACTCACTCATCCATCCTTGCATCTAGCCTTTCACTCATTCATCCATCCATTCACCCTTTCACTTATCAATTCATCAATCCATCCATTATTTCACTCATCCATCCACCCAATTACTTGCCCATCATCCACCCTTTCACTCATCCACCCACCCTTTTACCCATCCATCTACCCTTCCACCCATACATCCATCTACTTACCTTTTCTCTCATCCATCCTTCCACTCATTCACTCATCCATCCATCCTTTCTCTCATTATCTATCCATTCACCCTTTCATTCATCGATTCACCCTTTCATTAATCCATCCAGCCATCCATTCATACAGCCATCCACCCATCCCTTCACTTACTCACTCACCCACCTGTTCACATTAATTATGAAATGAATCGAGTTGAGGGAGATAGAAGAGGATGTGGTCCACTCACCTTCCGACAGGTAGTTTATAATCAAAAATAGAATGGATCACTTGTACCTGTTTTCCAGGGTTATGTGATTTTTCATCTATTCCTTAAAAAACCCTCAATCACGTTTAGGTGGTTCGTAGGGCGGTATATCTTGATTCTCCGCCTAGAAAACGTGACAGCATCATCATTGGGTTTTTGTTTATGCTTCCTCCACCCGGAGGGAACCACTTGATCTTTGCAGTAGTGATCAGAAATAAAAAATAAAAGCTGTGATGAAGTGCTCGTGTTCTGTGGAAAAATGTTAAAAAAAGATTATTCCCTCATGCTACCTGGACTGTATTTTTTTTATTGTTGTCTGGTGCATGGGAAAAGAGTAAAAAAAGGGGGGGGAAATTGTGCAGAATGGGCGTATAATGTGTCCACTGCACAATCAGTCCGAGTGATGGGTCGACATGTTTCAGCCCTTTATTCGCCCCGAAGGGTCGAGGGGGCTTTCGTCAGGACCTTAAGAGTGTTAACAGGTGGTGAGATAAAGGGATAATACCCAAAATAAAGAAAAGGGGAGTTCAAGTACCAATTTGTAGAGCTCCTAAAGAAGGGTTATTACCTGTGGGGGAGAAAGTGTGCAAAGGTAAAGAGTATGTCAATGTCCTTACACAGTTAGTAGGACATATGTTAAAAACCTATGATGAAGCATGCTAAAGTGAAATCGCTAATGAAGCAAAAAATGGCAAATCTTATTGATACAGTAAAAGCAAGTGGTTTTCGAACACCTAGATTAGTAGTAGAACAGATTTTTGAGACAAAAGCAAGTATAAAAATGGCAAATCTTATTCACAGATATCTGTATGCGTGTTTGGTATAGTCGTTCCTCGTCAATCTCATTGGTGTAAGTTGCGTTGTAATGAACTGGAAGAAGACACTCTCGGCATGTTAGTTAATGTAACCGCATTGCGTGCACTACTAACCTCAGAATTATTAGCCCTAACAAAGGCGCTTCAACAATGTGCTGTAAGTAATGGGGCGTAAGAATAAATGAAAATAATCTGTTTTTCGTTAGACTTAATGGAAGAAGACACTCTCGGCCTGTTAGTTAATGTAACTGTATTGCGTGCACTACTAACCTCAAAATTATTAGCCCTAACAAAGGCGCTTCAACAATGTGCTGTAAGTAATGGGGCGTGAGAATAAATAAAAATAATCTGTTTTTCGTTAGACTTAATGGAGTCAAATTATGGTATATAAGCGGTAGTTAAAAATACCGTTTGTCAAGTGGTATAACCGCTTTCCGTGCAATACAATATGCTTTTACTACTATGTTGGGCGTTTCAACACATATTTACAGATCATGGTGTTTGAATAGCGCTAGTAGTCAAAGAAGCGGGAAAACAAACAAAAGAGTTAAATAAATACATAGCATCGTCCGTATACCTTCTGGTGCTTCGATTCGAGACTTCAAAAAATAGGTGCAGACACTATTATACTGCTGAGAAGGGAAGGAAGAGGGGAGGGGGAAAAAACAAGACAAGGTTTACAAAAAAAGGGGTTTAGTGGTGGGATAACGTTACGTGTGTTCTCTGAAGGCGGTCGTCTGCAGGACGTTCCTACCGAATTATCGCAGGATGCACGACTTGTGCTGACGCTGTCTTCCTGTTTGTGTGAAGCAGCCCGGATCGCTGTTTTTTTAAAAGAACTGGAGTGTATGAAGTGAAGAAAGACTACTATACTATTGATTTTAACAGCGAGCAGAGTGTTATATTTACACAGTGTTTTCTCTGGCCGATTCAATAAATTAAGAAAATTAGAAAAAGGGGAAAAAAAGGATGAGGATAAAAAAAGGATGAGAATAAAAAATTGGGCACCAATTGGGATCATTAAATAACGGTCAATAAGCTGAATCGCCAAATTTATGCTAGGAAGCTCTAGATACAGTCAATCAGGGTTTTTTGTGACATACTGTATTGTTCACAATTTATCACTTGGGACATTATAAATTCATAATACATTAAGCCAAGGAATGTCGTCATTCAGCCCTATAAGGTTCGTTTTCAAACGGTGCACCCATCTTTGTTCTTTTTCAAACAGTAGTTTCTCGATGTTGGATGGTTTCGAGATCAAAGTCTCTAGAACAATCCATTTGAGGTCATCAAGAGTGTGTGGATGGTCAATATAGTGACTACTCATCTTGGTGGTGCTTCGTTTGCACTTGACGTTGCTTCTGTGTTCACAGATTCGTTGTTTGATTTTACGGCAAGTCATCCCAATGTATTTGAGTTTGCAGGGGCAAGTAATCATGTAAATAACATGGGTTGTATTGCAATTTGTGTGTTGTCTCATTGTCCATTTTAGATTCGGTGTCAATTCAATGGATTTAGTGGTTTCTGTGAGATGGCATACAGAGCAATGTCCACAAGGAAAATGACCTGTGACTGGTGGCATACCCCATAAGGTGTTCGTCATGGAGTTCGTCTTTTATTCCAGAGGTCTTGTGTGGACTAACATGTCCTTGAAATTTTTTGTTCTTCTGTTCGCAAAAAGGGGTTTTGGCCAGTCCAAATTGCCTGATGTCAACATACGCCAGTTTTCATTGATAATTTTCTTGACTGCATTACTGGCTGTATTGTATGTTGTTACACATGTTAGTTGTTCAGACGACCAAGTTTTGGGTGTTGTCTCAAGAAGACTCTCTCTTGGTTGATTTCTTGCCCTTTTTTTACATTTATTGACAATTTTTATGGGGTAGTCACGTTTTGAAAGTTTTGTGCAAAGGTCTTGTGCTTGTTCATTGTATTCTTTAAGCTCACTGCAGTTCCTTTTAAGGCGCAGAAATTGGCTGTATGGTAGATTTTCTCTGAGGGGGCGTGGGTGAAAACTATTGAATGAAAGGAGACTATTTTTGTTGGTAGGTTTGAAGAAGGTTTTAGTCTTTATGGTATTGTTGATCACATAGATGTTAAGATCAAGAAAGTCTAGGTGGTCCTTGTCAGCATTGACAGTGAACTTCAGGTACTGATCTTGTGTGTTTAGCCAGTCATGAAAACTGTGCAGGCTATCTTCTGTACCTTCCCAAAACATGATGATGTCATCTATGTATCTTTTCCAAAAATGGATTTTTGAGAGGAATGGATTCCTGTCATTTTGGATATATGTTCTCTAGAAATTGCTCACATAGAGGCCTGCCACACTCGGCGCGAAGGTACTTCCCATGGAAGTACCATGGCGTTGTTGGTAAAGTGTGCCATCGTATTCGAAATAGTTCTCGGTAAGGGCCAGTTTGCAACATTCTAAGACAAAATGTCTGGGTGTGTGGTATGGCCAATTTTGTTCGAATAGTAGGTCTTCAAGAGTACTCAGAGTTTCCTGCTGCGGTAGGCTGGTATATAGACTCTCGACATCTAGAGATACTAGTATCATTGATTCGCTGAGAAAGACTTGGTCCTGTAAAAGATTAAGAAGATCTCGTGTATCTTTTAGGTAGGTGGGGGTTTTTTGTACCATTGATCTGAGATATTGATCAGCAAATTGAGAGAGGGGTTCAAGAATTGAACCTATTCCGGATACGATTTGGCGTCCCGGTGGTGGTCGTTGGTTTTTGTGTACCTTTGGGAGAGAGTAAAAATAAGGTATCCGTGGTGAATCTGTCCGTAGAAAAGAGGCTTCATTCTTAGAAATCCAATTATTGGTCTCTGCTTCCTCCACCATAAGGTTAATTGTTCTTTGCAACCTGGGGGTGGGATCTATATTGATGATTTTATAGAACTTGTTGTCTGATAGTAGTAGTAGTAGTCTGATAGTAGTTTGATATGACTGTGACATGGTATTGTTTCCAGGGCTTTAAGTGGGATGAAAAAACTGGGGGGTCTCTCCAAATAGAGTGTTTGATGTAATTAAGGGCATAGCTTAAAACACTTGAGCTAAAAATCTGTGCTTAGCATAGTGTGCTGCCCGACTGGTATTCTGCTACTTCTGTCACTGCATCCAGATATATAACACAACAAGTAACGTTACACCTACAACAAGCCAGAACGATTGGCTTTGTCAATGCTTGTTACTTGCATAAAATAAAAAAGCAGCA
The DNA here is from genome assembly GCF_964204655.1 of Triturus cristatus. Lineage (NCBI taxonomy): Eukaryota > Metazoa > Chordata > Amphibia > Caudata > Salamandridae > Triturus > Triturus cristatus. The sequence goes on from NC_140590.1 coordinate 1,179,359,911, forward strand.
ACCATGGCTTCATTGAATATAATATTGAAAATGCATCAGTTCTAAAATGATGAGACTGTGAAAGAACTATTACCCATTCTCTTTACCTACTTTCACCGCCTTCTTTTGATGAACTGGATTCTCACATAGCAGCATGGGCATTTTTGTACATTTCTTCCCTCTGACAGAAAACGCTGCCCTAGACCGAGGGGGGGAGGCCCACCACATGCTTTAACAGCCCAGGCTCGCCCACTGTCATTCTGTATGTGACAATCAGCCACATACAGAATGACAATGGCTAGGTGGGGCTGCTCTTGTGCTCAGAGGAGGAGTGTGAGGCGGCCTCATCAGGGAGTTGGGGATTCTCACAGGGGAACAGCACTGTTCCCCAAAGCCCAAAATTATGGACAAAAGGCGTTCATAAAAGGGATCATCACGGACAACAGACATGAAATCCAAATTACGGATGGTCAGTGAAATTTACAGATGGTTGGTCACCCTACTGGGGAAGAGTCAGGTACATTTCAGGCAGCAGATTGGCTGTGCCTTAGCCTGATCAACCTTGTAGCGGCAAGGTCCCCATTGGCATCTAACGTTTTCCCGATACACCCTTTCACTTTTTTCTATACACTTCTTTTAAGCTCATTTTTGTGAAGGGAATTTCCATGGAATGTCTCTGAAGGCATGGCTTGAAATGAGTTATGGGAAGGAGCAAAATGCCATGTTTTTTCAATATTTTACAAAAGCCTAGAGTTGGGTGGTAATCTAAATGGTTCTCATTTTGGAAGGAAGTGCTAAAACCGTATGAGAATCTGGTTGTTTAATTTCCTTCACCTGACAATATAGGAAATTCCACCCGTAGATTCTCCTCCATCATATCCGTTAGGAAATTGCCATAGAGGATTGTCCTCTGGATTTACCTCTCCCTCTAGAAATCAAAGAGTTTTCCATTGCCACCCAGTTCTAGACCAGGTCCAAAATGCATCATCTGTGCAGTTATCTTAAACTGAGGGCCCGATTCACAGAACTAACTTAAGACAAAATCCTAAACTTACTACCATTTGGTATTCACAAAAGGCACTTACTCATTTTGGTATTCACAGAAGGCATTTACTCATTTCGGTATTCACAGAAGTTAGGAGTTCTAACTTTAGGACTCCTAAATGCCTTCTGTGAATACCGAAAGTCTTAAAGTTAGGATTTTTCTCAGTTCAGGAGTATTAAAGTTAGGACTCCTAACTTTAGGGCCCCTAAATGCCTCTGTTAATACCGATAGTCTTAAAGTTAGGATTTTTCTCAGTTTAGGAGTAGTAAAGTTAGGACTCCTAACTTTAGGACTCCTAAATGCCTTCTGTGAATACCGAAAGTCTTAAAGTTAGGATTTTTCTCAGTTTAGGAGTAGTAAAATTAGGACTCCTAACTTTAGGACTCCTAAATGCCTTCTATGAATACCGAAAGTCTTAAAGTTAGGATTTTTCTCACTCCTAAACTGAGAAAAATCCTAACTTTAAGACTTTCGGTATTCACAGAAGGCATTTAGGAGTCCTAAAGTTAGGAGTCCTAACTTTACTACTCCTAAACTGAGAAAAATCCTAACTTTAAGACTTTCGGTATTCACAGAAGGCATTTAGGAGTCCTAAAGTTAGTACTCCTAACTTCTGTGAATACCGAAATGAGTAAGTGCCTTCTGTGAATACCAAAATGGTAGTAAGTTTAGGATTTTGTCTTAAGTTAGTTCTGTGAATCGGGCCCATAGTGGGCATGGAGTGTGAACGCCCCTCCCTGTATACTAAGCAAGTTTTGATGTGCACCGGTGGCCGGTTGTGGAGCTGGCATGGCTCGGCACTTGCTTGCTGTGAGAGGCACTGGCACTGGAAGACAGTAAAAGACCTTTTGAGTAGAGTGGTGTTTAGAAGCTGGCACTGGAGAGCAGTGTGAGACTGTGGTGTAGTCAACAGTTCAAGAAACAAACACTTGAGGGCAATTGGAGATGCTGGCACAGAGGAACATGTAAGGCGCTTGCACCAGAGAACAGTGCACCTGTGCTGGACTTTCCCACTGAAGGGCCGTGTTAGAAGCTGGCACTGATGGGCAGCGTGAGAAGATTCACTGATGGGAAGAATGAGAATAATCACTGATGGACAGCGTGAGAAGATGCACTGATGGGAAGAATGAGAAGATTTACTGATGGGCAGAATGAGAGGATTCACTGATAGGCAGCGTGAGAAGATTCACAGATGGACTTAGGGAGAAGATTCACTGATGTACAGCGGGAGAAGATTCACTGATGGACTGCGTGAGAAGATTCACTGATGGACAGTGTGAGAAGATTCACTGATGGACAGTGGGAGAAGATTCACTGATGCACAGCGGGAGAAGATGCACTGATGGACAGTGTGAGAAGATTCACTGATGGACAGTGGGAGAAGATTCACTGATGCACAGCGGGAGAAGATTCACTGTTGGACAGTGTGAGAAGATTCACTGATGAACAGTGTAAGAAGATTCACTGATGGACAGTGGGAGAAGATTCACTGATGGACAGTGGGAGAAGATTCACTGATGGACAGTGTAAGAAGATTCACTGATGGACAGTGGGAGAAGATTCACTGATGGACAGTGTGAGAATGCTCATTGATGGGCAGCGTGAAATGGTTGTCACTATGGGAATTGTATCAGGAAAAGTTGCGCTGGGGCAGAGCTGAGTACCCATTATGATTTTTTTGGTGCTTGTGGTGTCTAAAGTTCAGACAAATACCTCAGTATTTCTCCTAATTAATCTATAAAATGAAGACAGCACAAGTCGGAAACAGTAAGTAGGAATTGCTAAAGCTCAAGCATATCCTTGGAGAAATGTAGACACCTCAAATGCAAAACAGACAGTATAAGAGTGTAACTCAGACGGTCTGATGGTCGGCTCTGCTGCTGCAACACAGAGCTGGGAGCCAGTTATTATGCACCTGCAGTGCACAAAGTCAATTGATTTCCCTCGATATTGCTCCAGGCCAGAGCTTTGTTTTAAGACAGGATGGCTCGGAAACAGTGAGCAAAGCCTCTTTCTCCTTCAGAGCTTTGCTGCCTAAAATGATGCACTAACTCAGAGCAATAGCAGGTTAAATTAACTGACTTCACACATTGCATGGCCATGAAAACAAATGCATGTCTCTATGCTGAGGCAGAAGGGCCCATCATGATGATAAGGCACCAGGAGCCAAACAGTGCCCTGGAAGAACACCATGCGTGTGCCCCCATTGTCTGTTCCCCCAGGCAACTGCAGTCTTAGCGAAGAATGCGCAGATGCTTGTGCGCCCTCTTCTGTAATACAGATAGCGCAGGTGCATATATAGCGCCAGTGCTGCCTTCACGGGGCATTTCCTGCTTAGCATTGGGGTGTGGCCCCATGCTAATGAGGGAAACAATTTGTCTCTGCACCCCTGCTCTATTATGGATGCAGGCACTGAGGCAAAGAGGTAATCGGGAGGTTTACGCCCAGACATCCCCTTGCAGGCATGTGCAGTCATTTGCAAGGGTGCCTGCGAAGCAGGCGGGATAGCTTCTTGCACAAAAGCAATCCATAGAGGCACTTTCCTCTTTCTGTGTGTGCTGCAGAATGCAACATACCTGGAAAAAGGAAACAAGGAGGAGAAATAAATATATTTCCCTTTCTTATGCCTCACTTGCGAAGGCATAGTATTTTGGCACATTCCCAGGTTTGCTAGCTTTAGAAAATCTGGGAATGCGACAAAATTCATTGGTAGACGCATAGGAACGCCCATACAAGGTAAAGGAAGGCAGTGCTTTGCGTTGCGATGCATTCCTTTGTATTTAGTAAACCGCGCAAAGTGGCTTTGCACTCCTTAGTAAATCCCAAAAATGATTTTGTGTCTGGGCTGTGTCACAAAAGTAACGCAACTTTGCCTCAAAATCATAGTAAATCTGCCCCTGCATTTATCACAAAACGCTTCCAAGCTATTCAAATCCAAACGCGTGTTCTTCAAATAGTCACTTTCTCCATCAGCCCAACAGGTACAGGCAGCAACTGTCTCAGGACGGAGCAGACAGCCTTTCACCTGCAGGATAATGCCCCCTGTGTACCTACCCAGTGGAATTCCGCCATATTTGGCCCCATCCGCAAACAGTGCAGGCCCCTCTGACCTGGGCACCCGCGAGGGCACCTGAGGGCTGACGGCTCTGACAGGCCGAGTCCAGACGGACCCGGGGAACACAGGCCTCGCTGTGTCCGGCGCTGGAGAGGAATTTTGGAATATGGTCCTGGGTGACCCCAAACTCCAGCTACAGTTTGGTACCACACACAGTTTGGCTGGGGGTGGGGAGGGGGCGGCAGCCCGAGGACCTCCTCTCCCTCCTCAGACACTGTGACGTCACTGCTAATATCCAGTCTACATTGATCAGGTAATGCTTTGACCAGGTCATGTGGTTATTGCCCAAATTCTGACTTTCAGGTCGACCTATTGACTTTGACATCTCCCTTTCCTTCACGGCTACACTTAGGGGCAGATTTACAAGCCCATTGCGCCCGTTTTGCGTCACTTTTAACATGGGAAAAGTGACGCAAAAGTGGCGCAAGGGGCTTGTAAATAAGCCCCTTAAAGTTTTTGTGTGTCAAAATATTTTTAGACCCCGTTCTCAATTAATCAAGGACTTAAAGAAACATATACCTAGATCTTCTTACTGAACAGGGTTAGTTACTGATTGGTATGAAAACAACTGACAAAAAATAGCTGATTCGTAAGTTAATAAAGTTACCACTGAGCGCGGTCGTAAGCCGCTTTATGTAATTACCAGTTCCCTAGAGGGAAACTCACGAAATCGCCCCGCCCAGGCCCACATAAGACATAAACCCACCAAATCAAACTGCCCAGGCCTATCAACACCAACATAGGATGATCAGTAGCCATCTAGATTCCAAGAAGGCACCAAAGGCCTGGCTCTCCACCGACCCATGATCCTTCAGGCACATCTAACATCCAATCCTGCAAATCCTGATATGCTAGTGGAGTCAGTCAGCTGTCCACCATGACAGCAGCACAGAGGCAGCACTGCCCGAAGAAAGGGAACGCCTTTTCCACACTGAAGAAATCCTACTACGTTTATTGAGCTTTTTTGGCATGGTTCGGTAAATAGCATCTTGGGCATACCACTAGCATCTTGGGCATACCACACACATTTCTAGCACATTTCAGGAACTTCTCTCATCGCACTTTCCACAGAATTCACTCACACACTTCTCTGCTCCAGAGCTAAAGCCAGTCGACTGGTTACAGAGGCCTTGGTGTTGTTCCAAACCCTTTTCAACACATATTTCAAACCCTCACACCATGTCCTGTGGCACTGCAGTGCAGTTTTTCATACCTGCGCATTTGGCGTGGAACTGTTTCCTACACCCGCTGCATGCGCCAAAATCTGAACCTACACTTAGGTGCTAAAAAGAATTGGATAAACTCCAGCTGGCACAACCTGAAAGCTGAAACATGTAAAGGATTGCTGTATGAAAATCCAGAGGGTACTCCCACATACAGCCCAGCGTTTCTCGGCTAGTATTCTAGTGAGGCCTGTGTGTCTGGTGGCTGTCAGTCACTCCTCTGCTGATGGACCCTTGGCTTTTGGTGATGCCTTATTGGTTCATAGTAGTTCTATAACTTTTGGAAGTTACTCTCATTGACTGTATTTGGATTTTGGGGTTCACCAGTGAACTTTGAGTAATGTGTTTTTTTTCTCTTTCGTGGAAAGCATCCAGGGGGAAAAGTTTGAGGCCTAACCCTCAGCGCTATTGTAAATGCGAGATCCACCACCGAGGGGCAATACTAGTGTTACTGCAACTAATATGTACAGTAAAATGTTCCAGATGTCATCCTGTGCCTAATGTTGTCTTTGTGCATTGGCCAGTGTGTTTTCCCGTGCAGGAGAGTTCTATCAGAAGTCCCCTGCTGACAGGTATTCTACACGTTTTGCCTTTTGCTTGCCAGTGGCTTACTTGACTGTGTTGTTGGTGGTGGAGATACACTTAAATTGGTACTCGTTCAATCATGGCTGACTATTGTCCCTGTGACCAGGCCTTGACACACAACAATGGTTCATAGCAGATGTTCAGTAGTCTTGGGGTACAGGCCTTTTCTCCGAGATCCATACAGGAAGACTGCCCACCGGCTCTTCCTGTGCAAATTAATGTAGTCTGTCATGATTGAGCACCCCGATTCCTCCCGAGTGTAAGAGGTGGGTGTGAGAAGTGCTGGTGTGCATGAGAGTTGGGGTACCCTAAGTATGGAGTCTTCTTGCAGGTAATGCACTTTTTTGGGTTTATAGTTACTAAGTGCTGTTGTATTCCACCCTCCTTCCTGCCCCCCTGCACGGCTTTCCATTCTTTTCCTCCCGGAAGAAATCATTGTAAACCCAAAGAGTATGCATCTAGTTTGAGCCACATATCCTTGAATCCAGCCACAAAACCACCACTCTGAAAAAGGGCCTGTCCCTGTACATGTGCCTGCCATTTTGAAGTCAGGCGGCCGTGTGTGTGTGTGTGTGTGTGTGTGTGTGTGTGGGTGCACGTGCATGTGTGTGTGTGATTATATGCATTAAAGAGTCCTCCAAAGAAAGTAAATAAAATAGAAACACTAAAGTGGCCCCAATGGGTTTAGTATGCTGCAACATACAAAGTGAATTCTGAAGCAATGCCATCAAAGAGTTAAGTTACTATGAACACCTGTGGAGACAATTTATAATTACTTTAGCATTGCATTAAATTATTATCTGCCGCTAAAGGATTGTATGACCACCCAATCTGCAGAACAGCAGAAAGTATGAACATATTGACAATGGGTAGGGAACACCATCGTTTATGCAGACACTTTCAGCTAATATATGCTGGTAAACAGTCACAGTTGCAACATAATGCTAATTTAAAACAAAAACTGCTACGTAAACCAGACTTGTTTGCCTTTTTAACTCATGACAAGGTCAAAGTGAGGTTCTCAAGGGCAGAACTGTCATCAAATAGATTTACAATACAGATGGACCATAAAATACCTCAGCAACAGGCCACCCTCTGCATTGGCTGGAAATTTGCTTATGACGTCAGATACATTAAAGTACACTTTTTCACTGTACATTCTCTAAATCTCAGATTACTTATATCTAAAAATGAAGCAATGCTCTGTTTACCCCCGGTGTCCTCTGAGTACGCGGTCAGGTACATCCATCACTTGGACTCAGCACATACTTTCTACAGAGGTGGGTACTCATTGGATTGAATTCTGACACTTATCTTTTCAGACCCAGTAGTGACCAGACATGAGCGTGATCCCCAGCAAGCTGCAAGTATGACAACCATGCCTGACACCTATCACTACAACTAAAGCAAAGGTAAATGCAATGCCAGCTCCTAGGCACCAGCACTGTTAATGGGACTTATTCCTGCTTCAAACACTAGGGTAGGATTTCAATCATTCATTGAAATCTATACTGTTTGGACCACAAAGACCCAGGTGAGGATGAACCATTTCTTAATGGGATTCACCTACTAAAAATGATGACAGAAGCTAGAACAATGCCCGGCAGCCAAATCACATAGGAAGTTAAAGAACAAATAGAAAGCATGAATGTTATGAAGTGACAATGAGAACATAAATCGGTAGCTGAGATGTATGAAATTGAGAGCTTTGAAATCAACTTATTTTGTGTTAAATATTTGCGGAGAGGAAAATGTCCAGCGAGTTGACACTGGAATTTAATAAAGCAAAACAAAAATTCCTATTCCCAAGCAGAGGAAGGGCCTTTTAGATTGTGGAGATACTGTCCAATCTCCTTGATAATTTCTGAGATTAATATTTTAGCTGAGGTTTCAGCAAGATAAAAAAAAATAATAACACTTTTAATACATGAATCCCATAGAGGCTTTATTCCAGGCCCCTTTTTGAGAGATGATGCGTGCACTTTACCACACCTAGGCCCTCATTTATGGTTTTTTTTGCCGTAGGGCAGCGCAGCAGGCCTTGCTGGTGCGCTGACCTACGGCAAAACTAAAGGGCAGGAATGCGCCGTATCTATTAGATACAGCGCATTCCTGTCCTTTTCCCCTGCGTCGTATCTATTAGATACAGCGCATTCCTGTCCTTTTCCCCTGCGCCGTATCTATTAGATACAGCGCATTCCTGTCCTTTGCCCCTACGCCGGCACACAATGGGCTGCTGTGCGCCAATGTAGGCACTTTTGCTACATGGTGCAAAGATGCCTGCGTTGCGGGAGTGATTATTTTTGTGCAGGAAGGGAAATCTTTCTGCACAAAAACAATCTCAAGAGGCTATTTACTCTTTACACATAGAAAGAGGAAAAATAAGTAGAAATAAAGATATTTATCCTCGTTGTGCCTCCCTCACGCCTTCCCTGTGGAGACATATGTTTTTGGCGCTGCCTCAGACTTATGATTTCTCATAAATCTGGGTCAGTGTCAAAAAGCCATGGATGTTGCTGGTAACGCCCCCAGCAACACCCATTGCATGCCCCTCTCATGCAGTTTTCTGCGTGAAAGGGGCACATATTTTTAAGGCCATGAAAAGCCACCTAACGGCTTTACGTGGCCGTATCTATGCCAGTAGCACATTGTGCCACCGGAACTTCATAAAAATGATGTTCCGGCGTTGCAATAGTGGTGGTAGGGCCTCATAAATGGGGCCCCTAGGATGTAGACAAATGCAGACCCAGACCAAAAAGTAGTACTCTCACTGTTTGCTGAGAAGGCTTTTGATCTGGTTGAGTGGATCTACTTTTTCAGAATACCAGACTTGGCTTTATAAACAATGTGAAATTATTAAATAACTAATTGCACAAACTAATTGCAGAACATACTATGGATGGGCGGTGAATTCCGCTCTGTCCGCAGAGTTTGCAGAGTTTTGCTAACTAACGTGGAACACGGAGTTCCACAAAACTCGGTGAAATGGCACAGAGTTTTCTGCTTGCGCAGCTCGTCAACGTTAAGTTGGCGAGTGAGAAAAATCATACACTAGACTACCTCCTGCCGAGATTTCTCAAAGTGGGTAGGTCACTACCGCGTGCATTGAGAATTCTGCAGCTCGAGTTGAGGCAGCTGCCTCTCGTGTAAAACATCTACTCGAGCAGAAGAAAGAGGCAGAGCCCCCTTGCATTGTGCTTGGTGCCATTTTCACTGATTTTACAGCACAGGACAAACTCTCAGCACTAAAAATGAGCGCAAGCAGCGCAACTTACCACACTCTGCTACTCGTGAAACTCTGTGGAGTGCTGCTACGTTTTTTCTCCACTTCGCGGAACTCTGCGGAACACTGTCCAGGACTATAACATACATGTCAGAAGCCTTTATATGAAAGAAAGGAATGGGACAAGGATGTCCGATTGCACACTTGTTATTTGCTCTAACTCTGGAACCCTTTGAGCCTGCCATTAAATACAAGCTACATTAAAGATATTTACACTGAAATAGGTACAATTAAGATTAATTTATATGCAGACGGTATTTTACTTATACTAACTTCCTCTGAGACATCCATCCCAAAACTTCGTAACAATATACTCTCAAAATATCCTGTCTATATGATCAACTGGATCAAAAGTGAAATGCTGCAAATGACACATACCATGACATTGGCAGTAATGTGATCATACAATTGTACATACTTTCAGAAGAACCTCAAATACCTAATACTTAAAATCAACAGAGGACTAGAATATAAGGCTAAAGATTACATCAACTAACATGTAGAAACTACTGTGCTGGCTTGCTAAAATGGCCAAAGTTTTAACTATGTTTAGGGGGAAAAGTCCCAAAATAAAAATTGTGATGTATGTAAATTCATTATCTTCAGCATGCTAGCAATACTGACACCCAACAAATTTCTGTACAAAAATTGCCCACTTTAATAAATCATTAAGGGCCTCATTCGGATGTTGGTCTAAAAGCCTCCGATATATGTATGCGGTCGGTCAAACCGATCGGTCATTCTGGCTGGCTTCCGACAGGCTCAAGGAGCCCGTCGGCCAGCCGGAAAAACTGCAACATAATCCCTATGGATGGCGGGTCAGCCATCGGGATTATGATGTCGGTTTCGGACAGGCTTTTCATGTCGGGCTTTCCGACAAGACAAGTCTGTCGGGAAGCAACTTTGGGGTCCCCTAGTAGGGCCCAGTTCTCCCTGCAGCCTACGGTTGGGGGCCGAGGGGGCACCTATTGTGCCCTCCTGTAAACCCCTGCACCATGTGGCAGGCACCGCGAGGTGCCTGCCACATGGTGAAGGGATTTACACAAACTCCCATTTACGCAAACTCCCATTTCTCTAGTTCTTTAAACTCCCATTTACCCAAACTCCCATTTCTCTGTGGAAGCTTGTGCTGCGGGCGGAAACCGCCCGCAGCACAAGCTCCCCCTAGAGAAATGGGATTTTGCCACCACACCATGTGCGGTCACATCCTAATACGGTGGTCGGAACCGCCAACCTACGGTCGGTCGATTCCTACACCGAAATGGTGTAGGGCGGACTCAAGTGACCAAGCTCCTAGCCAGTGGTAATGGGCTGCTTGCTTGCCGCTCATTTTATCTGCAGTGCGTTGCATCCTGTGCGGCCACTTTCTCTAGACCAAACAACCATTTTTGAATGCTGTTGTCCACAGTGTATCCTTATTTTACCATTCCAAGATGGCTAACTTATTGGTTTTAAATGTGGCAGCCATACAGGAACTTTAAAACAACAAAGTACTAAGTACAATACCACTGCAAGATAGACACCTGCTGATGTGTTTAGGTTTTCTATTGCAAGCATATTCCCAACGTGTTTAGACAGCAGCATGCCTTATATTTATTGTACTTGTAGTCTTTGTATTTATCTGTTGTTACATTTGTATGTGTAATATTGAGGTTTTGTCAGAAGGTGAATGCAAGAATAAGCCAGTGGATGGATGAATGGTTGCATAAGTTCAAAGATGAGTGAGAAAGTGCATGAATGATGACTTATTGAATGCCTAAGAAATATGGGGTACTTTCATATATGAGCCATACCTATTGGCATCACCAGTGTTTGTTTTAAAAGGATGGTGGAACATACAGCAGAGGAAAGCGAATAGGAAGGTTGCTGTCCATCTCTGAAGATCATTTGTAATACAAAAATATAAGAGTCTCTTGGTGCTAAAGTAATTAATATTTTGAGTGAAGCCACTAAAAGAAGCTACAAGGAAAGACATGAGGAAAAAACTGAGTAATAACAAAGTCGGTTTTTCAGGGTACGCTAGGTTGGCAAATCACGCAGAGAAGGGGGCCTACACCGAGCAAAGTGACAATAAGAATTGAACTGTTACATGCGAAGGAGGGTGGATTCTTTGGCCAACCCTACGAAAATGCTCACTTCATAGAACATTATGGGACGCCAGATTTTCTAGATACAGCGCAAGGAGGTGTCTGACCCCAAAACACAGGATGCAAATGAAAACTGAACTAAACCGAGTATTTCCATCCTGCTAGGGTTGCCACCTACTCCAGGTGCCCCGACACCATGATTTCCATGGCCTAGTCTCCCGTCCCATTGGCAGTGGGCTTGGAGTGGTGAAAGGTGAGTGTTTGGTCTGGTCGACGTGAGAGAGTGGCATAGAAAACATGGGGTGATATTCACAAGGAGCTATTGCCGAGTTAACAGCACTTTATCGCAACCAAAGTTGCGATAAATCGATCGCCCCATTCACAAGCTGGTGTTAACAGCCCACAGAACCAGTTTACCCGCGATAGCAGCCGCAAAAAACATCGCCACAGAAGACCCCCGCAACTATCGCTAATGAGATGGAGAGTAGGCGTTCCCGTGCCCAAAGCCGCCACAACACCACTCCACAACATTCACAACGACCAGCCAGAACTGCGATAAGAACACAAAACAGGCGATAAGGCGCGTTAGTAGCAGGAAAATAACACCTGCTCTGACCTGGTGCAAAGTCGGACCACAGCCTGCACCACAAAAGGGAGACCAGCCCACAGCCACATCGGAAGGGCAACAGATGCCATGGGGCCACCGGTAATGTGGACCGGACACTCAAGAGGGCCACAACACCAACTGCCACCACCCCAGGACCCCAATACCCACCCGGAACCCATCCCCCCCCCCCGCCCCCGGACCACCACAGAGGCAGCGCAGACCAAAAAGACAGCGGACCCCCAGGTCCGCTGTCTTTTTGCAATTGAAAAACAAGAACTTCCTACACTGTATCACTTAAGTTAAAGACAATATGTCCATACAATGAAATAATACCCACAGTGAACGGTATATAAAACTGTATTATTTCATTTATTAATTGCTTTTATCATTTTTTTATATATATATCATTTTTTTTAAACAATTTTTGTGTTGTAGTACATATAATGTGATTCACATCAAACTATAGAAGCACAATTTGTAATTAATTGTACAACCATTATACAAATAACAAAACATATATACCACATGTAGACACACAATAAAAGACAATAAATCTGCAACAATACACAGTTAAAAATCATGGGTTGTAGATTGTGACCATAGGACCAACGCCTACGCGCGTTTCGGAGCTCAAGGATGATCTTAACAGGCTCCTTCTTCAGGGCGTGTAACTGTGGTCTTTCAGAAGAGAAAAACAGCTTCAAGAACTAGTTTGATGTCCAGTACTCCTATATAGCAGTTAAACAAAAATATTTTTTACAGCCGTTGGTCTGTGGGTATAAAGAATCACAATGAGTGATTGAGAATTTTATTTAATTTAACTAACTTTACATTTATTTAAGGCTAAAATGGAGCAGGAGTCATAGAAAGAGAAAAGGATAAAGACCACTATTTGTGTCCGTGTTGATGTAAACACCCAAAGACAGAGGTTGATGTGTATAATTTTAATAATAGTCCCAAATCACCTAGACTTAGAAAGAATGAAACTATAGGATAGAAGGACAAAACCTTTAAGAAAGATGAGTGATAAATGATAATGTCAACATACTTGCCAATGGCAGACTCTTATATACAGGTGAACCCATTGCGGGATTTCATAAATCTTTAGTTTTGGTATTTTACACTATAAGGGGAAGAAAACAGTAACTAAAGTTAATGATGACGGCATGATACACTACCAGAAAACTACCAAGTAGTGCTCGCCAAGCGAGTACAATGCATAGAACAACTAAGGTTAAGCTTTTCATTCTATACTGGGGGCTGTTTTCAAATAAGTTCTGTGTCTTCTATGGGGAATATTATTATATTTAATAGCCTCTCCAGATAGTCAGAGATTTATACTTCCTATCTGGTGCCAATGTTATCTCTCGCGGTGGTACGGTTTGATCTATTTCGTCACTTATCAGGTTCGTGATAAATGGGATTTGGGGGAGAAAGGGGAACTGTCTGATAACTTCCTATGTGGTCTCTGGGATATTAAGGAAGATATTTATTCTTAATTAGGTATTGAGAGTGCAGTTAAATTTATTACGCCATCGAGAACACATGACCATCCGTCATCTAGATGGTAAAATGGTTGCTGGTTAAATGTATATTAGAAAAAGACTATAGTTGTCTTTCATGGTGTCATATCGACCACCTCGATGTATCAGTTAGAACTGAATATATAAAGAAGGTGTATTATCAGTGGTCAGGAAATTTATTCAAATGCCCTGTGTATATCTAAACGAACCAAAGTGGTCTCGTTGAGTGGTAAAGTGCTAGCGTGGAATTATGGACTTAAAAAATACACAAGGTTCGATTTTTGTCAGGATAATGGGGGTGCGAGTCCTAGATGGTTATATAAATGAATGCACAGTTTAATTAAGGGCAAGCAGACTGGTTACCTGTTCTCTTTCTTAGTGAAGTCTTTACGGAAGACTAAAAGTCTCAAGCATGATTCTGGTAAGTCACTTAACGATTCAGACTCGAAAACGTCAATCTAAAATGGAATTAATAATGAAATTGACTCAAATGACGGAATGATGGTAATACTGACATTTCTTTAGAAACAACCAAAAACGATACTGCTAAGTTATGCTTCTTACCGAGCAGTGGGGCCGACGCTTGTCAGGGATTACCACGTACTTGTTTAGGATCAGGGTCTGGTATTTAGACTTGTTGGTTCGTCCATAAGATGACGAGAGTTCGCTGAGCGTACCAGATTTTTAGGTATAATTATTAGTGCTCAAACAAAACTTCTGCAAGGGAATGGTATAAAGTTTAAAGATAAATACTAAAGTAAACCTACAGACGTTTATTCTCGTCTTTTACACGGATTTAACAAAAATGTGGGGATAGTACTACTGGGGCTGCATGTTACTCTTACCGTTCTGTTCAGCTGAGGTTCGGGAAGGATACCATGACTTGCGCTCTTCGTGGTTAGCGAGTGGAACCCGGCGTTTCCCTTATAAGGAAAGCCAGGAAGTGAAGATTAGATCATAGGCACTGAAAAGGGACTACAAATGGGACGGGAACGCGGCCCGACAGTGCATTCTCAATTGTAGATGCAGTACTGCAGATAGTCAGTGTCGGCGGACATCTTGGAAATGTACTGAAGATCTTTATGTATGTACATCGAAACCCAAACACAGTTTTTCTTCCTTGTTTGATATTAGTCAAAGACAAATTTAAAATTCAAAGGGGAAAATTGTTTGGTCAAGGGACCAATATAGAGCTGTCTTTTTGCACCAGCCACACAGACCTAACACCGGACAATGTCATTGCCCACTACAGGCTCAAAAGGACAACCATCCTAGGCATCCTGACCAACAATGCCCAACAGGCCGACGGCACCAACACAGCGGACAACTAACACACAAAGCTGCTGGCTGTGCTGCACCTGTTGGCCCCTGGAACCCACAACCAACACCTGCCACAGTCGGAGGAGTCACACAGCCAGTCACATCCAAGTCCCTCTCACCTGACCTGGACAACACCATCAGCCTGTCACCCCAGTCCCTATGCGTCCAACACAATGCGCAGGATCCGCTGAACACCAAGCAAGGACCATACGCCATAGCTGCATGCACGCACGTGTCGGGGGCAATCCACAGCACACATGTCATACATGTGCCCCCTGCAGACACAGCACACAATCACCGCAACAGAAAGCACACGTCTCACATCAATGTGCAGGCAACAACCGAACACCGTGGAACCTCCACCAATCTTGCCTCCAAATACCCAGCCACTGTGCACGATTCCTCCATCCTCCGATAGTTCATCAGCAACCAGCGTCCCCAGGATGGCACCAAGGGAAATGCACAGCCCCTTGGCAAGTTCCAAATGAACACCCCACTCACCTCAACTCCACAACCATGCAACTCACAACTCTGGCAATGCACGTCACAAAATCAAAACCAACATGCCAAACAACATGCCCACCCACCAGACACGATAGAACAACTCACAATGGTAACCTGGGAAAGCCGTGAACATGAGCCAGCAACGGCATGGCACCTCAGCCACACACTAGCCCAATGTGGGGAGAGGTGGCAACCAGGCATGTGTGAAGGAGGCAGGAGAAGCATGACTGGGAAAGCACACAATGCCAAGAGTGGCGGAGATGTGCTGGACAGACCGCAGTATGCAGAACACACCCATATCCATGGTGAGATACATCTCTGGTGTATGGAGTGTAGTGGACAGTGGACGCAACCATGTCACCCCGGTCAGTGGGAGAGTTCGTGCAAATGTTGCCTGTTACGTCCCCCCGTAAGCTTGAGCGAAGTGGGATGGCCCGGCGTACGCCAGGCCAGCGTAGGGGTGTGAATAACAAGCACGTAGCCCTGGGCGTGGTCCACTTCTGGAGAGCCCAACGTCTCTGCCAGGGCAGTGCCTCTCACCATGCCACGAGGCCGACGCCGTCCTCGTGAGCGGAGTTGCCTGCGATCCTGTGCACCTGCCGTACCCCGGCCCGCTGGATCCTGAACCCGCCAGACCCGCCCCTGCACAGCCAGGCCACACTGATCACCTGCCGCCACCAGCGTGTGTCAAGGCGAGTCCACCACGTGCCGGTGCAAGCTCCAAACACCAGTTCCGTGACCTCTGCAGCGTCAGCAGACCATCGCTGTTCCCCCGACGCTGGCCCACATTACTCCTTCCACATTCACATACTACACCGGCGTCCTCTTCGGTCCAGTAGGTCCCATATGTGAAACTGTGTCCTGAGTCCTGAATGGCAGTGACCCCAAAGCCGGGGCAGCGGCCACAGCACCTGACCTCCTCTGATCAGTGAGGCATAGTTCCATAGGGGCATCTTGCGACACGTGGTGCCACTAACCCTGTTCAACACCAGCCGGTGACACGTGGTGCCACTAACCCTGTTCAACGCCAGCCGGCGACAAGTGGTGCCACTAATCCTGTTCAACGCCAGCCGGCGACACGTGGATGAGGGACCAGGATCACCCTGCGGACCAGTAGGTCCCACATCCAGCACCTAGTCGCGAATCACGAATGGCAGAGTCCACACTAGTGGTTGCACGGAGAGGAGTAAGAGGAAGATGCGGCTCAGTTCGGACGAAAGCCAAGTCACAGTCACAGAGGTGACCGAACACTATCAACAACTGACCTGGTGCCATCAACCCTGTTCATCTCAAGTCCGTGTCCTGTGGTGCCACTGAACCTGAAGTACGCAGGCCGGTGGGGCCATCCAACCTATGCCGGTGACACTCGGTGAATGGCCCGTGCTGACCGCTGCCTCAGGCCTACACTGCGGTCAATTAGGTCACACATGTGGAACTGTGTTTTGGGTAAGATGTGGAGGAATCCACACCATTGGACACGCCTCATCGCAGGCGGCATCCCCTAACTGCACTGGTGCCACTAACTCTGTGCACAATGAGTCATGGGCACCATCTGGTTGGACCCTTGTGGCGTCAGAGCCCATGGCTTGGTGGTTTTCTGCATCTTCTTCTGGCTGGTTCAGACTTGGTGTCCGACATGTGTCTGTTCCAGTCATCGCCACCATAGTGACTGTATCAGTGTGGGTCTGCCCTCTGCAGCCTGCCCTGGGGGTACACCTTCCACTGTCCATAAAGACACTCCGCGACAAGGTCCCTTGTCATCCCGTGAACCTGCTCTGCACCCGTGACCCTGCCCCAGTGCACCGCAAGTCAGCGGCCTGTGGCGGCAGGCCTGTGCAGGACGATGTGCATCCGGGCCACTAACTCTGTGCCGCACAAATCATGGGGCCTTTATGGTTGTATGGTTGTGTCCTTTACGATGTACACTGTTGTGGATTTCTGACTGCACCAGGCAGACCTTGCCGGCTAGTGTGCACACACCCCACACACATCCACCACAGGTATCACTCGGTAAGTGTGCCTGATAATAAATGTGGCCGTGTGCACGTGCCCGTGGCCATTCACACCATCTGAGCAAGTGTGTCCTTGTGTTCATTGTGTCAGCTTGATGTGCACGGGCCCTGCAACATCACAGTGTGCTGTCTTCTGCGGACGTTGCCATGTCACCTCAGCGTTGGCAGTGATCCTGGACATGTCGCCCCGCATCTGCCCCCATGCATGCACAGCCTGCGTGTGCTGGTTCGGCAGGGGGGGCAGGGCATGGTCTGGACCTGGCCTAGTGCAGGAAGTGCGGTAAGTGTGCCTCTCTATTGGGGTGTTGTCGCCACCAGGGCCACAGTACACGATGTTGCAATGTGGCATGTACTAGGAGGGCGGGCCCGTATGTACGGGGACATGAAGGAGTGCTAGGACGCTCGGGGTCTTGGCACATGCATGCCAGGTGTGATGTTTATCAGTCTTGCGGATGCATGAGTCTGTTGCCTGGCCTCATTCGCAGTGCGATCCCAGCCAGCCATGGGCTGGACACCTGTGTCCACCCTGTCTGAACCATTGGCCTACACCCAAGTAGGCGCACACCTTCGAAGGCCAGCGTCACGGTGTTGTTGGCATGGCGCTGGACATGCATTAGAATGGTGTCCCGTAGGAGTGCACGTGATGCAAATGGGTGCCCGTGGCAGGGCGAAGCAGGTGTGTGGCAATGTGACAAACAGTGAGTCTGCTCATGTGCATTGTGCTGGGCATATCATCCATGATTCCCAGGGTCGCAGACGTCCCACCACACCCACGACCAGCCTCTGTACGTCTCCTGTATGCATGCAGCTGGTGAAGTTACTGTAGGGATGAAAGGTCCTTTGTCTGTACTATCAGGCGGTAGCACCTCTGCAGCTCCGAGCAGGAACTTGCATGTGCCCAGCACGCCCTGACAGGTACAATAGCATTTGCTTGCGACTCCCACACTACTCACTGCCCGGCGTGAGGCCAATGTGTACACATCCCACACGCACTAGTCCTTGGTCGTAGTTGGCGTGAGTGATATGGCCTTCATACGTACTCCCACCCCACCCAAGGCCTGCACCCGTTGCACACAGACACTGCTCATTGCACCGAGCTGTGCCATTTCATCCACAGGACTGTCTCAGGGCAAGCCAGTGCCGCTTCAAGCAGAGCCACTGACCATCCCAGACACATGGTCTACTCCAATCCCGTGGAGCTGTACCATGCATGTCTGCTGCATGGACTGGGGGCACTGCAGTTGGCAGTGCTGCTGATCAGTTACCGGCTGAGCTTCCGCCTTGCGCACGTCACCTGCGTGCAGCCTGTGTTGCATTATTGTCGGTTGTGCATATTCGAGTGGTGCATGGATGTCTGCCTCTCCAAAGTAACAGTAGCTGTCCTGGATTTCGACGTGTGTGTGCGCCCCCTGTTGGATCACGACCAGGAGTGTCACCAGGATGGCTGCTTATGGCATGCATGGATGTTCGGCATGCAGGCTGGAAACTAGGCCTGGGAGATTGCACGACTCGTCGTGTGCAGTGAGCACCATGAGCCACTACCCTATTGGGCTTTGGTGCACATTGGGTTGGAGTCAGCACATCTGTCCTGGTCAGCTGGTGGATTACATCGATGACATGTCAGATGTGGTGGACGACGATCGCTCAATGGAGATGTTGGCCTACGCAGCTGCACTCTCGTTTATGGACGAGTAACAAGGTACCTGCAGCCACAACTGGATGTGAGCCACTGCACTTGTCACGACACATGGTTGCATGTTGTGGATATGGTCACAAGTCCAGAGACGACAATGGACATTGCTGCATTGGCCAGGACTCATGTTCCAGGCACGTACAACCAACGTGGGTTGGCACTGACTTGTGTTGGTGAGGGACTCCCCCGAGGTGGACATGGGCGCTTTCCTACGTTCCTCATTCAGACATGCTGCTGCATTGGTCTGCATATCGTGGCTCTTATCTTGGCCGTACTGACTCGCACTTGTTAATAAAGTTTCCGCACTTTCACTTGTCTCCAACTGTGTTGTGTCTTGATTTGTATGCCAATGTGTCTCACAGACTCTTGCTCCCTGCCATTCGTGCAATGCTACCCCATCAGGACTGTGTGCAGTGCTTTAAATGGGCCGGTACTCACCGGTACTGAGTACCGGCACTTCTTAGATTTATCACTCGGAGTACCAGCACTTCTCTACTGCCGAGAAGAGTACCGGTACTCATGAAACGCTGGCGTCCTTTTTTTAATTATTAAGGCACTTCTATAGACCTGCGCCGAGCCCAGCTGAACAATTCAGCGTGGGCTCATTTGCATACCATATCGGTGTTCACAGACATCGAGGCAGCCCAGTGATAGCGTAATTAAGAAAGCCATGGGAGGTAACCAGGTTCAAATGGCTGTAAAGCGTACCGATTCTTTTGTTAAGTGTCTGCTTATGTTTGCTTGCCTGTGATTGTTGAAAAAAATGAGAGAAAGGGGGGGGGGGAGACAATAGAGACACTCTTGGAAGTTATATTAGCGGAAATGTGTGGAATGTTTGTCGGTGCATGTCTGCTTGTTTCTTTCTGTGTCACTCGAGAACAGCAAAAATGTATGTTGCACATTTTACAAAGCATCGAAAAGTTGAAATATCGCCGCCTTTGGGTTTCGTGTTTTTTGTTATAAGTAAACAAACCTGCTTTGTTCATTGAAAGACATTTCCCATGTGTTTTGGTATGTGCTGCAAGTAGTATCGAAGTCAATAAGTATCGGCATGTCTTGCCCTAAGCCCCGCCCCAAGCCCCGCCCACTCACCACATTTAAATGAGTGCCTGCACTATTTTGCCCCCATTTAAAGCACTGACTGTGTGTTTGTACTTGTGCATTATCATGTCCCTGTTTCGTGCTTTGCCAGATGCGTATGGCTGTTTACCGGCCACAGGTGGGTGCACTTGTGTCCTGTGTTTGGTTGTGCACAAGTTGGTGTTTGTACCACATTGTGTTGGATGTTGGGGTGCTCTGCTTCCTATGTGTGTGTGCTGCATTGTGTGTGAGATGTCCCTTCAGCTCTGATTTGGCTCACCCTTCTCCCTTTCAGGCGGTGTTGTGTTCACTTCTGTGCCTGTTCAGTGGTGTGACATTGCCGGGTTGTGTGACTTGTGCACCTGGTTGGTGTTGTTACTCTTGGGCATGGTTTGTTTGCAGTTGTGCTGTGCTTAGTTGTGTATGTGTACCATTGTGCCCATCTCCCCCCGTCCCCCAGTCCCTGCTGGTTCCTCTCCCTGATGCTGTTGTGTCTGTTGTTTGGTGCAGTTTCCGGTCCCCGAGTCCTGCCACCATCTCCAGACTGATGTGGTGGACACCATTTCCTCCATGTCATCTAGCTCCTGGTGTGGCGCTAGACTCCCACCTCCGGTGTGCATTTCTGCCTTCTTGTTGTTGGCATGTTTCTGCTTGTTTATGCCTTTCACATCATTGCTGGAGTTCTGGTTTTCTGCCATTGTCCTCCGCTCTCAGGCTGCATTCATCTTGTCCAAGTTGGTCTGCCATGTGCAATGTTTTGTTGCCAATATGTTTGGTGGGGTTGTCTGCTGGCTCGGGTTGCCTCCATTGTGGTTGGCTGTTGTTTTCTGTTTGGTCTGTCCTACTTTTTCAGGCTTTTGTTGTGCTTATTCCGGCCTGCCGTGTGTTTCGCGGTCCTTATCGCTGCTTTCCTCATCGCGGATGGGCTCATCGCAAGTTTTCTGGTGTTGTGGTTTGTGTTTTTATCTCCGTCGGGGTGGTTGTATCGCGGTCATTGGACGCGTTTTCGGCGGACTATCGCATGGTACCGCCGTGTTGTGAATTCCACGTTGACACGGGTTTATTTTCCCGCGATGGGCTGCGATGTGTAAAGTTGCGTCAGCCTTTTTTAGTGATGTTTAGCACACGTTCTTGTGAATATACCCCCTGGCGTCCAAACATTGCAGTTCCAAAACCATCACTACCTGGTTAGTGGTGATTAGTAAAACCTGTGGCAGAGACATAACCAAGTCCGATACACACACGCTATCTGTGGAGGGTCACAGTTGTGCGGGTAATAGCGTTCCGTCAATCGACGGCCCTCCCGGCACCGTAGGGGCAGTTCTGTGGCTCGGCTCTGGGTTTTCCATATTTTAAAGAAAATAATATATGAGAGAAATCCTGGAGCCACTCGCATCCGGCTACGTGGAGCGGAGGGAATCATAAAACAATACATCCCTTGCATAATCTGGCGAGGGCGGCCAAAATGTCACTTTGGTCAGCCCCTTCGCAGATAGAACAGTTTCCCCACAGCGCCTGCGATGCGGTCTGCGGGCCCGCACAACCCACCCATCATCACAGCAGCAGAGCGGCCCATGCCGTGCCTGCCATGTAATGCCAGTCCTGGCCTTTTAGCCATCTGCACCTTGTTTGCCAGGGCTTGGAGGCCCATATTTAGGGTTGAAAACGCAAAAATATAAACCTCTAATGCAGTGTGTCAAGACTGGTTTTGTACTTTGTTTAACCCTGACATTAACTCCACGGTACAGCTTCTCTGATTTTTTAAAAACTGAAATAATACGTAAAACGGCAGATTTGGGGGTCGCCTCTGGATTGTTGCATAAAACAAATTAAGCGGCCTCAGGGAAGCTACCCAGGCACACCGTAGCCAGAGGAACGTCCCGGACGTGCGCCCCCGGACAGGCTTCGCTCTCACCACAGCATCTCTGTCTGGCTTGTCGGACCTCAGACCTCGCAGGCCCACGAGACATTTTTGCGGGTTGCAGCGGTGTTTGTCTTTCGCATGCCTTTTCGGCCCGGGACACGGTAGCATGAAGGCCGCCCACCAGTGAGCCACGGCACTGTCCGCTGACCTGCCCGGCCTCGCCTTGGTCACTTCACACAGGGCAGTTCGGGTGAGAAAGCGGGCTCCAAAGGGCTATTATCGAAGTTGGAGATGATGACCGTGCCCCTTTGGCCTCTCCTGGGGTAACTTCTCTAGGGGCAGGAGGGAATTTAATTATACTCTCTGCCCATTCATTGGCCTCGTTTGCAAAGGGGCCGCTTCTAGAACGAGAGAGGCATTACTAGTCTCCATGCTGATGCTGTCTTTGGCCTCTGGGAATGGGTAAGTGGGGAGTTTAGACTATATGCCCATTCAATTCCTGGCCTCACTATGAAGAGATCTCTTGTGATGAGAGGGATCTCAGTGTCTATGTCAAAGAAATCTGTGACCTCTCTCTCAAATATCACCCCGGAAGTGTGTGTTTTTTGTGCATTGAGGAGGGGGAAGGGGACATTGAACCTCCATGCATATGCAACCCATGGCCACACGTTGGGGTGGGAGCGGGTTCGTCTTTAGGGTGAGAGGAGAGTTCAGCTTTCATATCCACCCCACCAAAATGGTGCTGCTGTGCCCCCAGGACGAGAGTCTTTGGCATGACCCTCCCAATAGCAGCCCAGGGATACTTGACGGCTGAGACTGAAGGCCCAGCCTTGCGGCACGCCTCCTTGGTAGAACTGGTTGACTGGATGACGGCCATGGCCGAGCTTCATTGGTGGAGCCTTGGCGAGTGGGTAAGAGAGAACTGATAGAGCTGGGCTCCCTTTGGTAAGAAGGGTTTTGGCCAAAGGGAAGGCGCCATTGGAAGGGCATTGAATTGACTTTCTTTCTGGGCCATTGCTTGCTTGTGCACGTTGGTGGCACATCGGTTAGTGGTAAAGAAAGAATTGATCGGGTCGATGGATTGAAAGTCTTGGAAGAACACGACTGAGCACCCATCGTTTGAGTTCACAATGGCGGATGGAAAGCTAAGGCCTTCTTGAACTTGAAGACTGAGCTGAGTGTCCCAGCAGGTATCAGTTAGTGGTAGGCAGTGGACATGACAGTGTTGACTGATTGCTCCTTGTTCCAAGACAGTTTATGCACCACCTCACTGTGAGATCAGGTCCCAGCCGTGGAGGCGGAAGGAGGCTCGTCTCAGTGAACTGACGTTGAAAGCAATATTTCAGCTTATCCTGCATGTTGTTGGTCTAAGGAGTGTTGAAAAGGGAGAGACACAGATCTCCTATTTAACTTCTCCTTCACAGTACCAAGCCGTCTCCAAGAGATATAGGACGAGCAAACAGAGCTGAGCGTCAGAGCTGCTCCATGAGCCAAGAATCTGTCATCCCAGAGAGAGAGGAAGGCCTAGACACCAAGGAAGGGGCCAGCAGCCCCTGCCTTGGACGTCACTGGCTTCCACAGAACATCTCAGGGTTGGAGCAGAGCCAGCTCCCTAGTAGAGGGTGTAAAGCAGGAGGATCTGTATTCCACAGTGTGGACAAACCCCATCTTCCTGCACGATATGGTGTTAGCGATCCGCGCTGCTGGCTGCGCTGCTCTTCATACCCTGGATATGTCCCAACTCCCATAGCCTTGAGTGCCACGGAACTGCACTTCTGGAGAGGCTCATTGCAGATCCCTCAGTGGTGTAGCAAGGGAGGGGCGGTCCCCTCGGGCGCCAGGAGTTTTGGGGGTGGTGGCCTACCCGCCCCCCCTCCCACCTGTGGCCATCGGGCGGCAAACGCCGGAAATGGCAGCACTCCTCCCGCTCTTCAAATCCGGCCACAACAGGCGGCAAAAGCAGGAGACACCATGGGTGGGACAAGACCTAGATACGCCACTGCCCTGAGCGTCCTCAGCTCCTGGCAACCCAAGGGGTTGGAGTTGTCTCTGTGTTGCGTACACACACACACACACACACACACACACACACACACTGTACTCTGCCACAATATTGAGTTCTTAATATCGTACTGCAAAAACATGAACTCCAGAATAACGACTATCATTATCAAGGGCGTAGCATCAGTGGGAGTGTTTGGGGTGTTACTCACCCCCCTAAAAATTGCATTTTCAGATGAATAACTGGGTACAGGTGCTTTCACTGGGGTATGGTGAGGTGTCTGTCGGATTTCACCCTAACTCTTGCATGTACGCACTGACAAAAACACACACACTCTCTCCCTCAACTCTGTTTTGAAGGCCCTAAAAGATGTTTATTTGACCAAATATTGTGTTTCCCTCACTTAGTACTCCTATTAATCTGTATTCCTCTCCCTTTCAGCTGCCTCTGAAGCCCCTCTCACGCGCCCTGCTTGTCATATAATATGTTTTGACATTATATGCCACCGTGATGGTCGGGAAATATGATGCTCATGCACCCCCAATTTTACTGACCAAGCTTTGCCCCTCATTACATTATGTCAAGGCTAGTATGGGTGCAAATTTATAATTCGTAGCTCCACATTGATGTACTCCATGAGTTATCCATCAAATATCTATGTCCTCCTCTGACCATTTAAGGAAACAAGTGGGTTCCACCTGTAGGAAGCCAGCTCTCCCACAACCCCCTCATCAGCTCTCAGGTCAGAGAGTAAATGTATCCATCAGGGAAAGAGAGGGAGTGAGACCGACTTGATCCTTTCCCTCTGTCCTCTGTGCTACAGTCAACTCCTTCTTCAGCCCCTCCTCACTCTATATTCTTTCTATCCTTGTTTAGTTCAAAATCAAATAATATTTTCAACAGCAGAATTGTAGGTTGAGTCTGGTTTCTTGCATGAAACAAATTAAGAGACCAGATGGGAAATACCAGGGTCGGACTCGGACAGAAAATAGACCGTGGCATCAAAATAAAAGTGGCCCCCATTAGTGAACCAGAGGGCTAAAAAAGTGGAGATGTTTTCAAATTGTGGCAGTTTTGAACTTGTAAACGCACGCTGAATACGTGTCTTGCAAGTTATGAAAGACCTCATGAAATGGAGCTTGCTGCAGATAATGTTTGTTTTAATATCAGGTAGACCTACAGTAAAAACTGGCCGACGGACAGCCAAAACACGGCCCACACACTAACTTATCAGACCAGCCCAAGAGGCACTTTGAGTGCCCTAGAGGCCAGTCCCTCTCTGGGAAACACCACCCCACTGCCCCTGCTAACAGCCTGCCTCCTGTCCTAGTCTCCCACAATTTCCAGCTCAGTACTGCAGACACCTAGTGTCACTCCCGCCTGTGCTCCCATTTTAGATGCACCCATTCTCTTCTTCTCTGTCTCCTTCACTCTCCAGTATTTCAAAGTGTTCTGAAGTGTCCGAAACGCGACACAGTAGCGCTATTACAGCACACAGTGTATTGAACAAATAAATAGTATCAGTGAGCCAATGCTGATGAGGTGATGTTCTTCATATTGTGCAAAAGTGTTGTACCCGTATTGTATTGCATTGCAGTGCACTGTATTGTATTGCATTGTATTTAAGGGTGAGCGCAGTGCTCCGCTCCGCCTGCGGAGTGTGCGTAGTGCTGCCTACTTCGCGCTTCGCAAAGTAGGCGTAGCAGGAAGACTACGCACAGGCCACGGCGGAGCAGAGTTGCCCGCCACCCGCCTCCCTCCCGCCCTCATTTTAAAATTACTTAGAATGTTAAAAATAAAGAAAATTACTTACCTGAGCTGCCGTGTTGCGGGGCTCCATCTGCCTGACTCCTCGCTAGCTTCTTCCTCACAAATGCGCATACGAGGGCGCCCGCACATGCGCATTTCTCGGGAGAAATGCGCATGCGCGGGCGCCCGTGCATACGCATTTGTGAGGAAGAAGCTAGCGAGGAATCAGGAAGATGGAGCCCCGGGATGCGGCAGCTCAGGTAAGTAATTTTCTTTATTTTTAACTTTCTAAGTAATTAAGTGAGGGCGGGAGGGAGGCGGGCGGCGCGTAGTGGGGCTACGCGGAGTGTGCGGGTGCGCGTAGATTTGGGCACACTCCGTGATGCTCCGCGTAGCCCCACTACGCCCACTACGCCCAGGGTTAATTGTATTGTATAGCATTGCATCGTATTGTATTATATTGTGTAGCATTGTATTTTATCGTGTTGCATTGTATTGTATTGTATTGTATTGCATTGTATTGTATTGCATTGTATTGTCTTGTATTCTATTGCATTGCATTGTATTGCATTGCATTGCAGTGCAGTGCATTGTATTGTATTGCATTGCATTGTATTGCATTGCATTGTATTGTATTATATTGTGTTCCATTGTATTGTCTTGTATTGCATTGTATTGCATTGCATTTTTATTGTATTGTATTGCATAGTATTGTATTGCATTGCATTGTATTCTATTGCATTGTATTGTATTATATTGTGTTGCATTGCATTGTATTGTATTGTATTGCATAGTATTGTATTGCATTGCATTGCATTGTATTGCATTGCATTGTATTACATTGCATTGCATTGTATTGTATTATATTGTGTTGCATTGTATTGTATTGTCTTGCATTGTATTGTATTGCATTGCATTGTATTGTATTATATTGCATTGCATTGTATTGTATTGCATCGCATTGTATTGTGTTGCATCGTATTGTCTTGCATTGCATTGTATGGCATTGCATTGTATTGCATTGTATTGTATTACATTGTATTGTATTGTATTGCATTGCATTGTATTGCATTGTATTGTATTATTTTGTGTTGCATTGTATTGTATTGTCTTGCATTGTGTTGTATTGCATTGCATTGCATTGTACTGTATTGCATTGCATTGTATTGTATTATATTGCATTGCATTGCATTGCATCGTATTGTATTATATTGCGTTGCATTGTACTTTAATTGTCTTGCATTGCATTGTATTGCATTATATTGTGTTGCATTGTATTGTATTGTCTTGCATTGCATTGTATGGCATTGCACTGTATTGTATTGCATTGTATTGTATTATATTGTGTTGTATTGCATTGCATTGTATTGTAGTATATCGCATTGCATTGCATTGTATTGAATTATATTGCTTTGCATTGTACTGTATTGTCTTGCATTGCATTGTATTGCATTACATTGTATTGTACTTGACATTTATATATATCTTCCTAGTTTGTCTAGATGCCGAAGTATATTTGTTGGCAGGTTGTCCCATAATCTGTGAGAGTGCTACGGATGCAAAAGTGTGTGCCTATCATTTCACCAATTCGGCAAATGTTTCAACGTGCATGAAAACCAGAGCTGTGCTCGCATCATGTATTTTATTCTACGGGAAAAGGAGTCAGCGCTGTCTGCTTACACATAAGATACAGAAAGTGTGTTAGTGCAGTGTGGCCTTCGTGGGAAGAGTTTTGGTGTCATGCATGTATGGCAGATACTGGTCATACTGTGTTGCAGCAATTGTGTAGCTTTGTAAATATGGGTGTGGGCGAGCAGTGTAAGAGACTTGGTTGTGCATGTGGATACCTCCTACCTGCGGAGTAGTCTGTATTATAAAGTCTAAGCCTCAAAGGCTATGTAACCGAGGAAAACCACTAGAGGTCAAATGTTTTACCCTTGGAAGGTACAATCGTCCATCCTCTATAGTATATGTTCCTTGGAGCCCACCCAGGAGTGGTTGAGAAGTAAACCAGAGGATTGGGCAAAAGATATCTTGCCATGGTATATGGTCTAAGTCCACCTCGGAGCAGAAGGAAGTAATCTGTAGGAATGGATATTATACACCCAGTCATAAAACATGCTTTGATAAGAACAGCCGGGTATGGCAGAGAAGCAACAAATAGCGATATGCATTAAACAGTTAGCCATGGTATGTGCTCTGAGTCCACACAGGACTGGCAGAGGAGAAACCAAAAGGAAAGGGCGGCAACCATGCAGCCATGGTATATAATTCGAGGGTCTAGCCAGGTGCAAATAAAGAGCAACCCACAGGAATGTGATTCATTCATGGAGGTATCCCATATGCTCTGAAAGTCTGCCCAGGAACAGTGGGGAACCCCTCGCAGGAATGGCCATAACACGGCCAGCCAAAGTGTACGCTCTGAGGGGCCAAGCTGAAAGGCACAGGAGCAGCCCTTGTGTCTCCAGTCATAGCATAGAATGGCTCTGTGCACGCCCCCATCTCATAGGGTCTGAGGGCCCAGCCAGGAACAGCGCTGAGGAAACCAAGAGAAAGGGGTGGTAACCACAGACATAGCATAGGCTCTGAAGAGTTCACCCAGGAGTGGCAGAGGAGAAACCCATAGGAATGGGCAATATCCATCCGGCCATTGTATGTTTCTAGTGTCATCCCAGGAGCAGCAGAGGAGCAACCCATGGAAATGGGCATTAGACAACCAAGCGTGGCATATGATTGTGGGAGACTACCCAGGTGCGAGACAGATCAGCCCTTAGGAATGGGGGTATACGCACCTCCATGGTCTGTACTCCATGGAGTGCACCAAGTGCGAGTATAATGGAGGGGGGCAAGGGAACAGCAAGGAGGCCTCAGAAGAAGCCTCACTGAACATGACCCTTTTCCCTCAACCAATGGTGTTAGCGGTGCTGTCTCTCGGCTGCTGCTGCAGCTGTCCTGCATGTCCTCGCCGTTTCCTGCATCCCTTGTGGCCAGAAGCTACTTGGGGTACTGTCTTCAGATCCTGTTCGTTCCCTTGTCTGTATTCGGGTGGTTTGCTGCAGGTAGGACTGTCCTTCTTACACTCTGTAAAATTCTTGTAGAAACAGCGAGTAGGACAGACCAAGTTCTACCTCCGACAGATACCGACAGAGACCTAGCCCGTCTGACATCATGTCATCACGTCGGCGGTCTTGGAAGCTCCTCAGAGAAGAGCACACTGAGCCTGGCATGGACCTCACTGGGCTCTGCCAAGAAAAACATTTGAGAAGAAGATGAGGAGGACCAGTTCCCACCTGGTGGACAGAGGACATTCAGCCTATAGGGCGATCGCGAGATTTCCATTGCCGGCTAAATTGACTGCATGATTGATCGGCACTTCAGAGACGATGGGTCTTCAGTTCTGAACTACAAGTGAGACATTTTTCAACACTGCTTGAAATGTACTCCTTGTTTCCAAGTGACGAATGCAAACCTTTGAAGACTAGCAACATTTTAAATGGTTACTCCAGGCAACTTTTTAAAAGGCACACAGTTCATCACAGTCTTCCAGAACAGGCCACTCATTTCACAAGTTCCTAAAATATTTCCTCTGCATACATTTATATATAAACCCTTTAATAATCGAGCATGGGCAAACCTCCAAACATCAAAGTACTCTTGTAAACTATGTTCCTGCAAACACCAATCACACACCAAAAGTCGAATCCCTTGCCAATTTATCACAAGATCACTAGTGTAATATTGTAGAAGATCACCCAACTTCAGGCTTGTG
Source organism: Triturus cristatus (assembly GCF_964204655.1). NCBI lineage: Eukaryota > Metazoa > Chordata > Amphibia > Caudata > Salamandridae > Triturus > Triturus cristatus. The sequence continues at coordinate 1,179,389,351 of NC_140590.1, forward strand.
CATCCGGGCCTTCCCTTGCACAAGAATTAAGGCTGTTTTCCTTGCAATGGCACAATTAAGAGGGGATCACAATGGCTAGTAAGGCATCTGGGCTAGTGAAAATGAAGGGGACTAGCCAGAAGGCTTACAATACTATGGGCAGATTCCCCTCCACCAGCCTAGAAGCTGCCAATAATGCTGCGGAGCCAGACAAATGTCTGCTATTCACATTACCAGACATTTTGACCGCTCTGCACCATTACAGACACATCTCCTTTACTCTTTGAGATGGAGTGGTAATATCAGGTGCCATTTTATTAAAACCAGGTTTGTCCCAGTAATTCTTGGAGCTGTTTATGACAGACTTTTGCTGCCAGATAGAGATGGCGGTGTTACCGATGAAAACAATGGGCCCGATTCACAAAGGTAAACTGAGACTAAAGTCTAACTATACGACTTTCAGTATTCACAAAGGGCATTTACGAGTAGTAAAGTTAAACTTGTGTCTTGTTTAACTTAAGTTTTGGTCCTAAGTTTAACCGAGACCATTCTTTTGATCTCAGTTAAACTTAAGACTAAAACTTAAGTTAAACTGAGACAAAAGTCTAACTTTACTATTTGTAAATGCCCGTTGTGAATACCGAAGGTCGTAAAGTGATATGTTGTATATATGTGCTTACTTGGTATGGCTACTTCGGGTCTGTAGTCCATTCTTTGTGTTTATATCTTCTCAACCTCCCTTACTACCTATGAGTGTTCTATCTGGTATGTGAGTGTTCCAGTCTTGGCAGTTGATGGTCTGGTCAGCTAGCGAAGTGCTTTATCTCTGCTGTGCTATCTTAATAAATCTATCTTGTAACCTGAAGACGTGTCCTGATGCCTATCTAATCTACTTACAACATTAGACTTTCGTCTCAGTTTACCTTTGTGAATCGGGCCAATGTTTTCTGTCATTTGTTTCCATAAGCACGAGTCCAACATCAAAATGTGGCAGAATCTGCTGGTGGCGATTGTATTTCTGTCACACAAGCTGTGGATAATAAAGGCATCATAGGATATATAATGCTTCTGAAGAAACCTTCTCCCACCTTGAGGGGCGCGATCAAACTCAATCCACAGGTCTGAGACTGGAGGGTAGGAGTGTGTCAGAATATCCCAGCGCATAAAGATAACTAAAGGAACTTCCAGTAAGAAATTATCAGAAATTAAACATTCATACAATTCTTTGACATGCTTTGTAATCTATGTAAGAAACATCTGATCTCATATGGGGTATTAAGAGTTCCAAGAGTAACTTGTAGAGGCTAAAAATTAAAAATATGGTAAATTACTCTTTGGCAGGGTAATAATCCTGTAACTCGTTCGGCTACGAATGGGTTAAGTCTAAAAAATATCCCAAATTCAGCCAAAAGGACCTTCCTATATAAAAAATAATTAGATTATGTGGAATTTCTAAGCCTAAGAAGTATTTACATGTCAAACCATCTCAACTAGGACTCTTAAAAATATTTATTGAGTTTATGAAATTAATGAAATCCGCCCATTTCTTGACATGTGAAATTCACAACATTTTGCAAGTATTGTGGCGGTGAAATTTTGCACAATTCCGCCCTATTTGTTTTCAGCAAGAGACTGGTTTGACCATTAAACGTGCTGCTGGAAATATGTGGTCCTGATCACCCCTTGCTTGTGTCTTGTGAGATGTTCGAACAGTCATGTGATGCTACCAATAAGATTTTTGAAATTTCACATACAATTTGTGCAATTTTGCAAGCCAAAATCTCTCAGTTTTGCACACCCTCATTCTAACCAGGATGAAGATGCTTCTGAATCAGTCACAAAATTGGATTCTCAATATTAGTCAATAAAGCAGTTCAGAGTATGTGAACAAACAAATATTGGCATGGTGGGCAAGTCAAAAAGGACCAACTTGGAAGCCACTGCCCTGGTTCCCAATGGAGTCAAGCATCACATTTAAATGACTCCTGACCATGTAAAAGGCTGCTTGAAGCAAAGGGTCTGATTATCTTCAGAAATTGGTTCCTGTTCGATCGGGGTCAGGAAGGTCCTAACAGATTCCTCACATCTTTTCAATGCCTCTTGAAGCAGCAAAAACAAAAGGGCAGATCAATTGAAATTAAGGTACTCAGGGTCATGTTTACAAGCCCCTATTGCCACAGGAACGTCACTTTTATCAACGTTCCTGTGGCGATAGGGGCTACACCTTACTTGCAAGGCAGCGTTAATACTGCCTTGTGAATGGGGCACCCTTTCACACTATACTTAGCATGAAAGGGGTGAGCAATTGGTGTTGTTGTGAGCGATACACCGCCACACCCATTTATTTTGACGTTGCCTCCAATTTACAAGGGTGGCGTAAATAAGAAGCAGCGCCAAAATTAAGACCAAAAAATATTGTGTTAACATGGCAAAATGAGGAGAAACGCTCCTTGTTTTTGCCGTATGTATGTGTGCTGCATAGTGCAGCACATATAGAAACAGCAAAATGCCGTGCATTATTGTTTATGTGCATACAGGAAGGTGTCTCTTCCTGCACATAAGCAATCATTTAAAAAATGACGATTTGCAACTTCTATGTGTGCTGCACAATGCAGCACACAGAAGTTCCAAATCGCCACTCTGGATTGTTTATATGTAGGAAGGGACACTTCCTGCACATAACAATATTTCTCTTGCATATTGGTACAAGAGTGACTGTGTTGGCGCTAGGCAGCTACATTTAGTGCCAGTGCTAAGGGAAAGCTAGGGGTGCACGGTATTCTTGTGACTACAGCGCATCCCTGCATTTGGAAACAGTCGGAGAGCAGAGAGTCTTCTTGGCTTAACGCCACGCTCTGACAGTTTCTTAATAAATATACCCCTCAGAGCATCCTACGCTGAAACCACCAGAATGATCCCGATCTTCACCAAAGAAACTTTTGCAAAACAGAACAATTTCATTAGACTTTCTACTCAATCCGCAAGACGTCAACATAGGGATGTTGTATAGTTGATTCCTTTCCAAATTCATTTGCATTATAATATCTCGGAATGTTCTTTCTTGACATTTATTTGTGCACTTATTAAGTTGTAAATGTAGGGCCTGATTCACAAAGGGCCTTTGCACTCGTGGCAGAGGCCCCGCAGTCATGGGGGAGTCTCCGCACTCGGGCAATATCTCCGCAATGAGAATTCTCATTGCAGAGTTTGTGCCCCGATTGCTGAGTCTCCCCACGACTGCGGAGCCTCTGCCACGAGTGATGAGGCCCTTTGTGAATCAGGCCCTTAGTGTTTTCTCTCAACGTATGTGCTATCTGTTATATATTCACTGACTCTGAAACAAAAATTGTTAAAGTGTAGTTATGGTTAATGCAGATACAATAGCGTCTATTGCCAAAAACCGGAAAATCCAGAAATTCATCAGTTACCCAAGTAACATATTCTTCACTCCCACTTAGATCAAGCATCGCAGCCATGTTTTTGAAACATGGCACATTCATTCTCAGTCACATACTCAGTCAAATAGTATCTCACTCTTGCCTTCATATTTCTACTGGATCTTTCAGAATTAAAGCAAAGGGCATTGAGGTTCCATTTTCAAATAAGAACAAGACACTGGGACACAACTTATGTGCCCTCTGCTCCTGTCTCTCACATCAATAAGTGGTAGATGGAGGACAGGGGCAGATAGACCAAGCAGATTGGGTTGGAGAGTACTCCAGTAGGGATGGTGAGGCTTCGAAGGGGGTGCTGATAATGCTCCCAGGCCCATTTGAAAGGACATGAAGTGGAGATGAGAGGTTCCTCTCATGTCCTTGGGCAAGTTGAGGAGAGCAGGAATGGAAAGGGGAGGCGAGCACGCAACTCCCTCCATTTATTTTCATCCAATCTTAATGACCACACACATTTCCCTCAACCTTCTCCCTGTCCTTTTATAGATAGTTTAATTATATCACTATTTTTCCCGAGTTCTAGGATGGGGATTAAATTCCCGGCACCTGGTCTCGCCCAAGAGGATCAGTCTTAGTGGGAAGAGGAGTGGACTACACTCTCTGGCCTATCTGCAAGGCTGGGCAGTTGGGGGATTGCGAAAACTCACCCATTCCTCCTCACCCTATAGTAGTGCCTAGGAGTGTTTCAGTAGAGCACCCTCACCCTTTGACAAGGTGGGGTGGATTTTTAATCCCATTTAGTCCTCACCATTATGGGCGGGGTATTGGTGATGAAGGCCCTCTCCCTGACCACTATGGCAGGATTGAAAAGGAGTATGCATAAAGGGGGAAAACTTTCACTATGCATCATTGGCTTTCCTGCTCTGGTCTGGTGCCCATTTTTTTTAGTTCTAAGCCCACTTGACAGAGCAGCTGTCTGGTTAACTAAAGACATCTTGGGCCATTCAGAAAGCTTCCAAGGAAATGCATTCCGTCCATTGCTTACCATTGGTTTTGTGGTTTGTAACTCACATTTTTTTGTTTTCTATTTGCTGACATTTTTCTTTTAGGTTGTCCAGCTTGAGTTTGTCCCTTCCATTGCCCATACCTTATTTACTGTATCATCCTGAGTGCACCCTTTCTGCAAACAGGCCTTTAAATCTTGTTCTTATCTTCTCACATTTGAACATGTAATCAAACAATACAAGTACAAACTTTTCACCATGAGCCAACAAATGAAAACGCCCAACTATAATCAGATCTAGTTTACACCAAGGCTCCTCTGATAATTCCACTGGAGATAATGGTGTAGTCCTCACAAACCTGGACTTATCACTGCTTGCCCCGAGTAAACAGTCTCTCACAACATTCTCTGTTTGACTATGTACACCAGGCCACCAATAATTTTCCCTCACCCTAGAATTGGTTAGATTCCTAACTAAGTGCCCCTTATGTCCCAAATTCATGATTTTATCTCATAACCTCCTCGGAGGAACTAGGCGGTCACCTCGGAACAGCTTACTGTCCGTAATATTCAATTAATCTTTTAAATTCCAAAACTTCTTCACCTCATCAGACATTATGGATCCCTGGAAGATATTCAACCTTCAAATTAAACTCCATTCCACCACCCACCTTTAGATAGTAGGAGTAGCCCTTTCCGCTCCCTTGCATGTGAACACTTGAGTTAAGGGTATATGGTCAGTCCTTAAAGTGAAAGGTAAATGCCAAAGGAAAAACTTAAAACCTTAAAATGATGCATAGCCCACATGCATGCACAGGCCTTTCTTTCAATGACTGAGTACCTCTCTTTCACTCCCTTGAGTGAATGCGAGGCAAAAGCTATCAGTTTCTTTCATCATCAACCATCTGGGCCAACACAGCTCCCAACTCCTTAAGACTGACATCAGTGGTTAGAATTGTCTTGTTTGTAACACCAAATTGTCCCAAATTAGGCATTTTGGCAATTTCCATCTTCATTTTGGAAAATCCTTCCTCACACTCCCTTGACCAATCAAACTTGACACCCTTTTTCAACAACAACCTGAAAGGCAATACCACACTGGCAAAACCTTGTAAAAATTCAGAATAATATTCAGTCAATATGAGTTTTCGCAATAGACTCTGTCAAGTCTATTTCCAGTCTTATACCTTCTCCCAAAATGGTTTGTCCCAAGTCAGATACAGTACCCACTCTAAACTTGCACTTCTACTTCTTAAGCGTAAGTTCTTTATTCATCAATCTCTCGAACACTTGTCTTAGGGTAACATTGTGACTTTCTCTATCCATGCCATATACAAGAATTTTATCCTGGAAAAGCAATACATTACTTTAGACCTTCTAGAACATCTTTCATTAGCCTTTGGAAACATGTGGCCTCAAAGCTAAACGAAAAGGTATCCTCATGAATCTATATTCTCCTAACGATGTGAGAACACGTGAGTTGATATGAATTTCATGCAATAACTTTTTGTGGAACACCACAGAGAGATCTATGACACTGAATAGATTTGAAGCACTCAACATAGACAGCACCTATAGATTGGTTTAAATCTCTGAGGTCTGCACACATGCTCAATTTGGTTCCATTGTCCTTAGGTGCAAGCACCACTAGAGCTAGCCACTCTGAGGCTTTGAATTCTTTCCCCACATCTAGGTGCATAAATCTGTCCAACTCCCCCTTCTAAGGGCCAATCACAAGATTAGGCACATTCATGACTTTATGCACAAGGAGGTTTATCATTTCGTTTCAGCACAATCTTATGTTTGAAATCCTTCAACAAACCCAAACCCTCTCTGAACACTTGAGGATATTCATTCACAACATCCCTATCACTGCTAAGATTAGCTGTGAGCATATCCTGATCTGGAGCATTGGGATTAGGTGTAATACCTAAGCCCCCTTGATAGCACTAACCCAATAAATTATCACCCCTATTTGTACAGTACATTTTGCCACTTGTTTTATGTTCCTCTAATGTTGATGTTCATGACCCTGTATCCAACAAGGTCGATTTTAACACCACTATAGCCACCAGGATTCATATCAGGAGCATATAGCTCTATATTCTCTTTGCCAAATATAGAGTCCTAGTTTTTGTCGCCAATTAATGTAAAGGGAGACAACACCTTTCTCATTGTCTAAATCAATAGATCTGTGGAACCCATTACATTGGTTTTTGCCTCCCAGCTAGATATTTCTGGATCAGGCCTATGCTGGAAAGTAACAGGCCACAGGATAAAATTGTTTGCCTGTTCCATCGTGGCCCTGGAAGAAGGCAGCTTCATTTTCAGTCTAACATGAATGATTAATGGCTTTTAGGTAAATGTTTGTTTGGATGAACTGATAGCTGCATAGGATATAGAAGCAAGACAAATGTTTACATTGATTCAAGGGTTTAACAGGACTGAAAGCTTGGTGCTAGACCAATGTTTTGAAAGGGCTCTATAAATGAAACATGTTTGAAAGTATAATTATAAACTAGCGATGCGTTAGACCTTTACACATCTCTTATTTTATCATCTCACAAAACTGTTAGAAACTTTCAAGAGTAATCCTCTTGATATTAGTTTGTGCTTTGAAGATACTTATACTATGAGTATGAGCTTATCGCTTTGTAAAGCACAATTTTTATACAATGTCCATGAAGAAATATTATGAAGTCTGACCTTGTCCATTACATGAACGCCAAGCCACCAAAATGCCAGAGTAACAGAAATGAAATCACGCACCATTTGAGGACCAGCCACGCCGAGTTTCCTGTTCAATGGCATAACACAAAAATGATGTTCCCCCTGCAGAATAAGATAGGGGGCCCGAGTGTCTAATATCTCATAAATATTCATAGGCATTGGGCTGAATGGTGACGCTCTGAAGCGTTGCCTCCCCCCCGCACTGCAGGGACTGTAGGAGCAGCAGGGGCCATTTGCATTGCAGCACGCACAATGTAATTCATTTTATTTATTTATTTATTTATGTACTTAACTCTGGTCGGCCGTATGCCGGAGTTTACTACCCCCCACCCTGCCCCTCCCCCACCCCACCGCCCCGCAGCACTCCCACTAGGAGCCTGAGTGACGCCTCGTCAGTCTACGCCTCCAGACCAGCTGGCAGCCAATGTACCAGAGGGCCATTTGCTTTTGAACATCTGAAGACAACCCCCTATTTGGGGGGGGGCTTCCAATGCTTTTTTCCTGTTCGAGGCCACCATGCCAGGCACAGAGAACATGAAAATGAGCTTATCAGGGATATTTATTTCTTTTATCCTAAAATATTCCAACATTATATTTTCCCCAGAGTACTCCTGCAACATTGGAGGGAGAACTTTTGGCAAAAATTCCCCACTACACTGAAGAGGAACTCTCAGTTTGGCAGGTGGGAAGCCATGGGACTGGCTGAACCAGAGCCTTTACTCTCCCAGGTAGTATGGCAGCCCAGCCTCCAGACTATAAGTGCATCTCCCAACCTCAAAACGATGATGAGTCTGCCCATCTACTTGTCCAATGGTAACTTAACTACATATAATACGGATAGGCTCCTAACAGCATTTTAAACTTTGATGCAGGAACTCTACTGCCTGAGGCGAATTAACAGTTTACGCTCCAGTCAATCCCGCTCTACTAACAGCAAAGTCATTTTGAAGCAATTTATTGCAATCGGATACCCACTTGCGGCTTCCTGTGATGGCAATGCAACATACATGCCAACATTTTGAAACAAGAAAGAAGGAGATTTTGAAAAAAATAATCATGGGACTTAATTTTCCCCATTGAAGTACATTGAAGCACAGGAAATTTCAGGCGGGAGACGGCTATAACTCAGCCATTTTTGGCTTAAATAAATCGTGATTTTCTCACCTGAATCGGGTCTGTTGGTATGTATGTAGTAATGCAGCTGCCTACAATGGCTTTAATGTAGAGTGGTGGTGATCCTTTTTAGGAATGCTAAAGATGTTGAAGAAAAACATAAATCAAAGCATATATATTCAAAAAGTGGTCAATGCATGTGATTTACAAGGCGGATGTTTTCTCTGTTTTTTTATAATTGCAATGTAAAGATTTAAGGGAGTCAGAAAGGTCCTTTCTCTAACACTGTCTAGTGAAGATAATATAGATTGAAGTATACTGAGAAGTACAAGATTAGACAAAACAAAGTCAATATAAAGAGGCTAACCAGTAGAATGTATCAAATAAAAACAAGAACCAAGACACTTTAGTTGATCTAGGCAATGGGTGACTAGACAAGATTAAACAAGTATGGTCTAAAATGTGCAGACTGTTTTGCACAAACGTTTTTATAGTGCAAAAAGCTTGATTTAGTGTTGCAAATCCAAAATCCTTCCTCGTTCAATTAGGATTTGAGGATTTTTCTAACCTTTAGGACTTAACTTAGAACTGAGCAGTAATGGGAAATCCACTGATTTGTGAAGGATTTGGTAATCCTTAATTGGGCAGCCTCTGCAGATAGGGAATCCTTTGATGGAATAATATTCACTATATTGTCCTTGTGGTATATTCTGCTCATGGAATTTCCACCAGCACGGAGTCCTTCAATGCGGGATTTGCCACGTCCCCAGAAATGGTTGGCTTTTCTATTTCCACCTACCTCTAAATCAATCCTTTAATGGGTTACTGGATCTTGTCTAGTGGAAATGTTCCACTTTTTGTCAATGTTTTTGTTTTATTTCTTTTTTTATCTTTAACATTTGTATTATATATGTTTGCATTGGTCCTAACATTAAGCTACAACTGCAAAGCACCCATGGTCCCACCAACAATATTGAAATGAAACACACATTGATATGTAACTTGTCTCACAAAGTGACCGTGGTCTCTTAGACATCATCAGTTAAGTGAGCTTATTTGTTGAGCAGTGATTTGTGGTTGTGGACCCTTAACTTCAGGCCCTGGGATAGTCAGTGGCAACTGGAAATAATCCTGACCCAGAAATAACCCCAAATGCTGATCTATCACTTGACAACAAGTGCTGGCTACAAAATCAAAAACAATGTTTTATTTTCTATTAATGCCAATTCTCCTGCAATTAGACGTCTTGTCCTTGGGTAACCTCCAGGCTTCATACCAGAGTTAAGCATTTCAGTTCAGGTTGTGGATGGCAACCGTGTATCCAAGCTGTTATGGTCTGTGTTCTCTCATTCTTAGTGTCTGATGCAACTTTGTGATTTAAGTGGGATAACTCAGTTGTTCTGAGCCAGGGCTTCAGAGATGGTGCCCAAACACAGCAGCCTATTGTCCAAAGTGGCTGGATCCCCAACTACTGAAGGGAGAACCCGCTGGTTGCCAAACAGAGACTGGGCAAACTTAAGTTCAAGGTGTATCTGGTTGCTGAATTTAATGTTAGGGACCCGGGGGTAAACTTGAGGCTTTTTTTTGCTCTTTCAGGAGTTGTGTGTTTGGTTGATAACATTATGTTTTTGGGATTCTGATCTTTGTGGTAGGGGTGAAGTAAGATTTTTGTCCAGGACCGTTTTGGGGGTTCTGATGTCTGTGGGGATGTACTTTGTACCTGTTTGGGTCACCAAGAGATGTTCTGCTTTTTGGGGGCTACTGGGTCTCCATTTGATAACAGCTGGGGTGGCAATCTCTGTGACAGGTGAGGGGCTCACTGGTGCATCTTATGCTGTGTTTTTTCAGAGTTCCTTTCTGTTAAACCACACTCACTCCTAGTCAGTCAGTCCAAAAACTTTATTCAGCCTTTATTACGCTGTAAAAGCACAATAAAAAACAGTTCATAAGAAATTAACATCACGCAATCTTCATAAAAACCAGCAACAAAACTTATAAATACAGTAGCAGTATGAAAGGTATCTGAAACATCCCGGAAGTAGAGCCCAAAATACATTAAAAATCATAGGATAACAGGTCATAAGAACCCTGTGGGAGAGTGAGATCAAGGTCTTAATTTCTCAAGAACTCTGTGTTAAATATCCGCGAAGCCATGCTCACAGTTCATTGCACTGACCCGTATCTATTTCTAATCCTCAGGGCAAGATGGACAAAATTTACCTCAGGAACACAATGTTCCATATCATCCATCTTTTGCAGGAAAACATAAGCCTCCTTATGAGTTCTAATCTTAGATGAGCGTAGAATTGGATACAGGAAGTGCTTCCTTGCATAGGAATATAAGTGGCAATATAGAATAAAGTGCATTGTGTTTGTGGGAAAAGATTGTCACAGGGACATCTCGGCAACAATGAACCCCAAGCTGCTTTCCTGGGAAATACAATTAAAAAGTGCAGCAGGTTAAATCGAAATCTTGTTAGATAAAACCTAGCATTCATGTTGGAAAACCAGGAGAGATAAGACTCGCACCCACACGACAATTTGATTAAGTTGTATCTAGCCCTGGGACACAGTTCCTCAAAGCTCACTCCTAGTCTTGTGGGTGATGCAAGTTGTTTTAGGAAGTATAGGTTTGTCTAATTCTTTTTACCTTCAATTTGAAGCTACAGAGGCCGATTTAGAGTCAGTCGCTAGGTCAGCAGCGGCTATGGGCGCAACTACCCTAGTGGAAGACAGCTCTCCATATTTAGAGATCCCAGCCAGGCAGGGTCAATTCTCTGTGGAGAGGAGTTGCTTACACTGCTACTTTGCTCTAGGCACTGAAGGTTTGATTAGCAAATGCCATGTTTATCGTACTTGCTTGGCAAACGTTTTGTTTTTCAATAACAAACTACCAAAGCGTGAGAATTTCAAATATTTACATTTAATATAATATGATGAGAATTAATTTGTTTATTTTTTAACTAAAATATAAAATATTTTCCAAGATGTTTCCATGCAAATGTAAAAAAATTGAAACATAAAAATGATGCCCTGATGCGCTGCAAGTTTTCTCCCACAGTATGGGGGTCATTTCTCTTGTTTACTGTTCAAGACTTTCAGGCTTTTATTGTCATCCCTTATAAGACAAATGTACATTGGAATGGCCTAAATAGGCAGGAGGTACTGATGTTCTTTGACAGCCATCTCCTTGGCACATGGTCAAAGGTTTCCACCAACAAGTTCTTTGGGTCTCTGCTGTCAGAAACCTAGCACTTCTACCGACTCTAACTATACCAATGGACCCGCAAGTTTGTACCACATCTGCCAACCTCTAAATGAGGCCCTATATAGTTTTGAAATTCTCTTCCGTGATACCTAGCCAGGCCTCCTATTAGAGATCTGGTGGAAGTCCCTGGGAGCGTCTGCTCTTAAAAGCAAGTGCCCTCATCCACCCAAAGATGGCATGCTTCATCATCAGGACTGCTCCTCATTGGGCTGGCGCTGAAATGCCCAATGGGCCCCGCAAGTGGCTACTTTATCAGAAATCTTTTTAGGATCGTCAAGAGTTGGCTGGGGAAGTTGATGTGTCCCAGTCAATCAGTGAGAAGATGGAAAATGTGAATTAAAATTGACTATAGAGCTGATAAAGCTATAGTTTTAATAAAGATCCCGATCTATGTCAAGTTAAAAACAGTGTAGAAAAACTCATGGACATAATGATCCTGATTTCTAAGAGTAAGAGTCAGATTTTACCTATTCATTATTATACTTAATAATGAAGGGCAGTGGTATGAGGGTTAGGAAACACTATTCCCTAGGGGGTATGGTGTGTGTATGTGTAGTGTCTTTAGTAATGGTGTGGGTGACCAGGGCATGTTCTGCCATCTTGTTTGATATACATACAAAAGTATCTGGGAGCTTCCTAGTGGATATTCTGGTGGTGCCATCTGTGGGATTTTGAGGATCTGTATTGAGTCCAGATTTCAGAGGGCAGCAATTGTTAGATGCATTAAGAACTGTGCATGCATGGGTCTCAAATGGTAATCTAATATGTTGGTTTTATGGAGGGCTGGTCATGTACAGACTTTCCAGTGATCAACAAATGCATATTTGTTCTGCACACATTAAGGGGTTTGTGTTCTAGTTAGGCATGTGTTCTTCATGTACTCTTGTGCCTAAACTTGCCCCAATATGCATTCTGTAAACCTGGGCGATATTGCATGGGTGCAGCTAGTCGATATGTATCAATGTGAAATTTGTTAGATAAGGGGGGGGGTTGTATTTGTAAAGCATGCTTCAGTGGGAATGATGGGGAATGGTGCACACGTGCAACCATCCAAATACTACTTGCAAATGTATTAATGTGGCATGCATTAGTAAAATTGTGTGGTAATCAGTGAATTCTGTGGTTGCAAGTGTCCCAAAGCTGCATGGAAGTGCATTAACAGGGCATACATGAGGGAGACGAATGTATGACGTTACAACGCATACATTTACAATGCATGCCTTTACAACGCAGTTTTTACATCGCAACATCCTTTACAATGCTTTCTTTTACATCGCATGCCATTACATCACATTTTCAGAAACTACCTTTACAACGCATTCCATTACATCCTATTATACCTTTACAACGCATACCATTACAATGCATACCATTACATCGCATTTAAGGTAAGTGTTGGATAGTATAGGGGTAATAATTACTATTCTAACTCCAGTGAGTGCAACAGTAGGTTAAGTGTTGGATAGTGTAGGGGTAAAAATTACTATTCTCTAACTCCAGTTAGTGCAACAGTAGGGTAAGTGTTGAATAGTGTAGGGGTAAAAATTACTATTCTAACTCCAGTAAGTGAAACAGTAGGGTAAGTGTTGGGTAGTGTAAGGGTACTATGCATTGTAATGGTATGCATTGTAATGACTTGCGCGATGTAATGCCTGCGTTATAGTGACATGCATTGTAATGACATGCGTTGTAGTGACATACGATGTAAGTAATGGCTGTACTGTAATGACATGCGATGTAAAGGATGTTGCGATGTAATGACTGCTATGTAAAGGTAGTGCGATGTAATGACTGCGTTGTAAAGGTTTTTTCCCGAAGGAGACATATGTTGTACTGAGGAGTCACACATGAGCTTCCTTATGCCAGATAACTGCTTATTCATTCAGTTGCGTTTGTGGAGAGTGGTTTACTTAGGGACTGATATACATGCATAGGAGTCTGAATGCTACATTCCTACGGACTGAGTAAGTGGTGTGTGTCTTGCGCTGGGAAAAGTGGCCAAGGCTGATCTCCTGTTCTGTACAACCAATACATTTTCATGGGTGTAGGCTGAGACTATTGAATCCCGAACATTGATGGGACAGAATATCATTACAACTATATCGAGAGACAAGCTATCAAAAGGTAAGTTTCTATACATTTTCTATACTTAATTTCACAAGTACGCACCTTTGTGATATATACATATATCTTCAAAGTACGTAGATGAGGAGTAAGAATAGCACATCCTTACCTCCCATTTTTGCACTTATCTTTCCTTATTTTTTGTCCCTCAACATTGTTGTAACAATATTCTGTCTCGTCGATATTTGGGATTCGATATTCCCTGCACAAACATTCTCATGTTTTGACACTTTCCAGTCTAAGCTCACCTTAGACAAGCTCTCAGAAATCCAAGACCGCCGCTGACTGGATGTGATCATCTTTTACCACGACCCAGTAACATTCACCATTAACAACATCTGCAGCAATGGAACAATCATTACCTGCAACCTCCTCTACACCAGAGGTACAACTAGAGTCAAATTGCGGGGGGGGGGGGGGTGGCTAGTAAAAATGTTGGGGGGGCTAATTCTTCCAGCAATTGGAAGAGTGAAGATGGAGGGGCTCTAAGAAGGGGTGAAAGAACAACAAAACAAGTAAATGGTGTTTTAAAGACCTGTGAAGTACTCAGGTGTGGCGGCACTAAGACGGACGCCAGACCACAATAGCCCGGGAAGGTGTCTCAGCCCTGGATGACACACAAGATGGGGGGGGCTGAAGATCTTTGAGCCCAATGGGCGTTGCGTGCCTGCTCTATGGTATGCAGACATAATATCGAGTTTTATATATCGCTATGCCATAATATCGATGTTTAAATTACGATGTGACAGTATATCGACCTGCAAGAATATTGTCCACAAGAATATCGACATGCAGGTAAGAAATATTGTTTTACTTAATATCTAAGTTAGTAATATCGTAAGTAAAAATATTGTTGTTTATAATATCGAGAAAAAAATCGTGTTCTGTATGTTAGTATATGTGTTAAAAGTATAGCTTATTTTTCTAATGTATGTTTGAATTTTTTTACAGGTAATTAATTTTATGTTAATTAATTTGTGCATATTTTAGTTCTGTAGCAGGTTGTGGGTTTATAGGGGAATAGGGTGGGAAGTAATTTAATTATAATATATTAATTAATATATTTTTAGAAGTTATTAATTAAAATATATATATATTGTGTTTTAGTTCTATAGCGGGTTGTGGGATCATAGGGGAATACGGTGGGAAGTAATTTAATTGGAATTAATTATTTAATAATTATATTATTATTTTTGTATCTAATAATTTATATTGTTAATTGTGTTAATTAATTTGTTATTAATACATTTTTAATTGGTTATTAATAATTAATCAGTAAATATGTTAATTGTGTAATTTATTTAGGCGCAGGTTGTGGTTTTGTAGGGGAGTAGGGTGGGAAGTAATTTAATTATAATTAATTATTTAAAATATTTATTAATTAATATTTATGTAGTTAATACTTTATATTGCTAATTGTGTTAAAAATGTTAGTAATTAGTTATTAATTGGATATTAATTATTAATAATTAATTGGTAAATATTTTAATTGTGTAACTTTTTTAGGAGTGGGTTGTGGGTTGATAGGGGAGTAGGGTGGGAAGTAATTTAGTTTTAATAAAACTTTTTTTATATAATATTTATTACAAATTATTTTATAGTGTTAATTGTGTGATATAATTGATGGTTTTTAAAATGCTTATTAATTGTTATTAATTAATTAATTGTTAATTAATTTTGTTAATTGTGTAATATTTTACAATATTGGTGTTGTTGTTTATAGGGGAATATGGTGGAAGGTAAATTATTTTTGACCAATTAATTATTTCTTAATTAATGTTAATTATTTAGTAGGAGTGGGAATACTAAATTATTCCCCTCTGCTATCCAACACTTTCCCTACTGTTGCATTTGCTGGAGTGGGAATAGTAAATTATTCCCCTACGCTAGCCAACACTTTCCCTACTGTTACAATTGGTGGAGTGGGAATAGTAAATTATTCCCACCCGCTATCCAACACTTTCCCTACTGTTGCACTCACTGGAGTGGGAATAGTAATTTTTACCCACCCGCTATCCAATACTTTCCCTACTGTTGCACTCGCTGGTGTGGGAATAGTAATTTTTACCCATCCGCTATCCAACACTTTCACTACTGTTGCACTCAATGGAGTGGGAATAGTAATTTTTACCCACCCGCTATCCAATACTTTCCCTACTGTTGCACTCACTGGAGTGGGAATAGTAATTTTTATCCTCCCATTATCCAATAATTTCCCTACTGTTGCACTCGCTGGAGTGGGAATAGTAGTTTTTACCCATCCGCTATCCAACACTTTCCCTACTGTTGTACTCACTGGAGTGGGAATAGTAATTTTTACCTACCAGCTATCCAACATTTTCCCTACTGTTGCAATTACTGGAGTGGAAATAGTAATTTTTACCCCTACTCTATCCAAAACTTTCCCTACTGTTACACTCATTTGAGTGGAAATAGTAATTTTTATCCACCCGCTATCCAAAACGTTCCCTACTGTTACACTCGTTGAAGCGGGAATATACATTTTTACACCCCCGCTATCCAACACTTTCCCTACTGTTGCACTCACTGGAGTGGGAATAGTAATTTTTACCCACCCACTATTCAACACTTTTCCTACTGTTGCACTCATTAGAGTAGGAATAGTAAATTTTACCCCTCCACTATCCAACACTTTCCCTACTGTTACACATGTTGGATTGGGAATATTAATTTATACGCTATCCAACACTTTCCTTACTGTTGCACTCACTGGAGTGGGAATAGTAATTTTTACCCTCCCGCTATCCAACACTTTACCTACTGTTGCAATTACTGGAGTGGGAATAGTAATTTTAACCTCTCCGCTATCCAACACTTTCCCTACTGTTGCACTCTCTGGAGTGGGAATAGTAATTGTATACTCTACGCTATCCGATTTTTGCCCTACTGTTATAGTAATAAGTAGTGTAAAATATTTTTTTACAAATAAATATGAATTTTAATATCTTAATTTATTATATATATATTTAATTTTTATATTTATATTACAGGTTTATGTATAAATATGTTTATAATTTTTATTATGTTTCTAACATTTTGGGGTCGATTCCGATCCAGTATTTTTTTTTCCCGTACGACTCGTATCCGTAATTTTTCCCGTACGAATCGTACAAGTCCCGTCCCACCCGTGAAGTACGATTCGTACGGGAAAAATACATACGGATCGGCCCGATCTGTACGAATTTGATGGGGAAAAGTTGTACGAGACGGACCCGGACACTTGTCCGTACAAAGCCTAAAAATACAGTCCGACCGTACAAGTACGATCCGGACCGGCTTTCCGATTAAGGATTCGTATGGAAAACGTCCCGTACACGGGGGATGACTTTACCCGCTACAAAGCAAACTTTGTACGACTCGTATCCCAGGAAAAGTAGTTCCCGGGGTGCGAGTCGTACAGGCCCCCCCATGCATATGTACGCACCTCACAACAACATCGCGTATGTACACACCTTACAACATCATCGCATATGTACGGTGCGTACCCCAACATCGCGTATGTAGGCACCTCACATCATCATCGCGTATGTACGGTGTGTACCCCAACATCGCGTATGTATGCACCTCACAACATCATCGCGTATGTACGGTGCGTACCCCAACATCGCGTATGTATGCACCCCACAATAACATCATCGTGTATGTACGGTGCGTACCCCAACATCGCGTATGTAAAGCACCCCACAACATCATCGCGTATGTACGGTGCGTACACCTACATCACGTATGTACGCACCTCACAACAACATCATCGCGTATGTACGTACCTCACAACAACATCATCGCGTATGTACGGTGCGTACCCCAACATTGCGTATGTACGCACCCCACAACAACATCATCACATATGTACGCACCTCACAACAACATCATCGCGTATGTAAGGTGCGTACCCCAACATCGCGTATGTACGCACCTCACAACAACATCATCGTGTATGTACACACCGAACAACAACATCATCGCGTATGTACGGTGCGTACCCCAACATCACGTATGTACGCACCTCACAACAACATCATTGCGTATGTACACACCGAACAACAACATCATCGCGTATGTACGGTGCGTACCCCAGGCAATGCAAAACAGCACAAGGAGGGTCTATTCGACTCGCACAACACCACAAAACACGTCTACAGTGCACAAAACATGGAAATGACTGACCTGGCCACATCCAAACAGGCAAACAGAGGGGCAAACTCACAACCACCCCTTATAACACACCCACCAAAAATTCAAACTAAGGCCCACCCACAAATGGACCAATAAAAAGGTCCCACACACACAAACCATGAGCCTTTGCAACAGACTCACTGCAGCTAGAGAGCACACACCAACATCTGCACCCATCCACCTTAACATATACACCTTCACACAACCTCCTTCACACATACCCCCTCTTCACATTCAGACCCACACCTTCACATTCAGACCCACACACCCACAACCATCCACACCCTCACCCCACACCATGTCCACAGACAAGAATCCAAAGTTCACAAGGGAGGAGCTGGAGATCCTTGTCTATGAAGTCATCAGAGTTGAGCCACAGCTGTTCGGAACATTGGTCAGACAGACCAGCATACCCGAAAAATCACGCCTGTGGCAGAGGATCGTCGATAGGGTGAATGCTGTTGCACCCATCAGAAGGACCAGGACTGAATGCCAAGCCAGGTGGTACGATCTGCGGAGGGCGGTCAAGCGAAAAATGAATGACGACTACGCCCAAAGCAACATCACTGGAGGGGGTGGGCCCTGCAGACCAGTACATTTCCATCCCTGGGAGGAGAAGGTGATGGCCCTGCTTCCGCCGGTGGGAGTACATGGACTTCAAGGACTTCCAGAGCCTGGTGAGTACACAAACAACTTACGTAACATGGAGGTAATGGCATCCACACCCCAACTACACAAAATGCACGCAACTACCCCCAAGCCCTCACCAGCCAAAAACAACGCTAATGCCACTAACATGTGTATGCCCCATTGACAAAGCAAGGCCATGCTATGTCCCATGCTACACGAAGCACCAACCCACGAATGGATGTCCGGTATGCTGGGAGGGTGGGTGTCACAAAACGCATTTTTGAACTCCAAATCAGACACAATTGCCCTCATCCCATATGGCACAGGTACATACCCATGCACCATGCGCAATGCACAGGGATTGGGAAAGTACTGACAAGATAGCTGAGACTTGGCCCGGGTGTAGGCAGCAGAAGTCCCTCCTGTGACCAGTGCAAACACAAACACAAAGACAACACGGTCAGATATCTAGGACAGGAACTCACACTTACTGTCATGGCAGCATGCTCCATGGGGGGACAGCTACATCACCTGGGAGCCCCAGTGCAAAATCACACTACATCCACCAGTAGGCCCTGTCACACACCCCTTACACAAGCAGACACCCCCGGGACAGGCAATGGATTTACCCACTGTCACAATGGACATGTAACACAACAACACCAATACATAGCCGAAGAAGCATCCAAGCAAAAAATGTACATGTCAAAGACTCAAGAGAACATATCAATCTGTCCCCCGCAACATACCTATCCACAAGTGAACATTGTGGAGAATGCTAGGCACATACAACTACCTGGTGGAACAGTGCCAACTTGAATGTGTATGAAACATGGATGTTGCATGAAATATCATTAACATTGTCTGTCTCTCACACACAGGGCAACGTGATGAATCTCCCCCCAACAATGGGGGTGAAGAATCACAGTCCCAGGATCGGAGCAACCTGATCCCACTGGCAGTGACGTCTCTCAACACTCCGCGGATGACCCCGACCGACCTGGACCCTCTGGTGTCCAAGCCCCAGCAGCACCTGGTTCAGGAACATCTGTGCCAACCACCACCCCCATTCCTGCCACATCCCAGGAGACACCGAGGAGCCCTGCCCGCAGTGAACAACTGAGCCAGTCTGACCAGGAGGGACAAGGTGCGCCGGGCACCCAGGAGGAGACAACACCGCCACTGCCATCCCTCAGGGGTCCCATAGACCCGATGTGCCCACAACGGCAGGCCAGGCTCGTGTGGGCAGGGGTGGTGGGAGTGGAGGCAGGCAGAGGCGAGAACCTGACCAGCCAGCTGAAGGGACCGGTATGTCACACATAGACAACATAATGGACGCATACCGGCGTGACACCAGGGAGTTCAGCCAGGTAGTGGTGACCCTCACAGAGATGAAGAACCAGCAGGCCGAGCAACACGCCAGTCAACAAGAACACCAAGGACGGATGGAGGCAAGACTGGTTGAGCTCCTGGCAGTGCAAAAGGACATAAGCCATTCACTCCGTCGGATTGCCGACAACATGGGCAACCCTCCCTGTGCCACCAGGCGAAGACCACCAGCAGCCACAGGGAGGGAGGAGGAGGAGGAGGATTCGTCCGACGGAGCGTCCCAAGCATCGTCAAGGCCTGTATCTGAGGGTCCCCGGAGGAAGGTGGGTCATCCACGGAAAAGACCGTGAGAGGCAGCGGACCATCCACATCTCCCAGATCACCTGCCTGGCACCTGGCCTCCATGTGCGACAGCATCACCTCATTGACTGACATCATCTACCACATGGACTTGCTGGTCACAGTCTGACCAATGATGCCAAACACTGTGGCCTGGACTCTGATGACTTCAAATGCCAAGGATCCAATCTCCCCCTGTGAACTTTGGATTCTATGGTCCCTATGTTGCACCTTTTCCTGTGCACAAATCACGCCACAGACCTATAATAAATAAATTTATAATTGTAATTTTATGTTGCAGTCATTTAGCATGAGTCCACAACATACGTGTGGGGATATGTCAAAGTATGCATGAGTGTGGAACTAACTTCAGCCATCCATACACTTGGATCTGAGTCCGGTTGAGGACACACATGGGTCACAATGTATCACCAAATACAGACATGGAGCCCAATACTCACCCGAGATGGCCTCAAGCTGCTGAAGGGGGGCTTGCAATACTGCTCAGACAGACCAATTTGGCAGAGTATCATGAAGGTGTAGAGGTCATGGGTCATGTTGAGGTGCCCGGGGAGGGAGTCCCAGGTCTGTTTGGCGAGGTGGGAGAACTAACTCCTGCATGCAGTTTTCCTGTGGATGTGATGACTGGTGGCCAGGGCAAGGTGGGCTGCACGGAGTTGGGCCAACAGGGTTGGATGACAGACGTCCAAGGTCTGGGTCTGGGGTTGTGGACTGTCTCCTGAGTGTGGTTGAGGAGCCTGAAGGTGAACCTGCAGCAGACAGTGAGTCATTCTAGCTATCTCAGGTGGACGGTGATGTGGCTGGGGCGGGGGATGTTGAAGATGAGGTGTGCGCATGCACCCTGGATGTGGACAACTTCTCCTGCAGTTTTGCTGTTCCTCCATAGAGGGCGGTGCTGTAGTTGAGCCGGCTGGTGTTGTGGACCTGGGGGACGGTCTGTCTTGCATTGGAGTGGATCTATCTGTGGATCATTTGCAGCATGCGGAGGGTGATGCAGCATGAGGTACAGATGGTGTTGAGTTGCATGTGAGCGATGAGTCCATGATGAACACCAACTTGCGTGCGTGGCCACTGGGTGCTGGTGCGGTGCCCAGGCCGGTGGGACACAAGGAGTTGACCCAGCCATAAGGGGACAATCCTCAGATGATGCCCTCAGTCCTGTCCAAGTCCAGCCTCAGGTGGCTGATGTTCAGCCAGTCGTCAACGGATCTCATGCCTTCTTGAAGGTTGGATCTGGCAATGGCTGGGTCTTTGGTGAGGTTGAGGAGCAGCTGGGTGTTAATGGCATACGAGATGATGATGAGGTCGTGTGCGCATGTGATGGTGGAGAAGGGGGTCATGGAGACATTGAAGTTCGTCACGCTGAGAGATTAGCCCTGGGGCATGGGCCACATGACCCCAGTATACTACATGCTGCAGGTTGGAGGCCGACTCCCTGGGCCTTGCTGGTGAGCTACTTGTTGATTTAATCCTGGGCCCTCCTCTGGATACCAGTGTTGGAGATGTGTGAGCTGACAGTGTGGTAGCACATGGTGTACAATGCCGTTTATAGGTCAAGGGGGGGTGGTCTCACCATTGTTGAGCAGGGTAAAGTTGTCGTTGGTGGTGGCAATGATGACGGTTGCAGTGGTGTGATTACTGTGGAAGATGTTCTGGTGCCGGTTACCTGGGGCTGTTTGCGCAGAGGAAGTATGTCAGTTGCTTGTTGAGTGTCTTCCTGATTACATTTCCTGGGTAGGGAAGCAGGGTGATGTTTCAGGAGATCCTGCGGTACTGCCGTCCATTGTTGAAGAAGGGCCTGGGTCTCTGCATGCCTCCAGCTCCCATGGAATGTGGCAAACTCAAAAGAGACATTCAGTAGGGGGGCGCTAGGTGGCGCCGTGCAAGATGGCCGCACATATGTGAGGCTCCTGCCGTCCGGCGCGCTGATCCAAAAATTATCCTGCCCCACGGCGATCCACGCGACCTGCCTGCAAGGGCTGCATGCCCCAACACTGTCCACATACCTGAAGGCCACTTCTGACGGCCGAGAGAGCTCCGGTTGACGAGTGGAGGTGGTCTCCGCCGGACGGCTGCAGTGGAAGAAGTTGCGGAGGTGGTGCTGCCCGGTCGCTGATCTACGGGAGCCCGCGGCTTCCCACGGGCGCGCAGGCCGCTGGGCCGAAGAGTGACGTGCTGTGGATTCCCGGTGGCGGACGGCTGGTAGACGCGATCTGGGGGACCCGTGATGCCGGCAGGTGCCGCCGGAAGGAGTGAGGCGGTGGTGCCCTTTGGCTGCGCTGGGCAGGGCGAGCATCACCGGAGGTCGGGTGAGTGCGGCCGTTGCTGCTGGGAGGGCTGCATGCCCCAACACTGTCCACATACCCGAAGGCCACTTCTGACGGCCAAGAGAGCTCCGGTTGCCGAATGGAGGTGGTCTCCGCCGGACGGCTGTAGTGGAGGAAGTTGCGGAGGTGGTTCTGCCCGGTCACTGATCTACGGGAGCCCGTGGCTTCCCACGAGGCGCGCAGGCCGCTGGGCCGAAGAGTGACGTGCTGTGGATTCCCGGTGGCGGACGGATGGTAGACGCGATCCGGGTGACCCGTGACGCCAGCAGGTGCCGCCGGAGGGAGTGAGGCGGTGGTGCCCTTTGGCTGCGCTGGGCAGGGCGAGCTTCACCGGAGGTCGGGTGAGTGCGGCCGGTGCTGCTGGGCGACGGAGGCCTCAGAGGTGCTGACGGCGGGACTCAGGGGCTGACTACCGCATCGGAGCAGAGCCCCACGAAGGAAGCTGCCTGCCTTGGGGTTAGCTAGGTGAGACTTACCCACTGCTCCCCCCGCTCGCCGTGGGCCTGGTACGAGAGCTGGGAGGAGCCCCCCGAGTGCAGCGGGAGAGGGGAGTGTGCCGCGACCTGCTTTGAGGCCTCCCCCCCGGTGCCTTTCCTCCATAGCCCCATAAGAGATAGCGCTGGGGCGCGGGATCGGCCGCACCGGTCGTGGGAGGTTGAGCTCCAGAAACCTCCCCCGGAGGACTGGGAATGACAATCTTTTTGAGGCCACTGGACAGAGAATGAGCGGAGTACTGTGTTTGTGCTATCACCCATCGCCAGTGGTGTGACATTTCGCGACAGCGACCGCGCAGTGCCGGTGGACCCTTGGCGCGGCCCCCCCTGCGCCCCTACTGACTCCGAGAACGAGGGGGACGGTGCACCGGAACACAAGACTGGATTTGAGTGTGGCGGCGAGCTGGGGCCTTGGAAGATCCGGGGTGGCGGAGAACAGCGACTGAGGCTACGGTTGGTGGCTTTCCGCGCAGCGCTAGATATCGTCCCTCTGGCGGCGCCTGGTGATGGGGAAGGCCGATGCTCGACAATCCCGCCTCACCTTCGAGGCGAAGAAGACGGGCCGTGCCCCACCGGCCGAGAGGGTGGAGATGGCCGACTCGGATCAGGCTGCTGGACCTGCGGAGAGTGCGGGGGAGCTGACGTCGCTTCTCCGGGAGGTCAGGCAGGGCTTTGCCACCATGGGGGAGAAAATGGATGGCATGTCTACCCGGATGGACGCCATCGTGCAAAAGCTCGACAAACATGAAGATCGCATCCGCGAGACGGAACGTCGCATTTCAGATACAGAGGATACCACCACTCGGGTCTCGGCGCAGGTTGCACAAATGGACAAGCTTCTAAAACTAATTGCAGCCAAGAACGAAGACCTAGAAGCGAGAAGTCGACGTAATAACATCCGCGTTCTTGGCCTACCAGAGTCCACAAACACGGGCCGCTTAGAGGATTATGTGGAGAGGATGTTGATTGCAACCGTTGGGAAGGAACAGCTCTCTTCCCAGTTCATCGTGGAGCGAGCTCATCGGTCCCTGGGCCCCCGCCCTTCGCCGGGGAGCACGCCTCGCCCCATCATTGCCCGACTTCTCAATTACAGAGACCGGGACACAATCCTACGAGTAGCGAGAAGTAAGCAACAGCTCCAATATGATGGGGTCTCCTTCTCCATCTACCCGGACTTCACGGCTGCAGTACAGGAGGACAGGCGCAAATTCATGGTGGTGAAAAATAAGCTGCGTCAGGCACAGGTGGACTATGCTTTGTTGTACCCGGCACGCCTCCGGGTTACCCATCAGGGCAAACAGAGTTTCTTCACTAACCCGCAGCAGGTGGAAGACTTCCTTAAACAGCTCCGGCGTTCCGGCGACTGCTCTGATTCGCTGCCCGCCTCGGGCAGACCAGCCTCCCAAGACTGACATATATCGCTGCCAGAGATGCCCTGGCCAAGAGATGGTGAGCAGGATGGCCGGGAGGGAGTGGCGGACTGCTAGTGGGCCTTGCAAAGCATATTCTGACTACCCTGCTGATATACAGGGCTTGGAAAGGCCCTCGCCAGTGGGCGGAACATTTGGGACTGCGCCGGACACCCTCTCCTGACCCGCATAGGGCTTGCCCCACTAACCATCAGCGGGCCTAGGGGGAGGGGAGACCCGGTTCGCCACCTAGAGGTTGCAGCCCAGCGGGTAGCACCCATTGACTCACTTAAATATGGGTAAACCTAACAGTATTGAATTTTTCGTTGTTTTGCGGGTGGGGGGAGGGACTGGGGATTCTGGCAAGTTGGGGCTGCTTCAGTGGGAGGTGGGAGGGATGTTCACGGGGGTTTAGTATCCAGGCAGCAATTGTGAAGTGACAGAGGAGGTGTGCAGGGACTCAATATGCGGGACTGGTATGTGTATTTGCAACACCGATGGCTCGGGAGGGTGACGATGTGATTAACATAATGACGTGGAATGTGCGGGGATTGGGGGACCCGAGGAAACGCAGGAAGATTTTGGCATACCTAGACAGACAGAAGATTCAAGTGGCACTGTTACAGGAGACCCATCTAGATCCAGGGGTGGTTAGCACGTTTGCATGCAAATGGGCAGCGCATCGGATGTTTTCCTCCTACTCCTCATATGCCCGCGGGGTGGCGATCCTTTTAAAGAAACAGCTGCGCTGCGAGATAGCAGGCACGATCTCAGACCCACAGGGCCGCTATGTGATTGCCTGGGGCAGGTTACGAGAGGACTCTATCACGATAGCTAATTGTTATGGTCCAAATGCTGATAGCCCAGACTTCTTTCATGATATATGGGGCAAGATAATGACGATTGGTTCTGCACACATAATATGGGGGGGAGATTTCAACGTTGCCCTCCGGCCAGCTCAGGATCGCTCTCACCCCATGCCGCACCACTACACTAAATCCAGGGAGGCGTTGTCTGGCATACTTGAAGAGGAGGGGTTGATTGATGGGTGGTGATATGCACATCCCCTGGGGAGGGAGGGCTCGCATTTTACGTCCCACTTGGGCAGCTGGGCGAGAATTGACTACTGTCTGCTATCCCGAGGACTGGCCTCGGGCATCCGAGAAACCTCGCACTTGGCCAGAACGTACTCGGACCACTGTCCGGTAAAGCTATCGCTTACACTGCCAGGGTATACTGCTCCTAGACCACGCTGGCGATTGCAGCCCACCGCGCTGCTAGATGCCGTATTTCAGATGGAACTCGAGGAGGAGATACGAGATTTCTTCGCACGGAATAAAGATTCGGTCAGCAGTGTAGAGGTGATATGGGAGGCCTTTAAGGTGACGATACGTGGCTATTGTCTCTCTAAGAGCTGTGGAGTGCTCAAAGACATACAGCGTACTCTCAGTCGCCTGGAGCAAGAACTGAAAGAATTAGAGGGCCGAATGGGTCAGGGACAGGCAGAGGCAGCGCATGGTGCGTTCCGAGAAACGCTCACTAAATACGAGGCTGAAGCGCAGCGCGAGCTGAAGTTCCGTGGGAAGTACTGGGTGGCCCGCAGATACGGAGAGGGAGAGCGCCCCAGGAAAGCTCTCGCGGAGGCGACGCGCCCCCCTCGTTTCGGTGCCCACATATTAGAAGTACATAGCTCGGATGGCGCGGTTCACAGGGATTCACGCGCAATACTTGACACGTTTGTGGACCACTACCGCACGCTCTACACGTCTCGAGGATCGGGGACACTCGAGATGGCTGATTTCTTGGAAGATGTGGCCTTGGGATGGTTGGGGGATGCACAGCGTGAGTTTTTGTGTCACCCGTTCGAGCTCGACGAGGTGCGGGAGGCGATCATGCAGCTGCAAAATGGGAAGGCGCCGGGTTCCGACGGGCTACCGGCAGAGTTTTATAAGAGTTACATTGATGTGTTGGCACCAGTCCTCCGGGAGGTGTATGCGGAATCCCTAGAGGTGGGTGTGCTGCCGCCGTCAATGAGGGAGGTGGTGGTCACCTCGTTGCTGAAGCCCGGAAAGGCCCCAGACTCCTGCGACTCTTATAGGCCACTCTCACTAATTAATTGCGATGCCAAAATAATGGCTAAGGTGCTGGCGAATCGCCTTACGTTATTGATGGACAAGCTTGTCCTGCCGGATCAAGCGGGGTTCGTGCCCGGGAGGTCAACCTCCCATAATCTCCGGACGCTCTTTTCCCTGGTGCAGATGGTGGATCAGGAGTTCCCGCTCGCCGCTGTGTTCCTTGATGCCACAAAGGCGTTTGACTCAGTGGAGTGGGACTACCTGTTCGGTGTCCTCCGACGGATGGGTTTCCCTCAGCTTTTTCTATCCTGGTTGCATTTGCTGTATAATCAGCCGACGGCCCGTGTGCTTATCAATGGGCATCTATCCCCACAGATACCGATCTCGCGGGGTACCCGACAGGGGTGCCCGCTGTCACCCCTGTTATTTGCACTTGCCGTGGAACCATTAGCTGCTAGGCTCCGACAGGTGCACAATGACAAGGCGTTCCGCTGCAGCCTGCGGCAAATATTGATCTCGCTTTATGCGGATGATATCACATTATACATCAGGGACCCGCAAGACAATATTAACCCCATATTGCGGGAGTTTATCCGATTTGGACGACTCTCCGGAGTGGGCATTAACTGGGGAAAATTTATGGTGTTCCCGCTCACAGCGGCGGTGACCCCCTTCCCACTTGATTTCCCGCTGGAGTGGTGCCAGGAAGATTTTCGGTACCTGGGAATTCAAGTAACCCGTGATAGGGACGAGATCATTAGGGCGAATTACGGCACGGCTGTGGAGCGGCTCAAGACCAATGTCACAAGGTGGATTGCGCTGCCATTATCAATGGCGGGCCGCGTGTCGCTCATTAAAATGAAGGTACTCCCGCAATTCCTGTACCTTTTCCTCAACATTCCCTATTACCCTGGGCGGGTTTTTTTCGCCACGCTGCGTTCGGAACTGATACGATTAGTATGGGGCGGCAAGCGGTCACGTCTGAAGTGGTCTATCCTCACCAGGCCGTATGCTCAGGGAGGATTTGATGTCCCGGACCTCGAATTATACTATTTATGTGCTCAGGCACATTATGCTTACTATTGGATGCGTCCCCCGCGGTATATGCCACAGATAGCAGTTGAGGCCTGGCTGGCCGACCCCATCCCCCTTACTGGCCTCATACACGGCTATAAGGAAGCGCCTGTTGTGGCATCCACCACGATCACCGGTACGGTGGAGGCGTGGCGACGTCTGGCGGCCCTCGTGGGAGCCCCATTCCTATACTCCCCCAGGTTGCCGCTCACGTATCATCTGAATCTGACATTGCTACAGGAAAAGGGGTTTCAGGATCTCTGCACCAGAGCGGGGGTCGCGACTTGGGGGGACCTCTTCCGAGAAGGGACCTTTCGCACTGCTGAGCACTTTTTACAGGGCGCGGCGGGCACGCCGCTCGATGTCTTTCTTTACGTGCGGTTGCGGAAGGGTATGCGTTCGTTACTTCCCTCTTTCCCCTGCGAGCCAGAGTGTTTCGCGCCGTTGCATCTGCTTTTGGGCGTGGTGGACGGGGGGCATTTGGTGTCCAGATTATACGCCTCCGTGCGCGAGCGAGACACAGGAGAGTGCAACTCGTCCCGGAACCGATGGGAGGGGGAGTTGGGAAGTGACCTCACGGATGAACAATGGCGATACTGCTGTCACCAGACGGCACAAATATCGGCTAGCAGTAGGTTCCGGGTCATACATTTTAAATTCCTGCACCAGATTTACTATACACCGGTCAGGAAGCTACGCTTTGGGCTGGCTGCCGATGATCGCTGTGGGAGATGTGGCCGGGCGGGGGCGGGCTTTCTGCATCTTGCCTGGAGCTGCGCTGTGGTGCGGGGCTATTGGGAGCAGGTGTTCATGGCGCTTGGTAGTATGATCGGGATTCAGCTAGACGGAGACCCGTTGCTTGCGCTCTTGGGACATACGGCTCATATTCCCCCAGCCCATAAAAAATATGTTGCCATCGCAATGCTCCTAGCGAAGCGAAGAGTGGCCTGCAGATGGGGTAGGGGCCGGGCCCCGAAATTCAAGGAGTGGCTGGCGGACATGACGTTTTGTCAGGAGCAAAGCACCACTTACACTGAGCTATTGCCACGAGCCTCACGGCCCAGAGATGTGTGGGGACCATTGGTGGGGTACCTCCTGGCGCAGAATCCCGTAGGGGGGGCCCCTGTACTGGGTGCGGTGAGAACTGCCACTGAGGAGTGAGTGGTGCGACTGCCTTTGCCGGTAATGTGGCTGTGCAGTCCTGTCTGATAGGGTTTGAGCGGGCTCCCTGGGGGTTTGGTGGGAAGCGGGGCTTAGTACATGGAGGGGTTTTGCATGCATTGCGTGGATGGAATGCCTGTTTTACTTTGCTGGGTCTGCTTACTCGTTGATCTGTCTCCTTCCCGCTGTTGCCCCTGCCTGAATTATTTCATGGGTCCCGCAAGGGCATAGGTTGAGTTCACTACATGATTGGACTTTTGACTGCGTACCTCCTATGGTCATTGATCCTTTGATATTGCTGGTACTGTAACTTGGTTTGTTCCATAACTGTTTAAAAACTGCTAGATCTGTAGGGGTCCAGTAGGTCTGCCTTGTCCCAGGTGGCTTAACTGTTGCTGTGCTTCACAGGAAAGTTCGTCAATGTGGCAAGATTGTAGGATCAGTTGCTGATCCAGTGTGTGAGGTTGCAGGGTGTGGCGGGGGTTTTGGTTCGAGTGTCCCACACAGCTTGTCTGTGGCGACTTACATCAAGCATCTTTGGGTGATCGGTAGCGGGGTGTGGGGCAGTGTGTTGCTTGTCGGAGACTTGGATGTAAATGTTGATGGACCAATGATGGATGGTGGTGTGGTTCTCCTCCCACAAGAAGTTACTGGCCCCCAGCCACATGTAGCCTGTGGAGGTGAGGGCGTGCGTGCAGATATACGTGTTGTTGGCTTTGGGGATTTGTGGATGTAGGCCTGGAGATCTGTAGATGAGAGTTACTCTGAGGGTTGCCAGGGGGCTTGTGCGAAACCGGATTTGTGACTCTGAGGGTGTACTTGTGAATAAATTGCAAGTCATCCGCCGGGATTGTTGGTGCCGTCCCTGCGGGTGATCTTGTATCTGTCAGAGATGGCAATGAAGAAGTTGTGTGCTGAGGATGCTTTTATTCAGGTTACTGTCATGAAGGTGATGTGTGGGGCTGTTGTGTTGAGGAGGTAACAGAGTCCAATGGCGTGCTGGTGGACGGAGCGGGTGTGGAGTAGGAGGCACATGACCTGGTTGTTCTGACAGGGTCTGGTAGGCGGGGCAGCGCTGTGTAGGCAGTTGGAGTTGCACACTCAGCATGCAAAGGTGTTGTGTGTGCGCTTAGGGGTTGCCTGATAGCAGGCGGTTGCTTGTCTGGTGGACATTGCTTGGAGGGATGGCTGCAGCATGGGCCTGTTGTGTGACATGGGTCATGCAAGGACCAGAGGGTCGTGCACTGTGCACGTTGCAGGCGCAGACGGTCCTGCCTTTGGCACGGCGTTGGCGCAACAGTGGCACAGACTAGCTGCTGGCTGCATTAAGAATGGGTAGAGGGGTGAAGGGAGGAGCATTTTGGAGGCGTGTGGGTTGCAGAATCAGGGCACTCGGTGGGGCGGTGCCGCAGGTGAGGCAGCAGCAGGCGGAAGGGGTGAGAAACAAGGCAAAAAGTAGCACACAAAGACAAGGAGGTCAGAAAGACACAGTGCAGCAGGTGTATGTAAAGGAAGGAGTGTCAGGTTACTCATGGGTCACTCCGAGAAAATGTATGAAGAATCAACAAAAATGACGGCCACAGGATCAGGCAACAAAATGCGGAGCTGCGCACAGGAGACACACCATCAGCAGGCGTTGACGTCCCGTTGTGGGGAGCTACCTGCACAAATACATACACAACCAGGTACTTCATGCACAATAGAGATTATAAGCCATGAAGAAATGCATGCATGTTGCCGAAGTACACATACACTCATATGCTCAATCTTTGACAATTATGCCATAGATGACGCATGCAAACTGGCAAGAGATCTGCAGTGACAGAGATGAGGCACTTTGGATTGTGCAGAACACCTTTATTGCACAAACTTACACAAATGGAAATGCATCCATACGAACAGACTCACAGGTCACTTGACAGAACATGTGGGACATACGCTGGACCCCCCCTTCACAACACGGATGTTGTAAATCCCAATGAACTGGCACACAAGTCAAGGGGATGAGCCAAACACATCCTGCTGCACACGGAGATGCTGCAAATCACCATAGAGCCAGTTGTTGTGATGTCCCACACTATGTCCACCCGTAGCATCAGCAATGTTTCAGAGCAAAGGTTTATGCACATTGAGGCCTTCATCAGACTCCACACTCCACTACAGATGACTGTCAAGAAGGGTGACTATCATGTCATGGGAGTGATGCTACATGTTATATGCTCCATGGTGAGAAGACATGTATGCATGGTACCACAACATGCACAGAAGCAGTCCCCACACATTCCCAACCCGTACCACCACCAAAAAGCCTTGCTGCAATCCTTACCCAAACTGACGGTTCCACATGTCCGTGCATGGAACGCTGATTCAGCACACGTTGCAATCCTCATGAGGAATAGCAGGAGGACAAAGATGACACGAGCAGACCACAGGCGCAAAAACCTGGGAATGACAGACACACAAGAAGTCACCTAAAACAAATCTCGCCACACACATGGTCAGTTACGAAACATGAACAATGTTGGACACATGCAAATTTCAAAGAAAGTCTCTCCGCAAAACTGTGTGGCATGACATCATCACTCGAGTGACACATCAGTACACACATCAAAGTCACTTTGCATTCAGTCAGCTGGACACACACATTGCAACACATGCCACTCAATGCTACAAGCTTGCACACTCATACCCAGTGACTCACCATTATGAGAAGAAGTTGCGTATGAGCTGACTCCGGATATCATCCTCCTCCTCATCACTTGCCTCATGACAAGCCCTGGATCCTCCATGGGTGGGTGTTGCTGCTCATCAGGATCAAGGATGAGTGGCACTGCCTTCTCAACTGCCATGTTGCGCAGCATGCAGCACACAATGAAGGTTTTGCACACCTTCTCCGGTGCATATGGGAGGGACCCGCCTGTCTTGTCAACGCACCGGAATCGGCTCTTCAGGAGGCCAAACGTCCTCTCAATCACTCACCTGGTCTGCCCGTGTGCATTGTTGTACCTGTGATCTGCAGCTGTTCTTGGGTTGCGGAGAGGGGTCATTAGCCATGGCATGTTGGGATATCCAGAGTCCCTTACATGGAAACATCATGTAAATAAGTGGGTCAGGAGATGCCGTTAGAGCCAAAGATACCGCAACACACAGGACCAACAGAGCATACCCACCAACAAGACATGCTTGTTCGTTGTGCAGCCGCAGCATCATTTGTGGCACCCTGCTACGCCTCATGATGTAGGCATTGTGTGCTGATCCTGGAAATGTGCACAGTCATGGGAAATCAGCATGTTAGCAAGACACACCACAAGGGCATTTATTGAGTGGTAATGTTTACGGTTGCGATAGGCTTGCTCCTGTGGTGGTACCAAAGCCAAATGTGTGCCATCAATGGACCCAATGACATGGGGCATCCCTCCCAGGGCATAGAAATCACCCTTCACATCTGTTAACTCCTCAGGAGTAGGAAATTTGATGAATTCATCAAGGTGCTCCAACATAGCTGCCAAAACATCACGCAGGACACGGCTGAACATTGTCTGTGACATCCCACCAACATCAGCTATGGTCAATTGAAATGTACCTGTGGCAAAAAAATGTAGGGCTGCCTTCACCTTCATCTTTGGGGTCAGCGCAGTAGGATACCTGTGTCGCGGTTGGAGGTGTGGTGCCAGCCTGTCGGTTAAGTCCTCAATCAACTGTTGAGTGAATCTGTAACGTCGGATGCAGGCACGTTCCCTCATGGCAGTCAAGTCTGGCATTGTTCTTGGGATGCCCTGCAAGACATTGTTAGGAATCATGAAGATTGAGAGTCTGCCAACATCAATGTCAATGAACATAGCACATGCTAAACTGCTACTACACATCAGGTAACTATGGAGTCTGGTGTGTGCAATACATCCAGGTCACATATGCCAGCTTGCTGGCACGCCTACGAAAAGCCAGATACACCTGTTGATTGTCAAGTCTACATGACATGCCCTGAAATGAGCTAGGGGCAAGTCTGAGTGAACAGCCAGAGATATCACCGGAGTGACACACATCCACATAGCTGCATTGGAAGGATGTCATCTCATCCAGACAGTTGACTGCAAGGCACACGCACAGGTCACATGGAATGTCAAATGTACATATGACACACATTGCGATGAAGGGGTACACGTGACAACAATTAAACACAGCCATTGAGACGATGCAGACATGTATGCCTGGGAAAATATGATGTCCGATGCACACAGACCCTACAGCCGTGGGAATCCACATGTGGCATGGTGTGCGTAGATGTGTGCCATGCCCATCTCCACACAGACCCATGTTGGATGCACCAACAGCAGATGCAGTTGACGGAACACTAACAGCAAGCTCATGGGAACACATGACACACACCTGACATAGTCACATAGGGGCACGCTGATCGTGACATGTCAGTTGAGAGAGTGTCCCTGTCCATGGCCTCAGGAGACAGGTGCGGGTGTTGATGACTGTGCCATCCCACTGCTGCTGTGTATGACACAGTTGGACTACAGACACACATGTGGCAAGTGTCAAGGTGATGTGTGCCACATAGTGCCCCATCACACATGACATGTGTACACAGGTCATCACACATCAATTGTGCAACTAGATGAGATGACGTGCAATATCACTGGCTGACACACCTAGGGCCCGCACTTGAAAGTATGCAATGATAAGTACTTGATGGACATCCTTGTGTGACTCGTAGCCCTCCATTCCTGGCATGTGTACACCTGTATTACCATTGTAAGCGTGTGAAATGCACCGTACACCGGCAACATTCGCGTGTGTATGCTTCGTTTCACTATTGTACTTGTGCCGTAGGGGGTACGTGTGAAACGCACCGTACACCCGCAATCATCGCGTGTGTACGCTTCGTTTCACCATTGTACTTGTGCCTTAGGGGTACGTGTGAAACGCACAGTACACCCGCAATCCTCGTGTGTGTACGCTTCGTTTCACTATTGTACTTGTGCCATAGGGGTACGTGTGAAATGCAATGTACACCCGCAATCATCGCGTGTGTACGCCTCGTTTCACTATTGTACTTGTGCCGTAGGGATACGTGTGAAACGCACCGTACACCCGCAATCATCGCGTGTGTACGCTTCGTTTCACTATTGTACTTGTGCCGTAGGGGTACGTGTGAAACGCTCTGTACCTGTGTGTGGATTTCAAAATTACATAGGGGACACATAGGGGACACATAAGGGACAAGTATTAGGCCCTAAATGCATGCTGGTTGTCATGGATACTGAGTTTTCAGTTGAAATGTGTCCATCAGGTGTCCTGGAACAGTCAGTTGGCCACAAAATACAATGTTGCAATGTGGTTGTTGACTTGACATGATGCTCAAAATTTGAACGATGCGAATGCGTGTCATAGGTGTATGTTTAAAGGGATTGGAGTAAACGTACGATGCAAATGTGTCTGACCAATCACCATGTACTCCTCAAAATGAATGCCCCTCAGCAAGACAGATATAAGGCAGCCAGAACCCATGAGAGGGCACTTGCCTGCACAACTTTCGAGTCGACCACACTGCTGCTGTCTCTGCTTCCTCTAGACCATGTCACGTACTGTGGAGAGGGCCCAGCCATTCACCCTGCAGGAGAATGCGGCGTTGCTGGCCTGCCTCCTCCCACAGTACACCAAGCTGTATGGGATAACAGGGGAGCAGGTGAGTGCTGACTCCACTACCTTTGCCTATGCACCTGTTGTGTGACTGTCAATATTGTGTCCAGGTGGGACAGACATGCAATGTTGTTTAGAGTGGGTTCTGGGGGGGGACATGCTGATGTCTCTCATACAGAGCATGATGTATTTTCGGTGTGCACTCCTCACTTGCATTGTGCTTACTGTGACTTTCACTGCATAGTGCATGACACATTCATCCTGGAAAATCGTTGGTGGCTTTTTTTCTATTGTCCTGAGGTGATTCGGTGGTCCCCCGGTGTGACAGGTGACTGTACCCACAGATGTGTATGAGTTGAGTGGACACGTGGTGAGAGTGTCCAAATGATGTGTACGACCTCATGGACATTGATGTGTGTGAATGTTCCTTGTAATGTGGGTGAGTGTCTATGTGAAGTGTTGCACCACAGCTGCATGGAGGAGGCAACAGATCTACCCATCTGATGTGACAAGTAAGCCGTGCTGTGTGTCTGACTTGCAGAGCTAGCACGTGAATGATGCAATTCCTGTCAGCATCCTATGCCCTGTTCAACATTTAAAAGATGTTCAAATGTGTGTCTCTGGGACATGGAGCAGGTGTATTGATGTTGTGTCGCTTTGTCATCCTGACAGGTAACTGCCTACGAGAAGGGGGAGATCTGGAGGGACATCGTCAGGGCCGTGAGATCTGTGGGGGAGCGTAGTCGGAGCCTGCCACAGGTCCGCAAAAGGTGGCAGGACATCCGGTGCTGGACACGGCGGATCGCCCATTTCCAGCTGGGGATCGACACTCCTTGCCCCCACGGCGGGCGCCGATGCCTGACCCCCCACATGAGCCGTGTCCTGGCGGTGGTATTCCCTGACCTCGTTAGGCAGTTACAGGAGAGACTGCTACAACAAGGGGGTAGGTACATGGCTGTTTGTTGTGTTATGTGTCGCCAGCTTTTGGAAGTGCTCTGTAGCCTGGATACACTCCCAGAGTGTATATGTGCAGTGCATTTTCTGTTCCCCAATGTCACCTGGTGCTCTTTTTCATCCCTTTCCCTCCTTGACATGTGTCCCCTGGTCTGTGTGTAATCACATTTGCACATGGTCATCTAAGGTTCCAGTAAATCTAAGTGCACATTGCTTTCTGCATCATGTGGGAGGGTGGTCTGTGACTGTGTTGGTACCTTGCCTGTGCCATGACCTGTTCACTATGTTGGGGGTCCATATTTGTTGGCACTGATGATGATTCTCAACATAGGAGTGTGAGCTTTCAACTGAACACCCTTGCAGCATGCATGACCAATGTTGTGGCCTCAGACATGATGTGCATGAGTGTGAGATATGCATAGTGCCATGACGGTTGCTCATGGTACAGTCAGCTCATTCCAGGAACACGGAGCAGTGTGCCCACTACAGTCCCCTGAGACACCCTGACCGCCTAATCATGTGTGTCATCCAACACTGTGCACATTCTCTGTGGGTTCAGCTTAGGTCTGCCTCTGTGGCATTGGTCCCTGGCCCAGTTTGTATTTTTCTAATGTGTGCTACATGTGTCCACTGGACAGGGATACACCATTTTGCTTGTGCATACTCACACTGGGCAGTGCCTGTGTGGCTATTCACAAAAATATGTTGCTGGTTGTTTGTCACAAATATGTGTTGCCAGCCCCAGGAGGTGATGTTGTGTAAATCTAGCAATTTTTGCTGCACAGTTTTTGTTACCCTGAATAAGAGGTGTCACTTCTTGATCTGTATCAATCACATTGACTGAGGTATGAGTGGTTGTGCGGGAGAGGCCTACATGGGCACCCCTGATTTTTCCTTGCCAGGTCTGACCTGTGTGTGAGAATTGGCTGTACACAGAATCACCGTGCAGTGCCCCTGTGATGCTGGCCAGTGCTTAATGTTCGTGCTTTGCAGCCTGTGTCATATTTTCAAAAACATGATTCCTGCTTATAAATTTTTGGCTCCTGTGTGTGGTTCAGATGCAACGCAGTTTGGACTTTGTGTGCTGACATCTGTGTGGACATTCTGGCTTGCCATGAGGGTGTCTCCACAGTATAGCTATGCTTTTTAACAACCCAATTGCAGGCCCAGTAGCTTATGCATTGTCCTGGGTGTGGACATTCATGCCACTCCAGATGACAGGCAGTAGGTCATATGTGTAGCCAACTGTGTAATCAGGTGACGGACGGCCATGTGACAACTGACATAATTCAAGTTGTTACTCTAAAAAAATTGTACCTTGGCACTCACAGCACTTGTCAACAGTTCTTCATGTTTTAAATGTGGTAATTTGATGATTTGTGTTAAGAACACTGATGTGCCTGCATGAAAGATGTCTCCCAAGGAAGTGCACACCAAACGACATTTCCACTTTCATGGAACACGCTGGCACCTTTGCAAAGAAGCCACTGTTAGAATTAAATGGTGTTGCAGATTCTCCATATACATGTTCCCACAGTGGTATTGATTTTGTGAGACTCCTTTGTTGTTGGTGATACAAACTAACAAGTCTCAAGACATCAAGACCTCCGTGGGCCCATGTATATGTACTTTCTGCAACACCATTCATTTCTAACAGTGGCTTCTTAGAAAAGGTGCCAGCTTCTTCAATGACAGTGTAAATGTAGTTGTGTGTGCACTGCCTTGTGAGACATATTTCATGCAGGCACATGAGTGTTCTTTTCACGAAATGGCGAATTGGCACATTCAAAACATGTCGATTGTGTAAAGTATTGTGAGTCCCAAGGTAACAACATTTTTTCGTTTTGTGTTCCAAAGTACTTACAGGTCTCTGAGTGTGGTGACACCTTGAGTATTGAGGTGTGTCAGTTTACGTTGGGTGCACCACTACTGCTTCGTTCAGGGTAAACAAGAGGTGGCATGACTTCATTGTATTGCTGTGCTCACCGGTTCACAGACACTAGCTTCTCAGTGTATTTCTCATTCAAGTAGTGGCCTGGTGTGTTCTTTTTTTCCTTGTGTCCAAGTGGCATAGTGGGTCTACCAAATGGTCAGTACAGTGCGGAGTAATCTAGCTGTTACTCATGATGCATTGCCTGATATGCACTGTGACCAATTGTTTTTGTGCTCATGTGTCAGATGCATACAGGTGACTGATGCATTTCGGTTTCTTCTCCTTTCCCACAGCATCATCATCCGCAACGGAGGGAGACACCTGCACGGACCTGGAGGAGGGACCCAGCGACAGTGCCACCAGTACTGTAGAGTCAGGAGGATCCAGTGGCACGGAGGGTGAGGGGAGTCAGTCAGAGGACCTGTCTGAACACGATACCAGCTATGACGCCGACGGGTCCGACGCTGACCTCCTGGAGGAGGCGGAGGCTGCAACACCACCTGGCAGCATCCCCACAACTGTCCCCGCCTCCTCCGTTACCATCTCCGCCCTCCCAGTTGCTCCCGTCCCTTCTGTCCGTGCAGAGGCCCACCATGTCTCCTTCGGCCCAGGCACCGCACCCCCTGCCCCTGTCACCCCTGCTGCCCTCAGTAAAGAGTCTGTGGACATACTGCGGCAGTTGCAAGTTGGGCAGGCATCGGTGCTGAATGTCCTCCATGGACACACTAAACTGCTCACACTGATGGTGTCGTTCATGAAGGGCATGTCAGCAACGATGTCTGACCAACGCAGGATTCTGCGGTCCATGGAATCTTCCCTGACGACAGCAGTTAGTCTCCTGCAGCGCTCCACCCCACCACCCCAGACCCATCCACACTTCCCTCTCCCATGCCTGTCCAACGCACACACAGACAGTCACGGGCACACACCCCACCAGACACAGCCAGCACACCCCCAAGTAAGGCAAAGCGCACACCTCCTGGCACGCACACTCAGGGGGATGTAGGCACACCCACAGGGTCTGGGGACAGACAACATACATGCAGCCACAGTCGCAGTCCGCAGTCCACACAACCCTGTTCCTCCAAAACCACTCCCCTTGGCTCCCCTGCCAAACTCTCACCCAAGAATATCTTTATGGGTGAGCTGGACCTCACCCCCACTGAGCGACCACACCACAAGCGGGTGAGGAAGTCCCCGGGCACGGGAGTTGAGTCCCCCACCATGTCGACCTCCTCCCCCAAGAGCGCTGCACCCCATCCCTCACCCACCACACCCTCTGTTGACCCTGGGGAATCCTCAGGTGCAGGGGTTCGGATGGAGGTACTGGCAGCGGTGTGCAGCGCCGAGCTCACCTCCACCTTCGGCGCTGCCCCACCCCCTGTGGTGGAGACATCCCCCCCTGCACCCACCACACCTACCCTTCCCCCTCCTGTCCCTGCGGTGCCTGGTACTGCCACAGATGATGCCCCCCCCCGGTCGACAAACCTTGAGGTTCCTTTGTGCAGGCAAGCTAGGGGTAGATGCGGTCCCCTGCGTACCCCCTTGGACTTGAAATATGGACTGGCCATTGGCCTCTGTACATAGTCTATTTTTCGTTGGTTTTTTTTTGTGCTGAATAAAGCCTTTATTTTTACTTTCAACACTATTGCATTTCAGGTACTTGATATGGGTGCGGAGGCTCCTGGAGTTGGTGTTCTGGTAATGTGTTAGGGTTCTGATAAATGTTTTTGTAGGATGGTCATGAGGTGGACCATGGTATCTGTGTGCCATCACAATGTCTCTGCAAAGAATCATTGGTAGTGTGTGTTAATTTTGTTTAGAGACATTGTCCCAAGGAGTGTTCCTTCCTCTGTGGCACCTGACATCTTCCCTGCAAACAGTTGCACAATTGTTGTGCTGACCTGTGTCAACATTTCCTTTGTTGGTGACGGATCCCTTCAACAATGGCCATGCCTGCTCACCGATGTCTCCTGCTGAATCGTCTGTGCCATCCTTGCTAGTCACTGTACTTGTGTTTTGAGTATGTCGAAATGCCTTCATGGACAAATTCCCCCTTTTCAGCACTATGCATGTGTGTAATCACAGCCTACCACACAAATGGTACTTGTTATGCAGGGTATTTGGGCACCTGACTGACAATTGTGGGCATTGTATCTAGGGGAATTCCACCCACTTCCTTCCATGAGAGACAACATCTTGGTGGCTGGACCAGCACCTGGACATTCCTATCAGTCCTGGGATGTGCGTGACAGTGTGTGTTCCCTTTGGCTATCTTAGTTTTGTAGGCAGTTACATGACTATACAGTCTTGTGGCATGATATCAGGGTGTGTATTGTGCTGCATCCACCATGGGTGGGTATGCATGTGTTATATGTCCTCACACCCACATGTGGTGTGTCATGCAGTGTGTGAAATACATCCATCCTCCTGGGAGTGGGACACTGCTGTCAGTGATGTGTTGTTATAGCACTATCATCATAGTCCAAAGTAGGGATGCGTCCATACCACCATGTAGGTGTGGTCATCTGATAATAATGTACACCCCCCATATCTCTGTCCACTGCTGGGAGTCCTCTGCACCCACCCCCATGTCTCTGTCCACTGCTGGGAGTCCTGTGCACCCATCCCCATGTCTCTGTCCACTGCTGGGAGTCTTATGCACCCACCCCCATATGTCTGGACACTGCTGGTATTCATCTGCACCCACCCCCATGTCTCTGTCCACTGCTGGGAGTCCTCTGCACCCACCCCCATGTCTCTGTCCACTGCTGGGAGTCCTCTGCACCCACCCCCATGTCTCTGGCCACTGCTGGGAGTCCTGTGCACCCACCCCCATATGTCTGGACACTGCTGGTATTCATCTGCACACACACCTCATATTGCAGGCCACTGCTGGGAGTCCTCTGCACCCACCCCATGTCTCTGTCCACTGCTGGGAGTCCTGTGCACCCACCCCCATATGTCTGGACACTGCTGGTATTCATCTGCACACACACCTCATATTGCAGGCCACTGCTGGGAGTCCTCTGCACCCACCCCCATGTCTCTGTCCACTGCTGGGAGTCCTGTGCACCCACCACAATATGTCTGGACACTGATAGTATTCATCTGCACACACACATCATATTGCAGGCCACTGCTGGGAGTCCTGTGCACCCACCCCCATATCTCTGTCCACTGCTGGTATTCATCTGCACACACACCTCATATTGCAGGCCACTGCTGGGAGTCCTGTGCACCCACCCCCATATCTCTGTCCACTGCTGGTATTCATCTGCACATACACCTCATATTGCAGGCCACTGCTGGGAGTCCTCTGCACCCACCCCCATGTCTCTGTCCACTGCTGGTATTAATCTGCACCCACCCCTATATGTGTGGCCACTGCTGGTATTGATCTGCAGCCACCCCCATATGGCTGGCCATTGCTGGGAATCCTCTGCACCCACCCACCCACCCACCCCCTTGGAGCAGTACACTGCTGGCCTGGACCTACACACACACCAATATGAAGGTAACATGCAGGGCCAGTCCGTAAGCCCACATTCCTGACATGTGTGCGCCTGTTATCCCAAATGTACTGGTGCCATAGGGGTACGTGTGAAACGCACTGTACCCACGCATTCATTGCGTGTGTACTGTCCGTATCACTGTTCTACTGGTGCCGTAGGGGTACGTGTGCAACGCACCGTACCCACGCATTCATTGCGTGTGTACGGTCCGTATCACTGTTCTACTGGTGCCGTAGGAGTACGTGTGCAACGCACCGTATCCACGCATTCATTGCGTGTGTACGGTCGGTATCACTGTTCTACTGGTGCCGTAGGGGTACATGTGCCACGCACCGTACCCATGCATTCATTGCGTGTGTACGGTCCGTATCACTGTTCTACTGGTACTGTAGGAGTACGTGTGCAGCGCACCGTACCCACGCATTCATTGCGTGTGTATGGTCTGTATCACTGTTCTACTGGTGCCGTAGGGGTACGTGTGCCACGCACCGTACCCACGTATTCATTGCATGTGTACGGTCCGTATCACTGTTCTACTGGTGCCATAGGAGTACGTGTGCAACGCACAGTACCCACGCATTCATTGCGTGTGTACGGTCCATATCACTGTTCTACTGGTGCCGTAGGGGTAAGTGTGCCACGCACCATACCCACGCATTCATTGCGTGTGTACGGTCCGTATCACTGTTCTACTGGTGCCGTAGGAGTACATGTGCGACGCACCATACCCATGCATTCATTGCGTGTGTATGGTCCGTATCACTGTTCTACTGGGGCCGTAGGGGTACGTGTGAAACACACCGTACCCACGCATTCATTGCGTGTGTGCGGTCCGTATCACTGTTCTACTGGTGCCGTAGGAGTATGTGTGCAACGCACCGTACTCACGCATTCATTGCGTGTGTACGGTCTGTATCACTGTTCTACTGGTGCCGTAGGGGTACGTGTGCAACGCACCGTACACGTCCACTTCCGTTGTTGCGGTACGCAGGGGTTGCTGGTCACCTCCCCCAAGTGACCAGACCCTGGTGGTAATGTATGGGCTCCATATTATAGGTTTTACTTTGGGTATGGGGTATGTTTCCTGCCCCTCACTCCCCCCTGGCCCCCTGGCACCTTCTGCGGCGTGTGCGTCGGGTCCGGTGCACTAGGTCGTAGGCTAGGAGGACCGGGATGACACGTACGATGGGGTTCATGGCGTGTATGTCACGTACCGGGGCTCCGTTGCGTAGCGGTTCGCGTCGGACTCTGCTTTTCCGGCTGTGTTTGGCTCCCGTAAAAAAAGAGCCGTACAGAGTGACGTAGGGACGAATTGTACTTGCTGGGCCGGAAACCGCTGCTTGAATGCGTCCGGACGTCGCGTACAAGCTGTTCCGGATCAGAATCGTTGTTTTTTTTGACCCATACGGTCTTTTGTACGAAACGTACGGAAATAGGCTTTCTGTACGAATCGTACTTCCTAGGTTGTACGGAAAGTTTACCGGGTACGAGTCGTATGGAGAAAACGCTCCGTACAACGATTCGTACAGCCTTTTCCCAGGATTGGAATCGGCCCCAGAATAATCAAATAAAATAATTATTTAATAATATTATTAAGTAAATATATATATATATATATGTTTAATTTTTTATATTACATTTATTATTGATCATTTTTAACGTTTTAAAAATAGTTCCAACTATGTGGCCGATTAGGATGTCGGGCGGACACCCTAGCGGCGGTCCCGCACCTGCAATTAGGAAGCCACCGTGGCGGTGGCATCCTCTATTCCCAGCATTGTGGTGGGCGGTGCTCACAGCACCGCCCGCCACAATGCTGGGAATGCACTGTGTACATTGTCATGCACAAGGTGACAGGAACCGCGCGGTGCCTGCCATCTTGTCCATGACAATGTAGGGGGGTACCATAGGTACCCCCATGTGCACCCCCCACCCACCCAATACCCTGGGGGCCCGACAGCAGAATCCGCATGCCTTTCCGTGGCATCGCCGCCACAGAAATGCTGCTTCCTGCACCCATGCTAATATGGATGGTGGTGTCTAGCGGACACCGCCACCATATCTAGTCCCTTTTCCACCCGATTGACTGGTCGACCGGCGGAAAACTGGCGCATGGCCTTTCCATCCGCCGGAGTCCCCCCTGCATACTAATATGGTGGAGGGGAAATGGGTGGCGGGCGGAGGGAAATGTACGGCGGATCGCCACCGCCATGCGGGCAGTGGCAATCCGCCCTACATCGTAATCAGCCCCTATGTTTTTATTAGTCATATTTATTATTTAATTAATTATATATTATTTTTAAGACATTTAAAAATACGATATTTTAAATAACGATATTTTAAACAACGATATTTTGGTATCGCCATTTTTGTGCTTACCTTTGAAGAGATGGAATGTCGATATTCTGTCCATCGATATTCTGTACTCAATATTCTTGTAGGTCGATATTCGGTCCGTTGGTATTTTGTCAGTGATCCCTGCTCTACAACACCTTGTAGAATGGAACCAGAACTCACCTGCTGTATTATTCTTGCAAAGCACCTACTTTACCATCAACGCAAACAACGGTGGTATACTGCACCCGGGATAAAACCCATCTTTTCTGCATAAGCTGCTCAATGAGAAGAGGTATTCTAAGGCTAGTGCTGCAGATTTTGGAAATGCAGAACCAGGTTTGAGTCTCCGCGTCTACTCAACATTCTGTGATTCTAGAGAGATCACTTAATCCCCGCAGCCTACAAAAAAAATCAATGTGCCCTTGTGTAACGTATCTGGTGCTCATATAAATTGCTCTAATAAGTTTGGGTCGAGTTTGTGCTATTTATAACTGCTATTTTTCTCCTTCTAAATCACTACAATTGTGATCATGTGGGACTTTAACTTATGGGCAGGCTCGGAGTGGCCTATTGGGCAATCGGGCTGTGCTAGA
This sequence comes from Triturus cristatus, assembly GCF_964204655.1. Taxonomy (NCBI): domain Eukaryota; kingdom Metazoa; phylum Chordata; class Amphibia; order Caudata; family Salamandridae; genus Triturus; species Triturus cristatus. The sequence continues at coordinate 1,179,432,997 of NC_140590.1, forward strand.
ATGGCTGGTTTGACGGGTCAGGGTGTGGCCCTGTTTTATGGTCTGGTGAGACAGATTTTACTGTTGATTCCCTGGATCTTACCACAAACATTACCTGCAGCAACCACAGATGCATCCAGTCTTACATTGAAAAACGCCAAAGCAGAATGTCTTCTCCAGTCCGACCCTCCTTATGGGTGGATAATCCAGATGCCAGCCCTGCTAAGGCCTCCTCCACTGGAAGAAGTCCTTAACCTTCAGAGAGGGGGTTTGGGGTACAGGATGCACACTAGACTTCAATTTCTTCAACATCTTTTTCATTGGTGTTAACGCATTTCATACAAGTGGGCCAAGGCCCTGACGCTGACATTCAGCACCCAAAAGAAAAGAAAATGGATAAACGGACCCTTAGACTCCCCGTCCCTCCGAACATTTAAACTACCAGTTTCTAGGATTTGCCGCCAATCGGCGGTCGGCGACTTAGTGCCCCCGGGGCACCGGTCACCCCTCCCCACCACCTCCCATAGAGAGGGGGCGCCCCACTAGTCCTGCGGGCGGTTGTGGGCCTGAACAACCGGGGGCTTGCTAAGCGACGCTCCGCCCCGAGAGGGGGGGGCGTGAGTAGAAGTTACCAACGGCACGTGATCGTAGAAAGAATCACCTGGATGGCAGCAACGGCGGGCATCGCTCCCGCGCTGCCCGGCTCATCAGGCGGGCAGGCGACCCAGTTGGTTGCCTGCCCTTGGATCGCCCGTAAGATAACCCACCCATTACATATTCTGGAATTATGTAATAAACCTGCAGCATTGTTACCCAACACCAACTGTCTTGTGTGTGTCATTTGGGTAACCTACTATGGGGGAGGGGGGACAGCGGGGTGCCCCTGGGGGTACTATGCCGCTGACCGCGGCCCCCCGCAGGGGGCCGATCGGCGGTCGGCGCCTTAGTGCCCCCGGGGCACCGGTCACCCCTCCCCACCACCTCCCATAGAGAGGGGGCGGGGACGCCGACCGGAGCCCCCCTCCTTGGGCTGGCCGGAAGTGACGCGCAATGCGTGTCACTTCCGGGCCTTGGTGTGAGGGGGAGGCTATTTAGCCTTCCCCCACCCTCCTGGCGACCTCTTTGTCGGCCACCTCGCCATTTGATCGGTCGCAGTCTCCGGCATTATCGGTCGTCGTCCTCGCCGTCGCTGCAATCCCGGCCCCACCATCATCTTATGGTTCTCAGGAACAACGGTGAGTCTTGCTCTACCCACCCCGCCCCGGCCCTGTCCATGGGCAGTGCCAGGGCGACGGGGCCCTGTGGCTCGGATGGCCACGGGCGGGGGGGGGGGCGCAAGTTGGGCCATGGTGGCTCGATAGGACGCTGCGTCATGTCGTAATGAGCTTTAGTGGCAGTTGAGCAGGGACGTGTGGCGCGATTAAGGGGGCCCTGGGGGCGCACGGGAAAGGGCGCGAAATTTGTGGCGTGATTTGAATGTGGGAGCTTCAAAGCCACGGGGGCTTGCAGGTTATGGAAGGAATGGAACTCTTGCCAGCCGGGGCCATCCCTTCATCCCACCCCCGCCACATCGATCTGGGCTTCGGGGGGTTTCGCGGGCTCGGTCTAAACTATCCCCTGCCCAAACGTCGCCGCAGCGTGGTCGGGCACACACTAAATCAATTGTGTGTCCGTCGGCCTTTCGTCCCCTGGGGTGTATTTCTCATTGGCGGCGGACTTCGCGCAAGTAAGTGTAGATGGGAGCGGCCGGCCAATAAGCCGCACACCTGGCGCCCGGTGGGAGCCGTTGGGAGCGTGCGTGGGTCCTCAGCCCCACCCCCCCCCACCAGCACTACGAGGTAGGGAGCTGCCTGGGTTCCCGCTGATCGCGGGCAGTGTAAACCCGTGGCGCTCCCGGGATCAGTCGCCCCCCCCTCCGGTGGCTACGATGCAGTGAGGGCGGGGGGGGGCATGCATTGGGCTGCGAGTGCGTTGTCGTGATGGTGCTGAGGGGAACGGGGCCAAGTGGTAGGCGGTGTAACCTGCGAGCGGGATGAGGGTTTGGAGGAATCAGGTTCCGGCCCGCGAGGTCGCGTCCGCATTCGCGGGTGCAGAGCTCGCGTGATCTGGGACATTCGAGCAATCTGGGACAGTCCAGCATGTAATATTGTGCTAAGCTCCCCGTACCTGGTTGTGTAATGTAAATACGGTGCTCATGTAAAGCGCTCCAATACCTATGGGTCGATTTTGCGCTATATAATATGCAACATGCATTGGCTGGCTGCCTAAATGGGCAGATGCTGATGCAGGGATTGCATTGTTCACAAGAATTTTGCGCCAATACCTTTGGGTCGAGTTTGCGCTATATAAATATGCAAGCTGTAATTGCGGGCTGCCTAGAATGCAGATACATGATACATGTGTATGCATTGTCCACAAGATTTCGCTCGTGCCCATATACGCGCGCATTAGGCGATTCCGGACATTACGACACCCCCCTGCACCTCAATGTGAATTTGGCACGGCGCTCGTGTCCGGTGCTCCAATACGTTAGCATGCATTAATGTTTTAGGGAACTTCGACGTTCCCCGCGCATGTATGTGTGGTACGTTGTGCGTGTCCAGCGCTCCAATACTTGCGCGCTCACCTGAACTGAGTCAGGTGGAATCGGTGCTCGCGTCCGGTGCTCAGTTACCGTGGCGCGCAGTGGCGCTATGGACAGATGCTTCTAAATAAGGTGCTCATGTAAAGCGCTCCAATACCTTCGGGTCGAGTTCGCGCTATATAATTATGCAACATGTATTTGCTGGATTCCTATAAGGCAGATACATGATACAAGTACATGCATTGTTCACATTACGCGATTACGGGCATTACTGAACCCCCCGCACCTCAATGGATAATCTGGTGCGGTGCTCGCGTGATCTGGTACGGGGAGCGTTTAATATGGTACGAATCTCTTAAGCACCCCCTGCTTGAAGGTGTAATGTAAATACGGTGCTCATGTAAAGCGCTCCAATACCTTTCGGTCGAGTTCGCGCTATATAAATATGCAACATGTAATTGCTGGCTTCCTATAAGGCAGATACATGATACAAGTACATGCATTGTTCACATTACGCGATTACGGGCATTACTAACCCCCCCGACCTTAATGGTTAATCTGGTGCGGCGCTCGCGGGAGCTGGCACAGGGAGTGTGTTATATGGCACGAATTTCGTAAGCTCCCCGTGCCTGCAGGTGTAACGTAATACGGTGCTCATGTAAAGCGCTCCAATACCTTTGGCGTCGAGTTTGCGCTATATAAATATGCAACATGTATTTGCTGGCTTCCTATAAGGCAGATACTTGATACAAGTGCAGGCATTGTTCACAAGATTTTGCTCCAATAACCTCGGGTCGAGTTCACGCTAGATAATTATGCAACACGTATTGGCTGGCTTCCTATAATGTATGTATTATTCACAAGAATTTGCTCGTGCCCACGTTCGCGCGCATTATGTGATTCCGGACATTACGACACCCCCTGCACCTGAATGGGTTATTTGGTCGGTGCTCGTGTCCGGCGCTCTATACTTTCGCGCGCATTACGGTTTTAAGGAATTTCGACATTCCACGCGCATGAATGTGGGACACGTGGCTCGTGTCCGGCGCTCCAATACATGCGCGCTCATTACGTGATCCCGGGCATGACTACATCTCCCGCACCTGAACTGATTAATGTGGTACGGTGCTCGTGTCCGGTGCTCAGTTACTTTGGCGCGCAGTTGCGCTATGGACAGATGCTTCTTCCCCCCAAACCGGTGTCTCAAGAAGGCATCGCCTGTGTGCGCACACGGGTTCCTGAGGGTCGCGGACCTGGCGGCTCATGATCTCACTCCCGTGCCCGAATATGTGTGTAAATATGGTGCTCATGCACAGCGCTGCTATACCTTCGGGTCGATTGACTAACGCGGCACGGTTGACTAACATTAATGCATAGATGAGCATGTCTAGTTAACAGCATAGTCCTAACGTAGAACGGTCATTGCCATGTTAGTAAACAGCTAAACACGGGCGCCGCCGACAGTCTAAAAGAGGTATTCTTAAGCCTGCAACTCTGCCCCGCCAACATGCTTATGTAGGCCGCCTTCACCTGTCACCAATAGTGGCACAGATATGGGGGAAAACATACATATCTAACTGTAACCTAGCCACCCAGGCGGGTGCCTAGTCGGGGAGGGCCACGCAACCGAGATAGAATGGTAGTTATTATCTAATGCTAAGGGAAGCCTGGATTAAGCCACTAGATGGGTGTAGATATGGATGTAGCTCAGTGCCCCAATCGCATTGAACACGGGGACGCACTGACATAGTGGCAAAAGAATAAGTGGTCACCACATAGCTCTTCACTAGGGCCAAAATCACGGCACAAGGTTACCGGCGTGATTGACCAGGTGGTTGCGGATGCGCCGCTCGTGAGCGGATTGCAACCTGGCGCTGAGGACGGTCTGCCACGAGCCGGGGCGGCCGGTATATAGTAGAGATGACCCAACAGGCTTGGATTTATGCATTGGTTTAAATCCACTATCGCCAGCTGAATAAGTATACAGGGTTCCGTAGAACTGCCTGCGGTGGAAGCGCGCGCGTTGACCAATTTCTAGTTTTGCGCAGCCTGGTTCTCTAGGTACGTCTTGCCGTGATCAGCTCTAGGTCGGTGGTTGTGGGTCACTCGGCCTACAGCTGGCATTGCAGTACGCCTGCCTCGGGGGTGACTGGACGGGTTATTTGTCCCGTCACTTGAGGAGCGAGTCATTCAAGGATGTCTTCATAAAACTATTCTCACCGCGGTTAGTTCCGGGTTTTGGAGGGTACCTCTGTTGTGGAAATGTGGATTTTCCTGATCAGTTATGTCCCCTATCTTGGACCCCAACGGTTCTATGTGCATGTTACAAACACATGTATGTTCCCTCCAGTTCCAGTTTCGAAGACGCAAACACATGTGCGTCCACCATCAACATGTCCTCTGTCAGATCCGCCATCAATGGGCTGGATATTCGATTCCTAAGTATGAAAGGCCACCGACTTTATATGGCTAAGTTACTCCATTTTTACAGTTCAGGCAGAGTAGGCCCGATTCTGTCCTCAAAGCCTTTCCCTGCTCTCTGCCTCTGACAGCATCAGTTTGAGCCCGCATCTGTATCCATGAACTTTGTCCTACTTCCTGTGCAGCTAACGGTGCCTGCCTCGGCCAGTTTCGCCTGCCTGCCAAGAAGCTGTATTTCACCTTCGAATTATCTACTTTGCTCCTCAGCCGATGCATTCCTGTCTAGTAGTTTGGGTAAACATTTCCTTTAGCTCCCAAGCAAAGGGCTCGGCCTTTCTGTCCTCATGCAAGTAATTCATAGCCCTGTTGCCATGGAAAGTTTCTGCCTCTCGCATCTCATATAGACACTTAGACGCTTGTACACGCACACACAGTCAGTATAGAATAGATTCTGTCCGAGAGTCCTTCCTTGTGGATAACATAGTTCTTTAAACATAGGATGTTAGATATGATTTGGGATTAGGTTGACTTGACCCCCCAGACTTTTTGTCTCCACATGTAGAGCTAAATGTCAAGTCCCCTTCACCCCCTAGTTGCACGTCAATTACACGTCATGCTGCTGCGCGCGCATCTATGCCAAGTATTATCTTATAGATCCACCTATACATGACCTCATAACCAATCATGTTTCTTTTTACTCCTTATTACGCCCATTTTCGGTTACGCACTAACAGTATCGTTTCTCTTATCAATTGTTACGCCTTCTACATTTGTTCCATTGTAATGTATGTTCTATAAAAGCAATTTCCTGTCAATAAAATATTGTACTTCACTTCCTGAACCCCTGTGGTGACGGAACCTGAAGGCCGCGACTCGAGTCGGCCATTTTGGAATAAAGCCCATTCAGAAACCTCTTATACCACGGATTCTGCCTCTTATTATTCTGAGCTATTTTATTTAAGACTCCGTATGAAATTCAGTCCAGGTAAAAGAATATTTACCACAGAATGGCGCCCGAACAGGGACACTTTCTCATCTCACGCGCCGGCGGTGCGTTGCAGGCCCGGTCTCCTGCCACAGCTGGACGGACCATAACGCGTACCAGCAGGATTTCCTGTAGCTCCCTCCGGTCAAGCGGGGGCGACTGAGGCTGCGATCAACCCAGACGAGGCGGTGAGAAGTGCGAAGTATCCCGACCAGAGCCTAGCTGAGAGAGCAAGATCCGAGGTATACAGAGGCCCACCAGGTTTTCGAAGTCCCGATGTCCAGAGGGTCCGATGTCCGCAGTCATCGAGTCCAGTCCATTCTCCGAGGCCTTCCGTTTCAAGGGGCTACCCGGTGAGTACCATCGCCGGGGAGGCGTGTTGACGCGCACATAGGTTGTGCCGGTCAAGACGGATTTGGGTACACAAATCCGGTCTGCACTGTTTAGCAGTGTATATGTACTGTTTAGCAGTATATCAAGTATTCCGAGGTATCTAGTTATTGTCAAGAATTCTGCTTGGTGATTAGTTATGCAGACGATCATCATTGCTGCTTATTTTAAAGGTTAAAAAATGTTTAATGTTTAATGTTTAATGTGTTAAACGTCTTGCATATTGTGGTATGAATGGTTGTTCATTAGTGTGCTTTTGTATTAAGTGTGTTCAAAATTAAGTATCGGATCAGTTGTCAATATGCCGCTCTTTTCGAAATTAAGACAGATCACTACTAGGAAAGGGGTACTTGAAGAAGCCGTCCCTATTCCTCCTAGGGATACTCCAGGGCACTTCATGTATCACAAACATGGCTTAGACGCTATATTATTTCTTGATTTATGGGTAGATTACACCAAGGGATTGCCAGAAAGTCAAAGGTGGCCCGCAGCGGGAACCTGGGATGCAGAGTGCATCATGAAAGTCGAGGAAGAATTATGGAAAAGAAAAGTCAGACAGTCACAGAAAGACGCTGTTGAGTTATGGCGTAAAGAATCTCATAGACGTACAGAAAAAGCACGTAGACAGGAAGAGAAGAGTAAAGAAAGTTCAAATAAAGTTCAAGAAAATCTATTAATTGAGGAAGGTATCCGAGTGAAATCAGAACAAGTAGATAGACAAAGAAATGCCCTTATGAATGGTATGTATCCCCTTCTAGCCGAAGGATTACCTAAGGCTGCTCCAGAGATACCGAAAGACTTGCCACCCCCATTATTTCCAATTAAGGTACATCCTAAGGGGCACCCTAGAACAGCAGAAGATGTTTTTCTTTCCTCATATTTAGATGACGTAGCTCCTGAGTATGCTAATTCCGCCCCACATAGACCGCATACCAGGGAGATCCAACGCCAAGATCCAGCACTCGTATCCCTACAGCAACAAGTCGAGTCACAAGTTCCGGCAAGCACATCTGTTTCCGCATCTGTCCCTACAGGTACTTCCATGGCTGTGTCCACACCTATAGTTGCTGTGTCACGTTCGACGAATCCATTCACACCCGACGCCCCAGATGGGGCCACGGGAGGTGCTAGCAATACTTTTACGCCACCTAGAATAAATAAACTTGTTTTTCAAGAGTCAGCGCATTCACGTACACCCAAATTCGTAAGTGAACGTGCGCTTAAGGAACTTCTTATAGATTGTAGATATGACCCGGTGGTCGGTAAAGAGGACGAAATGGTCCTGGCATCATTACGTATCAGACGAGCCGCAGGGTATTTAGCGAAGTTACCAGGAATGACTGCGCATCTAGATAAAATATATCATTTTGTTCAAACAGGGCGAGATCCAGAATGTATTAATAGAGCTATGGAATTCCAGAAAGTAGAGATACAGGGGGAACTGTTACGTTTCCTCATAAACTGTGTGATCAGAAATCAAGACCGACCGGGGGTAAACCCGGATGCAATGCATATTCTTACAAGATGGAGCCAGAATATATCAGAAGGGAGACACGATAAGCAAAATTGTATAATAGCCATGTGCCGAAAGATCCGTAAAGAAATAGAACGTATTCATGAAGAAAGATTGGAAACAGACGAGTTCGAGCAAGATGAAGTGTCCGAATCAGGGGATTCCGTAAGACAGTCAGACACCATAGCCTATGTAGGTAGAGGAAGATCCTGTAATAATACTAGATGTTTTTCTGATCCAATACACTCTGTATGTCCAAATAATAACAGAACGTATCCGACGCCTATAATAAATCTGAAGTCTCCTGAACATTTGTTTCAAGCCGCAGATAAAATACTCCGAGAACGAAGGGGTTACCACCTCCTCGATTCCATGGATGAGCAAGAATTAGCCAGATCAGCCGTCCACTGGATTGACAGTCCTGGAAAATACGGTGATGAGACCGTAGCACGCACGTTTTTAAACCTCAGTCCAGATGAACAACGTTTAGCTGGAATCTATATGATTCAGCAACTCCTTATATTATATAAGAGCCAACATGCTGATCCTGGTCCTTTACCTGATATATTAACTGAACTACTCACGAATAAATGGAGAGGTTCTAGTAACAAGTTAATTAAAGAAATATTAGTGTCACGTAAACAGTACGTCCTTTTTGTAAGCCCAGATCCTTTCTCGCTGCCCAGCGAGGAAAGAATGCCGTATTACATGGATAGACAAAATCCCTTACGAGAAGTGCACCCAATAAAAGGCGAAGACAATCAGTTTCACCGTGTATTTGTATACACACCCATAACAAAAATTGAATTGTTAGAAATGAAGAAAGTAGTACCCAGTCATGACAAAGACCCAGCGGGTTTTCACCGAGAAATTAAAGACATGTTACTGATGGGAGAGTATACATATCCTGATATTATGACGATATTAAAGGTGCTAATGCCTGCTGGCATTTATGAAAAGCTGAAAGAAAAAGAGTGGGAAGTGGGAGACCAAAAAATAGATTGGACAGCATTAGAAGCAGAGGAAAGGGCCCGAACTGCAGGTTCAGGGCTCGGGGATAAAGTTAAAGCATTACCAGGTTTACTAGAACAAGTACTGCCACGTTTATTAACTACGAAAAAGGAAGATTGGGGTGCAATCTCAGCCTGTAAACAAAAGCATGATGAAGACACAAGTGATTATTATGCCCGATTTGAAAAATGTTTTGGTGTAAATAGTGGTATAAAAGCAAGTAGTGAGTCGTATCCACATTTATTTGTGACAAAATTAGTGGAAAATGCATTGCCTCCAGTGAAGAATAGAATATTGAAATTCGAGAGTACCTGGCAAAGTAACACTCCGTCACAAATGCTACAAATGTTACAGTACCATCACAATAGAATTCGAGATGAACAAGAACACGAACAAAGACGTATGAAGGATACAAAAATGAAAATGCTAGTTTCCCAGACAGTACCAGCGGATGGTCACAAAAAGGGTGTGACACATTCCGGAGATTCAGCAGTTCCTGTAAAAGGAACATGCAATTACTGTAAACAACTAGGCCATTATGTACACGATTGTCAAGTCCTGAAGCGTAATATAGCTATAGGTATTGCAAAAGAAAGACCACGACCACTCAGACAAGATCAGAATGAACAAGGAGCTACGCAGCATGGACAGTCCATGCCAGCTCAGCAACAGTCTATGCCAGCCTCACAACAGGCCATACAGTTTGTGCCAGCTGCACCACCGTTGCCTGCTACTGCCACACAAACAACAACACGACAAATGTATCAGACTGCACAGTATGAATATCCTGAGTATCAACGTTACGCATGAACCAGCCTAGAGAGGGAAGTTGACTTACCCCTTATTGAGATTCCTGTAGATCAAGAAGGACCTTATGTACATAGTGAATTATTAGGTCAAGATAGAAAATTCTTACTCGATACAGGGGCAAGTCAAACAACCATAAAACGTAGTGAAGTTCCAGGGGCACCCCTCTCAGGCTCTCAGAATATCTCCCTTGGTTTTTCAGGAAAGCCTATTGTTAATGAGGTATCACAGCCACTTCCACTTACGATTGGTCCCTTGACACGAACTACTGATTTATTGCTTACCAAATCCTGTCCAGAAAACTTGTTAGGTATAAAGACATTGAAAGCCCTAGGGGCTATTATCTGTTGTTCTCCGGAAGGAGTAAGATTGTTTTTACGTGATTTTAAAGGTCATTATGTATCCAGAGACATGGATCCCCGATTACAGACTTTACCCGCACATCTATGGGCACAAGGCCCTACTGATGTTGGTTGCATGAACATTACACCATATCGAGTCACACTCAAGGCAGGAGTGGTGCTACCACGAATGCGACAATACAAGTTACCACCAGATGCTGTAGTGGCTTTACTACAAATCATTGACGAGCTAATTGCCCAAGGAGTAGTTGTAGAAACCGACTCCAATGTATGTAATTCCCCGATAATTCCGATTCTTAAACGAACTGATCCTACTGCTCCGCCAGTATATCGATTGGTTATTGATTTACGCGAATTAAACAAATGCATTGTGCCACAATTCCCTGTGGTCCCAGATATCTCGTCATTATTGACAGCTATTGATTCCGAAGCAACATTCTTTACAGTAATTGATCTCAAGAATGCCTTTTTCAGCGTCCCAATAGATCCGGAAAGTCAATATTTGTTCGGATTCAGTTTAAATGGGCGCAGTTTTAAATTCACACGCGCTCCTCAAGGATTTACAGAAAGTCCCAGCATCTATAGCCAAGCACTGAAACGAGAACTTGACAGTATACACATGCCAGTTAATACTGCACTGCTTCAATATGTCGATGATCTGCTGATCACCGCCCGAAGCGAACCCGAATGTGAAAAGGCTTCTCTGACAGTTTTACATTTTCTAGCCGACAAGGGGCACAAGGTGTCTCCTTCTAAGCTGCAATTCTGTGTCCAGCGAGTTATTTATCTTGGTCACTCGCTGTCCAAGGAGGGAAGGCAGCTTACACCAGATCGCATTCAGTTAATTGCTAACATGTCAATACCCAAGACACAAAAGGAGGTGCGGGCTTTCATAGGCCTCACTTCATATTGTAGGCAGTGGATCCCTCAATATGCATTCCTAGCAAAACCACTCATTCAGTTGACAACACAGGAGGCAGCCACATCGACTGTCCTCCCTTGGACTCAGGAACACACACAAGCTTTTGAAAGCTTAAAGAAAGCTCTATGTCAAGCACCTGTTTTAGCGACACCATGTTACAGCAAACATTTTACACTCTTTGTTACAGAACGCGAAGGTACTGCCTTGTCAGTACTCACTCAGGAACAAGCAGGATCACGCAAGCCATGTGCTTATTTTTCCAGTACATTAGATCCCGTAGCTCAGGCTTTGCCTGCGTGCCTGAAATCAGTGGCAGCAACAGCTTTAGCAATCAGACAAAGCGATGCCATAGTGTAGGACATCCATTGACAGTACAAGTACCACATGCAGTAGAAGTTCTTGTGAACCGAACGCAAACACAACACTTGACCATAGCAAGACTTACCGGTTATGAACTGACATTGTTTCAGCCACACATAGAGATCCGACGTTGTAATACATTGAATCCTGCTACACTTTTACCTGTAATTGGAACAGACCCACTAGCTCATGATTGTGTTGAAGTTATTGAAATAAAGACGAAACCCAGACAAGACTTAACAGACGTTCCATTGTTAGATCCAGACCTGACGTTGTATGTAGATGGATCGTGCATGAGAACAAGTACAGGAGATTTAGTGGCCGCGTATGCAGTCACAACAGACACTGAAGTTATTGAAACAAATTGTATAGATACTTTGTCAGCCCAAGCAGCAGAACTTATTGCTCTAACACAAGCCTGTATTCAAGCCACAAGTAAGAAAGTTAACATATACACTGATTCACGTTATGCATTCGGAGTTGTACATGACTTCGGGGTGCTTTGGCGAGAGAGGGGTTATTTAACTTCTCATGGGACCCATATTCAGCATGGGTCTCTCATTCATGCTTTGTTAGACGCAATCCATCTGCCCACAGCTATATCGATTATGAAATGTAAAGCACACACGAAGGTTACTGATATCATTTCTCAAGGCAATGATTTAGCTGACAGAACAGCTAAACAGACTGCTCAGACTCGCACATCCGACATGACAAAGCCAATAGTTCGGACACCAATACAGTGTATGACGATTAAGGATCCCGCACTTGACATAATTGACATACAGTCACATGCCACAACAGAAGAAATAAAGAAATGGACTGAACTAGGAGGGATCCAGACAGATCAGGGATGGGTGACAAAGGAGAAATCTGTATGGTTTCTTCCTGATTCTATGGTCCAAGCCATTATAGCTACAATTCACAGTCCGGCGCATTTAGGAGAGAAAGCTATGCTAGACAGCATCCAACACATTTGGTTCAATAAACATTTACGAACAGCAGCTAAACAAAAAGTCCGTACCTGTATGATATGTTGTCAGTTCAACCCAGGAAAAAGTGTTCCCGTAGAGCAGGGTGGATTTCAGCCTCCTGATCATCCTTTCGAAGTCCTCCAGATGGATTATATCCAGATGGAACGATGTCGAGGATTCAAATATGTTCTTGTAGTTGTCTGCGCTCTTTCCCGATGGACTGAAGCATACCCAGTATCAGATTACACTGCCCCGACCACTGCCAAGCAGCTAGTTCGAGAATTCTTCCCACGGTACGGTTTACCACGTGTTGTATATTCAGATAACGGCCAGCCTTTCTCATCCGAATTAATGAAACATGTTTCACTTTTGCTGGGATATCAGTGGAAGTTTCATTGTGTCAGACACCCCGAGGCAGCAGGTCTCGTGGAACGACATAATCAAATTTTGAAAATCAGATTGTCTAAAATATGTCAGGAGAAAGGTGTTGACTGGATAGTAGCCTTACCAGTTGCACTATTTTACATAAGAATGGTAGCACACTCTCGAACAGGGCTATCCCCTTATGAGGTGATCTTTGGTAGACCACCGAATATGTGGGGGACGCCTATACCCCGTAAAATAACTGATGTTGATTGTAATATGCTGACAGATTACCTGGCTTCCTTGATGTCTGCACTACAATCTTGTCGTTCACAGGTAGCTGCAGCCTTTCCTGACAACACTGAGGTGAAACCCCATGACGTAATCCCGGGTGATTATGTGCTTGTGAGGAACTTTGACAGAAAGACTCAACTGGAGCCCAGGTGGAAGACTCCCAAGCTGGTCCTGTTGACCACAAGGACAGCCGTGAAGATCGAAGGAAGAAAGGGTTGGATCCATTCAAGCCACATTAAGAAATTTCATGGACTTCCTTCGGATATAAACAGTCCTCCTCGTGTGTCTTCACCCATTGACTCAAAGCTACCTTTGGCTGAGGCCAGTAGCACAGACCTTTATAAATTAAAACTCAGACCCAGGCCGTCGGCCGATTTGATTGTTTAAGTCCTCTCAAAGGTGAAGCGGTTGAATCTGTCCCCGACATGTATCCCTTGAGTCTGAATCATGAACAATCAAGAACAATGTTGAAACGACATGCATACTGTAAAGCACTGCGTAGCCACTGTATAGTGACATTATTAATTTTGTTTTTCTTGAGTTTTATAATAATTAGTGCAAGTATATTGTTGCATATGTATTATCCTGTTTCTAAACATATTTTCAATATAACTGATGAACATTCTTTTAGTGACCTACCCCCACATGAATTATCCTATAGACTTGCGCTGCGTAATAACACTTTCATTAGTATGTTACATCATTCCCATCAGACTAGTAATGCCACTAATTGTTGGGTGTGTGGCCGACTCCCTCCCTATCAGAATAACAAAGGAGTTCTGCCTTTCTTCCCCCATCCGTTCACACATAATGGCTCCTGTGGAGCATGGTTTAGTTTACTAAATTCCATAGACTCAGACACAGCAGTTTATCAACACCATTGGATATGGGGAAATCTGAATCTAGTTTTATTCAAAGTCTGTTACCCTGATAAGGAGGGTCACCCCAGAAGAACAGGAACTGATCTAGAAAATGAAGTGTATGGATTAGGTAATTTTATACCTAATCTTATGATTCTGAATGTCGAATCCGAAGTTGAACTAATTCTGCCCACTATGTCAGTATTTCCAGTTAAGGGTGAATTATGTGTAAGAAAAGTTGGTTCCATACATATGGGCCATAGCAAATGCGTTACTACAGTAGAATATAGTGATCAAGGTAAATCTTCATTTAGAGCTTCTCGCCATTCCTACTTTATATGTGGTCAGACCGCATATATGCGTCTGCCTCTAGATTGGGATGGTACCTGTTACATAGCATTCCTTTTGCCACCTGTTTTCCTAGCTCCTCCAGATTATTATCGAAATGTTCATTTAGTACACAATAGAGAGCGAAGAGATCTCCCAGTTGTCGATTATACTGAGACGGCATGGGACAAGTATGTAGATTTCAATAAAGGTATCTTTCCCTATATAGGTACAATTTCAAATAGTAAGCTGATACGTAGACTAACCAAGACTCTTGAAGCTGTAGTGAATGAGACTATAGCCGCCCTAGGCAATCTGACAGAGGAGCAATCAGTGATGAGAATTGTTGTTCTTCAAAATCGTCTTGTCCTTGACGTCATCCTGGCCGATAGGGGCGGAGCTTGTAGGGTCATCGGATCCAGCTGCTGCGTATTCATACCAGAAAATTCGCCATCCGTATATAAAGCTATAACACGCCTTCATAAGATTGTGAGCCAGATACACGAGAATCCAGGCACTTGGACGTGGTCCGGGTGGTTTTGGAGTGTGATATCAGCCTGGGGATGGAGAGTTCTGTCCTTCCTAGGTATTGGCCTTCTTATACTATTCAGTTGCTGCTTATGCCTGCAATGTGGACCAGCGATTTGTGGTCTGTGTGCCACATCGTGTATTCCACATCAAGGTTTTCGTTCAAAATCCCGGAAGAAGAAAGAAGAAGAAATGATGCTCCATGAGCAAATCGATGGACTAATGAAGATTGATGTTTCTTGACGGGCAAGTAGGGGACAAGGAGGGAATGTGGAAATGTGGATTTTCCTGATCAGTTATGTCCCCTATCTTGGACCCCAACGGTTCTATGTGCATGTTACAAACACATGTATGTTCCCTCCAGTTCCAGTTTCGAAGACGCAAACACATGTGCGTCCACCATCAACATGTCCTCTGTCAGATCCGCCATCAATGGGCTGGATATTCGATTCCTAAGTATGAAAGGCCACCGACTTTATATGGCTAAGTTACTCCATTTTTACAGTTCAGGCAGAGTAGGCCCGATTCTGTCCTCAAAGCCTTTCCCTGCTCTCTGCCTCTGACAGCATCAGTTTGAGCCCGCATCTGTATCCATGAACTTTGTCCTACTTCCTGTGCAGCTAACAGTGCCTGCCTCGGCCAGTTTCGCCTGCCTGCCAAGAAGCTGTATTTCACCTTCGAATTATCTACTTTGCTCCTCAGCCGATGCATTCCTGTCTAGTAGTTTGGGTAAACATTTCCTTTAGCTCCCAAGCAAAGGGCTCGGCCTTTCTGTCCTCATGCAAGTAATTCATAGCCCTGTTGCCATGGAAAGTTTCTGCCTCTCGCATCTCATATAGACACTTAGACGCTTGTACACGCACACACAGTCAGTATAGAATAGATTCTGTCCGAGAGTCCTTCCTTGTGGATAACATAGTTCTTTAAACATAGGATGTTAGATATGATTTGGGATTAGGTTGACTTGACCCCCCAGACTTTTTGTCTCCACATGTAGAGCTAAATGTCAAGTCCCCTTCACCCCCTAGTTGCACGTCAATTACACGTCATGCTGCTGCGCGCGCATCTATGCCAAGTATTATCTTATAGATCCACCTATACATGACCTCATAACCAATCATGTTTCTTTTTACTCCTTATTACGCCCATTTTCGGTTACGCACTAACAGTATCGTTTCTCTTATCAATTGTTACGCCTTCTACATTTGTTCCATTGTAATGTATGTTCTATAAAAGCAATTTCCTGTCAATAAAATATTGTACTTCACTTCCTGAACCCCCGTGGTGACGGAACCTGAAGGCCGCGACTCGAGTCGGCCATTTTGGAATAAAGCCCATTCAGAAACCTCTTATACCACGGATTCTGCCTCTTATTATTCTGAGCTATTTTATT
Organism: Triturus cristatus; assembly: GCF_964204655.1. NCBI lineage: Eukaryota > Metazoa > Chordata > Amphibia > Caudata > Salamandridae > Triturus > Triturus cristatus. The sequence continues at coordinate 1,179,449,070 of NC_140590.1, forward strand.
TAAGACTCCGTATGAAATTCAGTCCAGGTAAAAGAATATTTACCACACTGTCTCAAATCCATCGATAGTTCATTGTTAAGCCGACTTACCGGACACTGGTCCGTCTTCCAGACCGCCTCATGGCGCCCGAGTTAAATCTTGGACCATGTAGGTTCCAATTATTCAATACAACTTCTGTCTGGGCAATCAATCCGATCGGGTTGCAAGTGACCACGAAAATTTCAGTTGGTCATTGTTTCCCAGGACCCCCGCCCCAGCATCCGTGCAGGTCAGTGGGAATACGAGGGGCCTCTAGAGAGGGCAGGCTGTAAGCACAGCGCCCTGGGGGGTGTCAGGCAGCGAACATTAGCATGGGACTACCCGCATGCCACGTTACTTAGCTTAACGTTGGCCGATTGGCGTCACGGTGCCCCCAGCACATGCCAGGGGCGAGCTTGCTATTTACTGAAGGGAAACACCTAGGCTAACTCACAAGCCTCGTCAAGCCATCGGCACTGGGGGTTGTAGGGGTAGTGTGATCTTGAAATATACATTTAGAGCCCATGTGAGAAGACGCACAACACCAGCCTGCAGCACACTGAGCTGGGCACCATAACCAAGCGTGAGGCCTGCAGGAGGAGTAGCTGAAGGAACCATATAGAAATAGGTCCAGATGTACTTTGGGGGCATTCCCCTGCAACCAAAGACAGATTTCGGTTTGCTTCAATGAAGACCTATCCTCCCGTGCTTTAGCCAGGGCGGCTTGTGGGTGGTATAGTGGTTATATAGCAAGTGTGCGGTCGTTCAAAAGTTTGGTAAACACCACGTAGAGCCTCATGGCGTCAGGGCATTATTGACCATGCAGCATTCGCAGCATTCAGAATAGGACCGGTAGTTGCACCAAAGTTTACGGTTGGTTCCCACAGACTTGTCTGCCCCCAAGGTTATCCTCTAGGGGTTAGAACTCGAGACTAAGGGGGCATCTCCTGCTTCGGCGTCACAAATAAGCGATAGCTACGCTGGGGTGGAGTTACCATGCTGGTCCTGCCACCACTGGGTTCCCCCCAGGCGATGGGATCAATCTAGGTGGGACCACGAAGTCTGCGGTTCTTGGGAAGCTTCCAGCGGTAGGGCATTTAGCAACAGATAAAGTATCAGCGTGTGGGTAACAGACATCTGCTCCCCAGCAGCACCGTGCCCTGGGAGCACACGCGTTGCCCTAACTCTGAGGCCTACCCATAAGGGGGCCGAGTAGCAAAACAACTAAATAGGTTCCATAGCTGGGTGAAACCACCATCATTTGGAGATAGGCCCAGGTAAAATAGGGCTTTTCTTAAAGACTAGAGGACCATTGCGGTTGGGGGTATCCCCCAACGGTATCACTGGTCGCGTACTGCAGCTGCAGGAGACTTGGATCCTGGTTTACGGACACTTTTACCACGCTCAGGGGGCGTTGCCAGCCAACATGTGGTGCTGCTGTCCCAATAACTGGGGTGTCAGCGGGGCAAACACAAGGGGACATTATGTCAATAGAACATTTGTCACGCCCAGGGTGCACGAAATCTCTACTTTAACGGAGTAGGAATTTGGCACCGCCGGGGATGCTCAGGGTTTGTGGGGGGGGCACCCCCCTGCCACCCTCCTACTGGGGAGCATGATGGGAGGGGCGAAGTAGGACTTAGGCAATCCTCAATGCTTGCACTTTACAGACAGCGCGCAATGCTTAAGCCAGACAGATTCCCGAAGCTGGTATGCCTAGGGGGTTTCATCACTGAGGGATCTGTAGGGGCATAATTCCCATAAGGAATAAGGGATGGTGGGCAGGGGCAAGAGTCGCCCCTTGCCTATGGTCACGCGCTGGCAGCTAGGAGCACTCCTGTGCTCCAGGTTTAGCAATCAGAAGGGACTGTCCAAAGGTTAAGTAAAACCCTTCTCGCCATAATAGCCAAAGCGGGCAGGCGCAGAATTGTGAAGAGGTGTAACCTTCCCGCTGGGGGGCGAAGAGTTCGTGGCACATCTTCGCAGGCCCAACGGGTCCTTTAATTCAGCAGACCCTATCCGATTAGGATAGCGTCTCGGGCTTTGGGGACATAGATGAGGCCATCTACAACACCAGGAGCTTTAGCTCACTGGTAGGCCTTGTGCCTGTGGATATAAGGGATCTCACAGGGTTTGAGTCCCGCTAGCGCTGTCACACTGTCATGAGGTGGCAGTATTTCAAACTCTTCTTTCTGCAAGGATGGTTCCCTTCCAGCTAGTTGCAGGAAGCCCTAGATAGGAGAGGTTGCAGGTAAGGCTATAGCGGATTGGTGGGGGGCCCTGGCTGCGACGGTGAGCCGCCTCCAGGGCTGTGGCGGAGTTACAGGGCGATCTGGAAGCAGGCCAGTACAAAGGGTACCTCTGCGCGCCACCATAGGGGGTGCCTGAGCCAAAACCGAGGAGCCTCATGGGAGGGTCCCGGAAGCCGTATCGGCGCCCCACTAGTCCTGCGGGCGGTTGTGGGCCTGAACAACCGGGGGCTTGCTAAGCGACGCTCCGCCCCGAGAGGGGGGGGCGTGAGTAGAAGTTACCAACGGCACGTGATCGTAGAAAGAATCACTTGGATGGCAGCAACGGCGGGCATCGCTCCCGCGCTGCCCGGCTCATCAGGCGGGCAGGCGACCCAGTTGGTTGCCTGCCCTTGGATCGCCCGTAAGATAACCCACCCATTACATATTCTGGAATTATGTAATAAACCTGCAGCATTGTTACCCAACACCAACTGTCTTGTGTGTGTCATTTGGGTAACCTACTATGGGGGAGGGGGGACAGCGGGGTGCCCCTGGGGGTACTATGCCGCTGACCGCGGCCCCTCGCAGGGGGCCGATCGGCGGTCGGCGCCTTAGTGCCCCCGGGGCACCGGTCACCCCTCCCCACCACCTCCCATAGAGAGGGGGCGGGGACGCCGACCGGAGCCCCCCTCCTTGGGCTGGCCGGAAGTGACGCGCAATGCGTGTCACTTCCGGGCCTTGGTGTGAGGGGGAGGCTATTTAGCCTTCCCCCACCCTCCTGGCGACCTCTTTGTCGCCCACCTCGCCATTTCCCTCCCTACCGCTTACCCGGCATAGGCGTTGGGTGGGGGGGGGTTTTCTGAGCGTTGTAATGTTTTCTTTTTTCGTTGCAGGCGGAGTTACAGGGCGATCTGGAAGCAGGCCGGTACAAAGGGTACCTCTGCGCGCCACCATAGGGGGTGCCTGAGCCAAAACCGAGGAGCCTCATGGGAGGGTCCCGGAAGCCGTGTCGGCGCCCCACTAGTCCTGCGGGCGGTTGTGGGCCTGAACAACCGGGGGCTTGCTAAACGACGCTCCGCCCCGAGAGGGGGGGCGTGAGTAGAAGTTACCAACGGCACGTGATCGTAGAAAGAATCACCTGGATGGCAGCAACGGCGGGCATCGCTCCCGCGCTGCCCGGCTCATCAGGCGGGCAGGCGACCCAGTTGGTTGCCTGCCCTTGGATCGCCCGTAAGATAACCCACCCATTACATATTCTGGAATTATGTAATAAACCTGCAGCATTGTTACCCAACACCAACTGTCTTGTGTGCGTCATTTGGGTAACCTACTATGGGGGAGGGGGGATAGCGGGGTGCCCCTGGGGGTACTATGCTGACTGGTGACCAGTCTACAGAGTGAGTGTGTGCTTGTGCAAGTACTGCGGGGGAAGTGCGACATTTCTATTGGAAGGGAAGTGTTCCCTAGTGAGCATGCGTGTGAGTGCCTTTCACTTCCACGTGTACATGGGGATTCGGTTAGATGGGTGCACAGGTGCAAACGAGGCCCCTGCGGTGCAGAGGGGGCCCTACCCTTATGGAGGCCACATTCAGCTCAAGGCCTATATACATCTATGAGAAATGAGTGTGTCACGGACCCGTCACTAAATTCTGCAAGGGGGCACAATCATTTTGAGTTACGTCTCAGTTTTGAGTCGTTAGCTTAGCAGGACGATTTGAGGGCCTTCAAATGTGTGTGTGTGTGTCAGGGGGGTGGAGGGTTAAAACACAGGTGTTCTATGTTTTTTGGAAAAAGTCTAGCAAAGGATTCTATCTCAGAGAATGCATCCTCTGTCTGTGGTAAGCCATGGAGGAGTTGTTCCAATGCTAAATAGAAAGGGATCTGATATTTTGGAAATCAGACCCTTGGAGCCTGTACGGGCCATCTTTTCAACCTGCGTCACTGTTCGAGCGGCAACGTTAGCATTAGATGGATATAGGTCCTGGTGAATTAACTGGCACCATTGAAAGTGGTTTGTTTCAGGGCTAGTGACGTCCTTTTTGTGCATTGCTCAAACGATTTGATACCACCGTCACGAGAAAGGTCACTCTGACATTCCCTCTATGCCCAACTCAAGAAGTTGTCCCCTCTATGATCCGGGGTGATGTCCGGGTGGTCAGTGATTGGGTATTGTGTGACAGTAAGCTGGTAAGACCTCCCCATCCTGCCACTTGACCCTAGAACTCTAGCACTGCCCTCTTCAGAGTGACCAGCTACGAATTGCGAGGTTATTTTGTGCACTAGCGCCATACTAGGTCCTACACCGACCAACCACCACTGCTCTACAAATTAACAGACATTTCTTCTCACTCTCTCTTACTGTCCACCCCGACATGAAACAGAGAAGCGCGGCTCTGTAGTATCCCAACAAGCAGACCTCTCTAGGTGGCAGGAAAAGCTTCTTGGTAAAACACGTGGTCATCTCTCTCCCTAGTTGAAACCCAATACTTTGTATGCTTATTGGGAGTGGTTGAAGGAAGAGAACCCTGGAATGTGTGTTTATTTTAATGACATTGATTTGTCCTAACCCTTAAAGGTATAAGTGATGCCCAGAGATAACATCATCTACTATTTTCTTTTGTAGTGCAAGCTACTTTGCGCCCCTCCCTGTTTTTAGGGACTTGATGATGTTTAGTCCCAAAAAATGAATTGTTTATTTGGCTGAATGGGAATGAGAGCCTCTATGCAGGATTTTAAGTGCTGCCAGGGGGACTGGTACACTGAGGTTGGACGATTGTTGCTTCTTAACTTTAAAGCCGGACACAGCTTTGAATTGGTTGAGTAATCTCTTGGTGCCGTCATTGTGAGTACAACATCTTCTGAAAAGAGACAGGCCTTGTGCTCCACATGTTATGCCTTTAATCTCATCACAAGGTCATATTTTAATCACGAGGGACCCTATACCAAAGGCGGACAGCAATACCTTGGCACATCCCCAGTCATTACATGCAAAATACAACTCAGCCAAAATGCTGCCGCAAGGCTTCGTCTCCATCTTCACCCAAGAGAAGGCATGACTCCTGTTCTGCAATCACTCCACTGGCTAACTACAGCTCGAAGGGCAATGCTCAAGGCACTCTGCATTGTCCACAAAGCCTCCCAAGGAAAAGGACTGCTATGCCTACAAGTTAAATTCAAGCAATATAAACCAAACAGAACACTGCTCTCCAGGCTTGAACCACTTATCATCATACCACCTTACCCTAACAAATACATAGGAGGCACTAGTTTCTCAGCACAAGCCACCAAGCTCTGGAACTCACTACAAGCCAGCGTTAGAAACACCCGGGAGCATATATAAGACCCAGAAGCATATGCACTTCCAATGACAGTTCCTAGACAACTGCGCCACCCGCATCCCAGCAACAGAGCCCAGAAAACAGTTGCGCCCTCAAGTACAATCCTCACCTTAAAACCCACAAATTGCAAAGAACTCAACAAGCAAACAGCGTTCGATATGCAGGTAAGTTAGGAAGGGTTGACCTATGGTTTGTCGTGGCATTTTATAGTTATTTGCTTTCATATATAACAGTTATGGCTCACAATAATACTATGACGATAATACAAAGCGGTAAGCAACAAATGATATCTTATGCCTCTTAGCCCCTTCGCTGCAGGGGTAATTCCACCGCGGCACGGGGGGCGGCGGCGTTGTGCTTGTGACGAGCCCAGCTCGTCATGAGGCACAGTGGAGCTGTGCTCATGATGAGCTGAGCTCGTCACGACTCCGCCCACTGATTGATTCTCCCGCACAGGCGGGGAATCAATTGTGCGTGGGCAGAGCGCAACCGTTATGACAAGCCCAGCTCGTCATGAGCACAGTTCCACTGTGCCTCATGACGAGCTGGGCTCGTCATGAGCACACAACGTGTTTAAATTCCCATAAAACATATCTGATATGGGGGATGTCCATCACCAGCACTGCACAGCCAAAAATCAGCCATCACCAAATGAACAGGCATGGAATAACATCTGTCATACACTGCTGGACAACCTGGAGGCCTTTAATATAGTACACCACTGCAGGTGTCAAATATCTGAAAAATCTGAGCTCTTCGTTACATCTCACTAAAACACTCAGATATGGGATGATAATCAAAATGCCCATCACAACAGATCCCTCCACTTCGCCCTCCCACCAACTGTGGCAGCTCAGGACCACAACTATACACAAAATCTCAGATTGGACACCAGAGTGCAGAAAGCAGCTAATGTAATCTAGACTATATCATATGAAATATCATAAAACGACGTGCAGAGCTGTTTAAAGCTACCAAAATAATGAAAACCATAAAACTGTGCATCTGTCTCTCACACTTTATCATCCAACACACTAATTATCTCTATCCCCATAACACCAGAACCACAGCTCTGTGGTCATCATGTATGACATGGAAACACTTCCTACATAGGATCAAAACAAAGACAACATCCTTCCAACCACACAATCTACACCAAAGGTCTTCAAGTGTTTTTTTCTGTAAGCCCCCCTAAGCTTCCTTTTTTCAAGTCAGTCCCCTCCAATACGTTATGGGGAGGATTGGAGGGAGAGAGGTCTGAGCGTAGGAGGCTGGGCTTGTGAGATCATTTCAGGGGTACTTTTTCTGTAGCTCATAATCCACACCAAATGTGAGACTTCTAAAAGAGTGAGGGCATCATTTACAATGTTTCCCATAGGGCACCGCTGCAAGCCTTCGTGCTGTGCTTCCCTACGTCAAAAGAAAAGGGCAGGAATGTGCTGAATCTATCAGATACGGTTCATTCCTGTCTTTTTCCCCTGCACCGGTGACAGGCACTCTTGCACCATGGTGAAAGGGTGCCTGCATGGCTGGGGTGATTGTTTTTGTGCAGGAAGGGACATCTTCCTGTACAAAACAATCATAAGAGGCGTTTCCCTCTGTCTATGTGAGCTGCAGCATGCAGCCCACATAGAAAAAGGAAAAAAGGAAGAACTAGGAGAAATAAAGGTATTTCTCCTCGCTGTGCCTCCCTTGCTCCTCCCTTTCGCCTCCCCAGGGGAGGCGTATGCTTTTGACACATTCCCAGGTTTACAAAATCTCGTAAATCTGGAAATGTGTCAAATGCCATGGATGTTACGTGGGAACATCCACCATAAAGCCCATGAAACGCCTCCCTATTGCAGGGTGAGACCACACAGTGACTTGTGCTGCGTTGCCTCAGTCCATATCTACAGGCCATGTAAAATCATGAAAGGTGGCTTTAAGCGGCCTTGTAGATATGGCCCTGCAGTGTGCGCCGCCACACCGTCACTAAAAGCCGCACAGGGGCTTGTAAACGAGGCCCTGCGTGCATCAAACAAAAACAGAAATGGATCAACAAACACTGCTTCCTATATTTGGAGGTGTTGTGGGTCCCACACACTCCAGGACCCAAACACAACAGCACCTGCTGCACAATGATAGCTGAAGCCCTGACTAGTAGGCTTTCTCCTTTGCCACTTTCACCCCTTCCCTACCATGCCTGGCCATTACTCCAATCTTGAAACAGGCTCTCTGTCCCTTTCAGAAATAAATTAGCTCCTATATGTTGCCCCCTTCTGCACAAAGCGTTACCTCAGCTCTAATGCCAGGAAAGAATATGAGCCACAATACCCCTTTTGTAAAGTAAGACATGTAGTGGGCCCCTCAATTGACGAAGGCATGCTTCTGAGAGGAACACCAGGTGCAGATCATGTTTAATGTTATGTTATGTTATGTTAACATTTTGATTAAGTGCAACAGCTGCCCCAGCAAAGAGGCGTCCCGGCGCTGAAGAACCACAAAAGCTATACTGCAGAAGGAGAAGAAAAAAAAGGACAGAGAATCCTAAGGGGAGGGGAACAGATGGGTCTTAATAGCTTTGCGGAAGGCAGACAGGTTATCCAAAGAGCGGATGTTCGGTGGCAGGGAAATCCAGAGCTTGGCTCCCAAAACCCTGAAGGAGCGACCGCCAATATGGCAAAGCTTTGTACGGGGAACAGTCACTAAGTGCTGGCCTAATGAGCGCAAATTGCGCTGTGGCACGTAAGATGTTAGGAGTGGGCGCAAGAGTTCTGGACATCCGGATTTGAGGATCTTAAATGCCATGGTAAGGGTTTTAAACTGAATATGAGATTCAATGGGCAGCCAATGCAATTTTCGAGTGGTAGTTCTGACCGAACATCTGCGGGGAAGGCCCACCAAAGCTCTTGCCGCAGAGTTCTGCACGCGTTGCAGTCGCGCTATCTCCACTTTGTTGGCGCCCAGGAGTAAAACACTGGCATAGTCCAAACGGGAGAGAATTATGGATTGAACAATGAGTTGGCGGATTTTAGAGTCGAAAAAGCCGAGTATCGGGTTGAGACTCCTCAGCAGGCCCACACAAGTAGCTGCCACTTTTTTTGTGTGGGTCTGGAAGCTAAGCGAGGAGTCCATCCAGACGCCCAGATTTTTGACCAAGGATTTAGGTGGTGGAATGGAGCCCAATGAAGAGGGCCACCAGTGCTCATTCCAATAGTTGGTATTCTTCCCGAGGAGCAGCACCTCCGTCTTGCCTGCATTAAGCTGCAGGCAGTTATCCGTCATCCACTGGGCTACTGCAGCCAGGCCATCCCTAAATCTCGAAGCCGAAGTAGAAGGACCTTCGGTGAGAGTGATGACCAGCTCCGTGTCATCTGCATATGACACCAGCGTAAGGTCCCACTCCTTGGCCACTGCTGCAAGTGGCTGCACATATAGATTAAAGAGGGATGGGCTGAGTGCAGAGCCCTGAGGGACTCCCTGGCCGATGGAATGGGGCTGGGAGAGAAACGGGGGAGCTGATACCCGGAAGGATCTGTCCTTCAAAAATGAGCGGAACCATTCCAGGGCAAGACCGGAAATCCCTACTGTCGCCAGACGATTTAATAGAATGTAATGAGAGACCGTATCAAAGGCTGCACTGAGATCTAACAAAATCAGCGCAGCGCTCTGACCGGCATCGAGAATTGTCCGGAGGTGTTCAGTCGTGGACAGGAGGGCAGACTCAGTACTGTGGCCCGGAGAGAAAGTGATTCTGACCAAACGCTTGCAATCAGCGTCTATTTAATGTCTGGGCGGGGGGCGTGGCCTCGAAAGGGGCGTGGCCTCGAGGATCGCCGGAATAGCGGCAAGAAGTGTGTGTGTTCTCAAGTCCGCGGCAGCGCTAAATCCGCTGCGCGGGCAGTTTAGGAGCAAGCTTCTGTTCTGAAAGAAGTCAGGAGAAGAGTGAGGTGAGTTAAAAACACAAACAATTAGTGACTCTCAATTTTTTAATAAAAAATGCAAGTCGCGCTCCCGGCTTCCGCCTCAGGAGAGAAAGTGATTCTGATATAGCTCAATACCTGCAAATGCTTATTGGAGTATGTAGTCCCCTTACATTAAGTGATAGTTGCTTCAATCTGTGTGTGGTGTGTGGTGATACTGTTTCCCATCCACTTGCATTGACCCAGGCTTCTGTAATGTATTTCCAAGTTCTCCTAGTGTATGCGTCTCTCCTATAACTGGTTATAACTTGCAAAAGGCCAACAGGACCTAACTGGCAGTCCCCACAATAACTAGTCAATGAAAATCTTGGCGCCTAGGGGGAGGTTGCCCCACCTTAAGTAGTTAAGTAGGGACAAGCTATGATGAATTCTATCAAGAGCTAATCGGTGTGGACCAGTCTACTCTCCATCCAAAGCTTTGTTGAGCTGCTTAGTCTGCAACCCACTCCATCCCAGTTCCAACACCTGAATGCCTTCAAAAACCTTTCCCTCATCCTGCAGAGGAAACCAAGTGCTTTATGTTTCTACCAGCCGATTGCCTTCAGCTCCCGAGCCTCCAGAGATGTCATCTCACAGGCAGAGGCTCCTTCTGGTCCCACCTTCCTCAGAAACTAGAGCATGTCTTCTCCGGATGTGGTGGTTCCTGAATGGCATATTCTCCTCCGGTTTGTCTTTGTTGCACATTGTGTGCCACATTGCTTATAACTGTGTTTTCTCCCTGGAAGATCCCTCCTCCTCCCTTTCTCCATCAGACCAGAATGATCTTGCTTTGCAGAGGGATTCCAGGGCTGTCTGCTTACTCTTTCACCAAAGGATGAGGCTGAAGAGATGCCCCCACTGATGGTGCATTTACTGTTCACTAAGGAAGTCAGTGATTGGACAGAAGTCTCCATATTTCCTTAGAGGCACTACAAACAAGTCTTGAAACAGTTAGATTTTGAGGCCATTATAAAGAATCGTGCCCTTCTCCTTTATGCACCTCATTATGAATTCCTTTTCCTCAAAAAAGTGCACCAACGCCAGCATAGAGAATGGGAAATCTGTGCAATTTTATTGCAAGTTCACCCTGTGTGTTCTGTCTAATTGGATTGGGGTTGTGTTTGGTTGCTTTCTGGTGGACTGAAGCAAGTCTTAAACAAACTGCTAGATGTCTTTTCCATTTGTATCTCTCGGGCTCCTCTAATTCTAATATTATTTAACTGGAGTGCTTTTCTAGATCTTCCCAATTGCTATGATGTCAGATAAGCTGCTCTTCCAATGTGATGATCCTTTCCTAGAGCTGAGCAATCTACTCATCTCTCTTCTCCATTCCTCACTCCAAATTGCCCACTCTTCACCTAACTCTTGAATCTCAGCCCACAAATCCTATCTGCATGTCCATTTTGATTGACCCCCTACTACTGTATAAATTTCACATAGAAAATGTTCCAAATAGTCTTGGTCTTGAGAGGGGCTCCCTTTTCAGGCAATTGTGTGGGTACATTTGTGTTTGACTCACTCAATTTTGCTCCATATCACTGGGCAGTGGTGACGGACCATATTTCTGCAACCAAATGTTGTTTTTGATCTTTGCCACGGATTATGCCTCTGTGAATTTCACCTTATGGGCTGATGTCTTATAGGAGAACAGAGGCCCCACTTGTTCCGTTTAGTTTCTTGATGACTTTTACCCCAGGAGCCATTAGGAAGAAGACAGTCCTATCCCTTCGTGTGTCTGGTGACCCTTCTCGATGACAAAGAGTGGCACCCTCCTCAGGTTCCTTGTGTGTTCCTGGTGAGGTAGGGTGTCACTGTCCTTGCAAAGGTCCTCTTTCTTTTGTTGGAAGCCATGTATTGCTGACTTTTCTGGAGCTCGCCATACATTCGACCCCTAGTGGAACACCCTTGCATCTCTGCTCTATTTACAGTCTTAAAGCCCTGAGAGAGAAGCTCAAAGTCGGGGAATTTATGGAACTCGTTGCCGAGAGAACCCATCAGCAGAAGGAACACTCTGTCACCACCTGAATGTGTCCCATGCAGCGAGCCGTCCCGTATAGATCCCGAGAACCTTCTTTCAATTGCATTTCTCCTTTTGAAAGGTGGGACTGGGTGAAAGAGGGTACCCCAGAGGATAGGAGTCACTGCCATTCCCCTTGTCCCCTGTGTGGAACCTCGTTGAATGAAGGGTCCTCCTGTTTCATTCTACCTTCTGTACCTTCTGGCTGCTTCTGGTAGTTCCTATTTGGCTCATAAAAGTTCTCTTGGGCCTCTCCTAAGTTCTTGGAATAGGACCACAGCTCATTCCTGGTGTTGTACGGAAACCACCCCCACCCTGGCTATGATGAGCTGCTATGTGTTGTAAGCAGCTGTGACATCACCCGAAGGCCTATCCTGCCAGTCAAATGTTGTTCCACAGGTCAAATGGGCCACTCAGTTATTACTCTTGGGTTGCTGCTCACAAATATATGACGGTATTTTGCATGCGTTTAAGACGCATGCAATCCGAACGCCGTCATTTGTACGAACGCATCTTTAGGACACATTTGTTCAGAACGCATGTCGTTTTAACTACTTGCCTTAGGGGGGTGCTGGATGTTGGAATAGTTTAATTAACTAGTCCAACTCCAGTCTGCACAACAGTAGGGAAGGAGTTGGACTTTAAATCCAACACCATTCCACCAATGCGCCCCCCCCCCCCCAAAGCAAGTCATTCTTACGACTTACGTGCTGAATTAAAGCATGCTAATGCCATGTTCGTTCTATTGCCAGTGCTGTGTTGGCACAGAGTGATCCACGCTTCATCCGAAAGGATGTTTCCCATTGCTCACCCGCTCTGCTGATCTCCATGCAGGTGGCAATCAGAGGTCCTATACCCACATTTCTCTAGCCCTGGGCCACACTGCATGTTAATGTCTCAACTCACATGATATTCACCAGTGAGGCCACCCTCCACCGGCCTGCCTGTATTCAAGGGCCGACCAGATCCCTCCGGCACTTGCCCCTGGGTCCACTCTCACCAGGCTGCTGGGGCATGAAATGGTGGCCAAGGCTTGTGATAGCAAGCCCACTCTAACAACAAAGTGCTAACAAAGAGGTGGATCTTATACTCCACCGGGGTCCCAGTGGCAAACCGCAGAGCCCGCTATTCAGGGCATCGGTTGATGGCGATGGATGCTTTGCCCAAAGCAGTGTAGGTCGCTGTTGCGTGAAGAACAATTAAGAAGAGTTCTTCTCCTAGCTTGGTCAATGCACACTCCTAGGCCTCATTTTCACATATAACCTTGAACTCTTTAACAGGGCTGTGTAACAGCAAATATAGACCAAACACTTGTTCATCACCCCCAAACCCTCTAGCCTAACCAACAACAATTGGACCCAGTGCAGTAGCCGACAGACTTTACTTCAATCATTCATTTCCTCCAGACAATATAGCTCACTCCTAAAAGAAAAAACCCAAATCGGCCTCATATCCACTAAGCAGTTTACTTGGAAACTTGATGACCCGGATCAAATCAACCAAAACCATGATTGAAAATGATGTGTCTCAAACCGCGAACAATTTCTTCAAAAGACAAAATAAGGCTTATTTCACAAAACACATTCCCAATAGAGGCAACCAAACCAAGGAAAACTCCAACATCTATTAGGACCTAACTAGCCCTGATGCCTTAAAAGCAACCAATTTAAACTAAGAACATGAGCAACCCATATGTCCATGTGAACTGTGTATAGCTAATCAGCCAATAAACAATGTATACAAGGAACTCATTTCTGCAATAGATGTGGAAGATATGATAAGGAGTGTTACTTCCTTTTGACAAACTTCAAATTTGTTGTTAAATGGGGAGTTATATCCTTCTAACTCTGTTATTATATTAGATAAATGTAGAATCAGTCAAAATTCTTAGAATTGAAGCCCACAAACAATTAATTTCTCTTAAGCGCACTTCAGCCGAACATGGGTGTAGCTTTTATTTTGCAAACAACAATCATAAAAAAGGAGTTAAGCTATTACTGTATATTCACACTAAATACAGGATAAAAAGGGATCCAAGTGACTTTTGTGCCCCAGAATAGTGGCCAAAACCAACAGTGACATATTATACAGTGACTAATGAAAAAAGGAGCGGTTGGTTATGGGAATATGCTGGGAGGTCCCTTATGGAATGAATTTATCAGTTCAATTGATGTGGATTTTTTCTGTGTCCTAGGACTCTCCCTTTTAAAAGTCGATGACGTTTCGACCCTCTCACGTTACGGGGTCTCTTCAGGACAAAGGATTCTGGGGACCCGGATAATGCTATTAGCCGAAGGTTATAAATTAGATCGTCTTGATGTTGCTGGCCAAGGAAGGGCGCCCCTTAAGTGGGTCAGGCAGACCCCGGCAGGAATCACTAAATAGTAGTGTGCAATGGTTGTCCAGCCTCAAAGGTACCAAGCGTAGGGATTCAGCTAAGTTAACTTTTAAAAGGGAGAGTCCTAGGAACCCGAAAAAATCCCCATCAATTGAATTGATAAATTGATTCCGTAAGAGACCTTCCAATATATTCCAATAAACAACTGTTCCTTTTTAGGTCGAGCCTAGCGCAGCGCACATGCGCCGCTTTAGGAAAACGACCTCTTGGAATCGCTCTGGACTTCCGGCCTAAGGCTTGCGGTTACGAGCAGCGGCTCTCAAGCGTGCGCACACCACTCGCTGGACGCTGCAACTGCATTCGCGGCCGCGCTTGTCTTGCCTTGGAGGCTGGCAGTTTCACAGGAAGGCCCGGGTGCAATTCAGCCAGTAACAGACAACTACAACGCGCCGACTTCCTAAACAACGTGAAGTCAGAAACACCACCAAACCAACTAGATGTGTCCTCAAAACGTACCCAGTGCAGAGTCTGTCTCACGACCACCGCTCCCCTTACCCACCCCTGGCCCCCAGGAAAACTCACCCCACACAAGAACCAAAACAAGGGTCTGCCAAGTTGTAGTTGTCAGAGGGAACACAGAACACTTTATTGATGACACTGCAACGCAAAATGAAAGCGCGTCATTAGGGTGGGAGTCATTTTAAGAAGAAAATGCCGCTTCAAGTGCAATAGGAGGCAGAGTCTTGCAAAAATAAAAGGTCCATAATCCATTGAAGGGCAACAACTACACTCATTTAAATTATTTTTGCACATTGCTCTCCATATACACCCGAGTCAAGTGTCTAGAAGTCACATGATAAAGTCAGTGGCTACTTACTTTAATTTCCACTAAAGTACAATTGAGAAAGTTTTCTGTGTTTCTCTCATATGTACAACAGCATGCAACTTTAGACTTTCAACCAGACATGCCATGGGCTCCGTCAGCCAACAGTCATGACAGAGAACAACACAAGAGTACACTATTCAACAACTCGAGCCCAGGCCCCCCAAACGACCAGAGGAGTCACCACCGGAAATGTTCGGATGCGAAGAAAAATCACTGCTCCTTCGCCAGCGCTTTGTACTTTCCCATTTCCTTGCGCAAGCTGCTAGTCAGTCTAGGATTTTTTTCTTGCATTCTGGGATTTGTAGCCCTGGTGGTTCCATTTTAAAATAACACGTTTCCATGTATCTTTTCTAAGCGCTGTAATTAATCTGTTAGTAGTACACAGCTTTATGGCACCCAATTTACTTATCCAGTTTACAAACGCAAAGATTTTAGGCTGGGCCGACCTTATCGGTATTCAAACTCCTCTGCCCATTAGCGTTTCCGTCAGCAGCGATCACTTATCACCAGGGAAGAAGTTATCAATGGGGTAACAGGTGTAATGGCACCAGAGTTCGGTGGTCCCCAAATAAGACTGCTATACACTCCCCAAAAGAAGGGAGGATTAGCCAATTTTACATGTTTACATTTGGACCAATGCATTACACCACTGTAAAAACCCTGAGCTTGCCTGCACACGTCAGGACTACAAGTCCCAGAGAGCAAAGAAAAAAACCAAGATGAGCAACCGGTGCGTGACCTGAAAAAAAGCGCTCTGGTTTCAACTGCTGCCATGGTTTGTTGAACTTCAGAAAACACCCTACTCTTCAAACCTGTGATTTTTAGCCTTGCGATACAAACAGTATACGAGTAGTGCGTAGGTGATCAGGACAGCTAAGAAGGAAGAGTTGGGAGGTTACATGAGAACATGTGCATGAATCATTCAACTTCCACAAAGATTAGTTTGCTTGAACCATAAAATATAATTGAAGTTTTGGTTTCAGTCAGTCAACCAAGAGACACGGAAACTGCCGCCTGTTATGGTAGCAGATAATACCCTGAGATTTCTGGACAAACCAGCACATTGTTGGACTAAGGGTGGGAAACAAATCTGTGACGCTTTGGACTTGCCCCCCTGATGATTGCACCCCGCACCACATCGGCCCAATTAGAATGCAATGCGGCTCAACTAGATGAGGAGAGTTGTCAATAGTAACTCTCCATCCTTCCCACAAAATGAGCCGTTTGACAAAAATGTGACATATGAATGAGAATGTATCAGAAAAACGCATCTTCTAAATTAAATGAGCTGTATATGCTCTCACCCCATTCACACCACTGTTGATGTTTCAAACACCAACAACTTTTGGCACCAAATACAAATAACTCTGCTAAAAAGTCCTGAAGAACACATCAAACTATTTGTATTATTCTATTTTGAAGTTGTTTTTTTTGTGCTAAAATGTGACCACCGACACAAGATCACACGGTACAAACAGCAAGACCTGGTCATGAAGCATGGTAAATAAATGGACATGACAATAGGCAGATGTCCAACAGACGGCAGTCTTATTAACACCAACTACAAAAGGTACACAAATACTCCAGAAAGAGGGAAACTGCAGATGCAAGCACCGGGCAGCTGAAAGGCAAGTAAAAAGGCTTTGTTGTTTTGTTAACCAGTAGGTGACTGTGAACAGTAGAATCTTCGCAAGTAAATACTGAGGCTTGGTTTATTCATGATGCAACACGATTTACAGGCTCGAAACTGCATTTTAGCTACTGGGGTCAAAAAATCCAAGAGATTACTGGAACTTGAGGTGTTTGAAGCATTGGCATAGCCAATAGGTCTCGCCTTTGGGACCTTATAAGTCTTTAGCCATGCAACAGCTGATGTTGTTGCACCAAGGATATTGTGCTGCATAACTAAATACTTACAAGGTTCCAAAGGTGAGACCTATTGGCTATGCCAATGCTTGTTTCATTAGTCACTGTATAATATGTCACTGTTGGTTTTGGTCACTATTCTGGGGCACGAAAGTCACTTGGATCACTTTTTATCCTGTATATAGTGTGAATACACAGTAATAGCTTAACTCCTTTTTTTACGATTGTTGTTTGCAAAATAAAAGCTACACCCATGTCCGGCTGAAGTGGGCTTAAGAGGAATTCATTGTTTTTGGGCTTCAAGTCTAAGAATTTTGACTGATTCTACATTTGGTGTATATATTTTTTTTTCAACATCGTATGTTTTTTTAGACTGTCTATTTTTAATTATTTTAATCCGCGCCCCTTGGCCGAATCCGTAGACACCTGGTAATATTCTTACCCCCGTTTCGACAAAATAAAAGAAAACTGAATGTGAAGAAGCTCAGACATTGCTTCTGGTGTTTGCTCGGCGCAGACTCTTTCGGGCGAGCATCTGGCATTCCGTTTCTTTTCGCAGCCTCTTGCTGTCCGTTTTTTTCTTACACTTTGCAAAGGGTCATTTTACCACCCCCACCTCAGTGCCCATCTGACTTCTGAAACTGGAGGAAGAAGCGGAGGGTTGGGGGGCGTACACTGGGTGTGGTCTGCTCCGTTCCCGCCCTGGCACATCCCTTGATATAGAGCGGCTGGTCCAGTTCTGGCCTGCGCTTAGGGTGGTTGAGTCCTGCTCTGACCTCTGCTCCCCTGCTTGCTCCAAGTTCCACAGTCCATATAGCGCCTTGAGGATCCTGTCACCATGATGGGGAGCACGTGGCTGCGAGTCTCCGTTCTTCTGTGGCTGGCGCGGTGCAGCCTGCAAGGAGGTAAGGGGCGTAGAACCGTGGGGTCTGCCGGCTGGGGTGGGGTGTCCTGTCAGGGTTGGTGGGGTGTGGGACCCGCACCTCTCATCTCCAGTGGGCCTCACTCTCACTGTCTGTGGGACACTTCTTTGCGGACAGATGTCTCTGTCCCAGGGCTTCTCCCTGCCCTTCTTGCTGTACCTGAAGTGTCAGGTGTTACACATGGCCTGTTAACTAGGAACACTGGTATATAGCGTTCTCGTTTGCAGGCCAAATCCACAATATGCGGCCTGTTCCCAGCCATTCGATTCGAATGACGCAGTTTAAGAGCGACGAGAGCTGTGGGTAACTTAAAGGCCTGTCCTATGGAAATATAGGGTCCATTTCTAGGCGTTGTAGGGTTACAACTGTAGGTATTCCCACAATGCAATACGAGCTTTGTATTGCTGTCGAATTCAGCTTTGAATCTTTTGTGTTGTCGAATAAGTTTTCAGAAGAAAAAAATGCTAAATCTAAATCAAGGAAGAAGTGAAACACTAGTTAAGAAAGCAGAGCCCCCCCCCCCGCCCCCCTTGAAGGGCTTGAGGCGGAGAGTCTGACTGTTCTCAGTTCAGGGCATCTGAGGTCTGGAGGGGTGGGCCAGTCAATCAGTTCAGACTGCTGCAGTATAAGGTTTGTGGTGGGGTGGAAGATTGCGTCTCTTGTCAGGCATTTGTATCTAGAAACCTTAGAGGGTTTGGAAAAAGTCTATCAAATGTCTGGCAGGTACACCTGACCGACCTGGGGTGATGGGGCAGAGTCAGTCAGGTCACGCGCGTGTCTGTAAGGTAGTGTCACTAGTGCAGAGTTTGTCTCTCCAGAGGTATCTGTGCATGAAAGGCCTGGAGGACTTCGGGGAGCCTGTCGTGTGTCCGGCCGGTACACCTGACGAGCGCGGAGGGGTGCGGCCGTCAGTCGGATCATGCCGTGTGTCTGTTGGCGTCATCAGTGCAGTGTGTTTCTTGTCAGGCACCTGGCCGCGCCTGAAAGGTCTGGGGGTCTTGGAGGAGGAGCCTGTCGCGTCAGGCCGGTACATCGGAAAGTTTGGTGGTACTGGGACAGAAGTCTGTCTGCTCGTGGCGTGGCAGATATGGAGGGGTGAGGCAGAGTCAGTCAAGCCGTGCATCTGAAGCGTAAGTGGTACTGTTGCAGGGTCTTTATCTTTTCAGGTATCTTTTTAGGAAAGGCTTGGGGAGTAAGAATAGTCTGTAAGAGGCCTCCACGAAAGGTTTTTCGAATGTACCAAATTGCCGGTTTTTTCTCGTAATGGTGGCAAAGAGACATTTAGAGAGGTTTAAGAGACACAAGAAACTTTGAACAAAATTAATGTTTGCATCACCGTTAGAAAAGTGCAGGAATAAAATAGTTTTGTGGGATACAAACTATGAAAAGGTTGTGAACTTTTCAGTTGAACCTTAAACTTCTCACTCCCTAGTTTTATTAATAATGTCTGGGTAAAAGTTTCACACCCTTCACACCAGTTTAACACAGTAATGCAATGAGCATTATCCCAAAAGTGACCAGTTATCCTCTGCAAAGAGCCTGGTACCACACGGTGCACAGTTTTGTGAGTTTTGAGGCCTTTGAGCTAGAAAAAGATTTATTTTTGTTTGACGTCTGCAATTTATGCAGCAGAAGGTGGATAATGTGTCACATGTGATAAATCCATATTTATGCAGAAAATGCTGCTGCTGTAAAATCCCATGATTCTAGTGGCCTTGGGCCTGTATAAGCAAGTGACTAAAGGTGAGGTAACGTTCAGTGAAAGGCACCCTTAGGTCTGTTTTAATCCCCTCACTAGAGCTTTTTCTGAAGCCCAGTTCCAGGTCTAGTAGGGACTGGCCTAATACCTCCTGCACTGCTCGATTGTTTATTCCTGGGCCTGGTCCGTTCTTTCTTTCTTTTTTTCTATCTTTCTTTCTTTGTTTCTTCTTTTTATTTTTTAATTTTATTTATTACATTTTTTTTCTCCACCCCCCTTCTCCTCTCTTTCTTCCTTATTGGTGTCTCTGTGGGGTAGTTGAGGTAGGACACTCGGGTTCGTCTTCTGTGACCAGTGGATTTGAAATCTTGCTTTGCTTGTATTTCTTTGAACCTGAAGGGTCAAGGTCTGTGACCAGTGGATTTGAAATCTTGCTTTACTTGTATTTCTTTGAACCTGAAGGGTCAAGGTCTGTGACCAGTGGATTTGAAATCTTGCTTTACTTGTATTTCTTTGAACCTAAAGGGTCAAGGTCTGTGACCAGTGAATTTGAAATCTTGCTTTACTTGTATTTCTTTGAACCTGAAGGGTCAAAGTCTGTGACCAGTGGATTTGAAATCTTGCTTTACTTGTATTTCTTTGAACCTAAAGGGTCAAGGTCTGTGACCAGTGGATTTGAAATCTTGCTTTACTTGTATTTCTTTGAACCTAAAGGGTCAAGGTCCTGGGTAGAAGAGGAGCCGATGATTCTGAGCTGCTGAAACCACTTTTTATCTGGGAGTTGAAATGATAGATTGGGCGGATTAGATCTCAAATGTCCACGGGTCCACGTCAGTAAGTCCAACCTGCCTATGTCTGCTGAGGGAGGATGCCCAGTAATACCAGGATATGTGGACTCTGCATGTTATGTTACAGTTTGAATGAGTGAAGTTGTAAGGCCCTGATTACAAGTGCCCCAGAGCCGATGGCGATAATCATCGCACCCAATAAAATCGGATACACCCATGACCAGAATTTATTGTTTGCAATAGTTATTGCCTATTGCAGATTTAATCCGTCTAAATGAGGTATAAAATGCAGGTTTTGGTGTTTTCTGTACCAAAAACAACATGTCCCAACATTTACTGGGCATTTGCCCCCGGCGGCATATATTGGTAAGATTGCCCTGTTGATGTGTATCCGGGGACAATTGCGGGGGTGCAGACTAGTATTTACCAGGTGCTGCGAATTCCCCTATTCATCATAACTCCACCCCTTGCACTTGCAGAGGTTTGCAGAGCCTCTTTCACATTGGGTGAATTCTCTTACTGACCCCCGATGTTCCAGATTTGATCAGATTCTTTCATTCTCACCGGTGCCTCTGGGTCACATAGTCCGAACCTAGGCGCAGCCCAGTCCTATGCGGCTCTTCCCTTGCCTCACACCCAGTCATTGTAGCAAAGGAAGTTCACATCGCCTGTGTAGAGGACATTGTGCAGTCGGAATGATGTGCTTGGTTTAAGGAGTAACTGCACATTCATCTTAGTCTGGTGTTGGCCAGGTCTTAGGCTGGCCTTTTTCTTTGGAAAACCAAAATAGTTGTCTGTTTCTTTGCAGGTACAGACGTTGCAGTGCTCTTCCAGTATGTTTAGGCGTGGTTGTAGGCCTTGTTCACTTATGGACCAGAGGACCAGATTGTATTCACAGAGTGGGCACATAACCTTTGTATCATTTTTCAAGTAGATATAGCACTGGCAATCATCATTTTATATTTCATAATATTAGAATATATACTCTTATATAGTGTATGTATATATAAATGTGTATATACACCCCCCCCCACACACACATATATTGGTAGTGATCAAGGCGGTTCGCCGTCAAAACGCGTCTCGGTCGTTGGTGGATTAAATTTATCTTTGCCATCATCTCACGTAGTCGGTGCCTGTCATTCGTCGTTGCCAGGATTGGTAAAAAAATATATAGTTTTTTTTGCTCACCATGCTACCACGGTTTGGACCCAGCCATATGCAAATCAGCCTTCATTGGCTGCAAAACCTGGCATCTTTGCGTTTCTCATTTTTTTACACTGGCTGCAGAGCCTGGCATAGCTGGGTCACTTACCTGTCACATTTGCTGTAAAGCTTGTCACACCTGGCTCTCGTGGGTCTTTTCCTGCGACACTGGATACAGAGATTTAGTTCCTACCCCCGCCTCTGAAACTGGTTTCAGGGCCTAGCTTCCCTGGGTCGGTCTCCTCTGCCATATTGACATCTCTAAGTGTCACCTCTGTCACGCAAGCTACAGAGCCTAGCATTGCCGAATGTTTGTTGTCACACTTATTGCAGAGCCTGGCTTGTCTGGATCAATTTGTTTGTGTCAACATGTTTCTGCTTGCAGTTCATGCTCTTTAGTGTGTATCAGGGTTTTTTTGTATTTTGCTTTCCATAGTGTGTCGAGGTAGGAAGCCGGTCTGTGGTGTCTGTGCAGGGCTCTGGAGGAGTCTAAATATGGGTTATTCTCGGACTGCCCTTTATTTACGTTGATGAGTGGATTTCTAAGGTGGTTTCTCATAGTTTGTATATGACATCTGCATGAGCTTGGCTGGGGATGTGATAGTCCTTGCTCTTTGTGAGATAGTCCTGGCTGGCAATGCCACAGCCCTGGTTGGTGATGTGATAGATGTGGCTGATAACATTCATGATTAGTGATAACATAACCCAAACTGGTGGCATGACAGTCCTGGGTGGGTGTGTAGTGGCTCTGGCTAGTGCGGAGATGAACCTGGCAGGAGGTGCAATAGAAATGGCTGGCAGTGCCATAACACTTGCAGTAGTCCTTGTTGGGGGAGTGATACACCTGGCTGTTGATGTGATAGTCTTTGCTGGTGGCGAAACAGATCTCGGCTGAAGATGTAATATTTCTGGCTGCTGAAGGGACAGACTTCTGATGATGTGGTTGTCCTATCTGGTGATGTGGTAGTCATGGTTGTCGATGTGCTAACCCTTGCTTGGGATTCCAAATTTCTGAATAGTGATGTGTTAGTCCTACCTAGAGATGTGATATTCCTGGCTGGTGATTTGATAGTCCTGGCTGAAGATGTGGTGGTCTTGAAAGGGGAAGCGAAAGTCTGCCTGCTTATGTGGTGGTCCTGGCTGGAGATGTGGTAGACATAGCTGGTGATATGGTAGTCCTGTTGATGGTCTAACCCTTGCTAATGATGTGATGTTCTTGGCTAGTAATGTGATAGTCCTGGCTGGCGACATGATGGTCTTGGAAGGAGATCCAGTAGTCCTATCTGGGAGTGTGGTAGTACTGTCTGGAGATGTAGTAATCATATCTGATGTGCTAGCCCTCCTTTGTGATTGATTTGATAGTCCTGACTGGAGATGCGACGGTCTTGGAAGAAGATGCAACAGTTCTAGCTGGTGACGCGGGAAGCCTTGCTTATGATGTGATAGTCCTGGCTGGCGATATGATGGTCTTGGAAGGAGATCCAGTAGTCCTATCTTGGAATGTGGTAGTATTGTATGGAGATGTGGTGATCTTATCTGATGTTCTAGCCCTTTTTTGTGATGGCTGGCGATGCGACTGTCTTTAAAGAAGATGCAATAGCTCTAGCTGGTGACGTGGGAACCTTGGCAGGTGATGGGATAGTCCTGGCTTGAGATGTGGTAGCCACGACTAGTGATGTGATAATGCTGACTGGAGATGTAGTAACCATATCTGCTGATGTGCTAACCCTTGCCTGTGATTTTCTATTTCTGATTGATGTGATAGTCCTGGCTGGAGGTGTGATGGTCTTGGAATGAGATGCAGTCTGGTTGGTGACGTGGGAAGACTGGCTGGTGATCTGATAGTCCTTGTTAGGGTTCTGGTGGCCCTGGCACCTGATGTTCTTTACCGTGCCAGTGTCACTCCACCCTCAGTCTGCCCTCACTCTCCTCTCTGAAGGAGCCTCCCGGGAGTTCTAGGAGACCCCGGCGGTCTGCCGTTTCTCTCCTGGAGGCCCATCGAGCGCTTTTCTCAGCTCCTCTTCCACAGCAGACAGCCTTCTCAGCACTTTAAATATTGGTTTACACGAATGCCCCGTCTCCTCAGCAGGCAACGCAAACAGACGAGGGATGTTTGCCAGAACACAAAAAACCTTCCCAATTCCGCACAGCATCTTCACTCCTTGGACACATCTTCAGAAAATAAACACGGTTTACACTTCAAGTTCAAAGAATCGTGGACTTCACAAGTAATTCAGATCAAAAGACCTCTCCTCTGACAGGACTGGAAGACTAAACTAACTGAATATCTTGGGATACTTTTAAAGCTGATAAAAAAAAACTGATATCAATACAATTCTGAGGGCAGAGCCATATACCGTATCAATTGCATTTCTAGTTCCCAAAGCTGTGCTTACTTCCTTACCCTAACTTGGCATCTCCAGGGGGGCGGCATAGTTGTGTAAACAAAGCGTAAAGTGACACTCTGAGCTCGTGTCAGTTCATTTATCGGTCTCATGATGTCATATTCAGCCTCCTCTGTGTGATGCCTGTGGTCCTACCTTCTGAGGTGTCACAATCGCCCTGTGCCTCCCTTAGTGTGAAGTCACACTCAGCCAATGGCACGTCCTTTCTGATGCCACACTTTGGCTTATGGCTCCGCCACTCATCCCGAGGCTTTGATGTTTTTTGAGATATTATATGCATCTGTGGTCTCATCCGTGATGTCATCATTGTTCTGTGGTTTGTCTTTTGTGATATCGCGCTCATCTTTCAGTTTGATTCTTTCGGAGGTCGCGCTCGTCTTACCACCTCGCTGTGATGTGACAGTATTTCTCACTGGCTTGATATAAACTGGAATCCTGGAGTTACTTTATGCTACATATTCATGCAGTAAAGCATATAAAGAAGTGATGGCAGAAATGCTTGAATTCATCTCAGCCACTGGTATTTACTTGGGCCCCATCCAAATCCATCTCTATTTTGCACCAATGCCACCTGAGTTTGGACCCAGCCATACGCTTCCATAGCAGTTCCTACTGGACTGTTCCCGTTAGAGCAGGGTTAACATTGATTTGCATATGGCTGGGTGCAAACTGAGGTGGCATGGTGTGCAAAATACCGATGGACTGGGAGGCGGCCCGAGTAATTACCAGTGGATGAGATTAATCCATCACTTTTTGTGTACTTCAGTGTGCCACCCTAAGTGGGACGGGTATGCCCAGAAATGGGTCCAGTGCACACTGTATCACTGGAAATAAGCTATACCTGGCTGATGAGCCGTAATCATGGTGAAACAGTTCCTGGGTTACACAGTTCCAGTTCAGGGAGGGCCTGTCTTGGCAGTTCAGGCTGGTACAGGATCAAGACTGATTGGAATATGGCTGGGTGCAAACTGAGATGGAATGGTGTACAAAATTATGATGAATTGGGATGCGGCCCGAGTAAATTACCAGTGGCTGAGCCTAATTCAAGCATTCCATCCATCAGTTTTTGTATACTTACATACTCATACAGAGCCTTGCTGTGTCCCTCACTGTTAGTAGCAGCCGACACAATGAAGAAGTGGTGGGACAGGTGGAGGGGGTGTGGGGGAGTGCAGGATAGGGAGTGCGGGGGTCAATAATTAAAAAAAAACACTTACCAGAAGCTGCCGGCCACATCGCTCCTTGCGCCTCGGTGTTCTGCTGTTTCCTGGTCCCAGGAGACACTGGGACAGCAGCAGGAACTCCCTGTGCAATCCCCGCTCTTCTCTCATACTATGAGAGCAGCGCAGGGATTGGCCTGAGCGGGCTGGTTTGACGCTCAGATCAGGGAGTCTGTGCTGTTTCTCTAACCCGGCTGGTCAATGCAGCCCGGTAAGAGAAACCTAAGTGCGCATGTGTGTTTGACAAGCCTGAGATGGCCAGCCAAACACACATGCGCATCTCTAAGTGCACAAACCATTCCTCTTCCCCCCCCCTCCCATGGCCCCCGCCCGCCACTCCCTGCACACACTGGCTCAGAGCCGGTAAATGAAAAATAAAATGATTATAGTATTTCGTTTTAATTTTCACTTGCTTGCTCTGACCTGTGGGGCGACGCTCCTCCGCCTATGCGGAGGAGCCGCCCCTGCAGTCTCTGTGGAATTAATTCTTAGTATATGAAGATATATCTGATAAGAAGATATCTTCCAGCTAATAACATTCCCTGCTAGACACAATGAGATGTTGGTGCATGCAAGATTGTATCCGATAGTGCATAAAGCGCTATGCAAAGTTGTTTTCTCTAATGCTCCCCCAGCAGATACTCCTATGTAGCCTGCGGGCCACATGACTGACTCTCTTCGAAAGGGTAGCTTTCGGCATGTGGTGCTAAGTCCTGCTTGAAACCTATAGATTCCAAATACATTTTGCTAGCTCACGGGTTAATGAGCAGACAGCCCGGTAGGCATTCCACCAGCTTATTGCATTTCATATTTCTCCATCATCATGATAGTCCCCAAAACAAACTACAGAGCTTTAACAGTGTCAGGGCTATTAGGCTTATTTGGCACGGAGGACCAATTTATGCTGCATTGCTGTCTAAATTATGTGGTAAAAAATGCAAACTATGCACACATCCTCTGGCAGTATTATTTTCATCCTTTTGACCTAAATGTTTATGGAGAAATCTACAACTGTATATGGCAAATTATGTGTCCAAATGCTGTAAATCTATAATTATGCGGTAAATGTTGCAGCAAAGAATTGCATAAATCCTCTGATTTCACCACTGCCTTTCTTTTATCAACATGTTTACTACTGAAAGGCAAACAAAACCTAACCACTGAAGAGAAGGTTTGGGGGAAAACAGGTCCTTGGAGAATAATTGTGAACCTAAACTATATCCTTCTGGTCTATGCAGGTTGTTGTCTGCCCTTTGAAGAAAACTGTTTTTCAAGCAAAGTACCACAAGCTAAACATGTAATACACGAAATATATAATGGGTGCCATTTGTAATATGGTCCTATATTGGCATCTGGGAGTTCTGATAACATCTACAAACTAATTGGAATTTGACCTTGTGGTTCATCATGATCTCACCAGACACCCTGGATAACACTGACTATCCGAGCACCAAGACACATTCCAGTTTGTGGCATGTGCTTTTAGAAGCTCAATATATTTTCTAGACTAAACAAGGCATAGCACAGTAAACAATCCACCCTTCTGGTACCTCTGGCCTTAAAGGCCGTGAATCAGGGCCTTGCGAGACCCTCCACTCCTAGGTGCCAAATTCAACATCTGTGCATTATGATTTTTACGTAAATATTAGTTTTAAAGCATATTTCTTCACACAAACTAGCATTATTTCCCCCAATAGGCTCAGCACACACGTGTGTTATGTCTGCGGTGCTTTTATGGTTCATTCACATTTCACTTTTTTTTAATGGTTTGGGACATTTTGATGTGTTTTAAAGTCCAAATGCCTTACAATAGTCGACGAAATAGTGTATTAAAATAACTAGTACGATAGCTCGCTGGGTGGGCGGGGGCGCCTGCTTTAGGGATCTGAAGAAACCCTTAATATAGTTCAGTGGGTTTATGTGCATGCTGTGGGGTATCTCTGCGCAACCTGATGGCGAGGCGCACAAAACCTGATGACATAAATTTGAGTTGCTCCAACCTGCTGTAGAGAGCTGTTTATGTGACCTCGACTCTGGATCTGGGCTAGGTGAGATATTTTAGTGGCTGGCTGCCTTCCTTTTTGTCTTATAATGACAACAGCACAACACTTTATTGCTAAGGTAAAACAAAACGTCTATCTTTTGGGAATCTCGTTTTCATGACAAATGTGTACTTGCCCATTTCTCAGAGGTTTACTTCCTGCTTTTTCTTTCCCTACAGCCCTGAAACCACAGGGAGCTGGAGCACTAGGCAACCTGTACCGCCCGTCCTATGTGAGAGGTGAGTCCAGCAGAGGCGAGTCCACCCTTCCATCGCCCACCTCTGAGGGCAGGGCCTCCCTTTACTGGCGCCTCTGGAGCAGTTCTTAATTGCAAAAAATAACATAAGTGCCAGGGCACTAGTCAGGAGGCCACTGCAGTTTGCACCACACAGTGCCCCTGCCATGTTTCAAATAATAGTAACAACACAACTACTAACCATCACAATCCTACAAGTGTGATAATTTGGGACTATTTCAGGCCTCCAAAGGTATACAAATGCCTTCGGTGGCAGGTAATAGTCATTTTCAATGTATAATGAATGAATAATTACCTGTTGTTGTGGTCATTTCTAAATTAGCCAGACAGCACCACCTTGTGGCAGACTGTCACAAGCGCTGGTGTTGACCAATGAGTGCTGGTGCCGAGTACCGGAAATCACCGGCTTAAATTAAGCACTGCTCTATGGGTGCTTCTGTCCCTGGGGCGCCATGTAATGATTACTTTATTTTTCCCTTAGGTGCAGGTGCAGGGGGACCACTGCCTGGAGTAGGCCTGGGGCAAGCAGGGGCCAAAGCAGGAGGTAAGCTAGCAGGCCATGACTAGGAAGAAACCTGCCATGTAGCGATAGCTCTGCTGTCTAAAATGTTTGAACTTGAAGATAAGTCTGCCTACGGACTCTGCAGCCCTAGAGATGGCTGTGAGGTGTGTATCTTCCACACCGTGCAGTGCTCTTACATGTGTATTATATTTAGAATAAATAACTCAGATCAGTTGAACTAAGCTTTGTGACAACAGATTGAGGTGTAGATCCCATTTTCAATTTATTTGTGGCAGATATGATTTGTTTTATTTTATTTGTTATTCTTGGATTAAATTGATACAGGATATTTCTGTGTCATTGAGAAATCTTTTTTCAAAAATGAATTCCATGTAAACACTTGTTATATGTTTATGAGGGTGAACAACCATTACAACGCAACTTTTACAATGCACTGCCATTACAACGAAACTGTTACAACGCAAATGCTGTGACAACGCATGCCATTACAACGCAAGTCTTTACATCGACTTGCACTAGATGGCGTGCTAACATTAAAAATAGTGTAGTTTACTATCCAAACACATTCCCTACTGCAACGTGGACTGGAGTTAGAATAGTAAATTACCCTTTTTTAATGTTAGCACGCCATCTACTGCAAGTCGATGTAAAGACTTGCGTTGTAAAGACTTGCGTTGTCACAACATTTGCGTTGTAAAAAATTCGTTGTAACAGCATGCGTTATAAAAGCATGCGTTGTAACATCATACATCCGTTTATGAGAAGTACCAATGAGGCAATTTTGAACCTCACCCCGCCCCCTAACCCCCTTCTCCCAAAAAATAAAAAGATTGCTGAGACTGATGCCGATGTCCTGGGGTGTTTTCACACCAATGAATGGACTTCAGCAGTTCAAAGCCTCAGAAAATGAGCTAGAAAACAACTAATTACAGTGGTTTTCAGCTTGTTTTCCCTTCCACCTTGTGATACCGTGTCCTCACCGTGTGATGGGAGCCGATATCGTGTATAACATAGTGAAGACCGCTTCTAGAGTATGACCGAGTATATGTGAAGTGAAAAGTGCTAAAGTGGGCACATTACAAAAAGTGATGGACTGGCATCACACACCACCTGGTGTCATGCTTCATCATCTGCCAGTCCTCGCCCTCCAAAAATCGCGTTTGGTGGAGGTCGGGCATACACCTAAAGATAGGGATGCGCTTCTAAACTAAGTGGGGGACCAGAGGGTTAAAAAATGTGATACTTGTATAGCGCACTACTCACCCGCAAGGGTCTCAAGGCGCTTGTACGAATACCGCTGTGGAACCCATCCTGGCTTTCCCTGTGAGGCGTCCACTCCTGGGCACCCCCAAGGTGGGGGCCAGGCATCCTTAGCGTTGTGGGGGCCGTTGTGGAGATTAAGCAAGCTATTGCCCAGAGTTGCAGAGTGAGACTCCATGATTGGAATGGCACCGAGGCAAGAATTATCAGGTCCGTGGAATTTTTGAGCCCAAGACCCACCGAGGCGGGGAATTGAACCCTGGTCCCGGGCTAGAACTTTGCATCAGGGTCTGCCGCTCTAATCATTGAGCCACAATTACAGGGTAATGTGAGTTTAAAAAGCCATAATAGTGCACCTGACAACTTTTTATTCTAATGTGGTGACTAGATGGAAATAAAAACGTAAGTGCGGTGAATAGGGACCTTAATTATCCCATCGCCGCTGGCAGCAGCAGAGTGCTGTACGTGGTCAAAGACAAGAATATAGTCAGCGACTAAGTGGTTAGGAAGCTAGGTTGTAGATGGTTAATGCATTGTGATTTAGTGTTCTTTAAAGAGGTGCATCATTAACCCTTTCCTAAATTGGAGCAGCATTGGGTGATCCTGATGCATATGGGGAAGTTGTGCCGGATCCTGGGTGCTTAGATGGAAAAGGTCTGCTGTCTTGTTTTTTCCTCTTTACACTTCCGAGATGGTGAGCTTGTCTGCAAGATAAGCGATGGTGCGGGTTGTGATGGCGTTGTAAATGATACAACTGGTTATGATAACGGTGAGGACTGGCAAGGGGAGCCGATGGGGCCCTATCAGGATAGGGGTGACGGTATCATATTTATTC
Organism: Triturus cristatus; assembly: GCF_964204655.1. Lineage (NCBI taxonomy): Eukaryota > Metazoa > Chordata > Amphibia > Caudata > Salamandridae > Triturus > Triturus cristatus. The sequence goes on from NC_140590.1 coordinate 1,179,478,862, forward strand.
AAGCCCAGGATGAGATGTGCTGCAGCATGTAGGATTCCAGTAAGGGGTGTGAGTGTGGAGTCAGGGAGACCATGAATTAGTGCATTACCACACCCTGGATGCGTGAGTACAAGAGCATGAACAGCTATTCTAAAGTCACTTTCCGGAAGAAACGGTTAAACTTTCTTTAGAATAGAGAGCTGGTACCAGAACGTCTTTGTCTGCGTAGATCTAATGGTTAAAAGCATATGGGCAGACAAGAGTTGCCTCCGTAGATCAGTGGTAACATGACTGGCAGGTCTCTTTCTTTAGCGTTGGAGTAAGGACCCTCCAAACACATGTATACTCTGAATAATGAATACAATGCATAAAGTTGTATTATTAAGGAATGAATTGGTTCCATATGATGTATGAGGACTCCTTTTTACCCATGACTACAGCGTCTCATACTTTTTCTCCCCTTTCCCAGGAGCCAGCCTACCACTGGGTGCCCAAGGTGGATATGGAGGTGGACCTAAGCCAGGTAATAAAGCTCAGGGGGACAAAGAGGGTGCCATCCAATTGGAAAGTAGTAAAGCTGCTATGGTCAAAGTGAGGTACAGCCAATGAGAAAGCAGATAGTCCCAAGGCTTGGTGTGGAGACATACAATAGGAAAGAAGGAAGTCGCTGGGCGTGGGAGAAGGTATATATATGAATGAAATTCAGGAAATCACCCGGGATAGGATGGATACATACAAGGGCGCCCTCCAGTGGGACTCCAGGAATCCTCCAAGGCTCACCTGAATACCCAATAGGAACACTAGAAGACACTGAGCACTAGACGGGTGGCTTTGCTTAGGAAAGGACAGCATTTAGGCTGAGCCATGTCTTAGGCACCATTTTGAATTTACGTTGCTTGCCCCTAGAGCCACACTGGCCTATCATGGAGATTTTCTTATAGGCCTTGTATTTTGAGAGAGGCTGGAAGAATTTGAGATAAAAAGGCTTTGGGGCTGCCTGTCGGACCAGGAAGCAAACGGCTGCCTCCCTGCAAAGTAAGGGAAGCCCTGCCTTAGAGCTGCATTGGATTACCCACAATGCAATCCTTCCACCTCATCAAGATGGTGCCTTGCCAAAGCTTATATCAGTTTGTGGTTCACAGATTTTTTTTTAAAAGGGGAAAAAGAGCGAACGAAGGGAAAGAGTGATCAAATGCCCTCCCGCTCCTCCCCTATGAGGCGGTCTCTGGGCTCTTGACTTGCGAGGAGCAGAAGAATACCGGCGGACCAGTATGAGACTGTTTTTCTGTTTTTTCAGGGAAGTATCCTGACAGCGGAGCAGCTCAAGGACGGCAGCTCGGACAAGGTGAGGCAGTAGGCTGGAGAGGATTATCTGGCCCTAGATTTGCGTCCTTTTGTTCAAGCAGCAAACCCGAGTAATGTCTCAATAAGCTTCGCGCAGACTCAAACGCACTATATACCCCAAAAGGAAAAAAGGCCTCTATGGTGCGAACAACGACGTTCCACACTTCAGCACAATACAGTTCTTTATTGACAGGTGACTGATATAGACAATGCCCTCCAATCCCCAAGTTTGGGAAGACTACCCTAATTGTATTTTACATGGATGCATCTTCAAAGCACCCACATATCCCTTCTCTATCATCAGTGACTCTGCTGGGGCTACCACATATATCTGAGTTTCAAAGACACCTTTTTTCCATACTACTCTTTTACTTTCCATGTTATTGCATTCTGGGAATTGTAGTTTTGATTTGGTTGAACGAACCAGTAAACATTTGCACCTGAAAAAAAGTAAGTTGAAAAAGCAAAGTTCAAGATGTGAAAAGGTTTGTCTTTGTGAAATTGAGTCATGTAGTAGACGGGGGGGGGCAGAGCGGAGTCCATTGCCCTCTAGAAAACTGCTACGGCTTCTACCCAAACAACTAACGAAGGGTACTGTCTACAACTGCATTCCTCCCTTCATGTCTACATCTGCTGTGCAGGACATAGAGCTTTGTTTATGTCCATCAACCTCAGATAGTCTTTCATTGAAATTTTTTGCACTCTGGAATGAACTGAGAAATGGAGAAGTTCTCAGGACCTGGATTTTGAATCCAGATGGAATGGATTCAGGTACTGATGCATGAAGGTGCATAAGAACTCATCTCCTTGACCTCCTGGAATGGACTCTGAGTATAAACCCTCGAACAGGAGATGTCCCGTAATATGTCTTGTATCCCTCGCACAATGGACCTCAGGTGCAGCCCATGCCATTAAACCTCCCAAATATTAAAAATGGGAGTTTAGGTGTAAAGGGCTGTGATCACACCACCTCTTTTTAACTTCCTTTGCAATCTGGGTTTTTAGTTAGGGGAGTGCAATGAAACCTTTTGAAATCTATTAACATGCTTTATGCCCAAAATAGGTAGTGTCCTTGCAAACTAAAGATTGGTTGCAACAATGGATTTCTTTTTCTCCTGGGACTGATTTTGAAGACTTTTAGAGTATAAGAGTTGTGTGGCACACTCTACCTTTCCTAAGAATGGGCTCTTAGCAGACCCTTAGGAGAAGAAGGACAGGAACTGCATGTGTGTCTGTCCTTGAGTGGACCATGGCTGGACTCGCCACGTGACACAAGGAAAGTCACTGTTTGGTGTAAAAAGAGAGGATTGGCTAGCAGCTAGTGTTGCCGTCATTGGAACTTGAGGGTTGAATCCCAGACTCAGTGCTTGACTAAACATTAGACTATTCTGGGCAAATCACTTAATTTCCCGATGCCTAAAAAAAGTGGCAATTAATGTTTGTAAAAATGCATTTGTGAAATTCCCACTTGATGTATACACTCTTGTAGATTGCACATAATGTGCAGGGCTCTGTTGCTTCCTTGCTAGGATTGCACTATATAGGCACATCCATTGCTTTTACAAGGGGATTGACGGAGGCATCATCAGAAATCCTGAGGAAAGCAGGCACTTTTCTTGCTGACACAAAATTCCACCCCCCAAAAAAATCTTCCTAGAGACAATCAGATCCACTCGTTACTCTCATATGAGGCTGTATGAACACATTTTGCAATTCTGCTTCTAGCTCCCAATCCACCACTGAAGTGGGCTCTGGACCAGACCCGGACATCCGTCCCTCCTGGGATGGACACTGAGTGTAGGCCACGGAAGAAGAAGTATCAGAATTGGCTTTCTGCCCTCCCTTCTACAACGCTACCACCCCTAAGAAGGACTTCGTGCATGCTCTGAGACACACAAAATGCAAGAAACTGGATTTCCACTGCAATAACCTGGGTGCAGTCACTCAAAGACGAAAAGCTTGGACTGTGTTCCATAGTTGCCAACTGTCCCATTTTTGCAGGGACAGTATCGGCAAGCTTGAGACTGTCCAGGGTAATATTGTTGCAGAAACTGTTCCTCTTTATTACACACCGATACGCAAACAGGAACTTTCTATCTGAAGCAGCCCTGTGCTGCAAAGTGTCCCTGGAATTTTTTTTCAATTGTTGGCAACTATGTACTTGCCAAAAAAGTGCTTTAACACCCCATCAGGGGTAACAAGCACTATATAAATGCAAACCTTTTTCCCTCTTCTATCCCTCCGCTATCCTTCTGAATCCAAATAACTGACTAACATACCCACCACTCAAATTACTTTCATATTTCAATATACTATTTCAACACTAATCCTTTATGGGTTCCAGAGTAGCGTGCTACTCACCGAAAAATCGCTTCAAAGCCTCTTCAGGGGTAGTAAGCGCTATATAAATGCAATTACAATACAATACAATACAATACCATGTGTTTCTTCTATTTCTACTAGATTGGATACTGGGTACTATGAGTTGAAGGAGGGGACTGACGCCCATTGACCAGTCTCTCTCTCTCTCTCTCTCTCTCTCTCTCTCCCTCCTGCAGGTGCACAGAACCTTTATGGACGTGGGGGAAAGCCGAACAAACCAGGTGAGAAGGGTGAGCCCCAGGCCCTTCACTGTGCTGGGTCTCAGGCCTGTCTAAATGGCAGTAGTTGTGAGGAACTGGTGTTTTAACAGGATAGGCTGGCGTATTATGCGCCTGGTGTATCAGCCGGTGGTATATTAGGGGGTTGTCATATCATGCAGTTGGTACATCAAGGACCTGGTATATCAGTGCTGTTACGCCATGGGTCCGGTATATCAGTGCTGGTATGCCATGGGTCTGGTATATGAAGGGACTGACATATAAGGCGGTGGTATATCAGTACTGGTGTGTCAAGGGTCTGGTGTATTAGTGGACTGACATAAAAGGACCTGGTATATCCGTGCTGGTATGCCATGGGTCTGGTGTATCAGGGGACTGACATACAAAAGGGTGGTATATCAGGGAGTTGGTATATCATGGTCCTGGCATATGAGGTGGCTAGTATATCCTTGCAGGTATATCTGATGCTGTTTACATGAAGGACTAGTATATTATGGTGCTGGTATCCTGAGGGCCGGCATATCTATGCACGTATATCTCATCCCTAGTATATCAGGGGGGGTTTACATTAAGGCGCTTGTTGAGTGTATGCTGAGGGTGATAATGGTGCGTGTCAATGGGACTCTGAAGAATTGCATTGCTGGTGGAAGAGGACAACATTTTCCATTCCCTAATGTAGCAGAATGATTGGTTTCATGTCAATCTGCTGAATAAAATGTCCACCCTCAACCTACCCCTTTTATACCTCCCCCTATCATTTCCTCTCATACCTAAGAAGTCAAAATATCACACCCACACAATAGTCCAGGATAGATGTAGAGATAGTTTAGAAATATTTTCTCTGCTTTGCCTGTCAATCTTGCCCACCGCTGCCTAGGTTTTCACCCTTTCTCAGATGGGTTAACTTCAACAGCCTCCTTCCCTTCACTGTACCTGAATCCTTCAGCTATCCCAACCCACTTTCCGATTGTCTCTGGGTCCTCCTGAACTCTCTCTTAACGTGTCCCCCCCAATCTCTCTACCTTCTTCCTGCAGGTTATGGGAGACCTCAACCAAACTACGGAGCAGGTCAGTTCGCTTTCTTTCCTTCACCCTGCGGCCCAGGGCTCAGCTCTTTCGAGAGAAAGAGTCTCACCCTTAGAGTTATGTAGCACCTTGCTAATAAATAAATACATTACATACAATCAGTGATAATATTTTTTTTTGGTATTGATTTGCAGCTTTGGGCCAAGGCAGCTACCCTCAGGCCAGGAAACAGAAAACAGGTGAGTACATGCAGGATATGGGTGCGAGTTACCAGGACTATTCTGCAAATGGAACCATGACTAGAAAGTGTGCACAGTCACTACTAGGGCCCCCTCCAAAATTCCATCAGTTATTACTCGCACTGACCCAGTGCCTAATTTGTGGAAAAATAAGTGCTGGGGCTCTCGTCAGGAGGCCACTGAAGCATGCACCACACATTGCCCCTGCCATGCTGCCAATAATATTAACTAACCAACTTCTAACCATCACACCCCTACAAGTGTGACAATTCAGGCTATTTCAGGCCTCCAAAGCTATAAGAATGGCTTTGGTGGCAAGTAACAGTCATTTTAATGTATATTTAAAGAATAATGACCTCTTGTTTTGGTCATCTTTAAATTAGTCAGACATTGCCATCTAGTGGCAGACTGTCACAAGCACCGGCGTTGACAATTAAGTGCTGGTGCTGAGCACCGGAAACCGCTAGCTCAAATTAAGCACTGCACTGAACAACACGCGGTCTCTGCTTACTTTCTCCTGCAGTTGCACATACTTACCACTAAACCACTAGGGATCAGTGCTCTTATCATCTCTTATCATTTTGCAGGTACTTTTATTTACCACTAGGAATTGCGTTTTCTATTCTCCAATAGTTGTTGTTACACATTCCCCTAAGGCAATGTTTGTTTTACTGTCAGGCCATCTCCCACCCCTTGTCTAAAACAAAGCCACCAGACTCTACTCAATGACAAACAAGTTCTCTATAAAATGGCAAATGCTGCAAGGCAAACAAAAAGCATTTTGGTGCTTGAGAGCACATTTTATAACAAATACATCTGATTGCAGCAGTGTTTTTCAATTTCTCACAATAGATATATGAAAGATTAAAAAAACATGCCAAACATTTCAATAGAGAATTTTTCAGATGCTATCTTTTGGTATTCTTCTTGCTTCAAGTAAATCTTACGTTTAAAATGTAAAAAAAATGCAATCAAATCAGCCAAAGCTTTCAAAGAAAATTTGACAAAAGCTGGAGTTAATTTCAGCCTTTAATGTTGTCACATTTTCTCATTTGTGGTCAAGTGTGACACGTGGCCTGTCCTGGCTTGTTAGCAAAAAGCACTTTGCAAGCTGGGATTTTTGAGCCCGTCAGTATTCAGTACAGTGTTGAATATGAAAGTCGGTGCAAGCCTCGAAATGCAATGCGCTGTTGGCTAAAATACAAGGGCTGGCCAAAGATATTTCGCGAGAACTGCCATGAGACAGCTCTGACATATTTAACAATTGGAACGTTGCTTTTATGTCTAATTCTTGTATTTAAAAATGCAGGTAAAAAAATTGCCAACATGCCCTTGGGAGATAGAACCTCTCGCCCTAAAAGGGTCAAACATTTGACCCTGTATCAGATATGAAATGGTGTGGATTTTAGAGGCCTCATCCGCCTCCTCCGCAACCCACCCCTCCCCCACCAAGATTTTTTAGGCCACAGTCTGACACCCACTCGACACCAATTCTTGCCCCGTCATGGGCCGGGGGGGGGGGGTCGTCTTTTTGTGGCTGCACTCATTATAAGGGAGGCATTGATTTATTTCTCCTGTAGTTCCGCAATTTCACTAATAAGGATCGATTTGCCTATACTCCTACAGTTACACAATCACTCGTGAGAGGTCGTTTTGCTTGTTTGCCTCCTATATTTACTCACACTAAACAAGATGACCAAAGGATGGTTGGTGCTTTACTGTTAAAATATATTAGCCTTGCTGGTTCCACGCATGTTATTGTACTATGTAGCCACGAGGTGGCGCAGTTCACTAGCTATTAATTTAAACAGTCTCTGGAAGCACCCTAAGAAACTTGTAGTGTTTCCACGCCACCACTCACCTGGCTCAAATATTTTCTTCTTTCTCTCTTTCTTGAAGGATATGGAGGAGCCCAGCCAAACTACGGGGCAGGTGAGTAAATTCGTACTCTCCTCACTCTGTCACAACTTTAAACGAGAGTTATCAGTCAAACATTTCGTAAATTGTTCCTTGGCAACAAAACACAGTATAATTCTGAAGGTGCGGTGTTTCTGATTGGTTTACAGCTCTGGGTCGGCAGAGCGGCTACCCTAACCCTGGGAACCAGAAAGCAGGTGAGGCAATGACAGGAAGATTCCTGCCGTATTTGTAGGTCTCCAGCGCTCCAGCTGTATTTCCGTGCTTCCGGTTCAAAGCTGGGGGCGGGGGGAATGGGTTAGGGCCTAGAAATACAGCGAAATATTCGAGGCCTGGACGATTTACCATTGTCCGTTTTGTCTTTTAATACCTGGGGGAAATGTATTTTAGTCCCTGTCACAGTTTCCACGTGCTGGGAGAATACTTATTTGGATATGTCCCGTGCATGCATGCAAAGTAAACTACCCCCGCAAGGTGAATAAAGATGGTAAGTCCAAGAAAGACAGGTCGCATATGCAGCTCCCACTCTTCAGCAGCGATTTCAAAGCTGTAGCATTTAAGACCCATGGGGACCCATGGGGTCAACCGTCGAGTTTTAATAGACACATGATGTCACCTTGTGATAGATTCTATTAAACTCACCTCTGCCCCTGGAGCTGGCGAAGTTGTTTCATTTTACAATGTTAAGTTTAGTGCCTGAGGATGGCGTGAAAGTGGTGGGACAGGTGCGGGTGAATGTCTGTTCTCCTATGAGGGGCATCGTTGTGTTGTCAGTGATCAGAATAATATATAATAATGACGGTTTAAATAACCGGACCCAGATATACTAATGCTTTGACTTAGGGGGAAGTTTGCCATCCAGTGCAAATCAGGATTTGCGTTGCATCGTGTCCAACAGTAATGCAAAGTTGTGCTATGCGCTGCTTTGCGTTGCATTGTGTCTAAGGGCATTCCATGGGCGTTCCCATTGCAACCACCCATGGGTTTTGACGCAAATCTCCATCTACAAACATTCATAGACTGGGATTTGCGCCAAACCTTTACACCTGCTCGAGGTAAGCGTAATGAGAAATGTTTTAATTTTGCCTCGCTTTTCTAACTTTGCATACGTGCTGTCTTGTACAGCGCACATACACAAAGTGAGGAAACAGCTTAAAGCATAGTTTTTGTACTAGAAGGGGCCCTTTCCAGGACAAAACGTATGCTTCAGAGAACACACACACCCTTGCACTATGGCGTAAGAGCGTGTGCGTTGGCGCCAGGAAGCAAAAAGTGTAGATACAGCATATTATTCTCTCTCCTCTTGACGCAAGACAGCGCAGCAACTTTGGTGCCGCGTTGCCTTGCTTTAAAGAATAGTAAGTCTGGGCATATATGTTTTAATTACTCAAATCGCTGGGAGACTGTTATGGAACCTCTGAACGTTTAAAGGATCATTCAGTCCTACCAAGATAAAAAAATAACTAAGTAGCAGATTAAATAGACCAATTTCTGCAGGTGGCACTTAATTAGCTGGTCTATTTTACCTAGTAGGCTTAATACTTGTAATTCGAATGTAGAAGTTCAGGTACTCATTATCCCAGAATACCTGTTTGCTGCTAATAAGTGCTGGTGTTCTCCCATTATAAGTATTGTATTTCTCTTCAGAAGTGCATGTACCTTGTCTTTAACATTAATGAAGTGCAGGTACTCGGTACCGGACAGCACCTGCCCATTTAAAGCACTTACTACTTCTCAATAGCCATATGCCTTGTGTAAATATGCTTCTGGGAGGTCGCGACTGTGAGAAATACAGGAATGGAAAGTGTTGGTCTTTTTCGGGATTTGTGAGAGTGATCTATAGACATGCAACATTGTGGGCCCTGCACCCCTGGGTGATGGTTCTTCCACTCAGTCTCGGGGTGGCCAGGCTCAAACTTGTCAAGATTTCAAATTAAACTAACTTCCGACAGGTTATCCCAATGGAGCAGGCGTTGGAGCTTACCAGGCCCCTGGAGCCTACCCTGGCGCTGGCGCATACCTTGGTGCCGGAGCCTACCCCAACGCCAGAGCCTATCCTGGAGCTGGAGTTCAGCAAGGTAAGATCAGGAGTAACGAGGCAGCTTGACTTTCCTCCCATCTGTCCTGGATCTAGGTGGATTTGCACCATCACCGAAAGACCACGACAGCCATCAGTGCTAAACTCTGTTGAGAAGCACCCCACAGCCAGCAGTGCAATCCTTCACTCTACGTCCCTCTTCTTCACATCCGCAATGGTTATTGAGCTGTGTTTGCTTCTAAGGTAGGATCTCTCCGCAGAAAATACTGTGGATGCAAGCCAAATGTAGCTACCCATAGTGGGTGTTGTAAAAAGAGTCTGGCATTCCCCTGTACTATAGGAGCCATCACCAAGGGCCAAGGGTTAAGGGTTGTTTAGGGTTAGCGGATGGATTAGGGTTTGTGGCTGGGAGTTAGGGTTTTGGATTATGAGTAGTGGGGGTGGGATTAGGAACTGCATTGGGGTTACAGGTTGCATTCAAGGGTCAGTGGTCAGGTTAGCGGTTGTGTTAGGGTTGGTGTAGGAGATGTGGTTAAGCATTGAGTTAGTGGTTGGGCTGAGGGTCTTGGGTAGAGTTTTGGCGGAGTTAGGATTGGAATAGCGGTTAAGATTTTGAGCTGAATCGGGGCTATTTGTGGTTGGTGTTAAGGTTAGCGTTAGAGGGAGTGACATGTACGGATTAGGGTCAAACTGGCATTATGAATAGAGATGGTGGTAAGGTGTGGAGTTAGGAAAAGGGGTCCGTTCAGGTGTAGGAATTTTGATTAGGTGAGCTGTCGATCTAGTGGTATTGATAATGCAACGGTGACAATGTGATAGTACAATATGTACAGTGTGTGTTGATGCCGTATAGATATGCCGATTTGAAAGCAACAATGTAAATGTTGACAATGCAGTCCTTGTAGATAAAGTGATAAATATTCCCAGTCAACACGTAGGTTACAAACACAATCATATGGATTTTTTTGTTTTTTGACACGTTTCTTTATTGCATTTTTCCAATACTTGTACAAAGTATACATACATGGTACAAATAAAACGTCAACCACTGTTTCGTAGTATTTGCATTCTACTCTCACCTGGCTTTTTTACAGGAGAAAAAGCCACAAAGATAAAAGAAAAAAAAGGAACCCCCCAAATGTTCTGATCTCCCGCCTTTATACCCGCCAAACAAACAGATGTATTCTTAATTGCTTGGTGCAATGTTTAACATCCTGATCACCATATTTTGCTGACATATTCACAAGAGCAGCGTTGTGCGCCTTCCCAGTTGTCACAGGAGTTCCCTTGTAAAACGCCTCGATTAAGTAAATTCCAATCACATACTTTAATCTGTGTGTAGTCCGCCAAAGCACTTCCAGTTATCTAAATAATATTCTAACTGCATTACATTTCTCATTTGTTATTAATGACTTTTGGTTCTGGTCAGAAGGGCAAGTTTTCAGACCAGGGAACAAAAATGTAACAAAAGGGAGGGGATCACATTGCCTCATTTGAACATGGGTGAATCAGTTTCTCAGCCCGCTAAGATATTGGTGCATCGCATGTACACTCATGCACAGATACGTGTACACACACGCACACACACACGCTCTTCCTACCCACCCTTCCCGCCCCCAGGAGTGGGTATAATGTATCCATAGTCTTCCAGTGCTTTCCCTGGCACAGGCAGTCAGACCACTAGCTTACCCTTCTTGCCCTGGGCTCTAGGAAACTCAACATCACACATGAGCCTTTGTATCGCATGCCTGTATTTTTTTTACTTACATTTACTCATGTATCTCATTTACTTGCCCAAATACCCACCCCAGAGGCGCAGACCATTCCATATTCCACCTCATACCCTCCAGCCACTCACAACTATGACACTAGTATCATTCCCTACATCTCCCTATGAACAGACCGCTACAACTCCCAGTAAATAAATGGGGAATTTTGTTTGCTTGAACTGTTTATGCAACTACAATCAACTGCACAACAGTTTAAAACCCCAGCTCTTGTTGCCTTTTTAACAAATTAAGAGCACTTTATCTGGACCGAAGATCAGCAGCACAGTCAATACAGTGTAAGATCCATATGATCCAGACTCATTTAAATAAGGCTCAGCCAATAGGAACACTTGGTTGTTGGACCATAACGTAAATACCAAGGTTCGGCCTTTTCAAAAATGGAAGGCTGAATGTGACGTACATATGTCGCTATTAGAATGATGTAAACTTTGTCCCCTCAGTCAACTAGAATATCTGGGAATTCATCTAAAAATATTGCAATTTTATAGCATGTGGTTGAAATATTATTCACAAGTGTTCCGAAAGATGCAAACATCTCTAATAGCTGTCCAAGCTGTATTGATGACTCTCCAGGAACTTGGCTTCACATGTTTTGGCCCTGAACCAGCTCTCTAACAATTGGCAAGATTTTTCCATTTCCTTCATCGATTCATTTTTCCGGCATTTGTGATTCCGTCTGAGAAAATAGCACTTTTTGGGGCCGAAGATCGAAGTAGATGAGTTGGTGTATATATCTACATTTTTGGATCATTGTCTAATCACTGCAAAGCAAAACGGAACAAATCTCCTGTTTTTAGAGATTGGTGTTTCAAATTTTCTAAGATTATAGAATTGAGCATTGCTATCATATACACAATTGACCTATAAAAATATATAACCACATTTGAAAAAAAGATGACTTTTTATTGAACGAAGACATTTAGATTCGGCTTTGGTTTCTTTCTTTCTTCTTTTCAAGATCCTTTATTCACTGCTAAAATTAGATTTCTTTTCATTATGTAAAATGTAGATGACTGAGTGGAGATTCTGAATCAATTTGTATTTATATATTTGTATTACATATCATATTGAACACATAAAACATTTTAAGAACACTCTAATTCCTTCACATGTTGCAAATTATGAATCCAGGTTTTTCTATGTATTTCCAGGTTACAATGGAGGTGTATACCCAGGCGCTGGGGTTCAGCAGCAGTATGGCAATGGTAAGACATCGACCAGCAGTGCTGTCACCAGCAGGGGTCACTCTAATACTAGTACATAGCTCTTTTTCCCTACTGGGTCACTTCAGCAGTAATAACAGAATCAGCTAGCAGCTGTCACATTAGAACAGTGCATGCAGGCGGCCAACTAGAGCCAAATTTCGGGGGGGGGGCTGAAAACATTTCGGGGGGGGGGGCTAAGTCTTCCAGCCACAGGCAGAGCGGCTGTAAAAAGGGGTGAAAATACAACAAAAGCCTCATTAACGAGTAAATGGTCTTTTAAAGACCTGTTAAGTACTCGGGTCCGTCTGCAATTAGACGGAGGCCAGCCCGCGAGGCTGTCTCAGCCGGGCTGACACACATGACGGGGGGGCTGAAGCCCGGTGAGCCCAATGGGTGTTGCGCGCCTGAGTGCATGGGCCTCTCCCTCTCTCTCCCTCTCCCTCCCCAAGCGTGGAGTCACTACAGCTGTAATCCGAGCCCTGGCCAGAAGGTGTCACTCTTAGAGGCAATATTTGGTTCTTCCGTTACATAGGTTGTTACTTCAGCAGTCCTCACCACCCTGTTCAACAGGTATCGCCAAAAGAGCATTCCCTCCCTCCTCCCATAAGGGTGTCCCGGTCCACTGCGCTTGTCAGTATTAGGCCTGGGTGAAATTTAAATTATGCTGGCACAATTGGCGCAATTCTGAGAATTTCCTGATGTTACAAGTGTGGGAAATTCCCAAAATTACGCTATTAGGCAAGTGTAATTCCGTGCTACAAGCATGCCATTCGCTATAAAAATTGACCGGGAATGCACGAGAACATTTGAATGTAAGTGGATGGTCGTGTTCCTTTTGTTTTTTTGCTCTATTTCTTTGGGGCGAAATGCATCCTTGCTTCAAAAATTGAGAAAAGGAAGCATTTTGTGCTAAAATATAGCGTGAAGTTCCATATTTTTGTTTCACATAATTTTGCAAACAAATGTGCATAATTATGCTATACAAATTACCTGAATTTCGCACACTCTAGTCAGTAGCTCTGACAGTATTTGTTAGCAAGTGTCACACAGTTGTAGTGACACGGACCAAAATTAACAGCTGGAGTCGTGTCTTGTTCAAGTATCGTAGTTTATAGGGCACAGTCTCGGCAGCCCTGCAGCAACTGAACATCATAGAACTGTGCTCACTTCAAACCTCACACACCACATTGCACATTCCTGGCAAGGGCTTTTGGAATGTGGAATGTACTAACAAAGACATTACCACAATACCTCCCTTCCTTACAATTAACACAAGGAAGCTAACTAATACAACATTCATGAACAAAGAAAGCATGGAACAAAGGCAAAAGAACTAAATACAACATAAGTACAACGTGTAAAATAAAAACAGTGTGAAACGCATGCAGAGAAAAAAATAACTAATCACGAAATCTCATAGGCTTAGTGATAGTACGTCTACTCCTTTGTTTGAAAGATTGAGTACCCCAGTAAGCGTATTACTCACACCAGGTTTCAAACTCGAACCTCCAACGTCAGCCTTGTCGCCTGAGAGACCCCCATTAATTTTTAGTTCAGAGGAACCATTGTCATGGTTCACCTTCAACACCCTTCTCCTGTTCCACCATTTACGTCCCTCTTTGCGAACAGTATTTCTAGTGACCACTTCCACTCTAATGGGTGCTCTAAACTTAGATTTCCCCTTGGTAACAAAAGTAGGATCTTTCACACGCACCCAATCACCCACATGAATGTTGACTCTGTTACCTTTGACTATGTGTATGGCATCATACTGGCTTTTCATTTTGGCTTGAAACATTTCAACTTTTGGTCTTACAATTTTATCTACACCGATCATCCGATCAGTTTTCCATTGACACTCTCTCAACCATGCGGGACAAAACCTTGACGTAGACACATGCCTCTTCTTGATTTTAAACAGAGACAAACCAGAAGCAGCATTCGGACTGGACCGGTGGGACCAAAGCATATTTTCCACAGCTTCACACAACTCCACCTTGTTTTGCTCAACCCACTGAATGCACTCCACCAGAGTGCGGTTCATTTTTTCTCCTAGTCCGTTAGCCTGGGGGTGATACAAAGCTATGTGCTTGTATCTTATGGCATTGCTGTCCAAGAATTAATCTCTCTGGACACAAATTGGACTCCGTTGTCAGAAATAATTTCCTTTGGACATCCCTCCCTTAAAAACACATTTTTTCAAAAACGTAATGACACCTGAGGTGTTGGATTCCTCTATGAATTTAACTTCCCCACCATTTGCTATAATAATCTACAACCACAGTGGCGAACCTAAACTTACGTGGCAAGGTACTGAAATGACCAATAAAATCAATTGCAAGTTTAGACCTTACACTTTCAGGAAGACAGACAGGCTGGAGGGGGACAGCTTCAGTTTTCAGACCTTTATCATTGGTAGCACACATGACACATGCGGTTACAGTTGCTATAATTTCAGCATCCATCCCCGGCCACTAGTAACTTTCTCTAATGTTTCTATTGGTGAGCGTCTGACTCAAATGTCCTTCATGACCACAGACAATGATCTTATCTCTCAAACCAGTGGGAGGTACAAATTTGTCACCTCGGACCAGCATCCCTTTTTTCTCGATAGAAAGCTCATCAGTCAGTTTGAAATAAACTTGCAACCCAGAGGGCAACACTTACTCTTTTTAAATCGTTTTCCTGCCAACTTTAATGAGAGTTTGCACCAGCGCTGGGACACTCTGGCGGTGTAACCATGTGCTTTATAAATTGTTAAATAAATAAATAAATATCAACTGCAGATCAGTTTAAAACCCCAGCTCTTGTTGCCTTTTTAACAAATTAAGAGCACTTTATGTGGACCGAAGATCACCAGCACAGTCAATACAGTGTAAGATCCATATGATCCAGACTCAATTAAATAAGGCTCAGCCAATAGGAACACTTGGTTGTTGGACCATAACGTAAAGACCAAGGTTTGGACTTTTTAAAAATGGAAGGCTGAACGTGGGGTACATATGTCGCTATTAGAATTATGTAAACTTTGTCCCCTCAGTCAACTAGAATATCTGGGAATTCATCTAAAAATATTGCAATTTTATAGCATGTGGTTGAAGTATTATAAACCAGTGTTCCAAAGGATGAAATCCTCTCCAATAGCTATCCAAGCTGTATAGATGACTCTCCAGGGACTTGGCTTCACGAGTTTTGGCCCTGAGCCATCCCTCTAACAATTGGCAAGATTTTTCAATTTCCTTCATCAATTCATTTCTCCTGAAGTGCTGATTCCTTCAGAGAAACTAGCGCCTTTTTGGGGCCAACAATTGAAGTAGATGAGTTGGTGGTTATATCTACGCCCGTTTTTAGAGATTGACACTGACAATAAGTTTTGTTGTGTGATTACTTAAAATCGATACAAAACATAAAAAATCTAAAACTTTCGTTACAGGGACCTTTAGCTAGACATTGTAAAATTGAGGTTGAGTCATAATAAAGCAGCACATATCAAATATTTTACAGACTTTTGAAAAAAAAATGTGTTACTGCTTTTAATTTCACTGAGGACATTGTGTGGGTAGTTTTAGAGATTGGTATTTTACATTTTCCAGGATTAAAGAAATGAGCATTGCTGTCATATACGCAATTGACCTGTAAAAATATATAACCAAATTTGAAAAAGATGACTTTTTTTACTGAACGAAGACATTTAGATTCAGCTTTGGTTTATTTGTTTCTTCTTTTCAAGATCCTTTATTAACTGCTCCAATGAGATTTCTTTTTACTATGTAAAATTGGAGATAATTGAGCTGAGATTCTGTATTTATATGCATTTATATTTTTTGTGTTACGTATCATAATGAATAAATAAAACATTTTAAAAACACTCCAATTTCTTCATATGTTGCAAATCATAAGTCCAGTTGTATTCTATGTATTTCCAGGTTACAATGGAGGTGTATACCCAGGCGCTGGGCTTCAGCAGCAGTATGGCAATGGTAAGACATCGTTCAGCAGTGCTGTCACCAGCAGGGGTCACTCTAATACTAGTACATAGCTCTCTTTGCCCAGTGGGTCACTTCAGCAGTAATACCGGAACCAGCTAGCAGCTGTCACATAAGAACAGTGCATGGACCTGCCCCTCCCTCTCTCTCTTTCTCTCTCTCTCTCTCTCTCTCTCTCTCTCTCTCTCTCTCTCTCTCTCTCTCTCGCTCTCTTCCCCCCCACCCAAGCGTGGAGTCACTACAGCTGTAATTCAGGCCCTGGCCAGGAGGTGTCACTCTAAAACGCAGTATTGGGTTCTTCAGCAGTCCTAACAACCCTGGTATTACCACAAGAGCATTCCCTCCCTCCCATCACCATGGTCTACCTCTCCACTACGTCAGTAGTAGGCCTGGGGTGAAAATTAAATTATGCCGGCATAATTTTGAGAACTTCCTGTAACGCTTGTGCGAAATTCCCAGAATTACATCATTTGGCAACTCTGCATAATTAGGTGAAATAAACATGAACATTCGCGATAGAAATTTACTGGGAATGCACGAGAACGGCAGCATGCGAGTCGATGTTGCTCGTGGTGTTTTTTTATTTTTTGCTCTATTTGTTGGGGGGGGAATGCATTCTTGCATCAAAAAGTGACAGGAGGAAGCATTTTGCACTATATATAACGTGAAGGCCCGCATTTTCGTTTCACCGTAATTGCGTTACTAGGCAAACACAAATGACCTGAATTTCGCACACTCTAGTAAGTAGCTCTGATAGCTTTTGTTAGCAGTTGTCACACCTTCTCACTGCCTGCTTCAACAGCTTGCATTCAGCGTCTGGGTTAGCACGCGTCAAGGTTCTGCTATGTTTTTAAACTTCCGGGTATTAGGCGGAAGCAACAGTGTGAATTACAGCGTCATTTCTTACAGTAACAAAAGGGAAAATAGAAATGATGGTTCTCATAGCTGCTGCCCTTCAACACCGCACCAGCAAACTATTTAAACAGCCCTCTGGTGAGCCCCTTGGCTTAGTGCCTTCCTCCTCAGTTGACAGTGTCCCCTCAAAGGACTCACCTGCCCTCTCTTGTCTCTAATTAACCCCTTGGTTGCCCTCTTTCATTCACAGGTGCAGGGCTCGGGTCCAAGCCAGGAAAAGCAGGTTAGTTATCAGGCATATGTCAGTGGGCCCCTGAGGCCACATTAGAGGAGAAACATCTTCCTTTTCACAGGCTCTTTCCTCCTCTCTTCTTTCCTCTGGCCTCCCTGTTCCCTGGTTCCATTATTTTTCTGTACCTCGTGTTCCGTGCTCAGTTCCTTGGTGCGTCTGACTCCCTGCTCAGATTCTTTTTCTGCTCTTCTTGATTGTCCCTCACTTCCTTACACCATTTCCACCTGTTTCACCTTTATTGCTTCTTTTCTTGATTGTCCCTCACTTCCTTACACCATTTCCACCTGTTTCACCTTTATTGCTTCTTTTCTTGATTGTCCCTCACTTCCTTACACCATTTCCACCTGTTTCACCTTTATTGCTTCTTTTCTTGATTGTCTCTCACTTCCTTACACCATTTCCACCTGTTTCACCTTTATTGCTTCTTCTGTGCAACTTCTTTACCTTTCCTTTCTTACTCTTGCCACCTTATTTGCATAGATGTCTGCCATTCCCTTGCCTTCTTTCTTTCTGTGTCCTTACTGTCAGGGCTTTAAGTGGGCCGGGTCTGTCCAGCAGTTATTTTAAGGTGGCCTCGAAACGGGTCTCTATCGGGCTCTATTTTCGGGCCTCGCAGAGGTAGTCCGTTTTTATTTTTTTCTTGCACCAAACTTATATTGCTCTAGCTGGAATTGCCAGGCTTAATTCCTGAGGCCGCTGACCTTTGTGCACGCTGTAGATCAGTCGCACAACGCCCATTGGACTTAAAGGGCTTCAACCCCACCCTGTCGTGTGTGACAGCCCGGGCAAAGACAGCTTCCCGGGCACACACAGAGCCACGCCAGAGTACTTCACAGGTCTTTAAAAGGCGATATATATGTTAACAAGGCTTTGTTGTTTTCCACCCCTCCTTGTACAGAGTTTGAATTCTCATGCGCACTTATTTTCTCATGGTTTTTACTGCTGTCTCAAATAGATGGAAGTCTCTTGGGTGAAGTAGGAGTAAGGAATCAAATATTTGCCTTCACCTTAAGCTGTAAACAGTGTGCTCTGCTACTCTCGCAATATAACTTGTTCATAACTACTTCTCTGGCGTATTTCATTATTTTTCTCCCTCTTTTCATTCTTTTACTAAGCAAGGTTTGGGTTCCTTTTCACCTTTTTGATTCTCTTATTTTACTTTCTTTTCTCCTTTGATTTATTTCCTCTTCTTCGATTAATTTTCTGTCCAGTTCTTTCTTTCGCCTTTGATCGACTTTCTCTCCAGTTTTTGTTTGTTCTTTCTATTCTTTTTTGTAACTTTTCTCTTATTTTAATCTTCCGTCGTTGTCACCTTAGATTCTTTTCTTATTCATTTATTTTTCTGCCCTTTGAATCGGTTGTTATCCAAGTCATTTTCTGTTCTTTGATTCTCTTTTAGCCCTTGGATTTGTTTTGTTTCCTTTGCTTCTCGATGTTTCCACGCCTGTTTTGTTCCCTTCGGTTCTTTCACTGTCCCTTGATTCTTTATCACACTTATTAACACCCTCAATTGATATTTCTGCGGGGTTTATGTTTCTGTAAACACTACTATTGTCGTGTTTTAGAAAAACGGCGTAGCGTGCTATCCCTATGTGTTACCAGCCAACACTTTACCTTTTTTTACACACCAGACAGCCAGCTCTAGGGAAAATCTGAAGTGATGAAGATGGGAAAGAAGAACGAAATGGCAAAGCAAAATCCACACTTAGCTCTTTCCAGATAACACTTTCAAAAACAGAGCAGGTGCAAGGAAATAACATAAAGAAAGCCCATTGATTTCCAAGAACAATACTCTGCGATCAGGCACCTAAACACAAAAGATTCATCATTCATACAATTGGCACAGCATGCAGTCAGGTTAGCTCCTTAGCAGGATAACAACGAATGCTGCTTAGATATATAGGAGTCGTTACTGTGACTTACTGTGATATCATTGGCAGAAAGAGTGACCCATGAGATCAGAAAAAAATTCCCTTGCATGCCATGGTCGCTACTGCATGACGGTGGAAGATTATAGTTCCGAACATATTTTAGTAATTACTAGCCCTCTCTTTCAAAACGTAAGAACACCTTTGAAATGCCCCACACTCTGCACTGCTCAACAGACAGGTCAGTCAGTCTAATAGACATGCAGATGTTGTACTCGTCAGTTTCTTCAACCTGGGGTATTTTACTTTTTGACTTAAAACATAGTAATTTTGAGGAGTTATGCTGGTTGGTATAATTTAAATCGATACTCATTTCTGGTGTGTGCTTTCTTTCTGCGACATGCTTCCACCAACCATCTGGAGGACACTTAAAGTGAAGACATGTTTAAAGTCAGGGATGTGGGCAGAGTAAAATGTGCTAGTCATTTATGTCAAATGATTGCATAAAGTTCTTTTTAGCGAAAAGTTAGAGGGCACACAGATCAGTAAGAACAGGGCTTTAAGTGGGTCTGAGCACCGGCCGTACATATCTTTATTTAGACCACGCCCTTACTTGGATAGGCCACACCTGTTTACGAGGTTTGCCCCGCCCCTTTTAGAGCACCCACCGTTTTTTTCCCACTTAAAGCCCTGCTTACTGTACACCCAATTTGCAACATGACCTCTTTTCTAGACTCCTCTTCAATTCCCCTTTTCCTTCTTCATTAGTCTGGGACACTTCTTCCTTTCTCACTTCTTTCCTTTGCATTTCTTACATTCATCTGTTAAAATTCATGCTAGCTTCATTCCATCTAACTTACTGCAGCTTTCCTCTTTGTTTGCTTCTTCTTTGCTTCTTCTTTGCTTTCCTCTTTCCTGCTTCTTCCTTTCTTCCTTCACACTCCCTACTTCTGCTCCCTCGTCTTTCCTCCCCTGCAATTGTTGCTCTCCTTCTTTCTCTCCCGCCTCTCTTTCTATATGCTTCCAGTTCCCCCTTCTCTTCCTTTTGCTTTATTCCCTGTTCCCATTCGTTCTGATCGCTTTCTTCCTCTACCTCTTTAATTACTGGTTGCAACTCCCTTCCTTTCTCTGTATATCTTGTTCGTACTCCACTTTATTTATCTCTAGTACCTCATGGCTTCTTCACCTCTCTACTCCACATGTCCCCTCACTTTCTCCACTTGCTGTACCATGCTGACTTCATTCCACTCTACTTGTATGCCTACCCCGTTCAGCCCACTGTCCTCCTCTTACCTTCTCACTTCCTTTGTCTACACCTCATTGCTTCTTCACTTCTCTGTATTTCATGTGTCCTCTTCACTTCCTCTACTTCCTTTTCTGTGCCTGCTATTCCTGTTGTCGCTTCTCCCTCACTCTTCCTGTTTGATCTAATTGCCACTGTACTTCATGCTCCCATCTTTCATACTTCTACTCTACCCCTTACTTCCTGTGTAATTCTTCACCCCGTGTCCCCTGTAAAATCTATTTTCAACTCAATTCATTTCACCTTACTCCCTGTAAGTTCCTATCTCCTTACTTACTGTTTCCACCTTTTTTCTTCTTCACTTATTCTTCACTTCTTTTTTTATCTGTTCCCTAATCTTTTCTTTTATCTTTATGTTGTTCCTTCCTTATTTCATGTTCTCTCCTTCATGCTCTGTGCTTCCGTTACTCTGCCATCTTCCACTGAACTATCCATGCCAGCCTTTCTACATTTGTACTTTCTGTATCCTCCTTTTATCCATTTACCTTTCAGTGCCCTCCTTTCTGCTTCTGCACTTCATGTACTCCACTTTATTCCAGTGAACGTTCTGTGCTTTTCTTTTTTTGTACTTCCTGTTCCATTTTCTCTTCCTCTTTGTGTCTTTTTCACTACTTTGTTCATTTTGGCGTTTGAAAAAAACATAGGGGCTGATTAGGATGTCGGTCGGAGTTTCCGCCAACCGACATCCCTGCGGTTTCGAGACCGACCCACCTCGGGTTGGCGGTCCAAAACAGCAATTACGATGCAACCACACATGGTGCGTTCGCAGACTCCCATTTCCTTTTGGGAGCTTGTGAAGCGGTTGAAAACCGGCCGCAGCACAAGCTCCCATTGAGAAATGGGAGTCACTGTAAATTCCTGCACCCACACGGTGGAGGGATTTACATAGGTGCCCCATTGGCCCCAACTGAAGGCCGCAGAAAGAGGGGGGCCCTGCTAGTGCCCCCTAAGTCGCTTTCCGACAGGCGTTCCATGCCAGAAACTCCAGCATGGAAAGCCTGTCGGAAACTGACATCATAATCCTGAAGGCAGAAATGCCGTCCATATGGGATTATGGGGTCTATTAGGAAGGAGGATGGATGGCCGCTGCCGGGTTGGCGGTGTCAACCGCCGGGCCGGTGGTGGACATCCACCCGCTATCACAACCCAGAAAACTGCCATGGAAAGGCATGCGGAGAATGTCTCTGGGGGCCCATTGCAGGCCCCCAATGTGTTGGGGGGTGTGGGTGCACGGGTACCCCCTAGATGTCCCTGTACCAGGTGGCAGGCACTGTGCAGCGCCTGCCATGCAGTGCAGAGATATGCATGACATGCTCCTTTTCACATCGCGGCGGTGCTGCTGGCAGCAGCAACCACCGCAATGTTAATGCCTGCGATCGTACCGCCGGGGTCGGATTTTGACTGCGGAGTATACTAATCGGACCGGCGGTTATGCCGCGGTCCTTCGGGAGGTCTTTTCCCGCTACCATGGCGGTCGGGGTGATTTTCTGACCGCAATCCTAATAGACCCCTATGTTTGGAATGACCGGCCGGTTTGATTTCCGACCACCGTAATCCTAATACAGCAGTCGGAATTCAAACCAAGAATGTTGGTCGGAAAGCCTCCGACCGCATCCAAATTAGGCCCATAGAGTTTTCAATATCTTGGGACACAAATGTCATTACAAAATATTGTTACTATCAAAATATTGTGGGGCAGATTATTGTTGTCAAGAATATCAGATTTACTTGGTATATCATATTGGTTTCAAGAATATCGCTGTGTTAAATATTGTTTTCATTAATATAGTTGGAAAAATAGAGTTTTACAAATAAATGTAACATGTTTTAGTTCATATTTTAGTTTTAGACGTTAGTATTGTTAGTGCAATTTTTTTAAAATACAGTTTGTAAATTTAAGTGTTTTAGCATTTTATTTTTTTAGTTTAATTAGTAATTGATAGTTTATTGGCAGGTTGTTGGCTTTGTAGGTGAATAGGGTGGGAATTTAAAATATGAATAATTTAAATGTAATAGTAATTCGTTTTTATTGTAAATTAATAATTTATTGAGTAGTAATTATATACAGTGTTTGTTATATTTTAAGTTTAATTTGTTAATTTTAATGTATATTTTAATTATATAATTAGTAATAGAAATGTACATATTAGTAGCTGGTGCTTGGGTTTAGAGTTTGTTAGGTTTGTAGGGAAATAGGATGGGAAGCTCATTAAATTATAAATAATTCAAATTTAATGTTTTTTTATAGTAAACAAATGATTACATATTTAATTGGTCATTATTTACATACCTAGTTCAATTGTTATATTAACTTTTACATTTTGAAGTTGAATTTGTCTTTTTTAATATATTTTAATGTTAATATTATTACTACTAATTTACATATCAGTAGTGGGTTGCTGGGTTAGGACAGAGTGGAACGTTATTTAAAATAAAATGTATTTAAATTTAATGCTAGCTTATTTTCTAAGTTAATTAACTATTATTTGTCTATTTATTATGTACCATACCTAATTGTTAATTATCTAATTGTTGTAGTGTTTTAGTTCTTTTAATGTCTATTTTAATTTTTGTATGTTTAAGAAGCATGTGTTTTTTAAAATACTGTGTTATTTACTTTTAAGGGAATGGGATGGGAGGATATAACATTTTCAATATTTCTATATTATAGCCTTATAGCCCGCCGTAGCGGGCTATATCGGCTGTTAAAGGCCCGCTGCAGCGTTAAAGGCCCGAGCCGAAGGCGAGGGACTTTAACAACAGCAGCGGGACTTTAAAAGCCGGTATAGCCCTGCTACGAAGGGCTATAAGGCTATTAGAACATTCTGCCACTAGAGGGCAGAATGTTCTAACAAAACGAAGCCTTCAGGGAGCGCGAGGGGATTCAAATCCCCTCCGGCTCCCTGAAGTCTTTGTTCACAGCCAGAGCTGTGAACAAAGACACATTGGAATGTTGGTGCTCCGGGCTTATACCAGCCATTATAAGCCCGGAGCACTCCATTGTTTTAAATGGAGTTGCCAACATTCCAATGTTCTAATAATTGTTAATCGGCTATCTGACAATTATTTGTGTATAGTTTTACTGTTGTACTTATTATTTCAATAATTTGTTTTATTTTAATTCTTGTTTTGGAAATTTTGTTTGTAGAATGATTTTTGTTTTTAAATTTTATTTGTTTAAAAGTATTTAAATAATAATAATTTGGTACTATTTCGAATTTATTTTATTGTTTTTGTCATTAGGCAAGTGAATGCTTTAATGAGGAATGTAATCTTTTTATTTTTGTATATTTTTTTTACATGTTTTGTAACATTATTAAATAATATGATATTATGGAATATAATCTATCAATTTTATCTTATAATATAATGTTGTTTGTGGACTACTATGACTTGCATTCTTTATACATAATTTAATTAAATCACAACACTTTCCCTGCTGTTGCTTAGACTGGAGTGTGAATAGTAAATCTAACACTCCGAAGTCCAACAATTTCCCTACTGTTGGTAAAACTGGATTTATATTATAATTTTGTGTTCATTTTTAATTTTGTTTGTTTTTATTTTTATTAATTTTTGTAATGTTTATATTGGTTTTAGTAAAAATTTGATTTTGGGTGTCTAATATATTACTATTTATTATATTGGTTAACTTTATTATTACATGTTGTTTTAGAACTTTTTACAATTTATTATTTATTGTTTCTAACATTTGTGTAGTTTTTTAAATTGTGAATATTTTTATATATGTGTGTGTATATATAGTAATATGTATATATATGTATATTTTTTATTTAACCCCTTCAGCGCGGCGCGGATTACCGCGCCGTGCTGAAGGTTCCGTGCGCGGGCGGGGCCATGACGGAGCGGTTCCGTCATGCACACAGCGCAACCAACGCGCATGACGAAACCGCTCCGTCACACGCATCGAAGGGGTTAATCTTCAATTTGTATATTTTATTTTAATTTGTGAGTAACATTATTTTTATGTTTATGTAAATAGTTACATTAGGCATTTATCAAAATTAGGTTTATTTTAATAAAATATTTTTTATTAAAATTATGTATTTATATGAATACTTATATAATTATTCTTTTACCATATAAAGTGCCAAATTGCATTGGAGTTTTGGGATGAACAACTCTTATATAGTTTGTGTGTATATATATATATATATATATATATATATATATATATATATATATATATATATATATATATATATTATATATATTCATTCGTAGAATGGGTCATTCTGGGATTAAGCCCGTAGTCAGGTGGTGCGTCTGCCGGTATGCCCCCGCCGGTAAATACTTATTATCCTTTAACAGAAATTACACGCACTCTCGAAGTCCAATGCTCATAAGAAAGCTAATTTATTATTTGCTACGCGTTTCGACAACTTAATGTCTTGTTCACATATATATAACAATTTTTTTACCTGTATTTAGACAATATTCCCTTCCACAATATTTTTGTTATTTCCATTATATGCCTAGGGACACCATATTGTGATAAACCGAAGTTTTGACAGAACCTTTCTTTTCAAATGATATTTTTTAAGACGATATTGTGTCAGTGAACCATCACCACTCCCATCTTCTTGCTCTGTAGTTCTTACTTCTGACATTCATAATGTCACTTTGTATTTGATCTCTACTCCATTCCCCTCCCACTCTTCAATGTTGATAGTTTCATCTTCACTTTCGGGGTCTGTTATTGCAGCTAGTCAATCAACTGTTGGCGTGTCTCTGGTTGTTCTATTTTGGACTACTTCCTGAGCCTACTACTAATACCGATAGGAGTCCAGCGACACTAGTGGGCAATTGTGGTTCTTGGCTTCTGTAAAATTCATGAAATTCTTGACGAAATTACAATTGAGTTGCAAAATATTCTTAAGCAATAGTGGGTACATTTTGTAACCATAAATAGACTTCGCAGAACTAAATGGGCTGGTGAAAGTTTAATTCCACTGGCAACATTGGGTCCAGTACTTAAGTGTTTCATTTTGTGAGGATGCAACGGTGTACAATTCAGCAAGGGGCAAAGCTTGTTCCTACAAAATAATTTTAGGAATCAGTTTGGGCTAATTTAAAATTTTGTGAAGTGCATGACGTTAGCAAAGAATGTTATGAAGACAGTGCCACCACTTGGACCACCCCAAGGGAAAAAAACTGAAATTGCCTTTGGAGTTTTGTTTCCTACAGTCGATGAGAAAAATCTATATATTTATTTTGGCCGGGTAATATCCCGCCAAAATGGAAGAATTTCACCAAAGGCTTTATTCAGGAATAAAGTTCATAATGTCACACTTTCGCTAAGTGCAAACACTTTTACAAAAACATGCTAGCAGAATTATAATTTTGCACACTGCTTAATGAAATCCAAACCTTCTCTTCAACAGGTTATGGAGGTGGTAACGCCTATCTGGGAGCTGGTGCCCAGCAGGGATACCCTAACAGTAAGTTTCACATAAGACCGTTATATGCTATAAGCCTTGTTATACAGACACTAGGCAAGATTCTAACAAGCAATCTATAGAGATATTTTACCACAGGTCCACAATACAATACTCAATGGGGGCCATATTACACCTAGTGCCCTGGGGACGCAACAGGCATGTGCACCCCTGGGGCACTGCACTATGGTATTACATAAGGGGCTGCATATGCTTGTGAAACCCCTTTCTGTAATACTAATATCGTTGGCAAATGTGTAACTCTAGCACTATCGTGCGAAGGTGTTCCCACATGTGTATTGGGACGTGACCACTTGAAAATGATAGAATCACTTTGTCTCTGTGCCCGCACCCAGTTACAGATGTCGGCGCATAGCCATAGAAGCCCTGTCCGTGCGCCCCTTGAGGACAACCCTGTCTTCATATTTCACTGAATGTGATGCTCTTAGGGCAGCACAATTTTGTGGCTTCCCTGGGGGTAGTACATTGATGGTAATAGGGTGCACTGTTTAGAGGTGCGCTTTGATGCAAACAGGGTCAGTGCACCTGATGGAGCAGGATTTGAGGAAAAGAAACTTGCTCGGATCAGCCTCTCGTTAATAAGTACTAACAAATAGAAATAGTAGATAAAAGAAAATTAACATACACACAACATTCATACATGGGAAAGAGGCTTTATGGTTGCTTAAATAAAGAATAATTTGCTTGAAACCGAAAATCGTCTTGCGCATGTGCGAACCAGTACCGTGCAAATAACCATGTGGTTAACCATGTGAGAGGGAAACTCTCACGCATGCGCAAGGAGTTACTAACTGTAGGTCTCGAGGCACCACGTGCCTGGCATATGCTTGCCTGGATTTAAAAAGAGCTGCTAATCACACCCATCACATAATATGGGCCCTTATATATTCCAAAACCCTTATCCCAAAGTCTGTTTTCCTGGCCTCCTACTACCTAACCTACTCACCCGCTGAGGCTCCCAGTTTCTTGCATTCTTTCACTGCATTTTATCTTACGTCCACAGACGCTGCAGCTGGCACTGGTCTTGGATCCAAGCCTGGCAAAGGAGGTGAGTTACTGATGGAGGCATCCTTTGTACTTGTTCCTCCCTCTTTGCTTTCTGCTACCTCTTCATGTTCCTTTGTACTTCATATCCTGTCTTCTTTCTCTTTATTTTCTGTCCAACTTCTTCCTTTATTCTACTGTACTTCTGGGCTCTTTTTTCCCCACTGTACTTCTTGTCTGCTTTCTTCCTGTTTACTTCCTGTTCTCTCCACTCTTCCTTCATCGTGTTATATTACCATTGCTTCCTCTTTACATCCTCCTCTTCATCCATACTTCTTCTGGGCTTCATGCTCTCTTACCTATTCCATCTACTGCTTTTCCTCCAGTTTTTCATTCATTGTGTCATATTTCCCCCTGTTAGACTCCATCTTACTGTGCGCCCAGCACACTCTTTGTTAACTTCATCAGTACTCCCTGTTACTCTTCCTTATGTTGTACTTGTAATCCACAATCCTTTCTCTACTCATCCTGTTCATTATGCAATGCATTCTGTATCCTGTTCCTTCTTCACTCAGTTTCCAGGCAACTCCTGTTTATCAGTTAAATCCTAACCCAATTTACCAGTTTTATTGTATAAGATCTTCTGCGTGCACTTTGTCTCACGTGGCGGCTGCAGGGTGAACAAAATCTTTCTTCTTGGCAGGTTATGGAGCTGGGAACGCTTACCTGGGAGCTGGCGCCCAGCAGGGATATCCTAATGGTAAGACTCACAATGGCCTACCATGCAGGCCTCACCACAGAGGCAGTCTAGGTCAGGCATGCTCTGACCATTTGTTCCAATGACCTCACTGCACAGTTACAATATCCCACTGCACTGGTCTATTTTGCCTGCTATATGATCAGGCCTATTCTTCTTGCCTGACACAAGGTTGTTATTTATTGACCTCAAAGGAAGGTCTCCAAAACTGCTTTCATCATATCACCACCAGTGTACAGCACCTTCCTATTCTACAGGCCTCATACCAGGGCCTGTTCATCAGGTCTCGGCACAGGAGTTACTGCACTTTCCTTACCTCAGGCATACACAAGCTCTCTCCAGACTCCAGTGCTTCCAGTACGTTTTACTTAATTGCTGTCTTCTATACAGGCTTCAACAAAGTGTCTAGTCTACTAAGTGCTGTCCTCTACCCTGATATAACCCTGTTCTCTGTCACTCCCTTCCACAGCTGCAGGAGCCGGCACTGGTCTGGGATCCAAGCTAGGCAAAGCAGGTATGTCCCTTCTCTGGTTTCTGTGTCTCTGGACTTGTAGAGAGGTCTGGCTGCCATACCCTTCATTCGAGTCACACGCTTTATCCTTTTCCTCCTTCCCATTTCTACCCCGTCACATGGTCGTCATCACCACTCCCTGCTTTCTCCTCACTTCCTTCCTTTTTACCACTCACTTTCTGTGTACCTGATGTCCCTTCCTTGATAGTACCTTCTGTTTTAGGTTCATTTTGCTCCACTGTACCCATTTCACTTTTCTATGCTATTTCCTCTTTTGTACTTCCTGTTTTTTCATCCTTCCTGTCTCCTGTACTCACCTCACTTTCTTCATCTGTACTGTTAGCTCTGCTCAT
The DNA here is from genome assembly GCF_964204655.1 of Triturus cristatus. Classification (NCBI taxonomy): domain Eukaryota; kingdom Metazoa; phylum Chordata; class Amphibia; order Caudata; family Salamandridae; genus Triturus; species Triturus cristatus. The sequence goes on from NC_140590.1 coordinate 1,179,507,389, forward strand.
AATTCATTTCACTGTTACCTCCCTCTCACTTCCTTTCTTTACTCCTTGTTCTCTCCTTACTTCCTTAGTCTGCAATTCTTTTTAATCTCAATTAACTTCCCTTCTTTGTTCTTCCTGTTCTATCTTGATTGCCGTCCTCAGTACTTCCTGTTTTCTTCTCTTCTAAAGGCACATTGTGCCCCATTAAAAGTCTAACACTAACAATTTCTGCGTATCTACTATTGCCTACTCCCTGCCTCGGCTGAAACTGTCTCTTACAGACTCCTTGGATGAACACTTCTGCTTTTTCTTTGTATCAATATTTACTATCGCAAAAGGCTGGTAAGACCAACCTTCTCTCTTTGTCTGGTAGGTTATGGAGCAGGAAACGGTTACCAAGGCGCTGGGCCACAGCAAGGGTACCCAAATGGTAAGCCCCAAGTGGGACAAGTGTTAGGCATTGCCGGATAAGTACTGCAAAATATCACCTGCAACCTATATATTCTACAGAACCCATCACACTATATCCCTGCCAGGGACATTGGTGCAGAGATATATTTGAGCAATTACATGTAAAGCAAGCATTACCAGACACCTGGCAACTGATCCATTGGTGATGCTTCACAGATTGAAATGGAGCCTCACCCTTCTGATACCACTAGACTCACACAATTCATTGGAACCTCATTCTATCCCGACTATTCTGAGACTTCATTCGAGTATCAATAATTTCCCCCATTCCGGCCATCATCACTTCAATGGAGATGTCTTATTAGTGTATCCTTGCTCTTGTTCACTGCAGAGTCTCACCCATGCCATGTCTTCTTCTTTAACTCCAGGAGGTGCCGGGCAGGGGAAGGTGAAAGATCCAGGTATGAAAATGTTTGTATTTTTTGAGAATTGATATTCAGCCTTCCCTTGAATCTCATCTGGGGCTTGTTTACCCCTAGCTTCTTACTTGGCCGACTTGGCCCACCCTCAGCTCCTCACCACCTCTGCCCTCCCCATCTCAGCTCCTCTCTGTTTGTGCTATACCCACTACCAGCTCCTTGCTGTCTGGAACTATCCTGCCATCGGCTGATCCCAGCTAAAGCCCCCCTCTTGGCAATCTAGGGTAGCTCACCCTGAAACCTTCATTGTCTGCATCTCATCCCACCCTTAGCCCTTAACTCTTTGTGCTCTGTCCACACTCTGCTCCTCAAGGTGGGGCATATTTAGACGCCCCTATCGCCACAGGAACGTCACTTTTAGTGACGTTCCTGTGGCGATAGGGGCTTTGCCTTATTTGCAAGGCAGGGTTAAGCCACTTAACGTGGCTTAACAATGCCTTGTTAATATGGCACCCTTTAACGCGAGACTTAGCGAGAAAGGGGCCAGCAATGGGTGTTGTGGTGGGTGTTCCACAGCAACACCCATTGATTTTGACGCTGCCCCATACTTATAGGTTTTCCCTGATCTTACCCTGGCAAACCGAGGAGAAATGCTTTATTTCTCCTCGTGTTTGCTGTTTCTATGTGTGCTGCATTGTGCAGCATAAATAGAAATAGCAAAACACCATTGATTGTTTATGTTTATGAAGGTGTCCCTTCCTGCACATAAACAATCATCAAATAAAAAATGACGAGTTGCAACTCCTGTGTGTGCTGCATGAAGCAGCACACATTGAAGTTACAAATCACGATTTCAGATTGTTTATGTACAGGAAGGGACACCTATCTGGGGTATCTAAATTTAACCTCCTGATCCTTCAGTTTAGAGAATTCTTTGCCTAAATAACAAGACCACCAGCAGGCGGCCTCTCTCATGTGCGGTAGCTCCACAATGAACCCTGATCTGTATACTGGCTCTGTGAAACAAATTTCTTGGAATAAGCAAATGTCCACTAAATCAAGAAAAGTTCCCCAAGATAAATCTGATATTTTGGATTTCAAGCCAGCAATGTTCTAGGAAAGAATATTCCATTCCTCAATAGGGGAGAAGGAGAGAAGGATGGATTAGAATGAGAAAAAAGTAGTCAGTCCTCTTTTGACCCCAGCTGCCTGGAGTCCTTAAGATGTGTTGAGCTCATATCTTTATTCACAGAACAGGTGCTGGGTGCTATCTGAGGAACCTGATATTTGAAGTATATTTTATTTGGCATAGGGCTGGGGAAGCAAACGTCAATTGCAATAAAGTTATTTGCCAAAGCTCAAGATTGAAGCCGAATTTATATATAATTAAACTCTATCCTTTTGTATAACTGAAGGGCACTTACGAACATTGCGAAGCCAGTGCGTCACTTTGTTTATCAAAGACTTGTGATCTTCTCTAACACCTTACTGCAGCCTGGAGACGTTATGAATATAAATAGTTCCGCCTGTTCAAGATTTACGTTTCAATGAGGATGTTAGCAGTATTCTCTTAAATGGAACACGGGTTCTTTCAGGTTGTCGCGGACATGTCTTTTTCGTGGTCCTGGAACTGTTATACAGACTATAATTAAAGGTTCTTGCTTCCTAGATTCCCTATTGTGAGTCTTATGTAAGTCTGGTAGTTAACTCTGCTCCGCTTGTGGAGTTTGCAGGGTTTTCCACACTCCGCATTAAGCTGAGCTCACAGAGTTCCGAAAAACGGAGCTCCGCGGAGCAGAGTTTTTTTCCTTGCTCGCACTCATCAACATCAAGTTGGCGAGTGCGAGCAAAGGAAATCACCTTCCCGGCGACATTTCTAAATACGGGCAGTCACATTTCTCAATGCGGATGTCTGCACATGCTCGCGTTGAGAAATTAAGACCTCCTTAATCAGATTATCAATCTCAGTCAGGGTGTTACTATTGTTTATCTGATTAATCATTTTCTTCGATGAGGAAGCCCTTATAGATGTCTCCACTACCTTTCTGTTCCCCATGACAATGGGACAGATTGCAATCAAATATAGGAATTTGGCTTCTGGTTTACTGCTTGCCAAGGAGTCAGGAGAAAGTGTACATTTTGGCAGGGTTCAACACATAAAGCAGATCTATAATTGCTCGTACCTTCTGTCCCTGCAGGTGTCAGAGGGGTTGCCCAGCCTGGCCTCTTCTGGGTGATAATGGATGAAGACAGGCCTGGTCTTTGCCTGGGCATAGCCCGGGCGCGTCTTCTGCTGCTTGAGTTGACAGTGCACTTAATAGCCCTATGGTGAAGCACCTCCCTGTCATGATGCAATATGGGGCCTGAAGTCCCTCATGGCCCCGAGCACAGAGTTCTCCTTTCCCCGCGCTGTCGGAGTTGACAGCGTGCTAAATAGGGCTCTGGTGAAGAGCCTCTGTGGCGCAATGCAATATGGGGCCTGATGTCCCTCGCGGAACCCAGTACAGAGTTCTCCTTTACCCGCGCTGCGGGAGTTGACAGCACGCTAATGACCATAAATGGCAATTTCAGTGTTTTTTTAGAAGTGGCGTTGATTTAATCCAAAACGCTGCTTAACATAAGGTTTTTTTGGGTCAATTTTTGCAATTGTTTTATATTTTTGTAATATTTCGGAGGTCTTCGTACATATAGAGACCATGATCACTATAGTGATGAAAATTAGCAAAGTAACATCATGAGGCTCCTAGGGATGATCTGCCATCGTAATCACAACATGCTTTCTGAATGTCCGGGGACACAAAATGTGCGATCCATTGTAATCGCCAGATTAGATATAGTCAACATTTTTCGAAGTGATGGCATTTTCTACCCCCCAGTGTGTGTGGGGTTTCTCCATAGAGCCCTAGGCAGAAATCGGTAGGGCAGCATCTGTAGTCTTTGAGAACCACCAATCCAGTAAGGCCGGCAGAGAAGACTTCTTACATGCTCGCAGCCAATCAGAAGCCAATAATTCCACAGACAAAGGGGCCGATTCCGATCCTGGAAAAACCGGGTACGAATCGTCCGACGGAGCATTTTCTCCGTCCGACTCGTACCCGGGAAAAATACCTTACAAACATGCAAGTACGATTCGCACGGAAACACCATTTCCGTACGAATCGCAAAAAACACCGACCGGCATAAAAATACCCTCAATTCGGATCCGGGACTCCGCGGACGCGACATTCGCACGGAGTCAGGCAGCGTTTTACGGATCAGCAAGTACGATTCGTACCCACAGCACTTCGCACGGCAATATTTTTACGGGACCCAAAAAGTGCCGGAAAAGCTATGTACGCCGCGATGCACGACGAAAAGGGGGCCCGGTACGCACCGTACCCCCATCCCTACACGTCCGCTCTGTACCCCCAGCCCCACCCATGTACGCACTGTACCCCAGCACCCATACGTGTACGCACCATACCCCATCTCCGTACCACAGCCCCGTTCCTGTACGCACCGCATGTACGGAGCGTACCCCCACCCCCGTATGTACGTGCGTACCCCCACCCTCGTATGCACGGAGCATACCCCCACCCCTGTATGTACGGTGCGTACCCCACCCCCGTATGTACGGTGCGTACCCCCACCCCGTATGTACGGAGTGTACCCCCACCCCCGTATGTACGGAGCGTACCCCCACCCCCGTATGTACGGAGCGTACCCCCACCCCCGTATGTACGGTGCATACCCCCACCCCCGTATGTATGGAGCGTACCCCCACCCCCGTATGTACGGTGCGTACCCCCACCCCCGTATGTACAGTGCGTACCCCCACCCCCGTATGTACGGAGCATACCCCCACCCCCGTATGTACGGTGCGTACCCCCAGTGCTACGCGCTGGGGGTATGCACCGTACATGCGGGGGGTGGGGGTACGCTCTGTACCTATGGGGGGTTGGGGTACGCTCCGTACAAGCGGGGGTACGCTCCGTACATACGGGGGTGGGGGTACGCTCCGTACCTACGGGGGGTACGCACCGTACATGCGGTGCATACAGGTACGGGGCTGTGGTACGGAGGTGGGGTATGGCGCATACACGTATGGGTGCTGGGGTACGGTGCGTACATGGGGGCTGGGGGTACAGCACGTAATTAGGGGGGTGGGCTGGGGGGGTGTTCGGCGCATATGCGGGCACATGTTTGGACGTCTCCATGGTTGCTATGGGAGTTCGCTCTGTACGGTGTTTTTTCCATACGGTTGTGCATTCGTATGGACGGGACGGATCGTACTTGCGCGCTCGGACTTCAGTTTACCGATTCGTACGTGAAACTGTCCGGGGACGTGTCGGACACTTTTTCCGACCCGAGGACGTGTCGGGGAATTTTCCCAATGCGATTCGTATGGATTTCTTTACATACGAATCGTACTTGCCAGTTTGTACGGGACTTGTACGAATCGTACGTAAACAAATCCGGATACGATTCGTACGGGGAATATTTTTAACAGATCGGAATCGGCACCAAAATGTGTGAATCCGCGGACTTTCAATACCGCTAACCGATCAGCATTGCTAAAAATGTGAAAACTGTGTATGAGGTTTGAACCGAAAAAGCTAGCTGCACAGATATACCTAAAATTGACCATTTCAAGTGTTAATTACTGTTAAATGCTAATTTCTCCTGAAATACTGAGTAGATTTACACTGATCAACAAACAGGACCAATTTTACAACATTCTCTGTCCTCATGACAAAGTTAGTGTGAATCAGTCCAGTAGTTTGGACTGCAGAGGAAAGTGAAAATTAACTTAGGTACTTCTTCTGTACACTCCCAAAAGGTTTTTCCAGATGAACATTTGATCCTCTTTATCAGTCTCCACTAAATTTGACAAGAATAACTAAAGTAAATGGGTCAAGCATCTCCCAAAGGTGGTGCAGAGTCATGGAGCAGCTCAAAGTCTATGGAATCACCATGTGAAGAAGGGCATTTCCTATTTAAACTCAACCAAAATCCAGGGATAGATACTCAGCATGTAGCACATTTAGTCAACAGATTTGTCTTTTGGAGCCAGTGGCAGCTGCTATTTACCAGGGGTGGCGGGGCAGGGAGGTGTGAGAAAGGGGGGGGGGGGGGGGGTTGTAAATTAAAATAATAAATAATTGAAAGAAACACTTACCTTCAGGCCGGCCCATTGGCTGGCTACCGCCTCTCAGTCCGTGGTTCGGCGCTCAGATGGTGAATGTGGGCCTGGGCATGTTCTGCACCCAGGTTGTAATGCCGTCTGGGTGCAGAACATGCAAAGTACGCATGATTGTTATGGTCGTCCCGAGAGGGCCCGGCCAAACAGTTATGTGCACTTTAGAGTGGAGCAACCCCACCTCCTCCTGACCCTTGCTCTGGCAGTCCAGCTCCGCCCCGGAACCAGGAAACCGAAAACTAAAATGATAATAATGGTGGTTATTATCATTTTAGTTTTCCTTTAACTAGTGCTCGCAGAGCAGTGGGGCGACGCTCCTCCGCCTTAGCGTAGGAGCCGCCACTGCTTGGAGCTAAAAATACATTTCACAAATCACCGATTTCATTTGATTCCGTTTACAGTTTAGGACGTTCAAAAACATAGTTGTCTTTATCTGACTTTGTATGTGGTACGTGCAGATTACACATGGATTTCTGCAAAAGGAACATTAATCTTCAGAGCTACATTACCTCATCAGTGACTAGTCTGTGGGTTTACCACCCATCTTTGTGTCTTGCAGATCCTAATGAGACGGGCTTTGTTTTCGGGGCTTTCACACCTATGTCTGATGTATATTACATAATGTAGTGATGCTCCTAGAAGTAGTTTACTTCACACTGGGCACTATACAAGCAAGCATATTCATTTGGTCATTAGAGGATGACTGAGACCATTGTTGTTTCTTCTTCAGCTTATGGTGCCGGTGCCCGCCCATACCCTGCCACAGGACTCCGGCCGCAGTACCGCAGTGGTAAGTCTCTTCTACGGCTGCTGCTTCTGCTCACCTTTCTTTCGGGGTTCCAGGACTTGTAGGCATATTTAGGCCCTAATGTAAATGGACAGGCTGCTGTCATATTATAACATCACTGAGTCCATCGCAGCTGAAAGAAGGTCAGACCTTGTTTCAACTGTGATGGACTCTCTGATGCCATGTGTGTGTGGTACATTTGATGTCATAACTCCTTGCAGTTGTTATATGATTAAGTAATGTACTTAATGTATCAGCTGTGATACAGCCAGTCATGTAACATCTACCTCATATGCTACGCTTCTGTGATTTCATGTTCTTCTGCGGAGATAATAGGTTTAATATTGCCATGTGCTGCAGGAACTGCTATAGATTTTGTGATGTCATATTCTGTTGCAGATGGGATAGGTTGAGTGATATGCGTTTGCCACAGTAATTCAGTCCTAGGTTTACCGTTAACATGGAAATGCATTCTGACTCGGAGAGCTGGACTGTTGTCTTACCTCAGTTGAACCAAATGAACTAAAGTTGTTGATTAAAATGGTTTTTGGATGGGAAACGGGAATTGGCATATTATCACCCTATTTACACTGAATAATTAGGTAGATTTACACTCCCTTTTCTAGCTGCAGATTGCTTACGTTTAGTGACGTCATATCCTGCTGCTGATGTCATATCCTGCTGCAGCTGTGATAGGGTCAGCAGCATCATAGCCTGCTGCAGCCTTGACAAGACCCGCAGTGTCTTATTCCGCTGTATAGGTGACAAGTACAGCAGTGTCGCACTATCCCAGCAGCATGGCCAAAGTGATTGAGTTGTACTTGCAACATACACCTGACGAGGATTTTTCCTGCTAGACGGGAACGGTTAGGCGCAAGATGAATATTCAAAACCAACATCACATTTTTAGATCTCTGAAAAGTTTTTGACGTTTGACACCTGTTGTGTGGACTCAATAGTCTGTGTTATTATTTCTTGCAGAAGGGCAGTCTCCTTATGGTGCAAGCCTTGGGGCTGGTATCGGTGCTGACCCAGCATCAGCGAAATACGGTGAGGCTCACTTTTCATCAACCGTTTGCACCCTGCTGGAGGCCTGCCGCCATTGTGTGCCCACAGACTACACACCCATCATCCATCGCTGGATGCTCTGAGGTCGCTGATGCATGTGTGTGAGGCAGGCTCTCTGTCAGACAGGAAACGGGTAGCATGGGATGTTACCACTTCCTTTCAATTGTAGCTCTCCCATTCCTCACTCAGGGGCATATGTACAAGGGGATTGTGCCATCGAAACGTCACTTTTACCGATGTTCCGTTGGCGCAATGCCCTGCACCATATTTACAAAGTGGCATTAGGACACTTGTTGTGGCTTAATGCCACTTTGTAAATATGGTACCCTTTCATGCAGGTATCTGTGTGGTGTGAAATGGGTGTTTTATTTTGATCGCATCACCCATTGCTTTTTGACGCTGCCCCAGATTTACAAGGATGTGTAAATCTGAGGCAGTGCTAAAAACGAGCGCCTTGCAATAGCAGGAGTTAGAATGGCACAACGAGGAGAAATGCTTTTATTTCTCTGCGTTTTAGCTTTTTCTATGTGTGCTGCATTCTGCAGCACACATAGAAAGAGCAAAATGCCATTGAAAATTATTTATGTGCAGGAAGGTGTCCATTCCTGCACATAAACAATCATTACAAAATGGTTATTTGCTACTTTTATGTGTGCTGCAGAATGCAGCACGCATTGAAGTAACAAATTGCCATTATTGATTGTTAATGGACACCTTCCTGCACACAAACAATCATTCCCAGCAACACAGGCATCCTTGCACTATGGCGCAAGGTGTCTGCGTTGGCGCTAGTCAGCTATTTTTAGCGCCAGCACTAGGGAAAACACAGGGGTGCGCCATATTGTAGTAAATGCGGCACATCCCTGCATTTTAGAAATGGCAGAGCGTGGCGCCGCAAAATTTGCCGCTGCTCTGCACTCCATCATTTCCTTGTACATATGCCCCTCAGTATTTTTCTAATAACGTACTTATGTTCATTCCGTATCCCAAATCATAAACATAGAACTGAAGGACGTCACACGACAGGCCATGAGTACGTTTAATGTTCAGAAGTGATACATTATATTAAATACAGCTCCTTAACTCAACCTGCCCTTGTGCACAAGACTACTGCCGTTCATGAAAAATGACATTATAATTAGTACACATAAAAACCCAGAGATGTGTCCGAATATTTTTGGAACACAGACCCTATCTGATTTCCTCAAGCATAAAATTGTTTGCACCATACGAGTGGCCAGTAGAATCGCCTAATCCTGTGTACTTCTGCCTCTAGGTGGGGCCGGCAAGCAGCCCTACGGTGGAGCCCAGCTCGGAGCCGAAGGAAAGCCTGGGAAATATGGTAGGACTTATTCAAAATAACTGTATAACACCAAGCAAGACATGGTGAGCATGCTAGGAAGGAATGATGACACAGAAAGCGCTTGCCAAATAAATCAATTGTGCTTGTTAGCGAAAAAATGTGTAATTCATAAGATAGCTCAATGTATGGTAAGGAAGCTAATGCACTATAACACAGTGTAGCGGAAGCAAAGACATGGCTATCATTCTGGAGAAAGCCTTCTGACAAACGTTTGGTGAATTTGTTCCCTAGAAACATAGACGGAGATATGTGGTTGGTGCTTCCTGTTTTCGTTTTCATCTTCATGAGAACTAGATTCCAAAACGTAGGGTTTAACCAGTGCTTAATTTGAGTCAGCGGTTTCTGGTGCTCAGCACTGGTACTTAATCATCAACACCAGTGCTTTTCATGAACACCAGTAAGGGCACATTCCTTTACGGGGGGATTACATGATTTGCCCAGATCACAGGATGCTGAGCCGACGCTGGGACTCGAACCTGGTTCCCCAGCTCCGAAGTGGGCAGCTCTGGTCATTACTCCACATCCTCTCCCCACTTTCATGGTTAGTAGTGGGTTCTGTTTTAGGCGGCACTAACAGAAGAAATGGGCTGGTGCAAGCCCCAGCACTTATGTTTTTACAAATTAACCATTGGGTTCAATCTGTGACCTACAGAGGCCCCATCCAAGGTATTCGTGTGGCACTGACTGGGATAAGACCTGGCAGCAGGGGACAGTCCTATAGAAGGGGCTTGACTCTTCTGATATGGAGGCTGCAGAGCTCGTACAACTCTGCTTTCTCTTGGGACAGGGTTGCTTGGTGCCTCTGTGAGAAGGGTACGCCCTCGGAATATCGAGGTAGCAACATTGTGCCAAATATCATGGATAAAATATCAAAAGACACAATATCAAAAGGTAAGCATGTATAGATTTTCTGTACCTAACTCCACATATAGGTACCTTGAACGCGATAGATAGATAGATAGACAGATAGACAGATAGACAGATAGACAGATAGACAGATAGACAGATAGATAGACAGATAGATAGATAGATAGATAGACAGACAGATAGATAGATAGATAGATAGATAGATAGATAGATAGATAGATAGATAGACAGATAGACAGATAGACAGATAGACAGATAGACAGATAGATAGACCTTCAAGGTGCATAGATGTGGAGTTAAGAATAGTAAATCTAGTCTTCATTCACATGCAATTACCTTTCGATATTTTGTCCCTGAATATTCTTTCCACGATATTAGCATACCATAATATTCCTTACATAGTATACTCGAATGGAGTAGAGCATGCCTGGCCTATTCATAGGCCAGAGATCTCATATGTCACTTGGAAGTCTTCTCCTGGTATTTTGTCTTTTGACCTTTGTTATCTACTCTTCCACAGCCGGTGCTGGTCCTCTCGGAGTTCAGCCTTCTGTTCCACTTGCTGGCCCCTACGATGGCAGTGCAAAAGCTGGGAAATATGGTAAAGTATTTATCAAGGCCGCAGCAGAGTTGTTATTGGCTGGGTTTTAGATACAGTTCCCCGATTAAGATGCTATACTGCCTTACGTCAACAAAATCCAGAACCCCCTGCTTCCCAGGAAACAGATCAATCAGCACCGTAGCCCACAAAATCTAACTTTGGCCCATTCAGATTCAGTGGTGGCTGGCACAGATTGGGTGTGGGAGTGCAAGAGGCGGTAGGGGGTGAGAAGGTAGATAAAAACAAACAAACTTCCTCACCACGTCTCTCCTCCGTCACCTCTCCTGGCAGGAATTGGAAGCACCCAGGCTCCCCTAAGCCAATCACAACGCTGCAGTGCAGCGTTGTGATTGGTCTGAGTGCCGTGGTTCAGTGCTCAGATGGGGACTGGGTGCCGGGGCATATTCTCCACCCAGGCTGTAATGCAGCCTGTGTGGAGAAAATGCAAAGTGCGCATGACTGTTTGGCCGGATTTGGCCGGCTCAAGACGGCCGGCCAAACATTCATGCACGCTTAAGTGCACATACCACTCCTCCCCCTGCTGGCTGTGATGACAGCCATGCCCCTCCTTGCCCAGCAAAGCTCCTGCAGCAGGAAAAATTAAAATGATAATAACGAGTTATTATAATTGTATTTTTCCTTCATTTACACTGCTGCAAAGCAGTGGGGTGAAGCTCTTCCGCCTTAGCAGAAGAGCCATCACTGTTCAGATTCTGCATTTTATAATTCAAGTCATGTTTTAACTCTAGTTTTAGTTTCCTTAGAAATGTTCAGGATGATGAATTAATGTTAAAGTGCATTACATTGATCCAAGGAGAGTGAGATTATTGAGTTGCTACTATAGAAATCTCAACCTACAAAAATATTGCATCCATTATATCACATGCACTTACCATGCACTTACCACAACAAAATAACAGTAGTCAATAGTGCATGCAAATATTGCAGATCGATACTTTGACCATGGTATTGTAGTATAACATCATTCACTGTCTATCCAAGTAACTCTGCTGTTATAATCAAAAGTCGTGCTGAGAGCAGGTTAGTATTATTGACTTGAGCCATTCTTAATCCAATACAAATGACTCCTCCCAAACCTCATCTTACTACTATGATCTCTCAAATAACACTTTCGAGACTCTTCCCTCTTCTATCCCCCCATTATCCTTAGCAATCTAACTAACAAACTCTCCTATCTACCGCTCAAATTTCTCTATACTATTCCACCACTAATCCTTTTGCATTCCGGAGTAGCGTGGTACTCGCCAAAAAGTGCTTTGAGGCCTTGTCAGGGGAAGTAAGCACTTTATAAATACAATTAAAAAACAATACAATACAATATTGCTGATCTAAAATGTCCTTTGTTGACCCAAGTACACTTTCTTGTTTGTGGCAACCTATTTGGCTCCAGAGTCTTTGTCAGTATCGGCATTTAGAGGCCCTTCTCTTCTGCAGTCATAAATCTGTGAAAATGGTTTTTAACACTACAGAACATTGGGCTACTGGATGTAAATTTGAATGAGATTTTCAGTTTTCAAAATGACCAGTAAAGAAAAGAAAATAACATAACAGTTGTATATGCAGCACACTATCACCCATGATCTATCCCTGAGTCCTCTGGACAAAAAAGGGATGTTTGTTGTTACCCAACTCAATGATACTTGGCGGATCCTGTTTCTGTCCTCTCTTCTTTCTGTGCTTGTATGCGGTGATCTCTCAACCCTGCCCCTACTTTCTTGCAGGTGCTGGGCAGCTGCCGTACAATGGGCAGCCAATCGTGCCTGCAGGACTGGGAGGAGACTACTCTGCTGGAAAATATGGTATGTGGCGAATTGGAATGGTGCAGAGATGAAGATGGTTAGTGGTATGAAGATGTGGTCAGGAAAGCATGTGCTTGACAGGCAGCATTCATTTAATCCTGCAGTCAGGGAACCTTCAGCTAGTGACCAGCTTTCGTAGCGGTTACTGGACAGAGGCACCCCCTGACGGCAGGGAAGTCAAGCTAGGTTTGTAGTCTGTATCTGATGGGAAATGAGTGGAAAAGCAGACAAGCCTATATGAAAATAGATTTGCTTTGAGACCACTCTCTCAGAAAGGTTTGTGGAAATACTTGACATGTGGCTATCTGTGCCCCTATCCCCTCCTGACATATTATTACCATCAGCCTTTCAGAAGCAGAGATGAAATAACTGATATCATTGTTCTCATCATATGCTATATATTTTTTTTTTTCTTGAAATCTTTTTATGGACAGCATTTGTAGTACAAAACGAAAAGCAAGGAGTACAGGGCGCTGATAGTATGCAAAGGCATCCAACACAGTATAGCACAGTGTCATTGTACAACAGATTAATCAAGCATGGGCTGTGCAAGTTTGATATCTAATACAGTAATGTAAGAAGAGACCCAGCTAGGTTCGAGTTTGCATATATAATTGTTTGGAATAATCAACAAAGTACAAAAAATATTTGTATAAAGACGGTCAAATAAATGCCTTTAAAGTCTGATAGGGCACCATGGAGAAAAGTAGTCCTGTGGAAGGAGTGAAAGGAGAGGGAATGGGTAGAGAATATTCATAGGCTAACTCCCCAGTGAGGGTTGATGGTAGCTATGTGTTAGCTCACTCGAATAGTCGGAGCGCTGTGAGCCTAGGTGGTGTAAAGCAAGAGTACTCTATACGAGCAAAATAGTCAAGCAAAGATGGCCAGATATGAGTGAACCTGGCATCCGTGTGTGTTTTTTAGTGGGATAGAAGCCCCATAGCCATGGCATGCCAGAGTCGCGTGAACCATTGGGCGACGGGCGGAGCAGCGGGCTTCTTCCAGTGTAAGGTTAGAAGTTGTTTGGCAGCTACAAGCATGTGATTTATTAATCGTCAGTTTGTGTGAGTCATTGCCTCTAGATCTATGGGGCGAATGCCTAGGCCTGCTGTGTTATAAGATTTTGGAAGGGGATAGCCAAGTACCCCTTTGATGTAACTCCTTCCAATAGGTAGCTAGGAGAGGACACAACCACCATATATGAGGAAAGTCCCGGGCGTTATATTGCAACACCAGAAAAGCAGGTAGTGGGACAGATAGTGTGAAGATGCGTTGGAGTGTAGTACCAACGTGTCATCAGTTTGAAAGCTGTCTCATGTTGGGATATGCGTCTATAAATCTTGGGTATATCGTGCCATTTCATATCCCACTGTTTATGGGAAATGCCCTCTGTGGTGTGGGACTGCCATTGTGATTGATATGGGTGTAGTTGCACTGGAGTGGAATGTTGTACCACCTGGTAGGTACGCAATATCAAGCCTCGCATTCCATCAAAGACCCTCACTACATGCTATATTTTTAACCCTCCCACCTCACTCCTTGTCACTGCAGGACCTCCCAAATCCTCTTTGGGTGCTCTTGCAGGAGGACTGGGTGCTGACCCTTCTGCAGCAAAATACGGTCAAAAAGTTCTCTCACCACCCAACACAAGCATTGCCCTTAATGCGTCATCATCTTCTACATGGTACCACTATACCTACATTTTTACATTGTGGTATTTACCAAACAATCATTACATAATATCGGTTTCCAAATTTGGGGATCCAAAATTGCATCTGTAGTTTGGTCTCTTAAGCTAAATTCTAAGTTCTCTTTCCAATCTGGAGGCCACATCTGTTACACTGTGTTCAGATCTGAGCCCAAAAGTTCATAAGGCTAAAGGTCATTGGGGGTCTTTTCAAGGGTGGATGAACAAACTCGGTGACTACTTTTCTAAAAGATGAAAAACTGCGCAAAAGTCTGGGGGCCGGATGTACGACCCCTACAATTTGTGAATCGCAAATTGCGTTGTTTTGTGACTCGCAATTTGTGACTTCCAAAATGTAATTTACAACAGTGCCTCAGACACTCTTTACGATTCCTAAGGGGGTGGCAAATTGCATGCCTCATTATTATTCATGAGGCAGGTGCAATTTGCGACCCTATTGGTAATGGCCAGCACTCACAGGGATGGTGGCCTGCTGGGGTCAGCAGACCACCATGTCTGTGACTGCTTTTTTAATAAAGCAGTGTTTTATTTTAAATGCAGCCCGTTTCCCTTAAAGGGAAACTGGGTGCATTTAAAAAAAGAATAATGAAACGTTTCTGTTTCCTTTTTTAAGAGTAGGTAGTAGTCCGTGGGACCACTGCCTGATCTTTTGCTATTTTGCTATTTTGAATGTGAGTCACAAAGGGGAAGAGGTCCCGTAGGGACCCCTTCCCGTTTGCAAGTGGCTTACCACCTACTTGAAGTAGGTGGTAAACTGCAAGTGTTTTGCGACTGCAATTGCGGTTGCAAAACAATCGTACATATCATTGGGACTCGCTATTAGGAAGGAATGCCCTTGGCACGCCCCTTCCTAATAGCGAGTCGCAAACCCTATTTTGCGAGTCGGTACTAAGTTACTGACGCACCAAATAGGGTTTGTACATGGGCCTGACCTATTTTGCAGTCGCAAATGGGCCTATTTCCCGTTTGCGACTGCAAAAAACGGTCATACATCTGGCTCTGGATGTTTCTATAAAATACCAAGGCCTGGGAAGCTGTCCGGCTCTTTTGCTACTATGGAGGTCCAGTAGTCCAGAGCACCGAAGGAAGAGGAGCCTCAAAGGTCATAGCAGGACTGAGGTGGATTAGAATTGTTTATTGGTCACTCATTTAGATAATATAAACTCACAATAAAGTTCCAAAGACCTGAGATATTTCTTTCCTTCCCCGATAAACTGTCAGGGATCTCTGCACGTTCACCACCCAAATGGTACAGTAATCTGAAGGCTGCGAGACCCTATGTTCCCTGCTGTGCCAGACAGCATTCACTGTGCGGCAAAGAAGAATTCCTTTTAAGGTCAAGGTTCTTCCTCCCCACAAGTCACAACTGATAGATCAAGAGACGGCCCAAGAATAATGCAGAAGATAATACAATATAGCTTGAGCACCATTTAAACTGTGTATTCTAATGTGCTCCCTCCACAGGTGCTGGTCAGCCCCAGTATGATGCACAGGCTGGAGTTCAAGGAGGACTCGGCGTTGACCCATCAGCTGCCAAATATGGTAAAATAGCACCATCGACTCAATAACTTTGCCAGTACCTTCATCAATTATAATTACTTTACGAACAATGTCTCAGCTAGAATATTCAATAACTTTCCCAGTGCCTTCATGAGTTACATAACCTATAACTTCCCTAAAAACTTAATCAACAACTATCAATAGCTTCTTTCAATAGCGGACTCAACAGCGCCTTTGTTGGCTTTATCACAACTTCTCTAATACCCTGAAGTAATGGGTCCTGTAATCTCTCTAGTGCTGTCGTCAACATGTTTCTATAGCTTGCACGATCCCTTTACTATCAACTGCATTAATACTGTTGCAAATATTTCCCCAATTACTCCCTATGATTTGGTATTGGTAAAGAGTAAACATAGCTGATGCACAGTGATGTGCAGTACAGAACTGAAGGTAGGGTTACAAGGAGAGGGTTTCTAGGATGGGATGCTGTGTTCTGGAAGGAAAAGGTGAGCTTTTTGTCTGCTTTAGTTATGCCTTCTTAATTTATTTTTTATATAACAATCAATCAATACCCTTTCCAATAACCTCAATAGCCCGGTCAATAGATTATTCAGTTTATGAATACCATCACTATATTCATTCCCCATAAATTTACTATTAAGTTGTTTTCAATTACGATATCAAAAGCATCTACAATATCTTTTTCTTTAACCGTGCGAATAAAATGACCCTCTAGCTTTACCACTATTCTCCCCACTAACTTCATGACCTCTCCGTTAACCATGTTAGAAGGCTCTTCAATAATGGCTTCAATAGAATTAAAAGAAATGTCTATTCTAATTTTGCCATTGGTATTTTTAGTAGTACATTTTATATTGAATAAATACATCAATACATTATCCAATATATCCTTCTCCTGCTTTTCTAATAGTGTCTTTTACAAATTTGTCATTTAAATCTCCTGTAGTTCCCCCATATTACTTTTTTTAACAACCTATTCATTAACTTTACACATATTTTCTTACATTTTTTCTTCAAAATGTTTTGTAATTTCTATCGTAACTTTATTGGGAGTTTATTTATTAATAACCTAGCAATTTCATCTCCCGTGTTTTGTATTAATACATTCTTGAAGAACTAACATTTTTTTCCCAAAGACTTTTCCATTATCTCCAATAATGCCACCAAAAAGCTCTGCACATTCTTTGCTAATTTTTCCAACATTGTTACTGATATTTCTTTGCATATCTTCTGAAGAATTGCATCCTACAACTACATAACTATTACTGTGTCCAATATAGTAATCAATGCCTTCTAGAATGACTTCATCAGTTTTTGCTCCTATAACTTCTCTAGTGAATTTTCCAGTCCCTTATCGAAGAAGTGTATCATAGTCTAAGATTAGCCCGCTCCCCTGTCATGGCAAAGGTCTTTCTATTTGTTCACCGTGAGTCCATTACTGACACTGACTTCTTCTTACTCCTACAGGTGCCGGACAGTTGCCCTATGGTGCACAAGCAGGAGTTCAGGGAGGACTTGATGTTGATCCAGCAGCTGGCAAATATGGTAAATGGACATAATTGTATAATTAAATATTAATATCCACATATCCATCTTGTCATTGCAAAGTACTTCTGTTGTGACACCCTTGTCCCTGGTTATTGTGTGCTTTCTGCAACCCATCGTTACATTGTTGTACTTTTTAAATAACTCCCTTTTATGTTCCATGCCACTGCATAGTTCTTTCGGTATAGAGGCCCGGACTCTATGTTTAGCGTTCCTCAATCTTGTTTCATGGTGTTTCCTTTGCTACCTCCTGCCAGAGCATGGTCCTTCACATTTATTCCCTTGTAACATCTCAACTCTTAATCAATGCCATTACTTCTTTCTTTGTACTTTAGTCTTTGCATTTACTCCCCACACTATATCTTTGTTGTCATACCCCGCCATTACATACCTCTATATATAATATAACTTCTGCATCACTTCATGATTAGGAGGCAATTTTTATGAAAATATTGTCATCCTTTTTATTCAATTTTCTAAACCTGTAAAACAGTTCTGTCCTCAGTGAATTAAAAGTTATGCGTTAAAAGAAATAATACAATTATCTGTTGACCAAAACTTCTATTGAAAGTCGCTCTCTATTAAGCAAGATAATTCCAATCTTCCCTGTGCATCAAGGCCCAGTTTCTTCGGTTACAGAGGATGAAGTAGTATGGTCCAAGGTAGGCTCAGCCTAAAAGAAGAATAAAAAGTGCACACCTTTAATTCCACACAACTATTGCTATAGAATAGCTAAGATCAGACTGCGTAAAAATGCACATGGGAACAAAATAATATAAATAACGGCAAGGGTGTGAAGATGCCCGAATGAATGATAAAGGAATCCTCTTCGAAAGGGCAGTATGACAATTGTGTTGAAAAGAAGAGATAGTCACTGATTTTGTAAATAAAAGTTTTGAGAATGCCTTTCCTCCGGTATCTACTCTGATGTTCTGTGTTCGGACTCACTGTTCCTTCAACGACATTGACTCTCGTTCTCCTGAAGAAGTTGGCCAGTACCTTGGAGCTAATGGGAAATCTGGAAAGTATAGGAGAGTTCCTGGCGTATTTTATTTTTGAGTATGTTCGGTTCCCGGTGAATGTCACTTGTTACTTTGTGATGCTTTACTTTGAGGTCCTTTACAACACAGTTTTTACTTTGGAAAACTTTACGTCACGTTATAAGACACCAAAAAGCAAAGTGCAACTATAACGAATTTCATTAGATTGCATTAGTTTTGTAACATGTTTCCAAAAAATATGGATTTTAAAACATAAAATTCCTAAAAAATCTATTCTACATGCCCAGTTTGAACCCTAAAAATAAATTATCCAAACCCTCAAAAATAGAACACTACATCACCTAACTAGCCATAAAGTGCCCACTAGTACCCCTAACCTCAACCCATCCATAAGCCCTAAAACCACCTTACTAACACTATACTCAACCCATTCTGAGCCCTAAAACTCCCTTACAACCATACTCACCTCATCCCTGACCCCGAAAAATCCTTCCGACCCCTATACTCAATCCATTTC
Organism: Triturus cristatus; assembly: GCF_964204655.1. NCBI lineage: Eukaryota > Metazoa > Chordata > Amphibia > Caudata > Salamandridae > Triturus > Triturus cristatus. The sequence goes on from NC_140590.1 coordinate 1,179,526,175, forward strand.
TGAGCCCCAAAAACCCCTGACAATTTTAATATTCAACTTATTCCTGAGCCCTAAAACCCCTTACTACCCCTACAGTTAATTCATTCCTAAGCCCTAAAACCCCTTACTACCGTTATCCTCAACCCATCCCTGAAGCCCAAACACTCGGTACTATACTTACCATCGCAAAGTAACGTCTCACAATATAAAGTAACACAATTTAACAACTCCTGATGTACAAGCTACTTTGCTATAAAACATTGTGGTAAACGTACCATGATGTAATGACTGTGAAATAGCAGTCGCACGCTATTCTGGGCACTGGAGAGAAGACCAAATGTCTGTAGCAGGGCCATATAAGGAGGAAAAGGGGCCAAGGAGTGTGTCAGGAGTGGGGCCAAAGCTGCAGATGTGGGAGGAGCTACTCCATGATCCTGAGAAGGAACGAGTCAAATGGGGGCAGGAACAACAACAATACACGCACGGACACTGCAAACTAGAATTCTGTCAGATTGCTCCAAGTCAAAACTCCACCCCCTCCCTCTATTGCTCACCCTCTGTTGTATTCCTTACCCTGTTTATTCCTCTTTGCCCCCTTCCCACCACTTCTTCTGTGCTTTTGAAGCAGGTGCAGCTCAGCTTCCATATGGTGGTCAGCCTGTGATCCCCACTGGATTAGATGGTAAGTTGGCTCACTTTATTCTCTCTTTATACTGTCATAATAAATACAAAGAAAGCATATACAAAAGAAATAACAACAAATAGAGTTGGGTTCAGATTTGGCATTATGCTTAAATTTAGACTTGGTTTAATTAGTTTTTTATGTTTTTTATGCAAAATGACATTTTTAAAACTGTAGTTGTGGACATTGTAATTATAATTGAAAGTATGTTTTCAGTATAATTATTTTCAGGCATTACAGTTTAAGTACTGTGACCTCCAGACACCCCCTTTATGTTTCTACTTCTCCTTTACACCCCGTTATTTGTCCTTGATTTCAGGCACGCTCGGTAACATGGGGTATCTGAATGGAGACGCGCAGCCTGCAGGACTGGCGCCTGGTGAGACATTGTGGGCACTGTGCATTCTAGAGCTAACCTGAGGGGGATCCCCCCTCGCCGAGCAATGTCTACGGCATTACTAACCCTTCTGCTGCCCAGGGGATGGGGCGCCCCATCCCGCACAGGCATGCGCACATGCAGGTATCGCTACTAACAACCGCGCAATGCTGAAAAGTTGGGTGCCGTTGGGGATGCATAGCGGTGACCTGGGGGAGGGCTTAATGCACAAATACAACTCTCCAATACCAGAACTGGGTTGATGTGTCTTCTGAAGCAGGATTGGTGCAGTCCCTTAGTACCTTTGACGCTGTTCTTGCTACCCCTGGTCTCTAGAGTCATGATGACAGAAGCAGCCAGAGAACCCTGTTAAATTACATTTCGTTGTTTTCACTCTTCTCCACTTTCCCTCAGAAGACTGTAGTAGGATGGGCAGGGTAGGTTGCCAATGTTGTGATGTCACCGGGGTCAAAGAGTGCAAGACTGCTCTTAAATTAACCGTGGTAATTTGGTGAACAGACGTCCAAGATGCGGGCTGAGTTCTTGTACTACGAAGGAGGGCAACCTGGAATGTATTTCAGTGCCTTGCAAAGGACTCTGCTGAGGGAATGCCCCCAAGTACGGAGGAAAACCGGGAAGAATTGTTTTGCCTCATTGAATAATTTTGCGTAGAGATTACATGAGCACAGAAAGAAAGCTGGATTTTGCTCCGGCTGAAGCTCTGAGGTGGAAAGTGGAAGTGCGTCATCTAGACAGTTGGGTTCTGTTCTGGGGCGCGTGGGGTCGCGTGGGGTCAGAAGGACGTAAGCACGTAGCAGACAGTCTCGAGACGGACAGACAGAAAGGGGGCTAGTTTGAACCACACGAGAAGGGAAATTCTAAAAATCTCATCATTGGGGGAAGGAAGGACAGGAATCAGTGATAGAAACATTGACCCACTTTAGAGCACGAAAATAGTTGAACATATTGTAAGGTGAATTTAAAGCTCACCCAGCTGAAACGTGTTGAGTAATAATTTTTGGGGAAAATTAGGGCTAGTTTGTTAAAAATCTTTAAACACTATGCACTCTTAGTGGCTGGTTTAATTTTTTGATAAATTATTACAAACATTTTACAGCCCTTCTCAAACCTCCTACGATGAGGGCATCGTTTTCATGACCCCTTGGAAAGATACATGTAAAAAGTGATGCACCGGTGGCACAAGGGGCTTGTAAATAAGCCCCATAGCTTTCTTCAGATGCGGAGGAAGAGCTGGCCAGTTTAAATACACAAATATTTTTAGAACTAGAGGTGAGACTTAGAAATATTGCTTTCACTTAGACCTATATAGAATGCCCAAAACAGTTGCAGTCTCTCCAGAGCAGCAGTGGATACAATGCAAATTAAGTAAAATATGCTTGAAGCAGACATTGGATGGTAATATTATTAAGAACATAAGCACCATACTGGAGACCAGACGGGTCTGTGTCATGAGGATACATGGGAATTAGCAGATTAAATTGGTCTGGTGTGCATACTCTGCTGCCATAGTCAATGTTACTCTAATCCTATTCCCAGTGTTCTTTAGGACCCACTCCCAGAGCATCCAAGTAGTAACAAGTAATTATCTTCCCCCTTTTGAAGTGAGAAATGAGAAACCACTAAGGCTATGCTTGGGGGTGCTAATATTGTGAACATTCTCGGCTTCCCAGGAACTCTGGCTCCATTGCAGGAGGTGCAGGGCCGCCAGCCGCTCCCGGAGTATGCAGCTCAATCCAAATCCATGAACACAAAATCCAGCAAAGGTATCGGGGTGGTGAGATAAGGGAGGCGTGGGAAGGGAAACTGGAAGGGCAGTGGGGTATGATAAATGAATAGGAATTTGATCCATCTTGACCTTCACTCCAACTCTGCAAAGCTGACGCTGCACTGAGTCAGCGTGCAGGGGGTGGTGTACTGCATAAGGCTGCCCACAGGTAGCACACACCGCCTCTTGGGCTCCCTACTTTAGGGGTATGCTTCGCTGCACTTTGGTGGAACAGATTGGGATGTTCTTATTGCGGGTGGATCCTCAACATTAAGTATGTTTATTTGTGGTGTGGTTGAAGCTCACTGGGGCTTGGTCCCTGTTCTTGAGAGCTATGATTCTTGAATGATCTCTTACCTGCTTGCTTGCTGCTTCTCTGCCATAGCTGGCAGGCCCGGCATGTAATGCTTCAGCTTTCCTGTTGCTGGGCTTCTGCTTGCTGAACACACTAAACAATAAAGATGCACAAAAGTCTCCTGACTTACGTCAGCTTGGGAATGTAAGGTTGGAAGTTGGGACAACAATCAGCTTATAAGGTGAGAAGTAGACATAGTGCCAGTCGGTCTCCCTACAGGGGCATCCTTGACCGGACCGCACCACGTCCTGTCGGGTAGTTTGGCACATCCCACTTTTCCCTCCTCTTAACAGGAGTGGGACATCCCTACATTGCTCCAAACAGGTCAAGTCTGAGAGTTCTCACCTTACCAACATTTGGCAGTTTTGATTTAGTGCCCAACCCTTTCTGAGAGATGCTGAGAAGCTCCACCCCCTTTCCATAAAGGTTGGGTCAATCTCTGAGAGATCCTGTTAGGATACACCGAGAGCACCTAGAGTGCCTCCTATTGAAAAATGCTGGGAGCCCCACCGAGCCTCCTGCTGTGTATCGCTATAGAGCACCTACTGGGGGAAAACAGGGGCATCCCCACAGTGCCCCATACTGGAAGAGGCAGTGCCATGTCCACCGATCCTCTTCCTTCCCATAGAGCCTCATTCTCGTAGAGATAGACAACCCTTCTGACCAGCACTCCTGACCACATTAACTTCTTTTCTAGCTGGATATGCGCAACTGGGAGCCGGACAAAACCCTAATCCATACGGTAGGTCACCATTTTCTTTAGTACTTGCACATAGAGAGGAGGGAGGCGGGCGGTCTGTGGGTGCTCAGGCAACGTGTTAAAGTGAGTGCGGTCAAGTACGCTAGCAAAGTGATAATTTAGAAGACTACTATATATACGGCTTCCTTTGGCCAGTAATATAGTCTAGTGGGCTAAGTTGCCTACAGCAGTTGTCTTGGTGTAATCTGTAGGTCACGGGTTGAAATTCCTCCTGGGCCTATTCAGCCATTCTTCAATATAAAGGAGATTAAATTATCATCTTTCATTTTGAAACAAAGCATGCATTTTTAGGGAGTTGAGAGCTAATTCATATTCTGGAGCGGGGTTTACTGAATGCAAATATTATCATTATTATGGAAGTAAGAGGTACTAATGATAAGTGACCCTGCTTGTAGTATAACCTTGATAGGATACCGAGGTCCTTTGGTGTATAGGAATGAGTGAAGTTTTCGGAAATGCTGGTGGCTCTTGAGTTCCGGGAGGCTGGGGGTGGGGTCAGTCACATGCCATGCAATGGTTGACAATCGCCAATAAACTAAGCCAGAGGGAGGCGCAGAATATGTATTACTCTGCACAGTTATATCAAAGGCTTTCTCCTGCCCTTACAGGTGGTAAAGAATCCAAATATGGAATGAATGGCTACTTGGGAAATGGAGGTTACAGAGGTGAGTACAAAGGTGGGGAGGAGAGAGCTGGATTGGGTAATCTCTGGGAATTTATACAGGGATTCACCTCTTGGATTAGATGTGCTTAAGGTATTGACAGTTGGGTCCAAAGCATGTTCTCTGTAGCATTGGGTGGGCATATGGAGGTGACTCAGGGTTACAGATCTGTTGCCTCTAGAGTGGTGGATCTCCTCGGATTGACACAGATGTAGAACCCTCAGCCCTAGATTTGGGTGGTCGCCTGGGAGTGGCACAGGGATAAAAAAAAAAAAACAGCAATTCTAGTGGTGGATGGGCTCAAATGGGTGGACATCCAGCTGTAGCAACCACACCAACTTGTTTATCCTTCCCTGCAGGTGGATGCGCCAATGGTAAATGTTAACGAAAGATGTGCAGAAGTATCAGAAGGCCAACCACAGACAATAACAGAATCCTAGCTCCGACCACAGACCTCTAGAGCTAGAGCTCCTCATCTCTCTGTTTTCGTCACTGTTTTTTATGTTGTTTTTCTTAACCAGTGTCCATCATTTTTTTTACTGTATTTTCATGTGGGGTGAGGGGGTGGTGGGAGGGGTCTGGGGTGTGGAGAGGAGACAGCACAAGAGGACACATGGCTGGGGCAATGAAGGGGCTCTTTATCTTAGTAAATTAGCTATTGCTAAACATTCAGTATTTAATCTTGCAGGAAATATCCTTGAGTAAAGAATGGCCAGGCGTGGTTTACGATTAACAGGGCCAGGGATGGGAAAAGAAGGCCTCTGGTAGGGAAGGACCAGGGCATAATGGAACTTCAAGTCTTCTAAGAACTTGTCGCGGTAAAGTGCCTCGGCTGGAGAAGGAAATTATGTGTGCAAAGTGTGGCACATGTAACGCTAACGTATCTCAGGATAAGGAGTCTTCGTAGTGGGAGAAATTCTTTTTGGGGGAGGGTAAGGTGGGGTGCCTGAGGTAGGAAAGCGATGTACGTCATATTGCTTGTGACAGGTGGAAAACTGCCTGTAGAGAGGAATATGCCTCAGGTGGTGAAAGGGCCCTGAGAAAGGAAAGGGCCTTATATTTGAAAAATGTCTCAGGTGGGGAAAGTGCCTTTGGTGAGAAAGAGCCTCAGGCAGGGAAGGCACCTCTGGTGGTGAAAGTGTTGCTTGCCTCGTGTGGTGAAAGGTCCCTGGGTAGGGAAAGGGCCTCCTATTCGAAAAGTGTCTTGTGTGAGGAAAGTTCTCTGATGAGACAGAGCCTCAGGCAGAGAAGATGCCTCTGGTGCCGCCACGTGGTGTACTCTCATGATCAAGTGTCAGTGTTTAAAAATAAGTACTGGTGCTGAGCATTGGAAACCACCGGCACAAATTAAGCTCTTGAGAATAACATGTTCTCTGTTCCCCATTATTAATCCTGCACCCGTGCCGCTCCTTGTGTTGGTGACAAGCCTAGTGAGGATGATTCCAAGAAGTGATGTCAGCAATGGTACCAGAGGTTATATGCTGAATGCCAGTGACAGTGGAAGATACAAGCATGCTTCTGGTACCAAACACAAGCTCTGAATGTGAGCCCTTCAAGCTAATTTAAAGACACCTGCAGGATCCTAAATTTGGCCCCGGTGTGAAACATTTTGGTAATGGACTTGAATGACTTGTGTCACCGGAGGACCACTCTGAAACATGTTTGTAATGTCTGTAGGACCTGAAGGAATGCCAATGTGATCATCTGTCATCTGTGCTCACCTCAACCAAAACAATAAAAACCTAAAACAAAAACTTTCATGTCATCAGTTATGTCTGTTTGTGCCACAGCGATTGCTTCATGCTCCTGCACGTGTATATGAGCACTGAGGAATTGTCATGTACGTGTGCAGAAAACTGATGTTAATTGTATAGGAGCACTGAGGAGATCTCATGGATGAAGAACCAGCAAGAAGACCTCACGAATAACTACCTTTGCACTGCTAAGAGCTCATCTATATGTTCAAAGAGGAGCACTATGGAGGCAATATATATACACATATGCGCACACAAACACGTAACCACTGAGTTGACTTCTATTGCAAGTGGATATGAGGAGACCTCATGTATACAGGTGCTGCAATATCGGCACCCAGTTACAAAAGCAGCAGTGCTACACACAAAGGGGCTGGTCCGACAAAATTACCAGGGCTGCTTTGGGTTCTGAGTCCAGCCCTGGTCAAGGTCTGGCACAAGTGCAAATGGCAGTCAGTCTGTTTCTACCTCCTGCTAATGATACTGCCTGTCTAAGTGCTATGGGGTGTAGGAGCACAGATCCTGCTGCAAGATATGTAGCACTTTCTGCCGTATCTGCAGCAAATGTATGGCGTTATTCTGCCGCCTTTTATCCCGCAGGGAATCACAACGCGGTCGTTACAACGACCGCGTTGTGATTCCGCATACCATTACTCCGCAAGTCGGAACAACGACTTGCGGAGTGGGGGCGCTGGATGTTGGAATAGTATAATTTACTATTCCAACTGCAGTCTGTGCGGACACTAGGGAAGGTGTTGGATATTAAATCCAATACCCCCCCCCCTCCGCACGTCGTTGTTCCGACTTGCGGAGTAATGGTATGCGGAATCATTACGCGGTCGTTGTAATGACCGCGTTGTGATTCCCTGCGTTTAAAAAGTTTCGGGGTAAACGTTGTTTACCATCTGCAGCACTCACTCCAATAAGCAGTATGTTTGGCTAATAGTGTTGACCTGCACGTGAACGGACTCGGATCATGATAGGTGTGCAGACTGTTTGCAAGTCTCCACTGTGACTTTGCATGTCACTGAGGGGCATATTTACAAGGGCATTGTGCCACCGGAGTGTTATTTTTTGCGATGCTCCAGTGGCGTTGTGCCCTACTCCATATTTACAAAGCAGCGCTATGTTACTTTGCGTGGCTTAACGCCGCCTTGTAAATATGGTCCTCCTCGACGCAGTTTTATGCTGCAAAGGGCTTGTAATGGTTGTCGTTGTAGGCGTTCCCACACAACACCTATTGCTTTTTGACAATGCTCCAGATTTACAAAGACCTGTAAATCTGAGGCAGAGCCAAAAAAGTACTTCTCCCCAGGGGAGGCTTAAGAGTGGCGCAACGAGGAGAAATACTTGTATTTCTCCTTGTATTCTGATTCAAACGGACACCTTCCTGCGCAACAACAATCATCCCTGCAACACAGGCACCCTCGCACCATGATGCAAGGGTGCCTGCATTGGCACACGGCTGCTGTTTTAGCGCCGGCGCAGGGGTACGCTATATTCTTGTAAATATGGAGCATCCCTGTGTTTTTGAAATGACGCAGCTCGGTGCAGCAAAATTGCTTACAGAGCCGCGCTGCACCATTTAATTGTAAATATGCCCCTTAGAGACTCCACCTGGTTATCAGGTTTTGGCAAAATGATATACTTATCATTTTGTCAGTGACCACTTTAGCTCAGTTGTGTCTGTACCCTATTCACAAGCAGCATTGCAATATATGCCAACTAGTTGCATAACCACAGCCATCTGTAAAATGCGGTTCACATGTAATCCAATCAAGGAAAATACAAAGTATACATTAAAACTCGTTTTGTCGTAGCAGTTATTGCAAGGTAAAAAAACCTGTAATTACAGACCCACGTCACTACTACCTATGCCTGCTGAAAAAGCCTTCAACTCTCCTGACACCACTTGGGAGAAAGGTTTCTGCTAGATCCATCTCATTCAGATTTCTGACCACTGCAGATTTCTGCAGCACTGTTGGCGATATCGGACGACCTCAGAAATATCCGGGAGCAAGGAGGTACCACCCTCTGGTCCTTCTAGACCTGTCCGTGGCTTTTAACACCATCTCCCACTCGGTCCTTATTACCCACGTGTCAGACTTTGGCATCTGAAAGTGAGCTCTGAAAGGGCTTCATTCTTTTCTTTCAGATAGATCTCCATGGTCACTTTTCCCCCCTTTCGGTTTGCTCCATTGAGTGTGACGTATCTCAGAGATCCTTCTTCAGTCCGATTTTATTTAATATCTACATCTACCTACTTGCCACTTTGATGAGCTGCTTTGGGTTCAACAATGTTCCAACAACTATGCAGAACATCCAAATGACCGTGTCCATATCTCAAATGTATTCCCAAATCCAAGACAACTTTCAAACCTGCATGGTAGCTGCCTCCAAGTGAATGAGTCTGAATTGTCTTAAACTCAATGGGGACAAGACTTTGGTACTCATATCCGGCAAACAGACCTCGGTCTGGTCACCACTCTGGGGGCCTGCTAAGCTAGGATCCTCACCTATTCCGGTATGCTCCAAGAAAAGTTAGGCACAGTTTTTGACACCAAGCTCACTTTTTCTACCCAAATTATTGGCATGACTGCAACGTGTTTTCAAATGCTAAGAATGCTGTGCAAGATCTTTGCGCGACTTCCATCCACCTCACATAAACTGTAGTTCAAGCTCACATCTCCCGCTTGGCAATGAGAGTTTGCTTTATCTGAGTGCACATGGGGGCATATCAGCAAGGGGCCGTGATAGAATTATCGCCGCTTTAGCGTCCGTTTTCGGGCGAAAAGCGGCGATAATTCTATCGCAATCAGCAAAGACACCCTAGCGCGTGTTCCCATGCCTCATCGCCCTTTCCCTTAACGCCCAGCTTTGCATCTCTAATGAGATGCAAAGTGGGCGTTCCTCAACAGAAAAACGTGGGAATTGTCGCAAACTGACATTTCTCCTATTATTAATCTGCACGCTAACTTGCACAGCGATAAAAAAAGTAGCGCTAACCGCGCTTATCGCTACTTTCCTTATGCCTGGTTTCAATCTTACTTAGCCATAATATCCACCTTCCATTGGATATAATGGCTAAGTCTGCCCTGCCCTATCATCAAGCTATCGCCTGTCGCTGTGCGTTTATCGCTGGATTTCCAGCGATAATCGCATGTTTAGCAGCTATCGCTTGGATTTTTATCGCTTTGGAGATAAGCGTCGCTGATAGCGCGCTATCTCAGCGATAAAATCCAGCGATAGCCTGCGATAATTATCCTCGCGCTAAGCGCGCTCAGCGATAATTATCGCCGGCTGTTGCTGATATGCCCCTTAGTACCTCTTGCACAGAGTTCAGGTTGTTCAGCACTTGACTGCCCGCCTCGTCCTAGAGCTCCTCCACAGGCTTCGTTCTCTGCTCATCTTGAAGCACTGCACTGGCTTCCTGTGTACACACATAACATCTTTAAAGCCTTCTGTTTTACTTACTGAGCAATCAATAACACTGGGTCAGCTTACTTTAGGAAAACATGTTCTTGCCACCACCCATCTCTCCTACTGCGTCTAAATACTGGAATTCTCTTGCAGATCATATAAGCATCACCCCTAGCCTCACTCTTTTCAGGAATACACTTAAAATGTGGCTTTTCCAGCTTGCTTAATCTCCTCTGCCTAGCTGTTTTACTGCCCCCTAGGATGCCCTAGGGGTAACACTTGTGTTCTATAAATCAAGATTCAATCATTCACTCATTCATTTGTTCTCTTTTTTTACCTGTGCTAGGGGCATCCACCCCTCCTAGTAGTGACCTAGAAGTATCCTAGAGATGCTCTAGAGTTGTGGATAGCAAAATGTCACAGAATGGTTTAATTGTGTGAGGTTTCATTCTTCCTACTTCCCAAGGACCCTCGTGGTAGGTTGTTCTATGTGTCTCTTGCTGGGAAACTAGCCTGCATCTATCCAAGAGCTAGGATGTAGATAGGGCTCACCTGCATGCCTGGAGTGTTCAGATACTACCTTCTCAATCTCACTCAATGAGACGGGAAGCTGTTTCATTGGTGACCTGGACCACATCACTCACTTGCTACCTACAAAGAAGTAAATGAGTTTGTGTTCCTCCCACTCTTCTCAATCTCCAGCACCACACAACTTGTGAAGACGGGTTGGAGACTAAGATGGCCCCAGAGAATCTAGCTGCTTGTGACTCAGGCATAGCCTTGCACCAAACCATCAAGACCTAAGTCCCTAAATCTACATTTAAAGACTGAACCCTTCCAGAATTAGGATACTTCCAAAGGGAGATTTTCTTCCTCTTTTTCCCCCAAAGCTGTGGCAGCAAGGCCAAGGCCTCACAAGCAGCTTAAAATTGAGAATCTTGTTCGTGTTAACACCATCTGGGCCCAGATATACTAAGCCCTTGCATTGCCATTGCGGCTCAAGGCAACTCAAGGGCATAAGTGCTATTTACTAAGCCACGCAGGTGGCTTCCTTGCGTGGCTCTGCGTGTCTGCGTGTCTTAGTAAATCTAGAGTAATGCAAAGCAGTGCAAGTCACTGTCTTGTGCTACTCTGCATTGGGAAGGCTTTTCATGGGTGGAGTGTGGGTGTTCTAATGCACCCACCCATAGATGTTGGTACATTCCCAGGTTGACAAAGGCTTATAAATCTGGGTATGCGTCAGAAATGGTGCACCTTCCCAACATAGGTCTAACGTGTTCCTCATTATTTCCTCTTGCTACGTGTGCAGAATACTGCAGCACATGTAGAAAGAGAAAATGCCTCCAATTATTGTTTGTGTGGAGGAATGTGACCTTTTCTGCAAAACAATAATCCTGCCTGTAATGCAGACACCACTGCACAATGGTACAAAGGGGCAAGGGAGTAGCCAGAAAATTCAAATACCCCCCACTTCTAGTCAAAGCTCTTATGGCACCAAGCAAACGAAGCAAGTCATCATCACCCTCCCCAGAAGAGCTCTCTTGTCTGTTCCATCCAAACATCTATCCATTCATTATTTCCTCCTTCCATCCCCCTGCTGATATCCACAATTTCAATTTTGGATTCTGTCATCCATTCATTCTTTCATCTACCGTTCAGTCTGTCACCATCTGTCCGCCCATTCATATCGAAAACTATCCATCTATCTATTATCCATCCACCGTTTTACATGATCCATCTATCAATCCACCCTTTCACTCCATCCACCCTCCCTTTCACTCACCCAATCATCCATGCTTTTACTCATCCTTCCACTCTTCAACTCATCCCTCCACTCTTCAACCCATCCACTCATCCATCCATCCATTCCCCTTTTCACTCATCCATCTATCCACTCACTCATCCATCACGCTTACACTTATCCATCCACCCATTCACCCCCCCTTCACTCATCCATTCATCCACTCTCCTTTACACTCATCTATTCTTTAACTCATCCATCCACCCTTTCATCCACCTAACCATCCACCTTCCTTCTCACTCATCCATCCATTCTTTCACTCCATCCATCCATCCAGCCTCCTTTTCATTCAGCCACCCATTCTTTCATTCACTCATCCATCCATCTATCCATCCAGCCATCCTCTCATCTTCCATCCATCTACCCTCCCTTTCACTCAGCCATCCATTCTTTTATCCGCTTATCCATCATTTCGCTCTCTCATCATCCTTCCACCCTTTCACTCATTCATCAATCCTGTCCTCCATCCATTCACCCTCCCTTTCACTCATCTATCCATTCATTCTTTCATTCATCCTTTGTTTCATCCATCCATCCACCATACTATTCACACATTAATCTATTCTTTCTCTAATCCATCATTAAATCCACCATATCCCTCATTCATCCATCTCCTAATCCATCCATCCTTTCACTTATCCATCCATCCACCCTTTCCCTCACACATCCATACTTTCACTCACACATTCACCTTTGACTGCCAAGTTACAGACAGAAGAGGCCCATCAAGAACTTCATTCATGCTGTAGCTGCTAAAGTAGGGGGTTCATGACGCCAAAGCTCCATCCTTTAACTCATTATCTATCATTTTGCTTATCCATCTACTCATCGTTTTATTCCATCCATCCACACTTTCAATCGACCCATCCAGGCTTTCTTACCACCCATCCATTGACCCTTTCATCCATCCATCCATCCACCCTCCCTTTCATTCATCTATCCATTATTTCACTTATCCATCCATCCACTCTTTCATCCATCCACCCTTCCACTCAATTATCCATCATTTCTTTCACTCACCCATCCTTACATCCATCCTTTCACTCACTCATTCATCCTTTCACTTGTACACTTATCCATCGGTCCTTTCACTCACTGAACCCTTTCACCTTATTTATGAGTCTTTGTCTGCCGAGCTGCAGACAGAAGATGCCCATCAAGTACTCCACCCTTGTGGTAGGGGTGCCTGGGTTAGCGCTAGGTGGCACACAGTGTGCCAGCACAGGGAGAGAGCAGAAATGCGTCCTCTCTTAGTAGATATATTGCATTTCTGCTCCCTCCCTGTCATGCAGCACAGTGCAGTAAATTGTTTTGCTGTGCTATTTTCCATAACATTTTGGTAAATCTGGCCCCTGGTGTCTTCCAGAGCATACTCACCAGAGACACCCCCTGTGTATTCAACTCCCTGCAGGCACAGTCAATGAGTCGGGAAGACCCGCTTACTTCACCAATCCTTTCACACAGATATACATTATTTTGGCTTCCTCCAAGGCACACTAAGGGGCAGATTTACAAGCACCATGCGCCACTTTTGCGTCACTTTTCCCATGTTAAAAGTGACGCAAAAGTGGCACAAGGGGCTTGTAAATCTGCCCCTAAGTCTACAAGTCAGGCGGAGCGCAATTCCTGCATGGAATTCCAGTCTGCCGATCATGATGGGTCCTAAGAGTAGCTTCAGAGAGTGCCTTGCCAATATGTGTGTGCAAAGTGCAATACTCACACATGAAATCGACAAACTTGGAAGCATTGTAAACGTCTCCCATCCCTCATTTTATTATGACAAACTTTATTACGTCTGGCTAAAGGCAGTTCAGACTATTTGCGACAGCTGTTATCATGATTAGAATAAAACACAGAGGAGCGTTTGGTGAGCTCCCCTCAGCCATTGGTTGCTCTGAGTCACTCCCCTTCCACCATCACTTGATGGATGCATCATTTGCATTTTTGATCAGCCTCAGGAGTATTTCCTCTTCACCGTCCTGCTGCCATTTAATTGGTGCAGTAGGTATGAGATTCTGAACAATCTGTGCACTGCCATGGATTGCAGCTGAGCTCTCCTGGGTTAAGAACTACGGGGCATATCATCAAGGCCATGCGATAATTATCGCTCAGCGCTCTTAGCGTGAGGATAATTATCGCCGGCCAACTCTGAATTTTATCACGGAGATAGCGTGCTATCAGCAACGCTTATCTCCAAAGCGATAAAATTCAGAGCGCAAGCTGCCAATTGTGCGATTCTTGCTGGAAATACAGCGATATTCGCACAAGGTTTGGCGAAAGCTTGCTGATAGGGCCAGGCATACTTAGCCATGATATCCACCTTACATAGGATATCATGGCTAAGTCAGTCTTGAAGCAGGCGTATGGAAAGTAGCGCTAACAGAGGTTATTGCTACTTTGCTTGTCGCTCTGCAGGTTAGCGTGCCCATTGATAATTGGAGAAATGTCGCTTATGTTATGTTATGTCAGTTATGTCAGGGCAGGAACGCCCACTTTGTATCTCATTAGAGATGCAAAGATGGGTGTTGGGAAAGGGCGATAATGCAAGGATTCACGCGATAGCGTGACCTTGCTGATTAGACGATATAATTATCGCCGCTTTCCGTCCAAAAACAGACGCTAAAGCGGCGATAATTTTATCTCCGGGGCTTGATGATATGCCCCTACAGGAGGATGCTGCAGGGTGCAGCAACATGGGAGGGCTCTTCGATTGAGCTCAACTGCCCGAGGTGTAAGGAACAGCCACAGTCAGCCATACACCAGCCACTAAGGATTGTTGTATTGGGTGGAATTCTGTGCATGAGCCACTAAGGAAAGACACATCAGGAAGTGCACACAGAAATCTTGTTTTATATTAAAAGTACTGTGAAAGAAATGCATCTAAAATATGCACAACTATGCAAACTTTGTGACAACAGTGGCTCTTGTTGTGCAGTGTAATTAAAATACAGGAGGAGGTGGTTGAATGTTGGGGAGTGCAGATTCCACCCTTTCAATAGGTACAGCAGCATTACTTAATTTGAGCTGGTGGTTGCAGGTGGGCTTTCCTCAACAAACTTTAATCAAGAGCAAAAGAGAGAAAACACAATAGGGGGAAAGAAGGAGTGTAGTTGTGGATTTGGGGCCTGGGCTAGGCTACTAATGAGGGAAATCCACCAAACCAGACATTTCTGAAAACTAGACACCCAGGGGAATCCAGGGTGCTGTGATTTGCATGGATCTCAGAAGCCATTGCAAACTTCAAACTTTGGCTAAAAACACACACTCTCCTCACATTTCTGAGAGGGAATGATCAGGAACCTGATGCAATTCACAAATTTCTTACTAAGCAGTGCTCCCACGTGTCTCCCAATAAAAACTGTATCCTACTTGTGTGGGTGAGTCAAGTGCCTACAACAGGATAGAGCCCAAAATGCAACATGAACAGATCAAATTTTCCACTGAAAACTGACCCTTTTTTTGCAGTGTAGTAGCCAGCGGGGGCTGGCAAGTAGGCAGAGTGAGGGGGGTAAATGTGTGGTCGGTGCGTACATGAGTGCAAGGTGACTGGTGAGTATAAATAAAAAAGAATAATCACTTACTTTGCTTGCTGCACGACGTCCAACATCCTACTCACTCTGGTCCGTGTTCTCAGTCTCCTCAGGCTCCAGCAAATTCCCCAAACCAATTCTGGCACTGCTCTCATGCTGGTGACCATCTAGGTTAGAGAAGTTTAAAATGCGCGTGTCTGGCTGTCCGTCGCAAGACATCCGTCCAAAAAGACATGCACACTTTAAATTGAAGTGCACAGCTCACTGATGTCACTCAGCAGCAATGGCCCCGCCCCGTCCTGACACGGTTCAGGATGGGTGGATGAAAACAAATGGTGATAAATAAACAGTATTACCATTTTATTTTTCATCTCTGGGTCTTTCCTGGTAGGCATTTTCGGCTGTGGGGCAATGATCCTCTGAGCTAATGGAAGAGCCGCTCCTGATATTAGCTGTGGATTTTGGGCTTAGCCGCCACCCATGGAAACCTACCAATCCCAGACATTTCTGAAAGTTAGATGCCTGGGGGAGTCCAGTTTGATGTGCCTTGTGTGGGGCCCATAAAAAATGTGTTCGAGGCATATGAGCTGCAGATTACACACTTTTGCATAGATCGCCATCTGGTGTTGGGCCCGGATGTTTGCAGTTTGTTTTTCCTCTTGGAAAGTCTTTGGAAGACACGAGGTTGGTAACTCCTCCTTTGGATGGTAATGCGCATGGGCTTCGGCTCCATCCTCAGATTGTTTTTTTCCGCCATCGGGCTCGGATGTAATGTTCGCGCTCCGGTTCCGAACAGCTTCCAGTTCGACGATCGACGCACAATCCTCACCCCAAATCGCGGTATTGTTTCGATCGAGATCTCTTCAATCAACGCACCTTCTCATCAGCACAAACCTTTGGTTCCAGTCGTCAACGGCGGCCTTCGGGCCTACCCAAGCTCCGGTCCCGGCTCATGGAAAGAACTCCATTTAAAAAGTGCCCTCGATGTGGGTCCAAATTTCCCCACACCGATCTTCATGAGGTATGCAACGTCGGCCTCTCCCCTGAATACGAGGCTCGAGACTGTCCGGCCTGTAAGTCTTTCCGATCCAAAAAGACTATTCGGGACCGAAGAGCCAGAAGGAACATGGCACACTCCTCGACGTCCATTCCAGTCGACATCTTCGGAGATGACATCGACGATCCGGAACATCATCGCACCGTAGAGGACCTCGTCAGCGCTTCCGAGGCCGACGAGTCAGATGTGGAAGACATCACTCCGGCGCAGAGGGTCGTGAGTACCAATCTACCCCCCCACACCCGCGCCGATACCCAAAAAGGCTTCGGTCACGCCTTCGCCTCCAGGCCTAAGCAAGACACTGCTTCACACACCCCACCTTTGGGCCCGGTGAAGAAGCCAAGTAAGCCTTCCGGCGGCTCGAGCTCGAGCCAGCCTACCAGCGGAGAAACACACTTCGGCACCGAAAAAGAAACCGGCCTCCACCTCGACACCGAGCTCCGCACCGAAGCCCTCGGGGTCGAAACCCAGCTCTTCGGTACCGACGCCATCTTCGATGCCGACCAAACCACACAAGGCCACCGGCACCAACACCTCCAAGCCGAAGCCCATCTCGGCGCCGACCAAGAGACCGGAGGGTCCCAAGCCGGGTTCTAAGCAACAAACCGGCACAGAAAAACCTAAGAAGACATCGGCCCCGACGCCTTCGGCGCCGACGGACCAAATAACCTCACCAGAGCTATTTACACCGGATCCCTTGCAAAAAACTCTCACCAAGGATCCAAAAACTGGACATTTGACACTCTCTACCAAAAAGAGACATTTGGAGAATCCTGCTTCGCCTCCACCTCCAAAGAGGAAGGACTCTGCTACCTCTCCGTTCAGAATACCTCCCCCTCCCCCTCCACCTCCTCCTCCTTCCGCACCTCCACCCCCTCCGCCCTCTCCACCCCCACCTCATCGTTCTCCGACCCCGTCTCCAGACAATGATGATCAGGGGGACCCATATCATGGTATAGGGGATGTGCCACAGGACCCCACCCCTACAGGATCCCCAGACCCATGGGACGATTACAATATTCCAGATATCCCCAACGTCCCACAAGACGATCTTTACCCTTCTAGACCATCTCCACCAGAAGATTCATTAGGGTTCAACCATCTTCTGCAAAGGGCGGCACATTATCACGGGGTGGACTTGCATACCGACCCCGTGGTGGAAGATTTCCTCCTAGACACGTTTGATACCTCACATAGGTCCACCTACATACTGCCCATGCTCAAAGGGGTGGTAAAGCATGCGGCAGAAGTTTTTAAGGACCCAGTTAGAGCCAGGGTCATTAACCCACGTATTGAAAAAAAATACAAACCTGCTCCCTCAGATCCCTCCTACATCAGAGGACCAGCGCCACTAGATTCTTTAGTAGTATCTACGGCACGTAAAAGGGCAAATTCACAAGCGTCAGGTGATGCACCACCACCTGACAAAGAATCAAAACTACTAGATGCATCAGGCAAACGCACAGCATCCCAGGCGGCCAACATATGGCTTATAGCAAACACTCAGGCACTACTGGCCAGATATGACAGGGCTCATTATGACGAGTTAGAAAGCATAATGCACCATCTCCCTGAAAAATATAAAGCTAGGGCCAACGAGTTAATTCAAGAGGGTAAAACAATCACGAATACCCTAGATGCAGCAGACACAGCCTCCAGGGCCATCAACACCAGCGTCCTTCTCCGTCGCCATGCTTGGCTAAGGGTATCTGGTTTTAAACCAGAAGTACAAGCCTCCATCCTTAACCATCCCTTTGACCAGGCACATCTATTTGGGCCAAAGGTGGATGAGGCCTTAGAAAAAATGAAAAAAGACACGGATACCGCTAAATCCATGGGGGCCTTACAGTCTCACCCACCCAGACGCTCCTTTCGCCGCTCCTCCTTTCGGAGTACATCCAGAGGCTACCCCTCAGACACAGCGTCCACATCATACAAATCCCCTACTTAGACCACCTTTACAAAAAGTTACCAGAGAGGCGGCTACAGGGGTAACAACAACAAGGGCAGAGGCAAAACAAACAACGCCCGTTCTGCCACACCTCCTACCCAATGACTTCCCCCCGCTCCCCCCAGACCATTCCACTCCGGTCGGGGGCAGACTTCAAAATTTCCTTCATGTCTGGGCGACCATCACCTCAGACAAATGGGTGACCCAAATAATTTGGTCAGGCTACTGCCTAGAACTAACATCTACCCCCCCCAAACATTCCACCCAGGCAACGCCCAATGTCACAAGAGCATTCAAAATTGCTAAAGCAGGAGGTAATCTCCCTCCTACAAAAACAGGCAATAGAACACGTTCCTGTCAATCAACAAAATATGGGGGTCTACTCCCTATATTTTCTCATACCAAAAAGGGACGAGACTCTACGACCTATTCTAGATCTCCGGCCCCATAACACATACATACACTCAGACCATTTTCATATGGTAACGCTTCAGCAGGTAATTCCGCTCCTCTCCCAAAACTACTTCCTCACCACTCTGGACTTGAAAGACGCATACTTCCACATTCCAGTGCACCATGCTCACAGAAAGTACCTCAGATTTGTAGTGGACGGACAACACTACCAATTCAAAGGGCTCCCGTTCGGAGTCACAACAGCACCACGGGTATTCACCAAGTGCCTGGCAGTGGTGGCGGCACACTTGAGAAGACAGCACATTCATGTCTTCCCATACCTAGACGATTGGCTGATAAAAGCCACTTCATACAATCAGTGTGTACAACACACCTCCGCCACAATCGAACTACTTCACCAACTAGGCTTCACGGTGAACCACCAAAAGTCCCAGCTACAACCATCCCACATAAAAAAATACCTCGGTGCCACCATAGACACCTCAAAAGCGTGAGCCTACCCCAATCTGGCCAGGATTGCAAGCATTCAGGCTTTGCGACAAAAATTCATACCTCAACACTCCCTTCCAGCACGAGTGTTCATGCAACTAATAGGGATGATGGCCTCTTGCATTTTCATAGTGCCCCACGCAAGACTCCAGATGCGTCCCCTCCAAGAGTGCTTAGCGCACCAGTGGAACCAGGCCCAAGGTCAACTGACAGATCTGGTGTAGTTAGACGGTCGTACCCATCGCTCTCTGCAGTGGTGGAACACCACAAACCTTTCCAAAGGTCGACCGTTCCTGGACCCGGTTCCCCAGATAATACTAACAACGGACGCGTCGCTCTCCGGCTGGGGAGCTCACCTATTACATCTCACCGTGCAGGGCACGTGGACGCCTCAACAAAAGTTACTCCATATCAACCATCTGGAGTTACTAGCAATCTTTTTAGCCCTAAAATCTTTTCAAACACAGATTTCAGGCAAGGCCGTCCTCATTCGCACAGACAACATGACGGCCATGTATTATATACAAAAACAAGGCGGCACACACTCTCCACAGCTCTCTCAATTAGCACAGAGCATATGGAGATGGGCAATTCCCCACAAAATCTTTCTCCTAGCTCAACATGTCCCAGGAGTCCAAAACACCATAGCAGATCTGCTCAGCAGACAGACACAAAAAATACACGAGTGGGAACTTCACCCACAGGTTCTTCATCCGTTCTTTCAAATGTGGGGGCATCCACAGATAGACCTCTTTACCACCCACGAAAACACAAAATGCCCAAGCTTCGCCGCCAGATACCCACACCCATTGTCCAAAGGAAATGCGATATGGATGAACTGGTCAGGCAAATTTGCGTACGCTTTTCCACCTCTCCCACTCATTCCATTAGTGGTGCGCAAACTACAACAGCACTCCCTCACACTAATCCTAGTAGCTCCAACGTGGGCCAGACAACTGTGGTACACCACGCTTCTGGAACTCTCTGTAGTACCACACCAAAAACTACACCTCTCACCATGCCTCCTAACCCAGAACCATGGAGAGATCAGACACACGGACCCAGCTCAGCTCAACCTTGCGATCTGGCTCCTGAAATCCTAGAATTTGGGTACCTAAATCTTTCCCCTGACTGTATGAACGTCATCAGAGAAACTAGACGGCCTACCACTAGAGCGTGCTACGCTGCCAAGTGGAAACGATTTGTTGTTTATTGCCATAACAACACCATCAATCCCCTGGACGTGTCCATCCAACACATCATAGGCTACTTACTCCACCTACAAAGGTGTAATCTAGCCTATACGTCCATTCGACTACACCTCGCAGCAATTGCAGCTTACTTACAAAACAGGCAACATCTATCACTCTTTAGAGTACCTGCCATTAAAGCCTTCATGGAAGGCCTGAAAAGAATAATTCCCCCCAGAGTACCACCCTCACCTGTGTGGAACTTAAATATCGTTCTCACAAGGCTAATGGGGCCTCCCTTCGAACCTTTGCACAAATGCGAACTACAATTCCTAACATGGAAAACAGATTTCCTTGTAGCCATCACTTCCCTTAGAAGTGTCAGTGAGATACAAGCACTTACCATACAAGAACCTTTTCTTCAAATGCACCAAATGTTTTTCCCTGAACCAACCCAAAATTCCTACCTAAAGTCATTTCCCCTTTTCACCTAAACCAATCTGTAGAACTACCAGTATTTTTCTCGCAACCACAGACCGTTGCAGACAGGGCTCAGCACACCCTAGATGTCAAACGAGCCTTACCCTACTACATCAAGAGAACACAACCTTTCTGCAAGACCAAACAACTGTTTGTCTCTTTCTCTCCACCACACAATGGCAACCCTATCTCAAAATCAGGGATAGCTAGGTGGATTGTAAAATGCATCCAGATTTGCTACCACAAAGCAAAACGAACGCTATCTGTTCCCCCTAAAGCCCATTCTACACGAAAGATAGGGGCTTCCAAGGCATTTTTAGGGAACATCCCATTAGATGATATCTGCAAAGCAGCTACATGGTCAACACCGCACACTTTCACCAAACACTATTGTGTAGATGTGCAAACTAAGCAACAAGCTAGTGTGGGCCAGGCCGTACTTAAAACATTATTTCAAACCACTGCAACAGATACCGGTGGTCGCCGCTAAGGTTGGGAACTGCTATATAGTCTATGCAAAAGTGTGTAATCTGCAGCTCATATGCCTCGAACGGAATATGCTACTTACCAGTATGCATCTGTTCTTGGCATGTAGAACTGCAGATCTACACACGCCCACCCGCCTCCCCGGATACCTGTATCTGTTCCAGTTTATCTTATTTAGATACACACATGGGTTTCTTCACTGTTATTACTACGCTCCATCTTTCCCTGCTGGCGAAAAACAATCTGAGGATGGAGCCGAAGCCCATGCGCAATACCATCCAAAGAAGGAGTCACCAACCTCGTGACTTCCAAAGACTATCCAAGAGGGAAAACAAACTGCAAACATCCGGGCCCAACACCAGATGGCGATCTATGCAAAAGTGTGTAGATCTGCAGCTCTACATGCCAAGAACAGATGCATACTGGTAAGTAGCATATTCCTTTACCCAAAGGCCCTTGCACATCTCAAACTTAGGCTACAGATACCTTTTCCTCGCATTACTGTGAGGGAAAGTTCTGCAATTGCCAGGGATCCACAAATTTCCTACCACCCAGTGTTCTCATGTATCTCTTGACAAGAACAGTACCCCAGCTGTGTGGGTGGACCTAGCACCCATGACAGGAGAGGCCACACAATGCAATGTGGAGACATCAACTTTTCCTGTCACAAACATTATCTGATTTGGCAATAGGGGTAGCTGCGGCATATGGCCACTGTCTCGGCCGCCCCATAGAAACCTACGAAACACAGACATTTTTTAAAACTAGAAACCTGGGGAAATCCAGGGTGGTGTGTTTTGTGTGGATCCCATGAGGATTTAGTTGCCACAGTGGCATGCAAGCCTCAAACTTTGCATAACATCATGCAATTTCCTCACATTACTGCAAAGGAAAGTACTGGATTCTGCAGGGATCCACAAAATCCCTACCACCCAGCGTTCCCACACATCTCTGAAAAAAAAAAAGGGTTTCTCCATCAAATGTTGTTTCGGAAAGGGACTCCAGATTCATACCCTGCAAGGCTTCCACTGGATTAAAGTTTGTCTTTAGGGAAAGCCCCAGGCCTCGATAGGATCCCGGATGACCTATATCTTAGTGAACAAAAGGTCTGGGCTCCCTACATTTGGGTTTATTTTAACGCCATTCTTCAGGGTTTGGAGATCCCTACTACTTAGCTGGGAGCTGAAATTATCCCAATCCACAAAAAAGCTTCCCCTCTCGACCCGGCCAGCTACCGCCCCATTAGTTTGATTGACGTCCTCCAGAAATTATTTGCCCGCTTTCTTTTGTCTAGGTTGCAGACCTGGATGGACGAACATCACATCCTAACCTCCCTTCAAGCGGGCTTCCATGCAAAAGTATCCACCATAGACCAACTATTCAGATTACAGTTGGTCTACTGGAAGACGGTCACTATTGGGGTAGGTAGTTTGTATTTGATTTTTATGGACCTTCGGTCCGCATTTGACCTGGTCGAAAGGGACAAACTCTGGGCAATCCTGTTGGAGATGGGTGTTCCGGCCTACCTGTGCCATCTATTTAAACGTATGCACCAAGGTACATACGCAAGGGTGAGATTCGGGAGGTGTGGGGAACTGTCAGCTCCGTTCCCGGTGGAAAAGGGAGTAAGGCAGGGGTGCGTTCTGGCCCCCACGCTCTTCTCGCTCTTCCTAAATGGGTTGATAGACCATCTATTTGGAGCAAGAGATCTGGATTCTCCAAGTTTAGCGAGGCGGAAGATACCCGCCCTAATGTTCGCTGATGATACCCTTCTATTGTCAAAATCATCCACAGGTATTCAGTGCACATTAGAGGCTTTTTGCTCCTTTTGTAGACTGAGGAACTTGGAGATTAATCTTTCTAAAACTAAGTTCATGGCCTATAACACCAACTTAGCCAATTGTCCCCTCCCTCACCTGGATGGAACTGCTCTGGACCGAGTAACCACCTTCGATTACCTGGGGATTACATTAAATGATCAAATGGATTGGGGATCCCATATGGTTAAGGCTAACTTGAAGTTGGCACAATCAACTGGTGGTATCCTAAAGGTATTTAATGATACCTCTTCTAAGCTGTTGAGTCCGCCCATGGAAATCTATAAAACCCAGGCGAGAGGGGGAGCACTCTACGGTGCAGAGTTATGGGGTCACGTCAGTGTTGCCCCTTTATCTAGCACTGAGAATAGTTTTATCAGGCGTCTACTGAGACTCCCTATGAGTACGCCCCTGACACCCCTTCGGTTGGATTTGGGCTTGGCTCCTATTCAGGAGTTGGTTGCAAATCGCCCCCTCCTGTATTGGAGACGCTTATGGTCGACCCCTGAGCTCTCCAGCTACAGGGAGTATTTAGGGGATCTTATGTCCGGGGGGAGCAAGGAGAAAATTCAATGGTTAAATCACATCAAGCAACTTTGTCATGTTTTAGGTAGGGGGGATATGAGGTCGTCCCCTGAGGAGACCTGTGCCCTGTACTCCAAAAAATCTCTGAGCGCGGCCCTGAAGCGCTACCGCATGGAATATATAATAACAAAGTCTTCCACGGGTAGGCTGACTGATACCTTTTTGAATATCAAAGCCCATCCTTTTTTTGAGAAATTCTTGGATGATATCCAGCCTCCCTTGGCCAAGAAATTATATATACAGTTTAGATATGGTTCATTGCCTCTTAGGGACGTAACATATAAGTGGTCAAATGCATTACATTCCACGAGTTCCTGCCCAGGTTGTGCGTGTAGTAGAGAGACAGATTTGCATGTCCTGCACTATTGCCCCTTCTATGGTAAGGCAAGAGCCAAATGGATCATTCGACTTTGCAAGTCCAGGGGGCTTAAGGACTATAGGGAGGCATTTAGATTTCTCAAATATGATACCACCCCCCTATTAGTGTTTGCGACTGCTAGATTTCTTTTGTCTATGTGGTACTCGAGGTGCAAAAAATTAAAATCTAAAAGTCCTCAAACTACTGTTTCTGCAGTAGCTCAAACACTGTAACTCATGTTGTCTATATATTTCATAGTTTGGGATTGCCCTTTAGGAGCGCTGTGCTTATTTAATGTATCTAATAAAATCCTATGATCCTCCTCCATCTTCGATATGAATCTCTCATGTGTTAGGACTACAATGTATGATTCTTTTAAATATATATGTTTTTAGCTCTAATTGTGCTCTTTTTTTTATTGCAAATTTGTATTTATGTCTTTTTATGTTTTTTTACCGATATTAAAAGCTTTTTGACTGACTGACTGACATAGGTCGGGTGACACAGCCAGATGATTGGTCATTGCACTTCATGGGACTCATGTGGACATGTGGAATTGAGATGTGAGGTGATGGTCATGTAGGTGACATATGTGTCCATGCCCAACAGCACACACCTCAGTAAATTGTGTAATGTCATGATCTATCATGTGATATTGAGCCTGGTCATGGCCACATGGGTGGATGAACCGACAATCTTCCTTTGTTCATCTCTGTTCTGCAGGGCACCAGCTTTCCATTGACCATTCCCAGACCTTGCAACCATGCAGGAACGCGACTGCATCCGACGGTACCGCTTCACCAGGCCACTGATTGAGGAGTTGGCGGAGCAGTTGGCGCCACATCTGCTACCTGGCTGGACATACCCTACAGCACTGACCCTAGAGGTGAAGGTGATGGCAGCCCTGCACTTCTTTGCTACTGGTACCTTCCAGTACACTGTGGCTACTGCTGGGGGTATGTCGTAAACTATGTTTAGTTGGGTGCTACGTGATGTCTTGGAGGGGATGTTGCATTTCCTTGACTTGTACATCAAGTTCCCGAGCCCAGCTGAACTCCCTGAAATAAAGGATGCCTTTTATACACTGGGGAGGATGCCGAACGTCATCGGATCTATTGATGGGACACATGTGGCCCTGATACCACCACAGGCACATGAGCAGGCATACCGGAACAGGAAATATTTCCACTCGATCAATGCTCTGGTGGTATGTCTTGCAGACATGTCTATCACACATGTGTGTGCACGTTCCCTGGTTCTGCGCACAACGCCTACAGGAGTAGTCGTATTGCAACGCTGATGCCAGCTCAGAATGCCTGGCTTGTCGGTGTGTACTGACTGTTTATCATTGTGTGTGTTTGACAATGTTGTATTCCGCACTCCTACAAAACTTAGCTACTTGTTCATTTTTGTGTGTGTAGGTGACTCCGGATACCCCAACATGCCGTGGTTGCTGACACCCCTCAGGAACCCTGTGACACCAGCCGAGATGCGCTACAATGAGGCACATGGTTGGAGCAGGAGGGTGATTGAGCGGATATTCAGCCTCCTGAAAAGCTGCTTTCGCTGCCTGGACAAGACCGGAGGGGTCCTCCCATATGAACCTGCAAAGGTGTGCAAAATAATCCTTGTATGCAGCATGCTACACAACATGGCAGTGCGGAAGAAGGTGCCTCTCATCCAGGATGACGATGATGATGACCAACCTCCGGCACCTGTGGAGGATCCCGGCCTGGGCCAAGATGCCAGTGATGATGAGGATGAGGGTGACGTCCGCTCACAGCTCATCAACAACTTCTTCACCTGAATGTGAGTTTCCAGGGTTGTTATGGCAATGTATGGAGTTAGCCTGGAATGTATTGTGGCTGCTCTGTTGCTGTCTGAGTGTTTCTGTGTGCCACTTGACTGGATGCGTGCAGTGATGTGTCCATTCAGGTGGTGTGTACTCCACAATAGGGTAGTACTGCTAACTTGTTTTTGGGTATTGCATTTCTCTCCTGTTCTGCTGTGCTTTTGACTGTGTCTTGTGTCTGTCCTTCACAGGGTAATTTGCCTGTTGTTTGTTCAACACTACCCCCAACACCCAGAATCCGACACCAATGTGGGAGTAGTCAATTGACATCAAGTGATGTGCCACACACCCTTGGACTACAATTCTCAGACACTCTGTGACCGTGTGTCCACCGTAACGTACAATTGCCTTGCAACTATTTTTGAATAAACATGTTGCTGATGTGTAATGAACCTGTGCTATGCTTTGTTAGGTGCGTTGTCTGTCTTCCCACATCTGACTGACATTTGCTTACCTCACCTGTGGACTTGTTACCACTGACTGTGGATAGGTGTTGTGGTTGTGCATACTTATGTGTTTCAAGTCAACATCATTGTGTGTGATGAGTAACATGGCCATGGTGAGTATGTGTTGTGGTGCCATAGTGGTGTGTCTCCCTCAAATGTGTCACATCACCATGACTCACCTAACGTTGGTCACATTGTTGCAGTATTTGGCATGCACGGTGTTGTGTAGCAGATCGACATCTCCATGACACATGACAATTTGGAATCACAACAGAGGCAAGTATGGTGTACTGGTGAGTTTATTTTCGAACATGTGTGAGGAAAGTGCACAGGATGGTGGGTGCTGTACATTGGTTTTGGAATCGAAAGTTCACATTAGAGTTGGAAGTGCTGGTAGATGAAATGACCAGAGTAAAGTCCACAGTCATCTGCTACATTGGCCCAACATGAACCCTCAATGTCATGTGGGCAAGTTGTGTGCGATTGAACAAGGTGAACGGGTTGCACACAAAGAACATTGTCCAGAACAGGTTTAGAGGCACGGGGGGATGTGCTGGGACATTTGCCTCTCACATGTCCTTCTTCGGACGACCCTTCTTCTTCCTGGGGGGGGGGGGGATCCTCAGGTGCAGGGGACTCTCCGCCAGAGTCCTCTTCCTCTCCTTGTGGCGTTGGCAGATGGTGTTGCAACACGTGTTGTGGCCATACAGGGAGGTTGTGAACAGGTTTGTGTTGATCTGGCGGAGGCATTGGAGTATGTCCGATGCACCGCAGTAAGGGCATCCCACTTGGCCTCCATGCGGGCATGGTGGGCAGCCTGCTCCTGTTGCATGTCCTTGAGGATCCCCACTACCTGGCCAAATCCCCCGGTGCTATCCTGGTACACATCTATGATGCGTGCCAGTTGGGGGTCATCATACAGTCCAGACCCCTCTGCAAGGCGTGCCCTCTGCCTCCCACCCCTCCTAGCACCCCTCTCCACATGGGCAGGACTAGCGGCGGGACGCACAGGTGACACCGGGACCCCTTGGGTGGTGTTGCAGATGGCGTTTGCTGTAGCTTCCGGGGGGTCCTGTGTCCCTGTGCTGTGGGTGTTCAGTGGCCTTGGTCTGTCCGTGTTGGCGGGGGTACCCTGTCGGTTTCCAGATGCTGAAGGGGTGGGTACAGGGGGTGCAGATGTTGATGCTGCTCGTGCTGCATGATGACTCACACCGGAGGGGCCAGGTTCATCGTCGTCATCCGAAGAGGACAGAGACAGAGTCAAACCAGAGAGCTCAGTGTCCACCAGAGTCTGGGCCTGGGAATCCTCTTCATTTGGTGCTGGGACCCCAGCACCTCCTGTGTTTGGAAGAGACACACAATGTGAGTTATGTTTCTACATGCATCGATGGTTCACAAACATGACATTTTCTACTGTACGAACAGATGCCTGCCTGTACACTGTTTTTTCCAGCTTGTCACGGACAGAGTTTGACATTGTTGTTGCCCATGTCCCAGCATGGCCTTGTGC
Source organism: Triturus cristatus (assembly GCF_964204655.1). Lineage (NCBI taxonomy): Eukaryota > Metazoa > Chordata > Amphibia > Caudata > Salamandridae > Triturus > Triturus cristatus. Next base: position 1,179,553,915 of record NC_140590.1, read on the forward strand.
TTCCCACAACAGAGCCCAGTGTCAGACATCCAGTCAGTCCCTTCCCACTCCCTGTGGGGCGTGTATGGTTCAGTTAGGACTTGCTGGACCATGTGGGTGGGTGTGGATTGTCTGTGACTGCAACTCCCATCATGCTCTTGGCTACACCCCCATCTCAGCATGCCCATACTTCCTCCCTCTTGACTCTGCTTCCCTGTGAGGGGGTGTGACAGCAATGGCAAGATGGCTGACTGTGAAGTTCTGGTGTTTGTTGTTGCCCAGTTCCCAGCAGGGCCTTGTGCTCCCCACAACAGAGCCCAGTGTCAGACATCTTGTCAGTCCCTTCCCACTCCCTGTGGGGCGTGTATGGTTCAGTTAGGACTTTCTGGACCATGTGGGTGGGTGTGGATTGTCTGTGACTGCAACTCCCATCATGCTCTTGGCTACACCCCCATCTCAGCATGCCCATACTTCCTCCCTCTTGACTCTGCTTCCCTGTGAGGGGGTGTGACAGCAATGGCAAGATGGCGGACTGTGAAGTTCTGGTGTTTGTTGTTGCCCAGTTCCCAGCAGGGCCTTGTGCTCCCCACAACAGAGCCCAGTGTCAGACATCTTGTCAGTCCCTTCCCACTCCCTGTGAGGCGAGCATGGTTCAGTGTATGCTTGCTGGGCCATGTGAGTGGGTGTGGATTGTCTGTGACTGCAACTCCCATCATGCTCTTGGCTACACCCCCTGTCCCAGCATGCCCATACTTCCTCCCTCTTGACTCTGCTTCCCTGTGAGGGGGTGTGACAGCAATAGCAAGATGGCTGACTGTGAAGTCCTGGTGTTTGTTGTTGCCTAGTTCCCAGCAGGGCCTTGTGCTCCCCACAACAGAGCCCAGTGTCAGACATCTTGTCAGTCCCTTCCCACTCCCTGTGAGGCGAGCATGGTTCAGTGTATGCTTGCTGGGCCATGTGACTGGGTGTAGATTGTCTGTGACTGCGACTCCCATCATACTCTTGGCTACACCGCCTGTCCCAGCATGAACATACTTCCTCCCTCTTGACTCTGCTTCCCTGTGAGGGGGTGTGACAGCAATGGCAAGATGGCTGACTGTGAAGTCCTGGTGTTTGTTGTAGCCCAGTTCCCAGCAGGGCCTTGTGCTCTCCACAACAGAGCCCAGTGTCAGACATCTTGTCAGTCCCTTCCCACTCCCTGTGGGTGAGTATGGTTCAGTTAGAACTTGCTGGACCATGTGGGTGGGTGTAGATTGTCTGTGACTGCGACTCCCATCATACTCTTGGCTACACCGCCTGTCCCAGCATGAACATACTTCCTCCCTCTTGACTCTGCTTCCCTGTGAGGGGGTGTGACAGCAATGGCAAGATGGCTGACTGTGAAGTTCTGGTGTTTGTTGTTGCCCAGTTCCCAGCAGGGCCTTGTGCTCCCCACAACAGAGCCCAGTGTCAGACATCTTGTCAGTCCCTTCCCACTCCCTGTGAGGCGAGCATGGTTCAGTGTATGCTTGCTGGGCCATGTGAGTGGGTGTGGATTGTCTGTGACTGCAACTCCCATCATGCTCTTGACTATACCCCCCGTCCCAGCATGCCCATACTTCCTCCCTCTTGACTCTGCTTCCCTGTGAGGGGGTGTGACAGCAATAGCAAGATGGCTGACTATGAAGTCCTGGTGTTTGTTGTTGCCTGTTCCCAGCAGGGCCTTTTGCTCCCCAAAACAGAGCCCAGTGTCAGACATCTTGTCAGTCCCTTCCCACTCCCTGTGAGGCGAGCATGGTTCAGTGTATGCATGCTGGGCCATGTGAGTGGGTGTAGATTGTCTGTGACTGCGACTCCCATCATACTCTTGGCTATACCCCCCTTCCCAGCATGCCCATACTTCCTCCCTCTTGACTCTGCTTCCCTGTGAGGGGGTGTGATAGCAATGGCAAGATGGCTGACTGTGAAGTCCTGGTGTTTGTTGTAGCCCAGTTCCCAGCAGGTCCTTGTGCTCCCCACAACAGAGCCCAGTGTCAGACATCTTGTCAGTCCCTTCCCACTCCCTATGAGGCGAGCATGGTTCAGTGTATGCTTGCTGGGCCATGTGAGTGGGTGTAGATTGTCTGTGCGACTCCCATCATGCTCTTGGCTACACCCCCCTTCCCAGCATGCCCATACTTCCTCCCTCTTGACTCTGCTTCCCTGTGAGGGGGTGTGACAGCAATGGCAAGATGGCTGACTGTGAAATCCTTGTGTTTATTTGGCTGCAAGTCCAAAGAGAGCCCCCGTGCTTCACACAGCTGCACCCAGTACGGGGTGTCTTTTGATGATGTTTCACAGAGGTGTGGGTCAGTCCATTCTACCCGGTGAGTTGTGTGGAGTTTGTGTTGAGGAGGGGGTGTCTCCACATGCTGGTAAGTATGGTCAGAGCTGTCAGTCCTCCTTCCCACCCGGCCAGACATCCCATCATGAAACTTGCTTTCATTGGAGGGCGTGCAAGTTGTCTTTCAGGATGTCAGTCAGTGATGTCCTGCTTCTGATTTGCACACATGCCCTAGCAGGACCTTGTGCTCCCCACAGCAGGACCCAGTGTCAGCCATCTTGTCAGTCATTTTGCACTCCCTGTGATGTGGGCATGTTTCAGAGAGGTCTTGATGGGCCAATTTTGAGTGGGAGCATTATCTGTGACTACAAACCCCATCATGCTTTTGGATACACTCACTTCACCTGCATCCCCACAATTCCTTCCTGTCAGTCAGCTGCACTGTGAGGTAGTGTGTTTGTGGTGGCAAACTGTCTGGCAGTTTCTATTTAGCTTTGTGTCACTGCCTTGCTCTATTTGTTTGTAGGTTGGTGCATATCATGACACAGTTCCAAGTCACTATGAGATGGCAGGTATTGTGTTTGTCTGACTGGCATACACATCTTGAGATGATTATCTATTGGTTACTGTAGCTTTGCTTGCGGGCCATGGTTTCACTGTCCCCTTGCCACACAATATTGGGTATGTTGTTTGTGTACTCACCAGTCTCTGGTATGTCTGTTAGCCCATGGACGTTCTCTGGTGGTAGGATGTCCTGCACCTTCTCCTCCCAGGTCCTGAAGTAGACTGGTTTGGCAGGAGGGCCACCGCCGGTGCACTGACTCAGGGCGTGATCTTTTTCGATGAGTTTCTTGACCCTCCTGCGCACTTCATACCACCTGTTCTGAAAATCATACTTTGTGAGCCTTGCTGGTGCTTGGACGTTCACCTTGGACACAATCCTCGCCCACATCTTTGTTTTCTGTGAGATGGGGGTCCTTTGGACCAATGTACCAAACAAATGTGGCTCTACTCTTATGATCTCGTCTACCAGCACTTCCCACTCACTATCTGTGAACTTTGGATTCTTCTTTGGAGGCAGGGTGATGGGTGGTGGTGGTGAGGGATGTGTGTGTGAGGGTGCAATTGAGGGTGGGTTGGTGTTGGTTTTGCTGGCAGTATGTGTGTGTGATGTTGGATGAGGTGCTGGTGGTGTGTGTGTTGAGTGATGGGTGAGTTGTGAGTGTGTCTGTGGTTGCTGTGTAAGGGTGTTTGCTGCTGGCTGTGTCTCCTGTTTGCAAGGGATGATGGTAGTGATTGTAGTCCTTTATATATTTGGAGTTGTGGGTGTGTCTTTGTCCCAGGTTTTTTTTATTTGATATTTATTGGCTTTGTCATTGCTTGTTTGGTCCTTTTTTGGTCTTTTTTCCTTTGGGTTTTGTAGGCATGAAGGAGACGTTCATCTGACGGATACGGACGCTGATTTTGTCTCGTGCGGGCTTCTCCGCCTCGTTCATGCTGCCTATCTTCTGTGTTTCATACGCGTCGGTTTCGAAGGTCTCTATTGCTTGTGGGCCCGGTTTTCTGTGCGTGTCGGTCGTGCGGCATGGTCTCCGTGCGAGTCGGTCTGAGTTTCCACGCATTGCATCGTACTGCGCGGATCGGACATCGGAGGTACGGGTCGGTCGGGTTCATTCCGGGTTCGTGACGGTCGGTGAAAATCGCGTCGGTTTTCGGGCCGGTTCACTATTTTCCCTACGGCTCGGTCGTGCGGCTTGTATTCCGTACGTGTCGGTTGTAATTCACACGCGTTGCATCGTACTGCACAGGTCGTATGGCGCTGGTCCGTGTCGGTCGGTATCCGGTCTGGGTCCGTGTCGGTCGGTTCGTTTTGCGGCCGGAATCAGAATCGGCCCCATAGTTGGAATTCTTGGTATAATGTTGACTACTGTTGGAAATGACCCTTTCTGCAGGGTCACCCCCAAAAGCTTTGCCTTCTTCCTCCCCTTTTTGCTGAATTTTTTTTTGTTGGCTTTAGGACTCTGTGCACTTTACCACTGCTAACCAGTGCTAATGTGAATGTGCTCTCTGCTTGGTAATATTGGCTTATCCACAATTGACATATTTAATATACTTATAAGTACCAATTAAGGTGCACTACATGGGCCCAGAGCCTATCAATTAAATGTTACTAGTGGGCCTGCAGCAATGATTGTGCTACCCACTCAAGTAATCCTTTAAACATGTTTCAGGCCTGCCATTGTAGAGCCTGTGTGTGCAGTTTTAAATTGCCATGTTGGCCTGACAAGTTAATACTTTCCGCTCCAAACCCTAGCAGGGGACTCTCTGCCAAAACAAACAACCTCCCTCACTTCCGCGTGATAATTCACACCATCAATGTGAGTAGATGATTAGTTCTAAAGGACTATTTTGACCATGACATTTTCTTGATTTGCGTGTTTGGCTGTATGTTGTAATTCAGTCCATTCTTTGCTTTCATAGTTGGCTCTATCTAAGAAAAGGCTTGATTCACACTGCCGGTAAGATTCATGTTACTGTGATTGAATGTAGGCATTCTGTGTACTCTGAGGCCATTGTACATTGCACAGGTGTAGTTACACCCTTTTCTCCTTTTTCTTCTTGTTACAGTGTCTCGGTCCGGAGGAGAACCCCCTTGTGCTAACGTTTAGGGGTTCGAAACGCGTCGACCTGTTTTTTGTTGTGTGAACAAACACTGGTGTTAACTTACTCAGTTGGTGCTTTCAAAAAAATTGCTTTCAAATTGCTCACAAAACTTGATGAACAATTATAGATTTGCACCTACAAAAAGTTGTGTTCAATTCTCACCAGGTTTAGTTTTTCCCTTTTGGTAACTTCTAAAAAGTGAAAATAGGTTACCTAAGGTAGTCTTGTGTGAATGTTTGTGTGGTTGAATGAGGAGCGGTGTATGAAAGTTGGTTCAAGGTCTGTCCCAAATGGCAGACAAGTCTTTTGTAATCTCATTTTTCTAAATCCTTTTATATGTTTATGTATATAAAACTGTTCACAATGTTTCATTCTTCTATCTAAAATAATTTCTATACAAGAAAGATCATAAATTCTATATAATGAAGATAGATTCAAATAAATACTACTAATCAGTTCTATCGTGGTCGTTTCATGTTGTCTTCCATGATGTATTGACTTTTTGTAATGATTTATCAGAATTGGCATTCTCTTGTTTTCACATTGATTAGGCTCAGCCTTGCTGATTCGAGCCACACCCATAGTTGATCCCAATAAAGGAAACTTTGGCATAATCGTACCATTCTTTACATAAACTAGACATTCTTGATATAATTATGGCTATGTGTAGAATTCTTTTGGCTCTGGCTAATTGATGGAATTCTTAACACACTGTGGGCGTGCCTGACATCATTCTAGCTATCTGTGGTATAATGGAACTCTGGCGTAATGATGCCCCCCATTAACATATTGTTAATTTCCTTGATATAAATCTGAGAATCAATGGCATAGTGATGCCTCTTGCAAAATGGTGCAGATCTTTGAGATACGGTTGGTTTTCTTTGCATAATTCTGGGTATTCCTTGCACTACGTGGTCCTTGCATAATGGTGCCTATCCTTAATATATTTCAGGTATGCTTGACATTTTGGTGACTTTCACTGGCATAATGTTGGTGAAAATATCTTCCTTATTTGATAAAAGAACATGATAGGCACTAGCTCCATGTAAGGAAACAGTTGAATTTGAATGCTTGATACTTACATTTTAACATCTGGGGATCACACATGCAGTTACATAAATGAGCTGATATTGGTGGCAAATATGGAATGATGAGTTTTTCTGTGGATGAATTGAGCTTATTTATCCTCAATAAAGTATTTGTGTTTGATGGCAAAATGTGCCAATTTTCAGAAACCGACAAGCAGGGGTTTTGAGCCAAAATTATTGAATTTCAGAAATATTTTTAAAGCTAACATTCAGGGGCGGCTGGTGACATTTGAAAGTGGTGAGGTGTAAAATGATTCGCATACTGCACGGTTGCGAGCGTGTGTAGCACGCGTGCCCGACCCACCATAAGGGGGCTTAGGGGGGGTTCTCCCCCCGAGAAAAGTTTGAAAAAAGAGAGGAAAATGGTGCATTTTCAAGCAAATTTGAGAAAGCATGAAGGTTAATAAAGCAATTGTGAAAGTGCAGTTAATCCATTAATAAACAGATGTCATATAATATAGGTAGCTGCTTATTCAGTATATCCACAGAGCTTCATAACATACTTCGAGATACAATGCATTTCTGAGTACCTCACTCACAGATGTATTTATTTAACAAACAACTAAACTGGTTGCAAAGTAGCAGCATTCAATATACATATTGTTTACTTTTTGTAAATGAAATCAGCACGGCTCTCTGTAAGAGCAGCAAACTTTTCAAATACTTAAATGTTAAATTCTGGGATTTTCTGAACTAGCTTGCTCTCTACAGAGAGCATTGCCAAAGCATTGAGTCTTTCCTCAAGCATGGTGTTCCTCAGGAGTGTCTTAATCCTCTTTAAGGCTGAAAAACATCGTTCTGACTCGACTGTTGTCATAGGAGTGGTTATGACAATTTTAAGTAAAGCCACTGTCTCTGTAAGTGACTTTTCCATATTAATTTTATGTATTAAAGTCAGCAAAGACAAGGCACTTGTGGCCTTCCGGTACACAGGCATTGCGTACAGTACAGTCAACTCAGTTCTCAGCTCCTCTTTTTTGAGCATAGGATAAGCTTCCACAGCCTCATTCAGAGCACGCTCAGGGAATGATTCATCATATTTGGCAAACTGTTCACTTTGCAATAATGTGGCACTCACCAAATGTTTTGTGAAAGAAAAACGTTCTTTTGCCTGCACAATTACAATGTCACATATCTCCTTTGCAATTCGGACCAGAGTGGTGATGTTTTTCCTGCGGTTTGAAAAAGTAGATTGCTCTGGCAGTTTGCTGTCTAAATTGTCAACCCCATCTCTCACTTTGCTTATGCTTTGTACAAACATAGTAGTATATACTTGCACTTGACAGTATCTACCTCTCGTGCTTGTAACTGATTGTATAACAGGTCGACAGCTACCATTATATCATGAAATAAAAACAGTAAGATCTGAAACTCTCTGTCTTGTAGTGTTCTAGCAAAGCCACGGGCTTCAGTCTGACTTTTGTAATCAAACTCATCATTGTCTTCTATGGCGGCAAAACATTTCTCAAGGCCTCTCTATGTTCATAGATTAGGTTGACTATACGGATGTTAAAGTTCCAACGAGTTTAGGATCCCCTTGGAACGCTTTTGTCCACAATCTCATGAAGTGCTTCCGTTCTTTTGGGGGAACGTGAGAAGAATGCTGCCATGCCTCCTATATCCTGAAAGAAAATTTGTGTCTCGGTGATCCTTGATACTGCCTGTTGCATAATAAGATTAAGTTGGTGAGTGTAACAGTGCACATAATGAGCATTAGGGTACACATCTCAAATTATTTTCTGAACTCCACGAAGGCTTCCACTCATTACGGACGCACCATCATAGCTTTGCGCGCTAAGTTTTTTTTTTGAGGCAGCTCTGGAAAAATTAAGCTCAGTTGACGCAGTATAGCTGCAGTAATGGTTTCTGCACTAGAGTCTCTTAAATGTGTGAAACCATAGAACCTCTCCACAACTACTCTGTCATTGTCAATGTACTGAAACACTAATACAGACTGTGTTTTAGTGGCCACATCAGTGGTGTCATCAGCCTGAATAGCCACAAAGTCCGTGTTTTGCAATTCTTGTACAATATGTCTTCTCATAATTTCAAGCATACACTCAAGGAGTTCATTTTGTATTGTTTTAGAGGTGCCCTTAAAGACTGTACCACTTGATAAATGTGCTTTCATATCCTTGTCTATGCTTGCTATTAAATCCACAAGGCCTCTGAATATCCCAGGTTTTGAGGAACTTGGTGATTCATCATGGCCTCGCAATGCCAGTTCGAAAGCACCACAGAAACGAATGCAATCAATTATTTTGGATAGAATCTGTCTGTTCCTATCAACTGCTTCATTGTGTTTCTGTATCGTTTTGCGGTATGCATCACTTATCTGCTGCTCAATCGGTGCGTCTTCCCCCAACATTCCCAGTCTCGTCAGGTTTTCCATATGCTTTCTTGTGTGTGTATGCTTCTTTATTTTTTCAGACAAATGCTTCAAGTCTGTTATTCCTTGATTTGTCCAAGGAAACTCACCACCAAACAGCAAGCAGGGGAAGCAGAACAGAGAATTTCTTAAAGAGCACCCTGTAAGCCAATCAGCTTTTGTGTACCAGGCGTTTGAGAATGTACGTGGGGACATTTTTCCTCTGTCCTGGGAAGTTTGCTGTAGCTTTATCTCAGGCTGATGAGGTCCTAATTGCTTTAAATGTAGTTTCTGTTCAAGTGGCCGTGCCTGGAATGACCTTGTAATCAGCTCTTGTACTGTATTCATGATGCCGATGCTGGCCTTACCAATATATATTAAAGAAACCTGTCAATAATCAAAGTACAACGTATAAGGTGCGGTGCAATAATATTAAATTTCAGTATAAATACATATATCTTGTGCAGTATTGCAATCAATCTCCAACAGCTCCCCTTTGCACAACATGACTGCTAAAAATACATCCTTACTGCCAGCTGCATCTGTATGCCATAGAGGTTGCTGAAGGCACTGAAACAGACACTGCTTGAGGGTCTTTATCAAGGCAAGGGATAGATAGTGCCTTTAACAACCGTTATTGCGTAAAGCACAGGGCTAAGGCTATTAGTAAATTCCATCCACTGAGGGTACTATGTTCAGAATGTGCACCCAACCACCATGTAGAGTGACCACCAGGATACATAGCCCTAACTTCAATGTACAAAAATATAGCATCAGTTTCCTTATCTTTAACACTGGTGTTTGCTGCAGCAAAGGAGGTTGGGGCGGCTGGGGCCTCTTGTTCTTTGCAGAAAAATTGCCCAAAAATGTGGTAATGGTTCAGGTTGTTGTCAACCTTTATGAGGTGCTGAAAATAAAAATATAACAATTTATTATTGAAACAATAGGGAAATCAAACAAAGACTGGGGGGAAAAAACACAACGCTCCAATTTTTACCTTGCAGTTTGCATGCAGCTCTTAGATGACACTTAAAAGCTCACTGTTCTATGTTAGGATTTTAACTTACAAAAGACTGCAAGTGACAAAAGGATCTCACTGACAAAAGCAGTGACTCACTGACCTATTACATAATGTGCATTTTGTGATCTGCATCAGGTACATATTCTTTGCAGCACATGTGAGGGGGAGAGGTGCAAAACATAATTACTTTGCCATTTGCAAAGTACTGCAGCTCTTCGAATCTATTCCCAACCACATCTGCACATGTTTTAGTGAGTGTATTTTCAAATGATAAAAGCTGAAAAACTATCATCTAAATGTCTCACTCCCCGTGCCACTCCCTCCCCGTGTGACTCCATCCCCACTCCTGGGTCATGCCGGCCACGACTGTTCCACTCAACCCCATCCCAATCTACCCCATTCAATCTACCCCACTCGAATCTACCACATCCCACTCCACTCCAATCTATGCCACTCCACTCCAATCTACCCCACTCCACTCCTATCAACACCACTCCACTCCAATCTGCCCCACTCCACTCCAATCTGCCCCACTCCACTCGTTCCCAATATAACCCAAACCACCCCACTCCACTCCAATCTACCCCACTCCACTCTACCCCAATCTACCCCATTCCAATCTACCTCAATCTACTCCACTCTACCTCACTCCAATCCACCATCCTCCATTTCACTCCTCACCAATCTACCCCACCCCACTTCACTCTAATCTACCTCACTTCAATCTACCACTCTCCACTCAAATCTACCCCACTCCTCTCCAACTACCTCACCCCACCCCAATCTACCCCACTCCACTTTACCCCAATCTTCTCTGCACCATTCTACTCCAATATGCCCCATTCCACTCTACCCCAGTCTACCTCACTCCAATCTATCCCACCCCACTCCACTCCACTCCACGCCACTAAGATTTAGCCTTGCTAAACAGCAGCAACACTGGTGTACAACATGGCTAAAACACAATCCCAAATCCAATAGATCTTGCATAAGCGAGACCTGTTGACTTTGCCATTGCTTGTTCGATAGGCCAATCTACCTTTGAAAATGCAAGGTGACCTTTTGAGAGTTAGAGTGGGACAACAACAACAAATGCAGTCGTGCTGATGGGGAAAAAGCTTACACTTTGGTAGGAGCAGTGGAGTGGGTAAAATGGCGACCAGCCGCAGCAGTAATAGTCAGGTCTACAAACCACGAGTAGCTGCAGAAACCACAACACCCTGCAGAACACTGGTGTGCTCTAGAAACGAGGCTAAGCTGTGGACAAGACAGCACGCCTTGGATACATCACTGAGGTGAGAAATGTAGAGGGGGGGTTGAGGCTATACACATACATAGGTTGTAGATAGGCTTATAGGAATGGCGAGCTGCAGCAATGGCTTCAAAGTTACACAAACATATGATGATCTGTGGAAGCCGCAGGCTCGAGAGCGAGCTATTGAAACTGTGATGCAGTCAACCGAGTCCAGCAGCCTGAGGAATTACGACGAGCTGTAGAGACGGAGGAGCTGTATCAAGGAGGCAGCTCAGTGCAGCCAGCAGGAAAGTCAGATTCCCTTCAACTTGTTCATCCGACATTTGCACTTCTAATGAAGTCTCTGGCCACAAATATCCAGAGAATCAGACAGGACAGGATGTGGAAAGAACTGTCTGCAGTTTGTTTGTTTTTTGTAATGCAGGGCAAATAAAAAAGCACAAAACAACTTTCCACTTTTCATTCGTCTACTCGGTTGTGGCGCGGGTCCTTTGCCTCTAAGGCTAAGGATAAGGAACAGGCATCCTGCAGAAAAAACAAGAATTAGATTCTACTTCGCGTGCAAGGGAGAAGTCTATAAAATATATTACTATTATTATTATTGTGTATGTATCCATATACGTAAAGGGCGTCTTAGTGCTTGAAGAATAGTAGTTATTTTATACTCAGTTCAACGGTACTCATTTTCATTGGCTCTGGCTGGATTCGAAAATGTGACCTAAAACCTTTCAACAAAATGGAAAGAACAACCAGGAGCAGAAAGACCTTCGGTGTCCGCCGTATCCGGTTCGGCCAACTTCAATTTCGTAATTGTACTTCAGCATCATAGTGCGTTTATTAAAGCAGCAGGACTTGTTGTCCTTTTACAGATTGTATTGTTTCCTGCTTTGTACGTGCATGTGATTACTTCCATTTGATGGTAGTGTTTCGGGAGCTGTGAATTGAAGGAGACCGTGTGGAGTTCACACTATTGAATCAACTGGAGTTTTATATTCGGACATCAGAGAGCCCAGAAACCCTGTGCGTGGGCTCTATAAACGAGGTTTAACACAGCACAACTGAGAGTAAATGGGGGCAAGAATTCGACCCCTTCTTTCTCGAAGTAGAGCATTTTGGGTGGGTCGGCACTTCCTCTTAACATTTGCCCCACACCCATCCTCCGGAAAGACTTCCTCGGCGCATTCCAAGTGTTAGTTACACGCATAGTTTAAGCTCACCATCAAAGGCTGAGGGTTATGCTGAGAAAGCTGGGCAACAGGAATTAGGCACGAGACGTGTTGACTTCTTGGGTATGAGAGCAAAAAAAGGCAAAATCTAGAAATACCACTTGAAAGTGCACCGCATTCCAAGCGGACTAAACAGGTGGCCCACAGTTCTAGGCCGTCTCCCATGAAAAGGACCCAGGTGACCTCAAGGCGGCTGTCGCCGTTTTCCCGCTTTGGGTCCTGGCGTGGCCCTGCTGTGGTTGCGCCCTGGAACTGAGCCTCATACCTCTGGTCCAGTCCAGGCCCCTCAGCGCCTCCTGTGAGCGTCTCGGCTGACTCAGGTGGAGCAGACATGAAGCGCATGACTCAGCACTTCCTCCAAGCCTGGGCACCACAATGGTTTATGAGAAACTGTATGTGTCCTTATGTGTGTTTGCAGTGCAGTGTGTGTGTATGTGTGTGATTATGAACCTATGGGTCTGTGAGTGCAGGTGTGAAGGGGCATGCCCGACAGTGGGTGTGTGTAACAAAGTAGGCGTGCGTGTATGAGTATGTGCTTGGAGGTGTGTGTGTTCTAAGGTGTTAGAGTAGTGGCATGAGTCGGCCACTCTACCCTGACGTCTCCCCCTCACAGGCCCACCCTCCCCCTCAATGGCTCACCAACAGACACGATGCAGGAACAAGGGCCCCTTTCTGGCTGGGCCCTCCTGGGAAGAGTTGTGCACCGTCTGCCGGATCACCTGAGAGCCGTGTTTGTTTTTCAGCCAGGTCTTGCATCAAGAAAAGAAAACACACCTGTCCGGCCTGGCACCAGGCCTGGCACCGCGGCAGCAACTGGAGGCCCTTACCGTAAAAACCCTTCGCCTAAACTCGCTGACTGTGTTTTTACACACATTTTTGCGGTGGTTGCTGGTTCATGATTCCGGATGTGGGGAGTGCATTTTTTCTCGAGGAAACAGTACTAGAAAGGGCACCTACCCACACGCACCCGCCACCACCCACCTCACCAAGCTGCGCGGCGGACTCCCAGTCGGAGTACTGTCTGTCTGACACCTGATTGATTATTATATTTTTTTACTGAATACATACACTAGTGAGTAGTGACTGATTGAATATGTAATATCTGTTGTTGTGCTTTGTTAAGTTACTGTCAGTTGGTTGTCGATTCTTACTTCCGTGACATCGAGGAGATCTCTGATTCACTTCAATCAATGAAATCTGGAATGGAATGGATGGAAATCATCAAATGATGAATGAATCGCCAGAGTAGTAGCACCGCACGACGAGGTCTCGTGGTCTCAGTCAGTCGTCTCGTGTCGTGTCGACTCCTCGTGGCACTGAGTGACGCGGTGACCGTGACGGAGCCTGCGCAAGCGAGGTCACGTCACAAATCTATGGTCCAATCACAGTGCGGCACAGCGGCAGGGCCACCCCACCCACGCGCGGCACCCAATGCGGCAAATGCCTGCCCTCAGGCTCAGGCTGCGCGGTGTCTCTGCCAATCCAGATGCTGCATTAGCAGCGGCAGGATTGGCTAGAGTACGGGTGACGGCTCGCCCATTAGGAGCCCGGGGTTGCTGCATGAATCAACCCTCGGTTCCGACTCCCCCTCTCGCTTTCCTGGCTTGAGTGGCTACCTATTGGCTAATGCTATGATAACTTGGGTAGTGCGCATGTTCGGGATGGTCATATCCCAAAATCGAGAATGCGCACTATTATTGCAGCAGCGCTTAAGCGCAGCTACCTCTACCTGTCAGTCAGCCCCGCCTTCACCCCCCCCTTCAGCGCCGCGGCCGCATAATGCTGACTGTCGACTGCTGCTGCCTGTGAGTGCGCTGCGTGCGGACTCCCATGGAGTGGCGAGTCTTTGACTTGTGATTATGATGATTCTGGGCTGGCTAGTGGGGCAACGCCCCACCGCCCCAATGGACGAACCGCTACTGCTAACATTTGAGTGATATTCCATGCTGAGTTTGTGAGATGTATTGCTGATCTTGTTTCTTTGGTACCAGAGGGAATTTACTGCAGACGCTGTAATTTCATGACTTGTTTTTTTTCATCATCTGTGTTGCTAAAGCTTTAATGATATTATCACTTCCGCTGTCTGAAAGCTCAACATGTAGGATAAAAGTAATCTGTTTGATATCTGATACCGTAAAGTCTCTGTAAATATATCTATTTATTTATTTTCAGTTTTTTGTAAAGCACAACACTTAACTTGAAGGGGATATCACAACACTGTGGCAAGTCACGCAACATAGGCAGAAGTACTGTCTAAGGCAGAAACAGAATAATCCTTATTTTTTAAAACACCAAGGGGCATATTATCAAGGACGGCGTAAAAATTATCGCAGGTTTAGCGGCAGAAAACTGCCGCTACAGCGGCGATAATGGGCTTGATAATATGCCCTGGAGAATTCCAATAGAAGCCCATGTTGACACCAGAACATGAACTTCTATTGGAATTCTCAAGGGCATATTATCAAGCCCATTATCGCCGCTTTAGCGGCAGTTTTCTGACGCTAAACCGCCGATAATTTTTAACACCGTCCTTGATAATATGCCCCCAAGTTTTGTGCTTCTTTCTGTATCGCAGATAGTCATTAGTGCAGCGGAGATCTAGAGGCAGTAAATTCCAGAGTGCTGCGACTAAGTGTGAAAGAAAGGCCCCCAGCTGTTGCTTTTTTCACTCGTTTAGTTTTAGCAAGGGAAAGAGTGGCGGATCTCAGACTTCTTGTGGGGGCATAAACATCCAATCTAGGGGCATATTTACAACGGCTTTATCTCCGCTTTTTTGGCTAAAAAAGCGGAGGTTAAACTATCGCCCTATTTACAAGAGGGTGCTAACATGCATAATCACATGTTAGCACCCTTTTTCCCAACGCCTCCCTTTGCATCTCTAATGAGATGCAAAGTGGGCGTCACTGGGCGTACGCCGGATGGACTACCTTGCAAATATCGCTGATGTTTACATCGCGATATTTACAAGGCTGCCCCAGCATTTTAGCACACGTTAGTTTTTGGAGAAAACCGCTGTTTTCTCCAAAAACTAACATCTGCTAAAATACAGACTTACCTATCCCTAACATTGGGGTGGATTATGCTGATACGACGACCCTGTGGGTTGTATCAACAAGGTTATCGCCGTTTTGCAGGGAACATCGCTGGAAAACCAGCGATGTTCCCTGCAAAACGGCGATAAACTCGCTGTCTCTGGAATTTTTATCGCCCTGGAGAAACGCGTTGTTAATAACGCGCTACCAGGGAGAGAAATTCCAGAGATAGCCTGCGATAACAACATTATCGCTAAACACGGCCAGCGATAATTATCACTGGCCGTTGATAATATGCCCCTTAGATTGGAAGATCACAGGACCTGTGTTGTTAAGGGCCCTACGTGCATGACTCAAAAGTTTAAAATTATCCCTCAGACTAATTGGTAGCCAATGCATTATTTTAAGGCAAGGAAAAGCCGAGCTGATCCTATCTTGGTTGCATATATGTTTAGCAGCCATATTTTGAATAACCTGCAGGCGGGAAAAGAAATGGCCTGTCATCCCAAAGTAGAGGGCATTGCCATAGTCCAATATGCTTACCACAAGGGCTTGGACTATGGTTCTTTGCCAATCGACTGGAATCCAGAGGCATGATTTCTTCAGAAATTTCAATAGACCATAACATTTGCCATAGGTTGCGATAACTTGCTCATACATTGGTAAGGACTCATTAACCAAGAATCCACAATTACTTACCACTTTTTTTGGTCTAGGGGCAGGTCCCAAGGACCCTGGCCATCAGAATGAGTCCCAGATATCGTGGGCACCTCCAAAAAGCAGAATCTCTATTTTGTCAGCATTCAACTTCAGACAATGAGTCCTCATCCACTGGCTACCTCCTCAAGGCAGCCAGAAAGGTTATTCCCCAACTAAAGAGTTAACTAATTGTGTGTCATCAGCGTATGAGCAAATTTCAAACCCCACTTGCACACCAGCTTGACAGGGGCTGCAATATACACATTAAAAAGTGTTGGGCTCAACGATGAGCCCTGTGGCACACTGCAGTTGGAGCTGTGGAGAGAAGATCTTATAGTGCCCAACTGAACGGACTGAGTCCTATTGATCAGGAATGAACTAAACAATCGTAAGGCCATTGAATGCAGCGCAGCTTTGTGGAGTTTGCTTATCAGAAGTAGGCCTGGGCCAAAATTCCGTTCCACTCGCAGAAATTGCGATAATTTGGCATTTTCACGTTCCGCGGAAAGCGCGAAAATGTCAAAATTTCCACAATCTGCATCTTAGCGGTAATTTGTTTCTTGCTCGCGCTGTAAAAAAAAACATTCTCGCGTGTGCGCGATCGCCTTACCTGAATCCCTACGTTCGCCGACAAGTTTTCCCGACCCGGTCGCGTTCTCCACGAGATGTTGGATTGTTGGTAGCCATTTTGTGCTGTCTCGCGACAGTTCGCGCCCGCATTAACGTCATTTGTCGCGCTATCATGTCATTTGTCGCGCGATCACGTCTTTCTTCTCGCGATCATGCACCGCGAGAGAATGAGAAGATTGAGATCTCGAACACGTCATTCTCCACCGCGAGCGAGAGCGTGAGGACGTGGGCACGTCTAATCGAACGCGAAAAGGAGAAAGAGACCCTGAACACGTCATATCCAACGCAACAGGGAGTGAGAGAACGCGATCAAGTCATTTTAGACACGCCATCGACATCCGGCGGAAGTAATGTGAAGCTCGAGAACTCAAACATGTAAAATTTTCAATTTGGAGAAGAATATCAGCTCTAGCAGCATGAAACCTTCTGCAAATGATGATTTTGGATGAAAACAACTCCTCAGATTGACATTTGGCTGTCCTTTTTTGTACAAGGAGTCCTTTTTTAAAAAGAGGGAGGAAGTGCCACAGAATCTCCAACTTCCTGTTCCTGTCCAGCAGGCTCCTCCCAGTGTTTGTCCATCTCCTGCTCATTCTGCCTTTGGATTTTGAGCTGGAAAGATCACTCTTTTTGTCTGCTGCATCATTGCAATTGGATTTGAGGATTTTTTAATTGGATATTTTACACATAAGTGGTTGTTGTGTCTGTTTGATTGGGGGCATTGCAGTTGTTGTAACTACAATTTATTTTTGGTAACTATCATCATTCCTTTTTTTTAAAATGTTGTGGGTAGTAGTAGTCAGTAGTAGGCCCGAGCTACTCATGGTCTCATGGGTGTGTGCATGATGAAGCAACTGTTCCTTTGGTGTTTTTTGAATGTATTTCATTTCCAAGCATCATTTAGGGCCTGGATGGCATTGGAATTAGTTGGGAAATGTGTTTTTTTGGGGTGGGCTTTCTGATGTTGTTGGGCCTGGCCATGTGGCTGGTGGCCATTTTGAAGCCTAGGCCTGCAAGCTTGCCTGGCCTTGTCTGCCAACAGGCCTGCTTTCATCCAGTAGGATCAAAGCATGTAGCAACAGCTGTATTAATCACGTGTTTTCTGTGTGGTCTGTTGAATTTAGACATCATTTAGGGCATGGATGGCATTGGATTGAGTTGGTGAAGTGTTTTTTTTGGGGGTGGGCTTTCTGATGTTGTAGGGCCTGGCCATGTGGCTGGTGGCCATTTTGAAGCCTAGGCCTGCAAGTTTGCCTGGCCTTGTCTGCCAACAGGCCTGCTTTCACCCAGTAGGATCAGAGCAGGTAGCCACAGCTTTATTAATCAAGTGTTTTGTTTTGTGTGGTGTGTTGAATTTAGACATCATTTAGGGCATGGATGGCATTGAATTGGGGAAGTGTGTTTTTTTTGTGGTGGGCTTTCTGATGTTGTTGGGCCTGGCCATGTGGCTGGTGGCCATTTTGAAGCCTAGGCCTGCAAGTTTGCCTGGCCTTGTCTGCCAACAGGCCTGCTTTCATCCAGTAGGATCAGAGCAGGTAGCCACAGCTTTATTAATCAAGTGTTTTCTGTGTGGTCTGTTGAATTTAGACATCATTTAGGGCATGGATGGCATTGGATTGAGTTGGGGAAATGTGTTTTTTTGGGGTGGGCTTTCTGATGTTGGTTGTCTTAAATACATGCTTTTGTTGTGTGTGTCTGGTGTGTGTTGGTGTGCAATGCATGCACCCTGCAGCAGACCTTTTTGGGGCCTGTGAATGTTCGTATTTGCATTTTGTTGCATTAAAAAGGCAGAGCAGTGTGCTTTAGCATGCATCCTTTACCTGGCTTTTATAGGCCTTTTGTCAGCTCCTGGTGTTTCCCAGGCCCCCTGCTTGTTTGTGATTTGTGAGTGTCCATGTGGCTGGTGGCCTTTTTTGTGTTGGGAGTTGTTACTGTCCTGCTTTTGCCATATAGGTCTGCATGGTTTTCCTATTGGCTTACTGCTTCCATCCATCCACCCCCTTTGCCAGCAGCAGCTCCATGGACGCTGAGATGCTCAAATAATTTAATGGCAAATAGGGTCCACCCCATTTCCATTACATTTTTATTTTGGTGGTTCTTATTAACTTTCCTATCCCTCCTGAGAGTGTAGTGTGTGACTGTACACAGTAGTATAACATAGCCCTTGTCGAAAAAAAGTCCTAAATGGCTAGACTATCTTTTGTTTGCACTAGTACAGTACTAAGTAATTGAACCACAACAACAAATGCAACGTTTCACTGATGTTCTTCTCCTGGCTTATTTGCTTTTAGGTGCACAAAAAGCCAGAGGAGGAGGTGTCATCAGCATCACCCGGCTACCCGTTGTACTGCCAGCCAGACAGAAGTCCTGCTGCGCATCACGTCCACGTGTGACCAGAACTTGTTGTGCATCTGCATCCTGCCTGACATCTGAAGAAGATGGCTGCAAAGGAAGGTACCAGGTCCAGTACCAAGAAAGTTGCCGGTGAGAAGAAGGAACAGAAAAAGGAAGTGCCATTAACCACGACTGGCGACTGGTGGTGTGCCGGCCAATGTTTGTTTTGGCACCAAAAAAGTTACGCCTGCAGCAGCGTTGTCTGGGAACCAAGCTGGGAGCAGCACCTCAGCACCAGCGGTCCAACCCCACTAACCTAGGCCCAAGGGCTTTAGTGTCGCAGAGGTAGCCAGTCTACTAACGAGCAGCGATGTTGAAATGTCATTATCGCAAAGTAGTACACAATCAACGCAGGCTCAAACTCAGCAGATAAGTGTGCAGCCGCAACAAGAACAGCAGCAGCCGCAACAAGAGCAGCAGCAGCCGCAACAAGAACAGCAGCGGTCGCAACAAGAACAGCAGCGGCCGCAACAAGAACAGCAGCAGCCGCAACAAGAACAGCAGCAGCCGCAACAAGAACAGCAGCAGCCGCAACAGCCCACCATAGTAGTTGTTGCTCCTGACGTAGGGGTATTTCAGGAAATCGAGCTTCCTGCAGACAAAGTGGAGCAAAGTCAAACCACTGTTTCAGAAGATCTATTGTCTTCCAGACCACCAGCAAGGAAAAGGAGGCTTAGTCCATCATCTTCTTCTTCAAGCCCCGCTTCTGATGATCGTGATGCCACTTGGCACCCACCAGCTCAGTCTGAGAGTGATATACGCCACAAGACAATGCTTCTGAAAAGGAAGGTCCCAGAAAAACTTAGAGTTATGGAGGTAGATGTAGAAGAGGGGGGTGATGTTGATGAAGACGAGC
Organism: Triturus cristatus; assembly: GCF_964204655.1. Lineage (NCBI taxonomy): Eukaryota > Metazoa > Chordata > Amphibia > Caudata > Salamandridae > Triturus > Triturus cristatus. Next base: position 1,179,573,429 of record NC_140590.1, read on the forward strand.
CAGTCATCACGCACATTACTCTCGCCCCAAAGGGATTGGAGACCAACATTCTCACCCTCTCCAGAAAGGCTGCTACTGAGCGGGATGTAGCACGGATATCACCAACACAGGTTACACCACCACTACCTCCAGCTGCCATATTTTCCAAGGCCCGGCAGGGACCTACATCCAGCTCAACCATCTCAGTAGGTAGTGGTAGTAAAAGTCACAGTCTAGGTGCACAGGGTCACATTTCAAGCACACCCTCCAGTTCATCTGGTATTGAAAGTGGCACATCCAGCAGTGCCAGAAAGTTCTCCTCTCCAGTTTGGGACTTCTTTTCTGTTAGCACCAAGGAGGAGAACGTTGCTATATGCTCAATTTGTCGGCAAGGTGTTCGGCGGGGTAAGCTTGGTACAAACTATGGTACCGGAGGCCAAGCAAGTCATCTCAGAATACACCACACTATTGTGTGGGAGAATCACCTACTTCAGTTAAAAGAAAGTATAAAAACTCATCCCATTGAAGTTGGTCAGGAAGAATCAGGGAGCAATATTATTGCGGTGGAAGGTGAAGAAGAGGGAGGCATTTCTAGCCCTGTCCCCAGTAGTGCAGTGGTACCACCCACATCCTCCTCAGTAACATCTGAGTGGCACCGCAGTAAGAGCCTTATACAGAGTCCGGCTGAGACACCAAGGCGACCGAGTACCGCAATGAGACAAACTGTGTCGTTGAGCCTAAGTGGGTTAATAAAAACAGCACCACAAAGGAAAGTAATCCAGCCTACCATTGAGAGCATGCTTAGGTTGGAGGGGCAGTTCCAACACAACCACCCAACGGCACGGTTGTACAATGCGAAGCTGGTTAAAATGTTAGCGCTAACCTTCTTCCTTTTTCATTTGTGGAAGGGGTGGGTTTCCTTGAATTTGTGTCAGCCATCTGCCCTAAATGGAAGGTTCCCAGCCGGTCCTATTGCGCAAGAATTGCTGTTCCGGCACTACATCATGATGTGCTGGAATTAGTTGGACAAGCTTTGCAACAGAGTGCTGTTCACAATATCCACCTGACAACAGACATGTGGACCAGTTGCCAAGCCACAGATTACATGTACATCACTGCACACTGGGTCTCTTTTGTGGGGGGTAGAGATAAGCTATCTGCACGAGGTGCTGTTGACACAGCTGCGATTTTTAAAGGTACTCGGAAACATGCAACTGTAGCCATGTTCGCCATGGAGAAATCTCATACGGCTGTAAACATTTTGCAAGAGTTTCGCAGCAAGGTTTTTGAATGGCTGCACCCAAGAGGGCTTAGAATTGGTTTTGTTGCCACAGACAATGGCAGTAATGTACTTAAGGCCATGGATCTTGGTTCCTATTTCAGGGTTCCGCGTTTGGCGCACTGCATAAACATTATAGTTCAAGACTTTCTGAAAAAAGAACCCATAGTCAGCAAATTACTGGCCATCTGCCAAAGAATATGCACTCATTTCAGCCATTCTTTTAAAGCTCGGAAGCAACTGAGGATCATCCAACGTGAAAATAGGATGCCAGTCAAGGCACTCATCCAGGAGGTGGCAACACGTTGGAACTCAACGTATTACATGCTTGATCGTCTGTATGAGCAGTACAGGTCACTCCATGAATATGTCTGGAAAAGAGAGGATGCTACTGTTAAAGGCATGAACCTTGAGATGGAGCAATGGAGCTTAATTAAATGCCTGACTGAGATGCTTCGTCCTTTTGAGGTCTTCACACGTGAAGTCAGCAAGGAGGACTGTACAATGGGCCAAGCTATCCCATTATTGCAAATGCTATAGCATCAGCTGAAGAAGGTTTCTGAATCATACAAAGGTGTAGAGGACAAAAGGGAAGCCTATGACTTGGTGGAGAGCTTAGCCCGTCGCTTAGCTGAAAATACAAGGATAGAAAATAAAATTTTGTCACAAGAATATTACATTTGTGCCACAATTCTGGATCCATGTGCAAAATTTGGACTGAAGACATTCTTTGCTTTTTCAGAGATTGATGTTGCCCGCTACAAAACTTGTATATCTGAGGCAGCCAGTAAGTTGGAAAACAAACGGCTGCTAATTAAAAGCCCGCAAGATCAACCCACAAGAAGTACTGCAGCAGGGCATGCAGGATCAAGTGCAACTTCGTCGGCTGAGGGCAGTGCGTTTGGATCACAACACTCACCATCACTATCGACAACAGCAACAATAACTGGATTATTAGACCCAGTAGAATCGTTAGATGATTGGTATGTACAGTTAGGCATTCATAAGCACAGTGCTGATGCACAGAGAAAAGAGCCCGAAAGCTTACCAGCAGCACCCGTGAACATTGAGCGGATGGTTCAGGCCTATCTGGACGACCCAACAGAGGTGTACATTGATCAAAACCCATTGCAGTATTGGTATAGGAAAAGGTCTGAATGGCCACTGCTCAGCAGACTGGCGATAAGCTATCTGGCTTGCCCTGTTGCAAGTGTCTCTTCCGAACGTGTTTTCAGTGCTGCTGGTTCCATTGTAACATTGAGAAGGACCAGTCTCTCACCCAAAAACGTGGAGAGGTTAACAATGATCAAAATGAATCAGCACTTCATACCACCGAATTACACAATACATGAATCAATGGAGGAAGATGAGGACAGCGGCTCAGGTGACGGAAGTAGTGTGTCACATGATTACCTACTACTGGCTGATCCCCCAGAGTTTGAGGACGAGCTATACTTCCCTGACAATTAGGCTTGCACTTACTGTCTTCCTCCCTTTTTTCCCCCTTTATTTGTGTGTCTGTCGTTCCGGTTACAAACTTGTGAATCACAACAAATCCATTACCGCCGTCTTCTACTCTTCTTATTTAATATACAAGTTTCAGGTGTCTGCAATTTGATAGTACAGTTCTCCGAATCCAGCTCCTCCGCTCCATCATACTGAATCTCCCGCCCAAATCCATTGCCCTCATGAATGATGATTGGATGATGGTAAATAGAAGAAAAAATTTAAACTTTCCTAGTCCCGCCAAAAGAAGTGGAGCATGAATCAGATGACTACTATAGCTATCTTCCTTTCAGAGCCGAGAGAGACGGCCCATTAACTGAAAATAAGATGGAACAGGTAATGATTGATGCCATGCATTGGACGCAGAGTCGCAGACTGAGTGATTTTGTTGTGTTTGTTGTGCATGAAGTTATGTAATTGTGCACTAATCATCTTTCTACAGTACACACTAAACTTAACTCAAGGTGAATTTTCCCCTTCTTGCAATTAATACATTTGTACTTCTCCTGCAGCTTGGTGATACATTGCTTTTAATTCAATACAGGAAGGGGACTCACTCAATCTGCACAATGAGTATGATTGACACAACAGTACCGTCCATGATGATGATGGCGAAATAGACGGCCCGTTAACTTAAGATGAGAAGGAACAGGTAATGACAATTAATGGCATGCATTGGACACCTGACTCTGAGCGATTGGGGTTTGTGTTTTCGTAGTTTGTTTGTTTGTTGTGCACAATGTGAAGTCAAAGTGTACTAGTAATCTATCTTTCTGTACACACTAAAGACTGACTCAAGTCAATAATATTTCTACTCTTGTTGTGTAATAACAATTTTACTTCTACTGCAGGCCGATCTTCACAGTCAGTCAGTACACGTCTCGGAGATGATGATTGATGGAATAATAACAAGTCAGGAGGACGTTTCATGAGTAGCATAAAACTTAAAAGCCTAATTGTAAACACGTCAACAACAACCACAGCAGACCCAAATGTCTGTGTAGAAGTGGAATAGAGTGTAGCGGTGGGATGACTGCGGTGCATTGATTTACTAACTTAAACTGTAAAATGCTATGTTTGGAATGGGTAATGTGCTTTGCCTTTGTCCAACTCTTTAAAAAAAAAAAGTACTCTAAAGTCTAAACGTAGGATGTTCTACTGCTAAGCAACGTACTGTCAGGCCTGTCACTGTGGGCCTGCTCTCTCCTGTTACTGTTGAAGGTCAATGCTGGAAACAGACTAGAGTAGAGATGATGCATACATGCCACCTCGGAAAGTGTTCTTGTTGCACTACACCATAACTTGTGTATTTGTTTCAACTTTGTTTCTCAATAACCCCTTTGTTTGTCCATCTACAATTACAGGCCGGGCCTTGCCCTATACTTGGGAAAACATTACAATGCACACTTACCTTACCAATAAATCGACATTTGTTTTCCAGCCGGGCAGTGGCGAGTGGCGACACACCCAAGATTGATGGACGAGAGGACCAAGAGGAATGCCGAGATGCAAATCCAGTCCACATTTTTTACCAGGATAACACAGTAACAGTATCAACTTTTATCTTCCTTTAAATAATTTGAATCATTTTTTTGTCTACAATCTTTACAACAGTGTGTTCTTTTTGTTGTTATTATCATCATTAGGTTTGCTCTCTGTTTACGATTCTTCCCTACCAATATTGAAAATTTCTATTTGCTATCTATAAAAGTATTAAGGCCGGAACAACAGAACAAGAAGTGTATGTAATCCGGGTCTCTCATCATCATGCATGCATTTCCTTTTTCTCCCTTAACATATGGATATGGTAGTCTTCAAAGATTGTCGTTTGTTTGTCCATGCATACTGTTTTTCAATGTCAAACTTTTCCCAAAACCCCCTTCCCATCCATTCAACAAACCCTAACCCTCTTCCCCCAGGCTGTGTGACTTATTGTCGAGGTGTGACTAAATTAAATGTACACCAATACTTAATCACACGCTTGATGGGGCGGATGTGGCAAAAGCAACAGTACTTCAATTTCAAGGCAGAGCGATGATCTTCTTCTGCTTGCCCACCCATGAGTAGGATATTTTAGAGGTTATTTTATTTAACAAAGGAACATATACCTCAGCATTAATTGCCGGCATTGATTGGATTTGTGTGTTGTCATTCCTCATACACAGCACTAACTGTTAGGCTGTAGGCCTAGTAAAGTGACTCGACACAACTATAGTTTGTAACTCTGTCTAGTAGGCTATCCCAACCACCATTATGTTTTGTTGTAAAATATTTAAGCATATTATTGTTGCTCGGTAAGTTCTGTATGTACTTCATTCTACTACTCCTCTAACAGACTCTCAAAGGCGATTGACTGTCTCCTTTTCTTTTTTTGCAAATGCTGCTGCCCTGCCAGTGTCTACTACTACTACTATACTACCACCACCACCCCAATCATGGCATGTTAGAAAAAGGAAACCATCTTCACCATGCAGCCATTGCTGTGCCTAAGATAAACATCAAGCACAGGTAAGAGAGAAGTTTGGGGGAGGCAGAATTAATAATGGACATGTTTTCAATGAATTTAATTTCACACACCCATTTGAGTCCAGATAAAGAATGCATATACTAGAGGAGAGACTGAAAGTACTAGTAGGAAAAGTCAATCAGTGAGGGGTGTCGCATCTATCTGTTTGTGTCTTACACAGTCAGCCAATTATTTAAATCAAACACTGGCTATGGGCGGCCCTGCACCAGCAAGGAAACAGTGTGATGTAAAACAGTAACCCCACCTACAAAACATTAACAACATTGCATGTAACGTAGAAAAATATATTTAATTTACCCTAACAAAAATAAACTAAAAACCCACAAAAGCTGACCCACCCCCCTCCCTAACCCCAACCAATGTCCGTAGGAAAGTCCAGGAGACAACAGTAGTCCACAAAGTAAAAACCTAACGCCCAAACCAGTTCCCACCCACCCAAACAAGAATTAAAAAAGGGGCAGAAGACAGGGACTAAGGTGTGGGGCGGGAATGAAGGAGGACACACATCTGCTCCTCTAAACGGGCGACGCGACGTCTGAGGGCGCGGCAGTTGCAGCCACAGTGGGGAGGGGGCACCAGAGATGGCATTGCGGTGGCGGCGGGCAGCCGCCAGACGGTGGCGCCGTACCGCTGGAGGGCGGTGGCTGGGGCCCGAGCCACTGGAGGAGGCTTCAAGTGCTGCTGCAGTCTCCTCCTCCTCCTCTACCAAGACCACCAACCACCGGTATTCATGCTGGATTGCCTCCAGCTTCCGGCGCTGTGCCTTGGCGGCCAACTCCTTACGATTGAGTTTATGAGTAGCTGTGTATCAAAAAGAAAAAAACAAGACAATTGTAAAATATACTCTTAGAAAAACAGTCAGACAAGTGACTTATTTATACATATAGTGGCATGGTAGAGTAGCACTATAAAGCGTGCCACAGTGGTACATAACAATTTAAATCTCGCCTGTCCATCTTCCTTCCACCCGTCTTTCACTTTTTAGGTGAACAGTGCACCAGGTGCTCTTCTCCATAAAACTTTCAAAGCGGAGTTGAAATCAGATAGATGAGGCCATTGGTTACTCAATACTCCCGCTCCTATGCCAATTAAAGGGATTCTAGTCTTCTAGTTCACTCTTCAAACGTTCACAACAACTCATACTTACTTAGGACATCGGATGGCAGACGGACTTTGTCCGCCCGCCATCCTCACGCTAAAAAGGGTGGGGGTCCCGTGGGGACCATTAGGAGGATGCGCCCGGCACAGTGGCGGGCGCATCCTGTTTTTTTTACATTCTGGTTGGCGGTGCCGAAAGCAATGCTAAAAATACATGTTGTGGTGCTTTTCCAAGCCCAACATGACAGGCCCCGCGCGGACCCTGTCACGTTTTGCTTTGAAAGGCAGGGGGGGTACCATAGCATAGGTACTCTCCATGGGGGCCCCCAAGTATACTCTGCAATGTCTGCATGCCTTTCCGTGGCGGACTGCAATGCTGCCACGCAAAGGCATTCCAAAATGCAGATTATATGGCTGGCGATGTGTTCAGAGAGACACCACCCCCATATTGAACCCTTTTCTGCCTGGTCGACATGTGGGGGGCCTGACTCTTTTCTACAGGGATGGCGGGAGGTTTGCCCCTGCGGTGTCGGCGGTGAATATCGCCGGCCCGGCGAGGGCAATACGCCCGCCATCCTAATGGGGCCCTAAGTCTCATCAGTACAGTATACATACAGTACACCCTTGCAGTGAGTGTACTGTCAACAATAGTTAAGGATTATGAATCTAACTTACCACCGCCCGCCACTGGTGCTGCCACTCCCCCTACCGCTCCATCGTCGGTATCTGCAGCAGCTGCAGCATCCTCTCCCCCCGCGTCGCCTTCGCTGGCCCCGGCAATGGTGGTCGGTAGTGCGCCTAGAAAACATTACACATTTATTAGGCGTCATATACACCTCCCCCTATTGATCAGTAGCAAGGTTGAAAAATGAGTTAATACTAACATACATCACTAGTAAAAATCAGGTAGTAGTAGAGTAGACACTAATAGTTATATATGGTCCCCACTAGGGTCATTCTAGCCTTTGCTTAGTTAGCCCGAGCCATGCAACCATTTTACCTTTGTGTCTTTTATTTTTGCACATGTGACGTTACCTTGCAGCTTTTTGTATAAGACACCTTTGAGCCCACATGACCTGCCTCACACTGCTACTGTCTATGCGCTGCGTACAAGCGGTCAACAAAAACATTAACAAGCCACTTTTTTATGAAGTACTGGTGTACTGTTAGTCCATATTGCTTATCCATAAATGCTACACTTTTTGGCACGGCTGAGAAGTGCTTGCAAGTTGCAATATACTAACGTGCACCATTTCATTTTTCGCATTACAGACGGAAAATTTCCTTCTACGAACCAGAGCTTTGCAGAGCTTATGAATGATGCAACAACTACCAGTACTAGGTTCTTCTAAGGTGAAAGGTCCCTTCACTCAGAGATCTTCATTTATAAATGTATATAAACTAAATTCCTAGGGGATGGTGGTGCTGCCTTCCACCACTGTTCAGTTATCATGATTTAATTCCCAACTGTAAGTAAGTCTAACAATGTTTATTGTTTTAATTTTATTGATTTTCCGGTTGGTGCTGCATTATATAATAGAACAATGTACAGAGCTTCTCAATTCAAAATAAACATTTTGAACTTACATAGACTTGGTGGTATTTGGTGTGGACTAACTTACACAAGTGAGCAAATTAAAGGAAGAGTTTGCATGTGCATTGCTTCCACGACTGAGAGGTTGGGTGTGTTATGTTCTGGGTTGCCTACTTGTTGGGTATCTTGGGGGGAGGGTTCAGAGACCTAATAGTTCTGACAAGACAGTACTATAGTCGAGCAGGGGATTGTGGTGGGTTCTGAATTTCTGATTGAGGTGTGTGAGGAAGGTCCAACCTACCATCACCAACATCCTATTTTCTTGTGCAAAGGTCTGTATGTGCAAGATGCCTACAACAGTAATAGTATGTCCTATAGGCTATCATATCAAAATAGTAATAAATCTGGTTGGGCATTTGTTGCTGTGAATTGTCAAAGCCTCAAGATTAACAAAGACTCAAGATCAATAAGACTAGAAGTAGTACAAGAGGACGACCCAAAGGACTGGACTCAATGGCTAGAGCTACTGGTGAATCTGAGTTTTATTACAACCTTTCAAATAAAGAGTAGCACTGGCAAACTGGGCAAGCTTAGCTACTACAGTACAGACAGACTGATAGTAGTAGTAGTACTGAGAGTCATCATAGCAGAGGCAGGGATAACAAGATTTTTGAAACCGTACAGATCGAAGGATAATTGTTGGGAAAAAATAGTATTGGGAAACTGAAACAATAGTTCGTGAAAAATATGGTGCAGTAAAAGTTATGGAATAAGAAATATTATTAAAAACAAGAAGACTTACTGGGGCCAGCAGAGGGGCCCTCATTGGTGTCCTCCTGGTGGTGGTGTTCTGACTGATTTCCCGCCGACTGCCCACTCCCTGTCTGTCTGCCCCTGGGTGCTGATGAACAGGAAAGATATAGGAAAGAGGCAAACATTGATGGATGGTGTCAAACAAATAAAATATTTTTAAAGAACGGTCAAAAAACACTTATGTAAACAACAATTGCAATAACTAAATTGACCGATCTCATCTGGTCAACAAGTAGTATCGGGGGATTCACGGATCGACTACTTAAGTTACTATTTATCAACAGTAATCCAGTCTTCCATTCTGATTCCAGAATAATAAGTTACAACTAAGCCTAAGTACGACGTACCACCCGACCTAGCCCACCTATTCCTGGCATGCCAAATGTACATTAAGTACGCATTTTCACTTCTTTTATTCCTCAACAATGCATATGGTCAAATGGAGGACACATGACTACATTTTTTGTATACACCAAATTTTGGGTTGATTGATTGATGCTGATGTTCTGCTAGTGCTAAGCCAATTACCACCACTCATTGAACAAACTAGAAAAGGTTCTAATAAAGACTGGCGTACTAGCAGCACGTCACGTAACTGAGGGGGCATCACGCATACCACTAACAAATTAGAAACTCATACAAAGTACCTAAACCGAAGTATCAATCCGCCCCCATCTCTTAGTGACAGGACAAAGTAAGGAGTGGACTAGAGTCACTGTAGCATTACGTAACTTAATTTCTCTAAAATAAACTCTTACAGAATCACGCTAAACGAGCGCAAATGCAAAGTTGCAAACAAGTAAGATTAGTAGTAGCGCAAAGGATCACCTGTGTCATAATCACAGAAGACTTTTAAACGTAATTAACCTGGAATGTAAGCAGCAACATTCTAGCTGGTTGGAAGAAAAAAAAGATATTCGCAATATATAACACAGAGCAGAAGAACAGACACAAAGTAGTAATAAATAAATAGTAACTCACCAAGACCCTGGACCTCCACTCCTAGCAGGTCCAGCAGGTCCTGCTCACGGTCCAGGATGTCGGACCACCGGTGCATCAACTGCGTCTGGGTGCGCCGGACCTCAGAGCAGCGCAACACTGCCCGGCGCACCTTCCGCCACCGCTGTCGACGCTCCCGGAGACCGTACCTGGACCCAGGCCTGCCACCTGCTGCCAGGGTTGAGGGGAGGTGGCGCTGCACAAAGAAAATGAGTGCAGCCAACTCCACATCTCCAAATAAGGCCCGTGCCTGCACCCCTCTTGGGCGCCGCCTTCCGCAAGGAAGGCGGTCGCGGCTCTGGCTGCGACGACAAGCCCTACCCTTTGACATGGTTCTGGGACGGAGCAGGAAAGAAAAGGTAATAAAATTAAAGAAGTAAAGGAAATAAATAGCAGGCAATAGAAAGAGTGAAAAAGTAGCTAAAAAACAAAAAAAGGTAGACAAAAACCAAAAATATAGAAGCAGGAAAATAGTTAGAGAAATAATAAATAAGAAAGATAAAAAAAAAGTGGCTTTAAACAAAGGATTGAAAAGATGCAGGGAGGATTCAAAATCAGGCCCCAGAACCATGCAATAGAGTGAAAAACAAGATAGCCGCGCCCATTGCGACCACATGCGCAAGTTCGCGCGATATTTTCTCCCCGAGCAAGCAAAAAGCAACGCAATCAAGTAAAAGCGTTCGCGAACAGGAAATATCTACCGCGAACGGGCGCGAACATGCATTGCGCGACCCGGAACAGGAAGTAAGCATCGCGAGAGGGCGGGACAAGTGAAAACAAGATGGCCGCGCCCGTGAGCAACCGCATGGGTAAGTTGGCGAGCCGCTATCACGCAAAAATTACCGCGAACAGGCGGGAAAAAAACTTCTGCGTCTTCGCGATATTTCCGCGTGTTTGCGGAGATTTTAAGCCTTTTCGCGATAGATTGCAAAAGTGAATTTCGCAAATTCCGCCCACCCCTAATCAGAAGGGTGTGTGAGACAGTATCAAAGGCTGCCAACAGATCTAGTAGAATCTGGGCAACTACTTTGCCCTGATCTTCCAATCTTATGTTGTCTAGGACAGCAAAAAGGGTGTTTTCAGTACTATTGTTGGGCCTAAAGCCTGGTTGAGATGGATCAAGTAAGTTGTTATTTTCTAAATATTTTGTCAACTGTTAACCAGCCTTTCTAAAACCTTAGACATGTATGTAAGTAAAGAGATAGGGCAGTAATTTGATAGTACTGAGACATCTAGTCCTGCTTTCTTAGCTCAGGGAGAAGCACAGCTGCAGAAAGTTGCTATATTTTTCTAAACAATGGTCTCTTTTTATGAGATTTGTATAACATTCAATTTTCCACCAAAACGTTTCAAGTAGATTCTGTAGTTGAAAATCTTCATGTAAAGAACAAAGTGGAAACATTAACCCCTTGAGTGCCCGCCCCTTTCCCCGCCCTGTGCCGGCCGTTGCATTAGCGGGCGGGGTCTATGACGAGCTGGACTCGTCATGGGCACAGCGCCACCGCGGCCCATGACGAGTCCAGCTCGTCATGGGCACTCAAGGGGTTAAAAGAATGGATTGTAGAATAGAAGAAAGATGATAAACACATTTTCAAAAATGTGAAATTGCATACCCAGATTTATGTACCTATTTTGAAGGGCAATTGTGCTAATGAATGCATTCTCTGCCATTGTTATTCCAAAGCAATTTAAAGCTTCCAATGTTGCCCATATGACAACTCTAGCACTGCCACTCAACTTCAAGAGTTTCACTGGGATTTCCAGATTTTTTGTGTGCATTGAATTCCATGTACATTCTGGAGCCTATTCACAAACTGCATTTTGCAGTATGTTTATTCATGCTACAATAGTACTACTCACGTATTACAAAATACTGTTCACAAACCTACATGCAGAGGTCAATGGGCCTGATTACGATGGCAGTGAACCCACCACCGCCAGGCTGCCGGTGGTGGGTTCACCTCCTTCGTAAGGCCCTTTTCCACCAGCCATATTAATATGGCGGAAGGTACCGTTGCAGTCGCAAACTTTGACCGCCACACAACTGATGGTCACCTCAAGCCCGCCGGTGCGGTGAAGGGCCTCTCTATCCCTTAAATGGCAGCGGTGCCTACCAGGCACCACCATAGGGATTACGATGGCCCATCCCCGCTAGCCTTTCCATAGCGGTTCTCCTGCCATGAAAAGACTTGCGGGGATAGACTTTGGGGACCCATAGCAGACCCCCCTTTCCCAGGGCACTTTGTTTTTGTGTTTGGGGGTCACCTATGGTGCCCCCCTACATATTGCTGCACCATGTGGTGCCTGCCACATAGAGGAGGGAAATGTCATACGTGCCATTTTCACATTGCGGCGAGTGCTGCTGCCGGCAGCACCCGCGACAATGTAAAATATGGGGAGTACGACCGCCGTGGTGGCGGTTGCATCGTAATTCCCCATGTGGGACTGCTGCCTTGTAGGAGGGCATTCCCACTTCCCGATACGATGGCAGACGGACTTCAGTCCGTCTGCCATCGTAATCAGCCCCTATGTCTCTGCCTCTCCTATAGTTTCAATCCATTGATCTCCTCCCCGATTACAGAGATCTCCACTTATGCAAGCCTAAGTTTTTGTAGTAAATGTGGAAGGAACAGGAAGGAGTAGCTGGAAAATGGGGAATACCTAATACAAAATTGGAGTGGTTTAGGCAGGGGTAAAGAGGAGTAAAGGGAGGGTAACACACACCCAAAAAACAGTAAGCCCACTGCTATTCCCAAACTGCACATCTATAGTTACTACAACTAAAAAGGTCCCAAAACAGTTGTAAATGAACTCCAGCTGGAACCCAGAGTAAGTCCATTACCACTCACGGCCAACCGCTGCTATGACAACACCCTCCCAAAGAAAATAAGAGAGGCAGGGACTTAAAACAACACCCCCGTAAGACATAATATAAAAAAAAAAAATCATTTATTTTGACTTTTTCAAACATGTACACATTTTATTTAGTGTTAAAAATTATGTATAAATAATTGTAGGTTTATTAAAAAAAATATTATATTAATTTAAAATAATTCTATACATAAGTTTGGGTAATTTTAATACAGCATATATAAATATAAACATTGTAAATAGCTGGGACTTTTTTTTTAAATAAATCATTAGAAATATTTTACATGCAATTTAATTTAAAATGTCTAAATTAATTAAATTTGTAATTCAAAGTTATGTGTTGTAGCAATTTTATATTGTTCAGCATTTAACATTAATCTATAAAATTAGTATTCTTTAATATTAAACAAGCAGTTATTTTTACTGGTATTATTAAGTTTAATTTTATAACTTTTAAAAATTTCCCTACACTTTACCACTGAGAGATCTCCATCCCGGTGCAGGAGACCTCCATCTCCATGTGAAAAGTTAGTAGTATGAACTTTACATTCGTTCATTTGGCTCCAACCCCCTGTTTTAGGAGGTGGAGACATCTAACTGAGCTATTCACCAACTGAGGGGGTCTACTCACAAAGGTAACCTACACTTTTGGATAAATTACATGTGTGGTTTACTCTTACACTGTTGAGTTACTTTACACTCAGATTTTGTGAATAGGTAAAGAGTAGTAAGCTCACTCAAAGGTTGAAGAGTAAATTAAATGTGTAAATTACTCAAAAGTAAAGCTTTGTCAACAGCCCCTGCAGTCTATACTTTCTACTAAATTTACACTTATAAATGGTGAATAGTCAAACATAGAAAATTAATATAAAGTGTAAGAGTAAATGTACACATGTAGATTTACTAAAGTGCAAATTTACCTTTGAAAATAGTTCATCTGTGTGCAATTCATTCTGAAATTTTTTTTAGAGATTGTTTTATAAGCAATAAAAGAAACACACACAGATCTCATAATCATGCATACTTAAAAGTCACTCAGAGACAGCCCAAAGCCGGTCCATAATGACTTAAGGAATTGTCTCAAGTAAAGGTTTGAGAGAATATAACCTTCTCCATCTTCAACGGGTTCCACTGGATACCACCGTCATAGAGAAATTTGTAAAAGATACATGTTTACGGCAGAAAAAACCTCTATACAAAGACTCAAAGAAAACATCACTTGGGAGAGAATTATTGAGACACATGCAAATAACTGTGTAAACAATTTCTCCGAAATATCTTCTGAAAGAAATAGCAGAGAGGACGCGAAGTAAACACGATGAGCACCATAGAAAGTCTTTCCTGGGTTTTAAATTCAGTTTGGCATCTTGCTTGCTGAGTCATTGTTCTGACGTCACCTTGTATTATATTGTATAGTATATAGTATTTATAGAGCGCGACAAACACCCTACAGGTACCTCGGCGCTAAAGATACGTGAACACAAACCAACACAAAACAGGAGAAAAGAAAATATAATAGAGCCTAGGAAAGAGCGCTACTCGGGAATGGCAGGATCAGACCATGGCTTGGTATGCTTGTGTTATGCTCTTCTGTAGTGCTTTCATAGTAGTCTTTGTGTAGCTTAACACAGTGCAAGACCCTAGTCTCTGCATGTATCTTTAATGCAATGCATGTCATAGACACAATTCAGTGGCATAATAATGGTGGGACTATCTATATCACATTTTTGCCAACCAAGCAATTTAAGAAAATTCAAATTTCCGACCTCAGTAGGATAGGAGTCTGAGAACTTACAACCTAAGGGCCACCACATCTGCAAGCATTTAACTCCCGACTCATCCTGCCAGCATTCAGTGGATATGGTGATAATATACTTGCCTACATGTCACTTTGAAGAGCTGGGTAAATACACAGAGCAATGCCAGTCTAATGTTAGAGATATCTCGAGTGAGTTAGGTTCTTCTACATCAGTACATTGTATATTTTCCCAAGAATGGCTACTTAACTGCATCAGCGTATCCATAGCAGCCAAGGCTCCTCTCTTAGAAAGACAGAAAAATCACAGAAAGACCCGAAGAATCAAAAACATTTCAGAAAAAACCACAATGTAGCCAGACTGAAATAGTAAGGAAATATTGTGAGGTCAGATCTTCTACATTTGGATATGATATTTCAATCCCAGATCTTTGAATTAATATTCTACAAAACAATTGCAACAAAGAGACATATGTTATTAATATCAGATGCTCAGGGGTGCCTTACTCTAAACACGAGTCTACCCACTGGTTCTCCCTGTTGTCAACACAAACTTTTGTAGCAATTCCACATAGGGTAATCAACAGTAATCATTGAAAAGATGCAAAATCAGGCAGCCCTGATCCTCACAGCACAAAAATACCCGGCCCACCTCTGCCCAATACTCATGACTCTCGACTGTTTCCCATTAAGCAGCAGTCTTGTTTTAAAGGCCAGTCCATCTTGGTTATTGGGGCTACGTATACCAGTATCATTCAGAGTAAAAGAAATTGAGGCTAGGTGATATACATCAATGTCTATCTTGAACGGGACTTTAGGGGTTAATTTAGACTCTGGAGGACGGCTCATCTGTCAGACAGACTCCGCCATCTTGTTAGAGGACTGCCTATGTCTTTTGAAGGCGGCCATTGCTGTGGCAACTCCGTTCACAGTACTGACTGTTCACTACGTTTAAGTCATTTTTAAAGCACCTGCTGGGCAAATTATTTTGTGTTGAGAAATTCAATTTCAAAAGCGAGAGTTTGTTTGCACAATACAAAAAATAAATCGCCCGATGCACAGTTTCCTCTCAGCGCGTGGAGGCCATTCTACATGTTCCCTGCCCATGTACAACATACCTGACATAGGCATGAAAAATGAGAGATGGCCGCCTTGTTCAAAATAGGGTAGCTTGGCCATTACTGTGACCTGGTGGCCTTTTGAGAGAAAGAACGCCATGTTGGAGGCTTACACTGGCAGAAACAGTGGAGGCTCTGCCAGGTTTAAGCTTGGTGCTTCCCCAAATGTAAACTAAGCAAGGGAACTTAAATTTGATGGAAGTTTTGTGGCTGTTCCACATATGCCAAACATTAAATCCAGCTTTAAGGCCCTAATTCCTAGTTTGTCGGATCAAGGTGCGATTTATCGCATCTGATAAATAACAATACCATGGGGTCCGTTATTTAATGAGTGTTATAAATAATACTTATAATAAGCTTTTGGGGAATAACGTGGATTTTGGTGTTTAGTGCTTGAAAATCTGCCTGGTATGGTAAATACCGTACACTTTTCCCCTGTTAACTTTCAGCAGGTTTGACCTACCAAAATTTAACAAAGGGTGAGATATTTAACTCACCCGGTAATTACTGTATGCGGTAAATACCACCCAACTTGGAAATCCAATCCCTGTGCAAACAGGAGTTTACGCAGGGGCAGGAAAATTACGACCAACTTGTAATCAGGGCCTAAATCTTTTAAACTGCCAAACTTTAAGATTAAATGAAATACAACAACATGTACATTTATGGAAATCCATTTTTCAAAACTCCTTCAGAATCACTTTTGAGAAGACTGAACTGACATCTACTTAGCTCCATTTGTGATCGCCAGCAGCGCAGACGCTGCAGGGGCATACTGGAATAACCTTTGGTGGTGTGACTAGCTCCATGAAGAAAGTAAATACATTAATTCATAAATTAATTCTCTGTACAGGCTCACAGGCATCCTCTGTTACTTTAGGGGTGCCAAAAGACAACACATCTGGGTCAACATTGACACTGTATTAATCGACACAGGATCCTGAAGGATCCGCTTATGTTACATATATTTTTGGTAGGAATGTCATAAGAGTGCAAGTATAAATCATTACACACAATTCATAGTTACGCAATTCAGGCTGGCATGGCTTGCTGAGAGAGATAGAGTGATAAGACCCCTCTGACAGCTAGAAATGCATCACAAATCTTGCTTTACCACCTGGAAAATAAGGGCCATTTTATGACCCTCGTCTATGACCCTTGTGGTGCAGGCAGCACAGCAGGTCACCTTGTTGCACTGCTCTGCGTCACAGGGAAAGGGCAGGAATGTGCCATATTTATCCAAAACGGCACAGTCCTGTCCTTTCCCCTTGCACTGGTGCCATTTTGGCAGTCTAGTGACAATGCAGGCACCCTTGCACACGTGCCTGTAATGTAGGCAGGATTGTTTTTCTGCAGCAAGGGGCACCTTCCTACACAAAAACAATCCTGAGAGTCTTTTTCCTCTTTCTATGCAGCACACTTAAAAAGAGAAATGAGGAAAACATGAGGAGAAATAAACATATGTCTCCTCATTATGCCTCACCTGGGGAGAAGTATTTTTCTGGTGCATTACCATGTTTGGTAAATCTGGGAATGTGTCAAAAACCATGGGAGTTGCATTGGAACATCCACACATCGCCCATGGAATGCCTCTCTTGTGCAGAATAATGCAATGCAGTGATTTGACCTGCATCGCATTGCTCCATATTTGAAGCCATTCAAAGCCAAGCAAAGTTGCTTGCGTGGCTTCAAAAATATGACTTTAGGTTTGCGTCGCTCTTGCACCACCTTGCGGAGTGCAAAAGATACAGAAATGTGGTCATAAATATGGCCCTAAGTTATCAAATGATTTTGTTTTCAGCATGAATAAGGATAAAGAACAGTCTCTAAGGCACCTGAGATCTGGCCCTCAGAAATCGGGTACATCACCGCTTCAAAAGTGGCAAAGAGAATCCTTGAAATAAATGTGGCTGTCACAAGCTGAAAGTCTGTGCTGACCTGAGGTTTTGAAATAGAAAGCCAACGAATACTCCTGTCACATCAACTCACACCCTGTGCTGACCGAGGCCGCAGCCTCATCTCTCTGGGACCGGGTGAGACGGTGAGCCTGGTTACGAGTCTTTCTAGTCTAATCCTATTATGTGTCGAAGTCTGCCGAACGTCGAAGACGTGCCAAAGGTGCACATGAAGGATCACGTGTAGTGAGAGGCAAGGCAATGACACTGTGACAGAGAGTAGCAAGTGGCCACAAGGGCATGACCCAATACTAGGATTCTGAGAAATGTCAAACCTTGGGACAATTGCGATTTACTGCTGCAATGGGTTTGAAAAGGACACCTCAGTTTACAACCCTGGCATACATTTCACCTACTGTCCCTACTGAGCTGGATATTGTAGCATACTCCCCAGCCTGAGTACCCGCCAATGACTATGCCACACACGGAGCTTAGTATACACAGAGCGTTTAACTGCGAACCCAACATTCTACACCAGCCTTCATTGCATTCCACTCTACAACTTACGTCACAGTTCTACGAAGTTCATCAGGAGCCAAAATGGTTCCATCATTTCTAACTCGCAAGACATTACATCTTCCCCTCTGTTTAATCAAATATTTAAAAAAATATATATATATAGATAGCTATATACAATTAAATCTCTTCAATCAATCTTTCTGCCACTATAATTGTTCGACCTGATCTTGTTCTGGGAAACTGAGAAGTGTCATCACCAGTGTCTAGCATCTGAGTAAAAGGTGTAGAGTCAACAGCAGTCACTGATGTTTCAGATCCAGTCTCTCCTTCAACAGGTAGATCCGATGAAGGATTAGTTAAGTGCCTAAAACGAGAAGAGACTCTGCTGATAGTTCCCAGGGTACTGGACAGTCACCATGTGTCTCTTAGTAGACACCACTTGAAAAGGTTCTCCGCATTTGTCGTGTGAGCACTGGACCGCCTTTCTCAAAGATTATGTTTTCTCATGTCGTCTTTTGTCAGCATACACTTTCATCTTTTGTTTGTTATCCAAGTCCTTCTCATGAGTTGCTGCCTCATCTTTCTTTCTCTGATTGGTCCATTGAGGTAACCTGGTGTTCATTGCTCTTCCGAACATCAATGTCGCAGGACTTTCACCTGTGGTCGAGTGCGATAAGCTCTCAAGGTAGAATTCAACACATTTTTCAAATGGAGCTTCTCAAGAGTAGCATGCTGCACTGCTTTATTTAGCATACTCTTAAAATGCTCAACAAGTCTGTTGGCCTGAAGCCACAAAGGTGTCCTCTTCTGATGCTTTATATTCAAATGCTCCAAGAAATCTTTAAACTCTCGACTGTTAAAAGGCGGACCACTGTTAGACTTTACTATGGCTGGAACACCCCATTTTGCAAAAATGCCATCTATGTTTTCAATGACTCGTTCTTGAGTAGTAGATGAAAGATCTTCAAATAGTAAAAATCATGAGTATTTGTCCATAATCAACAGCAGGGGATGTCCGTTGTCGAGTGAACCGAAAAAATCAGTGGCTATTCTCTCCCATGCATGCTTTGGGAGTTCTGCAATGTTCAAGGTGTGGTGAGTAGTTTTTGTAGAAAGACAGTTGCTTGGATGACAGACCTTTAAACCCTTTTCAACCCTTTCTTTCATCAAGATAAGGAAACCTGACTCAGTCTCAGAGAGCTTGTTATGTGGCAACGATTCCACGATGTCCTTCATGGGTCACTTGAATTATTTTCTGTCACAGACTCTCCTGAATCAGACTTTTCGACCCTCGTAGTATAACTCCTTCCTGAGTTATGGACAGTTCTCCTTGACATATTTGGATTTTTGAAATTCACCATCACTGATAAGCGGTCGAGGATTTTGGTGCCATGACTGATGTGCAATTATCTCCTTCAGCTTTAACATGTCAATATCCTGGCTTGTGGCAGTGACAATCTGGGCTAACGAAATGCCAGCTGGTGGCTTTGATTTTATGATGAAGTTAATATAGGCCTCATCCGTCTTGGATGGAGTACCGTGACCATGTATAGTCACTCTGGAAAAGTAGTCAGCAGGGTTCTGATCCTTCCCTGGTTGATGCACAATGGTATATTTATATTCTTGTAACCATAGTCCCCATCGTTCAATGCAAGGTGCCATTTTGGCATTTGGACGGCCAAATATAGTCAGTAATGCTTGATGATCAGTTACCAGCGTAAAAGGTTTTCCATACAGGAATACATGGAAATGTTCACAAGTACATACCACAGCTTTCTTTTTCTGGCTGTGAGTAAGCATGTTCTATTTAGGACAAACTTCTACTTGCATATGACACAATATGCTTTCTAGCATCCCGGTGTACACTGTGTTGTGCAGGAATAGCACCTAACCTGACTGGGCTAGGG
Source organism: Triturus cristatus (assembly GCF_964204655.1). Taxonomy (NCBI): domain Eukaryota; kingdom Metazoa; phylum Chordata; class Amphibia; order Caudata; family Salamandridae; genus Triturus; species Triturus cristatus. Next base: position 1,179,593,230 of record NC_140590.1, read on the forward strand.
TCTACAACAACCTCTGAATTAAGCTTTGGTTTGAAGTATGACATTTTAGTAGTATTCTCAATGGCTTGTTTGATTTTCTTAAAACTTTTCTCACCTTCATGTGACCAATGAAACCAAACATTATTTTTCGTGAAGTTTCTCAACGGAGCACTTACAGTGGCAAAGTCTTGTATGTATCTGGAACAGTAACTGGCCATGTCAAGAAATAAACGCACCATAAAAACATCTTGTGGGGATCAGCATTTGGTAGCGTTTGTTCTTTTGCAGGATCTGGTGTCATACCCCCATCAGAAAAGATATGGCTAAAGAACTTTAGCTTTGACTTATGAAACTCACACTTGGCTGTATTCATTATCATATCTGCTTCGGCAAGTAAACAACATATTTGTATATGAACTTTATTGTGTTCTTTTGGTGTAGCTCCATAAACCAATATGTCATTGCTGTAATTGAATAAATTCATAGCAGGCTGTATGATGGGTCGAATGACATCTTGAAACAGTTCTGCAGTGGATGATGCACCAAAACTTAGGGGAATATGTTCAAGGAAATGATGGAGCTGCAGCAAATTTTGCAGCGCCACACTCCACCATTTACAAAACGCAGGGGTAACCCGTATTTACAACAATACAGTGCACCCCTGTGTCTTCCCTAGCGCTGGTGCTGAAAATAGCTGCCTAGCGCCAATACAGGCACCCTTGCGCCATAGTTCATGGGTGCCTGCGTTGCAGAGAATGATGGACAATCAATACTGGTGATTTGTTACTTCTATGTGTGCCGCATTCTGCAGCACACATAGATTTTGCAAATCACCATTATTTAATAATTATTGGCATTTTTCTCTTTCTATGTGCGCTGCAAAATGAAGCACACATAGAAAAAGCATAAAAGAGGAGAAATAAAAGTATTTCTCATTGTTGCGCCATTCTAACACCTGTTATTGCATGGCATTAGTTTTTGGCGTGGCCTCAGTTTTACACCTCCTTGTAAATCTGGGGCAGCGTCAAAAAGCAATGGGTGTTGTGGAGCAACACCCACTGCACGCCCCTTTCACACGGATACCTGCTTGAAAAGGTACCATATTTACAAAGTGGCATTAAGCCAAACAAATTGGCTTAATGCCACTTTGTCAATATGGTGCAGGGCATTGCACCACCAGGATATCCAAAAAGTGGCGTTCCAGTGGCATAATCCCCTTGCAAATATTCCCTGTCAGGCTTTTGTATCGAAACAGACTAACATGTGTTGGAAAGGTTGTAATGTACCTGTAATCTTCTTTGAGTTCCAACTGATGATAACCTTTATTAAATCAAGGCGAGAGAAGACGTTTGCTCCATTAAATTGCGTTATCGTGTCAGCAATGTATAGACCTGTATGTCGTTCTCGCTCAATTGTTTTGGTTGCTTGACCCATGTCAATGCATATGTTTATCACTCCTTCATTGTCCTTTATGGGCACTACTGCTATGGGAGAAACTCATGGTGTTGGGCCAGTGGAACGCTCAATAATATCTTGCATAAGCTTTATGCAGATGAAAAGCAAGTCATGTATGTCTTTGAGCAACAGGACAAATGTTCTCATTAATATGTAACTTTACGTTCATAGTCTTAAGCTTTCCCAAACCATGGAATAACAAAGGGAACTGAATTACTATTTTGTGGTGAGCATTCATGTTGTAATTCACAGAAATATTCCCATATGAGTGGCTGTGCTGAAATTGAGAACACAGGCACTCAACGCTGTGCTTTGAAGCAAATGGATGGGCGCTTGCACCTTAGTCTTCTTGTGTTTCATTGCTGCTACAAATGAACCTTGACTTTTTAAGGGTGTTAATGCAGCCCATGTATACCCTTTGGTTTTTGATGCCGTAAATTGCGGCAATGGAGATAATCTGGTATATTTCTCCTCAGGCATAATGTTATCCATCTTTAGCGATATCACTCCGTATTACATGTGACTGTATCTTGCGTTACAGCACATTACTTTTATATATGGTCTACCCAGCAGGTTCTCGGTCACCGATGTATATAATTCTTGCAATACTTTTGTTGATTTCAACTTCTTTACGGCGGCTGGAGTTGCACTTTGACTACACATGCGTTAAGCGTTGATTCTGTACTTCGACTACAAGACACATGGCACGCATGAACAGTTTGCAAACACTCAGGGAGAGCACTGTCGAACTTTGGAATACTTATTCCCTAACTTGTCGCCAGTTGTAGCATCCTCCCCAGCTTGGGTACCCACCAATGACTATGCCACACATGGAGCTTAGCATTACATGTCTTTATTGGTCTATATGTAACTGCGAGCCCAGCATTTGGAACCAGCCTCCATTACATTCCACTCTACCACTTACATCACAGTTCTACAGAGCCCATCAGGAACCTAAAGCATGCAATCATTTCTAGCTCGCAAGACAATACAGATATCAGCAGGGACATAGTTTAGTCAGTGAGATTTGGGGTGGGTTGGTTAATCTCAAATTTTCCAACTAAAACAACAGTAGGCCACAAGGTGAATGTGTGAAGTGGCCAAGGTTCTGGACGAACTGTTCCCATGAGGAGCAGGGCCAATACTTATTTGCATTAAGTGGGCCTCTGGGACTGATGGTGAGATTGCGACCCCTGCAGCTAGCAATGTGTCACCTTAAGTCCCTCCACGGTCTGGAGTGGTGATGCCGTCATGTATGGGCCCAAGGAGGTGAGTGAATCATCCTACCAGTCATCCAGTTCTTGCAGGAAGTGAGACAAGAAAAGACGCTCCACCCACAAAACTAATATATTCCTATTATGCACTCCCTTCTTAGGACACATTTTCAATAGAGGTATTTAATTTGCAATTAGATTTGCAATAGGCCACGTAGGAGCAGGATTGGATTGGAATCACAAATAGGCCTGGGCACTCCCCAAAAACATGCCCACATTCCCGAATTGTCCCTTTCATGCATCACCAACAGGTTAGTCTCATTGGAATTTGGCCGGTTATTTTATTTATTATTTTTTTGTAGTTTTATGTAGTGTGAACTCAGCCCAAAGGCACTGGAGCTTGTACATGAGCCCCAGTTACATTACAAAAGATGCAAATGAATTTCATTTTAGGTGAGACGATTTTATCTTAGGGAGATTAAATCGTTTGCCCAGACGCCTGACGCCAAGACTTGAACCTAGTTCCAATCTCTGCAGCTCTGAGCATAAGATGCATCCAATGTTTTTTCCTCTGAGAGCAAGACTTATGCAAGCACCCTTCCAAACAAGGCCTAAAAGCTTCTGGGGCCGAGGTGACAACACCTGGGCCCTAGGGAGGCCAATTTTCTTACTCATCTCCTCCCCAGTCCGCTATAGTCTCAGGGTGATGACCTGGAAGGGGAGGGGTCAAGATCAAGGAAAACACACAGCTGCTGCTTCTCAGGTGAGAATTGCCCAACAGTGTGAAATCACCTGCACCCCTAGTGAGGTACGTGCAAACTTCCACCCTCCTGACACCCACCCAGTGGCGGAGGAGCATTGACGCACTGCTTTTCGCAGTGACAAAAAAGGAAAAAATAAAATGATAACAACTCAACGTTATTATCATTTTATTTGTTTCTGCTGCGGCATCTTGGCGGATGGGGTAGATCCGCTCTGCTCTCAGAGCAGGGGGAGGAGTGGTGGACACTATGTAAGTGCGCATGAATGTTTGTCCGGCCCTTTCGGGCCGGCCAAACATTCATTTGCACTTTGCATGTTCTTCATTCAAGCTGCATTACAGCCTGGGTAGAGAACATACCCAGACTCCCATTCCCTGGATGAGCACCAAACCACGGCACTCAGACCAATCACAAAGCTGCATTGCAGCATTGTGCTTGGCTATGGGGAGCCTGGGTGCTTCCTGCTTCCTGTTTGCAGAGAAGCCAGGAAGAGTATGGAGAGGATGGAGGCAGCAGCTGGCCAGCCGGCAAGTAAGAAATGTTTTTTAAGCCCCCTCTTCGTCCTCTTCCGTCCTCCCGACCCCACTGCTGCTTCCTGGGAGCAGCCACCACTGCATCCACCATGGCCTAAACATGATGGCTCTGTGGGGATGACGCTGTTTCTGGCAGGGCAGGCCACACGAGTCAGGGCACCAAGGTGAGAATGTCCCAATGGCCAAATCAGTCAGTACCTGGCCCTCAGGCCCAATTTTCAGCGTTGCAGGGGAGTGCCCATGATACTGCTGGCACATTAAAGTGGCCTGGCAAGAACTGGGGAAGAAAGACAGTCTCCTGGTACGGTTTACAGAGACCCTGAAACAACAGCCCACAGGTGACCGCAAGGCACCGCACTAATGCCCAAAATTCCTGTCTTCCCAATCTGACCCTGCATGGGAGTATCTGCCATACTTGGAGACACATATGGAAAGACTGCTTTCCCCAGTGCTGGAAATTGGCCCTCATTCTACTACTTTATGAGCTTCTAGAAGCTAAAAATAGTAGTTGCTATGACTGGTTCTGTTCTTCCTTAATAGGTAGTAGGCAATATCACAAATTCTTAAGGTGCCGTAACTGCATAATATTCTCATATTCCACCTGAAATATAATATAATTATGAGAGTATCCAAAAACCAATGTTCTCATCCACCAGATTGGTCCTGGCTTTCTAGCCTTACCTCGGGTTCACATGATATTTCTTGGGATGTGACCAAATTGTCACGGGGCGCCCCAGCAGGGAGAAGGCACTAAATGGCTCCCTTGGTCTTGCCTTAGGAATGGTACACAGATGATACAGTGCCCTCGCGCTTATCATCAAAACCCTTTAACAGAGAGGTTCTTTGGGTATGGGACTGTTTTGAGGGGGAGGAGGCTGACCTGATGGTGGCCCTGACCTTGTAGCCCTACCTCTGGTGCCCTTGATATTTCTTGGCGCTTGACTACATTGTCACTGGGTGCCCCAGCAGGGACCAGTTGCTTGGACTGGTGGGTCTTTCATCAGGGGTATACACTAGTTGAGTTTTAAAACTGCATCAATCAATAAACAAAGGAGGAGTTCGTTGATAGTATCACAAGGTTGAAATGAATATATACTGGTCCTGCCACAAATAGAGCAAAAGACCAGCATAGTCTGTGCCTTACATTCATCATTTATATGGACTATGCAATAAACAAAGCCCTTCGGTACTCATCCACTCCGTTTTCCTATTGGATGATGGCTTAATCAAATTACAAGATGAGATATCTGGGCTTCTAAAGAATAGGGAAGGATACCTACTCAATTGGCACTATTGGCAATCAGTTCTGTAAGGAAGCATATCTTATAGGATACAAAGGTCTGAATTTTCAAGTCAGGGCCTTGCTCGCCAAGAGGGTGGATCCAAGTGGGTCACACGGCACATCCATTGAGAGGTCACTGGATGTCAGGATTTACCAACAGGCCATTTATGTATACCTCTGTGCATTTCTTCATTATTGCCAAGCCACAGGGAGGCCCACTAGGCTCTTTCATCTGCACATGAGGGTTGTGTGGAGATATAGATCCACAAACATCTCACTAACGAAGCTGGCACTGGAGAATCTTTTCTATTAGTTTATGACCCAAAAGATAAGGTTAACTCCAGCAGGGGTTTATTTATTTAATGACTGATTGGCTGATAACTGGAAGCAAATGCATCATGGGGGCGAGCTCCAGGTAAGTGCTGGTGAGGCGGGGAAGGGAGAGTCACCAGTAACCTTGTTGGCCTGTGGTGGAAATTTTCACAGAAAAGAAACGGGATACCTGACAAATCTGGCTACTTTGCTGGTTTGCCCCTTACCTTGCAAGGGTGGAACTCGAACAAGTGAATGTTGATGGCATTGCTTGTCCCTTCCACTTGGTGGAGAACAAACGGAAATTGTTGGCAAAAGGTGCCTGCCCCTGTGGGGGATGGAAATTGGCCACATGTAATGATCGTCTCGGGGCCTCATTCCAACCACATTCATGATGTGGTAATTTCACAACTGAAATTACAGATGCATCAAGCATCAACAATTTAAGAGAGGCATTAAGAAGAAATTAGACATGTACAATTTAGAATTGGAACTCCCAGTGGAACCAGTACTACTGAGCTGATTTGTTTAGGTATAATGATATTACAAGATCATTTTAGGAGACAATTTTTTGTCAAGCCGGATCTAGCAAATATGGCTCTGGAAAACCCTGCGGCAATTTCTCACTTGGTACATGCAGAATTATAGAATTACATTTACAAACTAAAGGCATCTGGGAGGCCCAAGCGCCAGACTGGCGATATCTAAAATCTAGATCTCACTAGCATAATTATAACTGTGGAGGGCACAAATGGAGTTGACTGACATGGTTATAGCAATAAGTATTCACCCCTATTTTGTTTATGTATCATTATATTGTAAGTAAACATCTGTTTGTTCTTTGTTAAGATAAATCACTGGATGGATATGAATTTGTGTACATGACAGTTTTCTATAGTGCACAGTGCCTTACACAAAGACATTAGGGGCCACATGTATGACCATTTGCTTTTGTAACTCGCAAAAGGAAATGTACTAATGTGTCTCAGACAAATTTTGCGATTCTCAATGGGGTTACAAATGACCTGCTTCATCAATATTCATGAGGCAGGTTGCAATATGTGGCCCATTGGGAATGGACAATAACACAGGGATGGTGGCCTGCTGGGGGGGGGGGGGGGGTCAGCAGACCCTCATGTTTGTGTTTGCTTTTTAAATAAAGCAACTTTTTTCTTTTTAAATGCCACCCATTTTCCCTTAAAGGGAAACAGGATGTTTTTGAAAAAGAAAAATTAAAAGTTTCAGTTTTATTTTTTAAGAGTAGGCACTGGTCCATGGGATCACTGCCTGCTCCTTAAAAACGTTTCGGCTCTTAAAAAATGTTTCCGCTGCCAATCAGAAATGGAAAGGAGTCCCCTGGGGACCCCTTCCTGTTTGCGGCTGGCTCACTACCTACTTGAAGTAGGCAGTAACCTGCAATTGTTTTGCAACTGTATTCTGATTGCAAAACAATGGTACGCCCCCCTGCGACTCGCTATTTGTAAGGGACGCCCTTTGCACGCCCCTTCCCTAATAGCGACTAACAAACCCTACTTTGCGAGTTAGTAACAGGTTATCGACTCACAAAATAGGGCTGATACACGCGACAACAAGTTTTAGCAGTTGCAAACAGCCCAAATCTCCATTTGTGACCGCTAAAAACGGTTGTACATGTGGCCCTAGATTTACAACATAAAGCCTTTAAAAATAGGGTACAACAGAAAGTGCAGCGAGTCCAAATGAGAAGAGCATACAAAAAAGGAATCCACACTGAAGGAGAATCAAATATTACAGGGCAATAACATACATTAATTTGATTAGGGACAGCAGAGATAGGCATGGGAGTCCCAGGTTCTATGCAAACTAGAGGGTTGGGTGTTTGCAGGTACTCATTTTAAAGGTGCCCTTCTAGGAGCCACTCACCGAATTACTGTGGTGTTCATAGAAGGAGGTGTGGTTTGAACAGTAGGTTTTTCAGTTTAAGCTTAAATAAATTATAGGAGGTTATTGGCCGGATCTCTAGTGGAATGAAGTTACAAAGTATGGGAGTGTTGTTCAAAAATAAATGTTTAATCGATTTGGAATTTTTTCAATTTTGGAATTTCAAGGAGGAGTGGCTCTGCACTCCTTAGAGTTTGTGACTTTTATTAAGAGTTATTCCTTGAATTACTGAGATCTAACTGCATAACTCTGAAACTATCTTCTTTCAGAATCAAGAGCATCAAGACCGGGGTACCACAAAGCTCAATCATTGCTCCTCTCCTCTGCAATATGTACCTTAGCCCACTACAGGATCCGCAGATGGTCAGACCCTGCCACAAAGCACCCACAGTGCAGTGTTGAAGGCTATGTGCCCAGTGGGGTGTTTGGCACTATTTTGGATGCTGATCCTGTGCTGCAGAGGTTGGGCACAAAGTGGTTTGAGGACCTGCTTGTTGTGTTGCAGCTATTGCGCACAAGACAGGATGGACTCAGGACCCAGTCAAAGGCTAGATCTGTGGGCATCACTCAGTGTAGCACAGGGAGGTTTTTGTGTGCTTCAGTTTGGGCAGTCAATTCATGCAACACACCTCAAAGGTTTTTCAGGCAATTGTTTGATGATATCTGCATCCTACTCCCAGAAGCCCAACACCCACAGTTTGCGGCTTTAGGCCATGTGCAGCAGGGGGTTGGTTGCAAGGTGGGAGGAACCCACCGCCTGGTAAACTTCCAGGCCAAACAGAGAATTCCAGCTGTACATGGCCAAAGGCCACGTTCAGCCGGTTTTTGTCTTGCGCCTTGAACTGTGCTCACCTGTAAATAGTGACAGGGTAGGCGATGTGCGCCTCTCACATTTCTATATACAGGGTCTTCACAACACAAGAGGTCAGTGGTATGATATGCACAGAGTGTGGCTGCTGCTTGGCGTGAGACCTTACATCTGTGGTGGTCACACTACACATAATACACATGTGGGATCAAGACCAGCTACAACTCCCAATGCCACAGGACACTCGTGAGACTTGAGATGCTTGCAGCCATCTTAGATTCATGGAGTATAAGTTCTGCATGTTTTTACAGCATGCTTTGCTAGGCAATCTATGTCCTCAGGAGCTGCAGTTGAACCCTTCTTACCAGAGTTTGGAACTCAACAGGCTATGCCTGGAGTTATCAAACACTGACTGCTCACCTAGGCGTATTCTAAATACTTTCTGAGATCACATATTTAGACCTTCATCATTTGCACAATATTTACTAAAGTCATCCATCCAAGGATTATACATTGCAATTGCATTTCCTACTCTACAAGAATAATTCTCTACTTGTACAGACTCATATATATTTCCATTTGACTCATGTGGAATCAGAGTATGGCCTGTGGCAGAGAAGGGATTGCTTGTTGTCAAGAGAGAAGGTACAAAACTAATGTGTATATATTATGTTACAGATGATGAACCTGTTTCATTAAGAATCATTCAGGTTAAAGACTTCATATATGATTCACTGATGGTGGTCATCAATATAGAAATGAGTATTGCAGATCAGGGCTTTCCTTGCATCTTTTATAGAGGTTTAACTTCTCTTTCAGCTCTAGGAAGGTCCAGAGTTTCAACCATCACTAGAGAGTAAGAAATACAGAGATTGTCACAAAGTCTATGATATGCAGTATTAGAAATGGTGAACTGGAATTTCAATGAAGTACTAATTTCTTGTGTACATAACAATGCTTCTGCAATGCAGGTTGATCCCAGCAGTAAGAACAGGCAGTGAAGTCATTCAGTGTCCAATGTCCCATTTCTCTCTCACTCAGTCTGACTGCTGTTGACCAGCAAAGTATCATTTGCAGGCTTCTCAGTGGGCTCAGGGGAGTGAAGAGGTTCAACTTACACCTGTTGGATCTGGATTGCTAGGTAAGCAAGTGCAAACATGACATTTTTCGACACACAAATGTAGTGCACCGTCAAAAAATAATTCACTGAACAAAAACGTTGTTAATGATAAATTATGGATTCTTTCATGACATCATATAACTCCTCACCATTAACACCACTGATGATATTACATCTGCTTCTCTGGTTCTGTATGTGTTTACTGATGTGTGTTATCAACTGTTATTTGTTATCTTATTTTCAGCCAAACATTGAGTCTACTCTGAAGGTGAATATAATGCACTGGATCATTGGAAAGTATGCTATCGGGGTTGGGCTTAGGGCCTAGCCCTTCGCCAGCCCCTGTGACTAATGTTCTCTCTAATTATTTTCCCCTGTGTGCAGCAATGAAGGGTCTCTGTGCACTGCAGCCAAGGCTATGTGCGCCAGTCCACCTTGCAAACATGCACTTTTCTTAGCTGTATGCAATGAAGCCCCTGGGTGTGAAATTGTAGTGATTGAGGTAGCTTGTTTCCCTGTGTTGTGGGCTGGGTGGGTGGGACGAGTGATTGAAGAATTATATTTAAAGAGCCAGAAAGATAGTTAAGCAAATCTATTGATTGTAACAAAGCTCAAAGTGTACATTTTGAAGTCTTAGAAATATACATTTTATACTTGTGACAAGCTAGCATTCCATTAAATAACTTCTGTGTGATTACACGAAACATTCTGGATACAATAATAACTTGTCTTTGATATATAACTTGCTACCACAGTTTTATATTTTCCTTAATCTCGTAATAACAGCTCTTAAAATTATCCAGTTCTGTGGGGGTCATTTTATCAACCTTGAATGCATGAAGGGTTGAGTCAGCCTTGTCAGAATTTGATCCCGTGGCCTGTATAATGAATCCAGAAATCCAGATTTTAGTAGAGCACGCTTAGCTTACTGTGCCACCCAGTAGCTTTAAAATTGATTTTAAATTGATTGAGAAAGAAAGAGCATACTTGAAAAGTTCAACTGAATTTAATTCAGTGGCATAGCAAGGGGATGGTGGCCTCCTCCCGCTCTTACCTGCTGTATTGGGGTGGCAGTCATCCAAATCTCGCCACCACCTCCCCAAATCCCACCCCCGCTCTTCAAACTTCAATGCAGCCCCGGGTGGCGAAAGGGCTAGCTACGTCACTTATTTAATTGCTAGATGTTTTAACACAATGTGACAAAGTAGTAATATACATCACAACTTGATTAATTTGGAGGACCTTTTTTTTATCAAACTAACCCCTAAAATCAACTGAAGGCACTGGGGTCTCAAATGGTGCATTATATCACTTTTGTAATCTAGTTAGAGATCTAATTAAAGGGAGCAGAGGATGTGGTCCCTTGTCCTGTTCCCAGAGATCACTTTCTTTTGCCACTCACTCATAACTGAAGACAAAAACCAAAAGAGTCTCAGAATGAGTTCCTGTGTTAGGTTGTCATTTCTAGCTCCTTAGAGGGAAAAGGGTAAAAGCGAGGTGAATCAGGGCTCCTTGTTCAGAAGCAGGATCTGCTAGGGCAGGTCAGACCACAGGTTTTAATGTGATGTCAATCCTATACAGGCTACTATGAAGGAGATGAACCGAGCTCCTACCATGTTGCTGGCATGGAGCCTCAAATCCCTGCAACTCATTCTGCAGTTTCACTTTTTTTCAGTTGATATGGAAACTGAAGTACAGTGCGAAGTCCCTCAGTCACTATAATCCTAGTGAGACATGGACTGGCAGGAAGAGTAGGCAGATCTTTAGATGGATGTCCACTGTCCTTTGTGCACCTATAGACTCTTTAGAGAAAGCAAGGCTCTATCAGGGGAGGGTGATGCAAGCAGGGTATGAGCAGGTGACTTCTCAACGCGGGGTACCAAATGCAGAAAGATTATCATTTCTGTACACAAAAAATACTAATGGTGAGTTCTTTCAATTCTATGCATGCCTTATTTGGTAATTTTAACTTCCAATGTTACCACACAGAGTTTCATTGAAATAAAGTATACATACTTCTTTGAAAGACCATTTAATTTTACTAATCTGGGATATTACATTATTGATTTTGGTTGTGATGATTGTATAACCCTTTTGTTTTGAGCATTCAAAGATGTACTTCAAAGTAAAGGACAAAGGTGGCAATGGGAATTCAGGCAGCACACATGGGTGGGTTTCTTAATGTCTGCAGCACTGTCACCTCCCATTAGGAAATATCTCAGTGATATTTATCAGTAAACTCAGTTGCTGTGAATGACTTGCTCACACTTCATAGAGTTAGTCTTAAGGTGCAGGGATTTGCCATTTCAGTAAGATATGTTTAGCTAGAGGCAGACAGGAAACAGAACCACCAGTCTTTTAAGTAGCATGAAAGAAGGTGTGTGTGGGAACAGTAGATCTGTGAAGGGAAGAGAGATGGCACCTATAATTTAGGGTGTGGCTTAAAACATGTGAAGTAAAACCCCTTAATTCACACAGTGTGCCAGCTGGTCAATATTGAATCCAGACATATCACACAACAATATACAACTAAAGTCAACCAGAACACTTGCCAGTGTTTGTTAGCAATATCTGATAAACGGGTAAGAATAATGATTAGGGTGTAAATAATTACAAATGAAAACATTTTTTTTTCCAAACATTAGTCTAAATTCAACATTATTAAGGTCTGTGGAAGGGGTAGTGGTCTTCAAGATGTCCTGTTCACTCCTATTCTCCCCTTCAAATCACTTTCCTATGCAGTCATTCAATCTGTTTGAGGCATAAGCCCTTTTTCTCCCCGCATCATTCTGAAATCCTCTATCTACATCTCTCACACATCACCTCATTCCATTTAATCACTGTCTTTTTACTTTGTCCTTATTTTACCTCCCCTTCACCCGCACTCTCCCTCTTACACAGCATTTAGTTTTTGTTTTGTGTTATTAGTATTTCAACAGCTGTGTACCTCCTTCACACACTATCACATAAAATGAAAATTACAAATGGCACTTATGTGACCATTGCCCTGTGTGCTCTGTAGGAGGGACAAAGATTGGGTGATCATGTAGTAACTCATGCAAAGTTATTGTGAGACAATCACACTGCATTTAACCTCAGCTTCAGATGTCTCAATCATGACGAGGGTGTGACCACCTAATGTTGGATCCAGGATATGGTGGGACACTAATATTGTCAACAAAGGATCAAAGGACAAAGTTTTAAAGGCTAGTATGTATAGATTTTCTAGAACTAACTCCACATATATGTACCTTAAAGATATATAAAGCTAGTAATAACAGTAAATCAGTACTTCCATCTATGCAGCACTTACCTTTCAATATATACTTTATCTTGATATTCTTGTACTGGATATTCAAGAGCACTACCCATGCCCAAGCATGAGCATCCATCCACATGTTGAGAACACCCAGAAACCTAGAAGGCACTCAGTGCACAGTAATCTCTATATAAGAACTGTATGTTGCATTAAAAATGTACAAAAACACATCTGGAAAAGCAAGTACTCCTAGAGAGCGAAAGATAAAGTAATATATGCACAAAATACACAGGTAAAATGCTGACATAGCAGGACTAAGACCTCGGGAACCACACATTTTTCACATCACTGTCAATATTAAGGTTTTTGTAGGGAAATTACACATACTACTTGTCCCTGTGTCAGTTATTCATGTTAGTATCATTCAAGTTGAACTTTTGTTTCCACAGATTCCATTTTATTAAAATAACTAATAAAAACTACTTTTCAAAGCAGAGCAGTTCATTCTTTTCAATTTAGTGGGCTTTGCACAGGTACTGTCCAGTTTTGGTTTGCCTCAAGCAGTGTTACATCAAGGCATCAGCACACTCAGTTCTATTTCTGAAGTTCTTCAGCGAAGGTGCTGTACACAATTGCGCTATAAGTCCCACATGAATGCATGAAGCCGAGCTGTTTGGTACTACCTAGTACAGTAGCTGTGGCCCTCCTGAGTTTAAATCAACAGACAGTGGCAGAATCATGGAATCAAAAGGTGCAGGAGGTTTCATATTGTAAACGGCACTAAACAGAGTGTGGTCCAGCTGCATATACTACAATAAAAACAAACCTGTTTCTTTAATATAGATAATGAAACTCCGATTTCAGAGCAATCTCTCTGTGAGCACTGAGAGCCTTGTGCTGCACAGTGTAGTGTCTTGTGATCACGTGCAAGTGGACCCATGTGGTCCTCGGTGGACTCCTTACAATGCTACGTAATCATTTGGGGTTTGTCTGGTTGTGGTCAATAAAGTTTATGACACAATGCATTCAGTTAACGGTGTCATGCTGAAGACTAGAGCTGTGTGTCCACGTATGGTGTGGTAATTTATGTGCTCCAGAGCGGGGGAGCACGATTCAACTGGCAACAAGTAGGGAATATGTGCCTGAAGGAGCAAGATTACTCTCCCTGAGAATTTGCCATGGCCCAGCAAACAGCTTGTGCGTGAACCCACACCCCAAGAAACAGGTGGCGTTTATAGCGTTTATAGCGTTAATACGCTGCTCTAGCTTCTACAAGGCCCTTGAAGAAGGTGAAGGCCCTACAGAGGAGCACAGTCAGAAAGCCCACCCAAAGCCTACTGGTAAGGTTAAAAGAAGAGATGCTGCACCAAAGCAGAGCTATCGGTCATAAGAAGCAGAAAGCATTAAAGACAGAAACAAAAAGGTGCAAAGAAACACTCAACACAGCGACAACCAGGTGTCATGTACAACGTTGAGAGTGATGAAAGTGTGAAAGGCACAAAACCACTACTTGTCGCCACAAAAGAAGATGGCGCATTAAGACGTCAGCTCGGAAGTGACGACCCGGATGTAAGCACCCAGCTGATGCTTACAGAAGATGCCAGCACGAGTGAGCAGCGACCATCGTTGAAGCAACAGGGTCTTTCAACAGCAGTAAGTTCCAATACCATTTATGGTGCCACCGCATTCTTAAATTCTCCACCACTATTTGATACCGCCAAAAAGAAATATTGGCACCAGACGGACTGCATGGATCGAAAAGTTCAATGACTTCATAGGTGCTTTAGAAGAAGCAGATTACAAAAAGATCATCAAATATCTCAAGAACCTTGCAGGTGATGGAATGAAAGAAGTGATAAAGGAAATACCACAAGCTGTAACTTCAAATCAAAGAAACATTGGAAGTCAAGTTTAATCCAATGCTGAACGCTGACTATGAAAGGTACATCTTCATCCAGGCAAGGCAGAAAGCTGGTGAGACGAGGGATTAATTTTTTGAAAGACTTGATGCCCTGATCAAGCAATGCAAGTTCAACGCATTCAGTGATAAAGAAGCTGTGCATCTTCGAGTCATTGATGGCTGCCTCTCTGACTCATTTAGACGACGCATGCTGAGAGAAATGCTCAATCTACAAAAAGTACTCATGTCTGCGAGGGCTGAGGAACGAGCAGATCAGCAGGCCGCTGAGATGGAGGCTGGAACAGTCAGGAATGGGTCAGCCTTGGTCATGAAAAGTAAGTAGAAACTCAAAGCAAGATCTCAAAAGACGATGTCTCTGAAGAAAATAAAATTGTGTTTACAATGTGGTTTTTTGTTGTCACAGGATGGTAAATGTCCCGCCATTGGAAAGATATAAAAAGGCTGTAGGAAGGAAAACCAATTCATAACAGTCTGCAAAGCAAAAGAAAAAGTAGGTATGTCACGCGGAGAACAGAAAATGGACACCAGAAAGTCCCAGAAGCAATCAAGCCATGTCCACAAGGCCAAACAGTAATATCAATTGAGTTAAGTCGAGTTTAAACAAAGTTGATCATCATCCAAATCATCTTCTAAAGGGTCTTCAACATCAGGATTGAGCGAGGAAGATGGATGTGCTATGGCAATGTCGACCACCGAACGATGTGCACATGTAGGTTTGGCTGCTTGCAAGACAGAACGAGTTCAAAGGTTTCCACAAGAAGTAGCCCAACTTATTTGGGCGGTGCCTCAAGATCACATTAAAGGTGAATAGTTATCTGACAATCTTATCATAAACAGTGGTGCTTCGATCCACATCATACTGGCAGAACAGTATCATGAACTGTCTCCAGGGCTGTGTTTAATGCCATCGAAAACCAAGGTGTACACATGGGCTGCCTCCACAACATTGAAGAGTCAAAGGTCATTAATAGCGACTATGAAGCACAAGAAAACAACAGTGCAAGCACCGATTCATGTTCTACTGGGTACTTCGTCAAGTGCATGTTTACTTAGTTTCAGTACTGCTGATGAAATGGAACTGATATCCATCAATTACAATCTCAATACGCACTGTGAAATAGTGAGTCAGTTCCTGTCTTTGTTTCATGGACTAGGAAAGCTTAAGACTATGAATGTGCAACTGCATATCAATGAGGACATTCGTTGTGTTGCTCAGTGACATCGTTGGATTGCTTTTCCTCTCCAGGAGGCTGTTGAGAAAGAACTAGAGACACTGTTAAAGCATTACATCATGAGCACTCTACTGGTACGACGCCACGGGTTTCACCCATCGAAGTAATGCCCTTTAAAGGACAGAGGGGGTGCAGTGCACATTTGTGTTTATATGCACCAGGCCCATAAAGCAATCGAAAGAGAAGGACATCCAGGTCCACACATGGCGGAAATGATTGCACAACTTAATGATGACAAAGTATTCTCCCGTCTTGATTTGAACAAAGGATACCATCAACTCTAGCTGGAAGAGAACTCTAGGTACATTACTACTTTTTCCACTCATGTTGGGTTGGTCAGCCACAAAAGACTCAGTTTTGGTGTGTCGTCACCTGCAGAAATCTTTCAAGATGTAATTCGCTGAGTAATTCAACCTGTCCCACATGCTTTTAACTACACTGATAACAATTGGTGTTTGGGGCCACACAAAAGGAACATGACAAAAGCTCTAACATAAGTAGGCCGTTTGCTCACTGATGCAGGTCTCACTTTAAACACAGAGAAATGTGAGTTTCTCAAAACCGAGCTCAAGTTCTTTGGGCATATCTTCTCTGAAGTGGAGATGACCACTGACCCTGAAAAAGTACAAGCGTTGTCAACCACTTGTCCCGCGCAAGAAGTGACCATGCTGCCATCCTTCTTCCTAGACATGGCCAGCTATTGCTCTAGATATATTCGTGACTTTGCCACAGTGAGTGCCCCATTGAGAGAACCTACAAAGAATAATGTTCCATTCTATTGGTCCTCTGAATGTAGTCTAAGTTTTGAGAAAATTAAACACCCTATTGAGAATACAACTGTATTGGCTTATTTTGATCCGAAGTTACATATTGTATTCATACTTGCCGCAAGCCCATAGGTTTGGGTGCTATACTTGCTCAACACAATGGATACCCAATTGCACAGAGACACAATGTGGCCTATGCCATCCGAAGTCTGTCTCAGACTGTACAGGCTTATTCTCAGCCACAAAAGGAAAGCCTGGCTGTAGTGTGAGCTTGTGAAAATGTTCATGAGTTTCTGTACAGACAGCATTTCACCCTTGTCACTGAGCACCAGGCACTGCTCACCATTTTCAAAAATCAGAAAGCCAAGATACTCCCTTGTATAGAGAGGTGGGGGTTGCGATTGCAAGAGTATGACTAGACTATTGTGCACAAGCCAGTGAAGGATCAAAACCACGCCAACTACTCATGTCGGTACAGCGTCACAGTGCAACGCCTAAAGCAACTGAGGATTATATCAACTTCTTTGTACAATCCAGTACTCCTGCAGCTCCAACCATTGAGCAAATCATTGCTGCTACCAACACAGACATGCTCACACTCAAAGATATCGTTGCAGCGCAATCATGGAGAATGCAGACTTGACCTCTCACAGATGATGTAGAGTATAAAAAATTCAAAAATGTTCAGGAAGACCTTTCAGTGACTCAAGACGGTGTTATACTACGAGGTGCAAGAGTTGTGCAACCCGAGAGCCTGGGACAACTGGCACATGAAGGACATCATGGCATTGTCATCTCCAAGAGAGCCCTCAGAGACCGAGTGTGATTTTCGTGCCTTGATGAATGAACGAAAAGGAACTGTAAGTCTGTCACCTGTGTAGTTGTTTATCTCCCTAGACAACACAGCATCCACTGAATATGTCAGACCTGCCCAAACAAGCATGTGACAGAGTTGCAGTTGATTTCTTTGGACCCCTCAACAATGGACATCATATCATGGCTGTCATTGATGAGTATTCATGTTTTCCATTAGTGGAAGAGCTAGCGTCGACCACCCATGGTAAAGTAATCAAGAGGTTGGATGATATTTTTGCAGCTTGGGGTGTTCCTTCCATCCTCAAATCTGACAACGGTCCATCTTTCAATAGCAGAGAGTTTAAGGACTTTCTTAGTGGCTTGAACATCAACCATCAGAAAAGCATTCCTCCCTGGCCACAGGCAAATGGTGTTGTTGAACAATTCATGGCACCCTGAAGAAAGTGTTTCAGCGTGCTGCACTTTAAGCTATTGATCTAAAAACAGCCTTGTGTCCAGCCCTTTGTGCATACTGACCAACTCCCTATTCAAAAACAGGTGAAAGCACTGATTCCTTGCTCTTTGGCAGAGCCATTGCGACAAAGTTGCCGTAGTGGACCACGTGTCGAGTGATAGACACTGAGGAAGTTCATGTCGCGAGCACTGTTCATAAAAGCAAAATGAAAACCTATGCTGATTAGCGCTGATGCACTTGAGACACAGTTTTCGAGAACAAAGACTGAGTCCTAGTCAGAGACAAAAATACAAGACCGATGCTCCATTTGATGCTGATCCCATGAACGTCATGGCAAGTAAAGGACATATGGTGACTGCTCAATGTCCCGGTAAGTCTATTAAGAGAGACTCATCATGTTTCAAGCATCTGCCTTAATGTTCATGTGCTCCAGATTTCCTGAGCAAACCAAATACACCTGAGTGCCTGAATTAAACATCTGAGTCATCAGCTATGATGCCAAATGACGGCACAGCTTCCATGTAACTCCCTCACCCCTTATGACTCAATCTGTAAGAGTGGTGCAAGCACTTAATCGACTCATTGAGGAACTCTAATGTACATATGTTATTAATACTTCTTATTTAACAAGTGGAGAGATGTAGCCTCTTGTGTTCTTATGCAACTGGAGCCATGTGGTCCTCGGCGGAAGACTCACAATGCTAGGTAATCATTTGCGGGGTGTCTGGGTGTGGTCAATAACGTCTATGATGCAATACGACCAGTGTATGGTTGCATGCTGAAGAATAAAGATTTGTGTTACAGGGCTTCATGTGTGGATTCATCATTTAAATGCTCTAGAGCTGAGGAGGACCTTACCCGAGGCATGCAGAAGGAGGGTCTGAGGGAGCACAGATGCACATCTTAGGGGGAACACTGTCTGATGTGACTAGTCATTTTGAGTACTTAATCCAATGCACTCCATATTCAGCCATGCATAGTAATAAATCAATGCCATATAAGTGTTTCTGATGAATCACTGTATAGACATAAGCTACTCTGAATGGTCTTAAGCTGGGCAACTCAGAATTGCAAGGACTTGCACTGAGCCAGTATAGGCACATAACCCAGAGTGCGCCTGCCCCTCGGCCAGGCCCTTTGCCCGATCTCGGAAAGCCATACCTAGAAATCAAGACCTTTAACCATGTGCAGCATGGGTTAGGAGCAGGAGTAGGCATTTGGACAGGCCCTACGCCTAGCTGCTATACGAATCCTGAACCCATTCCACTGGCCTAAATTGGCTCTTAAATCTGCATCATTTCCTACTTGTACAGCAAAAAGATGTCTATGGTTATGTCATTGTTGATGCAAACGGTGAAGTGTTTTGTGATGTGAGCAGTGACGTCACTGATTATGCCATTTGGGATGTCATCTGTGACAGCATGTCTGAGGTCATGATCAGTGTTCTAGGGGCATATTTTGATTTGCTCAGTGTTAGAATCCAGATTCTCTGGTTGGCACAGGTAGGTACTTGTGACAAGCAGGGAACCTTTCCTCTAGTCAGGGTAAGGGGTTACACTCCTAAAATAACCCCTGCTCGCCCTCTAGGTAGCTTGGCGCGAGCAGACAAGGCTTATCTCAGAGCATTATAGGTTAAGCATTTGTGAACACATAGAGTAACCAAGTGACAACACTACATATGGACACCACACAGGTATTTATATTAAAAATAAGGATTCTTTATATAGAGTTACCACAAGACCATTAAACGACAAAAATACACAATACTGTTACTTTAGATGGTAGAAGTTTGCTTAGTTCTCTTAAGTTCTTAAATGCAACACTTTAAGTCAATGTACCTTTAGATGCGACACGCAGGGCAACGAAAGTGTTGCAACGATGTGATGCGATGAAGTTCTTGGTGCAAAAGAAATAAAGACAGGATCTTCCAGATGCGTTACGCTTCTCCGATGTTGCGAGAAGACTCGACTCGATGCGTCAGCTACAGCGGCGTCACCCTTGACGAGATGTGACGACAGCGGCCTTGGCAGCGGCACTCTTCTCCGACGTTTGCGAGACGCTTCCGCTCGATGCGATGCTGCAGCGGCGACACCCCCTTATGTGATGCGACGACAGCGGCTCCGACGGCGGCACGCTTCTCCGTGGATGCGAGGCGCTTTTCTTGATGCGGTGCAATGCGACAACTACGATGGCTGCGATGGCGACACGCTTCTTCCTCGAGGCGAGACTCTTCTCTTGATGCTGTGCAATGCGACAGCTACGATGGCTGCGATGGCGACACGCTTCTTCAGCGTTGCGAGACACTTCCGGACTGATGCGAGACGCTTCCGCTCAATGCGATGCTGCAGCGGCGACACTCTCTGCGAGCTGCGACGGCAACAGCTCCGACGGCGGCACGATTCTCCTCCTTGCGTCGCGCTCCCAGCTCCTTGCGACACGCAGTTCCTCAGAAGGCCCAACAACAGCAGCAGGCACTTCCAAAGAACTCTGGGGAGCTGGGGGGCGAAGTCCACTGGTCCTGGGACTTTGTTCAGGGGGCAAGCTCAGCACAAGCCCTTGGAGATCTTTTAAGCACAAGTTGAAATAAAGTCTTTGTAGTCTTTCTCCTCTCCTTTCAGCAGCAAGGCAACCACTGCAGGCCAATCCCCCAGGTCAGGGACATTACTCCTCCTTACAGCTTTCCCAGTTCCTTCTCCTCAGGCAGAGGTTCTTCTTGTCAAGCAGGATCTAATTTCTTGGGAGCAGGGTCCCAATACTTATACCGCTAATTCCTTTGTTCCTCTGGGGTAGAGGGGTCTTTGCTCAGTCCAAACCAGTTCTTGAGCACTCTGTTGACATGACTCTGCCTTTCTATTCAGGGTGCAGGGCAGAGACATCAGCCGCTCCACAGGAGGTGGAGCCAGCATTGTGGTGGCAGAGCATAGCCCTATTCAGAGTCCAGGTGTACTCCTCCCACCCATCTGGCTGTCAATCTCTCTATTCACCACCAGGCTACCTAGCCCTGCCCCTCTGGGTTTCCCCAGCCCTGTCACTCACACAAACCAGACAGGCAGATACACATCATAGCAGAGGCGGGCTGAAATGGTCAGGCAAGCAAATACCAACTTTCTAAAAGTGGTATTTGCAAACACAGAATATTAAAATAAACTTTACTAAAAGATGTATTTTATTATTCTGAGTTCAGGCATACTAAACTCGAATTTCTACCATGTTCCCTGGGTCTGTTAGGATCATAGAATGTAACAATTCTGACAGCCCATTCTGGCCCATGGAGAACAGGTAGCCTTACAATAGTGAAAAACGAAAATGGCTGTAATTCACTATTAGGACATGCCACACACATCAGGGCTTGTCCTACCTTATGCTTACAATGCACCCTGCCCTTGGGCCTACCATAGGGGTGACTAATATGAAGTTAAGGGAAGGTTTAGGGACTGGGAAGTGGGTGCACTTGCCCAGTCAGCATGACAGTACCAGACTGCACGCAGGTTCTGCAATGGCAGACCTTAGATACATTTTACCAGGCCGCTTCTGTGGGTGGCACAACCAGTGCTGCAAGCCCACCAGCAGCATTTGTATTTACAAGCCCTGGGCACTCCTGGTGCACTTTACTGGGGTCTGACAGTAAACCAAATAAGCCAATCATGGAATCCAACCAACATATACATTTTAAATAGGGAGCACTTGCACTGTGGCACTGGTTGGCAGTGGCACAGTGCTCTGAGCAGCTTGCACCAGCAAAACACATGAGGCACAGCGACAAAAAGTAGAAGGGAGACTCACGCCAAGGTGCCAGGTCTAACACGTGTCCCCTCCAGCTGGCAAGTGGGGAGAACTACCCTACCCCAGGGAGTTCTTCACCACTAAGGCGGAAAAATCTGGACAGACCGTCAGCATTGGCGTGATCTGTACCAGGGCGATGTTTCACCGTGAAATCCATACCCTGTAGGGAAATGGACCACCTCAACAGCTTTGGAATCTCACCCCTCATATGCATCAACCATCTGAGGGGCCTGTGGTCTGTCTGAACCCGGAAGTGAGACCCAAACAGTTATGGTCTTAGCTTCTTCAGCGCCCAGACCACAGCAAATGCCTCACGCTCAATAGCACTCCATCTCTGTTCCCGTGGTAGTAACCTCCTGCTAATAAAGGCTACAGGTTGATCTAGGCCCTCCTCATTAATCTGTGAAAGAACAGCCCCCACACCATGCTCTGAAGCGTCTGTCTGGACGATAAACTCTTTGGAGAAGTTGGGGGCCAAAAGCACGGGCGCCGTGCACATAGCAGCATCCAGGGCCTCAAAAGATTTCTGACAGGTGTCAGTCCAAATCACATTCCTGGGCTGCTTCCTTGAAGTCAGCGCTGTCAAGGGGGCAACAATGTTGCCATACCCCTTGACAAACCTCCTGTAGTACCCGGTGAGACCTAAGAAGGCTCTCACCTCTGTCTGGGTTTTGGGCGACTCCCAATTCAGGATGGTTTCTATCTTGGGTTGAAGGGGTGCCACCTGGCCACTCCCAACTTGGTGCCCCAAGTACACCACTGAACCCTGCCCGATCTGGCACTTACTCACCTTGATCGTGAGGCCTGCCCTCTGCAGTGCCATCAACACTTCCCAGAGGTGGCGCAGGTGTTCCTCCCACGTGGAGCTGAACCCTGCGATGTCATCCAGGTAGGCTGCACTGAACGAATCCAGCCCAACCAACACCTGGTTGACCAACCTCTGGAAGGTGGCAGGGGCATTCTTCATCCCAAAGGGCATAACCCGGAACTGGGAGTGCCCATCAGGGGTGGAAAATGCTGACCTCTCTTTGGCCCCATCGGTCAAGGCAATCTGCCAGTACCCAGATGTTAAATCAAACGTGCTGAGGTAGTTGGCAGCCCCTAGCCGATCTATGAGCTCATCAGCTCTGGAGATGGGGTGTGCGTCAGTCCTGGTGACCGAATTGAGTCCTCTGTAGTCCACACAGAACCGGAGTTCGGGTGTGGCTCCCGGCGCTGCAGCCTTTGGGACCAAGACCACTGGGCTGGCCCAAGGACTGCTGGAAGACTCAATTACCCCAAGGGCAAACATCTTGGAGACCTCCTCCTTGATGCAGGCCCTTACCCTGTCAGTCACCCTGTAGGCCTTGTGCCGCACAGGTGTACTATCCCCAGTGTCCACATCATGGACACACCAATCAGTGACACCAGGAATCAGGGAAAACAGGTCAGAGAATTGTCCCAGTAACTGGCGACAATCGTTCTGTTGCTCAGGGGTCAGGGCGGAAGAGAGGAGGACACCATCCACTGACCCATCTTGCTCCTTGGCTGACAGGAGGTCAGGAAGAGGCTCGGTCTCCTCCTCCATCCCAGCATCTGTCGCTAAGAGCATGCCCACTTGGGACCTCTCCAAGTGGGGCTTGAGGCGGTTGACATGTAGGACCCTTAAGGGGTTCCTAGGAGACTTCAGGTCCACCACGTAGGTAACAGGACTCTTGCGCTCCACAACCTCAAAGGGACCGGTCCACTTATCCTGGAGCGCACACGGCTCCACGGGGGCCAAGACCCGCACCTTCTGTCCTGGCTGAAGCTCTACCAGAGTGGCATTCTGGTCGTACCACCGCTTCATCTCCTCCTGGCTGGCTTCCAGATTTGCCTCAGCAAGTTGCCTGAATCGCCTAGTCTGATTCATGAAGGCCAGCATGTAACTATATACATTCTGGGGAGGTTTCCTGGGAGATTGCTCCAGCCTTCCTTGACCAGACTTAGAGGTCCTCTCACTGGGTGGCCGTACAGGAGCTCAAAGGGGCTGAACCCTAGAGACTTCTGTGGCACCTCACGGTAAGCAAAGAGAAGGCATGGCAAGAGGACGTCCCACTTACGCCTCATGGGTCCTTCTAGGCCCATTATCATGCCTTTGAGGGTTCGGTTGAATCTCTCAACCAACCCGTTTCCTTGGGGGTGGTAAGGTGTGGTGAACTTGTAGGTTACACCACACTCTTGCCAAAGGGATTTCATGTATTTGGACATGAAATTGGTACCCCGGTCAGACACCACCTCTAGAGGGAATCCCACTCTGGAGAAAATTCCCATCAGTGCACGTCCCACCACGGGGACCGTCATTGTCCTCAGAGGGATGGCTTCTGGGTACCGAGTGGCATGGTCCACCAGGACCAGGATGAACCTATTGCCCATTGCTGTCCTGGGGTCCAGTGGCCCTACAATGTCAATCCCCACTCGCTGGAATGGGGTACCGACCACAGGGAATGGCTGGAGTGGAGCCTTCTGCTTCCTTCCACTCTTTCCACTTGCCTGGCAAGTCTGGCATGTCCTGCAGTGAGTGTCTGAACTCCTGCGCATTTGAGGCCAATAAAAGTGGATGACAAGCCTTTCAAAGGTCTTGTCCTGCCCCAAATGCCCTGCCAGTGGCACATCGTGAGCCAGCCCCAGTAGGAAGGCTCTGAAGTCCTGGGGTACCACCAGCGCACGGGCTGACCCAGGCTCAGCAACCTTAGGCTCTGTATACAGGAGGTCGTTCTGCCAGTAAATGAAATGTGACCCAGACTGATCACCGGCGGCCTGGTCTGCAGCCTGCTGCCGCATACCCACGAGAGAAGGGCATTCTTTCTGCGCCTTGCAAAAGTCCTCCCTGGTGGGACCCCCTTCCTGCTGCCAATGGGTCAGCTCAGGCAGGTCTCCCAGTTCAGCTATCTGTTCCCCTGTAGGTTCCAGGGCATCCCCCGCAAGGTCTGCTTCCTCCTGGACCGTGGGAACTTTAGGGGCCGGTTTCCCGCGCCTCCTGCTCCTTCTCTCTAAGGCCGGTCCCTGGGCCTCCCTCTCAGGCTCCAGGACCTCTTGAGCACCTCTACTCGCTGCCATGGACCGTGTGGTGACACACGCCCAATCCGGCATACCCAACATCTCCAGGTGAGCACTCCGCTCCACCTTAGCCCAAGGTGAGCTCTCCAAGTCATTCCCTAACAGACAGTCTACAGGCATGGCGGGCCTCACAGCTACCTGAAGAGTACCAGAGACCCCCCCCCACTCAAAGGAAACCTGAGCCACCTTGCAGTGACTCTCTGTGTTGTCAGCGGCAACAACTGGATAGAATGCTCCTGGGACAACCTGCTCTCGAGACACCAGGTGACACTCGACAGCTGTCACACTGGCTCCTGTATCTCTCAGAGCTTCCACTCTATGGCCATTTATGGTCACCCACTGCCTGTACTTCTTAGTGTTCTCAGGCAGTTGGGTTTGGGTGACCACTTCACAGTCTCCTAATGAGACAAGGGACATCTCTGTGGTACCCCACCCACCTTGGACACCCATCTCCTCCCCCAGGGCTACACTAGTCACCTGCCGGGATGGAGCACCAGGGGGTGCTGGTTTACCAAACAATGGACACTTCACATCAGAGGCAAAATGCCCCATGTTACCACACTTGTAACATTTGATGGGCCCCTTCTGTACAGGTGTACATGTCGGGGCCCCGGTCGGTTTCTGTGGTGGGGGAGGCTGAGAACCTTTCCCTTGGTTCCCTTGGGGATTACTTTGGGGCCTTTTTGGGAACTCCCTCTGTTTACCCTTGTCCCCCCCACTCTTCTGCTGGGGACCCTGCCCACCTTTGGCGGAATCTCCCACGTGACCCTTGTGGACCCTGGTACTGACCCAGCGGTCCGCCTCCTCAGCAAGCTTCCTAGGGTTAGTCAGCCTACTATCAACCAGGTGCTGGCGTAGCTCAGGAAAACAATTACTGGACAAGTGCTCCCATGCCATTAAATCAAGAAACCCTTGAAAATCATTAACTTTGCTACCCTTCACCCAACCATCCAGTGCCTGCAAAAAAAGTCACATACTCAAAATATGTACTGTTTGGAATCTTGGTGCAACCCCTGAACCTTTGCCTATACAACTCAGGGGTCAATCCATACCTAGACATCAAAGCAGCCTTCATATGGGGATAGGAATTATAATCATCTGAAGGCAAATCTAGCAGTGTATCCCGCCCCTCACTAAGGAACCGTCCCCACAACCCTGCTCCCCAATCTTTCTCAGGGACCCGGTGGGAAGACATGGCTACCTCCTAGGCCTTGAACCACTGCCCTATGTCATCATTCTTAAAAAATTCCTTAACCACATCCTTGGGTATGTACACCCTTGATTCTGTCTGCACTGACCGTGTGCTGCCACCAGAGGGAGTAGAGTCTAAACTTTTAACTTTCAGATCTAATTCCCTCAACTTCATTTCATGCTCCATTTGGATTCTCCTCTCTTCCAGAGCCAGCTTTTTGCTTTCTAGCTCCAGTTGCCCATTTAACTTGAGCTTTGCCATCTCCATTTCATGCATCCTACCCTCTCTTCTATCTGCCAGCTCCTCTGGAGATATACTTTTACTAGAAATACTGCTACCGGCAGGGGAAGGGGTTCTCCTTCCTCTTGGACCCACTGGCCCATTCAGCTGTTCCTCTGCATCATCATACTCAGTGGCTTTTCTGGCTTCTACCCAGGCCCTCAGCGACTTGTAGAACTCTGGCTTGCCTTTACATCCAGTAGTAGAAACCTTGAATTTCTTGCAGAAGGACTTTAGTTGTTTGACCATGTAGCTCTCTAATTTCTCTTCTTCCCATTCAAATTCTGTATTGACAGAGACTATGGATGCTGCTTTCTCCACCATGGTAAAGCTTGGCAGTGCTCAAAAATAGACAGTCCCAAAAAGAAATCTACCAACAAGTATTGGTTGTGTTAAGGTCTGCACTCACTAAGTAGTGTTCACCAATTACTGTACATGAGTCACAAATGCAAGTCCAGAATCCTCACCGCTGACCACCAATGTTAGAATCCAGATTCTCTGGTTGGCACAGGTAGGTACTTGTGACAAGCAGGGAGCCTTTCCTCTAGTCAGGGTAAGGGGTTACACTCCTAAAATAACCCCTGCTCACCCTCTAGGTAGCTTGGCGCGAGCAGACAAGGCTTATCTCAGAGCGTTATAGGTTAAGCATTTGTGAACACATACAGTAACCAAGTGACAACACTACAAATGGACACCACACAGGTATTTATATTAAAAATAAGGATTCTTTATATAGAGTTACCACAAGACCATTAAACGACAAAAATACACAATACTGTTACTTTAGATGGTAGAAGTTTGCTTAGTTCTCTTAAGTTCTTAAATGCGACACTTTAAGTCAATGTACCTTTAGATGCGACACGCAGGGCAACGAAAGTGTTGCAACGATGTGATGCGATGAAGTTCTTGGTGCAAAAGAAATAAAGACGGGATCTTCCAGATGCGTTACGCTTCTCCGATGTTGCGAGAAGACTCGACTCGATGCGTCAGCTACAGCGGCGTCACCCTTGACGAGATGCGACGACAGCGGCCTTGGCAGTGGCACTCTTCTCCGACGTTTGAGAGACGCTTCCGCTCGATGCGATGCTGCAGCGGCGACACCCCCTTACGTGATGCGACGACAGCGGCTCCGACGGCGGCACGCTTCTCCGTGGATGCAAGGCGCTTTTCTTGATGCGGTGCAATGCGACAACTACGATGGCTGCGATGGCGACACGCTTCTTCCTCGAGGCGAGACTCTTCTCTTGATGCGGTGCAATGCGTCAGCTACGATGGCTGCGATGGCGACACGCTTCTTCGGCGTTGCGAGACACTTCCGGACTGATGCGAGACGCTTCCGCTCGATGCGATGCTGCAGCGGCGACACTCTCTGCGAGATGCGACGGCAACAGCTCCGACGGCGGCACGCTTCTCCTCCTTGCATCGCGCTCCCAGCTCCTTGCGACACGCAGTCCCTCAGAAGGCCCAACAACAGCAGTAGGCACTTCCAAAGAATTCTGGGGAGCTGGGGGGTGAAGTCCACTGGTCCTGGGACTTCGTTCAGGGGGCAAGTTCAGCACAAGCCCTTGGAGATCTTTTAAGCACAAGTTGAAATAAAGTCTTTGTAGTCTTTCTCCTCTCCTTTCAGCAGCAAGGCAACCACTGCAGGCCAATCCCCCAGGTCAGGGACAGTACTCCTCCTTACAGCTTTCCCAGTTCCTTCTCCTCAGGCAGAGGTTCTTCTTGTCAAGCAGGATCTAATTTCTTGGGAGCAGGGTCCCAATACTTATACCCCTAATTCCTTTGTTCCTCTGGGGTAGAGGGGCCTTTGCCCAGTCCAAAGCAGTTCTTGAGCACTCTGTTGACATGACTCTGCCTTTCTATTCAGGGTGCAGGGCAGAGACATCAGCCGCTCCACAGGAGGTGGAGACAGCATTGTGGTGGCAGAGCACAGCCCTATTCAGAGTCCGGGTGTACTCCTCCCACCCATCTGGCTGTCAATCTCTCTATTCACCACCAGGCTACCTAGCCCTGCCCCTCTGGGTTTCCCCAGCCCTGTCACTCACACAAACCAGACAGGCAGATACACATCATAGCAGAGGCGGGCTGAAATGGTCAGGCAAGCAAATACCAACTTTCTAAAAGTGGTATTTGCAAACACAGAATATTAAAATAAACTTTACTAAAAGATGTATTTTATTATTCTGAGTTCAGGCATACTAAACTCGAATTTCTACCATGTTCCCTGGGTCTGTTAGGATCATAGAATGTAACAATTCTGACAGCCCATTCTGGCCTATGGAGAACAGGTAGCCTTACAATAGTGAAAAACGAAAATAGCTGTAATTCATTATTAGGACATGCCACACACATCAGGGCTTGTCCTACCTTATGCTTACAATGCACCCTGCCCTTGGGCCTACCATAGGGGTGACTAATATAAAGTTAAGGGAAGGTTTAGGGACTGGGAAGTGGGTGCACTTGCCCAGTCAGCATGACAGTACCAGACTGCACGCATGTTCTGCAATGGCAGACCTTAGATACATTTTACCAGGCCGCTTCTGTGGGTGGCACAACCAGTGCTGCAAGCCCACCAGCAGCATTTGTATTTACAAGCCCTGGGCACTCCTGGTGCACTTTACTGGGGTCTGACAGTAAACCAAATAAGCCAAACATGGAATCCAATCAACATATACATTTTAAATAGGGAGCACTTGCACTGTGGCACTGGTTGGCAGTGGCACAGTGCTCTGAGCAGCTTACATCAGCAAAACACATGAGGCACAGCGACAAAAAGTGGAAGGGAGACTCACGCCAAGGTTCCAGGTCTAACACTCAGCTAACCATCACTAGCCAAATCCAATGGCCTTTAGGTTTTGCTTTGGAACTGTAACTTTACTTTAACTCTCTTTTACAGCGCATTTCTAAGGATTTTTAAGTAAACGTTAATGCTCTAAGAGCAAAATAGCTCTGTTAAGATTGTACATAGCAATGTTTAAGTTGCCCATTCCATTGAAAAGCCATTTTTTGATTTGCCTAGTACTTTGGCTCCACTGACAGATCAGCACCAAAGGGCACTCGTTTAGCATAGCCAATTAGGAATCGGCATGCCAAATTTGATGCAGCTTAATTTTGGGAAAAGAAGCTAAAAGGGGAGTGTAGGAAGCTGGCTCTGTACATACTATACCAAAGTCAGTTATAGTGCGCACACAGTCCAGTGGAACCCCAAAGGTAGGCAGAGGTAAAAGTAGATAACAACGTACTTTCTATTTGTGGTAGTGTGGGCGAGCAGTAAGGCTTTATCAGAGGGTAGTGCTAAACATTTGTTGTACGCACTCATGCAAGAAATGGGGTCACACACTCAGAAACTGAACTCTGACCAATTTGTTTGTATAAACATATTATTTATTGGTATTTTATTTTCTAGAACCAAGCCAGGCCTGGTACAGGCTAGTATAAGTACTTTGCATGAATAATGCAATTGAATACCGTTGATATGCAGGAAAATGCAATGATTTGGTTACAAAGTAATTACTTTCTTCTTGTCAATAATTGTAATGACTTTCCGGTTACTTTTCTTACACAGCCTGGTATCCTTAGATACTACGCCGGTACATTTCCTAAAGAAAGGAAAAGGAGGTAATGCGTCTTGCAATGTCAGTACAGGTTTGCAGTATTAACCATGAGACACGCTTAGTCCTGGGAGAACAGAACTGGTTTTACTGGTCCATGGGTAGGATTGGATCAGATGGGCACTCGTGTCGTACCTCCAGCAGCACAGATGCGGCTGGGTGCAGAGTGCAGGGACCACACGTTAGCCAATGGGCTAAGCACGGTCGTGGACTTGGGGATTGCGGCGAGCAGGCCACCAGGTTGGGGAAACAAAAGCTCCTGGGGTCATTGTCAGCACTGTAGGGCCAACACAAGAACAACCCCACGGAATAAATCTATGAAGTTCTCAAAAACATTGTTCAAAAAGCTACCGAAATGGGAATTATCAACGAAAAAGTAAAGAAATACTTGATTCAAACCAACCCAAAAAGCCCCACCATATATATGGTACCAAAAATACACAAAAACTTGACAAAGCCACCCTTTCGACCCATAGTGTTCACAAGAAACAGTCTTCACGAACCAGTGGTAAAATATTTGGATAAATACCTACAACGAGCGTCATCAAACTATCAACTTACATCAAAGATACTACAGATTTTCTCAATAAATTCCAGAAGATCACGAAAAACAATAACGAGTCAATTCTAATGTGTACAGTAGATGTCAAATCCCTATACACATCTATTCCACATCAACTGGGCATAGAAGCGGCAGAACAAGCACTCCTACAAAGTGAATACAACACAGATCTTCAAATCTTCCTGATGGAACTTATGTTATTCACACTACAGCATAGCTATTTCAAATGGAAGACAGACTGGTTTTTACAAAAGACTGGCACTTCAATGGGAAACTGTGCCGCCCCAACATACGCCAATATCTTCATGGGAAATTTTGAAGAAAAATACATCTTAACCAATCCAGCATGGCAAACCCACCTAAAAATGTTTGTACGGTTTATAGATGACATTTTCATTCTATGGAACGGATCCACATCGACTCTTACCAAATTACTAGATGAACTGAATCACATAGACCAAAGAATACAATTCACTTTTGAAATTCAAACACACACTATCAATTTCTTGGACGTAAAAATCATACAAACCAATGAAGGATTCCAAACAGACCTCTTCAGAAAAACAACTGACAAAAACAATATGCTGTCATATGATAGCTTTCACCTCAGCTCTTTAAAAAATCACATGCCTTTCACGCAAATACTTAGAGTTAAAAGAATAGTATCTGATCCTAACACTAGGACGACACGCATCAATGAAATGTTAAAACGTTTTCGAACAAGAGGATACCCAGAACACATTCTGCAACAAGCAGAAAACAGAAGTAACACAATCAGCAGGACCACAGCACTGTTACCAGCAGAAAAAGCCACTGACAACCGAACTACAGTAGTTTCAAAGTACTCCACCATGAGTAAAAGCTTCAAAAACATCACTAAAAAGGTATTGGCCGATACTGAAAGTGGAACCTGATTTTAATAACATCTTTGAACAGGAACCTATTTTTGCATACACCAGAGCCAAAAACTTGGGAGAGATCATAAAAAATCCCACAGACCAGGATTCACAAATCAAATACAAAGGAACCATAGCATGTTGGACTTGCAACAATTGTAATAATATCATTCCTGGTCCCTACATCACACATCCTATGAAAGGTCACACCATTAAACTGAAAGTAACAGCCACATGTGATACATCTAACACAATATACCAATTAAAATGTCCTTGTGGAAAAATATACGTGGGGCAAACAGAAAGAAAGATCAAAACACGTATAAACGAACACAAAAGCAACATCAGAACTCAGAAGCTAAAGTCCACAGTGGCGAGCCACTTTTTAGAGGCTGGACATAACATCAGTCAACTCAAATTCAACATCTTGGAAATAATCATTAAATCGGAAGGTAGAGACAGCCATAAAACATTGTTGCAACGTGAAAATCATTGGATACGACGACTAAATTCAATGAAACCACACGGGATGAATGACCGGATGGAATTTACATGTTATCTCTGATTGACTGAATCTCTTAACAATTATGTGTATATTGTTAATATTTCTTGAGAGGATTGATGTTCATTTTTCATTTTTCATTTTTCACTTGATTACCCACCCTTCTCTGAGACTCGGTTTAATCATGCACAACTAGTATAGTCTTTCTTCACTATTACTCGTTTGCAACCAGTCCTATGTTTATTTTTATTTTTTAACTTCCACGCATGATCGCTCATTACCGGCGTCTGGCACAGCGTCTACACACTCGCGGAGGCATTCGGCACGTTTGTTCACCGAACGCGCATGGAATTTCTGACACTTCTCACACAATAGTAAGTAATAAATGCGCACGCGATCCATCGCACATATGTTCCCTTTCTTTTGTTAAACGTGGATATTAACGGGATCAAAACTAACATCTAGATGTACGCACCATCGTATAAGGTTTACTCGAAGAGGCACGTACGCCTTCAACTAAACACGAACTCTTCTTTACTCCACGTTGACAGTAATTCCCTCACTTTTAATTTTTAATTTTTCTCTTACTATTCCACGCTCAAAGCAAGGCTACTAAACACCTCGTAGTATTACACATCACTAATACACACCAATGGTCGTTCATCAAATCATCACCAAGGCGCACAGGAAGACTAACTATCATTGATACACATGCATGTTTTTAGTACTTCTTTAAGGTACAACGTAATGGCGCATAAAATGTAGTTTCATATATGATTTACTTCTAGACATTCCCCGGATGAAGGCATCACGCCGAAATGCATTGGGATATATAAGATTGTGATTCTTGTAAATACAATGCATCATTGAAATGAAAATGAATTTCGTGATGAAAATAAACGAACTCCAAACAATTGAAAATCCTCAAGCAACTTTATTGAAATCAGCATAAAAAAACATTACAAACATTGAGATACCAGTGCCCAGGGGACACACCCAATTTCTTAAGGGTTTGCAACTAAAACACAAGAACTACACCACAAGCAGCACAGAGGCGGCCAGGTGTTGGATGAGGTCTTGGCTGATGCTGCAGTTTCGGTTGAGGATCTTTCAGAGTCGGTCAGCGGCTGATGAGGCAAATGGGGCCTTTGGGAGTCGTGGTCTTGTGACTGCAAGCGCTCGGGGACGGAGTCGGTTGGATGATCATGGTTGATCTTTTCTGGACCGATTCGGTGATGGAGTCAGTCAGGGTGTCGCCTTCGGTTACGGTTGAGGGAACCTTCCAGTTGCTGGCTGCAGGTATGATTTAGGAGCTTGTAGTGGTTTAGAGGTCACTGGTATCCAGGCTAGAAATGCCGGGGGACCGCTTTAAGGTATTGGTTCACTCGGGCTCGGTATGCCGGAAGCGGAGTGGTGGAGACTCACGGAGTTGGGTGGAGTCAGTGTTGGTTGGTTTTGAGCAAGTTCAGTGCTCTTGGGAGAAAACGTCTTTTGGTTTGAGAAGGCAGTGCAGGTTCTCCGATTTTATTAGGGCTGCTTGCTGCAGGACACACCAAGGTTCTGCTGGAGGAGTCGGAGGTCAGGAAAGGCTGGTAGGACTGGGGTCTAGTCAGTGGGCGTCCTTCTCTTCTTCTTTCTACGCGGTTGTTCAGTCCTTCTTCTTCGGGCTTCTTCTTGTTGGCCCTGGTTTTTCGTCTTGATTCTTCTTGTCTGCTGGGGCAAAGTTCAGGGTTGCCCTAACTACTAAATTTAGAGGCATCACAGGTAGGTACAGGTCGGGATCAATGGGTCCCTTTGTTGGGGTGGGTATACCCCCTATTATGCCACCCTCCAATGGGTGGGGGGCATAACCCTCTCTCTGGTTGGTTGGGTACCCCCATCTACAAGATGGTGGGGACTAATAGTTGTGCTTCACTTCGCCTCCCCCACCTGAGGGATGTTGTCAGCAAAGGTGGGCACACCTCTCTTCCTATCTTGGTTTTCCAACCGATTCTCCCACCCAAGGTGGGGTCAGAACCAGTAGGGGCCAGTTCCTGGGAGCAGCAAATGGCTGGGGAGGTCACAAAGGCGGAAAGCCTTTGAAGCTTCCCCTTCGTGGACCTAGCCCATCCTCGGGGAGGAGGCTTGGCACCTTGTCCCAGGATGTGCTTTGTTTCAGGACCCGAGTGCAGCAGGCTGTCTACCCTGGGGCCCAGAAACATGTCTGGTGGTGGCAGCTGGCGAGCAGCCACTCAGCCTGTACACTAGAGTTAGGTCGTTTTTCAGGAGGCATCTCTAAGATGCCCTCTGAGTGCATTTTTCATTAAATCTCACACTGGCATCAGTGTGGGTTTAATGTGCTGAGAAGTTTGATAGCAATCTTCCCAGTTTTTAGTAAAGCCATTATGCTGCTGTGGAGTTCATAATGACAAACTCCCAGACCATATACTCTTTATGGCATTACTGCACTTAAAAATGTCTTAAGAATCGACTTAGACACTGTAGGGGTACAGGGCTCATGCACCTGTATCCTCACCACTGGTATAGTGCACCTAGCGAGAGGAGTGGCTTACTATGCCAGGACAGTGGTTTGTAGGCATGGCACACAGGGATGGGTACCATGTCGACTCTTCACTTTGTTCTGCACCAAAACACGCAGCCAGAAATGGCAGTGTGTGTGTGTGTGTATAAAGGTATGGGGCCTCTAAGGGTGGCACAATAAGTGCTGCAGCCCTTTGAGGTCTTCCCTGATCACAGTGCCCTTAGTACCTGTGGTTCCTTTTACAAGAGACTTACATGTGGCCAGAGAGTTGCCAATTGGGTTTTGCAACAGTACAGTTTAGGGAAAGAACATAGGCCCTGGGTACCTGGTTAGTAGGAACCCAGGGCACACTCAGTCAAAGTACATCAACATTTGGCAAAAAGTGGGGGGCAACCATGCAAAAAGGGGCACTTTCCAACAGGGAGTCAAGAAAGATTTATTTTTCAATTTTAGCTCCTATCAGAACTTGTAATCGCAACTACAGTTAAAACCACTGACCAAACTGAAGCTTGGCATGAAAGAAAAACTTTACTCAAAGTTTGCTTTGGCTGGTTTGGTGAACATCGATTTAGTAATTTTTGAAGTTTTATTCTTTGAAAAAGGTGCTGAGTGGGCTTGAAAGGGTTGGCATTTCTGTATAGCTTCTCAGTTGAAATGCCACTTGTTGATTTACTTATAAGTTGGCACTGTCTGAATGCATGACATTTTGCAGACAGTATGTTGACATTACTGTTGGTACTTTCAAATTTGCATATCCATTAAGGTAGGAATAATTAAAAAGAGGGGCCAAAAAGTGCTCATTTTCGAATAAGGTTGGCACTGCATGGTGCAGCTACACAAAATGTAGCAGAAGCGGTAAATGATTAGTTTCCTACTGATATGTCAAGTTTTGTGGGAATCCTGTAGGTGGGGCAAACTTAAAAGTGAATCAAGAAAGCTTTCACTTGCTTATAACTTTGATGCTGGTAGCAATTCATAAATATCTGTATATATATTCACAAAACAGTTCCCAAAGGAGACACGATGCACTCACGTGGTCAGGTTCAAAATGGTTTAAACGCAAGGACGCGTGCTGTGTATGCTTATATAGAGGTCGAAATTCTGTACGTGTGATACACACTGTAATGAAGACGTTATCTGCACCTCACCAGTGTTACCATTTGGATTTATTTAGAAAGAACTCAACTAAGATGGCAGCTTAAGGACATTGGTCCGAGATCAGGCGCAGCAGTCCTCTCTCATTTACCATGAATGTTCATCCAATGAGGCTATATCTGTTATTTAAATGCCATGATTCAAGCGCTGCTCTGCTGGTTAGCAATCTGGAAGAAGGCTCACGCCGAAACGTGTTCTTGCGATTAAACGTTTTTGAACCTGACCCTATGAGTGCATCGTGTCTCCTTTGGGAACTGTTTTGTGAATTGTAACATGGACCCACCACCATGTGACAATTGCACCCGTACCCAAGAGTGCAAAAAACGGCCTATCGTGGATATGTGAAGCGAAATATATATAGTATCACCATTGGCACCCCTCAGTCCCCCCTCCAACAAAACACATTACCCAATAATAACACACACTCAGACTGTTTGATTGGGTACAAAATGCTGCAGGTTTATTACATACACCGTTATGTAATAGGTGGGTTATCTTACGGGCGATCCAAGGGCAGGCAACCAACTGGGCCGCCTGCCTGCCTGATGAGCCGGGCAGCACTGGGTCGAACCCCGCCTATGCTGCCGTCCAAGTGATTCTCTTCCAGGATCACGTGACCGTTGGTAACTTCTACTCACGCCCCTTCCCGGGGCGGAGCGTAGCATAGCAAACCCCCGGTTGTTCATGCCCACAACCGCCCGAAGGACTAGCGGGGCGCCGACACGGCTTCCGGGACCCTCCCATGAGGCTCCTCGGATTTGGCTCTGGCACCCACTATGGTGCCGCGCAGAGGTACCCTTGGTACCAGCCTGCTTCCAGATCGCCCTGTAACTCCGCCTGCAACGAAAAAAGGAAATATTACAATATTCTCACCCCCACCTGCCAACCACGCCGGGTAAGCGGTAGGGAGGGATGCGGCGTGCGAGGCGACAAGAGGTTGCCGGCATGGTGGGGGAGGGCTATATAACCTCCCCCCATGCCCAGAGGAGCCCCATAAGAGACGCCCGTCGCGTCACTTCCGGGCAGGAAAGAGGAGGGGGACACCGGCCGGAGTCCCTGCCCCCCAGGAGGGGGAGGCGGGGAGGGGTGACCGGTGCCCAGGCGACACTAGGGCACCGACCGCTCTAGTGGCCCCCTGCGGGGGCCGCGGTCAGCGGCATAGTATCGCCATTGGCACCCCTCAGTCCCCCCTCCAACAAAATACATTACCCAATAATAACACACACTCAGACTGTTTGATTGGGTACAAAATGCTGCAGGTTTATTACATACACCGTTATGTAATAGGTGGGTTATCTTACGGGCGATCCAAGGGCAGGCAACCAACTGGGCCGCCTGCCCGCCTGATGAGCCGGGCAGCACTGGGGCGAACCCCGCCTATGCTGCCGTCCAAGTGATTCTCTTCCAGGATCACGTGACCGTTGGTAACTTCTACTCACGCCCCTTCCCGGGGCGGAGCGTAGCATAGCATACCCCCGGTTGTTCAGGCCCACAACCACCCGAAGGACTAGCGGGGCGCCGACACGGCTTCTGGGACCCTCCCATGAGGCTCCTCGGATTTGGCTCTGGCACCCCCTATGGTGCCGCGCAGAGGTACCCTTGGTACCGGCCTGCTTCCAGATCGCCCTGTAACTCCGCCTGCAACGAAAAAAGGAAATATTACAATGTTCTCACTCCCACCTGCCAACCACGCCGGGTAAGCGGTAGGGAGGGATGTGGCGTGTGAGGCGACAAGAGGTCGCCGGCATGGTGGGGGAGGGCTATATAGCCTCCCCCCATGCCCAGAGGAGCCCTGGAAGTGACACCCGTCGCGTCACTTCCGGGCAGGAAAGAGGAGGGGTCACTGGCCGGAGTCCCTGCCCCCCAGGAGGGGGAGGCGGGGAGGGGTGACCGGTGCCCAGGCGACACTAGGGCGCTGATCGCTCTAGTGGCCCCCTGCGGGGGCCACGGTCAGCGGCATAGTATCGCCATTGGCACCCCTCAGTCCCCCCTCCAATAAAATACATTACCCAATAATAACACACACTCAGACTGTTTGATTGGGTACAAAATGCTGCAGGTTTATTACATACACTGTTATGTAATAGGTGGGTTATCTTACGGGCGATCCATGGGCAGGCAACCAACGGGGCCGCCTGCCCGCCTGATGAGCCGGGCAGCACTGGGGCGAACCCCGCCTATGCTGCCGTCCAAGTGATTCTCTTCCAGGATCACGTGACCGTTGGTAACTTCTACTCACGCCCCTTCCCGGGGCGGAGCGTAGCAGAGCAAACCCCCGGTTGTTCAGGCCCACAACCGCCCGAAGGACTAGCGGGGCGCCGACACGGCTTCCGGAACCCTCCCATGAGGCTCCTCGGATTTGACTCTGGCACCCCCTATGGTGCCGCGCAGAGGTACCCTTGGTATCGGCCTGCTTCCAGATCGCCCTGTAACTCCGCCACAGCTCTGGAGGCAGCCACCGTCGCCGCCAGAGTCCCCCACCAAAGCGCTATAGTCTTACCTGCAACCTCTCCCGTCTAGAGCTTCCTGCAATCTAGCTGAAAGAGAACCCTCCCTCTGGTTATAGATGGCCCCATATATATCCCAAAGCCCTTGACGCTAGCCTGGGTCAGATAGTGTCTGATGAAACAAGAGACCCGTAGGGCCTGGGAAGTTGTGCCAAGAACTATTCACCCCCAGGAGGGAAAGTTCCCCAGCTACAGTTGCCTCAGCCCTGAGCCAAGTCTTGGCGGGGCGATGCCGACACCCAGGCTCACCAAGCCGCATCTATTTGCTGATCTCACCTAGCTGCCGTCCTTCTAGCGCCGAGTGTGTCTGACCACCAGCGTGCCCATCTATGGGACAGCAGCCCACTTGCAGGGTGACTACTCCCGGCCCGCCTGCCTACTATGGCTATTCTGGCAAGGAGGAGTATGCTGCCTGTGGACAGTCCCTGTGCTTGCCAAATGAAGGCGCACAGGAATGTCCATAACTAAGCGTACTGTGACAATGAGCCAAGCTGCCCTCCTGCACTTGCCCTCCAACCCTTATCCCTGCAGGGCATTTCGCCTGCTCATCTCCCCTGGTGGAGCCCCCTAGGCATACCCACCTGGAGAATCTGTCTGATTCAATGCAGGGCGCACTGTCTGTACTATGGTGCCTAACATTTGATGCAGGCGATGCCACGCGCCGCCTAGGTCATGGGAACCTTAGGGGACCCCGCATTCCCCCCAGGCGTGCCTCTAAATGGGCCTGGCTCCCCCCGGCTAAAGTGCTCCTACTGCGCTGGGTAAATGCGGCCCAGGATGACCTTAACCATCAGCTTGATCTGCTACCACAAACCGTATTGGTCATGAGAACCTTGATAAGGACACCGTTTTCACCTGTGCGTACCCTGCGATGGGACCGCCTCCACCCAGCTCTAAGGCCTGAGAGACATATATTCCACCTATCTGCTTGGATTTTTGCCCCCTGGTACCCGCCTGGTTGCCACTCTGCGGTTTTGTGAAGCATGCGTGCTCCCGGGGCCCGCTGTCACTGACCAGCCGGTGTCTGTTGCCCACCTTGCTGTTACTTATCTATCGCCAACTGCCCTTACTTGGATTGGCGGGATGCGAGGTGCTTCCTAAGGACTGTGGATTGAAAGCTTCAACCTAGTTTGACCCCCAAAACTTGGGGAAAACCAAAGTAGTAATCATGCCCTTCATCGTATATCTACCCCGGCGTTGACTATCCATGTGTTGGTGATACCGGTCGCAGAAGGTGCCCCCTCCAATCTTCAGCCCATAGCGGGAGAAACCAGGGGGCAAGCAAGTCTGTAGGAGACAAGCGGGGAACCCTCTGTGCAACTACTTGCCCTTTTCCGTCATTAATACCCTGTTGCCAATGGGCTCTAACGCAGTGTTTACTAACTTGTACACCCCACAGCACCCTTGTTAGATGGCACGACCCCCACCCGCCTGCTGTCCTGGCTAAAGCGCGGATGAGTATGTGTTACTGAGGTGACCCAAATCCTACCCATGGTTGCTAATGGGTAGCCCCCCAAAGAACATGGTATTAGTCTATTTGGTGCCAGCCGCTATTTGAATAAGGCCCTCGTGCCAAATGCAACTCAGCGTTTCGCAGCGCCTCTCTTTGGGTTGTAACTTCCAGAGTGAGAGTGGAATTATACTGCCCCCGAAGGGCTGTAACCAGTCGCAAGGCAGGCAGGGTCCGGGCATAATAACAGATTTCGAGTGCGTCCCTCACCCAGCCTATGAGTCCCATAACAACCTTTGCTACAGTATCCCAACATGCCAAGAGTTGGTCAATGTACTTGTATAAGAGGACCGAGTGTTACATACTCAACATTTGCCCCTTCTAAAATAGATAAGCCAACGTTGCGGTGGTTATGGGCAGTTGTGCTCTAACCACAACTAGCCAGCATGGCGAATGACAGCACCCATTCATAAAGCTCCGGTGCTGGTGGGAACAAAGCTTTCACATTTCCACTTCTGACTAATTGAGTACCTTCGCCCGGTGGTGTCTGGCGCTGACTAACATAAGGTGCTTTCATTACCTGCCTACGCATAATCTGCGGTCATGTGACCTGTCTGGTGGGGAGCTATCCCTGAACCTAACAGAAATTGAAAACCCTGGAGCTGCAGCCATGAAAGCTTATTAACTGAAGACCGGTGGACCGGGGCAGCTCCAGGAATTTGTACTCGCAAAGCTGAGTCCTGAGACAATTGCACCTTTCGGGTATCAGGGCCAAACTAACGTCAATGGTCTCACTAACGGCCCACAGCGCTTCACTTAATGGCCTCGGTATGCCTACCTGCACAGCTTCCCATGCGCTGCTTGGGCTATGTGTTCCACACTTACCATCACTAGCAGGTTTCACTGGTAAAACAAAACCTCCTATATGCTAAGTGGGGGGGTCGCCTATTATTTCTGTACAAATGATGAGCTGCTGCTGTGTCACCATGTTGAAACACGCTGTCATGCCCCACAGTCCGCGGCTCCCGGCGCAGTAGTATTTAAGAAGTCTCGAGACAAGGAAACGCGCTTAGCGTTCTTGTCTCGAGATTCGTTTCCGTCCCTAAGCTCAGCTGCCTGACTTCCGGTACCGCTGTTTCCTGTTTCCGGCTTTCGCGCTGGTGAACGAAGCCGGCTGCCTCACGCCGCGTTCTGCCATTCCTCGTGTCAGCTTGTTCCTGCCTGCAACCGGACCAATTCGTGCAGTGCGGACTTTGCTCCTGTTTCCCCTTCGTACTCCAACGAGAGGTGCCATGGTAATTCTGTGTCGTTCTGGTATTTCAGAACTTGTCCTCCATATAATTGCATGGGTTAAGAGTGGTGTGCTTGTTAAGCACGTACTGTCCCTTCCTGCTAGGCATTCTCCAGTGCCTTCCAAGACAACGAGTTGGGGTCGTTCTCTGCTCATTTCCGCAGTTATTTCCAGACCCTATTATCTTCCTTTTCTCCATATTTTGCCCCTCCTTATGTGACGCACTTCATTGGCGGACACCGCTCCTGTCATCCATCTAGAGTTGTGAAATAGTACTTAATTCCCTGTTAGGCTTCCATCGTGAACCCGCTCTAGTGTGGTGTTTTCAGTCCTCTCATTCTCCATCAATATCCTGTTACTCTCTGGGGTTTTGCGTGAATCACTGTGTTGATGATCTTCTCGACAGACACAAGGTAAAAGCGCTTTTACGCCACATGTTCCTTCATGTACTGTATGTTAGTTAAAGTGATCTCAGTGGGTATTTAGATTTGTTCTGACATATTGTATATCTCTTTCAGTAGACTATCTTCCACAGTGGTTATCAGGCATACAGAGTCCAGGGAGTTGGTAATTCCTCCACACCATCTTAAGGGGTAAGCAGTCAGCAGAGTGAGATTAGACGTGGGGTTGGTTTTTACTCCATGGTTCTTACTTCATGCTGACAGTGTGTTCTCCTTCGTACAGGATCTTACTGTGAGCCCTTGAAGCCTTCTCATTGCCTACTTAGAAAACACGACACAGGGGTAGGTGCAGTCAAGGGCGGAGTTGTACACAGGGAGTTGGTTGTATGTGGCAGTGTTTACATAGTAGTATTTGTCTTACAGGGGGTGTATGCCAGGTGTAGGTCTCCTTCCCTGAGGAACCGGACGACGGTGACCCATAGAAGTGCAACCCTCCTTCCCTTGTTTTGTTTCCCTGTTTTCCCTAGCGAGTCTTCTGAGTCTCTAGAGTCTGATAGAGTCGGAAGACCGTTGGGGAAGGCTGAGGACTTCGCTTCAGGTTCCTGACGCTC
This sequence comes from Triturus cristatus, assembly GCF_964204655.1. NCBI lineage: Eukaryota > Metazoa > Chordata > Amphibia > Caudata > Salamandridae > Triturus > Triturus cristatus. The sequence goes on from NC_140590.1 coordinate 1,179,634,902, forward strand.
CTGCGGAACAGCAAACAGTCATTACACACGCCACCATCCCTGACTCTTGTATGCAAACCCATTTTAGAAATTGGAAGGGTGTCCCCGTGCACTGTCAGTACCTTCCCCTAAGTGGGCATAAAAGGGGGGGCGGTGCTGGACTTTAACAAACCCAACGCTGCTCCAGGCAGGGGCACTCAATTCAGTGTTTACCAGGGGCGGCCGCTAAACTACCGCATGGGCTGTGGTACCTGAATAGGCATTCCTGACCTCAAACCTTAAATGCCATGTTGAACGCACCAGAGCCAAAGTAGATGCCTTTAGTCTCAATTTGCGCTTTGGCAAATGGCCAGTACAAAATTGCAGCATACATCGAGGTCCCTGACTGGAACCATAAAAACCCCTACATTTTATCGGTAGCATGTATCCACTGTGTGCTAGCTCTCCCTTTCCTGTGAGCAGCTGGGTCACTGGGTCTTAGCATGCCCTCAGGGCTGGACTACAACTATTTGTTTACTTAAATTCTTTATAGAGTTTTATATGGCGTGAACCGCGACTCGAGGCGTCAGGTCACCGGGCCCATTGCATGAGCACCAGTTCCGTAACCTGGGGACCCTACATATTGTAAGGCACGGGGATGTTAAGTGATTTGGCCAGGATTCCAGGCTGTTGGGCATCGGTGCAGAGACTACAAATTGTGTGCTCGATTATCGCCCCAAACAATGTGAGTATTCTATCCTGTCCTCCTTGGAGCATCGTCTTGGCCTTTGATAACAGAGACCCTCCCGGGAACTTCTCTAGCCCCTTGTCACCCCACTGCAGCCAGATGTGCAACTGTATGCCTGCACACACCTCAGGCGGCCACCTCCGGTTGGCCCACCCTAGCTCCTGCCTTGCTGCCAAGCAAGGTAGCATCCCTGCTATAAAACTTTGAGCATGTGCAAGGGGGGCATCCCGACTATGCCAGGCCCATGACGCTGTGAGCATGGCTTGTGCAGCAGGCAATCAGCACTCAATGCATAATACCTTGGTCGATGCCAGTTGGGGTGGACATCTCTAAAATGGATAGCGCCCTTGGGGCAGGCAGTCAGGGTGACGGTGGTGGGAAGCAGAGGCGGTGCCGCGCCCCCTGGCCCCCCGTCCAGTTGTAACCAGGGAAACTTGCTGCTGGGTATAACACTGGGGGGGGAGCCGTGTAATGGATCCTTGTTTTGGCCACACACGCCTATGATCCCCAGTGTTGGCAGTCACTGCAATGCACGTCCTAGGCGCAGGACCTAAACCAGCCCTAAAAGCTTGGCATTAACTGCACTTATCTAACACAATGATTGCAGGTACTGAACCGGCAGACTTATCCTGCCCACCGCATTACTTAGCACCATGGCACGGGAGATAATTGCTTTGCCTAGCCACCGACGGTATTGGCGTGCTACGTGCTTGAGCACATTACAATGCCCAGTCAGGCACCGGGTCAGTGTGCCCAACGGCTCAGTGCGGCCTATGAGTGCTAGCAGTGCCCCGCTTCCATTGCACAAAGGGGGGGGGGGGGCAGGAGATTAGTGAATTGCCCGGGAGCACAAAACGGCATTGATGCGCTATCATGCGCCCAACTATACACTGCCTGCACAGGCACGGGAGAGATTGAGTTGCTCAAAAGCACAGGTCAGTCTAGGCCTGGGAGATAGGTGCCTCGCCCCAGAGCACAGCGCGGTATTGGAGCGCTAGCCTATGCATCGTTTGCTGAGTGCACACAGGCATGTGCACACAGGCATGAGAGGTAAGCATTTGCCCAGACATCGGGTGTGGGCCCGACGCGCATCTATCCCTACCCAGAGCACGCTCGTAGGGCCTCGCCTACTGCTCCTAGCAATCCGCGAGCAATCGCGTCGCCCGCATCTGGCCCGCCGCGAGGAAAATGATTTGAATCGCTACCTTCGCTGGATAGGGGGTGCACCCACTCTGAGTTGTGGCAGAAGGCAAAAACCACTCACAGTCACCCATCGCCCAACCCCCCCCCCAACTTCCAGGCCGAGCCCACGACATATCTTAAAAGGTATAGCGATGCAAGCCACGCTGGCTTCAAAATAGGCAAGGGGGGCCGGAATTATTCAAATAAGGGCAGCCTACTGCGTGCACATGGGGCTCGAACCCCCCACCGCCCGTGGCAGGCAGGCGGCCTTGCTTAAGGCATATTGCCATGCATGCCCCGCCGGATTGGATAAGGCAAAAGAAGCCCATCCGGGGGGACAGCAAGGTCTTCCATGCCCGGCCTGCTTCCCTCGGGACAGACTCGTCAGGCAACGGAAAGGTCGCGACTCCCAAGGGACGAAACCCTTGAAATCCAAGTCCCCAGGGGCGGGCCATGCATTCAAATGTTTTCCGCCAGTTAGTTTAAAGACTTGCATCCTCTAACTTAGGCGGCGGCCACCCGAGCGTACGTCTTCTTGGTTGTTGTGTGCTGCCTTCAACTCATCCCCCCCTCCCTCCCATGCGGGAGTCACACGAGGGAGGGGGGGGGTTGCGTGCCCGCGGCGCCGACCCAGGTTTCCCACCCCAGGGTCGGCGTTGTATGGCGCAGCCAAGGGTATAGGAACGCTATCTGCGAGCCCCGTGTTTCCTTGCACATTCATGCATGGGCAGCTTGGGGATAAGGACTAGGATTCCCGAATGGGGATTGCTCTAGCACGATCCACCCAGCACAGAGCGAGGAATGCTCAGCATTCTCGATCACCAGCAAGGTCTGTCCGTGGCCCGCGGCCCCGTTCTGCACCCAGCTACAGGAGCTGCGTACCGCACCCCGACCCCCACCCAGCGATAGGCAGACACCCGCACCAAGTCGTCAGTCTCGCCGACGAGTCCCATCCAGACATGCCAACCCTCCCGGTTCCGGCGGGAGACTAGCGCTTTCAAGGCAAGTCTCCCACCTCCCGCTTCCTGCAAGAGTGGCGATGCAGGGGCGCTGGAAGGGGTGACAACCAACAAAGCCCTGTTAACAAGCGAATGGTCCTTCAAGGACCTGTGAGGTACTCGGGGTGGCTGTGTGTGTGCCTGGGCTGCCCCACAGGTGTGGGATGGGGTTGTTGGTATATGCACTACCAGCAACCTGCTAGGCCAGTGAGTGCAGGACACTTGCGTCACCCTCTCTCTGCCTGCCAACGCGCATTTGCGTTGCAATTGTCCGATCCTGCAGCAGCACACTTCCAAAGCCCATACATGGACAGTAACCCGATTCACGGCCCCCATTCTCCCGATTTTTTCTTTATTTTAAGAATCTCTCCTTTGCTCTTCCCTAATGTTGGCATGTATGCTCCCCCCCTTGCGGCGTGCGAGGCGACAAGAGGTCGCCGGTATGGTGGGGGAGGGCTATATAGCTTCCCCCCATGCCCAGAGGAGCCCCGGAAGTGATGCCCGTCGCGTCACTTCCGGGCAGGAAATAGGGGGGGGGACACCGGCCGGAGTCCCTGCCCCCCAGGAGGGGGAGGGGGGGAGGGGTGACCAGTGCCCAGGCGACACTAGCACGCCGACCGCTCTAGTGGCCCCCTGCGGGGGCCGCGGTCAGCAGCATGAATATATACATATATATATTTATCTTCACCAAATGTCCCACTAAAAGGTACAAGAGCTCACAACAGGTTCGTTCTCATTCAGCCCATAACTGATTTGTGTTTTTCTAACTGTCACCGCCAGCCTTACCGGGGACTACATCCCCCATTCTGCAATGCGCCAGGAGGCGCCAACGTCACTTCCCTTCTGCTGGGGGGCGCATAAAGGCTGTTTTGGGTTTCTGCAGCACAGGAGCCCGTAACTGATTTGTTTTTTCTGCCGCTCAACGCCAGCCTTACCGGGGACTGCATCCCTCATTTTGCAACGCGCCAGGAGGCGCCAACGTCACTTACCGTGCGGCGGGGGGCACGTAAATGCAGCTTTGGGCTCCCGCAGTGGGCAGGCCCATCCATGCCTGTCAGAGCTCGGAATAGGCTGGGCTGGGCCAACTCTCTTGGTTTTTTCCACCCGGGTTTGGGGACTGCTGGTATTAAGACTCAGCTTTGTAAAACCGCACGAAGGTAAAATATTTTTGTTTTTATTTTCCCCTAGTTGTTCACAAGTAAGTCAATGTGGATCATGGGAAAACGAAAACATACCCCTACACCAAAGACAATTGACATAACTTTGGATGGTTCCTCCAAAAAGCGGTAGAGGCGATAACTAAGGAAATAGAAATTGCAGAGCGAAGACTTACATTAGCTCCCTGCCCAATCATACCGGTCCCAACTGACTCTCAAGTAATTACACCAGAAATAGCTCCTGTACAGAGACCACAACCTCCTCTATCACCAACTGTAATCATTTTGAGTCAGGGTGTTCTACATGCCCCCAATGAAGGAGCTCATTCTATCACTGGCCCAGTGACGAAATTTATTGTACCGCAAGCCATACCCAGAGGGGAACAGAAACAAACTGACCTGGCGGGGGCTGATTGTAAACTGAAAAGACATTCTCCGAGGGTCAAGAGAACTAAAGAAACCCACTTAACTGGAAACACACCTAGGGAGGAGGGAGAAGGAGCATATTAAATGAAATGGATAACACTGTTGATAAATTTAGTAGATTTGTACACAAGGCTCTGACACCTATTCTATCTAGATTAGCCTGCATTAAAGAGAATCTTGCCCGAGTGTTGATGGGTGTAGGTAATAACGCAGCATCTGACAAACAGATTGATAATGCTACTTGTTGAAGAAGCTCAGATTCAAAACAAGATGATGTTATCCCTAGCGTCTCGATGAATCGCTTGATCCGTTTAAGTACAATATCTACTATAAATAGCCAGGTCCCCAGTACAGAGTCCCTTCTTAATAATGTTTGTAATAATCCCATGGCCCCAACACCACAGGACCCCATTTGGGTTGGGAACTCCCATAGGAACAATCAAAAGTTGGGTCAGGGGGTTGCAAATCAATCAAGCTTAATCATGATAGATAGGTGTAGATCATTACAAGGAAATATAAATACAAATGGCCCAGTGCATGATCCAAAGAACAGGCAGGGTGCAAAAGATGTACTAAACTTACCACAGGAATGCACACCGAATACTTTGATCTTGAAAGGGGTCCCCCGTTTGGTCCTTGGCCAGCAAGAAACTTGTCAAAGCCTTATTAATAAATCGGTTGGTGTTTTAAGATAATTTCGCCGAAGAGAAATTGGTCTGAAAAATTATTAAGGCCAGGCGAGTGAGCTGGTTGGGTCATACGACCAAACGTGGGGAAGGGGATTGCGTTGTGCTTAATTTTAGTAATGCCTGGTGCGCCCACTTTTCCCCAACGCACTTTATAGATTTACCTGGTAATTCAATAGAGGTTCACCCATTGGGTTTTTTCTATCCACCACATCATGAATTCCTTGCGAGCAAACAGTCTGCGTGGTTGGGTTCAAGTACACATCCCCTTACACAGCTTCCTCCATTTATTCACCATAACCGCTTTGATGTCCTTTCTGGGCTGTATGAAATTGACTGACAAACTGGGTGCACTAGACAACCAGTTGCCATGATGGGAATAGGTTTGCACTGTAGTGCTCAAGGGAGAGAAATGTATATAGATGAAGTAATAGGGGTTCTATGGATTCACTCAAATTCTTCTCTCCCAAATCAAATGTTAGTAGGGAGAGCCGATACAACCCGAAAACTATTCACCGTGCCTTAACTTAACCCCAAACAACAACACCTGTAGTGAGGAGTCAGATCTGCCTACCACCATAGCTGAACAAGCTATAAACAATGAATTTGTGGGATTGGCAAATCAGGGTCATATTAAGTCTCCACTCAAATTTATTTAATGGCACACAGCAGGAATTTGCTCCAAATTGACTGACAAGGTATGGCTAAAATATATCAGAGACGTTGACAATATTTGTCTACAGGAGACGTGGTATAAGGAAGATATCGTGCTGGATGGTTATTGTTCTTACACGGTCCACGCAACACCCTCGTTAGCAGGGAGGGCAAAAGGAGGGTTGGTACTGTTAATCTCAGTTAAATATCAGGCCATAAAAATTATCATTTTTGGTACATCTCCTTGGTTTCAACTAATCTTGAGCTCTAATATGCTACAGGTCAAGCTACTAGTGGTGAACTGGTATTATAATATTTTTAATCAAAACAGCTGGTTATTGAGGCTTTGCAGGCGGAAATCAATAATACCTCTGAGAAATGGCAACCATTATGCATTCTTTGGGTGGGTGATTTTAATTGCTCTTCCTGCCCCGAAAGCTCTAACGATGCCTGTGGGTTGTTAAACACAGAGGGGCAGCCCCTGCCTCATTTTATCCACACCCCTCAGGGCGAGGCCCTGAACTCTAGTATTATGGAGAATGACTTGGACATCATGAATGACTTAGCTAGTATTTCCTTAATACAGTGCCCTACTTATGTTGGAGGAGGTGGAGAAAGTTTTTACTGATTTTATGTTGATCTCACAGATGTTCTGGCCGCTTATTGGACACTTTGAGGTGTAGCCAAATAATGCTAGAGATCATAATCCCCTTATAGCATCCCTCAGTACAATAGCTCAGACAGGGAAAGTAGATGACTGCTCGACTCATTTAAACCCTAATAACGGGGGTAAGACTCGATTGGAATAAAGCAAACCCATCTGAATTTGAGGTAAAAACTGTAACAGCTAATTATGATTCGATCATGAGGTGTTTACGTCATGACTTGCCGCCAGCTGAGATCAATCGTGAATTCAAACTGATTTGTTCTGATATAGCAAAAAATCTGACCGAATCGATTAAGGTCAGGAATCTCCCAGAGAAAAGCTGGTTTAATGCGGAATGCTCAAGAGCCCAAAAAATCTTAAACTTGGCACTCCATGCTAACCTGCGCGACAGGGCTCAAATTAAAAACGCTAGGAAGGCCTATCAAAGCATAGTTAAGCAGAGGAAATAAGAACTGAGGTGCTTAGCCTGGGAAGATTTGGAGGGAGCCAGTTCCCTTAAGGACTCCAAAATCTTCTGGGATATCATAAAGTGTCCTTTATTCACCAAAGAGATGAGGAAGATAGATTTGCTGATCCTAGGGGATGTCTGGGAAACTCATTTTGTGGCTATAGTTAATCCTAACGGCCGCCAGCCTGAGGTACTTAGTGGGGATTTGCCCTTAGATCTAACCTCGGCTTCTCATTTAAGTGCATCAATTTTAGTAGCTGAGGTTGAGGAAGCCATAGCAAAAGGAATTAGCATGAAAGCTCCAGGTCCCAACGGAGTGCCATTAGATCTTATTAAAAGTAATCCCCAGCTATGGGCTCTATTATTGACCAACTTTATTAAAGCAGTGGTGACTGGCCCCATCCCAGCAACTTGGAGGGAGGCTCTTGTGGTCCCTGTGTTTAAAAAAGGTAATAGAAGTGACCCTGCCTGCTACAGGCCAATTTCCCTTATTGACACCACAGCAAAGCTGTTGGGGAGGGTTGTGCTTGCCCGACTCGAAACCTGATACATGGGTAATGACAAGAACGCAGTATGGTTTTAGGAGAGGGATGGACACCATTGAACAGTGCCTCAACTTGTCACTGAATATGGGCAAGTACATGAAGGCCAGGAAGGGCTCTATCCACCTGGCCTTCATGGACTTGTCCAGTGCTTTTGACACCATGAATTGGGAGAAGTTGTGGGCACTTACGGGGCAAATGGGAGTCGAGGAAGCTTTGATTTCTCTTCTTCGTAGGCTTCATGCATCGACCTCTATTATTATAAGATACGCCCACAAAGGGGAAAAAACTAGGCCCATAGCTTCCACAGAAGGCGTCCGGCAGGGATGTATTTTAGCCCCCTTTCTTTTTAAATTCATGCCAATGGTCTAGAATCTTTTTTAACAGATAAAGAAATTGACTGTCCACGCATTGGGTGCACAAGGGTCCCACTACTTTCATATGCGGGCGACACCGTGCTAATGGCCCTGACAGCAAATGGCCTCCAAAAATTACTTAAAGCATTCACAGATTTTATGCTGGCTCTTGATTTAAAAATAATTTGATCAAATCATATATTATGGGTTGTGGTCCGAAAATGACAAAAACAAAAAAATATGCTGTGGGAAATAAGAGAATTGGCACATTGAATAATTTTAACTATCTAGGGAATATTTTTAACAACAGGATGAATTGGGAACCGCTTGTTACCGCAAGGGTGCAACATGCAAGCAGGGTGGTTGAGGGGCTTTTTCGCTTTGCCCGTAAGCTGGGCTATAAAACAGTGACTGAGCTGGTTACACTCTACAAAGCCAAATGTGTGCCTGTTGCAACATACAGAGCTGGAGTGTGGGGATACCGTAACAGCCGCAGGCTACAAATAATGGAAAATAAATTCATAAAAGGTTACTGATGACTCCAAATAGTGCCCTCACAATCCTTTGTCATAATGAGCTGGTGATTGACTTTGTAGAGGATCGCATGGACATTTCCCCCTTGCTATTATGGGCCAAAATCTGGTTTTCTGAGGAGTTAGTGTTTTCCAGAGAGGTTATTAAAGATTGTATGAATCTTGATTTGATGGAGCCCTAACTATCCCTTGGCTCCGATTTGTAAGGGATAGCCTCTATAAGCTAGGTTTGGGGAACTACTTTGATTGTCCAGCTGGTATCCGTGAAAATGCTGAAAATATCATAAAAAAGGCACATTTTACAGGGGCGAATATATACCGCTCTCAACCTGACACAACAGGCCTCCATTGTTTATCCCCTGTCCAGCAGCAATTCTATTTAACATTCACCATAAATGTACAGATACGATTTTATCTAACAAAATTTCGCTTACTTACCCTGCACTTTTTGGTGGCTTTCCCAAAACAACCAATGTGGGTAGATAAATTGGTAAGGGTGGGCGACAATTTCCGTTCCGCTCGTGGAAATTGCAAAATATCGACATTTTCGCGTTCCGCGCGGAACGCGAAGATGTCAAAACTTCCGCGATCCATGGCAGAACGGAAATATGCAGGTCAGGATTCATTCTGGCACGATGCACCTGTCATTAAACCTCAACAGGAAGCACTTACAGATATAAATAAAGCGGGTGCCCGAGTTGAAGCTCAAATTCAGTAACGCTTTAATCAGCACAAAAGATTTGTGAGCACGGTGGAGGCTAGGCAGGTGTGCTTTCTCCTCATATCTACCGTCAACAATTTGCTGTAATCCTTGATGGAGATCGGTGCATCCATGAGAATGAATCCCCGTGTAGTTCCTGACACCAGGAGGTTCTGTCTCCTCATCTGCTGCTCTGGTCGGTCTCTGACCCTTTATAAACAAGAGGCATGTGAACCGCATAGAAGCCCCGCCCGTTTGGCCCCAGCCCACACACCAGCGATGTGCACCGTCTTCCCGCCCTTTCCCCACTATGATGGACAGCTCACTCGAGGGACCCCGACGCCCATTGGCGCGGTGGCAAAAGTTACAGACAAACATGGTCGCTGGAGACAACTCGTCTGGCCCTTTACACAGCTGTAGTGTAGGAAAAGCACTATACATTTACGCACAGAGGTAGCACTTACTGATTAGCTAGTAGAAAGTACTCCAGTTGAGTAGAGGTATTGCACAAAACGGTAGCATCTTCTTGGATAAATATGCAGGGCAGGATTCCTTCCGGCACGATGCTCCTGTCGCAAAAATTAAACCTTAACAGGAAGCACTTACAGATATAAATAAAGCAAGTGCCCGAGTTGAAGGTCAAATTTAGTAACGCATTAATCAGCAGAAAATCTCCGCGAGCACGCGAAATTTCGCATGTTCGCGGAGATATTTTGCCGTTTCGCGGAATTTTGCGAAAGGAAATTTCGCAAATTCCGCCCACCCTTATAAATTGGACCATTGCCCCTGGGATAATTTGGCAGGTCAGAGCACATTGCACTTTATGCTCTTTCGCCCCCTCTATAAAGAGCCAAGAGGAACATTTTTAGTTCCAATTTTAAAAGAAATTAGGCCATGTTCCTATATTGAAGGTTTTAATTATTTACACTCTTTGGCTACTTGTGATATACGCACTAGGGTCTCCAACTACATTAAAGTTGCAATGGCTATTAGGAAATGGTATTAGTTATTGTAGTTGAACCCGAACAGTGCAATTGTCTGTCACACAACCTAAGTATTGATGTATTTTTATGGAGTGAGCTGCACAATGTAATGGTATTAAGCACCTTGTAATATAGATTGCATTTTTATCAGAAGATTGATTTTAAGGATTGTATATCATTCTTTCTTTCTTTTTAATTAATTGAATTGTATGAATTGCCTCTTGTGCTGCTTTGTAAATAGATTACTGAAATCATAATTTGTAATGTTGATTTTATAAACTTTTATGGATTTCTTTTGAAACCGAATAAAGTTACTTTGACTTGACCATGCCATAGTCCATGAATGTTCATGTGAATCGTTCTTATATGTGAGTCTGGCCTCACTCTTATTGGTTGCTTATATTCCAATTAAATTCAACTGAGTGCACCAATCAAACAGAAGCTGGCCTCGTGCCGGTCGCTGTTCAACAATCTTTGGGTAAGTATTTTCCGACATTGCATACAAGTTTCACCAGGCCTATTGTCTGCATGTTGATTCAATGTAGAACATCCAATAGAGTGATTTCACAATTGAAATGAATATTTTGATTACCTTCATCTTGACGCAATTGCCATATCGAGAGAACATGATTCTAAGAGTACATTTTGAGTTATTGTAATCTCCATTTGGTAATGTTGACTTTGTGTCCTGGGCATGTCCCACCTTCTTGGCACGCGGCGGTTCCAGACGTATATCCTTTTTTCCACCAAAGGCCACCTTCAACTGCTAAACTCTACGGACTGGTGCCTCCTTATGTGCAAGTGGCTGCATTGAATTAATTTCTTCACCAAACCTCTCACTAAAAGGAACAGGAGCACACAACAGGTTAGTTCTCATTCATTTATTTGAGGCAGACGCGTTTCGACAAAAAGTTGTCATTATCAATGCCATAGTCCATGAATGTTCTTTTGAATCGTTCTTATATGTGAATCTGGCCTCACTCTTCTTGGTTGCTTATAGTCCAATGAAACTCCACCACACTGTATGCCACACCATCCCAACCCACTCCACTGTATACAACGTTAGTCCACTGAATGCTATGCCACTTCACTTTACTCCACTACACTCTATTCCACTGTAGAACACTACTCTCTACAACACTACACTCTATGACACTGTCTTCCACTATACTCTACTGCACTCCACTTAACAACACTCAACTGAATCACACTCAACACTATGATTTGAAACACATTTTTATTACAATTGAAACCATTTAAATTTAATGAAAAAAACATAAGCTAAATCTAAGTTATAGTTAGGAAAACTTAATGTAGTCTTTCTATACAAACCCTACATAAACTATACAAACATTAGAAATTCTAAACTTCTAATTATGACTTAAATTTTGAATTTATGTACCACCTTCAAATTACTAAAAGTCTCCCATCTCTGCACAGTCTTGTCACATCACTTGCCACACTGCATTTACTATAACTTGCCCCTTGTCCATGCACTAGTTATACCCTTGCATTTTACATTACTTATAACATGTGAAATTATAGCATTCATAACAACACTATTAACATCTCAAATTACGTGATTTGTGAGAACACAGTGCATGGTACATTGATGATTTATAGTTAATGTAGTGTGGTGAGTGATGCAACAAGTCTGTGTTCGGAGGTTGACAACTAATAGTAATTTGAAGGTAGTGTGTACATTCTAAATGTACGTTATGACAATAAGTTTAGAATTTCTAATGTTTGTATAGTTTGAGTAGTATTTGTAAATAAACCTCTGTTTTTTCACACACACACACACACACACACACACACATTCATTAGATCCATTTACAGATTTCTACAATTTAATGTACCTTTACAGCATCATTATACTCTTGACATAACATTTTTTATTCAGAACATATGCCAGTCTATAAATCAAAATCAAGACCAACAAATCATTCCTTTTATGACAAGTCTTAACTAAATAACGTTTGTGCGACGTTTGCTGTGTAAATGAGGTTTATAGCTGTTGACACATTCACCACATTCCAGGATGCTTTTCAAACACCAGCAGGGCCTGCACATCTCATGTACATGTAATCGCCTTTCAGCTTGTCAAGTAGAGAATACAAGCTCACAAATTGATGGCAGTTGGGACTGATCATACACCTTCACTGCCACTGGGGACCCGGCAATCGAAAGAATAATTCATAATTATCTTGGGCTTCTATTCGTCCGCACAGTTTTCCACTCCGTAGAGTTCAACTATCCGGCAGCCAGTCTCAACTCCGATTGCTGTACTTAAAATGATGAAAATATCTCTTTCTGTACACTACCCAGACTGCTATAGTTCAAAATATTAAACGTTTTACAGGGTTTAGATGCACCTACCACGAAACCTTTCAGGCTCAGTGCAATACCTGGAATACACCTGATGATGGCCAGAGATTCCCATGTACGTCTGGGCAACCCATCCTTAACAGTGGAGGAGAAAGGGCAACATCTAGCACCCAGTGTCTGGATAAAGTAAACGAGGCCCACGCTACGAAGGAGACTATAGAAGGTTCTGGTGTCCAAAACACAAGAATCCTCACACCCGACAGGATGTTTAAAAAAGACCCTTCGCTTGAACCGATGGTCACAGGCGGTATTTTACTATGCTCAAGACCACAGGTACTGACAATATTCCCATGCTCAAACAAAGATGGAAACAATAGGCCTGGGTTTAACAGAACCGCTTTGTACTGTCCTGCTGGACACATAGCTAGTTCCAGCCACTGCATGAGGGCTAGCTTTACACCCACCCCACATCCATCCAACAAAGGCGTCGGTGGTTAGGTGACCCCGTCAATAAAAAGACCAGAGCGCACATGCTCTGGCCAGTACTGTACCCCGTATACTAGTGTCTGTGTCATCCTTTATTTATCATGTGTACCTAGCGCCCAGAACACCACATTGGCGCTGAGGAAGTCCGACCCCACATGCCCTGCTGCTCCACAGCTAACTGCCAGGATTGCCTATCTGGAATGGAGTCACATTGCCCCAAGAAAAGGGTGAACCTTTTCAGAGGAAGCACCATCGCTCTTCATGTTCTCCCTGTCCGTCGGACGACGTGAAGCGGGATGCAGATGGTAGTTGTCCGGCTCCGCCCGTAGAGCCTGTTGGGTCGGTTCCAAGCTTCCCTCCTTTTCTGGAAGCTTGGGCGATCCCAGCCCAACTTCGTAGCTTTTACAAATCCCTCCACTCTATTTTTGGGTAGCCATACTCTGCAGGCGTGCCTTCGGGCCTCGCGGACTTGGCTTGGGGTTCTAGGCCATCGATGCCGGCGGCTTCTGCCCTGGCACATCAGGGCCCCCAGGGATCCAGGCATGGATCCGGATCAGTGCCAGTCGACCTTGTGAGGCCTCCTCCAGTGCCGAATCCAGTGGCGACACCTCCGACATCGACCCCAGCCTCCCCCTCGATGTGGACACGGAGCCGGACCGGCGTCTGGACCAGCGCCGACCGGTACTTTTGTATCCCTGTTCTCACCTGGTGTTGCCTATCGCCCTGAGTGGCTACCAGAGGAGGGTGAGGAGGACCAGGAGGGGTCTGTGGACCCTTTTGCAGACCAGTTTGAAGAACCAGACTGGAGAGAGGAGTTGGATGAGGCCAGTGGTCTGGATTCTTCTCCAGACCTTGGCATGCTTTCTCCCCCTACCGTGGCTATGGAGGAGGGTGCATCGTACACAGTGGTGTTGTGTAGGGTGGCTGAGGCATTAAACCTTGAGCTTCCTACGATGGCGGTTAGGACTAACCTCCTGACCAAGGTGCTTCAACCGGCATCGGCCTCTTAGGAGCTCATGCTGCCGTTCAATGAGGCCCTCACAGACATCTTTTTGGGCACATGGTCCAAGCCCAACACAGGGGCTCCTGTGGATAGGATGATTGCCCGACGCCACCGCCCGGCCCTGGGCGACCCCATGTTCCTCCCCCAACACCCCACCCCTGGGAGCTTGGAGGTACAAGCCTCGACTTCCAATGAGCATTCCCTACCGCACCACCTGATAGGGAATCCAAGAAGCTGGACCACCTTGGTAAGATGTTTTCTAAGCCTGGGCAAAGCACTACGCTACGCTCGCGTAGTTTGCAAAGTTCGCGTTACTTCGCACTACGCGAACTGCACGTAGCACAGTGCGAACGCGCGTAGCGTAGTGTTGCGTAGTGCTGCGGTCATTTTTTGCTTGCTCGCGGTCCTCAACGTCGAGTTGGCGACCGCGAGCAAGCAAAATGACATCCCGGCGAGACTTTTTCCTTGTTCGCGATCAGCAACATCAAGTTGGCGATCGCGAGCATGGAAAATAAACCTCCAGGCGAGATTCCCAACGCGAGGAGGTCAGGTTTCTCATTGCGAGAGGTCGCGTATGCTCGCGACCACTCGCGATGAGAAACTACCAGTTCGCGTTGAGAAAGCTGCCGCTCGAGTAAAAATCTACTCGAGCAGCAGAAAACTACAGCTCGCACTGTGCAAGATGCCATTTTCAATGATTGCACATTGCCGGTTGCTTGTCCGCACTGTGCAATCATTGAAAACGACATCTGGCACAGTGCGAACAAGGTACTACGCAGTTCGCGAAGTGCTACGCGTAGCTCGCGTAGTGCGAACTGCACTTTGCGTAGCTTCGCGAAGTGCTACTACGCGAACTACTCCCAGGGTTAATGTTTTCTTCCTCCAGCTTAGGACTGCGGTCGGTGAACACCACATGTCTCTTGGACCGTTACTCCCACTCTGTGTGGGACACAATCTCCCGTGCAGTTACCAAGGGGAGAGACGCAGTGAAGTTCGTCATAAGATGTGGGTTGGACACTGCCGACTCACTGGGTAGGACGATGTCAACATCAGTAGCCCTGAGATGCTACTCCTGGCTGAGGTCCACTGGCTTATTGGGTGATGTCCAAGCTACACTTTTGGACATGCCTTTTGATGGACATCGCTTGTTTGGTGACAAAGCAGACAACGCGCTCAAGGCTACGGCCAGATCCTTGGGCCTCGCTTCCACCTCTTGCCCCACGCAGTCTGCTTTTCGCCCTTTTTTGTGGTTACGGAAGGGGTGCCCCGCCACGTTCTGCCCAGAGCCACAAGCCTGTGCAAGCTGTCCAGCCTCTGCGCGGCCAGGGATGTGGGACCCACCGTTGTGGGTCTGGGGGCCAGCGGGTTGGCCAGTCCACCAGTGTCCCCTCTGCAGCAGTCTCCAAGACCTCCTAGTCCGACCTTTCAGGGCCACTATTCTCCCTTGGGCGACAGGATTCGCCATCACCTCCCCCACTGGCTCAACATCACATCGGACAGGTGGGTTTTGCAGATAGTCCGAAGGGGTTACTCCCTCTCCTTCGAGACCACCCCTACATCCATGCCATCTCAATTCCATTGCATGTCGGAGGATCACTTGGCCCTTCTCCAACAGGAAGTTGCGGCTCTCTTGGTCAAGGGAGCCATTGAACGAGTTCCTGCCCCCGAAGTAGGTTGTGGTTGTTATTTCCACTACTTTCTGGTGCCCAACAAGGACAAGGGCCTGCGTCCTATCTTGGATCTCAGGAACATCAACCGCTTCCTCCGGAAGGAGAAGTTCAACATGTTGACATTGGTTCAGGGCCTGTCTGCCCTCGAGCCTGGATGGTAGTGTTGGACTTGCAGGACGCTTATTTTCAAATCCATGCCCGGCTGGCTCACAGACGTTACTTACGGTTAACAGTAGGCCACGAGCACCTTCAGTTTTTCGTGCTCCCAATTGGCCTTGCCAGCGCCACTCGGGTGTTCATGAAAGTAATCGCGATGGTTGCAGCTCATCTGCGCAGATCAGGGGTTCCAGTCTTCCCCTATCTCGACGACTGGCTATTGTAGGCGGGCTCGCCCCAGGCTGTCGTCTCCCACCTTCAGACTATGGCCGACAAATTCAGCCGCTGGTGCATGATGGATCACGAATGGCGTCTTCACTCGGAGGTGGTGCAAGGTCTCTTTTAGCATTGGGGAGAGCTTTGGTTAGATCTATTCGCCACCGAAGAGAACGTGCAATGTCAGCAATTCTGCTCGTTGGAATTTCCAAGGCGGCACTCGCTAGGTGGCGTTTTTTGTCATGAGTGGAGTTGCGGTCTTCTATATGCCTTTCCGCCTATACCACTTCTGCCCAGAGTGCTGAAAAAGATCAAGCACGACTGGGCCCAAGTCATTCTTGTGGCTCAGGACTGGGCACGAAGAGTCTGGTATCCTGAGCTTCTGCACATGGCCATCGATCCTCCGATCAGACTGCCTCTTCGGGAGGATCTTCTGTCGCAGCAGCAGGGGATGGTCCTCCACTCAAACCTGTCCAGTCTCCACCTCCTTGCATAGATTGAGCAGTGACTGTTGACAGCTTTCGACATTCTTCTCGAAGTCTGTAACGTTATCTTGGCAGCCAGGCGTACCTCCACCCAAACGGTATACGCCTGAAGATGGAACAAGTTTGTGGCATGGTGTGCAGCAAAGGTTGTGGATCCCCTTTCTGCCCCCCTTTCAGAGGTTCTTCTCTTCATTCTTACTTTGGCCCAGCAGGGCTCTGCTCTGGGCACTCTCAAAGGCTATCTTTCGGCCATTTCAGCCTTTAATCGGCTTCCTGGCCAACCTTCTCTTTTCAAGTTTCCTACTGTAAATCGCTCACTTGTTTCCTCCAATTCTTTTCATAATGCTCCAATGGGACTTAAATTTGGTTCTGACCTATCTTATGTGCGCTCTTTTCGAGCCGCTACATAAGTGTCCTCTCAGACTTCTGACACTTAAACTGCCTTTTTAGTTGCCATCACCTCTGCTCGTAGGGTGAGTGAGCTTCAGGCTCCTTCTTCCAGACCTCCTTTCCTGGCTGTTCATCCGGACAAAGTTGTCCTTCGCACTAGGCCTTCTTTCCTTCCCAAAGTGGTTACCTCTTTCCACATAGGACAGACCATCACTTTGCCCACCTTCTTCCCGCATCCTTCTAAAGAGGAAGAGAGGCTCCACTGTCTGGATCCAAAATGTGCGCTTTCATTCTATCTGGATCGCACAAAGCAATTCCGGGTGGATGACCAGCTCTTTGTTGGCTATGTGGGCACCAAGAAAGTCCGGGCTGTGCAAAAACAGACCATCTCTTGATGGGTCATTCTCTGCATCAAAAGCTGCTATTCCTTAGCAAAAAAGGACCCTCCAATGGGGTTGAGCGCCATTCCACCAGGGCGACGGCAGCCTCTACTGCTTTGGGATGCAGAGTCCCCCTTCATGACATCTGCCAGGCAGCTACGTGGGCTTCATTGCACATGTTTACTAAACACTACTGCCTGGACAGCCAAGTCTGGAGAGACAGCATCTTTGGCCGTTCAGTTCTCCAGGACTTTCTGGTGTGAACTTAGTTTGCAGTCCCACCTCCGGGTTTGGTATTGCTGGAGTATCTATTCTAAGGTGAGGAATCCATAACTAAAAGTCTCTTTCAGATAAACAAGTTACTTACCTTCGGTAACGATATATATCTGTAAAAGACATATATTAGTTATGGATTCCTCACCACCCCACCCATCCTCCCCGTCCTGCAAACTGACTTCTAGGTTAAGGGACTCCCTTTTCAGGGCCCTAATTTTTGTGCACCAGTGGTCAGTGTCTTGCATGGCTCTGCGCTTCTGGTGTGGATTGTCGTGTAAAGAACTGACTTCAGCATGCAGGGGCGGCATCTAAGTAGATACCACAACGTCATTCCGGTGACCACGATGCCAACGACGAACACGAAGTCGACTGACGCCACTTACCAACGTTCTGGGGTACGGCTGAAGAAAAATTCTCCGGATCCAGTCTGACGCCTGGAGGTAATTCTATGGTGAGGAATCCATGACTAATATATGTCTCATACTGATATATTGTTACCGAAGGTAAGTAACTTGTTCATCAATGCCTGTTTGCCCCCGCTACTGCTGCTGTCCACCTGCTGAGAAGCTGTGTTAGTTGAGGGGCAGCACGAAGAAACACATGTAGTGCTATTGACAGGATACTGATGACCAAGGTATGATCAGTTGGGGGCGGTAAGTTTTGGAGGGAGAAGGGCAGACTGGGCACACACATG
Source organism: Triturus cristatus (assembly GCF_964204655.1). NCBI lineage: Eukaryota > Metazoa > Chordata > Amphibia > Caudata > Salamandridae > Triturus > Triturus cristatus. The sequence continues at coordinate 1,179,653,024 of NC_140590.1, forward strand.
AACACATACACATAACACTCACACCCATGTATACACGCACACACAAACATATCCATTCACAACACTCTTTACCAAACATTCATACATACACGCACACATGCACCAAACATTAATTTAAAAGAAACCACACACTTACCTGCAGCCAGCTCTGCCTCGGAGGTTCCCGGAGGCTTGGGCCTGCTGCCTTCCCTCGGTCAGCCAATGAGGGAAGGCAGCAGTCCCAACGTCATCACAGAGTGGGATAGGGTCAGCTGAACTGCAGAGCCCACCCCACTCTGTGATGAATTGTCACTGATTGAAACTCGACCCTGGTCGCTTCAGGGCTAAAAACTGAAGCCAGGGCTAAAAACTGAAGCCAGGTGCGAAACTGAACCCAGGTGCGAGGCTATCATTAATGCTTCCCCTCGTCACTGAGGGGAGGGCCTCAGGGACCTTTGCTGACCTTAGGAGGTCACGCCCACAGGAGCTGTGACATCCTCAGCCCAGCAAAGTTCAGCTCAGGCATCCAGGAGCATGCACATTTAGCGCATGTCTGGATCCTGGCTGCATGACCTGAAATGAACAGTGTCTGTCAGGCTGACCTTTGTTCATCCTGACAGCCACTGTTCCTGTGGGGCAAAAGGTGTAGGGGCACGGCCTCTCAGCCCAAATGCACTGGCTGCTCCTGGGTAGGATGGAGCCCACAACATGCCATGCCCCCTACCTGATGAGGCACCAGTAAGCGGCCCCATCCTGCCACCATCTGTCCTGGCGCGAGGAGGAGGGAGGATCGCCCTCCCATTGAGGTGCATGCAAAACACCACTGAGGCTTGCCTGTAGTCAGAGGTATGGCGAGAGGCGCTCCCACACAGGCATCTCAAGTGCCCATGAGGTCTTCAGCATCAGGGAGACTGAGCGGCCTCGGAGGAGTAGAGGCTGCAGCACCACCCAGCAGTTGCTTGCTGCACTGGACCCAGCCCTGGTGACTGACTCATGAAAGGTAGCCCCCAACAGAGTTTAAAACACCTATGTAAACACAAACAGCCCTGCCCCCGGCATATCACAGAGCCTGCACTGCCCACGACCTCAACCTAGGCAGCTAAAGCACAGAGACAGTGAGAGAGACCCGCCATGCTGTCACACATTGCCTGCAGCAGCAGAACTAGCAGGCAGAGCACGAGTCGAGGGTACATGCGGGTGGATGGCGTCCATCCACTATTTTCACAGGGTGAACGCCGTCCACCCTGCCAAGAAGTTAGGCCCCATTGAATTATGTGCTGAACTCGTCTCTGTTTAATTTCCAAACACCGGGACACTTTCAGCAGCGCCTGCACGTTGTCTGCTTTCCATCTGCAACAAGTTCCCAAGCAGAGCCGGAGAGCTACAGAACTGTGCTGCCCCCTTGATGTGATTCATTACCATCAAGGACCTCACTACAGTCTTTTCTTTGAATCCAACCTACGGTGGACCATACCCTGAAGACCTTTCTTTCTTTCTTGAAATCGGGCTGTCCCTTGGTTTGCTTTGTCTTGAGGAAGACCCGCTGTGCCTACGAGTCAATCACGCACTTCTCTGGGTCAAAACGTCGATGTGCCAGTCATAATCCTGACCCTACTCTCTCCGCCCTACGTGAAATGGAAATTTAAATCCCAAGCGGCAGAGAGATTTCTGTACCTACGGATGGATGTTCTTTGAATGACCAGTTTTTAACCATCCGTACAGCACTGTATATATCTCGTTCACACTTAGCACTTTTTTTGCACTTTTTTCACCATATCACTTGTGCCATTTGAACAACTCATATGTTCATGAACTGTGACAGCCTTCTAATGTCATCTTGACACCATAAAATGTAAAAGAATATATTGAATTATCCCTTAAGACAACTTTAGATTTAAGCATTTTTTTGGTGTGCTGTTTGCCCTTCCTTCTCTTACATTTTCATTGATTATTACTGAAAAGTTTGAGTACTGTTTTCTAATTGTGATTATTCAGTAAACCTAGAATCAATTCTGTACCCAACAGAGCCAATATTTTCCACATTCTTGTACACCCAGGTTCTGAGGGGCACTGGGCTACCCCATTATACTAGACATGCCCATAACAAAGGCCGAATTTGAGGGGTCATCAGTCCTCCTTTTGTTCAAGTCTCCTGGCTGGGAGCAGTCAGAAGCCTCACACATAGAAGCAAATGCAGCAGAGGGGAAACAAAGGCTCACACCTTGTTAGCACTTCACATATACTTAAGATAGGCAGCTTTTCACTTTGTTCAGGCTCTGGTTACTAGATATGCATGCACTGTAAGAATGTCAGACGTGTTGGTCTCTCCCAGTATTTACACAAAATAAATGTCATTTATATAGTGCTTACTACCCCAGAGGAGGCATTGAAATAATTTAAGTACCACGATTTTTTAGGTCTCGCTGAGTCAGCGCATGCGCTGCTCTGCGAGACATTTTGTAGGTGGGTTTTAAAAATTCTGCTACCCCACGCTTTGGCTGGTCTAGCGCTTGCGTTCACGCGAGCGTGCACACGCGCAGCAGCCATCTGTCTTTCACGGGTCATTATAATCGCAACACCCGCGCTTCACTTTTAATGTTAAAAGTAAAGCACGGGTGCCGCGATTATAGCAAAAGATCTATTTCTTTACTTTTGGTATAATCGCGGCACCCGCGCTTAACTTTTAACATTAAAAGTAAAGCGCGGGTGCCGCGATAATAGCAAAGTAAAGAAATAGATGTTTTTTTCTATTTCTTTACTTTTGCTATAATCGCCGCACCCGCGCTTTACGTGCTGCGATTATAGCAAAAGTAAACAGGGTTAGTTGAAGTATTTATTTCTTCCAACAACGGAGCACTACTACTACAGCACCACAAACATTGACAAACACGTTAAAAAATTGGAGTGGGCATTTTTGGATTATTTCTGTTTATTTTGTGGAGAGGCTCCTGCTTTAGGCCAGTGTTGAATGCAAGATTATGCACCCATCTTTACACTATACATTGACTGCACCACAGACGAATGAAGCATGCCAGCACACCTCTAACGCAGTGCCCATGAAAGATACTCGCTTGAGAGTCCTCTGTTGGTAAATGACACCCTAATCCCAGTCCATTTCCCACCCCACCAAGTGTTTTCCACAGCCCCTTCTATACTTTGATAGCCTTGCTGCGCCCTAATGGTCTTGCTCCAGCCACCACTTAAAGGAAACAACTTGCTTGGGCTGTTCACCTAATTCATCCCTTTGACCCTTTCGGTTACCATAGTCCACCCTTTGATTTCCACACTCACTTAGAACTGCAGCTCCATTCCACCTGCCCGCACCTTATGATAAGACAGCCAGGGCCCATGCTTGTTCACACCACCTGTTTGTGTCATAATCTTAAAGTGCTGGTCCAGGTAATCTGCGCATACCTCACCATCAGTGAGACAACAACAAAAAAAGCATTGGCATAGCCGATAGATCTCGCCTTTGGGACCTTAGTAGTGTTTAGCCATGCAACAGTTGATGTTGGTGCACCAAGGATATTGTGCTGCATAACTAAATACTTATAAGGTCCCAAAAGTGAGACCTATTGGCTATGCCAATGCTTGTTCTTGTATAGCGCTACTCATCCCAAAGCAGAGTGTTAGAGGGCTTTACATCACACATACATATTAAAGTCGTGGCTTGTAATGCCACTTCCTATGATGTCAATTCCTGTGATACCACATGTAATATCATGCGCTGTGATGTCATGTGCCATGATGTCACGCGCCATGATGTCACGCACTGTGATGTCACTTACATACTGCCTAATTAGGATAGTCCCCCCCCTTCTATTTTCTAGGACTTGTGCCCTGCCACCAGGCAAGAGGGGTCCTGATGCTCCAGGCTCCTGTCTCAGCCTGGAACAGCTGAGACTAGAAGAATGTCGAATGGAAAAGTAAAACGAACCTGAACTGTAGCCACATTGCCCCCGCACAAACTCACCAGATGTGTTTAGTGGCATGATCAGCTCCCTGTGCTGTAGCGGAGACTGTAGCTGTAGAAGAAAGAAGAGACTGCCAGGGAGATCGCTGCACGCCCCCCAGTGAAAGTTTGCCACCATCGCACACAGGAGGGGAACTCTGCTTGCCCCATAATGGCTGTCTGCCCTCTCTGCAGAGGGGGCACCATGCGCCCCTAGCGTGAGGTAGGCAAGAGACGCCCCTGCCCTGTGGCAGCCCCACAGCACCGCCTGGGCCACTCACCCCCCAAAAAAGTAACTAAGGACTACCTGCACAGGTCCGACCACACTCACAGGAGAAAGAGCAGTAGGAGCAATATGGTGCCTTTTGAAAACAATGAAAGACTGGAATGAGGCAGGGGGGCAGGATGATCCGTTGACCGGAGAGAGCACTCCATGTCTTCCAGTGACCACCTGCTGGTATCGCAGGCTGAAGGAGACTAGGCAAGCATCAAGGAAAGGTTACTTGCTGGGTGCCCACAAAGGAGACGCCACCGCTGATGCCAGGGGGAGGAGGCTAGTACCACTCCCCACTAAAATAAAAGTAAAGGTCTGACTGCCATTTACCTCCCTGACACATGTACAGCGCCACCAGGGCTTCCCAGAGACAAGAGGGGAGGAAAAGCCCAGTGCGCCCGAATTTAGAGAGGAGATAATTTGCCCTCTTACTGCAGCAGTGCTGCCCCGCAGCAGGCAAAAGACCATTCAGGAATTGCCACCCACTGCCTAAAGACTGAGTCACCCATTGGCTCATTACAGGCCTGAGGAGAGTCACATGCCCCCCGTGGCAAGCTGCCACAACGGTTAGTAAGAGAAGGCCCTTGCCTCCCACGACGATCCTGTGTTGCACCCTCAATACTTTGGCCAGGTAAAGGAAACTATGGAAGAGGCTGCAGACCAGATCATAGAAAGTAAACCTACCTCCACTACCGTTCAAAATGGCTGATGCACCTGTGAGAGGAGAAGCAAAGTCTGAGCAGCAATTTGTCCCTGAGGCCACACGATTACCTACCTGCACCAAGCCACTGGCTGTCAACACAGCATAGACACTTCCAAGAGGAGTGACTGCTGTGCAAGCTGCTGCCTCACAGGCAGGAAGGGCCCTTGTGAAAGAAGAGACATCTGTTGTAGTGCCATGCAGCCAGAGTTTCACCCGGGAGCACATGAACAATGCATGGCTGCATGAAAGAGGCCTTACCAGCTGGCCACCCTAGCACCAGATGGCCACCATTAGCCTGTCAATGAGAACTTCACACCAAGTGAAGCACTGTGTCATTAGGAAAAGACTCAAGTCCAACTGACAGGACAGGATCTGCCAAAGGTCCATGATGGGAGAAAACACAGTTCTATAAAAAGACATGACCGGCGAGAGGTCCATGAGAAAAGAACGGACGATACATTACCCTGATGCCACCTTGCACCAGAAGGAGAAGAGAACACATGTAACACGTAGCCTGATGCCACCTAGCACCAGAAGAAGAGAACACATGTGACGCATGGCATGACACCACATTGCGAAGGAGAACTGAAAAAGGAGAGAAGGGTGTGTGACCACACCTGCCACACTGAATAACCTGACAACCACAGATGCGCTGGAGAAGTGATCAATGGTGATGAGACCGAGTGCACCTACCAACACAAGCAAGCCACTGATGTGGAGAGACCTCACTGGTGACAGCCCAGCAGGAGAACCATATGTAAGCCGCATGCATGCATGAACCGGTATCTGCCCCACGCTTCCCAGTGTGACTGTCCGTTCACAGTCACTAGCTACTTGGTGAATGACGGCATGCCTGCTAACAAATACATATGCTGAAGAAAAAGAACAGCATGAACAACGTGCTGAGTTACATATACATGAGGTCCCTCCAGTCACCTTCACGCCCTGCAAGTCCCAGTCACCTGTCGTACAGGTTGTCTAATGGCAACAACACCATCATGTCATGTGCATCACCGTAACCACCAAAGGTGAATCTCATCTCCAATGTGGAACCTTACACCCACGAAACACCAAGAGACCAAGGAGGCACTCCTGGCACCATGAGGGACCAATTGTCCAGAGACTATCTGCTAGCCCCACCCGCACCTGAGTCCTATTGTCGAGCAGACTCAACTATGTGTCATCTACCCTGGTGGTTGCACAATTGACTCTGCCGAAGCTCTGTCGGCGATCCTGCAGTAACCTCCACGCTGCCCACATGCAGCCCAACACAGTCTACGCATTCCCGTGGCAACCCATTAGAAAGGGCCTCAGGGTAATCCCTGTGTGAGAGATGGGCCTCAGAGGAAGATGTCCAAACATCGTCCATGCCGTCCCAGTCCCCACAAGGTTGTCCTTCACCGAGGCAAAACACCCCAAGAGAAAACTCTTCAGTGGATTCCACTGCTGCTCCTGATGCACCTCAGTTTGAACTTTTGTCCCCAACCACACCACGGCAAGAGCAAGCAGGACCAACCAACATTACATGGGTGGACTTTAACCAAACCTACATGCTATAAAAGGATCCGGACTCCATCTACACCCATGTTCGTGCCCACAGTCATCTGGTTAAACCATGGATGCGAGCAGTGATGTCAAGGTGCTTCTAGCTGCAGCTGTCCACATGATCATTGCTGTCCTGCAGACTGCCTCTAGAGACTCAGAGACTGTGGTGTCTAGTTTATTTTATTTATATACGATGGTTGGACTTATTGTTCTATTTCACTGACGTTTGGGAGGAATGCAGTGTCCTGCTGGACAGGTAGCTAGTTCCAGCCATTCCCTGAGGGCTGGCTTTACACCCACCCCACACCCACCTAACATAGGCATCACCGGTCAGGTGACCCTGTCAATCAAAGGCCTGAGCACAAGTGCTCGTGGCCAGTTCTCTACCCTTTATATTAGTGTCTGTGTCATCCTTTATTTATCATATGGGCCAAGAGCCCAGAACACCACAGCCTAGTACCCGTAACACCACACGCTTAACAGATTCAAATATGGTTGATGGTTCTGGAATAGGGGCAACCTCATTCTGCTTCTTCTCCAACAACACCAGGCCTGGGGCAGAGCTAAGATGATCCTCAATGCTCCTGGAGGCAATAGGAAAGCCAGTACAAGTCTGGCTGCAGCTCAGTGCGTGGGGGTACATTTAGTATTTAGAGAATAGTTCATCGCTTTTAAAGTTTCAAAGGGCACTGTCCAGCACACTAATTTCTTGTGATGTCTGAAATTTAAAAAAAACTATAGAAGAAAAGTTTAATCCAGCAGATCTATTGCCAGAGACGTCTCTGTGTTCTTTCTCCACCTACACCTCAGCACATAACTTCCATGAAACAGAGCCGTCACTTCCAACATGTCTGTGTTCTGTTGTGAGCTGGTAGATGGTAGAGGACAGAAGAGCTCTCACTCGGTATGTATCCCTACATTGTATAAGTGGTGGGGGAGAGCAAGAGTACCCTATGAACATGGAGCTCCATACCCCTACATTGTCCATATGCTGGATTTGTGTGGAGGGTATTCATTCAACTCTGTAACCCTTCAATGTATAAGAACTGTATGGAGGGGTAGAGCTGTGTGTCGTGCAGGTGCTTGCCCCATACTTCTAAATTCTCTGGATATGTGCTGGATTAAAGGGAGTTTACTGCAAAAAACAACAAAGTGATGGAAGGAATGCTTGAATTAACACTAGCAATTCCATTCCATGTTTTGGCCTACTTTGTACTCATCAAGTGAGGTATACCGTGAGGAGCGTGGCGCAGAGAGTATGGACCCATGATGGGGCATGCATGTCGCACATAGAGCATGTACTTACTGAAAAGCTCTTCGATGCCTCGTCAGGGGTAGTAAGCGTTATATAAATCGAATTACTGCAACAAACAACAAAGTGAATTCATGTGTATTTCTGTTAAATAAAGCACATTTCACCTTAATCTGGTGTTTTAAATGGGATGTTTAATATGTAGAGGTTGTTCCGCATCACATTTGGGTCTGTATTCCCTCTATGGTTGTAAATGGATGTTTGCATCGCCAATGCCCCTCTGGGGCTTACAAATGTGATGAGGGTGGTTGCTGCCAATCTTCAGGTGTCTGGGGTAGCAAACTTCCCCTATCTTGATGACTGGCTGTTGAATGCAAGCTTGCCATTGTTGGTCATGGGCTGCCTCCAATGGCAAATCTCAATAAAGATTTCCCCTATAGAAACGTTGGGAGTGGAGGTAGAGATATAACTCGTAGATTTTTTAATTGCATTTTACAGTAAGTAAGAAAAAGCAATATTCCTTCGGGAATGCTCTTTCTGATGAATACAAACCGCATATTCCTAACCTTTAGAGTATCTATAGGTACCAGATTGGATCTGGAAGATTTTTCAGCATAGCCCAGGCATGAAAGAAAGTAGGTGGTATTATGTGGCTCCGTGTCAACTCTGCCCCGGTGGGGACTGCACACAGGTGCCACCCAAGCACAAAGACATCTGTAGTAGCTATTAACCATTTTTTCATCCCTCCCCTGGTCCGTCCCACAAGTACTACTTGGGCACCTATTGAAATTTAATGTGATGGGAGTAGTATCACTCTGGGTTCAGCAATACAATAAAAAAGACTGTATGGTAAATCCAGGTACGGAATTAAAATTCTATTACAAGTTGTGTTTCAACTTGAAAACAGGTGCAATTACCACAGGAAAGTCCAACCTGCTCAGGCCATGTAACAAATGTCATAAACGTTAGACATATTGTGTTAAAGACATTTTAATTGGTGTCATTTTAAAAATGTAAATCTTTTTTAAAAACTCTTTTTATTGGTACGCAATCAATAGTCAGTACATATAAGGAGCAGTCATAATGTGTTGCCATCTATAGGCCCCTGTAAATCTGCCAGGCCCCACATATCTTCTCGCATTTCCTTGGACATCTCCTGCTCTTATATACTGTGTGTTCTGCCTGCCAGCACCAATCTAGATCATTTTTCTAGTGTCGGTATGGAAGTTGCACCTCATTTTTTATTTATTTATTTATTTATTTTTTGCAATATTTCGTTTTGCAGCTACAGCTGCTAATGCCAGCCACTGTTGTGCATGTCTAGGCCAGTCTTCTTCCCCTGGGATCAATAGCAGGAACCATTTTGGCTCTATCGGTACCCCTGTGCCCACGACCGCTGCCATCACTAAAATCATAATATTAATAACATAAAAACAACTACATTTTGAAAACCAAAGTTGAAAAACACATTTTAACAAGTATTTTGAAAATACGTTTAATTATCCTAATGAGTAATCTCCCACACCTGCACCCTGGGCTTGAAGCAGTCCTTTAAAACTCAAACCTCACACTTCAAACTAGAGAAGGAGGAAGTATCTCAGTGTCAGCACTTCTCACTAAAAATAGGATGAATATGGATTCCATACTGGACTTTCTGAATGCCATAGGAAATGCACAGGAACCTAGTATACGCACAAAGCCTGTTATACTACCTGGATTTAAACTACTGTCCATGTTGCATTTTCTGCCAGAAACCAGTGGCTACAGCACATTCCTCATTTTACAAACTTTTTAACCAGGTATTACCATCCTGACTACAATTGGTGCCACAATACATTACTTTTTCATAGGATCAACACACAGTCAACAATCTCTAAGCAAACTTTTAAGCAAAATCCGAATTTCCTAAAGTGATAACTGCAATAGGCTGCAACCACAAATTATACATAGCACCATGAGCCAATGAGCAAATCTTCAGCCATAGCAAACAGTAACACATGACAAATGTCCAAATGATGTGGGATGAGGATCTTGTACTAAAACATATTGTGTCTGTTTACCATGATCAACACACGATTCAATGATCCTCAGAAATAGTGCCATGCCAACGGAGAGGTGGCTAGCAGAAATAAAAGAGCTTTTAGGTATGTAACATTACATTTTATGTGTTCAATTTATTTAAATTCAGACTCCCATCATGCATTTCTTTTCTTTTTTTCTTGCATTGTTCGATAACTATGTGACTCAGGATGACAATAGGGTTAATGACACTCTTGTTTCAGCCTCCACAAGTGCAGATGATACATATAACCTAGCACATAAAAGGACAAGAAATACTAGAGAGCGTACCTTTGGGATTTTAAATGCTTGTTTCTGATGTTTGTATTGGACTGGTGGTACTTTACAATATCCAACAGCAAATATCTGTAAATATTTATGGTTTGCTGTCCCTTGAATAACATTTTCCAAAGCCAAGTCCTCCTTGTGTTGCTATTTTGTGCAATATGGCACACATTGCTACTATCTTTCATGTTGTCTCTGTTGCAGACTGGAGTGGCCCGCCACTTTCAGGAAGAGAGCGGAAACAACTTTCCAGCAGCCCAAATTTACGCTCAATCACACTGTGTGTAGACTGAGGAGCAGCACTGAAGCACTGTTCACTTGGTGTTGCAAGGTTAAGATACAGCGTTAAAATCCAGAGGCTCAAACCATAAGCACTGTCTGCTGCAGTCTGAAAATGTGAAATAGTTTAGAAACAAAATGGATCCCCATGTTCAGAATATACCTATGTAAAAGTGTTAAAAATGATCACTAAATGTCCATCTCCAAATTTTCCTTAAAGAAGGCACGCGTAAATCCCACCAGGCCTAAACATAAATGAATCGTGGGTGCTTCCAGGGAATCTTGTCACTATATCTGTAATTAAGATTGATGCATTTCAACCAATACATCCAATTGCACAGTCTGATACACTTTTAACTTGGTTAACTGCAATTCCTGTGCAGTGTTTGGATATGTAATGTAATGCAGAATTTAATTTAATAATTTGTAATTTAATGCAAAAACATATTTTTGCATTAAATTGCATCAATAAAAGATCTGAAAAACCGGGAAAGTGCACTTTCAAATGCCCCACCTGCTGCAGCAATCATACCTTGGTAGCTCCCAGAGGCTGAGAGGTGGAGTGAGCATAATACCTGCACAAGGGTGAGGATTGAATTGCTCCTGAGAGTATTTCTCTCTAGCTGGGGGCAGCTATGTAACCCAATATAAGTGTACTATGTAGCCGGTATTTGTCGAATATTTCCATCTCTGTCTGTTGAAAAAGAATAACTCTGATCTACATATGCGTTCCTCTCTCATCCTCCTGCTCTGCAAACCAGCCAGTATCCTCATCCTCCTCGCCATCAAGTAGAAATCAGCCATTGTGAAAAACACGGAGGCATTCCAAGGCTGTTTATATAGGCTGTACCTGGTTACCACCTGTTTTGAGTTAGTGGTAAATTGCAGATACAAAACGAGCATTACGCGGCTAGTAACAATTTGTGAATGCTTGATACATGCAAATACCCAATCACTATCAAGAAATCTCTAATAGTGATTCGTTATTTGGAATTGCAAAAATACCCATAAAGTATTCATTTGGTTTGCTAAAATGCAGTTCGTACATACAAAAGTCTTTTTTGCATTCACAAATGGACCAATTTAGCATTTGGGCCATTTGCAAATCGCAAAAGCCTTTGTATATCTGACCCTTAAGTCCTATGTCTGCAGAAGAACATGATTACATTCCACACTCCCAACAATGATAAGGAAGATGATGTAAATCAGTATGGATGGTATTATCTTGATGCCAATGCAGATAGAATTAGGGATGAAATAATTTCAATGCACTTTTAATTATTAACAAAGAAATATATTTTAGACATAAAAAGACCCAGCAATGGAGTGATCCGCGAAAAACTAAATTTTTCTCTCAAATGTTTACATTTCTGGGAATCATAACTGGTTATTAATATATGGTAAAAAAAATATGTAATTTGTTTACTATTACAATTGAAGCAACAAAAATAAAGAATGTTTGAAAATAAGATTATCTATCTATCTATCTATCTATCTATCTATCTATCTATCTATCTATCTATCTATCTATCTCTATATATATATATATATATATATATATATGTATTTATGTATGTATGTATGTATTTTGACTTGGCTAAATCTTTGGCACTGTTTGACGAATCTTCATGACATTTTCCAATACAGTGTCCTCAAGGGTCTTGTTGTAAATGGAACGTTTTTGGGGATGCCCATTAAGTGAGAGTTGAGAAATGGGGAGGTTAAAAAAAAAGTGCTTTTCCCATGTTAATACTCATATGGATTTTAAACACAACTACAGCCAGAACCAGTGGATGAAATTACATCACATTTGGCAGAAAGGAAGCTCATGGTCCAGAAAGCACACTTTTTGTTATTTGGTATAAATCAGTTTTGTAGTTTTCCAGATATTAAAGGTAATTCAAATGTGTATGTCTAGAGCCGCTACTAATTCGCAATGAATCGTGAATGTACACACCAACAGGGATGCCATGACTGGCTGGCCGCAACCTGAGCAGAAACTTCAGCAATTTTAAGTAATAGGGCACAGTCCCCAGGGCTGAAAATAAAGAACAAAAGTGGGATAAGGGGTCAGGGTAGAGGTACCCTGACCCCATATCTGGAATTATGGGGTATTTGTATTCTAAATGTTGAAAAATGTTTGTTTTTCCATGTGTGATATTTGCAAATGCGTCACAATGCTCAGCACTGCCCCTGTGTAATGTCACAACAAATGCATGAATATCATCAAAAAAGCAAACAAATATTCATACACTCACTCAGACACTAATGAACTCACTCACAGACCTACTCAAGCATTCATGCACCCACTCATTGACCCACTCAGACACTCATGCACCCAATCAGAGCCCCACAGATACTCATGCACCCACTCAGAGACCCTCTCACATTCATATATGCACTCAGAGACCCACTTGGACACTCAAACCCCCTCTCATAGACTCTCACAGACACTCATACACCCACTCACAGACCCACTCAGATACTCTCACACCCACTCGCAGACCCACTCAGACACTCATGCAACCACTCACAGACCAAATTAGACACAGACACACCCAATCTCAGACCCACTCAGACTCAACCACATACTCACTGACCCACTCAGACACTCATACACCCACTCACAGACCCAATCAGACACTCATTCACTCACTCACAGGCCCACTCAGAGACTCAAACAACCACTCAAAAACCCAATCAGACACTCAAGCCCTCACTCTCAGACCTACTAGAGACTCACACACATGCAATTACCCACTCAGACACTCACACACCCACTCACAGATACACTCAGATACTCATACAACCATTCAAAAACCCAATCACACTCTTGCACCCACTCACAGACCCATTCACAGACTCATGCACACACTCACTGACCTACTCAGACATTAACACACCCACTCACAGACCTACTCAGGCACTCATGCACCCACCCACAGACCCAATCAGAGACTCCTGCACCCACTTGCAGACCCACTCAGACACTCATTCATACCCACTCACTCACCCACTCACTCATACACACAGAGACTTATGCATCCACTCACAGATCTAAACAGGCACACTTGCACTCAGTCACTCACCCAGTCAGACACTCATCCATCCACTCATTGACCCTCTCAGACAATTATTCACTCACTCACAGATCCACTGAGACATTCTTTCATCTACTCATAGACCCACTTTGATACTCATAGCTACTCACAGACCCACTCAGAAAGTGATACACCTATTCACAGACCCATTCACACACTCACACACCCACTCAGCGACTCACACAGACACTCACAGACTCACTTAGACACTCATGCAACAACTCATGGGCCCACTCAGACATTCAAATACCCTCTCACAGACCCTCTCAGACACTCATATACCCAGACACAGATCCGCTTACAGTCTGACACACCCACTGACAGGCCCTGTTAGAGAGTCATACACCCACTTACTCACCCACTCAGACACTCATGCATCCACTCAGAGACCCACTCCCACTCTTTCACCTACTCAAAGAATCACATACTCACTTACAGACCTACTCAGAGACTCACACATCCACTCACTAGCCCACTCAGAACTTGATACACCCCCTAACAGACCCTCTTGGACACTTAGGCATCTACTCAGAGACTCACTCAAACACACATGGACCCAGTCACAGACCCACTCAGACTCACACATCCACTCAAACACGAATGGATCCACTGACAGATCCACTGATAGACTCATGCATCCACTCACATGATCACTCAGAGACTTACAGACACAGTCATTGAGGCACTCAGACAGCCAAGCACATACTCACAAACTCACTCCGACAGTCATGCACACACTCACAAACTTACTCTGACAGTTTTACGCCCAGTCACAGGCCCAGTCTGAGACCTATAGACCCACTCACAGTCCCACTCAGACTCTAGTGCACCCTCTCACAGACCCTCTCAGACACTTAAGAAGAAGAAGAAGTCTTTATTGCTCAGTTACTTAAAACCATTGCAATTGTTAACATATAAAACACATAAGTTAAATCCAATTGGTATTTAAAAGATAAAATGACAGATATGTATATACAACAAGATTGGCTTCGAATAAAAAGAGTAGTTATAATGAATACAAAAAAAAGAAAGGTTATATGTTTGATTTGCGCCTGGATGTTAGCCGAACTATAATATTTATAGCTGGGTCTATTGGGGCATGACAGTCCCCTGCAGTGTTATTGTGTCCTATTTTACCGTTCAGATATCAGGCCATTACCCGTGTCAAGAGAAATGATTCCTTATCAGTTTTGGGTTTCACTTCATTAATTGGCGTTGGCCTGTTTTCACCCTCTGTCATTCTTGTTTCTTTTCTGCTTTGTCCAAGAATTTGACGACGTGGCATGCTAATTGAATGTTCGTTCCGTCCAAGCAGGCCTTTACTGCCTGCTGGCGTGTTCTTGTGCCCAGCCTGTTGAGTGCTTTTTTAGAAGAGATCTGCGCTCTTCGTCCAGACCTTTGCAGGTACATAGTAGATGCAGGATGTCTTCCTTTGAGTTCCCACAAACTCGGCAGTTGATAGTTTCCTTGGGTCTTATCCATGGGGGGAGGTGGTTTTGTACTGGAAGTTGGCCCAGCCGTAGACGTAGGAACTTCTCCTTTATGCGCCTGGTAAACCCGACTCCTAGGTAGTTTTGGCAGAGGCTGGTTGTGTAGCTTTGAATGACAGTCCAGCCATGGGCCCGGGTTGCTAGGCTTGCTTTGTCCTTGATTAACGATGTAGATCTAACTGATTTGTTAACTAGTAGTTTGAAGGTGTTATGAGATACGCTGCTTGTCCAGGCTTCTTGAAGACTCAAGAAATTTAAGGAGTGGTTAAGATATAGCTCAGCCGCGCTCTTGCTTTTACTTTCCATCTCTTTCCATAGGTGGTGATTTAGGCTTGTGGGTTCCCCTCTCTGTATCTTGTGCCATCTTTTGGCATAGGCACCCATTCGCTCTAGAATTTGGTTTCTCAGGCCAAATTCCAGCCTGATTTGTGCCTGGGAAGTGTAGTTGGGCAAACTGAAGGTTATTCTCATGGCCTTTGCTATTGTGTTGTTCAGTTGCTGGGCGTCCCTTCCTCGGAGGCATTCGCTTCCGTAGGTCAGGGCCGATGTTAGTTTTGACTGTAGCACTTGCAGCAGGGGTGTGAAGCTTCGGCCGACTGCTTTTGTTTTGAGGTTCCTTAATGCAATCCCTACGCTGGTGCCCCTCCGTTTTATTGCGACCGTTTGCTGATTGAATGAGCCCTTTCTGTCGAAGATTACCCCCAGGTACCTATACTCCTCTACTACCTCCAATGTGGACCCTCCCATGTGCCAGTGAAATCCTGCTGGTGGTCTTTTTGTGTTGATCCTCATTGTTTTGGTTTTTAAGAGATTGATGGTGAGGTTATTGTCTATCGAGTACTTGAACGTAGTGGTGATCAGATGTTATAGCCCTATCGGTGTTCTACTTATTAGGACAATATCGTCAGCATACATTAGATTGGAAATAGTAAGGCCGCCTAGGCTAGGGGCGTGAGAGTTAGTTTCATCCAGCAGTTGGGCCAGGTTGGACATGAAAATGTTGAAGAGTGTTGGAGCTAGGACACAGCCTTGTTTTAAACCTTTGGTGGTCATTATTTTTCTTGAGAGGAAGTCTCCTGTCCCTAGCTTGACTTGGACTCATGTGTCCGTGTGAAGTAGGATCAACTGTGTGAGAAGGCCTGATGGGATGTTCCTTTTTTCCAATTTTGACCATAGTAAGTTTCTGTTGACGGTGTCAAACGCTGAGGTGAAGTCAATGAAGCATACATACAGGGGAAGGTTAACAGTCTTTGTGGCGTCGATGAGGAGCGAGAGAGCTAGCATGTTTGATGTTGTTCCCATTTGTTTGCGGAATCCTGTCTGAGTAATAGGGATTACTGCATTTTCTTCTGACCAGTCCAAAAGCTCCTCTAGTAGAAGACCAGCGTAATATTTGGCTTCGTTGTCAATTAGGGCTATTAGTCTGTAGTTTTTTGGATCCTTTATATTGCCCTTCTTGTGTATTGGTGCTATTATGGAGCCTTTCCATGACGCTGGGATTGTTGCAGTGTCTCTTATCTGCTTGAAAAGTGGCGCTAGGGCTGCTGCCCAGTAATCCGGGTTTTGTTTATACAGTATTGGGGGAATCCCGTTGGGGCCTGGTGCCCCCTCCGCTTTCCCCATCGCGATCATGTTTATTATTTGTTTTTCCATAAGGTCAAATGCGTTACTGCCCAATTGTGACGTCCGTGTTGGACTTTTTTTGGCCTTGTCCAATCGCCTGGTAGTTGTGGGCTTAAATACCCAGTCACAGACCCACTCAGACACTCACACATCAACTCACTGATCCACACAGGCACACATGCACCCACTCAAAGATGAACTCAGACACTTACAAACTCACTCACAGGCCCAATCAGAGACTCCTACATTTACTCACAGACTCATTCAGACAGTGGCACACCCAGTGTAATGCACAGAATCACTTATATAGTTGTGAATTTTGAATGTGCTGGTGTCTATTGAATTTCTGCTTTTGTTTTGCATGTTTGAAAATTTGAAAAAAAAACTTTAAAAAGGGATTTTAAAAACTGAACCAGTATTTGGGTAATAGCGTGGCTCTGAAAAGAACCTTTGTGTTTATTATGTATATAATCAATCAATCAATCATAGGCATTTGTATAGCGCACTGCTCACCCGGAGGGTCTCAAGGCGCTGGGGGGGGGGGGGGGAACGCTACTGCTCGAACAGCCAGGTCTTGAGTTGCTTCCTGAAGGCGAGATGGTCTTGCGTTGTCCGGAGGTGGATGGGGAGGGAGTTCCATGTCTTGGCTGCCAGGTAGGAGAAGGATCTTCCTCCGGCGGTGGCTCTGCGGATGCGGGGGACGGTGGCGAGAGCGAGGCTGGCGGAGCGGAGCTGGCGGGTGGGCTTGTGGAAGGTCAGGCGGCTGTTGAGGAACTTGGGGCCCAGGTCGTGGAGTGCCTTGTGTGCATGGGTGAGGAGTCGGAACGTGATTCTTTTGTTGACGGGGAGCCAGTGCAGGTCTCTCAGGTGTCCGGAGATGTGGCTGTGTCGGGGGATGTCCAGGATGAGTCGTGCTGAGGCGTTCTGGATCCGTTGGAGTTTCTTCTGGAGTTTGGCGGCGGTGCCGGCGTAGAGGGCATTCCCGTAGTCCAGCCGACTGGTGATGAGGGCCTGGGTGACCGTCTTCCTGGTCTCGGTGGGGATCCACCGGAAGATCTTTCGAAGCATGCGCAGGGTGTTGAAGCATGAAGACGAGACGGCGTTGACTTGTCTGGTCATCGAGAGGGAGGAGTCCAGGATGAAGCCTAGGTTGCGTGCATGGTCCGTTGGCTTGGGGGTGGCTCCCAGGGCGGGGGGCCACCAGGAGTCGTCCCAGGCGGAGGGTGATGATCCCAGGATGAGGACCTCCGTCTTGTCTGAGTTCAGTTTCAGGCGGCTGTTCTTCATCCATTCGGCGACGTCTTTCATCCCTTCGTGTAGGCTGGCTCTGGCGGCGTCCGGGTCGCTGGTGAGGGAGAGGATCAGCTGGGTGTCGTAGGCGTAGGTGATGATCTTGAGGTTGTGTTGACATGCGATGGTTGCGAGGGGGCTCATGTAGACGTTGAAGAGGGTGGGGCTGAGCGATGACCCTTGTGGAACGCCGCAGATGACTTCGGTGGCCGCTGACCGGAACGGGGGGAGGCGGACTCTCTGGGTTCTTCCGGCAAGGAATGAGGTGATCCACTCCAGGGCCTTCTCCTAGATGCCGGTGTTGTTCAGGCGCTGTACCAGGGTGCGGTGGCAGACAGTGTCGAACGCTGCGGAGAGGTCCAGGAGGATGAGGGCCGCAGTTTCCCCGTTGTCCATTAGGGATCTGATGTCGTCTGTGGCTGCGATGAGGGCGGTCTAAGTGCTGTGGTTGGCTCGGAAGCCGGATTGCGAGTGGTCGAGGGATCCGTTGGTCTCGAGGAAGGCGGCTAGCTGTCTGTTGACGGTCTTTTCGATGACTTTGGCAGGAAACGGGAGGAGCGAGATGGGGCGGTAGTTCTTGAGGTCGGAGGGGTCTGCAGTTGGTTTCTTCAGCAGGGCACTGATCTCGGCGTGTTTCCAGCACTCCGGGAAGGTGGCGGTGTTGAAGGAGGCGTTGATGATGTCGCGGAGGTGGGGTGCGATGATGTGGTCGGCCGTGTTGAAGATGTGGTGTGGGCAGGGGTCCGTAGGGGATCCGGAGTGGATGGTGTTCATTGTGCGTGTTGTGTCTTCGGTGCTGACTGGGGTCCAGGTGCGGAGGGTGGCGGTGGGGGGCATCGGTTCGGTGGTGGGGTTCGTGGTTGGTGGGCCGAAGCTGTTGTGAATGTTGGCGATCTTGTCGTGGAAGAAGGCTGCGAGGGAGTCGCAGAGGTCTTGCGAGGGAGTGATGTCATTGTTTCCGGGGTCGGGGTTGGAGAGCTCTTTGACGATGCTGAAGAGTTCCTTGCTGTTGTGGGTGTTGTTGTCCAGTCGTTCTTTGAAGGCTGTCTTCTTTGTGGCGCGGATCAGTTGGTGGTGTTTGCGGGTGGCGTGTTTGAGGGCCGTCATGTTGTCTGTGGTCTGGTTGGTGCGCCAGGTGTTCTCCAGGGAGCGGCAGTTCTTCTTGGAGGTGATGAGCTCGTCGGTGAACCAGGAGGCTTTCTTGCTGCCACGTCTGCTGGGGGGGTTCTTCTTCAGTGGTGCGAGGGCGTCTGCGCAGTTGGTGATCCACTGTGTGAGGTTGTTGGCGGCTTCGTTGGGGTCCGTTGAGCTGGTGGGGGGGTTCTGGCTGAGGAAGGTGGTGAGCTGGTCGCCGGTGATTTTGTTCCAGCTCCTGCGGGGGGCTTGTTGAGGGTGGTGGTGGGTCGTCGTTTTACTGAAGCTGTGGTCAGTCCACTGGAGATTGGTGGAGTGGCTGAAGGTGACGTATTTGCTGGATGAGAAGACTGGGTCAAGCGTGTGGCCGGCGTAGTTGGTGGGGGTGGTTACCAGTTGCTTGAGTCCGAGGTTGGCCAGGTTGTCCAGCAGAGCAGTGGCGTTGCGGTCCTTGTTGTCCTCCAGGTGGAAGTTGAGGTCCCCCAGGAGGATGTAGTCGGTGGAATTGATGGCGTGCGGGCTGACGAAGTCTGTGATGTCTTCGCTGAACTGTGTGCGTGGTCCCGGTGGTCTGTAGACGAGGGTGCCTCTGAGCGTGGTCTTGGGGTCGGTGTGTATCTGGAAGTGGAGGTGTTCGGCGGAGGTGATGGTGTCATCGGAGTTGGTCGTGATGTGGATGGTGTTCTTGTGGATGATGGCGATGCCTCCTCCTGTCTGGTTGACGCGGTCCTTCCTGGTGATTTTGTAGCCTTCCGGGACGGCGATGGCGACGTCGGGCACTGAGGAGGCGTTCATCCAGGTTTCCGTCAGGAAGGCGATGTCTGGTGCTGTCGAGTCGAGGAGGTTCCAGAGTTCGACGGCATGCCTGTGAACGGAGCGGGTGTTGAGCAGGATGCACATCAGGTGTTTGTTGCTGGGGCTCGGTTTAGCAGGTGCGGTGTTGGGTCGGAGGCCGGTGAAGCAGCAGGTCAGGCAGGTGAAGGGTCCGTGGGTGCGTCTCGGAGTGGCTCGGTAGCAGGCGGTGTTTCGGCCGGCGTTGAGTGCGTGGAGGGTTTTGGCGTCGTAGATGTGCAGGGTGTGCTGGCGAGGGCGAGGACCAGGGGATCTGGCGCTGGGCGCGGTCCAGGCGCGGATGGGCGCAGACGGGCTTACCTTTGGCGCACCTTCGGCGCTCAATCGGCGCTCCCGCTGTGCGCGTCCGCTGCGCGGTCGCTCTGGGGGCGTCATAAGTAAGGAGCCGGGAGGGAGGAGCAGCTGGGTGGCTGGAGCGGGGCGGCGAATGGAATCACAGGGGGGCGGGGCCGCAGGGAGGCAGCGGCGGGAAATTCCAAGAAGCAGCGGGCAGTGGGAAATTCCCAGGAGCAGCGGGAAATTCCCAGGAGCAGCGGGCAGCGAGCGAAGGAATCTGCAGGCAGGAGGCAGCAAAGGCAGGCAGGAGCGGCAGCAGTGAGTGGGGCGACCAAGCCCTGTGGAGGGCTGAGCGGTATGATAACTGCACATAAAACAAAATGCAGTGTTTCAAGTTGCTGAGAAACCCCCTGTTGCCTTTGTCTTTGAAGTGAACTCCATTACTTCTATAGTTTCCATCTATGTCAAAGTACAAGTTGCTGTTGTAGATGGAGACCATTTTATGGTCTCTGATGAATGCAGAAACAGTTTTGTTAACGTGTTGCCTGACTTTGTCTAACTGTGAACAGAATTTGCTTGACCACTTCCATTTCTGCCTTTGGCATATGTTGGAGAACACCAAGGCAGTCTGAGGGAAAAGTACCATTAATTGAACAAATGTATCTTTTATTAGGATTCACAGTCCTACCCCAGTAAGTGAGCCCAGGTCATTTCCACCACAGTGCACACTCATGAAGTCAGGGGGTTGCAAATCTGTAATGCTTTCAACCAAAGGCAGCACTTTCTGCTACTTTTACCCTGTCTGGCCAATCCAAGTATGTGCACATTTGGCAAACCCAGGTTCCTGTCAATGCCACTCTCTCTACCATATTCACTGACCCAAAACACAAAGCTGTGACCCACAATCCACACACTAACCACTTCGAAGGCAAGCCAAAATAGCACACAGGAGAAGGTTGGGGCAGAATGAGGTTGCTTTGAAAATGAAAGGCAGTTAAAATGGAGGACAGGAGTTGTTTAAACAATATGATAGATTTCATTGGATGGTGTAAACAAACAGACACTTAAAGTTACGAAGAGATTTTTAAGAAGAAGTAATTACACTTGTGATTGGCTGTTGTTGAAATAAAAAAATGAAATGTACTCTTGGATATGCTTACAATTGGAAACGGTCAAGCAAACTGCAGTTGATTTGGAGAGTAACGTGCAGATTCTAGAATGTGTTGCAAACTTCTGACCTACTGGTTGTATTGGGTTGCTATGGAAACTCTGCTATGAGAGTGTTGGGGGAAGGGTATTAAACAGAGTGTAGTCTGTTTTCTTTCAAATTAGAGTTGTTTAGAGGCATTCTTAAAAGAAAAAGAACATAAATATAAGTTAACATTATCTTTGAAAAATCCCTTAATAAACTTTTAGTTTCTGCAATGCATAAGTTCATACACACAATTCTAGTTCTCAGTCAGTCAAAAATGCTTTATTCGGCAACTTAATGTCATAAAAGAACACTGTACATTTAAAATTGCATTTCATTTATAAAGGCTTATCATAATATTAACTTGGTGGCCTGCTCGTAAAAATCCAAACGTAAGAAAGAAAGTTTGTAAACAGAGTTCAGTGTGCAAATATGCAAGCAGAATTAAAGTGCATAAAAACTTTGCTAAGCATACAGTACATGTTTTATGTAAAGTGCTAAATGCAGTCAAATCTTAAAAGTAACACATATTCGTCCTCATGATTAAGGAGTTTAAAATACAAAAAAACCCAAAATATATTAAAACATTAGATTCTAGTTCTCATTGGCAACTAAAAGATTTTAACATATATTGATACCACTTTCAACTATATAGTATAGTAATTCAATATTACTTTTCATTAAAAAAAACTTAGATATTAACTGGAAAAAAAGCAAAGGATACCTGGACATTATATTTAGGCTCACATGTCACTCATAAAAAACCATTGAAATTCAACAGTTATAGTTACCTGAGCTAACTATAGCTTACACCCCCACAATTCACTGCCTATGACCTCACATTTTAGTTCACTTGTGATATGGTTAGTGACATCACTGATGACATCTCAAATGCCGTCCCTGATAACATCATTCAGTCAGTGTAAGTGTGTATAAAACATTAATGAGAGTTAAAGATAGATAATAAGCTACTGCATATGTTAAATTAGTATTCTTTCAGTACTACTGATCAGTGATACTATTTGTAACCTATGCCATCTGAGTGGGTGCGTGAGTGTCTGCATTTGTAAGTGAGTGGCTGTGTGAGTAGCTGTGCAGTTAGGTGAGTAGCTGGGTCAGTAGCTGTTTTGTTGAGTGAGTGGTTTTGTGTGTGGCGGTATGGGTGAACAATTAGGTATGTGATGAGTTCTATAGTTGAGTGAGTGGTTGTGTGAGTAGCTGTACTGGTGATTGAGTGAGTGTCTGGCTGTATGGGTAAGCAAATGGATGTGTGAGTGCCTGTATGGGAGAGTACCAGGCTGTGTGAGTCTCTGTATGGTTGAATGAGTGGCTGTGCCAGTGACCGTATGGGTAAGTGAGTGAGTTTGTGACTCTATGGGCGAGTGTGCACTTGTGTCAGTGACTTGTAGGTGAGTGAGTACATGTGTTAGAATCTGTATGACTACGTGAGTGGGTGTGTGAGTATATGTGTGGGTGAGAGAGTGGCTGTGTTTGTTGTTATATGGGTAGTGGGTGTGTAAGTAGCTGCATGTATGAGTGAGTCAGTGTATGGGTGGCTGCATATCTGTATGACTGGGTGTTTCAGTAGCTATAGTGGTGATTGAGTGGGTGTATGAGTGGCTGGATGGGTGTGTGAGTGGCTCTGTCAGTAGCTGTATAGGAGAATAAGTGAGTGTAATATTAGCACAGATGACTGTGTGGCTGTCTGAATGGCTCTATGGGTGTATAAGTTGGTGTGTGAGAAATTGTATGGGTGAGTGAATGGTTGTATGACTGGCTATATGACTGAATGGGTGTGTGAGTGTCTGTACCAATGAGTGAGTGGTTTTGTGAACCCTCATATGGGTGTGAGATTGGGTATGTGAGTAGTGGTATAATTGGGTGTATGAGGTTTATATGAGGGTGTGAGTCGGGCGAGTTGTTAGGTGGATGATGTCATCAAATTACATCACTGATGACATTATCCAGTGAGTGTAAGTATTTTCTAAGCATTTATGATTGTTAAACATATATACTGAGCTACTATAAAAGTTACATTAGCATACTAGGTGTATTACTAATGACTGATACTATTTCTGAATCAGCCCCTAGGTCTGTAGGTGTGTGAGTGATTGTGTCACTGGTAGTATGGATGTGTAATTGGGTATCTGAGTGATTGTATGGGTGTGTGGGTGAGTGTAAGAGTGGCCTTGTGGGTGTGTGAGTGGCTCTATGTGTGTGTGAGTAGCTGTATGGGTGTAAAAGTAGGTATGTGAGTAGCTGTGAGGGTGAGTGAGTGGGTGTGTGAGTGGCTATGTTGGTGAATGATTGGGGGTGTCAGTGGCTGTATCGGTGACTGAGTGGCTGTGTGAGTGACTGTATGGATGAGCAAGTGGGTGTCTGAATGTCTGCATGAGTAAGTGATTGGGTGGGTAAGTGGCTGAATGGGCGAGTGAGTGACTGTTTGAGGGAGTGCGTGATTAAGTGAGTTGGTATGTGATGGGTTTCATTGGAGAGTAAGTGTCTGTGTGAATGACTGTGAAGGTGACTGAGCAGATATGTGAGTGCTTTTATAGCTGTGTGAATGGGTATACAAGTGGTTGTATGGGTCTGTGAGTGAGTGTGTCAGTGCTTATATGGGTAAGTGAGGGGCTGTGTTGAGAGACTGTATAAGTGTGTGAGTTAGTGTGTGAGTGGCAGCGAGGGGAACATGGCGGCCGCTAGTTAGTGCCGGGGGGCTGCGCTCTCCCCCGCTCCTGACGGGAGGGAAACCCACACTGTAATGGACGTAAGCTTCAGCTCGTAATCTAAGGTAAACACTCTTGGGCCGCAGATCGATCACCTGGTGCGCGCTGGCTTCCTTCTCGGCGGTTTCTGGATCAGCTACTGCGGGACGATCTCGCTGTGGCCGCGGTGGTTGGGGACGCCGACCCACCACCGAGAGGTGGGATCTGGGCTGAGGCGGCGCTACGCATTGCCAGGCGTTGTCGCGCGGAAGCCAGGATCGGCTTCCCTGGATGTGGAAGCCCTCGTACAGCCCTAGTACCAGTGGCGGCTGGCGGGAAATTAAATCCCCCGTAAAACGTCAGGGAAAGCACCGAAAAGAAGAAACAGTGCCCCTCGCAGATGACCCTGGTAAAAAAAAAGAATAAGGGGGCACGGGGTTGCACCAAGAGGGTGGGACTGTAAGGAATGAAGGGGATGAAGCTAGTACTGTTAGTGCTCAACAATCTTTAAGGAGGGCAGAGAGCTCGACGGCTACAGGTACAGAGGGGAGTAGCAGTACCCTGAATAGATATACTCTGCGCCGGAGAGGCCTGTGGGAGCAGGATTTGTCTTGCACCAAAGCGCCTCCTAGCACATCACAAGTGGAAAAAACAACAATTCAACCCCAAATACCAGAGAAAAAAAGCACTAAGTCCGTAAAATCCCTAAAAACTAAACATAATCAGCCCAAGTTAATTAATCAAGTGAGTACTCGGGTTACGCCATCTCTCCGCAGTTACTTTAAAGTCCAAGCCCAGACCTGTATCCAGGCTGCCCAGGCCCCCTATAACTGTGATAGTGAGGGATTAAACGGTGGTTTAGGGGGTATGGAGCAGGGAAATGATACGATCCAGCTGGAGATAGGTTCTCCAGCTTAATAGATATGGAAGACGCATTAACAGAGCCATGAATCAGGAGCGTAGAGCAAGACTCAACGAAGAAAAACTCAGAAACTTTGAGCGCTAGTCCCAATTCCATTTCTACTACTAGTTTAATCCTAACCCCTGCCATAAACATTTCCTCACATAATCCGTCATGTCAATCAACCGAGCAGGGAGGAGGAGGAGCAGGAGGACAGGCGATAGGGCCTAGTCCCACCACAGAGAATAGAATTTACTCTTAAAACTGATCTCTGAGATGAGAGAAAATTTCGCGACATCCGAAAAAAAAGAGCAAAAGATTCAGGGGGCCTGTGAGGCACTTGAATTGAGAATTAATGAGGTAATGGGCAGAGTGGAAGCAGTAGAAGCTACAGTTGAAGATCTCTCAAGGCAAGCTAAGGAGAATATAGTGGAGATTAAGAGACTAAAAATAAAAGAAAGAGCATTTGCGGATAAACTGGAGAGTTTGGAGAACAGCGCTAGAAGAAATAACCTCCGGTTTCTGAACATTCCAGAAGATCTTGAGGGAAGAGACATACAAACTTTTGTAATCGATCTCCTAAATGACTTCCACCCTGAAATCGAGAGGTCGACTTTAGAAAATGACATCCAAAGAGTCCACCGATACCCCTTTACTAAAAAGCCCGGAAGGAAAAACCCCAGGAAAATACTAGTAAATTTTAAAACATATGCTATAAAAGAAAAGGTTCTCTCAGAAGGGCTAAAAAGGGGGGTCTACAACAAGGGGGACTGGTCTTTCCGCATTAGATCGGATATCTCACACACCACACAGGAGAGGCAATGGGAACTTGGAAAACATATAGAGGAATTGAAGGCCTTGGGAGCCACTGCAAAGCTCCAATTCCCTGCCTCTCTGAAGGTGATGTGGAAGAACAAAATGTTTAATTTCAGAGTCCCCGAGGAACTCAGTACTTGGATTAATCAGATAAAAGGCCCGTCCATTTAACTAATTAATGATTAATTTACAAAATTCTACTTTACCCTATCCGTCAGGGGAGGGGGTGAGTCCATTGGAAAGAGACTTGATATGTCTCTAGAGTCGAGGGAGGGTTCCCCAGGGAGGGAAGAGGTGGGTGGTCTTAAGAGAAAACACACAAACTATAAAATCCAGAAAAACATTTTTTTCTTTTTATCACAGGGTGGGGGAGCATATGGGAGAAATAATTTTAAAAAAACGTCCCCATATACAAAACTTAGCCCTAGAAGCCGCGACATGGCAAGTAAGAAGATATTCTTAATGGATCTTATGAATAAAATATGGATAGAGTACAAAATGTAAAAATTCTATCTTGGAATGTAAACGGGCTTAGGTTTCTAGCTAGAAGAAAGAAAGTTTTGGAATATTTGCGTATTACAAACCACGATATTATATTCATTCAGGAATCCCATCTTACCAGGAAGAGTGGGCGGGAATACTTAAAGACCACAAATGGACAGAACATTGTTTCTATTCAACACAAAAAACGCCGACAAAAGGTGTAGCCATTATTTTTAAGAAAAATATCCGAGTAGCTATCGGGAATGTAACAGCAGACACTCATGGTAGGTGGGTGACCGTTAGGGCAAAAATTAATATAACTTGGTTTATGTTTGCCAGCTACTATGGACCCAATATTGAGGATCCAACCCATCTTCAATCTCTGTTTCTCCATCTGGGAGAAGTAAATGATCGAATCATTATGGGAGGAGATTTCAACGTAGTTTTAAATCCTAATTTCGACTCTACGTCTAAAAGAGCTGCAGGGGCCTCATTAAAAACCCGTAAAGCCCTACAACAATGAATGTCTTAGGGTGGACTTTCGGATATATGGGGCGAAAGGAGGTTTACATCAAGTACTGCAGGGGGAAAATTCACTTTCCATAATAAGAAATGTGGCCACTCTTCTAGGATTGACTTCTTCTTGGTGGATCATACCACCCGTAAAGATACATCTAAAGTTTCACATCTACCAGAACACCTGTCCGACCACTCAGCGGTACTCCTAGAAGTTGCCCTACCAAAGCGCTCCTCACCAAGAAGGTGGACTCTCAATCGTGCATTACTCCTTGATCCCGTTATTATTGATAGGCTGAAAATAGCCACAAAGGAATTTCTTATATTTAATGTAAATTCAGCTGCCCATCATATCGTCTGGGATTCATATAAAGCCTTTTTAAGAGGTTTATTGACTTCACTTTCAATAACACACAGCAAGAAAGCAAGGGAGCATATTGCGGCAATTGAAGCCAAAATTACTCAAAAAACAATAGCATTACAACAAAACCAAACGATCTGAATAAAAGACAACAAGTATCTCTCGCCAAGTGTGAGCTTATAGACCACCTAGAGGCAATAAACAAGAAAAAATGGGGAGCAAGTAAACTTGCCCACCATGAGTATGGAGAGGGTTGTGGGAGATTCCTAGCATGGAAAACTAAATTAGAATACACCCGAAACATGGTGAAGAGTCTCAAATGCTCAAGTACTGGGACAATTACTGAAGAGGATTCCGAGATTGAGGAGGCCTTTGTCCGCTTTTTTCTAGATCTATATTCTGAAGAATCAATCCCGAATAAGAAAAGTCTGGAAGCCTTCTTCCAAGATCTTTAACTCCCTACCCTCTCGTCTGCTGATAGTAACAGTCTAAATAATCAAATTGGGTTAGAAGAAGTATCGCAGTTTATTAAAAATTTAAAAAAAAGGGAAAGCAGCTGCTCCAGATGCCATCCCGAATGAAGTTTATATCATTCTGAAAGAAGAGCTAACTCCGTTTCTACTCCAACTTTTTAATTCTGTATTTTCCCTGGCTCAGGAGTTGCCGGCATCCTGAAATGAGGCCACAATTACTATTATCTTAAAACCTAATAAGAATCCACAACTTTGCGAGTCATACAGACCTATTTCCCTTTTAAACTGCGACCACAAACTTTACACTCAACTCCTCACTAAGAGGTTAGATAAGGTCGCCGGTTCTATAATACACACCGACCAAAGGGGTTTTATGAAGGGGAGTCAATTACATGAATTAACCCACGATCTTATTGGAGCAATTGATCTAGCAAACTTATATGAGATTCCACTGGCAGTTTTAACATTTGATGCTGCTAAAGCTTTTGATAGGGTCAGCTGGCCCTTTCTAATTGAAGCAATCCAACACTTCAATCTTAGTAAAATCTTTGTAGCAGCAATAAAGGCCCTTTACAATAACCCTTCCGCTAGGATCCTTGTTAACGGGACTTTAACCAAACAACTTAAAATCTCCCGTGAGACTAGACAGGGCTGCCCCCTTTCTCCCCTTCTTTTCAATATGTATATTGAACCATTGGCATGCAAATTAAGATCTTGTCATAATATTTCCCCCTTTGGCTGTATGGGTTGGGAAAGGAAAATTGGTCTATATGCGGACGATCTTATGGTCCTAACAGGAGATTTAGAACAAGCACTCCCGGAGATCTGGGTTCAGTTAGAGAGTTTTGGGAATGTTTCAGGATATTCTGTAAATCAACAGAAAACTGAGCTTATGATATGGAATTCCTCCCTCAAAAGCAATCTGGAAAAACAGCAAATAAGATATCTTGGGCTTCAAATTATTAAGAACATAGATAAGATAGCCCAGTTAAACTTTGATAAAACGGTCGCAAGTGTAAGACAGCAGTTACAGACAAGGGATCTTCTCTCTCTTTTAATCATAGGCAGATCCAACCTATTGAAAATGTCTATTCTACCTAGATTCACTTTCTTATTTGATACTATCCCCCTAGAATTCTCCAAAAAATGGTTTAAAAAAGTAAAAGGCTTATTTTCCTCCTTTATATGGGGTAGGAAAAATTCCAGAATTTCCCAAAAGAAACTCAGGAGGAAAAAATCTAAGGGTGGAATAACCACTCCTGATCTATACCTCTACTATTGCGCCTTTCATCTTAAGAATGCACGCCAACTTTTAAACGATAGTCAGACCTACTCACCCCTTTTCACCGCCTTAACACTCGCCTATAAAACACAAGCTGATTCATTTCTTTTAAAATATGGACATCCGAAATTTAAAAAAAATGTTAGATTGAAGATCCTCAAAGCTGCTATTAGAATTTGGGTCCAAGTGAGAGTGCTATTAGATATCCCTTATTATAATGAAGAAACACCCATTTGGGACAGCCCGGGTACTCCACCATGCTTACAAGATGCTCTCACATTTCCTCTACGTAGAACCGGGATAAAAAGATGGGGAGAGCTAATAGTGGACAACGAGCTAATCCCTTGGCAGTGCTTTTCGACTTTAACTAACAACTCGGTTTCCCGATTTAAGTATCTGCAAATTCTAAGCTGGACCAAATCAATTAGCAAAGGAAAGGCTGGAAATGGAGATCTGGTTAAAGGAATCAGCGCAAGACCAACTCGAAAGGAGGTAGCAGCATGGTACTGGCTAATGATTGAGACTGGAGAGGAAAAAACCTTTCACTTTACAGAGAGCTGGAAGAAGGACATGCCGGGCGAAGACCTCGAAACCCTCGGGCAAGTATCTATGTCTACTCTTTGGTTATATGTGAAAGCTGCACCCCTAAAAAGAAATCATCTCTTTACTGTCCACAAGGCTTATTGGACACCACTGAAACTATCTAAATTGGGGAATAGAGTGACAAAGAAGTGCCCGAAGTGTGATGAAATCAACGTAAACGAGGTACATATGTTCTGGCAGTGTCCTGCGCTGGAGCTCTTCTGGGATTATGTGAGTAAGACCTTTCTTGAAATCACAGGAAAAGAGGTCAGATTAACAT
The DNA here is from genome assembly GCF_964204655.1 of Triturus cristatus. Classification (NCBI taxonomy): domain Eukaryota; kingdom Metazoa; phylum Chordata; class Amphibia; order Caudata; family Salamandridae; genus Triturus; species Triturus cristatus. Next base: position 1,179,682,708 of record NC_140590.1, read on the forward strand.
TCCCTATCGTCATTTTTGGGGTAATTCCAGGGGGGATAGACAACCTGGTTCTATCAAGAAAACAAAAGGCACTTCTTTTTGTTTTGATCCTTCTGGCACGCAGGGAAATATGTAAAAAGTGGTTCCTACCTATTCCACAATCTAATCCCGAATGGATAAACTCAGTCCAGCGCATTTCAACTCTGGACGGAGCAAGTAAAAGGGTTAAGAAGACTACATTTTGGGATTTATGGGATAACTGGTTTACAACTTTTATTTACAACCCATAGGTTTTTTTTATTTTGTTTTTATTCAATGTGTATCGTTTTGTCTCCACTATTGTTTGATCTGTTTAGATACGGGTGGTTATCATTTATTATCGAACCTATTTAGGTACAGAAGTTCAATTTAAACATGTTTCAGTCCAATGATTATGAACTTGCACTCAGGGGTGAGATGATGGGATGCTAGCTATAGCTATTTATTGTGTGAGTGGCTGTATAGATGATTATGTCTGTATGTGAGTAGTTGTATGGGTGAGTGCATGGATGTGTGAGTGGCTGTGTGGTCAAGTGAATGGTTGTGGAAGGGGCTGTATGAGTGAGTGAGTGGGTGTATCACTGGCTCTATGGATGACTGAGTGGGTGTGTGAGTACTTGCATGGGTCTGTAAAATGGGTGTTTGAGTGGTTGACTGGGCGTATGTGTGGGTGTACAAGAGGTTGCATGGGGGTATGAATGGATGTGTGAGTGGTTCTGTAGATTATGTCATCTGTGATGTCATTTGAGAAGTCATCAGTGATGTCACTGACCTTGTCATGAGTGATATAATATGTGACGTCATAGGCAGTGCATTGCGGTAACATAAATTATAGTTCAGATAACTATACCTGCTAAATTTCTATGGTTTTTGTATGAGTGAAATCTGAGCCTAACTACAACGTCTCTGTAACCTTTGTTTTTTTCGGTGCATTTTGAAGGTTTTTTAATTCTGTTTCCTAACTATAATGTCCCTGTAACCTTTGGTTTTCTAAGTGAATTTCTATGTTTTTTTTTAACTATTAGGTGCATTTGCAGAATGGTGGAGAAAGGGGATGGGCCTCCGAGCAGCTCTCAGCAATCCTGCCGTTTGAAACTAACTGCTGGTAACAGAAGGGCTTCTTGGGCCCCAATGACCCTCAGCAGCCAAGGGGACTTCATCCCCAACCAGTAGTGTGCCAGTAGGTGTGCTTGCTGAGTGGTGGAGAAAGGGGGTGGGGCTTCCCTCAAGCTTTCAGCAATCCCGCTGTGTTAGGTAGCAAATATTGTGGATTGAATTATTGATGTATGCAATTAACACCTGTTGTTGTTGTTTTCGTTGTTATTTATGTTGTCTGAAATTCCCGGGAATATTGAATAGCGGTTGGTAAATGGAAGCCATACTGCAGTGAGGTTACTTGTCAGGATTTGGAAAGGTGCTGAAAAGTTAGGTAAGACTAGAAGCACTGATTTGGGGGTTATTTCTTGTATGAAAGTGAGAATAATTGATAGCAAAGGAGTTTGTTGGTGAAACTTTGGTCTTATATCACCTAGGAAGGGTAATACTGAAGGAGTAGCAGGTTCTCTGATGCTTGAGTGAAGAGTAAGCGGAAAGGTTTTACTCGTAGTGTGTGTAGAGTAAACGGAAAGGTTTTACTCACAGCGAATGAAATTGACTTTTCTTTGAAATTGGAGAATCTGACAGAGTAGCGAATGTTTCATGTTGTTAATTAATGAAAAATGCATGTAATTTAGTGAGAAAATAAAGTTTTCGCATTACCTTGTAAAGGAGGGGTCAGTTGCGGGTGCTGCACTGACGTCACAAAGAGCTGCGCTGGGATAGGTAGGACAGCGGGCGTGTGACTAAAGCGAAAATATTGTACAGGAGGGGTCAGTAGAAAGGAGTGATACTGATGTTAATTGAAGTTGTGCTAGTATTGGCTAAACGCATGTAAAATGAATTCTGGTTGATGACAGATGTAGACTCTATCAAAGTGACAGCGAAGGAAGGTGCAGTCTACCCAAACACTCGACAATGCAAGATGAGTTCTGAAGTTAAGGCTGGTGTTGCAGCAGAAATACATTGAATGGTTGAACAAGGCATTTTAAAGGAAACCATGAGTAGTCCCTGAAATTCATCTGTAATTGGCATTAAGAAGCCAAACAGAAAATATAGGGTAGTTCAAGATTTAAGAAAGATTAACAAAATTGTTGTGCCCTGTTGCCCGGTAGTGCCCAACCCTGCAGTGATTTTGTACCAAATACCATGGAATGCAAGGTGGTCTACTGTGATTGATTTATGCCATGCTTTTTTCTCCATCCCATTGCATCCAGATAGTCAGTTTTTATTTTCCTTCAAATTTGAGGATCGTGTTTATGTTTGGATTCGCGTTCCTCAAGGGTACACAGAAAGTCCTTCGATCTTTAATCAAATTTTGAAAAAATGTCTTGAGACTTTAGTGATGCCCAAGGAATCTGTCCTAGTTCAGTATATCGATGATCTTTTGGTCGCCTCCAAAACAAAAAGTGACTGTGTAACTGATTCCATAGCCTTGCTAAACCATTTAGCCAAAGGTGGACATAAAGTGTCCCCTGAGAAAACTACAATTTTGCAGAAAAGAAGTAAAATATCTGGGATACCAGATAGAACGAGGAGAAAGGAGAGTGGCCACAGAAAGAATAAAAATAATAAAACAAATGAAGTTACCGCAAACACAGAAAGAAATATGAATGTTCCTTGGTGTAGTCGGGTATTGTAAACAGTGGTTTAAGGGATTTTCCCTACTTGCGAAACCCTTGATACAAATGACAAAGAAACGAGCAAAAGACCAGATAGAATGGGATGATCAGCGCATGACATGCTTTTTGAAATTACGAAATTGCTTGTGCGAAGCACCTGCCCTAGGTATGCCAGATTACTCGAAAGATTTTGCATTGTTTTGCTGCGAGAGACATAACTGTGCCCTCTCAGTCCTAACTCAAATACATGGCCTGATGCAATGCCCAGTGGCATATTTTTCTGCTACCTTAGATCCTGTAGCATCCGCTTTGCCTGGATGCCTAAAAGCTGTGGCAGCCACGTGCGTGAGTCTGGAGCAAAGCGAGTCAATTGTGATGGGACACCATGTAAAGGTGTATGTTGCACATGTAGTTGTTATTCTTTTAACAAGAACTCGAACTCAGTATCTTACCCCAAGCAGATTAACGAAATATGAGAGGACCAAATTAGGAGCAGAAAATGTGACCATAGTCCGATGTACTGTACTTAACCCAGCTACCTTGTTACCAGATCCACATAATGAAGAAGTGAAAGATGAACCCGAACATTAATGCCTTGATGTAACGGAACTCAGTACAAAACCACGTCCCGACTTACAGGATGAGCCATTAAAGGATGCTGAGCATGAATTTTTTGTAGCTGGCTCATGCATGCGCCATGAGGAGGGAGGATTGAGTGCTGCTTATACTGTGTGTACATTGGCTGAAAAAGTCGAAGTATCCTATTTACCAGGAGTCAGGTCTGCACAAGTAGCCAAATTGATTGCTTTAATTAAAGCTTGCAAAAAGGGGAAAAATTGGCGAGTAACCATTTACACTGACAGTCAGTATGGTTACGGGGTTGTGCACGACTTTGGCCAGCTTTGGATGCAGCGAGACTTCCTGACTTCTTCAGGGTCTCCCATTAAAAATGGGCAATTCGTTAAAGAAGTGCTTGAAGCAATACAATTACCAAAAGAAGTGGCAGTGGTCAAGTGTGCGACACACCAGACAGCAAATGACCGTGCGACTGCAGGAAATCGTTATGCTGACCAGGTTGTCCAATGCTGCGCAAAATTTAGAATGGCAGTAAAGAGAAAGATTGAAAATTGGGGAAACAGCTGCCAACTTATGCTATTGTCAGGTTTAGAAACGTGGAGAGAAGTAAGAGAACTACAAGATGAGGCAGAAGCAAAAGAGAAAGAAGAATGGGTGAAAATTGATTGTACATAAAGGGCAGAAGATGGTGTATGGCTTTACTTAGATGACAGACCTGTATTGCCAGACTGTATGCTTGCACCAATAGCTAGAATGTATCATGGAGACACCCACATAGGCAGAGATGCAATGATCAGACTTTTCAGACGAGATTGGTTTAATCCAAGGTTTAGAAATGTTGCTGAAAGACTATGCCAAAGGTGTTTGACATGCCAAAAAATGAATCCAGGCAGGAAAACATTAGTCTATATGGGGAAAATTGGAAAGGCTGAAGGTCCCTTTATAAGACTCCAAATTGACTTCATTCAGTTACCTGCTTGTCGAGGATTGAAATATATACTTGTCATTGTTTGTTTATTTTCAAAGTGGGTGGAGGCATACCCCACCAGAAGAAATTACAGCTTGACAATGGTCAAACTCTTACTGAGAGAACTTATACCACGGTTCGGTTTTCCAGTAACTATTGAATCAGACCGAGGGTCTCATTTTAATAATGAAATAATTCGATTAATTTGTGAAACATTTAAAATTGAGCAAAAGCTGCACTGCGCATACCGCCCAGAGGCATCTGGAGTGGTAGAACAATTGAATGGCACAATTAAGTCAAGGCTGGGAAAGGTGTGTGCATCCACTCCACTGGACTGGCCTGATGCTTTACCTCTTGTTCTGATGGGACTTAGAAGTATTCCAGGCAAGAATACCGGATTGAGTCCCCATGAAATAATCATGGGAAGAGCAATGAGGCAGGCATGTATACCACGACACAGGCTGTTGAACATAACTGATGATTTGGTACTGGAGTATTGCAAAGAGTTGGCTGACCAAGTGCGTTCTATATCTCACCAGGTTGGAGAAGACGCAGTTCCCAGGCAACTGAACGAAGCGCATGATCTGAATCCCGGTGACTGGGTTGTAGTGAAAAATCACACTAGAGAATCGTGCCTAGCACCAAGGTGGGACAAACCACATCAGGTTATATTGGTTACAACAACAGCAGAAAAGTGTGCTGGCTTGCCTAATTGGATACATGCAAGCCATACTAAAAGAGTACCAGCACCTGACGAGAACGAACCTCAACTGACTCAAGCAGTTGAGGGGGCTGAAGGTCGCACAGCTGAAGGATCCCAAGTGATAGATCCTGAAGTAGCTAACGAAGAACAACCGAGCACCAGTCAGGATGATTGGATACCAATAGTAGATATACCAGAAGTAAATGTAAGAACAAGAAGCCAAACTAGACAAGCTAGTCAGGAAAAGAGTGAGGACCAGATAGGCACAGAAGAACACGCTCAGGAGATAGAAAGCATGATTGTTAGGGAACCTGAGCAGGACCAGATAAGGAAAGTGCCATTTACTCAGACAGAAGAAATCAAATTCACAGATCCCGAGTCTGGGGAGGAACAGGTAGGAATTAGAGAAAACGTTCAGGCAGAAGAGAATCAAGAAACAGAAAGACCTGAGCAGGACCAGATAGGAGAAGTCAAAGAAGTTCAGTTGAAAGGAGAAACAGCACCAAGAAAAATTAAACCTGAACAGGGTCAGACTAGGAAAGAAGAGCGCATCCAGGCAGGCAACAGTAAAATAATAAGCCCTGGACAAGGTCCGATAGAGAGAAATTCTGAAGACAGAAATAATCAAAGTGTGCCTCAAACCAATAAGAACAAAAGAGCACTTGAATAAAGTGAAAGTGCAGTGCAAGCTAAAAGAATCAGAAAAGGTGTTAATAGACCAGGTGTTATCAAGAGATTGAAATATCATCTTAAAACAATAACAGAAGAGCCAGAGCAGGTAGACAAAGTATCCAGTCGATCTGGATCATCAGCTGAAAATCCAAAACGAAGAAGCCCCAGAGCAAAATTTATAAATAATAAATTCAAAGGTCCTCATTGGACCTACGTAATTCTCGAAGATTTAGAGAATTTGGAGATAATTAAAGAGGAAATTGAAAATTTTAATGCAGAGCAAATTGACGAAGAAGTGAGACCACCCTGAAACGAATTTCCCCCTCTTAAACTCAGTCCTAAAGTTGAATTACTCAAGTAGAGAAGAGAAATCTTCATATCCCATTTGAAAATGGCTGACAATAGAGCTGCTGGAAAACCGAAATGTTTAAAGAAATGTTGCAGAATATGTATATATAGCATATTTGTAGTACTCATAATATGGTTAGCATTAACAGTGGCCATACCTTATTTTATGGTCACAAATGTACAGAATAACACTAATACACATGGAAAAGTAGCTACTATCAAAGGAGCTGAAGCACATAAGCACAATTTAACATGTAAATTGCTTGATGATATAGTGCTATGTGTGATGCAAAGGGAGGGTCTGAAGTGAATTTAGGTAAGTGTATTAAAAAGGACCTGGCCTCTTTATACGTAAAAAAACTTTAATAGGTCAAGGGAGGCTGGTACTGTTAAAAAAGTGGTGCGGAGATGTCCTGCGTAATGTGCGGTTACTCCTAGTATGTCAACATGTTTCGATGCAACAAGGCATCTTCGTCAGGACAAGAACAAGATCCCTCCTGTATAGATAATGTGTACTTATCTTAATGACTATAGAAAATAAGTGAAAATGCAACTAATAAAGCATTAGTATACGATACCTAATGGTATGCTTGTATGTTTATGTATATGGAAGGACAATGCCTCATGAACCTTCAGCGGAACTGCGGGATGGACTCACATTGAGCCAGGTTTTTGAAAGGGCACCATTGAGTTACCTTGACCTATCCACCCGCTCTAAAGGTTCATGAGACATTGTCCTTCCATACACATAAACATACAAGCATACCATTAGGTATATTCACTTCAGACCCTCCCTTTGTATCACACATAGCACTATATCATCAGTGCTCCCGCGTAGTCGCAGGTCGTAGCACGCCCCGTCCCGCAGCGGGGCGGGAAGACCCCTATGATGAAGCATGACACCAAGGGCAATTTTGGTGTGTGAGGGGTATTTAAACAAACACAGTGTGTGTCCAACCACAGTGGGATACACACACTCCACCACCTTAATTATCTGAACCCAGGTCCTCATTTCCCCTCCCCTCTTCCCCTAGAGGTGGATCCTTATGTTTTGTAACTAAAAACAGAATATAACAATGTATTTATTGGTTCCAGTGAATGTGAGCATAATTTCCTAGTAATTGGGGGATGGGGACTAAAAGGAGGGACTGATCCAGTATTTCCTGGATTCTATTATGTGTGTGGCAATAAAGCCTATTTTAGGCTGCCAGACCATTGGTATGGGAGTTGCTATTTTGGAATAGAATTCCCCCAAGGTTTATCATGTAAAAAGAATCACTGGAAGCAATGAAGACACAAATGGACTAACACGTGTAAAAAGAGCTAGTTTTTCAGAAATTGTAGGTGGCATTTTTGGTGCATTGATACCTTTAGTGGGAGTTCTTCTGAATTCACGAAAAATTTCGAATTGTATAGATTAGTTGATTGGTTATTTACTGACACTGCTGGAGGATTTTTAATGATTAACACTGAACTAGTTGCGGTCAGATCTATGGTTATGCAAAATCGACTTGCCCTTGACATATTATTGGCAAAAGAGGGCAGAGTCTGTAAATTATTGAAAACGCAACATTGTTGCACGTATATTCCTGATAAAAGTGTTGAGATTGGAAAATATATTAAGAATATTACGAAATTAGAGGAAGAGGTAAAACCACTGGAAGTTGAAAGTGTGTGGAAGAAATTAACAAATAGCTTTTCTAACATAGGTAGTTGGTTCTCTAATTTAGGTACAGGTATCCTAGGTCAAATAATACTGCCCATAATGGGAATAACCCTACTAGTATTAGCAATAATGTTTTGACACAAATGCTGTAAACCGAAAAAGAAATATGAAGTGAATGAAAGGGGTAAGAAAAGAAAACGTGAAGAAATACAGCTAGAAGAATTGAAAGGATACTTTTATAAAAGAATGAGAGGATTACAATGCAAAAAGGAAAAAGATAGAAAAGAATAGGTTGACGAAGAAATAGAGATGTGCTAAAGTTGGCATCTGTTTCAATAGAATTTAATGATGGCAATAAATGCCATCTGATGTTCAAGCAGGCGCACAAGAACCTGCCAAAACCATGTGACAGCACCACTTGAAAGCCAGCCAAGGCCACATCAATTTTTGACGCCTGGGAAAAGGAAATGTTGACCTGAATGCATGAAGAAATGTATATTTTGTCGCAAAATTTGTATTAGGCATAACGTGAAATGCGGGTGGGAATAAAGCTATGGGAAAGAAAACAATGGCCCAAAGAGAAAACATTACTTTAATATGGTGTGATGAACTCACTTCCCTTCCCTGACCAATCAGACTAGCGGAAAACACAAATATTGAAACTTTTGGGGTTGGTACATGAATAAAGAATAGTATAATTGAGGTAAGTTAGCTAGAGAACTTGTCCGACTTGTCCGACTTGTCCGACTTGTCTGACTTGTCAGATCTGTCATTCCGACTCGTCACTGACCCAGCGCGTATGCTGCTCCAGATTCAGTCCGAGACGCTGTCTCAAACCCTGCTGCTGCCAGAAACTCTGCTTGAGAATTTGAGATACTGATCGATAATCTAATCATCTAGAAGGGGATTTCAGAAGCGGGACATTCGAGGAGAGTAGTACCAGAGAGGGGTGTGACGCTGGCGTTGCACATTAGAAGAGGTCACCTTCCCAGATCTGAATCTGCATCATCTTCTGTCTGCGTCCTGTCCTGGGAGATTTTATCTGGCCCCATCTTTAGGAGTTGGGTTCATCTATGACCATAGGTAAATATAATTCTGCGAAATCTGTCTTTTGTGCCTGTGCTTCCTCTTTCCCTCCTTTCCAGATGCCGTCTTCATTGATCATTTAATGACTTTGCTATATTTAACTTACTCTGCCTTTTGAGGGAAGGTGGTCGCTGTAATTGATTCTTGACTCACAAATGATTGATTTAGATAAAGTTTTTCAAAACTTCTTGAGTCTGTGTTTATTCGAAGTAAAAGGTTAATGTCATTCTACCTTAAACTAACTCAGCAACCTGATTCATTGAGGAGAGGAAATTACTGTTAATGATAATCGAGTTGGTAAGATTTGATGGAGGTGAATATCAAATTACAGGTAAACACAAAAAAATGATGACAGGGGGTTTACTAGCTTATTGTGTGAATGTCTTTGGGCCCAGGTGAGTATTAGGTATGTGTGTATAACCAGAGCTGATAACTGCGCTCCATCAAGGGGTATCAATCAAAATCAGATCAAATCAGAGAATCCACTTCAATTAAAATAGCATAGAAAAGAAAAATCAGTATCATGCATGCGAATGTAATAGTATAGAACTCGGCCAAAAAATCACAGTGTGAGGAAAAGCAAATCAATGTGCTCACATTGATGTGCAGTAACAAAATAAAAGTGAAAACTAAAAAATACCAAAACATGATTCACCATCAGTGCATACATTAATTAGTCATAGCACAGAGGCCTTTAGGTGATCAAACTCATAGGAGACCTACTTGCTCACTTACGGTCAAACTCATTAGAAAACATATGCTCTTGAGGCCAAGGAAAGAGTAAATCGCTTCAGGAATTACGAATCAATCCGAAACACTCCTAAACAAGGAAAAAGGTTATCAAACACCAGAACCGACCAGAAAGTGAACCATTTAAAGGATTGAGAAAATAATTAAATAAATACTCACAGGCCATAGATATACCAGGGAGGGCATCAGAAAAAATCAAGTTCCTCACTTGGAGGCCGATGCGGGCTTAGTAACTGACCGGAAAGAAAATTATGGAATAATTCTTGTAACTAACATAAAAAAAAAGAAAAGAAAAAAGAGTAGAAGCTCATGAAATCCATTTTAAATAAAGAAGGCGAACTCAGGGCCATAAAAATCAAAATGAAACAAGTTAGGCTCACCTGCCTGGAACTACGGGCCTGCATACATCTCAGTAGCTGTGCAAACAGTGCCTGCATGTTGGGTGCGGCGTCTAATGAGGCACTGCTCACCAGCATGGAGGCAAAAGACAGACTCATTGTGTCTCAGTAGCGAAACAGACCTAACAATTAATGGTCTGGAACAATAAAATAATTCAAATAAAGCTGCCAATGAGTGAAGGAGATAAACAAAATTATAAATCCCCAAAGAACAGTCCAAAGGAAATAAATCAAAACTAAAATGGGCCACACATGCTCAAACATGGTGAGACTGTTTTTCAGGTAGTGATCAAGCCAATGAAATGGCAACACCAGGTCAGTACTTTCACAAAGAGCCAAAAAGCGAAGAGAAAAAAAATGCATCCACTGATGTCATAGATATGGCACATTCCTGCCCTTTTCTTTTAATGCAGGGCAGCGTAGCAATATTCCTTGTGGCACTGCCCTGCGCCAAATCCTCGTAAACCAGGCCTGCAATGGGTAAAGGTTGTGCAACACACACACAGTAACACAATCAAATCACCACAGAAAATAACCCACACAGGTTTAGAAAAATAGAGACTATTTTTATGAGACAATCAAGACCAAAATGACAAAAATCCAATAAGAAGAACCAGAGTTATGAAATTTTGAATAATAAACCAAACATATCACTTAAAAGTAAATAACGCTAAGGAGTTGCTTGTGGTTGCACTGGATAAGGGTAAATCCAAAGTTCAGGCTGATCGCGATTGAGGGACGGCCAGCTAAAGGACTCAGACAGCTCCTGCTGACAAATTACCTTGGATGGAGCAAGTGTCGACGTTGAAAACTCGATGCGAGGAGGCACCGCATCGTCCTCGATCCCGTGGATTGAGGTGAAGCATCGGTGCTGATCCGCACAGTTGATGAAGGCTTCAGCGTTGAACCCCTTTATGATGCAGACACTGAGTCGTCGTCAAGCCGCGTTGTCCTCCATCACCGAGCAGCGCAGTCCGTTGAGGTGATGTCGTTGATCAGCTCCTACGACAGCATCGAAGGGCAATGTGTCAGTTCTGATCGGTGGAAAGTCGTCACTGCCTCCATTTTGATGGTTGTGGACAGCAGAAATCCCCTTTCAAGGGCCCAGGACTGGATTGGCACTTCTTGGCAGGGCAGGACTCACATATGGCAGAGTCCCAGTGCTGTTGAAGAGTTGAAGGAAGTCTTTGATGGCCCTGAGACTTCAGAACAAGGGGAAGCCAGTAAGCCCTTGGACTCACTCTGGGTTCAAGTAAGATGAGTTCAGTCTTTCTCCTCAGCAGGGAAGAGATCAGCAGCCAGCAGGGCAGCTCAGCAAAGTAGAAACCAGTTCTTTCAGAGCAACAGTCAGGCAAATTGGCAATTCTTGGAGCACAGCAGTCTTTACCTTTGGCAGAGTTCTTCACAGGTCCAGTATTGTATTGTCTTGGTAGCGTCAGAGCACCAGTACTTATACCCAAATGTGCCTTAGAAGTGGGCATGACTTCAAAGCAGGCCCTTGAAGTGCACAGGTCCCCTTTCATCCCAGTCCTGTCTGCCAGGCTACGTGTGGGGAGTATTCAACCCTTTGTGTGGGAAACAGGACACTGCCTATTCAGGGGTAAGTGTCAGCTCCCCCTCCCTCTACATGCCCAGGAAGAGCTATCAGAATGTAGTGGAATGCAGATGAGTTCTCTGTCACACCCACTCTTCCTGTGTTTGTGGCTGAGGAAATGCACAACGTGTAGCTGTCACCTACCCCAGATGTGTACTGGAGGCAGACTGTAAGTCACACAGAGCAGTAAGAGAAGAGAAAAGGCCACTTCCTAAAAGTGGCATTTCTAAAATAGTAATGTGAAATCCAGCTTTACCATTAAAGAGGATTTGTCATTACCATTCTAAAGATATGGAACATGATGCAGCTGTTGCTTTCTAATCAGGAATTACAGCTTAGAAAGTGTTAAAGGAATCCCCAATGGTAGCCTATGAGAGGAGTAGGCCTCACAGTAATGAAAAACGAATTTAGCGGTTTGTCACTACCAGGACATGTAAAACTTACAAGTACATGTCCTACCTTTTAGTGACACAGCACCCTACCCTTAAAGCTACCTAGGGCCTACCTTAGGGGTGACTTGGGTGTAATAAAAAGGGAATTTAAGACTTGGCAAGTGGTTTTAAATGCCAAGTCAAAGTGGCAGTAAACTGCACACACAGGCCCTGCAGTGGCAGGCCTGACACAGGTTTGATAGGCTACTTGTGTGGGTGGCACATCCAGTGCTGCAGGCCCACTAGTAGCATTTAGATTACCACTTTACAAGGATCTTACAAGTAGACTAAATATGTCAATCATGTATACACCAATGTCACCATGTTTAGAGGAGCAGCACATGCACTTTATCACTGGTAAGCAGTGGTAATGTGCTCAGAGCCCTAAACCCAACAAAAAAGCTCAGAAAAAAGTTTGGGGTGACCCTTCGGAGAGAGCCATTTTCCAACAACCACCTCCTGGACTCCAGTCAATCAGGATTCTGAAGCAACCCCAGCATGGAGACTGCCCTGCTAATAGAAACAGGTGACATCTGCCTAATTATGGACAGAGGAGAAACCGCTGCATTTATCCCGCTCAACCCCCTGGCAGATTTCGACACTGTCTCCCACGGAACCCTCATTGCCAGACTTCAGGAATCAAGAGTCCAAGGACTAGTCCTCAGATGAATCTCCTCCTTCCTCTCCAACATAACTCAATGGGTTAGACTCTCCACTTTCACCTCCAAACCCAGAAAGCCTATCTATGGAGCTCCCCAGGGCTCCTTCCTCAGCCCAACACTGTTCAACATTTAAATGACACCTCTCGTCTGCATCATAATAACCCACAACATTAACATCGTCTGCTGCGCCATTGACACTCAGCTCATCCTTACCCTTGCCATCAAGAACAACCTCACAAACAATGTCACTGCCTGCATGACTGATGTAGCAAGTGTAATGCAATAGAACTTCCTCAAACTCAACATGGATAAAACATAGGTCATGATTTTTGGCAATAGGGACTCCCCCTGGGACTCTTTCAAGTGGCCCCAAAACCTGGGTCCTACACCCACCCCCACAGACCATGCCAGGAACCTTGGCATCATCATTGATGACAAGCTCTTGATAGAGAAACAAGTCAACACTGTGATTTCATCCTGCAACCACATCCTCAGAATGCTTCGCAACATTTCCAAATGTCTCCCCACGCACACCAGACGCACTGTCACTCAAGCCCACATTACCAGCAGACTTGACAACGACGTGCTATGTGTAGGCATCTCCAACCACATCAATCAAAGACTCTGAATCATCCAAAACACTGGTGCCAGACATTTCCAAAAGGACACGTTACACCCCACTTTAAGGAACTGAACGGGCTGCCCATCCAGAAGCGCCACAAATTCAAGCTCCTCACCCACGCCTATAAAGCTAGCCACAACACAGGTCCTGCCTACCTCAACAACTGACTCCAACACTCCAGACACCTATGCTCCACTTCTTTCTACCTAGCATGAATCCCCGCATCCACAAAAGCAAGAGAGGAGGATGCACTTTTTACTTTATCGCAGCCAAAAAATGTCCGAGCAAACTCCCACAACATATCTGGACCACCACTCCATTCCTCAAATTCAGCAAGAAGCTGAAGACCTGTATGTTCAACTAGGAGCACCTCTAGACCTACGCTCTTGCTCTGGCGCCTGGATACCCTCAAAGTGATAAGCTGCGCCCTACAAATTCCCATAACATAGCATAACATGTGTAAAAGTCCTCTACATAGTAAGAGTCGTACAACTCTTCTCTGAGTGCCCAACTACACTGATGTGTGGATCCTTAATGCTAGTTTTTGTTGTCATAGGCAAACACGGATCATGCCCAGGATCGGCGCACAAAAGCGTTACCATAGCTGGCAAGTTTGCAGTTTCCTGAAGTGTGGCATTTCTATGTTTTTCAGTGTACTTACGTGTGACATATTGGTGCCTTATGTGTGACACTTTAAGGGCCAGATGTACGACACACAGTCGCAAACACCCCATCAGACCGTTTGTGACCAGTTTGTGAGCGGTAATATGCATTTTGCCATGTACGGAAGGCAAAATTCGACTCAGTAACCGAATCGCATTTTGCTTTTGCGGTTCAGGATTAGGAAGGGGCGTGTTTAGGGTGTTCCTTCATAATACTGAACAGCACTGCTTTATTTGAATGTTTAGGGACCGGGAATGCGGTCGCAAATCAATCACAGTTACCACCAACTTCAAGTTAGTGGTAACCCATTCGCCACCAAGAAGGGATCCCCAAGTGAGTTTGTGAGGGCAAAAAAAGGTCTTGGGGTCTCAAACACATGATGTAATGCAGAGGGATGACAGAGCATCCCTGTTCTAGTAGCACGCAAGGTTTGTTATGGGGGAGGGAATGTCAGCCGAGGGCAGACTGCAATTGGGAGGCATAAATGCAATGTTCTATTTTGGGGAGCCCAGGCCCTCCATATGACATATGATGTTCTATGTTGCTCGTGGTAGGGGGGATAATTATACCACGCAAATTACAGCAGCTGTTTCTAAGTGTGCTAAATGATAAAGAATCCAAAGGGGCAGAGTAAGTGTCACGTAATGTACCCAAGGCAGATAGTTCCTTTTCACCAAATCTATGCAACCCAACCATGATATTGTTATTGAAATTTTTGAGCGCTACTGCGATATCATTTGCTGAACAGCCATGTCTTTAGTGCTTTCCTAAAGGCCATCAGATTGGTCATAGTTCTGAGGTATATTGGTAGATCATTCCATGCATTGGCAGCATTGCATACAAAGCTTCTGCCATCCCAATTAGCTTTTTTCACCCGAGACACCATCACCATTTTTGCATCTGATGACCTCAACGATCTCTTCGGTAAATACCAGTGTAATCTCTGTTGAAGATACTCTGGTCCAGTTCCATGCAGGGCTTTGAAGACCAAACATAAGGCTTTAAAACGGGTGCGTTTTCTAACCGGCAGCCAGTGAAGTTTTTTTATCTCTTCCGAGATGGAGGCATATTTGGGTATGCCAGTCAAAAGTCTGGCCGTCGCATTCTGCAGGTGCTGTAATTTATTCAGTAGTCCTTCCTGGATGTTAAGATATAAGCTGTTACAATAGTCCAGTCTGGACATTGTTAACGCTGTAATGACTGTTTTTTGGGCCTCTTTGGGGAGCAGAGGCATTATTTTCCTACAGAATCGCAAGATATAAGAAATCTGTGAGGCTACTGTGTTGAACTGGTCCTTAAAACTAAGGTTGTTATCAATTCACACTCCCAAGTTTTTCACTTTCCTGCTGGGAATGGGAAGGGGCCCTAGCATGTCTGGCCATCAGTCAGAGGTCCAAAAGTTGAGGTTATTGCCAAACAGTACAACCTCCGTTTTACTGGAGTTGAGTTTTAGGCAGTTTTGTGCCATCCAGCCCCCAGCGGCTATCATACAACCCTGGAGCCGGGACGCAGTTCCTGGCATCTCTTCAGGCCGTATGGACACCACTATTTGGGTGTCGTCCACGTATGAAGTCAAATTGATACCAAAAGATTCAATTAGTGGCGCCATATTTAAAAGTGTCGGACTCAATGAAGAGCCTTGCGGCACACCACAGGGTAGAGAGAATGAGTCTGCTTTGTATTCGCCCAGGGTTCTGTTGGATAGGAAGGAATTGAAGAGTTTCCAGGTGGTACGATGGACTTCTATCTCATGGAGTCGGTCCATCAGCAGAGCATGATGGACCGTATCAAAGGCTGCTGAGAGATCCAGCATAATCAATGCAGCCTTTCCTCCCTGATCCAGAATGGTCCTGATCTCCTCCGTAGCTTTGAGTAGCGCTGTCTCCGTGCTATGCCCCTCTCTAAAACCGTACTGCGTTGGATTTAACACCTGTGATTCTTGTAAAACACCTTAAGTTGTGTGTTAAGGTTTCTCTCTATAATTTTCGCCGGGAGTGGTAATCTAGATATGGGCCTGATATTATTAGGGTCTTTGGCATCTAGGCTTGTTTTTTTTAGCAGGGGCAGGATGGATGCATGTTTCCACTGAATGGGGAAATAGCCCTCTGAATACATTGTGTTTATAATAGAGGTTAGAGTGCATGAGACTGGCTCAGCTGCCAATTTTTCTATGGATGCTGGGCAGGGATCATACGGGGAGCCTGATTTAACTCTCATGAGGAGATTGAGAGTGTCTGAGACTGATACTGGGGCAAGTTTATTCAGTATGGCGACCCTACTTACATCTGTCTCGGTGCTAATCATCTGGCTGGTAGTGTTTATGATGGTTAGTTAAAAAAATAGTGTTCACTTTATCAAAGATATCTTCTACCTGCCCCGGTAATAGAGGTCCTTCAGGAGGACCTCAAACACTGGAGCTATCATAGCTCAGCTATGTTATATTCATAGAGAGTGCGGATGGAGCTAGTCAAGAAAATTCCCAGGTAACGCAAGGAAGTGGCCTTCTATGCAAGGCCAGAGGAGGAGAGCAAGGATCGGATCCTCTACGATGCGTTTGCCATACCACGGCTTGTGGACTTTGCATAATTAATGCAGAAGCCTATTGCAACTTTGAAGTGTTTTAGTTCATCTAATAACAAGGGAAGGGATGTGTCTGGGCATGTGATAAAAGGCAATACGTCAACTGCACAAAATACTAGTTTAGAAGTTTTTTCATCCACCTCCAGCCCTTGAATCCCAGGATTTGTTTCAAGGCAGTGGACCAGCGGCTCCATTATGAGGCCAAAATTAGGGGAGACGGGGGAGAGGTTGCCATTGACTCTGATACGCAAGGTCAGAGTGTCGAAGTTGGCCAGCCTATAGGTCATCATGTGGGGGTCCATCACAGTCTTCAAAAGGACCACATGGATGAATTGTCAGCCCACTTGGTCAAATGCCTTCTCCATGTCAAATGAGAGAAGGAGGGTCGGGGTTTTGGTCTGTTCTGTCACAATGATTGCTGCCAGCCTCACATTATCCCGGGCCTGCCTCTTCCTTACAAACTCTGACTGGCAGCTGGACAGTAGCAGCGACCAGACTGAGTGTGGGCAGGAAACCAAGATGGATGTGAGAAGTTGGCCTGGCATATGCTGGTCACTAGTTACAGTGGCCACCTTGCACCAGTCCAATTCGACTCCTATGGTAGATAGGTTTAAGACAACCTTTTAAAGAAAGCTATCCTAGTGGTAGCTGTGGAGAGCAGCCTTCAGGCTAAGTCTCTGAGGAATTTAAAGCAGCTTGTTTTACCTTATAATCTCTTGAATTACCAAATGAAAGGACACCACACAGGTATATATATATCAAATATATATGTATTTATTTCTAGACACACTCTACTAATCTCTTTATGAGATTAGAAGTCAGGAACACATTCAATAATCAACGTTTCACAATAAGTTAAGCACAAATATGGCTGGGGCCCTATGGGCGTACCAGACCATATGCTAAAAAAGAGGTTTAGGAAAGTCGACTTGCAGAATGACAAAGCCTAGGGCCTGTAGAATCGCTGGGGCTTCACTACTGCAGTGAAAGCAGGTAAGTAACAGACCCACGGGAGACGCATGCAGTGTGTGAACACAGCCGCGGGTTCCCTATTGATTACAATGGAGCAAGTCGCGGTTTGATTTTTAGTTTTAGGGTACTTCGAGGAAGTCTACAAGCAAGCCACTGACAAGGTAAATAATTTGAGGGCCAACACACACTAGGGCACCAGAGTGCACGAGTTACCTCACCCAGGGAAGCCGGCCGCGTCGCTGTTTTCTATGGAGACCAAAGAAGACTTGCTGCTTGCGAAGACTGAAGAAGTGTCCGGTGGAATCCAAGGGTGGATTCGAGATGCAGATGACCTGAAAATTGAAGGGACAGTGTTCACAGTCACTTGCCAGTGACCGGGGACCAGGAAGCTGGTTGCCCACGGAAGTCGGGTGATTTCAGGTTATCAAGGGTGTTTGACTCTTCGCTCACGAGGTCCAGGAAGGATCGATGATGACCAGCAGCTGGATTCAGAGTTTCCCACAACGTCTGCAGATTACTGAGGTGTTGGCAACTGGATTGGAGCCAACAGGCCTTGGCAACAGCAAGTCTTGTGGAAATCAAAGAACGTCAGCGTTGCAGACCAGCAAGGTCTGAGGGACTCACCCAGCAAGGATGAGTGAGGGCAGGCCTGGAGCAACCAGGGGAGCCCTTTGAGTTGATAAGAAAGTCTTCAGGGGACCCACAAGCCAACGGGCAAGGGATCGCAAAGACGCCTCTTGAGGAAATGCTTCAAAGGAGCCCACGGTCACTCGGGATGGGGTAGGCCTCTGATTTTCACTGCAAAACCTGCTGGTGGCTTGGGCCACAAATGGTCCAATGCACAAGTTCATAGAATGTCGTGAAGGGGTTGCACTTGACAATAGTGCACGGTACCCGGGTATTGCTGTTCCTCATCACTCGTGGGGTCCACTCACCTCAGCTCTGCTGGGGACTCACAATGCCCATCGAGAAGTCAGGAATTTACTTCCAGGGCTGGCGGGACTTCGGACTCCGGCGGGAGCGGAAAAGTTTACGACCGTTGTTTAGAGTTTTTGGTGCCTGCCAAGCAGGGGAGTCACTCCTTGACTCCAAGGGAGATTCTTCTGTCTTCCAAAGATAGTGGAGCATCAAAGGGCCAGGATTCTTCTTTGTAGAGCATCGTCCAGGGTTATCTACCTTGCAATGGCAAGGTTTCCTATCTTATACTGAAGATAGGGGAGGGACTAGCTCTATGACCACTCCTCTGGGAGGGTCAGGGTAGGGGGTGGTTACACCCACTTCCCTTTGTCCATTTTCGTGCCAGAGCAGGGACAGGTAGCCCCTGAACCGGTTTGAGCTGGCATATGCACAGAGGAGCCAACTGCTCCCCCAGTGCAGGTCTTCAAAGCACTCTAGAAGTGCACCCACCCAGCCCCAATACACTAAATCCTGTCTGGAAGGTAGTGACACCTCCCTGTGACAGGATGCCTATTGTTGGGCCTCCTCCACTGCGAGTTTCAGTCAGCAGCAGGAGGGCAGCCCAGTGTCTGTGCTGGTGGCATCCATTTTGTGATGCCAGGGCTCTTTCAGATTTCTATTGTGTTACCACAGTGGGTACATGTCGTCCCCTCTAGAAGGGTGGGATCAAACTCCCACACCAGTTACTGGTGTGGGGGTATGATTCCAAGTTGTTTGACACCAAACACAACATGTTTTGATGCAGTCATTCCAAAGTTAGCATTTACCGGTAGGTTATAATGCACTTAAGAGTATATGGTTTAACCGCATCCACAAACAGCTACAGAGAATAGACTCTGTCAGCTGCAGAGGGGCCCTGCTCATGCAGAGGCACCCCCTCACATTGTAAACCAAGCATCCTGCCCTCAGGATTGATAGGACCTGCCATAGGGGTGGCTGATAGGTTTATATATGTGTGTATGGTGAGATATAGAAACCTATACCTCAGTGAGGAGTGCTAACACTACCTCACCCAGGCTGCAGTAGCAGGCCTGTGGTGTCAGATTGAGTCTGCTTCCCAGGGGTGGCATATTATCTGCTGCAGCCCCTGGTAGGCCTGTAAAGTGCCTATGCCCTAGGTACCTAAGGTTCTATATACTAGGGGCTCATAAGGTACCACAGTATCCAATCACTAGTGCATCTAATATGCACATCATGTCGTTTTGAGAGAACAGAGAGACTGGGGCCCTGATTAGCAGGGACCCAGCCAGACTATAGCCATAAACCAGTGTATACATCAGAAAAAAAGTGGGGGCAACATAAGTGCAGAGCCTACTCCCCTACACAAGCCCCCCCCCCCCATAACACAGGGACACTAAACTAACCTTGACCAGTTGAGTCTTCGTGTTCTAAGTGGAAATTCCTTGAGAGTCCATCTGCATTGGCATGTTGGGTCCCAGGTCAATGTTCCACTGTATAGTCCATCCCCTGTAGGGAAATGGACCACCTGAGCAGTTTAGGATTTTCACCTTTCATCTGTTTGAGCCATAGGAGGGACTTGTGGTCAGTCTGAACTATGAAGTGAGTGCCAAACAAGTATGGCCCCAGCTTCTTCAGGGTCCACACCACAGCAAAGGCCTCTCTCTCTATGGCTGATTAACGTTTCTCTCTAGGGGTCAGCCTTCTGCTTATGAAAGCTACTGGCTGGTCTTGACCTTCGTCATTAAGTTGAGACAGTACAGCTCCCACACCCAGCTCTGAAGCATCTGTTTGAACAATGAACTTCTTTTTGTAGTCTGGACTCTGCAAGATGAGGGCAGTGCACATTGCCTGCTTTAGGTCATCAAATGCCTTTTGACAGTTAGCTGTCCGCTGAACCTTTTTTGGCATTTTCTTAGAGGTCAGATCATTTAAGGGGGTCACTATAGATCGATATCCCTTAACAAACCTCCTATATTACCCAGTCAGGCCTAAAAAGGCTCTAACCTGTGTCTGGGTGGTTGGAGCTACCCATTCCATTATGATTTGGATTTTGCTCTGCAATGGTTGAACCTGGCCTCCACCTACAAGGTGGCCCAGGTACACAACCTGACTCTGCCCTATCTGGCACTTGGTGGCCTTGATAGTGAGGCCTGCTTTTTGCAGGGCCTCCAAAACATTTCTGAGGTGGACCAGGTGATCCTGCCAGGTGGAACTAAAGACAGCAATATCATCAAGATAAGCTGAGCAATAAGTTTCCATACCAGTCAGAACTTTATTCATCAACCTCTGAAAAGTGGCAGGTGCATTTTTCAAACCAAAGGGCATTACCACGAAGTGATAGTGCCCACCAGGGATGGAAAATGCTGTTTTGGCCTTGGCATCATCAGCTAACTTGATTTGCCAGTAGCCAGCTGTTAGGTCAAATGCACTGAGGTACTTGGCTGAGGCCAAAGTATCTATTAGTTCATCTGCCCTGGGAATTAGATAGGCATCAGTCCTGGTGACTGCATTGAGGCCTCTGTAGTCAACAAAAAAAACTCATTTCTTTCTTACCACCCTGGGTATGAGGTTTGGGCACAAGGACTACTGGACTAGACCAAGGGCTATCTGAAGGCTCAATAATACCTAGTTCCAACATTTTCTAGACTTCAGTCCTGATACAGTCCCTGACATGGTCAGGTTGCCTGTAGATTTTACTCTTGACAGGCAGACTGTCTCCAGTGTCCACCTCATGGGTGCACCAGGAAGTTTGACTTGGGGTCAGGCTAAACATATGTCTGAACTGCTGAAGAAATTGTCTGCACTCAGTTTGCTGATGATCATTGAGTCTGCTTGCCAAAGCAACACCATCAACTGACCCATCATCAGGGTTCTGTGAGAGCAGGTCAGGGAGAGGGTCACTCTCCTCCTCCTGGTCCTCATCAGTTGCCATGAGGAAGCCCATGTCAGCCCTGTCCACATATGGCTTTAATCTGTTGACATGGAGCACCCTAAGGGGGCTCCTGGGAGTTCCCAGATCCACCAAGTAGGTGACCTCTCCCTTTTTCTCAACAATTGTATGGGGGCCACTCCATTTGTCCTGGAGAGCTGCTGGGGCCACAGGCTCCAACACCAGCACTTTCTGGCCGGGCTGATAAATAGTCAGGACAGCCTTTTGGTCATGCCAAGCTTTTTGCAATTCTTGGCTAGCATCCATGTTTTTGATCTCCTTCTTCATGTACTCTGCCATCCGGGAGCGGAGACCAAGTACATAGTCCATCACATCCTGTTTTGGAGGTTTGAGAGTTAACTCCCATCCCTCCTTCACTAAACATAATGGGCCTCTGACAGGGTGCCCAAACAGAAGTTCAAAAGGGCTGTAGCCAACCCCCTTCTGTGGGACCTCCCTGTATGCAAACAGAAGGCAGGGAAGTAAAAGGTCCCATTTTCGCCTAAGCTTTTCTGGGAGGCCTTTAATCATTCCCTTTAGGGTTTTGTTGAACCTTTCAACTAACCCATTGCATTGTGGGTGATAGGGAGTAGTGAATTTGTAGTTCACAGCACACTCCTTCCACATTGCTTTTAGATACCCTGACATGAAGTTGTTACCTCTGTCAGATATAACCTCCTTAGGGAAATCCACTCTGGAGAAGACTCCAATGAGGGCTCTTGTCACTACAGGGACTGTAGTGGTCCTGAGGGGAATTGCTTCTGGGTACCTGGTGGCATGATCCACTACCACCAGGATAAACCTGTGCCCAGATGCCGTTGGAGGGTCAAGGGGACCAACAATGTCAATCCCTACCCTTTCAAATGGAACCCCCACCACAGGTAGTGGTATCAGGGGGGCCTTTGTTGTGCCACCTGACTTGCCTCAGGCTTGGCAAGTGACACATGAGCGACAAAACACCTTGGTGTCTTCTGATGTGTGTGGCCAATGAAAATGTGAAACAAGCCTGTCCTAGGTCTTGTTTTGGCCCAAGTGTCCTGCAAATGGGATGGCATGTGCTAGGGTCAAGAGGAACCCCCTAAACGTCTGAGGTATTACCAACCTCCTGGTGGCTTCAGGGGTAGGATCTCTAGCCTCAGAATATAGGAGTCCCTCATCCCAATAGACCTTATGGGACCCACTAGCACTACCAGCAGCCTCAGCAGCAGCTTGCTGTCTGAGGGGTTCAAGAGAGGGGCAGCACTTTTGCTCCTTGCTCAGATCTTCTCTGGAAGGTCCCCCTGCCCCCAATAACTCAACCTGACCAGGCTCAAGTTCCTCTGGGGCAGTTCCTTCTTCAGGCTCTGCTTCTCCTCCCTCAGGAGGGGAATCTGAGACAGGGGGGGAGGCACAACCTTAACCCTACTGCTCCTCCTCTTGGGTAGAATCTGGTCCATAGTTTCAGGATGCAGAGCTGGTTCAGCTTTATGCATTTTGGCCTGTGACCTGATCACAGCAAATACCTCTGCAGGTATGCCCAACATCTCAGCATGAGTCCATAACTCCACTTCAGACCAGGCTGAAGTCTCCAGATCATTGCCCAATAGACATTCGACAGGGAGGTCTGCACTGACTACTACTTTCCTGAGGCCAGTTACCCCTCCCTAGGAGAAATTCACAACTGCCAGACTATGGTTTGTCCTGACATTGCTTGCATTGGTAACCTGGTACATTTCACCCAGGATGATCTGTGCAGGGTCCACTAGATCCTCTGCCACCATGGTGACACTGGCACCTGTGCCCTGAATGCCAAAGCCTGTTTGCCATTAATTATAGGCTGCTGTTTGTACTTGCCCAGATTACTGGGGCTCACTAGGAAGGACATATCAAGATCTCCCTCACAAACTAGCAATGCCTGTGTTGGTACTCTGACTAGGCCAGAGTCCACATCAGAACCCAGGGTCAACCTTACTACACCCTTATTCTGGTAACCACCTCCACCAATGACTGCACTAGGGGGAACAGTTGCCTTAGGGGCTGGAGTGGTGGTGGTTTGGTCTTTGGACTTGGTAAAATCAGAAGTCCAGTGCCCTTTCTGTTTACAGAATTTGCACCAGGGCTTCTTTTTGCCTTTTCCCTTTGTAGACTGTGAATCCCCACCAGATGCCGATATTTGGGGCCCTTGTGAAGACCTCTGGTCTTTTGCCTTATCCCCACCTTTATCTGAGCCTTTAGGATCTTGCTTCTTGGTGTCACACCCTTGGTTCTGGGTTTTCTGCCTCATCCTTGGTTCTGACCCATTTGTCTGCCTTCTTTCCCAATTCTTGGGGAGAGGTCAGATCAGAGTCCACCAGGTATTGATGCAACAACTGGTTTTGGCAATTATTAAGACTCTGTTCTCTCATGATAAGATTATACAATCCCTTAAAATCAGTAACTCTACTACCAACCAGCCAACCTTTCAGAGCCTTGGTCGCACAATCAACAAAGTCAGTCCAGGGGAGGAGCCTAGCGCGCAACCAAGATGGCCGCGTAGGCTTGTGGCTCCCGAGGGCCTCCGCAACCTCCCACGTCTATCCTGTCATAATCCTGGTTTTCTGGACGGGCTTTTGTGTATGATCTTGCGCTAAGGTGCCACTCGTTTTTCAAATCGAAATCGGACTCCGGGAACCGGACTGGTGGCGATCCGAAGTTTGCGGCCGTCTCCGGCCTTGGTCCCGGACTCGAGTTGGTGAGGTGCCCGGGTGCGAAGTGAACAACAGAGGCATGCCAGTCTGGGCCTGTCCCGTACCCCGTACTTTCACTTTCGGTTTCGAGTGGATCTGCGAAACCTGACGTTGGGACTTCGGGTAAGCAGCGCCGAGGGCGGAGTGCATGGCCTGATTTTCGAACTGTACACGGGCCTATTCCAGTTGGTGGCCCGGATCTCCTGCATTGATCGCCTGGCCTTCCTCCGGGTGCTGGAGGGTGCTGACCTTGGTGGTCGCTGATGATGGCGGCGAGAGTGGACGGCGACAAGCTGAAACCCAAGTCTACCCGGAGGGGAGCTTATACCCAGGCCAACAACATGGACCGCTATGCGCAGCCAAGGGGATCCCCTAGTGGATCACATAAATCGCCTGAGCGGCCCAAGGAGGCCTCGGGCGCATCGTCCGAATTGACTCTGCTGGATGTCATGGGGGCCATTGAGGAGATGAAGGCGACTGTGAACCAGCAATTTGATACCCTGGCTACTAAATTGGACTCGGTGTTGATTGATGTGACTTTGGTCAGAGCGGACCTGTCCAAAACAAATGACCGGGTCGACTCATTGACTCAAGCGGCGTCGAGCCTAACTGTGGATGTGGCCGCGTTGCAGACGGAGGTACGGAGGTTGCGGCTCGCCAGTGACTTGACTGATCGTCGCCTTGAGGATTCCGAAAGCAGGGCCAGGCGGAATAATGTCCGTATTATTGGGGTGCCCGAACGATCGGAGGAGTCTGCTGTGGATCTTTTTGTGGAGGATCTAGTGATGAATCATCTAGCACCCAAGGGACTGAGCAAGTTCTTCGCTGTGGAACGGGCCCACAGGATTCCGGGTGGTGCGCCCAAGGTGGGTGCTCCCCCGCGGCCTATCATTGCCCGACTTTTTAATTTTCGGGATAGAGATGCCATCCTTCAGGCATCGAGGGCGGCTGGGCCATTAAAGTTTGAAAACTCCAATGTTAACTTTTACCCAGACTTCACGCAAGCGGTTCAAAAGCAACGGCTGGGATTTTTGGCAGTCAAACGGCGCTTGAGGGACATGGAGCTGAAATATGCGATGCTATACCCGGCTAGGCTGCGGGTTGAGTTAGAGGGTCGCTCGCATTTCTTCGACCGGCCGGAGGCGGTGGGAGATTGGCTGGACGCCCTACCTAGGGGCCGAGGTCGGGAAGGTCGGATAGCGGAGAGTGCTCGGCGTAGTAGGAATAGAACTGGGATCCTGGCTATGGACCGGACTGGTAACGTTTTGCACCTGTGGCTGCACTGGACTCCAGTTTGTAACACTTTGCCCTTTGGTATTGGGAGGTTGCGGGGGGCTTGCTGGGGCCCTTTCCTCCTCCTGGGGTTTTTCTTGTCTCCTTTGTAGTGAGTTTCATGTTGGGGCGACAGGCACACTGCACGTTGGGGGGGCTGTTTGGGCTCACGCAGGGGTGCAGGGAGGGGGGAGTTTTGTTGGGGCTGCCGGGGGGGGTTGGGGTTTGTTTGTTTGCATCACAAGGCGGGGTAATGTTTTCTGTTGTGTTATTATGATTGTGCTCTCCGGGAGGGGGATATTTTGTGCTGGGGGGGATGGGGGTTAGGGGGTTGAGACTTCTTTCATGGAATGTGAATGGGCTGGGGGACAGGATAAAGCGGGGGGTTGTCCTGCAGTTCGTGAAACGTATTTCGCCGGACATTGTGTTTCTGCAGGAGACGCACCTAATAGGGAACTCTTTCCATGCCATGAACAGGCGGGGATATCGCCTCCTGGCCCATTCTGGTTTCACCTCTGGCTCGAGGGGAGTGGGCATTCTGGTTAGGACCTCTCTCCCGTTGGAGGTGGATGAGGTGCTCCACGACGACAGGGGGCGCTACACTGCGTTGGTGGGGAGATGGGAGGGTAAGTTGATTTCGCTGGTTACTGTCTATGTGCCGCCGGGCCTGCAGACGGCCACCTTTGCTGATTTGGGGCGCCTGCTACTCGGGCTTCCGGGGGGGGTTTTGGTCTTGGGGGGGGGGACTTTAACGCAGTGGTCTCCGGAGTTGAAGATCGACACCCTCCTAGGGACCTCCCTCGGGCCCAGAACTGGCTGGGGGGCTTTCTGGATACCCTGGGACTGATAGATTGTTGGCGTTTGAAACACCCTGGACAAGCACAATATACCTTCCACTCCGGGGCCCACGGTAGTCTTTCGAGGCTTGACTACATGCTAGTGCCTGCGGCCCAAGCTGGGATGATTGGGGAGGTGCGACATTTGGCCCGCGGTATATCTGATCACTCCCCTCTTTTGCTACACTTAGATATCGCCTTGGGGGCGGTGGGGAGGGTGGCGCCGATCAACCCCTGGTATTTTAACGACAACGTGGGGTCGGTGTCTTCTGCCGTCTCCCTTTGGGAGGCCTTTAAGACGGTGCTCCGGGGCCAGGCCCTGTCTCTCATCTCCCATACCAAAAAATGTGAGGCGAAGGAGGTGGTTCGACTAGAAAATGAGATCACCGAGTTAGAGAGCGAGCTGGAGCAAGGTGTTACGGATGACAGACTGCATGTGCTGGGGCTTAAACAGGCCGACTACAAGGCGCTGGTTACTGAATCTGCTAAGAGTATGAGCAGGGAGCAACAGGGGCGTTTGTATGATATGGGTGATAAGGCGGGGAAGTTGATTGCCTGGTTGGATAAGAAGGAGAGAGCGAGTCGAGTGGTGCCGGTTGTTGAGAGGGTGGATGGTGTGTGTGTGACGGACCCCGGTGACATTGTTGATTGCTTTGCGGAGTATTTTCATGGGGTTTACTCTCCGGTCTCCGAGCGATCGGAGGAAGACTCTCACCTGCTGCTTAAAGACATCGCTTTGCCGTCTCTATCTGATGAGGATAAATTATTGATGGACGCGGCCCCGTCGCCGGATGAGATTGCTTTGGCCATTCGCTCTATTGCTTCTGGCAAGGCCATGGGTCCTAATGGCCTTCCCATCGAATTATATAAGTTGCGCCCAGATAAGATTGCGCCGTATCTCCGGGACATGTTCCTTGAGGCACAGGCGGCGGGCTCCCTCCCCCCTGACCAACGTCTTGTTACTATTGTTGTTATCCATAAGGAAGGGAAGCCGCGGGAACGGTGTACTTCTTACAGGCCTATCTCTTTGTTGAACGCGGAGCCCAAAATCCTTGCCAAGGTACTGGCCAATCGCCTGATCCGGGTCGTGGGCGACCTGATTCATCAGGATCAATCCGGTTTTATACCCCATCGCAATACCGCTTTGAACCTGCGGCGACTGCATGGCGTCCTCGCTAGAGCGCCATTCATGCGTGAGCCGGCCATTTTGGCGTCCCTGGACGCTACCATGGCGTTTGACACCTTGGAATGGCCGTATATTTGGGCAGCATTGGCGAAGTTTGGGTTCGGCCCGGGGTTCATCGGTTGGGTGAAATTGCTTTATGATAACCCACTGGCACAGGTGGTGGTCAACGGACGGGTGTCGGCTCCTTTTGTTTTGGGTAGGGGCACGCGACAGGGATGTCCGTTGTCGCCTCTTCTCTTTGCGCTTTGTTTGGAGCCCCTTGCGGAGTAGCTGCGGTGGCACCCTTCGATACGTGGCCTTAGATGGACACCGGAGTACGAGGATCGTGTCTCCCTATATGCGGACGATATCTTTTTGTATCTTGCATCTCCGCGCAAATCGCTCATTGTATTGGTGGATGTGTTGAGCTCCTTTGGTCGCAACTCCGGATTGGTTATTAACTGGGCTAAGTCTTGTGTGTACGTTCTCTCTGGGGAGGCCCCCCCCTTCCGCGGGGGTGCCCTATCCGGATTGCGCAGTCGGGGTTTAAGTATTTGGGAATCTTCATCACCCTAGACCCGGTGGCCCGGTATGAACGGAATCTTCTCCCCCCCCTTCAGCGCCTAAGGGCGGATGTGGCGGGTTGGCGGCGGTTGCCGCTCTCGCCGCTCGGCCGGGCGGCGTTGTTCAAAATGATGTCGCTGCCACGCTTTTTGTACGCCCTACAGAACACTATGGACGTAGTGCCGGCCCGCTATTTTCGGGAGGTGGAGTGTCATCAGCGTCGGTTGTTCTGGGATGGGCGGCCGCGGATCGCTCTTGCCAAACTAACCCTGCCGTGGTATGATGGGGGGGTCGCTCTTCCTGATATTAAACGATACTATTGGGCCTCCCAGTTGGCTGCGGTCAATCACGGGATGTATGGGCCTGCTTTGAACCCGGCTTTTGAGATGGACAAATTGTTATTACCAAGCGGGGACTATAATCGAGCACTCTACTCGGGGTCCCTTGATGCGCGATTGACAGGCCCGACGCGGGTCGCGGTGCAGGTGTGGCATGCAGCCAATGCGGCGATGGGGTGGAGGGATCGCTTGACTCGGGCAACGCCATTGTACGCTTCCCGGCGTTTGGGTTATCTGTGGACTACGAAAGGCTTTGAGAAATGGGATATGATTGGTATCAGCAAGGTAGGGGATCTCTGGGGGAAAGGGAAATTTAAGACGTTCGACATGCTGAAAACCGAATATCAGTTGAACGATAGGGAATACTTTTGTTACGCTCAGGTGCATCACGCCTTGTGTTCCGTATTCCCGGACGTTGCGGCTATTCCGGAGTCCTCCCCGTTGGAAGACAGAGTATTGGACGGCTATGTGCCGGATAGCACCATTTTGCTGATTTATAAGAAGCTTATCAATGATCGAATGGGTTTGCTGACCTCATTGCGGGAGACGTGGATTGCCGACGGTTTGGAACTTGACGACGAGGATTGGGTGTCAGCGGTGGCCTCCCCGAAAGAGGGGGCTATCCCGGCCCGCTTGCGTTTCGTCCAGCTTAAGATACTTCATAGAGTGTACGTCACGGGGCCTGGTTTGATGCGTATGGGGTATTCGGTGGATGGTCTGTGTAAGCGTGGCTGTGGACTACTGGGGACTTTCCTCCATGTCCTGTGGGAGTGTCCGGAGGTGACTCGGTTTTGGTGTAGAGTGCATGCTGTGTTAGAAGAAGTTACGCATGTAGCCTTGTTGCCGGAGGCAAGGAGATGTTTGCTGAATGTCTGGGAGCCGACTGATTACAATGTGATGCAGACGCAATGGGTGACTCTGGGCTATATGGTAGCGAAGCGTGACATTGCACAACTGTGGGGCGCCCAGAGGTCACCAACGGTCTCTGCGTGGAAGGAACACATGGACTGGTGTATGTTCAGAGAGAAAACGGTGTATGTGGCGAGAGGCAAGCCTGGGAAGTGGATTAAGGTGTGGGGTCCTTGGAACTCCTATCGTGGAGGTATTTGTGCCCCGCCCCAGACGCGAGAGATGGATGCTGCTCTGTCTCCCTAGCCCGCGCATTCCTCTATGCTCCTGCGACATGTGCATTGGGTTTCTTCTGCCTGCCCCCCCCCCCCTCTTTCTCTCTGGGTTTGTTTAGCCCTTCGATACGGGGAGCACATGTTGTTACTATTGACCTCCTCTGCCTTGTGTGTGTGATGTTTTTCGTTTTCTTTAAAAAAATGAAACCTTACTTTGCTTGTCTATGGACTGCGGCTGCGGCTGGCTGAGTTGATTAGCACTCCAGTAGCTCTCTTATTGCTTCACCGATGTGGTGGTCAAGATGTGTCTATGCTTATAGTGTGCTTTAGCGGCCGGCCTGTTGGTTTTAGGCCCATACTTGTATGTCTCTGAAACTGTAATAAAGGTTTTTCAAAAAAAAAAAAAAAGTCAGTCCAATCCTGAGTCTGTGCTTTCTGGGTATCTCTGAACTTCAACCTGTACTGTTTAGTGGTTAAGCCAAACCCATCTATTAATGCACTCTTCAGGGCTTCATAGTCATTAGCATCCTCTTCCCTAACAGTGAGGAGCTTGTCTCTACCTTTATCAGAAAAGGAGAGCCACAAGATTGTTGCCCACTGTTTCTGGGGGACCTGTTGAACTTTACAGGCCCTCTCCATAGCATTTATCCATGTGTGGATATCATCCCCACTCTGGTAGGGAGGAACAGCCTTGGACAGGTTCCTATGGTCTGGAATGTAATCTCTGCCTCTAGGGACACTGTTGCTGCCACCAGGGGTTTCTAACCCCTTTTTTCTATAAGTTCTCTGGAGCTCAAAGGCTTCTCTATCTAAGCCCAATTGCTTGGTTCTGAGGGCAAGCCTAGCTTCCTCATACTGGAGCATCTTGTACCTTCTTTCAGAGGAGGTCTCTCTATGAAAGTATGAGTTCCTCTGATGGACAGAATCCTTGTCAGAGTGATATGAGTGGTTAGATTCCATTGAAGGGGACCTAGGCCTCTCTCCCACTCTGTCAACTCTCTTAGGGAGAATTCCTCTGTCCTGTTCAGACATTTCTGGGTCTGGCCCTTCAATCACAGACTCCAGGCTATCTTGATTTTTATCATCAGACCCAGAGACTATGGCTGACCCACCCCCTGATCCAGATTCACCAGCTCCTAGAGCTGGCCTAAGATCATCTGCTATAAGTAGATTTATCAGGTGTAATGTGGAGGGACTCTGTCCTAATCCCAGGTGTCTTGCAACACACATGGCCTTCAAGTCAAAGAAGGTCATGTCCTTATACTGGGGTTGGGTGGACCCACTGGCTCCATCCCTTGAGGACATTCTAGTGTTGTGCAGTGTTGCACTACCTACACTAGTTTGTGGCCTACTGATCCTAGCTTGAGCTGTAGCAAGTGTGTGCTATCCCCTCACAAACAGCTCTACGTTCAGTACAACTTATTGATACTAAGCTTGACCTTTATATGTACCTTGAGTACCTTTAGTGGTTTTCAGTTAGTAATTCAAATAGAGATTTTCTGGTAAAACAGTGGCAAGCTGGAATCCGACACGCTGCCCACCAATGTGAGAAGTTTGCCTGGCATATGCTGGTCACTAGTTACAGTGGCCACCTTGCACCAGTCCAATTCGACTCTTATGGTTGATAGGTTTAAGACAACGTTTTAAAGAAAGCTATCCTAGTGGTAGCTGTGGAGAGCAGCCTTCAGGCTAAGTCTCTGAGGAATGTAAAGCAGCTTATTTTACCTTATAATCTCTTGAATTACCAAATGAAAGGACACCACACAGGTATAAATATCAAATATATATGTATTTATTTCTAGACACACTCTACTAATCTCTTTATGAGATTAGAAGTCAGGAACACATTCAAATATCAACGTTTCACAATAAGTTAAGCACAAATATGGCTGGGGCCCTAGGAGCGTACCAGACCATATACTAAAAAAGAGGTTTAGGAAAGTCGACTTGCAGAATGACAAGGCCTAGGGCCTGTAGAATCGCTGGGGCTTCACTACTGCAGTGAAAGCAGGTAAGTAACAGGCCCACGGGAGACGCATGCAGTGTGTGAACACAGCCGCGGGTTCCCTATTGATTACGATGGAGCAAGTCGCGGTTTGATTTTTAAAGTTTTAGGGTACTTTGAGGAATTCTACAAGCAAGCCACTTACAAGGTAAGTAATTCGAGGGCCAACACACACTAGGGCACTGGAGTGCACGAGTTACCTCACCCAGGGAAGCCGGGTGCATAGGTGTCTTTTGGTGTCGGGTCGCGTTGCTGTTTTCTATGAAGACCAAAGAAGACTTGCTGCTTGCGAAGACTGAAGAAGTGTCTTTGGAATCCAAGGGTGGATTCGAGATACAGATGACCTGAAAATTGAAGGGACAGTGTTCACAATCACTTGCCAGTGACCGGGGACCAGGAAGCTGGTTGCCCACGGAAGTCGGGTGATTTCAGGTGATCAAGGGTGTTTTGACTCTTCACTCACGAGGTCCAGGAAGGATCGACGATGACCAGCAGCTGGATTTGGAGTGTTCCACAACGTCTGAGGGACTCACCCAGCAAGGGTGAGTGAGGGCAGGCCTGGAGCAACCAGGGGAGCCCTTTGAGTTGATAAGAAAGTCTTCGGTGGACCCAAAGGCCAACGGACAAGGGATCACAAAGACGGCTCTTGAGGAAATGCTTCACAGGAGCCCACGGTCACTCGGGATGGGGTAGGCCTCTGATTTTCACTACAAAACCTGCTGGAGGCTTGGGCCACAAATGGCCTAATGCACAAGTTCGTAGAACGTTGTGAAGGGGTTGCACTTGAAAATAGTGCACGGTACCCAGGTATTGCTGTTCCTTGTCACTCGTGGGGTCCACTCACCTCAGCTCTGCTGGGGACTCACAATGGCTGTCAAGAAGTCAGAAAATCCACTTCCGGGGTTGCAGGGACTTTTGACTCTGGCGGGAGCGGGAAAGTTTGAGACCGTGTTTAGAGTTTTTGGTGCCTGCCAAACAGGGGAGTCACTCCTTGACTCCAAGGGAGATTCTTCTGACTTCCAAAGGTAGTGGAACGTCGAAGGGTTAGGATTCTTATTTGCAGAGCATCGTCCAGGGTTATCTACTTGGCAATGGCAAGGTTTCCTATCCTATACTGAAGACAGGGGAGGGACTAGCTCTATGACCACTCCTCTGGGAGGGTCAGGGTAGGGGGTGGTTACACCCACTTCCCTTTGTCCAGTTTCACGCCAGAGCAGGGACAGGTAGCCCCTGAATCGGTTTGAGCTGGCATATGCACAGAGGAGCCTACTGCTCCCCCATTGCAGGACTTCAAAGCACTCTAGAAGTGCACCCACCCAGCCCCAATACACTAAATCCTGTCTGGAAGGTAGTGACACCTCCCTGTGACAGGATGCCTATTGTTGGGCCTCCTCCACTGCGAGTTTTAGTCAGCAGCAGGAGGGCAGCCCAGTGTCTGTGCTGGTGGCATCCATTTTGTGATGCCAGGGCTCTTTCAGATTTCTACCATGTTACCCCAGTAGGTACATGTCGTCCCCTCTAGAAAGTTGTGGGATCATACTCCCTCACCAGTTACTGGTGTGGGGGTATGATTCCAAGTTGTTTGACACCAAACACAACATGTTTTGATGCAGTCATTCCAAAGTTAGCATTAACCGGTAGGTTATAATGCACTTAAGAGTATATGGTTTAACCGCATACACAAACAGCCACAGAGAATAGACTCTGCCAGCTGCAGAGGGCCCTGCTCATGCAGAGGCACCCCCTCACATTGTAAACCAAGCACCCTGCCCTCGGGATTGATAGGGCCTGCCATAGGGGTGGCTGATAGGTTTATATGTGTGTGTATGGTGAGATATAGTAACCTATACCTCAGTGAGGAGTGCTAACACTACCTCACCCAGGCTGCAGTAGCAGGCCTGTGGTGTCATATTGAGTCTGCTTCCCAGGGGTGGCATAATATCTGCTGCAGCCCCTGGTAGGCCTGTGAAGTGCCTATGCCCTAGGTACCTAAGGTTCCATATACTAGGGGCTCATAAGGTACCACAGTATCCAATCACTAGTGCATCTAACATGCACATCAAGTCGTTTAGAGAGAACAGAGAGACTGGGGCCCTGATTAGCAGGTACCCAGCCAGACTATAGCCAGAAACCAGTGTATACATCAGAAAATAAAAGTGGGGGTAATATAAGTGCAGATCCTACTCTCCTACAATGGAGATGAAAATTTGACATCAAAGATTTTTGAGGTAATAGGCCTGAAAGAAGAGCGGGCCATAGGATCCTTCCCCGGCGTCAGCAACAGTGTTTCCATCGATTCCGCCATAGTTGACGTTACTGCTTTGATGATCAGAAAGGAGTTAAAAACCTTAGCTAAAGGATCCACTAGCGTTCAGAGAAACCATACTAAAAGGATGTTACATTGAACCAAAATGAGTCCAGAGATATAAAGCAGGCCCTGTAAGTCACAAATCTACCCCCACCACCTCAAAAGACATCCAGTAGCCAAGCTAGGAATACCCTGAGAAGTAGTGTGCACCACGGAACAAATGGCACATAAGGGAAAAGAACAGCGACTACAAAACAGATCTGAACAGCCGTGAGAAACAAAAAGCTTTGCTCAATGAAATACACATGGTTCGGCAGCCAAGTTGAAGGCATCAGCTGCACAGTAGGGGGCAGCTTGCAAGAGTGCTCCAGGGATTTTGTTTTCAGGTAGATAGGACAGCACCTGCCTAAAGTTGCGGTGCTTAGCCAACGTCTGGATTGATAGGTCTTGAAAAAGGGAGAGAGAATATCGCCTCTGAAGGTAATAGAGTCCAATTTCCGAGATGCTCTCAGAATTAGGGCTGGGTGGGGCTCGTGGAATTCCATGGAGTTCCGTGTGGTGGCGAAGTACATTATTATATGCTCGGCCACTCCTAAACACAGCTTAGTGAAAACAATCATGTAATGGGAGGAAACCGACACTATAAACAAACATGTTCCTTCAGGACACCTGTACGGAACCCTCCTAAACCCAGCTGAAGGATCCAGTGGGTCTTACCTGTCAGAAGTTTGCCAATGTGACGTCCACTCTGTGACTACGCAAGACCACACCTCTCAAAATCTGGCAAGTCCACTGCATGCAGAGCAGAGGGTAACGCAGAAGAGCTAAAAATGTGCAGCAAAACAGCAGAGTGGAAGTGGAGGAAACTATATGTTGAAGAGGACAAAATGGCTCTCAAAGAGGCCATACGTAAATACAAGATAGAGATTTCCAGAGCTAAAGCAAAATACTACTTTAAAGCTATCTTGGCTGCATCCAACAGCGCTAGAAGTGTATTCAAAATAATGCAAAAACTCTCTAAAGCAGAATGCCTAAATAGCATGTTCACTGCCTCACAAGATCTTTGTGATAGCTTGGCTATGGTCTTTGAGGAGAAAATCAGCAAAATCATAGATGGACTAGATACTACCTCCACAACTCAATCTTTTCCAATTGACCATACAGATTCAGGTACAACCCCATCAATGCATCTTAAGCATGACAACGCCCAAAAGGAAAAGATAAAGATCCTAGAACATTTCGAGACTTTAACAGAGGATGACTTTAATAAGTTAGCTTTGAACATCTCCTTGGGTCCCCACAGGACCCTTTACCTCATCGAGTAGGGAAAGAGTTGAAGATGGAACTTTTCCCACAGTTATGGCAGATCTGCTGTCAATCCTTGACCAGTGGAGTAGTACTATAACTTTGGAAGAAGGCCATAGATATGCCACTTCTAAAGAAGCCAACCCTAGAACCCATACCCCTAAATAACTACAGGCCAATATCTCTCTTACCCTACCCAGTGAAAATAGTGGAACGTTTCGTCAGCAAAACACTCTCTCACTTCCTGTAAGCCAACCACTTATTAGAAGATGAGTAGTTTGGCTTCCGGCCGGGGCATGGAACTGAAACTGCCCTATTGGCAGTCATGGATGAACTTAGAATGCGAGCAGACAAAGGTCACACGGTCACACTGATTCTACTGGATCTGTCTACTGGATCTGTCTGCCGCATTCGATAAGGTCAACCATGATATTCTCCTGGATAGGCTCTCCTCAATTGGAGTGAGAGGCACGATGGCAAAGTGGCTGCAATCCTATCTGTCTCATAGACAGCAGGCCGTAGCTTCCCCCTACCGATCTGAATATAGGAATATTAAACACACCATTCCACAGGGGTCCTCAATCAGTCCTATACTATTCAATATATATATGAGTCCACTGATACCAATCATTAAGTCATATAAAATTAATTTAGTCAACTATGCTGATGATACCCAACTTTTCCTGTCCCTGGAAGTAGATCAATCACTGCCACTAGATATGTTCCATGAATGCATGCAAAGAACTGCAGCATGGCTTAACGACAATACATTACAGTTTAATGGCGACAGCGACAACAATTCTAAGCTCACTTCCTTCAAACTTCTGGCCCATAACATCAGATAAGCCCCTTGTACCCTCAGAGACAGTTTGAAATCTGGGCGTAATCTTTCATAACAAGTTCAGCTTAGAAACTCAAGTGAATAAAATGGCTGGAATTTGTTTTTCCCTCATCAGAGCATTGTGCAAGATTCTTCCAGTGCTCCCCATTTTGTCCAGAGCTTTAGTGGTTAGAAGTGTAATCCTGAGCCGGTTGGATCATTGCAGCGCCCTGCTATTGAGAGCCCCAAATTTCCTAATCAAGAGATTACAGAGAGTTCAAACGGTGGCAGCCAATTTGGCCCTAAATGGACCATGTAGGTCCTCTGCATCTCAATCCCTGAATGAACTCCATTGGCTCCCTTTGGCACACAGAATATGGTTTAAATCGCTCTGTATTGTGTTTAAGGCACTCCATGCCTCGGGCCAGCTGCACTACAAAACAGATTTAAATGCCATGCCCCCAAAAGAAATCTACGTTCCTCATTTGCCAATTTGGCAAGCATGTCCAGGTTTACCAAAACCAGATTTGGAGGGAGAGCATTCATGGCTGAGGCAGCTCGATTATAGAACGAACTTCCAGTAATCCTGAGACAGTCAGGGAAACTATTACACTTCAGGATGAGACTTAAAACATGGCTCTTTCCAAAAGAGGAGACCATGCCTAAAACACTTCATGGTACAAAAGGGGGTGGTGATGGACGGAGCATCAGAACCAATCAAACACTCACACCCAGTCAACAGATCTGGGTTTGATCCATCACCGTTCTTTAGCCCACTCTGCCACCCTAGTTCAGACATGGCCATATGCAAATCAGTCTGACCCTGTGCCTCATGGGAACAGTCCAGCCCGAACTGCCAAGCCATGCCTTCCCTTGACTGGAACCAAGCTTCCTAGGACCGGTTTCTGGCATTTCAGCCGTCTTCAGCCAGGCTTGCTTGAATCTAGTGGCAAAGTGAGCAAGGGACTCACGTCTGAGCATACCCTGCCAACTTATGGCAAACAAAGCGGTACAAAAGGGGGTGGTGATGGACGGAGCATCAGAACCAATCAAACACTCACACCCAGTCAACAGATCTGGGTTTGATCCATCACCGTTCTTTAGCCCACTCTGCCACCCCACTTCAGACATGGCCATATGCAAATCAGTCTGACCCTGTGCCTCATGGGAACAGTCCAGCCCGAACTGCCAAGCCATTCCATCCCTTGACTGGAAACAAGCTTCCTAGGACCGGTTTCTGGCATTTCAGCCGTCTTCAGCCAGGCTTGCTTGAATCCAGTGGCAAAGTGAGCAAGGGACTCACGTCTGAGCATACCCTGCCAACTTATGGCGAACAAAGCGGTACAAAAGGGGGTGGTGATGGACGGAGCATCAGAACCAATCAAACACTCACACCCAGTCAACAGATCTGGGTTTGATCCATCACCGTTCTTTAGCCCACTCTGCCACCCCAGTTCAGACATGGCCATATGCAAATCAGTCTAACCCTGTGCCTCATGGGAACAGTCCAGCCCGAACTGCCAAGCCATGCCTTCCCTTGACCGGAAACCAGCTTCCTAGGACCGGTTTCTGGCATTTCAGCCATCTTCAGCCAGGCTTGCTTGAATCCAGTGGCAAAGTGAGCAAGGGACTCACGTCTGAGCATACCCTGCCAACTTATGGCGAACAAAGCGGTACAAAAGGGGGTGGTGATGGACGGAGCATCAGAACCAATCAAACACTCACACCCAGTCAACAGATCTGGGTTTGATCCATCACCGTTCTTCAGCCCACTCTGCCACCCCAGTTCAGACATGGCCATATGCAAATCAGTCTGACCCTGTGCCTCATGGGAACAGTCCAGCCCGAACTGCCAAGCCATGCCTTCCCTTGACCGGAAAACACTTCACTGGCCATGCTGCTGAAGATCACTAACATACTTCCTTTCCGACACCATGTGCCTGTAGATTCATAATACAGTGGCAGGATACCCGTAGGGTGACACTGTGCACTATAAATGACCCAAATAAATAAAGGAATAAAATAAGAAGTGGCTTGCTATGTCACTGCCCCATCCCCTCCCAGCTCAGGTGAATCTTTTGTTGCATGCATGATCTCCAATAGGCATGCCTCACCTGTTCATGGCCTTCTTTTTACACCACACCAAGTAAGTAGGGATGCAAAGCCACTCCTTAGTATCTCCCTCCCACTCTTCCATGACCACCGTGACTGGTACAGACCTCACTGCTCTCGGGGTCTTATCCGTATGCACTTCCGGGTGGTGCAACTGGGATTTCTGGGAGTTGTATGATTTGGCAGCTCGTCGTTAGGTGAAGAGCAAATCAAAAGTGCAAGTTCATTGTTAAAAAGGGGCGGGTCTAAGTTAGCCAGATGTTGGTGTTTCCATGATACATAAGGCTAAGAAACCTGAATAAACCTGAGAAGAACCGGAGGAGCATCCCGAGAAACCTGAAGATGTGAGAAACAGAGGAGTGTCTATTCACTCAGCTTAATGACTGTAACGGCCTACATAGATAACACACACACAAGCCGTGAGATGATGTGCACAGAATGACACACTCTCACGTTTCCAGAGCTGTATTATCTCACAAACACCTTCTGGACATGAATGTCATGTGTGAGCTCTGTTGCCACTTTTGGTATTTGAGCACTTCGCGTGAGAACTATGGTTAGTGCCTTTGTACCACAGCCTCTGCTCTCCCTGCCTCTTCCTTCCCTTCCCTCCCACACCAGATCCCTGCATACCTTGTCTTCGGCCGGGGCTCCTGGCTGCTGCTCTGGTGGCCTTCCTAGCCAGGACACCATGGCAGCCCACATGGCCTGGGATGCAGAGCCCTGTTCGGGGAGCTTTCTGCACTGGGATGTCACAGCCGGGGAGGCATGGAGCAGAGGCATCACAGATAGCTGTGGGCACCGGTAAACATTGCTTCGCCAGCGAATGACAGAGTTGTATCCCCAAACTGTGGTGCTGAGTTTGACGCCCACCCCTACTCAGGATATCTCCCTTGACCTGGTAGAAGTGGACTCTGGTGAGTACATCAGATGAAAGTAGGTTCCATTGCTGTTATGCCAAAAAAACGCTATGAGTGCGGTCTAGGTGAGATCTCTTCCCTCAGAGTCCTGGAAAATATGGCGCAACAGTGCCATTATAATCAATCAATCAATCAGATCATTTGTAAAGCACACTACTTACCCGTGAGGGTTTCAAGGCGCTGAGGGGGGTGGGGGGGGGGGGGGGGGTGGTTGCTGCTGATACTGGTCGGAGAGCCAGGTCTTGAGTCGTCTCCTGAAGGTCAGCAGGTCTTCGGTTTGTCATACGTTGAAGGGGAGGGTGTTCCAAGTCTTGGCAGCGCGGTGGGAGAAGGACCTGCCTCCGGATGTGGTTCTATGGATGTGCGGGACCGTGGCCAGGGCGCGGTCAGCGGAGTGGTGTTTCCTGTTGGGTACGTAGAAGGAGAGTCGACTGTTGAGATAGGCTGGGCCGGTTTTGTGGAGTGCCTTGTGTGCGTGGACCAGGAGCTTGAAGGCGATTCATCTGTCGACGGGGAGCCAGTGTAGGTTCCTCAGGTGGGGGGTGATGTGGTCGCGGCGTGGGACGTCGAGGATTAGGCGTGCAGAGGCGTTCTGGATTCTTTGCAGTCTGTTGATGAGCTTGGACAAGGCTCCGGCGTAGAGGGCGTTTCCGTAGTCAAGTCTGCTGCTGACTAGGGCCTGGGTGACTGTTTTCCTCGTGTTTGTCTGGATCCATCTGTAGCTCTTGCGGAGCATGTGGAGGGTGTTGAAGCAGGTGGAGGAGACTGTGTTGACTTGTTTGGTCATGGTGAGTTTTGAGTCGAGGATGACTCCCAGGTTGCATGCGTGGTTGGTAAGGGCCGGGGGTGTCCCCAGTGATGCGGGCCACCAGGAGTCGTCCCATGCTGAGGGGTTGGGCCCGAGGATGAGGATCTCAGTCTTGTCTGAGTTCAGCTTAAGTCGGCTTTCCTTCATCCAGTCGGCGACAGCCTTCATTCCCTGGTGGAGGTTGGATTTGGCGGTGAGAGGGTCCTTGGTGAGGGAGAGGATCAGCTGCATGTCGTCAGTGTAGGAGATTATGTTGAGGTCGTGCTGTCGGGCGATGCGTGCTAGTGTTGCCATGTAGACGTTGAACAGCGTCGGGCTAAGGGAGAATCCCTGTGGGACGCCGCAGATGATCTCGGAGGCTTCGGATCTGAACGGGGGAGGCGGACTCTCTGAGTTCTGCCGGTGAGGAAGGAGGTGGTCCAGTCCAAGGCCTTGTCTCGGATCCCTGCGTCGGGGAGGCGCGTGTGTAGTGTGCGGTGGCAGACGGTGTCGAAGGCGGCGGAGAGATCCAGGAGGATGAGGGCTGCCGTCTCGCCGTTGTCTAGCAGGATCCACATGTCGTCTTTGGCGGCGATGAGGGCGGTCTCGGTGCTGTGGTTGCTGCGGAATCCTGATTGGGAGGGGTCCAGGATGCTCTTGTCTTCGAGGTGACGGGTGAGCTGGATGTTAACTATCTTCTCGATGACCTTTGCTGGGAACGGAAGCAGGGAGATAGGCCGAAAGTTCTTGAGGTCGGTCGGATC
Organism: Triturus cristatus; assembly: GCF_964204655.1. Lineage (NCBI taxonomy): Eukaryota > Metazoa > Chordata > Amphibia > Caudata > Salamandridae > Triturus > Triturus cristatus. The sequence continues at coordinate 1,179,723,005 of NC_140590.1, forward strand.
CGCCTTGGGTTTCTTCAGTAGGGCGTTGACCTCTGCGTGCTTCCAGCTTTCAGGGAAGGTAGCAGTCTTGAAGGAGAGGTTGATGATGTTGCGCAGGTGGGGTGCAATGGAACTGCCGGCTTTGTTGAAGATGTGGTGTGGGAGAGGGTCGGACGGGGATCAGGAGTGGATTGTGCCCATGGTCTTGATTGTGTTCTCGATGCTCACATTGGCCCAGGTTGTCACGGAGTCGTGATCGGTGGGGTGCGGTGGGTCTGGCATGTCGAGGCCTGTAGGGGTCATCTGGGGGTTGAAACTGTCATGGATGTCGGTGATTTTTCGGTGAAAGAAGGTGGCGAGGGAGTTGCACAGGGCTTGCGATGGCGGGATGTCGTTGGCGCTGGAGCTGGGGTTGGAGAGTTCCTTCACGATGTTGAAGAGCTCCTTGCTGTTGTGTGCGTTGTTGTCAAGGCGGTCTGTGAAGGAGGTCCTTTTGGCAGTCCTGATGAGGTGGTGGTGGTTGCGGATGGCGTCTTTGTGGGCGGCGCGGCTTATATAGCTTTCTAACTCGGCATTGGAAATAGTGGCACTCACACCCCTGATCCGAATATTGTTGTGGCAGGAGCTGTACTCATAATCTTCCAAAGCATTCCCAAAAATGCATTGTTGGGTCTCAAGCACCACCACTTTCTCGACTAGTTCATCCTATGTTTGGTCTTGTTTTGATAGTATTGCCTCCTCCAGATTCATGCAAGACTCAACTCCCTTCGCAGATTGATCCAGTTCAGTGGGCGCTTTGGTAAAGTTTGCATTCATTGCCGCAATGTCTTCTTTCATTTCCAGCCGGAGGGATTGGATATCTCCCTTTGTCACATGGAGAGACAGGTCCGGGTAGATGCAACAGCATCACGTTATTCAAAGACTTGAGGCTGCTGGTGGTCTTAGCTATTTTTGCAACTGGCAAGACTTTGGGGTCTTGTGGCAGCCATAGAAGAAGTCCACCCCCGCCCCCTCTGTCGAGGATCCACTGATGGCGATTACTACATGCAGATCACAGCAGGTCAGAGGAGTGCACCAATTGCTTCAAAACTGGCCTTGGTGTTCATGCAGACTTACCATAGGGATATGATGCTTGTCACTACTCTGTCAGTCCAGGATGCAGTGCGAGGGTGCAATGGGCTGGATTTGACCCCGCATAGGAAAGGCAGGGAGGCCCCCCAGCCCTGCCTCGATTTAGCATGCCAGCTTGGGAGGATGCCTAGAGTCAGCCACATACAGTGGGCCTTCGATCCAATGCGGGTGGCCATCTGGAACTTGGAGCTGCAGCTAATCGCCTCAAGCCTATGCAGTAACAGGCATATTTAGTAGCCCTGTCTCAGGAACTCAGGCAAGTTATGCCATATAGGCTACTCTTCTAGACCACTCCCTCCGCCATATGCAATCCTTTGTGTGAAGGTAAGACACAGCCTATTCTCCTGTAAGTGGAGCAGTGTCTAACTCCACCCTCCCATCCTTCTAGTGATGGCCCATCCAGGCACACCTAAGCTCTCTATTGTGTGTGGCTGTCTAAGAGCAATATACAAAGAACAACTGCACCCAGTCATGTGACCCAGAGACAGGCTGCTGACACTAAATTTCTAAGGCAGGGAAAGGCCAACTTTCTAAAAGTAGCATTTTCAAAATACATTTTTACCTGTTCCAATGTGGAAGATATCCTTATTTGATTTAATAAGGTAGCTACAATTATTGCAATAGTAAAAAATTAATTGAAGAGTTTTTCCGTATCAGGACATGTAACACTTAAAAGTACATGTTCTTCTCTTTAAATACATTGAACCCTGCCCTAGGGCTGTTTGGGGCCTACCCAGGAGTTACTTATGGGTATTAAAAAATAGGTTTGGGGCTTGGCAGAAGGGTAATTTTGCCAGGTCAAATGGCAGTTTAAAAGGCAATTGAAGTGGAAGGCACAATTATTGCTGCTGGCCTACTAGTAGCATTTACTTTACATATCCAGGGCACATGCAGTACTACTTTACTAGGAATTCAAAAGTAAATAATATCTGCCAATTGGGTGTAAGCCAGTTCTACTTTGTTTAGAGGCGAGAGCACAAGGGATTTAGCACTGTTTGGCAGTGGTAAACAGCAACTAATCCTATGGCCAACAATAATGAACTCAACAGAAAAGTGGAGGTTAATGGCAAAAGGTTAGAGGGAGACCCTGCAGAGAGGTCAAGGTCAAGCAACGTGCAATAAAGCATGATTCGTATCCAAAAACAGGACAAGTAACCCACTCACTATATGATCCTGGAGCTATAACCAGTACATCATTGAAGCTTCCAGTTTCTAGAGCAGGGTCCGAATGAGATGTCTTAATCTGTAGCGTCTGCAATCTGGAAGAAAACCCATCCTCAGAGAGTGTCAAAGACAGCCTCAATATTGTCCACCTTCTGGAATGGGACAGGAAGTGATTTCAAGTGATTGATGAGGAAGCCGAAAGGCTCCAGAGCCTCGACAGCCCTGAGTATGTCCGTCAGTGCCTTCTCCTGAAAGGGAGCTTGGATTAACAAGTCATCCAGATAAGGGTGGATGATACCACCCTGAGAATGCAAATGATCTATCACTGGAGCAAGGATCTGTGTAAATATCTGAGGAGAGGACTTGAGGCCAAAAGGATGAACTCAAAACTGTCAGTTGTGTTGTCTAACTGCAAATCTGGAGAACCTCCGCAAGGTCAGAGCCATTGGCACATGAACATATGACTCTTGGACATAGATTTTTGGCAAAAAATCCCCGAGTGAGACTAAGGGGATCACCTGCCCTAAAGTATTAATCTTGAAGTAAATGGTCTGACCTGTAAAATCACCTGAAGCACCCACTTGAAGCAAATCCAAGTCCTTCATAAGTCCTGAAACAGAAGATGATGACCTCCCACAGGACTGAGGGGGGGCTATCTTAGTGAGGAGGAAGCTTTGAACTCTCCTTATCAATCAGCTGATGGGAGGAACCGGAAGACCGAAAAAGTTTGCTGTGAAAATGAGACCCACTCTGCTGGCCAGATTCCCAGGCCTTCTGTTTATGATTGAAGGGTTGGACAATATTTCTGGCTCTTGAAAGACCTCTTGAGAACCTCCTCCAATTTGTCCCCAAACAGTCTGCTACAGTGGAAAGGCATCCTCATCAAACACTTCTACATTCCATTTTCATAACCGCAAATATCTTCTTGCAGCTCCGGGACATGTCAAAGCCATCATAGATGCCCTTAGATTATCAAAAGTGATATCCAAACAGAATTTTCCCCGAATTTCCATGTGATGTGATACCTGTGAAAAATCCCTCGCCCTCTTGGATCGTTGAAGAGAGAGACTGAAAACCCTTAACTAATGACTGGGAAGTATATACAGTTTAGATTTACGACTGTAAGGACTAGTGTGAGCTCTCTTTAAGGCCACCCCCACCGTTCTATCCACTGGGTCAGTTAAGGTCACATCTTCAGTAGGCAGGGAAGGCTTCCCAGTGAGATTAGAAAGAAGATAGAAAAGGATCAAGCGTGAGAACCTGAGGCAACCCACTCTCCCCACGCACTAAAGTATAGTATACACTCTCCTCAAGAGTCAAGGCACCAAGACTCTCACCGGATCTTTCCATTCCTGCTTTAAACGGTACTGAATGGCCAGAATCAGCAGCAACTGAGGGACTGAAGAACTCTGGAATTGTCCAAACCAGTCCCTACTCGTACTGGGCTGATCATTGCCCATTGTCCTGAGGAAGCTGATGGTTAGACGGGAGGTAAGAAATGACAGGTTGCAAGTCCTCATAATATATTTGCGCCTCGAAAAATTGTCTGACGGAAAAATCACCTCTTCCTCACCATAATCCAGGGAAACGTAAGAAGAAACAGCTGAAGGAGAAGAAACCGACCACAAAGAGCCAGACGAAGAACCAGGAGAAATTGAAGAACTCCTATCATGATGTTTGTTGTAGGCCTCTGACAACTTTTTCACCATCTCCTGAAGGTGAGCCTCAGACATAGAAGGAGAATGGTGCCTATGACTACCCTCACAAAATGCCATGAAGGAGTCTGTCAGGAGAGCTAGCGAGAGCTAGCTCATGACGACCTAAGTGAAGCCCAACTAGTAGACGTGAAGGAAGGGAGAGGGTTCTGAAGAGGTGAACCACTTCACTGCCCGAAACAGGAGCTAAACAACCACTCCAAAACTCAGGCAGAAAAATAACCACCTCAGGTAGTGGAAAAAGGAAAAGAGAAGGAGTTTCTGTAACCTCTCAGTCCCACCAAGAACAGAACAGAGACAAGGAACAGAGCTAACCTCATACCCTGCCAATGACCCTTTAAATGGACAGAGAAAAAAGAAGGTGGATGCCAGAAAATAAAATGCAAATCTCAGGCAACTACGCCTTATCAATAAAAAGCGAACAGGTAACCTTGCAAAATTATTGTACCCAAAAAACAGCCTGCTGGCCATACTCTCCTTTAAGACAAGCAGCTCCACAGGGTACCGTAATTACAGCGGCGCTTGAGCAACCAACACAATATGTAAATCATCCCCCGGGAAGCCGGCTCCCGGGGAATAAACAGGATCTCAGGTCCCCGGGGCGCTCAATGAAGAACCGCCCCCAGGGAACTGCAAGCATGACTCAGCTGAAACCAGGCTCCCAGCCAGAGTCAGACTGGGCTATAGGGCAATCGAGCAGTTCCTGACACCTGGTGTGGTGTTTTGACTGTTTGTGGGTCTGTTTTATGGCCAGGTGGGCCTGTGTTTTCTATTGGTTTTCCTTATATTACAGCAAACATTGTCTGCAGCAAGAACAAATGCATGCAGTCTCCCATACCTTGCCAAATACAGTCACAGCATGTTTTTTACGAGTTCAAAGGAGACCTGATTTGCAAATGAGGGCCATGCCATTTTTTTTAGCTATCTGGTTTGCTAATAGAGCCGCTTTTATTCTGGTGCCAGGGTCTATCTTTTTCCAGTCCGATGCTGCTCTCGGCAAACATGGCCTCATGGGAATGTGAAGAGAAAACGAGGAGTGGCGGAGAGCGCCAACCGCAGCCGCCCAAAGAGAAATATAATGTGAATAAGCAGTACCAGTGCCACTGCTCATACTATAGGACTCCAGGCACCATCAACTAGATTAGGTAAACAAGAACAATGTACCTTAAGTATTATGCAGTTCTTAATTTTAAAAAAATGTAAATGACAAGGCTCTCCTAAGGAGGGCACTGCAGCTTGCACCACCCATTGTCCTTGCCATGCTGTCAATGATAGTAACAACACAACTACTAGCCATCACACTCCTAGATGGGTGACAAGTCATGGATGGAGAGTATGCGGCATAACAGCAAGAGCTGCAGACTTTGGAGTGGGGGAACCCGATTCGAGTCTTATCATCAACTCAACATCCTGTGATTCTAGGCAAATCACTTAATCTCCCCACACCTACCAAAAATGAATGTGTCCTTATGTAATGTAACTGGTGCTCTTGTAAAGTGCTCTAATACCTTCGGGTCACGTTTGCTCTATATCAAAATTGCATGTAAAATTCAGACTATTTCCGGCACCCCAAAGCTATAAGAATGGCTTGGGTGGCTTTCAGTATGCTGACAACATGCTGCTGTATCTTAGGGGGCAAGACGCTGACCTGCCGGGTGCGGTCACTGCATTGTCAGATTTTGGGGGTTTGCTCGTGTCTTGCGGTTAATTGGGACAAGTTATTCGTTTACCCTTTGTGGGGAGATCCTGCAGAGAGCTGATCTGTTGCGTTGTTGCCAGTGCTGTGTTGGGAGCGAGATACATTGCAATACCTTGGTGTAGCAGTGTTCCAAAACTCCTGAATTACTGTATGAAAGGAGCTATGGGCATGTGTTGGCTGGGTTGCATCAATCTGTTACCTTCTGGACTATGTTGCATTTGTCGGTCCATGGCCATGTGGCTGTTTTCAAGCTGATCATGCTAATGCTAACGTGCTTACTTATCTTTTTGCGGCACTCCCGATGGAACTCTCGCAATGGTTTTTCTGGGAGCTTGGATACTTTGTTGTTTTCATTTTATTAGGGTACCCCCCATCGCCATGTGGCTCTCTGTAAAATGCATTTACCTGCAAGGCAGAAGGGGTCTGGCATCTCCCAATTTATAACTTTATTACTTGGCACCTCAGCTGCAGTGGGTGGTGAGCTGGCGTACCTACCTTGGAGGGCATTGGAACCGTGGAGTGCGGTTCTCCCTCTAAGGATTGTCTGCTGGGCATCTTACTACAACCACGACCCACCTCTAGGATGTGGACCTCAAATGTCTTGATCAGGACTGTGTGGTATGTTTGGGCCGGGCGTTTAGGCGGGCTCGGGTCTCGACCCCATACACCCATGAATTGCCTTTTGTGTTGGGTGAGCACTGGAGTCATCTAGGGGGCTGGCCGGATCTCCAGGATTGTTCTACTGTGGGGATTGATGTCTTGGGTGATCAGTTCTTGGGGGGAGGATTGTTGTGCCCTTTTTTGGACCGCCGGGAAACTTATGACATTCCGGTCGGCGCTTGCTACTCCATAGCACCATTGTTCATTAGATGAAGGAGTGGTGGGGTGCTGGTGGTGTGTAGTCTCTGGAACATGATGCTATATGCCTTCTCTAAAGTGGTTACTTTACTATATAGGGCATTGTTGGGTGGGATGCAGCATTCATTAGCATCTCTGCAGACCCGTTGGGAGGCGGACCTTGGGACATCTCTCTCTGATTCCTCTTGGAGGAGGGTTTTGGAGACATGTTTCTGGGTATCCCGGAATGCTCATATTAAACTTATTCCATTTTTTATCTTCATCGGGCTTACCTGACACCGCACCGTATTTATACTATGTTTCCATCTGCTTCCTCTGAATACCCCCGCGGTTCAACCACAGATACAGACTTCTATCACATGGTTTGGTCATGTCCGCTATTACTTCCGTATTGGACCGCGGTCTTGCAGGTGGCACAGGGAGCCACGTACAGAAAGTTCCCAATTTGCCCCGCATTGTGTTTGCTGGGCCTTCATGACCGCTCGGTGACTAGGAAGGTCAATGATAGGTTCCTGGATCTGGCCCTTATCCTTGCCCGCAGGCAGTTGTCCATCAGTGGGAAGTCCCCTAGTGGTCCTGATGTTTACCATTGGGGGCTGGAGCTGCGGCGATGAGCAGATTGTGAGCGGGAGGCGATCCGTTAGGAGGAGGCTAGGGCAGGGCTTTAAGCGGGCCGGGTCTCATCGGTGCTAAGCACCAGCAGTTTTTTAAAAGGGGCCTCGAAGCGGGTCTCTATCGGGCTCTGTTTTGTGCCCTGGCTCAGGCGGTCTCTTTTTCCCCGGACTGTAGTGACAGCAGGCACATCGATGTGCGCATGATCACACTGCTCACTTCTCACTAGTGGAGAAGTTACGGCATGACGTCAGGCCAGGTGTTCATTGTAGGGGAATGGAAATCCTTTAAAGAGAGTCATTTTCTCTCTGGATTTTCCTTCTCTTTTTGAAACTCAGGAGAAGCAACATTGTTGTGTTGTCACCAGGGCTATAAGTGTAAGCTTTTTCAATATTATATACAAGCCATAGTTGTTGCTTATTTATCTTATGCAACTAACAACCATTGGCAAAGCCAATAGTCCTGACTTGTTGTAGGTATGATGTTATTTGTTGTATCATGTATCTGGATGCAATGACAGAAACAGCAAAATGCAAGTTGGTAGCACACTATGCTAAGCACTGATTTTTAGCTTACTTGTTTTAAGTCACGCCCTTAATTACATTGGCCACGCCCCTTTGAAACCCCCCCTCCCATTTTTTCATCCCACTTAAAGCCCTGGCTGGGGGGTTTGAAACAAATCCTGTTTGCTTGTGATGCCATAGTATTGGCCTGTCCACGGGTAGACTGTGGGGGCCGGGTGGTACTAAAAGAGTCCTCTTAGAGCGTTGCCTCTTCAGATTCAGGGGATGTTGTTTCAGTGGCAGATGCACCTGGGGAGCAGTGTCCCTCTTTCTCTGGTCCTCTGAGGCTGCCCTCCACTACCGTTCTTTGATTGGGGCATTGAGTGATGGGACTGATGTGTATGTGATTGGAGGAGTGGGTCCTGCTGCCTAATAGTTCACCGTAGACATGTTAATTACCAATCTTGCTGTTTCTTTTGGTGGGGGTGGCTTTCTGTGCAGATGGGACTGCATTGCTTCAACTATCCACCTGCTGGGCCTTTGCTGTCCATTATCGTGTACTTTAATTCTGATTGATGTACCCTTTTGCTTAGTTTGATGACTGTTGATTGCGTAAAGTTTAATAAAAATATTTACCAAACTAAAGAATGGTTTGGGTGGCAGGAAATAGTCATTTTTAATCTCTCTAATAGCCAGACATCGCCACCTTCTGGCAGACTGTCGCAAGCGCCGGTGTTGACAATTAAGTGCTGGGGCTTTGAAACCACCGGCTCAAATTAAGCACTGTGGGCCTCAGCCCTACAAGAGACAGAGCACACATAAAAGAAAACAGGAAATATGGATGAAGGGGAGGGTTCTTATACATCTTTGTAGCTCTTTACATAGAACGAGAAAACAGCTTTACAGGGCTCATATATGGGTGTGAATGGGCACACTCACTCCATTGGTAAGGAATGGGACGAGGGCAAGAAGAAGGGGCAGTAATATGCAATTATCAGAAAATGCTTTGAGGAATTACCTCTTAAAGCCTTTTCTTTTAAAGTTGAATTTATTCTACATGTAGTACGATCCATAGTTACTGGACTAATGCACTTTACAATATGCCAAAGTTTGGCTCTTGGGTTGCAACTGCACTGGAGTTCCATGTTGTAAAGTAATATGTAGCTAGTAGATTCTTCAGAGTGTTTTTGTTTCCCAGGCTGGATACTTTGTTATGAGAGGAACTTGGATAAAATGCTTTAAAATATATCATTTGTCACAGCAGTTCAAATGGGATATTTTTGGGTAATTATTTTATTTAAAAAACTCTTTTTACCAAATATTATTAAGAATAAATTAAGACTGGTACCTTGTTTGTTATAACGTGCTTCATAAGTGACATGCGAGACGTCCAAGTGGCATAAACAATCAATGTTAATATAGTAACTAATTTGTTGGTACTTAAAATGCTGACTATGGAAGAATGAAAGGCAGAGTCAGCCTTGCAGGGATTAGAAGTTGTGAACTTCAGAACACTTCATATATGAGTAGTGATATGTAGTTTGCAGTTAGTTAATAAAACATTACACAGTAGAGAAAAAAGGTACTAGACAGCTCTTGCTTTCCAATAGTATGCATGAGAGTAGATCATCCAGTCCTGTTTTCTTTTCATCCTGGTGCTGGGGGTCCTGGGTTTATGTTTATTGGGATGAAAAGACCTGCAAGTGTCAGAATACAAGGAAACACCTGTCCTAGATATAGTGAGTGGTTATGCAGGGAGGAGCTTGCAAGGTGCTGGCCATGAATCTGGAATTGGCTGATGGTATCACACATGACAACATAAGGAACTGATGAGCTTTTAAGACCCAGTTTAAAGCCACCATTTGAAATAGACACTGGCGTGATGTTATGGTGTTGAGATTTTGATTTGTAGAGCACAGCTAATCACCCATGAGGGTATCTAGGCGCTTGGCAGAAGTGTAGGGCTTATAAAAGTGAAAATCAAGTGTGTGGATGTCCTTCCTTTAGTGTTAATAATGACTCTGAACTCGAGCACCCGCGTGGGTGACCAGCTGACATGGAGGCAAATTCTGGACATGACTGTGAAAAATTTAGGACAAAGGGTCAAAATTCAGGACAAAAATTCAGGACAAAGGATCAAAATTCAGGACAAAAACTCAGGACAAAAGGTCTGTTTTACAGACAGATCGAAGGAGAGGCCATACCCCACTATTCTATCAATGCGTTTATGTACTATTTTCTACATAGTAATATACATTCACTATGGTGTAATCGACTCCATTTGTTCCTCAGTGCACTCAAATAGCCGGTCATTTGAGCCATTTAAGTGATTAAATAGAAGGGCTGTCTTGCCGGCTTCCTCTCAGGTGTTGTAACCCCACAGACCTCGCCCTTAGGAGCTAATAAAGAAATTGTTGGTTAAGCAAAAACAGTGTGTGAGGAGGTTAAGTAAAGGTGACGATGAATGTTTCTGTATCATGCACTTACGCCATATCTTTACTTCAGAGGAAAAAATAATTACACCCAACACAAATAACTGTTACCGAAAATGATTTCAAAGAAATGGATTTCCGTTTTTATGTGTCACTGGCCCGGTGTGTCTAAGCATTTCACACAATATGTAGCGAACCTTACCGTGATAATCCACAACTTTTCAAAACGCCCTCTCTTATTTATTTATTTATTCATTTATTTGGTATATCTTTATTGAGAAGTACATGTCAGTTTATAAACAATACATTCAAAACAAGCATTTGCAATGCAATAGGTCTCGCATTTACCCGAGTTTAAGCTATTGGCATTGTAAATGATAATGCTTTTTATTTATGTTTTACAAACGAAAACAAAAATAAAAGATATTTTATTTGCAATGTCAATAGCTGAAATTCGCGTAAATGCGAGACCTATTGCATTGCAAATGCTTGTTACTTTTAGTCTACAGCGCTGCAACAAGAAAGATTAACGTTGAGAAACTAATATAATGTTTTGACAGTCACTACATTAATTGTATTTATAAATAAAAATCATGTTTGTGAAATAAAGTTGGGTTGGGTGTTTCGGTGACATGCTGTCAGAGACCTATTTTCTTTTGTCATGCTCAGAGCACTGCTGGGGGGGAGGGGGGCCATGCAGATCCTGGTGTCTGTCCAGCCGCTGGCATGCAGCTCAAGAGAGAGGAATTCTGGGAAAGCGAATACTGTTTGGACATGATGTCGAGTACAACTAAAAGACGTCGTTCGTTATATATTCCTTGGCAGATGATCAGACAATCAGAGGCTCACAAGACTGCAACGACGTGACAGCCAGAATACATTTCAAAGATAATAATAGCTAATAAGCAATGGTGTCGCAAATGGCTGGAAACACGGTGTCCGACACATTTTATACCCCCCATGAAGTTTTTAGGGAGGTGAAGGGAAACATTGAGGTAATGTACGCTTTTCAATTGTAGAATTATTGGCCGCAAACAAAAAAAAAGAAAAATAGTAAAGAATCAGCGTCGTGGGAAGGGGGGGGGGCAGTGGGGGGTCGGGGGTTAGAGGCGGGATCACGCTTTTTCAAAATAACCATGCGTTCCTAAACAACCATGCGTTGTAATGGCGTGCGCTTTGGCTGTGTGCGAGGTATTGTACTTTCAATAGGAAACAACGCATTGGCGTTGAAACGATGTGCGTTGTTAAAAATGTCAATGTAATGGTCATTGCGATGTTTTACACACGTGGTAAATGCATGCGTTGAAATCGTTTGCGATGTACGAACATACATCCCTGCCATTTTTATGACGCATTATCTGCCATTGGCTTGGCATTGCAGCACTTTCATAAGTCTCCGGCAGGACCCTCACATGCCAGAGGGGGCGCCATACCCCCACTTTCATGCTTTTCAGGCCCCCACCCTTCTACTGCATTTATAGCCTTTTAATGCAAGCGTGAGTTGTTTACTAGTGTAGTGGCAACTACCATAGCCCACCACTAGATGGTGGCAGATGATTCAGCTGCCATACTCTCTACTTTTCTCGAGGATATCAGTTTATACCTAGAATAAGGCCTCAGAGGCACCCTGCTTGAAGGTTGTGACCCAGACCCCGCGAAAGCCTTTGTCAGGCCTGGCCCAGGGATGACTTTCCAAACTGCCCCAAGATTTCCATATCACCCTAGAGTACAATTCAGCTTGTGAAGAAGTCTTATCAGAAGTGTCAATAGAAAAGTTCCTCTGTTAGGTGACTGTTGTTAAGTACAAGTTGTGGGTGACATTTCTTGGAGTTTGGTGGATGAGACTGGAGGGCTGCACCAAATCACTTACTCATCTTCTATAATATGTGTTATGTTATGTCATGCTATGCCATGTTATGTTAAGCTATACTATGCTATGTTATGTTATGTCATGTCATGTCATGCTATGCAATGTTATGTTATGTCATGCTATGCTATGCTATGTTATTTTATGTTTTGTTATGTTATGCTATGCTGTACTATGTTATGTTACGGTATGTTGTGTTATGTCATGCTATGCTATGTTAAGCTATACTATGCTATGTTATGTTTTGTCATACTATGCTATGTTATGTTTTGTCATGCTATGCTAGGTTATGTTATTTTATGTTTTGTTATGTTATGCTATGCTATGCTGCGCTATGCTCTGTTATGTTATGTTGTGTCATGCTATGCTATGCTATGTTATGCTCTGTTATGTTGTGTTATGTCATGCTATGCTATGCTATGTTATGTTATTTTATGTTTTGTTATGTTATGCTATGCTGTGCTATGCTCTGTTATGTTATGTTATGTTGCGTCATGCTATGCTATGCTATGTTATGCTCTGTTATGTTATGTTATGTCATGCTATGCTATGCTATGTTATTTTATGTTTTGTTATGTTATGCTAAGCTGTACTATGTTATGTTACGGTATGTTGTGTTATGTCATGCTATGCTATGTTAAGCTATACTATGCTATGTTAGGTTTTGTCATACTATGCTATGTTTTGTCATGCTATGCTAGGTTATGTTATTTTATGTTTTGTTATGTTATGCTATGCTATGCTGCGCTATGCTCTGTTATGTTATGTTGTGTCATGCTATGCTATGCTATGTTATGCTCTGTTATGTTGTGTTATGTCATGCTATGCTATGCTATTTATGTTTTGTTATGTTATGCTATGCTATGCTGTGCTATGCTCTGTTATGTTATGTTATGTTGCGTCATGCTATGCTATGCTATGTTATGCTCTGTTATGTTATGTTATGTCATGCTATGCTATTTTATGTTTTGTTATGTTATGCTAAGCTGTACTATGTTATGCTACGGTATGTTGTGTTATGTCATGCTATGCTATGTTAAGCTATACTAAGCTATGTTATGTTTTGTCATACTATGCTATGTTATGTTTTGTTATGCTATGCTAGGTTATGTTATTTTATGTTTTGTTATGTTATGCTATGCTATGCTGCGCTATGCTCTGTTATGTTATGTTGTGTCATGCTATGCTATGCTATGTTATGCTCTGTTATGTTGTGTTATGTCATGCTATGCTCTGCTATGTTATGTTATTTTATGTTTTGTTATGTTATGCTATGCTATGCCGTGCTATGCTCTGTTATGTTATGTTATGTTGCGTCATGCTATGCTATGCTATGTTATGCTCTGTTATGTTATGTTGTGTCATGCTATGCTATGCTATGCTCTGTTATGTTATGTCATGCTATGGGTTTCAGATATGAGGGAAGGTTGCTGGGCATCTTTTCCAGCCTGTATCAGCGGAAGGGTCCCACATGCCCATTTCTACATTTATTACTTCAGTGTTTTTAGGGATGTAAGTGCCACCCTGCTGTCACTGCACACTCCTACCTGGGCTGCTGAGACGTTGTGCTGGAAGTACAAAAATCCCGGCACCTAGGCTTCTCACAAGCTCCCGAGGGATTTATCGGCGCCATCTTACGATCATACAGCAGCACACACACATAGAGTTAATAACACCCACCCAACACCGTCCAGATAAATGACTTAAGGACATCAGAACTCCGAAGCGCCATCAAACACCTCCAGTTAACTCACACAGTCTGGCACAAATATGGCCACCCATCTGTGTCAAGTTTGCAAATGACTGTTTAGAGAACAGTATGAAAGTAAAGAATAAAATATTTACTGTGTGATGACAGACAGTACTTAGCTTAGAGTAAAACATTGCATTACTTATCAAAGACGTGACTGGCAATGTGTCAAGCCAATGGCTGAAGGGTTCTAGGCCAGAGAAACAAATGGCTGAAGAACGATGACTCAAGGACCACTGTGTGTTTATATCAGAGGCGCAACTAGAGCCAAATTTCGGGGGGTGGGGGCTAAAAAATTTTTTAGGGGGGGCTGAAACTTTAAGCAATAGGCAGAATGGAGCTGCAGGGGCTCGTAGAAGGGGTGAAACAACAGCGAGGCCTCATTAACATACAAATGGTCTTTTAAAGACCTGTGAAGTGATCGGGTGCGGCTGTGTGTGTGCCCGGAAGCTGTCTCAGCCCGGGCTGCCACACACGACGGGGGGGGGGGCTGAAGCCCTTTCAGTCCAATGGGTGTTGCGGGCCTGGTTTATATAATTATATTTTTGGAAAAAGAAACGATCTCGGATTATGGCATAACCAAAAGGGCCAAAAAAATGCCTCCTTCTGTGAATGGCGTGCCGTATAGCTGGCAAAATTCTATTGCGCTGCAGCACCGAATATCTTCACACTGCTTCTGGCTGAGGAAACGAGAGATGAGGGAAGCAACTGACGGATACATCTTTATGCGCAGTTGTTTTACAAAGAATGTTTGAAAGTTTTTTTTTTCTTTTTTTTTGGGAAAAGTTTTATTGAAATTAGGCAAATCCAATAATACAAAGTTTACGGCTGTGCAATCAACAAAAAGCAAATCAGTAGCCACAGTGTGACACTTCCGGTTCTTAGATAAACAATACCACATCATCAATGCAACTGACAACAAGACCCCATCTACCAATCCATCATCGACACCTGCCCGAACCTGAACCAGGGGGGTCTCTGACCCGTGCTCTGTCTCTAGGGTGCTAAAGCCACCCTCCTCCCCTGCTCATATCTCGAACATGGGAAAACGCCATGTGGCACACAGTACCTGACCCCAGGAGCTAAATATCCCTGCGTCCGCACCCTCCCATGACCGCTACATCTGCGTAACATTGGTTGGTACGACCTACCCCACTCCAGTGGGAGCTATTCCGGGATTCGGGGATGGCGGGGTCGAGCCAGGTAAGCCTGCAATGTATGTTTTATAAGGGCCCCAGATGTCCCTAGGACGCGCTATCGTGGGGAGGAGACTAGAGTAGATCTTGTTATTCATGCTACAGAAAGCCATGGCCGTAAGCCACGTCTTGGACGTGGGAGCTGTCTTCCTCCCCCAGTGCCTTGCTATCTCCCTCTTGGCCAGAAGAAGCCCCAGAGAGGCCAATTTACGGACAGTCTTTGGGAAATTGACGGTATAACCCAACAGTGCGACCTCAGGAGTGGGAACCAGTGTAAGCTCCAGCATCTCTTCTAGGATCTTGTGAACCTGTGTCCAGAATGTCTGCAGTCTCGGACACGTCCAGGACATGTGTGCAAAATCGGCATGTGGTGTAGCGCATTTCCAGCAGGTGTGTGGCCGCGCGGGATCAATGGCATGGAGTCTAACAGGGGTCATATACCAACGGCGTAGGAATTTATAGTGTAGGAGTTTGTGACGACTGTTCAGTGACACCGTGTCGGTGACCTTGCAACATGCCGTCCATTGTTCGTCCGTGATAGGCCTACCCAGGTCTGTTCCCCATTCCTCCCGCGCACGATCGTCCGTACAGGGGACCCGTGCTGCGCACGCCCTGTACAGCTTGGAAACAATATGTGCCCCCGTATCGGTGTCAATAAGGGTGGTGAGGGGTTCCAAGGAGGCCGGCTCGAGGGGAAATCCCTTAATCTCCGCCCGGGCGGCGCAATAGAGCCGGCGAAGAACGAACCGGTCCATGAATGTAGCATCACTGAATCGCGCGTCCTCCGACGCTGAGAAAATGTGCCCACCCGGGTATAAGTCCCCGATCCTGGTGAGGTCAAATTTCGTCAACGTTCGTTGCACCAGTGCTTCATCCGTGCCCGGTAACAGCCCAGGGTTGGGTATCGGGAGGGAAGAAAAATACAGCAGAGGCTGAGCCAAATAGCGCGAGAGCCTGCTCCACGCCCAGCTGGTGGTAGATACCGTTTGAATGTCCATTGGGTCTCTGGGGACACCTTTGGGCAACACCGCCGACAAGCGACCCGGGAGGACAAAGTCCGCCTCTGGGCGAAGGAATGGGATCCGAGCATCAGGGTGATACCAGGCATAGGCATGTGCACACTGAGCGACTAGGTAATATAAATATAAATCAGGCACTCCAAGGCCACCTCGATCCTGTGGGAGTGTGAGAGTCGCCCAGCGGATCCGGGGGTGTTTCCCGCCCCAGACCAGTCTAATCATGAGGGACCGCAGGGTGCAGAAAAAGGTCCGGGTTAGAGGGATAGGGATGTTATTGAAAAGATACAAAAATTTGGGGAGCACTATCATTTTAAGAATAGCTATCCTAGCGGACATAGAGAGCGGGAGCCGCAGCCACCCATCCACCTGAGTCTCCAGTCGCGCAATCGCGCGGCCATAGTTGAGGCGGATGATTTTGTCCGTGCTCAAATGTATTTGTATGCCCAAGTACCGCACCGAGTCCGGGCACCACTCCAGAGGGAACTCACACTGCCATGGGGAGGTGCCACTAGTCAATGGAAAGATGATGGACTTATGCCAGTTTATGCCCAGACCCGAGTGACTACCGAAACGAAGGATCTCCTGTATCAAGGGGGCAAGGTTGGCCTGCGGCTCCCTGACATACAGGATTGTGTCATCGGCATAGAGAGAGGCCAGCAATGGGCCCGTCCGAAGACGGAGACCCCTGTGGAGGTGCCGCTCCTGGAAATGCCGAATCAGGGGGTCCATAGCCAAAATAAACAAGAGCGGTGAAAGCGGGCAACCCTGCCGCGTACCGCGCGTGAGCGAGAATGGGCGAGATAGCGTGCCGTTGAGACGCAAACGGGCCGTAGGGCGACTATAGAGGAGTCTGACAGTCGCTAGGAAGTTCGCAGGCATGCCCATGCGCTCCATGACGGAAAGAAAGAAAGGCCATTCTAAAGAATCGAACGCTTTTTCGGTGTCTAGGAGGATCGCTGCAGCCGGTGTGGTCGGGTTAATTCTGTGCAGAACCGTGAAAAGCGTACGCAAATTCAGCGACGTCAAGCGGCGGGGGACAAAGCCAGACTGTGCGGGCGATATAATGAATTCCATCAGCTGGGAAAGCCTGTTGGCTACTATTTTGGCCAAGATCTTATAGTCAGTGTTTAAGAGGGAGAGGGGCCTGTACGACCCACACAACGTTGGGTCCTTATTCGGCTTCGGGAGCAGCACAATGACTGCCTCACTCAGAGTAGACGGGAGGGAGCCACGCTCCAAGGCCTCCGCATACACCTCTATTAGCTTGGGCGCCAGCAGATCAGAAAAGGCCTTGTAAAAGTCAGCGGAGAAACCATCAAGGCCCGGGGCTGAAGAGCCCCGAAGCACTTTGATCGCCCCCCGCACTTCCGCCACCGTTATAGGTTCCGCCATGAACTCCCGCATGCCCCTATCCAGGAACACAAGAGCGATTTCCGATAGATAGGCCGCACGAGCGGCCGCGGAGTCACCCAACTTGGTGGTGTATAGATCTGTGTAGTAGGCCAGGAATTCGTCCCTGATCTCAGCGGGCGTTGTGCGGAGCTCTCCATCCGTGCCCCGCACCTCGGCGATCAGGGACTTGCTGTATGGTGGTCGTAAGGCCTGCGCTAGCGTGCGCCCTGGCCTGTCCCCCTCTCCATACCTACGTGCAACCTGGTATTTCCCCAGATAAAGGATCTCCCTGTCCGCGGCCTCCCAGAAGTCGGACAAGAGGCGTAAGCGCCTGGTAAATACCTCGTCAGAGGGTGCCTGCTGCGCCTCAGTGTCTAGCGCGTCTAGCTGTGCCTCCAGTTGTGTTATTGTTGCGCGCAATACCTTCAGGACCCCCGCGTGCTTAGCTATGCAAACCCCTCTGATATATGCCTTGAACCCATCCCAGAGCACTGCCCACGAGTCCACCGAGCCAGTATTTATGGTGAAGTAGTCCTCTATCACCTCGGAAACCTCATGTACAAAAAGGTCATCCAATAGCGCCCTCCCAGGGAAACGCCACTGCCGCTCAAAACCCTCAGGTCGAGGAACGTCTAAGCCAAGTAGGACTGGGGAGTGGTCCGAGTACGTTCTCGGGAACGTCCTCAACGCGCGGAACCAAGGGGACAGGCCCGGGGAGAGGAGCCAGTAGTCAATTCTGGTCCAGGTGTTGTGTTGTCCTGAAAAGTGTGTGTAGTCAGTAGTGTTCGGGTTTCGCCTGCGCCATATATCCGTCAGTGAGAACCGACGGCAAAGGTCCTGGAATGCGCGCCTTGCCCTAGGCTTAGAATCTGTGGCCCCAGAGGTGCTATCCAGCCCCACATCCAGCAACATGTTTAGGTCGCCGCCCAGCAGGACGCCAGCCGGCGCTAGGGTTACCAGTTGGGCCGCAAGCGCATGGAAAAAGTCCGGGGAATCAGTGTTGGGGGCATACACACAGACAAGAGTGACAACATGGCCCATCAAAACCCCCTTTACAATACAGTAGCGCCCCTCCCTGTCTTCCAGAAACGTCTGGCACTGAAACGGGACTCTCTTATGGATCAGCACCGCAGTGCCTCTGGCGTAATTACTGAAATTGGCAAAGTATCGGTGAGCGCCCCAGGAAGCTGCAAAGCGGGAGGTCATTGGAGCGTGCAGATGAGTCTCTTGAAGAAAAGCAATGTCCACCCGGTGCCGATTTAAGTAGTGCAGTATTTGTTTGCATTTACTCCGGTTGTTCAGGCCCCGGACATTCCAAGTCATTAACGATAGATTGAGAGGAGCTTCATTCAGACCTATGTGGGCCATTGATGCCAGTCAGCAAGTAATGGGAGCAACAAAACCGGGATGTCACTGTGTATCAATAAAGTTCGTTCACACATAGCCATATTAGAAGAATCGAAATTGCTTACCCCTACCCCCCTCCCCCCACCCAGCCAAACCACGCAAACGTGAGGCAACCCCAATCCTGGAAAAAAAGAACATAGCTGTAGACAGTAATACCAAGTGTAACCAAACAGTAAAAAGCAGAGCATCGCAACAAAAAACGATCCCATCGGTTTCAACCAAAGGGGGGTGACAACGATCCGCAATCCACCCAACGCTGCAGCACAAATATACTCCAAATGTTAATACGTCCCCAAATAACCAAAGTCAAACAGTGCAAAGTTCGGTGACGGGCGCCGTCTCAGCCGACACCGGAGGTCGAGAACAGGTCCTGGCTGCCCGCAGACCCACTACCAGGGGGAGATCGTCCACCCTCATCCCCCCCCGGCGGGCCTCTGCGCGGCTTGTAGGTACGGCAAAAATCCTGCACCGCAGCGGGATTGTCAAATAGCCGAGCTCGGCCATCAACCTCGACCTGGAGCCGGGCCGGATAGAGCATGCCATATTTAAGGCCCAGGTTCCGGAGCGCCGCCTTCACCCCCACATACTTACGCCTGGCCTCCTGGACCATGGCGGTGAAGTCTGGGTAGAATGAGAGTCTTGAGCCCTGCCAGGTAATCTCGCCCTTCTCTCTGGCAAGCCGCAAGGCAGTGTCGCGGTCTCAGAAGTTCATAATGCGGGCAATCAGCGGGCGAGGCGGAAGCCCCGGGTTAGGTCTCGGCCCCAGGGAGCGATGAGCACGCTCCACCACGAAACCAGGAGTGAAGGAGTCTCTCCCAAAGATATCAGCCAACAGTTGTTCCACAAAAACATCAAGCCTGCCCGTGGCCGTGGACTCCGGAACCCCAATAATTCGCACATTGTTGCGCCGACTGCGCGATTCCAAATCTTCGTTTTTGCTGGCCACTTCCTTCAATATGCGCTCCAATCTGTCCACCCTTTTGATCTCCTGCACCGATTTATCCTCCACTGCAGAGATCCGGGCCTCAGCCTCTCCCAGACGCTTGTCGTGGGCCTGGATTTTGGCCCCCATAGTTTCCAGAGTCTTATCTAGGTCGTCAAAGCGACCATCCAGGGCCCTGAAGCCGGCACGCATCTCCTGTAGCCAGTCCGGGGACGGGGCACGGGCCGTCGAGCCGCCGGTCGCTCCACCGGCCGGGTCCGGCATGTCAGGGTGGTTTTCCGCGGGCTGCTCAGACAGTTTCTCGAACTGCAGCGTTTTCTGTTTGGGGTCTTTGCGACCCATGCCCACAACCGCCAGACGGCCACCAGCCAGTCGTGTGTAGAGCAGGGGAGGCGCCGGTGCGATGGAGCGTCAGTCCAACGGCGCAGGCCAACCCTTAGCCAAGCTGTTCTGGACCACGGGCGTTGTTGGGCCCACCGGGCACCGGACAGATCTCGACCTCACTGTGCAGCAGGCAAGGGCCACAACTCCATGGAGCCAGCAGGGTCCCAAAGGAACATCAAGTGCACCAGCGCGATGTAGTCAGCAGCCGCGACTCGAGGCCGCCGGAAGGGGCAAGGGAGGAACGCACAGACCGGCCGCGGAGCACATGGCCAACCCAGAGAGGGCCCAAGGATCGAGGCAGAGACAACCCGGGTGCCAGGCCCAGCGCAGAGCCCCAACCGCCCCCCCCCACCGATAGCAGGCCGTCACGCCACCCCTCCCAGGCTCCCCGACCGAATTAGCCCGGGACCCCAGGGAGGAGATAACGAGCGAGGCCGTGCCCGGAGCGCAGGGCAAGAGCCGAGCGCCCGGTCGTCCTCCGGACCGCAACGGCACAGGGAGAGAAGCGGGTCCCCGCCAGACAGCACCACGGTGCTCAATGCCCCCCCCCCTGAGCCCCCCGGGTACCTGTCTCTCGGCCTGCCGCCTTCCTCGCACTCGCGTCCCCCATCCCCGGATCAGCCCGCCATCTTAGGCCTCAGGATAATGTAGTCGTCGCCGGGCACCCCCGTGGCCCGGGAGGTCCGTTCTGCATCCCAGCGCACTCCGGGGCCGTAGTAGGGTCAGCGGCGGTGTCTGGCGTCCCGCGCCCGCATCAGGAGGGCGAGGAAAGCAGGGTTTGCGCCGGGTCGATGGCGGAGCTTCAACGCCGTGCGGCCATCTTAGCCCGCGGCTTGGCCACGCCCCCCAATGTTTGAAAGTTTAACGTGCAGCCCTACAACAGAGCGTGCTTTTTTTTCCTCTATAAAAAGATATTGTTACGCGCTGCCCACGTGTACTGTGCATTTTGCCTGCCGCGCGCCACAAAAGAAATGTACTTAGTTACACTCTGCCTACTTGTACTGTGCCTTTTGCCTGCCGCGTGCCAATAAAGAAATGTACTCAGTTACCATCTTTCTGAAGTCACTAGTTGACCTTTTGTTTTTGAGATATTTCGCCTTAGATGAGCTGACTCTAGTATTCCATGCGGCGATGGCGCGTCTGTGAGTCGCCACCACCAGCGAGAGCCGTTCTTTAGGAAAGCTGACATCACAGGCGATGAACATGTCAGGACTGTGCGTAGATAAGGAACAGGGTAAAAGGGAGTGCTTCAAAGGCATGCCAGATAGTGAAAATGAAAGTAAAAGTTCAAGCATGCAAACATCTGACTTGCCCAAGAGGAAACGCGAGTGAGAGCAGAGGTGAAGACTAAGTAATCTGCTGTTTGTAGCTGACATGCATTTTATGCAGCGATTATGGATAGGAAGGGTAGGAGGGGGATTAAAGAAACCTTCTTTATACATGTTGTGAAGATCTTCTAGAGCTGAGAAAGAAACTAATGTCTTGTACTATAACCGAAGCTTGCACAACACCTAACTTCTGCGATTTATAACAAAGGTGAGCTAAAACTCCATATGGCAAGCTTGGCTCTCGGCCGAAGCTCAAAGCTTTACTGTGAGAGGCGCTGGGTAAATGCAAGGCAAACAAGAAGGGCTGGGCAAGAAGGGAGGGGGGAATGTGAGGAGCCAGAATACAAGTGAGAAAAAGAGGAGGAGAAGGGAGATGCAATCAGAGCATCAGAGCATCAAAGGGCTGGGTGAGAAGGGAGGGGGGAATGCAATGAGCAGAGGAGCAGCTGTGCACGTGCATGTGATCGTGCACTCAAGGTTTAGGCCAGCCAAAAGACTGTGGGTAGCACTTTGAAAATCCCACATATAAAATGTCTCTTCGAGCCTTTGGCTTGCGAGACCTAAAAAGGAGTATAAACAAATCAAATTATGGCCACAAAATGACCTCTCTTATTGTCTATCAGAGAGTGAATGGGCTGGCACTTCTGAGGATAGGGAGAAGACAAACAGCGCCATCTTGTTGAAAATCTGTTTTACCTGTGAATTTTTCACCATTATTAGACACTGGATATAGGCCCACTGCAATTCAAAGCCATCTTAAATTTATAGGCTCGCGCATAGCAGGTAACGCCTGTTATCAGGAAGTTTCAAGTGACTCCATCAATTCAAGGCAATACTGGCCCCAAAACGGCCTTAACATTTTCTGATTGCACACATTTGCATTTCTTTGGCAAAGCAGACACTCTGTTAAGAAGGCTCCTTTCTTTCTAGCTGTCTGCTCCTCCCTCCGAAATGCAGCACAGGAGACTCCCTCCCTCCAGCTGGGAAATCACAATTGGGGGAATTAACTTTTGTTTTTTAGTAAAGAGGCTAAAATTACGGACAAGTGCTGCTCGTTAACATACCTATCACGGACAACGTACAATAGGGCTAATGTACGGGCAGTCTGGGAAAATTACGGACGGTTGGTCACCCTAGCACCGGCTGCTTTTAAAGCCATCTACTGTTGTGAACATGTGAAAATCCTGGCCCCAACCTTCCTCTCCGGCACATATTGACTGGAGCAAACACCCGCACATAGCAGTCTGGGGCTGGCAATGCGGACTGCTTCAGATGCTGGCCTACAGCTCAACTCTCATGCCGAAGTCACTCCTGACGGCCAGGCCTCCCGCCTGCAGGGAGCTAATTCCTTTCAACGTCTCCTGGACTAAGTACATGTGTTCCATCATTAGAGGCAGTAAGGATACAGGAATGGAGTTCACAAAAATTGTCTCAGAATATCTTGAGGCCCAGGAGACTGCGCCCATGTAAAGCGGCACGCGCAGTGGGACAGTAGTCCCGCCATAACGCACACAGAGCTGCGTGGATTGGTAAACAGGTAAATATATACCGAGTTTTCCGGCTGAGTGAGCATGCGCTGAGCTGAGATGCTCAGCTGACTTTTGTGATAAGTGAGAGCCCCTGCGGGAATGCATATGTTTATTAGAAGTGCGTTAGTTTAACCCCAGATACTTTATACTTGGCAGGGCTGCTCTATCCTGATAGTGTTGGGAGGCATCTGCGTTCACCAGGAGTTAAGCAACACAAGTGTGGCGGTGGCAGCATAGTGTGTAGTGATCAGTAGGAGTGAACAGGGGAGAGGATATAGCCTTACCACTAGAGCGGTCGACCTCGAAGCTGGGGAACCGAGTCTAGGGTTCAAGTCTCGGCAGCGATGCCCAACATCCTGTGATTCTGGGCAAATCACTTAATCTCCCGGGCAAATCACTTAATCTCCCTGTGTCGAACCAAAAAAATGAATGTGTCCATTTGTAACGAAACTGGTGCTCATGTAAAGCGTTCTGATACCCGATTTCTCGGGTCTAGTTCGCGCTATATAAAACTAAAAAAATAAATAATAGGTCCTTTTTACGTCGAGCCTGGGCAGTGCTTTCGCTGCTCTGCGAGCCATGCTTTATTGGAGTATGTACTTGAAGCCCCGCCCACAGTTGCCATTGGCTTGTGTCATTGTAAATGCTGGCTTCTGATTTGTTATTAGGCTTGTTAGTAAAAGGCCTCAGGCTCCACAGTGAGGCCCATTATCCCCTGTGTGGCTCATGGCCCTCTGAAAGGGATTCTGACAGTGTCTCACGTAGTATGTATAATATACAAAAATGTTTTGTAATTTATTCTTTGGATTTTTTACCCTGTGGTTCAGTGAGAGTGGTAAGGTGAGCACTACCTGCTGGCTTGTGCCTGGACCTGTTTGGAGAAACTGGCTGCCAATGCTGAGAAATAGAGGAAGCAGACTTTGGTGGGGAATGCGTAGTGGTGCTTTGTTCAGTGTCCCTAGTTGGGTAAGGAGTGTCAGGCGTCAAATTTGATTCGATTTGTCCAACCCCGCAACTGTGCGACTGGATGTCAGTGGTATGGGCACGCTGATTCTGGGCTCACGGGATTACTATGTCCTTAAATGCAACTTGCCCCTTACTAATTTGCTCAGTATATTCTCTTAACGGCACCAGCCATGCATTTCAGAGCACACCTCTTTGCCCTGTCAGTCTACATTTGGATGCGGCGTTGGTTTTGTTTTGCCGCATTTGAATCTCAGTGACGCTTTGCTGATCTGGCCTCTTGACATTATATTGTCAAAGTTCTTGCAAAGAGTCCCTCATACTTGGCAACACACTCAATGTAGTAGCAGAGGCTTTAGATTTTGAAATATGGATTCCCTAATCACTTTGCACAGACTCCAACCTTACATCTATGCCCTGCAACTCCCTTGCCAATGAGTATTGGTCGATCCTCATAAGAAGTGTCATTATCAGCCCCTCCTCTGTGTCCTATGGCTCATGTTCTGGGTAATCATGCTCACACACTTGGCTTCCTTCCAGAGTCCCTGATATTGCTGCAGTTGATGTTGCAGATGGTGCTGGTACAGTGTCTGTAGAGGTGGTGACAGTTACGATTGTGGTATTAGGTACACGGAACCCCTCACCTGTTGTGGCTACATCAGTTTATATTGTGGTTGGGGTAGTACCTGCTCTCACTGACGTTTCCCCTCTTTTCTAGTTGGCCTCTTTACTAGGTGGGCATGTCTGGAGGAAATCCGATCTTCATCTAGCTCTTGTGCAATTTCACCTGCAAAGTAAGTAAACGTTTTAGAAATAAATACTTCTAAAGTAGTATGTCATACAGATTTGACACATTATATTGCAAACCCCTCAACTCCACCTCCTCTGCCTCGTCCTATGTCTGTAATCTTGGGTTCCACATTAATGATGAAGTATTTTTACCTTTCAAGATAGGTAGTTTGTCATCTACATGCTTTGCCTTAATGAAGGTAATTCGTAAAATTCTGCTCCTTCTTCCCTGCCATAACTGTCCTCTTGTAGAGCAGTTTTCCATCTTGAGCAGGCTGATTACTGCAACTCTCTATTCTTTGGCACCCCAGAAAACCTTCTCCAGCGTCTCTACCGAACCCAAGCAGCAGCTTCTCCACTAGCACTGTCTTGCCCTTGCTACTCATCTTCATCAGGTGCTTTGAACTTGCTACACTGGCTACCAGCTCTCAGGAGGGTGATGTTTAATCCCTTTGTATTGCACATACAGTCGCAAATTTTGCGATTCCTTATTTTGCATGTGGGTTTTTGTGTGCTACATAGCACACTGCCCAAATTGCGATCGCAAACGCCGAAATTCGGCGAATTTCTGCATTTGCGATCGCAATTTGGCTTCCTACATATGGCCCTATATTGTTATTATTAATAATCATGATTATTTTTAAACATTATTGAATTTAACCAATTTGGTGGAATTAGATTTATTTTTCCACATATTATGATGAATTTGTATTCTATTTACCAAAAATATGTCAACCATTATAGATTTTTGGCTATGGTTGCTAATCCAATTACATCTGATAAAGGCAAACAGTGATGACTTGCTATCATATATTTTCCATCTCTAGGCATCCATACTTTGCAAAAGATTCATGATAGAACCCATCCCCCCCGAGTGGTACCAATGGCCTACATTTGGGGTCCTGCTCATGGCCCAAAGTGTCAGTTGTGCTCAGCTAATGCCAACCTGCTCATTGTCCCCAAGTTTAAAAAGGTACAAGCAGGCAGCCGAGCCCTCTCTGTGCAAGCGGCACAGTTTAGGAATAAGGGTGGGCGGCAAACTCCGCTCCACCAGCGGAGTTCACACAATTTTTGTCACTCCGCACTCCGTTTGGAGGGGGGGGGGTTTGGCAAAAACTCCACCTACGCTGCGTAGCGGAGTTTGCCGGCACCCATCACTAGTTATCTTGCAGACCTAGAACAAGCCATGATGTTCTTGCCATGTGATGTGTGTTGTCACAGATCTGGGTTAAATCCATCATTATTTTGCTCACCACGCCACCCCAGTTCAGACATGGCCATATGCAAATCAGTCTTGACCCCGTGCCTCATGGGAGCTGTCCAGCCCGAACTGCCACGCCATGTCTTCCCTGGACCGGAATCAAGCATCCTAGGACCGGTTTCGGGGTTTCACCCCTCTTCAGCCAGGATAGCTTGACTCCAGTGGCGTAGTGAGCACGGGACCCATGTCTGGGCATACCCTTCCCACATAGGGCGAACAGCAAAACACACAAGATGATGGACGGAATGTTGCACATTGGCAAAACATTCACCCCCAGTCACAGATCTGGGTTTAATCCATTGTTATTTTGCTCACCACGACACCCCAGTTCAGACATGGCCATATGCAAATCAGTCAATAGTTCTTTTTGCATTTGTCACCCCGAGTGGGACGGGTATGCTCAGATGTGAGTCCCGTGCTCTCCATGCCACTGGAATCAAGGTATCCTGGCTGAAGAGGGGTGAAACCCCGAAACTGGTCCTAGGATGCTTGTTTCCTGTCCAGGGAGGACCTGGATTGGCAGTTCGGGCTGGACTGTTCCCATGAGGCACAGGGTCAAGACTGATTTGCATATGGCCAGGTCTAAACTGGGGTGGCATAGTGAGCAAAAGAATGATGGATTTAACCCAGATCTCTTGACTGGGGGTGAATGTTTTGATTTGTTCTGCATTCCGTCCATCAATAGTTCTTTTTGCATTTGTCACCACGAGTGGGACGGGTATGCTCAGACGTGAGTCCCGTGCTCTCCATGCCACTGGAATCAAGCTATCCTGACTGAAGAGGGGTGAAACTCCGAAACCGGTCCTAGGATGCTTGTTTCCCGTCCAGGGAGGACCTTGCTTGGAAGTTCGGGCTGGACTCTTCCCATGAGGCACAGGGTCAAGACTGATTTGTATATGGCCAGGTCTAAACTGGGGTGGCATGGTGAGCAAAAGAATGATGGATTTAACCCAGATCTCTTGACTGGGGGTGAATGTTTTGATTTGTGCTGCATTCCGTCCATCAATAGTTCTTTTTGCATTTGTCACCCCGAGTAGGACGGGTATGCTCAGACATGAGTCCCGTGCTCTCCATGCCACTGGAATCAAGCTATCCTGGCTGAAGAGGGGTGAAACCCCGAAACCGGTCCTAGGATGCTTGTTTCTGGTCCAGGGAGGACCTGGCTTGGCAGTTCGGGCTGGACTGTTCCCATGAGGCACAGGGTCAAGACTGATTTGCATATGGCCAGGTCTAAACTGGGGTGGCATGGTGAGCAAAATAATGATGGATTTAACCCAGATCTCTTGACTGGGGGGAATGTTTTGATTTGTTCTACATTCCGTCCATCAATAGTTCTTTTTCCACTTTCAATTCAGGCATACTTCCTCCATCAACGCTTAGGGTTTGTTTCCCGGTTTTGGCCAGCACTTATCTCATGCTTCACATGTTGCACTAGATGGATGCCTTTTAGTTTTGTGGATGTACACAGGATAAAAGCCAGAAAAGGCCTTCAAACGAAGAACTCTATTAATATTAGTCTACACATGTTCTAAGATGGCTGCCTGTGTTTATACTTAAACTGACATGTGTTTGGCACTTAAAAACTATGTACTTCCCTTTCCTGTGACTTTTTTGTGCTTGCTCAGAGAGTGGGAACTCTGTTTGCTATTTTTTCTGGAGGAATTTGCGCAAGGACAAACTATTTGCGCATGTAAACTCCAGATGCGATTTTTCTGCACCCAGTATTACTATTGGCTTTCTAGGTGGTAAAACGTGAAATTCCGTGCAAAATACATGTAATTACTAACTTGTATCGGTTGAACAGAGCCTGGATTTACCACTCACATTTACACCCTTACTCAAAATAATGGCTATGTAGCAAACATACATGTGTAGCGATCTCCCAAAGAAAAGATATAATTATAGCAACTTTTTAAAATTAAGCAATACGATGGGGGGGTCCATTATTTTACTAACATTAGGGCCCATGGCATTCTTGCAATGCCACTGTGCAGGCAGCCACATGTTCAGGCTTCTGGTAGCCGTGCACAGACACATTGGTGATGCGACTGTTCATAATGCTCACTAATCCAAAAGATATTGGGTCTCATTTATGAGAAGTGGTGCATCGCTGCGTGAAAGCAGCAATGCAACACTTCTCTGTGCGCTCTCCTTGCGACACCTAGGATGCGTCATATTTACTGTATGGCGCATCATGTCGCAAGGAGTTACAGACACGTCAGTATTACTGACGTATCTGTTGGCGCAAAAGTGGTGCATTGCTGGAGTTGTGTCGGAAGCGTGACGCAACTCCGGGAATGTTCCTTTCACATGGGGAAGCCCCATGTGAAAGGGCCTGCATCACCCTTATGCCTGCCTCATGGCAGACGTAAGGTTTTGACGCATTGGCGTCCTAGATGTGGTACAGTGGAGTCTTATAGATTTCATGGCGCCACTCCTACGACACTTTCTTGCGGGGGAACGTCCACCCTGCAATCATTATACCTGACGTAGGTATAATGTAGCGCAGGGGTTCACAAAGTGACGCATCTGCCTAGATGTGCCACTTCATAAATATGGCGCAACATGGCACATTCTTTATGCCGCCGCTGCGTCACTAAAAGTGATGCAAAAGTGGTGCAAAAGTGACGCAGGGGCTCATAAATAAGTCCCATTAGACTTTAAAAACAAAAACAGCAAACATGGTTGACAACGAGACAGCACAATGGGCCTATGCAAACATGGTTGAGAAGGAGACAGCACAATGGGCCTTTTGAGTCACATCCCTATTTTAATAAAAAAAAACTCAAAACTGTTGTTACTGGTCACCCCTCCCACATGGCACATTTTGTCATTATACTGTGGCAGTTAGTGATAAGCAGTGAAGAGAGTGAAGGATGAACCTAATCCTTTTCTTTTTTCCAATGATTTTATGTTTTGTTGCCATCATGTGTCTAACACATTTCCAATAAGTTTGGCCCCAGTGCCACTGCACCTGATGAACTAATGATGCCTGAAGTAGCAACTTAAAGCTGAGGCAAATCTAATACATAAACATTGCAAGCCATACCTATTGGCTTTGACAAAGCTTGTTTAAATCTTGGCCAGAGTAGCATTTTAAAATGATGAAAAAACATCCACTTGGATGAGGGAGAGTTGGTGAAGTGCACTGGAACACTGCTGAAAAAACCTTCTCTGGTGAAGGTTCCAGACCAGCAAGTCTAAGGAGGCTGGTATGGGCTGCTCATATCCGTTATTAGTGAGTTTCAAAGGAACGTCATTCAACTTCTATGGATAAAATGAACCTACCTGCTGTTTAAAGCTGCTGTTCCCCAAGGAGGACCCCAGAGGAAAGGTCCTCTCTCCAGGAGGATGATGATGGAAGTAATGTTGCCCATTCAAGGTCATTTGACTTGGATTATAAACCCACTGCTTTTGCAGGGGCGTAGCTTAGTCACTGAAATTTGGGGGGTGGGTGGTTGAGGGAGGTGAATCTCAAATTTCCCAACTAAAAAAGCAGTGGGCTGCAGGGTGGAGAGGAGAAGTGACCAAGGTTTGGAATGAACTGTTTCCATGAGGAACAAGGTCAGTTTCATTTGCTTTTGGTGGGCTCTCTGTCTAGAGTGGCACAGTGGGCAAAAAATAATGGGATGGATTGACACCCTGAGAGACTGCCACTGGTTAGACTATTTGGAATCTTTCACCCCATTACCTTTTGATTTTTTGATTGCCAGTATATGCCTGGAAACCTGAGACTGGCACAGCTTTCCATGCAGACTGCTGCCAATGTTTGTGAATTCTAAAAAGCAGTAAATTGGCACCCATTCAAGAGTACTTCTATGGATGCAGATCTACAATTTCTTTTCGTAAACCCCTCGCTTAAAAATGTTACATTTCTACTCCAAAACATGAACAAGGTAAAAGCTCTTTGTGAAATGAGAATGAAAAGAAAAAATGGCAAAGACAGAGCAAGCCAAACTAAGGACCGCCCAGATCCAACTACCAAGCAAAGAATGCATTTGGGGGATACCATACACCAACACTTCTCTACAGCTATGCCCCTGAACTAGGTAGTTTTCCCTGGGAACTAAGGACTACATTCATGTATATCCGAATGGCCTGGAGTCCCTGCCCAGGGCTCACTTATTTTAGATGTATCTTCACTCTATACACTCTTCGTGGTCTCTGCTATGAAGAATTCTTGATGGTAGGCATGTCAAATTGGTGCAAACAGGGCTTCAGGTTTCCAAACCTCACCTTTTACAAGTCATTTTCTCAAGTGATTGACAGCCCTAGGTACCAAATCCAAGTTGCAAATAGAGGTTGGCACACAGGCAAATTACTAATAGGGTGAGCCCAACTAGAAGTGAGCAAGGGTCTGGCTTGGCTCTAATAGTCCATGCACGAGCCAAGCCATGAAAAGATTTGCCATGTATATTGTGCAACAAACAAAATGTAAAAATAGGATACAGTCTCTTCAAAATTCAAAAAAGGTGTATTTTTTTAACATGTTGAAACATTTCACCTTAGTACATCAAATTATATCACTGCATAGACAGACATTTATTAAAAGTGATTGTTGTTCCACATGAACTTCGTGACTTTATTTTGCTTGCCCCCCACAATGACAATGCCATTAGTGAGCTAAGATGAAAGTCAGTAGTCATGTATACCCTAAACGGGTCCTAGAATCCTATGATGGATGGAGCAACATCACAGTCTATTAAAAAACATAAGAGGTGTACAGTGCACATCCTGAACTCGGGTACTTGAAAGTGCTCTCATATGTGATAACAGAAAAAGGATGCTCTGTGAACTATCTGGACAAGCAGAGAAGTTATCTGGTATCTACTGTTTTACTTCAAAGGTCTCTCTTGTGTCTATTATTCTTGGTGCATGACAACGGTACCTGGCACAGGCAAAGCAGACCCAACTCAGGGCCCCCTGACCCAACTCCCAGGCCAAGAATACATTTATTTTGGGGGTGTCACACCCTAAACACCCATTTGAAGCTACGTCCCTGTGCTTTCGTTCAAAATTCTAAGCTTTGTATAGGCCGATAACTAGTGCTTCGCACAATTCTGATCCTTGCGCACACCCTCACCTACGAAGGGATCAGAATTCCAAATTATGTGGAGCTTACTTTACCAGGTAATTACAGAGTGCGAGAAACCACGGACCCGCACAATCTGTCTGGGTGTAAATTTCGGCAGCTCAAACCTGCTGAACTATACCAAAGAAAAATGCACTGATGAAGATACCGGGATATGCAGAGCACCGAAATTGGCATTCTAGGTCACAATTCCAGAGCAAAATTCTAAATAGATGATAATTGCGTCCAATAAATTCAAAATCCCGGAGTATCAGATTTCACCAGGTGAAAGAAATTACGCAAATCAGCTCGTTTGTCTTTTTTACCACTCTTTATTTTTTAAAGTTGCTTTTGTACTTTAATTATTTCGTCTGCCTTCCCACTGCTATCCGTCCCTGGTGTGACGCCTTACAAAATACAGGAAAAATAAATAGCTGCGTACAAAAATAAAAGAAAGTTCTTTTGGCCGGTTTTATCAGTCAGATCTCTGAGGAACAGAGACAAAGTTGAAATGAAATATCTCCGAAGCAGCAATTATCAGATAAGCGCTGAACACCTCGGAGTCTATTTGCAAAGGTAAATTCGGTCATAAATGTATGTTTACAACCAAATATAACTTACACCTGCCAGGAATTTGCAAAAACAATTCTGAAGGACGTAAGTACAGTTACATGTGGAGTGTGCAGAGTTCTCTGTAGCCATAAATCCCGCTCAAGGAGTGGGAAGTGTGTGTTCGAATGTATGTTTGCTTGGGAGTTTGTGAATGCCACGAACATGGTTTGTTTGTCAGAAGTCACAAATTCCTCCCTTCCGCCCTCCACCCTGAAACTGATCAGATATACTGCAGCCAAGGGCTCGCATAACTTGTCTTCTATGGTAGGAAGAAGAACGGAAACAACCCAGATTTGCTAGGAGTGCAGGGGAAGGGGTTCCTATGCCTATACCTGGGAATGTCTGGGAATTCCAGAAAATCATAAATCTACACTTGCACATAGGTGTAAATCACAAAGTCCAGATGTACTTCTTTCTTTGTGAATTCTACTCCATGTTCCCTGTCCTGAGGTTTCCTTTAACAAATAAACGCATTCTGGGAGATGAAGTCTTTGTTTGCTTCTAGGATTTGAACTGGTACACTGGCTACAATGACTTGCAAAAGGAATGTGCAGCACTATATTGAGTCATCCTAAGACCAAATGTAAACCTAGCCCAGTCATCTTAAGACCAAATGTAAACCTACCCCAAGCGTCTCACCAGCCCTTCTGTTGAGTCATTCACTTTGAGATCCATGCATACATTCCCTTGAGCAACTTCCCAAGAGATATGTGCCTTAGAGAGACAATGAAGTCTTTCATCACTATATTCAAAGGGCAATTATGCATGGATCAACATTGATTTTGCACACATCGAGGCAGGCTACTGATTGATCATTTTAAATTTCTGGAAATAATTGTACAGTTTATTTAGCAGAAATTCTGTAATGTTTAGGATATGCACCATAAAAAGGATTTGTTTTTTATAGCGACTTAGGGGGTCATTTAGGCCCTTGGCGGCTGTACTCAGTTCGTCCAGGGCAGGGGACAGATGCACCCCACACCCGTGGTAGATCACAGTCTGCCATCTTTGAAGACTGCACCCGCCTGGCGGAGCTCTCTATGCCTTCAGGAGCTGCCCCTACAGCGGTTTCTCTGAAAACATTGAAACTTTACACATCAGCTGCCATGTTTCATGTGGCCGCTCAGCACACATTTTTTTTTACAGAAACAAAAGACTTGTGACCATGACACCATGTGAGAATTCTCTCAGAGTATAGAATCATCTTTTATTTTTTTTATTAGCAAGACCGCCAGACGTCTCCTGTGGGTGTAAGTGGATGGACCATCAGTTTGGCATACAGGGTACTCCGCCAGTTACTTTGCTATGTCATGCCAGTCCACCAGGGCCTATGGAGCTTACGTGCAACTAGATAGTCCTTGTAACAAGTACTGCTATTTCTTCATGCAACCCTAGGAACCACTCACTATTGAGAGCTCAGTAACTTCCAAGGTTCTCCATTTTAGCCTTTAACTCTCCTGCAGAGAGTTAAGATGTGTGGCCATGGCGAACTAGTGAAGGGTTGAGGGGGTTGAATTCCCAGGTACAGTTATTAGAATGGTGTCCAATAATTATGATGTCCTAGCAGTGTTATAGCTTTTTGGAAAGCTATATGACTTTATTCACAGTTAAATGTCCGCGAGCATAGAGGCAATATTTGACTTAGCCCCACAGTAAATCTGTTCAACACACTTAGATGTGAGGTGCAGGGGGGACTCTATGTGTAGTACAATGATCTGTGACAGTCGGTCATCCCATGATGCAACTACACAGGTGAAGAGGTACAATTCAGAAAATTCTGTGCAGACTTTAAAAGATTTAATATAAGTGTCTGCAAAATAAGCATAATTTCCGTTAGTGAAGAGATGCAAAAGTTTGTAAAAATTACCTGAAATGTAAACCTAGCATTTAGCACTATATTTTAGTGTGAAATGTATACTCAAGTCCACAGCGAAAACACATAATTCCTGCTAACAACAGCCGCTCTCGTTCTGTTCATTTGCATTGCTCATGTACTCCGGTAATATAATTTTGCCTAAACAGACTTGAAATTACAAATCATGGTATAATGGCATCATTTTGGGAATTTCACGTAATAAGCATAATGCAAAAGGCCAGAAATGACCCCAGATTACGCCACCATGTCAAAAGTTTCACCCAGAAATGCAAACTCACTATTTATTGCTATATTTTAGTTTGAAATACATCCTCAAGTCCATAGCAAAAACAAAACAATTGCTGCGAACAGCCTCTCGCGTTCTGTTCATTTGCATAGTTCAGATGCTCCAGTGATATGATTTCTACTAGAACAAATTGGAAATTACACAACATGGTATAATTTGGGGAATTTTGTGTAATGAGCATACTGCAAAATGTCAGAAATTACGCCAGTGTGTCGAAAAAATTAGCCTGGGTTCAAGTAAATCTGCAATGAATGGGAGGGCCATGCAGCAAGGTGATGGTCAGAAAAAAAGGGCTCCCATAAGCATGGTACTCTACACCTGAGTCTTCGGATTTTTGAGCACACCATATTGCTTGCCGTCGAATTGGGGTGGGACCTCATTAGGATGGAGAGATGTTTATGGTTGGATGGGTCAGGTTTTGCAGAAACATGGACAAGGCATGGCTAGGACATCAAAATTACATTTGGAAAAAGGAAGAGGACTTTGGGAACGGCACATGTTACTGTGGCGAACCCTGGAGCTGTAACAGCTTTTCCCCTTCACAATTGCTGGAAGACACAAAGATTCTCCACTTCATTTTCCCTTGGTGCATGTTGAAAAAGAGCTCCACTCTCAACAAGTCACACTTGGAGTTAGGCTGGGCAGCCTGGGCAGTCGTATTGGCAAAACTCTATGCTTAGAATAAGGATCCTCCAGGCAACACACAGAAAACATTTTCCTCAGTCAATTGCATCTGGTTTTGACTCATGGGAGGTCAGCCAATCTTCATGTCCCTCTTGCAGTTCTACCTGTTCTGTATACAGATGCTCTCAAAGTTCAGTTCAGGATTTTGGTAATAAACACCCAATAAGGCTTTTATTGTCTCTGGTTTCAAGATGAATGCCAGCATACTATTACTCTATAAAGAATTGTGAATTCTACTGGAAAGTCCTTCAGCCAGTTAGTTAGGTATTTGTTGCTGGGTTTCAGACCTCTTTTGCTGTTATATGGATCCTACAAATCTAACATGATTGTGCATTAGACCAACCCAAACTTCACAATATACAGACTTAGTCTCCACATGCCATAAAGTAAGTGTTGCTGTGTTATGGCTAGCTCACAGAGCCACATCCAGCCCCTCAACTGATCGGGGTATCAGATGTTCTTGGCAACTTCAAACATGTCACTCTGATTCCCAAGGAATCCATGGGAACAGATCTAACCCTTTCATCCGTCACTCTTGCATGCCCAAGCTAAACACAAGAAAGACACAACAATGCATTTTCAAACATTTATTGAATTGATTGTATTCTTGCAAAGAAAGCATGAGCTGCAATTATTAAAAAGATGTGACGTTACTGTAATCAGCATTATTAGAATGGTAAACAATATGAACAATTCAATCATTATAATTGTTACTAATGTTACCTCACCTATCTGTATCTACTACTATACAAAAGAGAGCATAGCGGGAGTACCCTTCTGCCAGATCAATTTGGATAGTCTAGCCTCCATACCTTGGTTTCAGAGGTCAGGAAGCCGGTCTAAGGGTACAGGCTATCTTCCTTCGCAGGATGAAGGTCAGAGTTAGCTGGGTGGCTTCTCAATCACAGTTCACAGAGGTTCCATGATAATCCCATCATGAAAGTGCTGTTCTCCCCGAGCCTGTGTATAGGATAAAGTACTGTTATTTTTCAGTGAGATTAATGTACTGTTGCTAATTGTCAAATTGTGCAATAGATATAATATTGTTAACATTGGTAACATTAGGTAATCCAAGGGACGTAGTCTGTTGTACAGTTTTTAAAAATATAATTTGTCCAGTGTTGGAACTGGCACTTTCTGAATTGCTGAGGCAATAGCTCAGCCAGACAGAACCTACCACTCCCGTCAGGGTCGATTGAGTACACAGCCTGTATAACCTGCCTCATCCTTGGGTAGCTTGGCACTGAGCAGTCAGGCTTACCACAGACGCAATGTGAAAAGCATTGGCACAGCACTCACTCACAAAAGAGACTTCACATGTGATGTATTTAAAAATTAAAAATTGTATTCAACTCACAAAAACATTATCACAACATGAAGATTATGAATTTCTGGGGGGCATGGCCAAGCCAGCGACTAAAATGGCCACTCGGCTCTGAAGCTCCGTCCGGCCCTCCAGCAGAATGTCGTGTTCCTGTGGCCAGCGCTGACATCGCGGGGCGAGCGCGATGTAACTGACGTCGGAAGCTGCGCGGAACCCTCCGGTGAAAGAACGGAGCCACTGGGTGTCCAGGGGCGGCCGTTTTAGCCCTGCGACATGGCTTCCCTGCCGCAAGATCATCTCCCGGCCCATGTCCCAATGAGCGAGGCCTGTTCTGCCCGGAGCGGCTGCGCCCCCCCGTAGCAAGGAACGCCCGTGGTCCCTCTACATAGTCGCCGCAAGCCGGGATATTCATCGGCACAGGCGAAGCGGCAAACTCCAATTTCCAGCACGGGGCCTGCGGGGGGGAGGGGCGCGCATCATAACATTACGCGCCTCACCACCTCCAGCTCGAGAAGTTTTCCTGCCCTTGCCTGCAGACCCGTGGTGAAATGAGATGGCCAATATGGGGGTTAAGGGGTGAAACACCCTCCGGGACATTGCTGAGAGCGGTGCTGATAGAGGACTCCTGTCTTTTTGCCCTGGTTTGCTTCTTACCGGCCTCCCAGTGACCACACCCTATAACCCTGCTGCGCGGTCCACGTGCGGTGGTGCTTGGGCCCCAGCTGCTAATCGGTACCTACTTTCCACCAGCGGCCACAGTAACTGAGACTCGAGTGGCATGGCTGCAGTGAGTTTGTCTTTATTCTATATGAAGGCACTCGAAGTGGTGTTATTCATCCCACTCTCCTGCCCAGCGCCCCCACGGGCCGACCAATTGCCCGCTTGATCCACCACTGAGGGGCCTTAGGTTACTACCTGACCTACCAAACGCCGAGGAGGGAGGGACGGTCTACCCCAGACACACTCGCTGAGGCCTAGCAGGACGCGGCGGTCACACTTTGCGCGGCATGGGCCGCAAGGACCATAAACAGAGAACGCTTCCTTTTGAAAAGGTTACAAACACCGCCCCCGCGCAAACAGTCACCATGGTGGAGTCTGTGCAAGGCCCAGTCTTGGGAGACGGATCCACGGACATGGCGCACTCACTACTCCGGGAGATGACAGCAGGCTTTAAGACACTAGACAGTCGCTTTGATTCCCTCGACAACACCATAGGCGGCCTTGGTGCCAAAGTTCAAGCACACGACAAAAGACTGGATGTGGCAGGGGCCCGCATCTCTGATTTTGAGGATGGGACGGCTCAACTAGCTAAACGTCTAGAACGAGTGGAACGCATTTTAAAAGAGGAGGCCATTAAAAATGAGGACTTGGAAGTGCCGAAATAACGTACGCATTCTTGGCATTCCCGAGACAACTCCCACCGGCCGCATGGATATGTTCATTGAAACTATGCTGTTGAGTTTGTTTGGAAAGGAGGCTTTCACCCCTGGCTTTGTCATAGAGAGGGCGCATAGGTCACTGGGCCCTCGCCCCAACCCCGGTCTTCCTCCTAGGCCCATCGTAGCAAGTGTCATGAACTTCCGGGACCGAGACACGATTCTCCGCCTAGCGAGAGAAAAGGGAGATGTGGACTGGCAAGGCGCCAAACTGTCCTTTTATCCGGACTTTAGCGCTATGGTACAGGACGCCAGACGGAAATTCAATGGCGTCAAGGCCACCCTGAGAAATCTGGGACTGCGTTATGGTATGCTCTATCTGGCTAGGCTAAAGGTTGATGTAGATGGCATATTCAATAACCCGTCAGAGGCGCAGGAGTTCTGTTGTGCATACAAACAGAAGAACATTACCACAAGCGGGCCGGATCAAGGTCTTCTCCCACGCACAGAGGCTCAGATGCAAGCGCGGAACTGTTTTCACTTACAAGTGAGTTTCTTTTCATATGGTCATTATTAGACATACTTGATGCTCGCTGCAGTTTTGACAGGATAGATTACACACTGTGCCCAGATGACACGACTAGGTAATATTGAAGGCCCCTCCACACTAACCCTGATGTCATAGAACATCAGAGGTCTCAATGATAACCGCAAACGGCGACAGGTGCTTCATTACCTACTCTGGCACAAGATCGACATAGCATACCTACATGAGACATATCTCCCCCCCATGGACGCGGCGCGCTTTGGTGCCAGTTGGGGCAAGCATAGGTTTTTTGCAAAGAGGCAGCGTCATACTGATACAAAAAAAGAGTCCCTTTTAGTCTTGGTAACCTTGTCCGTGACCCAGAGGGTAGATATCTCATTGTTACTGGTTCCCTCTGAGGACACATGATTTCGCTGATAAACGTTTATGACCCGAATGTAGACACCCCCTAGTTTTTCCACACACTGAGCGCCCAGCTTGCAAAACACGCGCCACAAAAGTTATTATTGGGTTGGGACCTCAACATATTAATGGACCCTAGAGTGGACAGCACTTCCAGAGCCCCTGACACTAAACCACGGGCACAGCGAGCCCTGCGGCACGTCTGTGACCAATACACACTTGTTGACATCTGGAGGAGCCACAATCCTACTCTAACCGAGTACACTCACTACTCAGGTCAACATAATATCTGGACCAGGATAGACTATTGGCTGCTTTCCTTCGAATTTACAGACTGGTTTGACTCCAACGTGATGCTCCCTCGGACCTACTCAGATCACTCCCCGATAGTGTTACATTTGAAACTCCCACGACCTGAGGGGTACGAACGACAATGGCGCTTCCCGGGTAGAGCCCTACAGGACGAACTGTTCAAGGCAGAAGTGCGAGAAGCTACAGACGACTACTTTGAGATTAATACCGGCTCGGTGAACTCCTGGGCGGTACTGTGGGAGGGTTTCAAGGCCGTTATTAGAGGGGTTTGTATCTTTAAACATGCTGGAGTGCTCAGAGATCTTCGCAACACGATGACCCGCATTGAACGAGACATCGCTGCATTAGACTCCAAATCCTTGGTGACCCCGAGCCCGACCCCGAGCCCGGACAACCAGGCAATAAGGCTCTCTCTTTTATCCGAGTATAGGGACACTGCAGACCGGAGATATTACATCTTGGGAAATATCACACCGCCCGCGATATGGGGCAGGGAAGAGGCCGGGGAGAGTGTTAGCACAAATGCTAAGGTCGCCGTACAGTAAATCATACATTACTGAACTACACTCTGCCAATGGTGACACACTCACCACCACATCCACAATCCGAGATGCGTTCCTAGAATATTACACCACACTTTACACGTCCAGGGCTGGACCTGACAGTGGAGACCAGACAGATTATCTAGCAAAAATCGCACTGGTATATCTGGAGAAGCACATGCAAGACTTCATGGCGGAACCAATATCAGTGGCAGACGTCACGCTAGCCATCGACACCCTCTGGGGCTCCACGGCCCCTGGACTGAACGGCTTTACAGGGGAATGTTATAAGGAGTTCAAAGATCTTTTGGCACCGCAGCTAATTGAGGTATATGGGGAAGCATTAGAAAAGCAGATACTCCCCCCCCACGCTCCGAGAGGCCGTCATAATTCTCCTCCCAAAGCCTGGCAAAGACCCTAGACAATGCGGCTCCTACCATCCTCTATCCTTACTCAATCTAAATTACAACATTTTGGCCAAGGTACTTGCAAATAGACTGTCTCAACTAATGGAGTATATTATTTCCCCGGTTCAATCAGGCTTTGTTCCGCACCAGTCTACCTCCTTAAACTTACGCACACTGCTCGCGGTACTACACAGAATACGACCTGACACCCCTGCGGCCTCTAAATTGCAGGACGCAGAGAAAGCATTAGACTCCTTGGAGTGGCCATTCCTCCTCGAAGTGATGCGATGAATGGGCCTGCCATTTGGCTTCATTGCCACGGTGGCCCTACTCTACAGCAGTCCCACGGCTAGACTCCGCTTGAATGGCACCCTTTCCAGACCCTTACGGCTTTTTTGTGGGATGAGACAGGGCTGCCTATTATCCCCACTCTTGATTATTTTAGCTATGGACCCACTGATTAGGCATTTTCAAAAACGCCACTTGCACCGAGGACTACAGTTTCACACTGGTCCTCTCCTGGTTTCACTCTATGCAGATGACACCATCCTATATGTCCGGGAGCCACATGTTAATTTAACACCCCTCATAAGGGAAATAGTTCGCTTTGGCAGATTCTCAGGGCTGAGCATAAACTGGCAGAAGTCCATCATTTTTCCACTAACTACGAGCACGGAGCAGTGGGAATGTGAATTCCCCCTTGAATGGTGCCATGATTCGGTAAAATATCTTGGGATACACATTCATCTAGAGACCACTCACATTATCAGCTTAAATTATGGGCAGGCTGTTCACACCCTGGAGGAGCAGGTTGACAAATGGCTGAGGTTACCATTATCACTAGCGGGACGGGTGGCAATTCTGAAGATGGTGGTCCTTCCCAAATTCTTGTATTTATTCAACAACATCCCAATACCCCTCACTGATGGATTCTTTCGCACACTACGATCGCATATCATTCGTTTAGTCTGGGCGGGGAAACAGCCACACGTTCGCTGATCCATCCTTACACTGCCGTACGAGAGAGGAGGGTATAATGTCCCGGATTTCCAATCATATTATTTAGTAGCACAATACCGCTATGCCCACACCTGGTTCCACCCGGATGCACGAATTCCGTTTCTACGACCGGAGGCGGACCTTGTCCTCCCTGACAAACTATCGGCGGTGCTTACTGGGGGCTTCCCTCGAGATCCACGGGATATTCAGACGGTGTCTACCACCTCCTGGGAGTGGGAGAAATTGAGAAGGCTTACCTGCGCGGAGACCCTATACTCTTCCTCCCTTCCCTTACCAAATGCCAGATGGTTCCCAATCACTGGGGAGGGCTTGGTACAGCGCACATTGACTACATTGAAAATCGA
This sequence comes from Triturus cristatus, assembly GCF_964204655.1. Lineage (NCBI taxonomy): Eukaryota > Metazoa > Chordata > Amphibia > Caudata > Salamandridae > Triturus > Triturus cristatus. The sequence continues at coordinate 1,179,763,729 of NC_140590.1, forward strand.
CAAAGTAGGAGATCTCTTCCCAGGGTGACATGTCTTTACACTTGACGAAGATGCAAGGTATGCTAACTGTAATTTTATGACCCGCTTTATTATGACCCGTGTAAGATCGGCTCAACGAGCTGTGCTCCCTACCTTTCCCATTGAACCGGACTCATTTCCCCCACTCACATTAGTGATAGAGAATCAGGGTGGTGCTCGCCTCATTTCCAAAATGTACAAAACTAGCACTAATATAAAACCAGTCTGTGACACTAAACTTCGACAAGCCTGGGAGGCAGACATTGGCTGGCAAATCACAGACAAACTATGGGCAAAATGCTGCAAGGCCACTAACGAAATTTCCCTCAACAGTAGACACAAGCTGCTTCATTTAAAATTCCTTTGTTGCGCCTATTTCACACCTGCCGCGGCGCACAGGAGAGATGCCGCTAGGCCCCACATATGTTTAAAATGCACTGCACCTCACGCCGATTTCATGCTCTTGGCTTGGTCTTGCCCCCGATTACAGTCTTACTGGACGGATGTACACACGATTCTGGAGAAAATGGTCGGCCTCCCTCTCACTCCTATCCCGGAAATTGCGCTGTTAGGATACACAGTGCAGTTCCCAAAAACAGTCAGGAGATTTTCCTCACTGGGACTACTTTTGGCCAAAAGAGAAATTGCCATTCACTGGGGTAGGAAAACTGCTCCCAATCTACAGGACAGGTTGAAAAGTTTAGCGTAATGCTACATCAATGCTGAGGCTTACGCCAGCCTTATGCCATTAACATCCCGCCCCAGGGATATATGGGGACCTTTTAGGAACTATGTAGCAGCTGCTAAACAGGCTTCCAGCTCACAGGCTTCCAGCTCACAGATAACGGTATTGTGCCGGAGGAAGTGGGATGATTGGTCTGAAATTATGCTACGAGACCTGACAGTACTAATATTTGGCAGATTGGGCAACTGCAAGGTTCTTTTGTTTAATATCATCGTGTATGTAATGTTGATGCACATAAAGTAGGGGTTGTGAGGGTGGGCAGAGGGCCAGTTCTAATGTTTTGGATAAGTGGTACCATGAGTCTGCATCATAACTACTGTCATAACTGCTATTATTCTTGACCTTTCAGGCGCGATGGATACTGTTTACAAGACAATTGTATGCGATATTGTGCATAAGATATTTGTTATTTGGAAAATAAAGTGTTTAAAAAATTTCTGGGTATTAATCACACTGGGAATTATTACTAGCAGTACTAGGCCCAACCGTGTTCGAATGACATCAGCAATATGCACTCTTGGGAGAGACCCTATTCTATACCCCCCAGCATGCTTATGCGGTGCAACACATTGTCCACCCCATGCCCACCCTTGCAATTCTTATAGTTCAATACCACACAGTTAGAGGGTACAACAATATCATAGATATGTACATACACAGAAATATATCACTTTTTAGCTGCACTGATGGCAGGGGCCACGCGGGTAAAATCAATGTCAAATGTAATGCTCTTCTGGCCCGAAATCAACGTATAAGACAAACCACCGGCCAGTGTGGTGAATCACAGGCAGTTCACTGACTGTCACACACTTGCTCTGCAACGATATGTGGTGCAACAGATATCAGGCAAGTGTGTACGAAACGTGCTTGCACGCATATGCACTCAGCATCATAATGCGGTACAACTGATACCCAGCAGGTCAACTGATCACACTGCAGACTCCGTGGCTCCAAGCTTCCCTCCTCCCTCCTGCCTCTAGCTCACCCATACTATCCTACACCCATTAATTGGAGACACCCCGTCCTGCCCCCGGCACAAGGCTGCACTTGGCCACACTAAGCCGAAGTAACTCTTAGTCAGGGTCCTATGGAAAGAGGTGGGGGTAGGTAGTCGGATTAATTAGGAGGCAGTCATCAAAGGGGGTTTGGCTGCCACTTGAAAAGTTCACCCACAGGATGCGGAGCAGAAAAGAGCTGAGTGCAATAGTCGATCACACCAAAGGTTTCCACAGGGGCCTTCCAGCACCAGCCCAGTTCTATTGTCTAATTCCCCGCCCCTTAATTTTAATACCCACAAGCTTTATTCCCACAACCATTTCATATGTGGATCGATAAATATGTAATACAATGTTTTGGCTTCTTCCTCTCGTAGGTTCAAAAGTTGATCTTTTCATGTTCTTGCTAGTCACATGGGTTGGCAGCCATTCAATGACTTAATTGGTCTCAGGACAAAGATGTAGGACGCGTGCGTAGTTGCCGCAAAGGAACAAGGATGTTGTTCACCCTCCAAGGCCCAAAAACGAGCTATTAATAAAGTCAGAGAAAAAACATGTTAGAATGCAAAATGAAATGAATTCACTGTATACCACTTACCACTACTCTAACCCCATTTACTTAATATATCTTTAGCATTAATGGCTTAGTAAAACTTGCATACATTAGTTTCAGCACAGCATGTGCGTTAATGCGAGGTTTTTGAGCAGCCATGTTAAAAGCTATTGTGCAGCTGCAAATATTTCCCACCAAGCGACAGGAGATGTCATACTACGTAGATGCAGAAGACGCATGCGCAGAAGAATTCCCGTGTTTTGGGCGGCCATTTTAAGGACACTCTGGTTACTGATTTGTAAAATTCATAGAAAAGCTTACCCTAGATACAATATGTAAAATGTGATGCAAAGTTAGTACTCACAAACATGTTGGTTATAAGGTTACAGGTTATTCGAGAGGATTGCATACAAGCAAGTTTCTTTTTATATGAAACCTTGCTCCATCAATCCCCTCTTTGATGGCATTTTATGCCATTACTACATTCTATTAAATCAGATGCCAACTTTGAGCATTCTACCATTTCGATTTCTTCAAATCTTTTATTTCTTTCTTTATCCTTTTTAAATTGTGATCCCTTCATTCTTTTGTAGATGTTTCCTTTCAACTCTTCAAATCGTATTTCGTCCAATTTTCTTTTCCTACATTTCTCATTTACTTCGTAACTTTTTTTTTCCACTGCATTTGTTGCAACACATTATCATCAGAACTAACAAAGGTATGCCCATAATCGGCAATAATATTTGACCTAAGATACCTTTACCTATGTTAGAAAACCAGCCACTGATAGAAGAAAAACCATTGGTTATTTTCTTCCATACACTGTCAACCTCCAGTGGTTTCAGTTCTTCCAAATGTGTAATAATTTTAATATACCTACCAATCTCTACACTTTTGTCAGGAATATATGTGCAACAATGTTACGCTTTCAACATTTTACAGACTCTACCCTCTTTTGCTAATAAGATATCAAGGCCAAGGTGATTTTGCAAAACCATAGATCTAACAGCAACTAATTCTGCATTGATCAGTAAAAATCCTCCAGCAGTGTCAGTAGATAACCAATCAACTACTGTTGACAATTGACAGATTTTTCGAGAATTCAGCAGAACGCCCACTGAAGGTATCAATGCACCAATTATATCACCTACTATTTCCGAAAAACTAGCTGTTTTATATCGGGTTAGTCCATTACTGTCATTATTGCTTCCAGTGATTCTTTTAACATCATAAACTTTAGGGAATACTATTCCAAAATAGCAACTCCCGTACCAATGAACAGGCAACCTAAAATAGGCTTTATTTCCACAAATATAATAAATTCCAGGGAATACTGCATCAGTTCCTTCTTTTAGTCCCCAACCCCCAATTACTAAGAAGTTATGTTCACATTCACTGGAGCCAATAAATGCCTTGTTATATTCTGTTTTTAGTCTATGGAGACAGATTTTCCCTTTCTTTTAAAAATCCAGAGACATAGCAGCATGAGTCTTGCCAGTAACCAAAAGGTCATCCTTCTCAGCCCATTTAGGTATCTGAGGTTTCGGTCCTTCTTTGGAAATCCTGCCTCCTTTGTTCTACTAAATTCAAACAAATCTTTTCTTCTTCTTGTAATTTACATGTTAGGTTGCGTTTGTGTGCATCATCTATAGCTATTTCCTTCATTGTTAGGAAATATTCACCCATGAATTATGAGTCTCTAGTACTAAGGACGGGGTTTATGCTCGTTCGCATAGGGACTTCTGAAAATATTACATCTACATTTGAATAATAATATTGCAGTTTTCCAGTTCTATAAAATAAACTAGCCAATACACTACATGAAATACCATATGTCAAAGGTAAGTGATGATAAGTTACCCCTTCAGCCACTGAGGTTGGTAATTTCATACAAACGTAAAAATGACTAACTTCCATTGTTTCTACATAATGTACTAATAGGTTTGATTCTTACACATTAGAAGTCAAGAACTCTAAAGATTATCACTTTTTAACTAAATCGATACAAAGAATCCAATGGTGGCTTTACTGAATATACGTATTGATGCTTACTCTCTATTACACGAGTTTAAATAAATACAGAACATCCGAATGAGAAGTTCCTTCCTTCGGTTCCTTCATCAGCATCGACGCCTCTCTATTAAAAAGTGAGATTGTTCCTCCATATCCTGGGGTCTTCTACATTTTACTAGACTAAAGCTCCATATATATTTTTAAGACAAGTTTATTGGTGGCAACTCCTGACGAAGGCACTCACGGTGCCGAAACGCGCATCGAAGAATTTATCTCTGCCACTAATTGTTTTTAAATAACTACATATATTCTCTGTAATATGAATTTAATAATGTTAGCAATTTGTTGTATTTTTTAATGAAAAGTTAATGTATTTGCTGTTTGATTAAACATTATTGCTTTTATAATTCATTTTTTGAACTCATTTCTTGCATCATATTTGTACTTGCATGATTATATGTTTCCTGGGAACTATACCTTCCATTGTGTTTTTGCCCTGTCCCAGGAACACAATTGTTCTACAGGGGGTCCTTGATATTCTTATGTGACTAATAGGTTTGCAAATACATTTAAATCAGTTTCGTTTTTATCTACAGTATGGTGTAAATCTAACTCATCTGGTGTTTCTAAATCTACTCTATCTCCTTTAATGTTTGCTACCTTTGTATGTGCATTAGTACTATTCTGCTTGTTAGTAACCATCAAATAAGGAATAGCTATTGCTAATATTAACCATATTATGAAGACTAATAATAAGCTACATATACAGATCCTACAACACTTCTTTATACAGCTTTGTTTTGGGTTTCCAGTAACTTTAGCATCAGACATTTTGTACAAGAAGATTTGTCTCTTCTTTAATTCAGAAACTTGGTGTGGGATAACACCTTGAGCATCTTCTCTCTTTCAAGTCAGTCTCACTTATTCATCAATTCATTCAACATTCAGTTCTTCGTCAGTTTCTTCATTTAGGTCGAGATTTTCAAAATCTTCAAGGATGACATATGTTCACTCAGGACCCTTGAACTTGTTATTCAATGTCTTCAATCTTTGGCTCCTTCGTTTTGGAGTTGCAGTAGAAGTTCCAGATTGGCTGGATGCTTCGTTTTTATTGGTCAGGTTCTTCACTGATTGTCTTAAGGCGGTATCTTAGTCTCTTAATTATTCTTGGCCAATTATCTCCTTTTCGACTTTTCTTAAATTTCACTGCACTGTAAGTTTCTTCAAGGCTTCTTTTATTTTCGGCACAATTTGATCATCTTAATCTTCAGTTTTCCTCTCTATCTGACCTTGTGCAGGGCTTATTATTCTGGCCTGTTCTGCCTGGATATGTTCATGTACCTCAATCTGACCCTGTTCAGGATTGGCGATATCTGTTTTTTCTTCTGTATCCTGAACTTGTGTTTCTATGCCTGTCTGGTCCTGTTCAGGTCTTCTTACCCCTTGACCTTCTTCTGCCTGAACGTTTTCTCTAAACCATATCCGTCCCTCCTCAGACTAAGAAATGGGGCTTTTGCTTTCTTCTGTCTGAGTATATTGTTCTCTCCTTAACTGTTCCTGCTCAGGTTCCCTAATAGTCGTTTCCCTACTCTCCTGAGCGAGTTTTTCTACACCTGACTGGTTCTCACTCTTTTCCTGTCTGTCTAACTGTGTTTGGCTTCTAGTTCTTATAAATACTTCAGGTATGTCCACCACTAGGATCCAGTCGTCCTGATAAGTGCTTGGTTGTTTTTGAGCAGCTACCTCAGGATCCTCTATAGGAAGTTCTTCAGCTACACAACCTTCCGCAATTTCAATTTCTCGTCTCAATTGAAACTCCTCTTCTTCAGGAGCTGGTACCCTGTTGGTATGACTTGCATGAATCCAATTAGGCAATCCTGCACACTATACAGCTGTTGAAGTAGTCAGCATAACCTGATGCGGTTAGTGCCACCTTGGGGCTAGGCACGATTCTCAAGTGTGATTCTTCACAACTACCCAGTCACCTGGAATCAGATCATGCGCTTGGCTCAGCTGTCTGTTGACTGCGTCTTCCCCAACCTGATGAGAGATAGAACGCACTCTGTCAGCCAACTCTTTGCAATACTCCAAAACCAAGTCATCAGTTATATTCAACAGCTTGTGTCCTGGTACACATGCTTGTCTCATTGCTCTTCCCATGAGTATTTCATGGGACCTCAATCCAGTATTTTTGTCTGGAATACTTCTGAGTCCCATCAGAACAAGAGGTAAAGCATCAGGCCATTCCAGTGGGGTGAATGCATACACCTTTCCGAGTCTTGACTTGATTGTGCGATTCAATTGTTCTACCACCCCTGAAGCCTCTGAGCGGTAAACGCAGTGCAGTTTTTGTTCGACTTTGAATGCTGCACAAATTAGTCTAATTATTTAATTATTAAAATGAGACCCTCTATCTGATTCAAACATTACTGGAAAACCAAATCTAGGGATAAGATTTTTAAATAAAAGTTTGGCCACTGTCAAGCTGTCATTTCTTCAGGTCGGGTATGCTTCCACCCTCTTTGAAAATAAACAAACTATCATAAGTACATATTTCAACCCTCAACAAGCAGGCAGTTGAATAAAGTCTAGTTGAAGTCTTACAAAGGGACCTTCTGCCTTTCCAATCTTTCCGATACGAACCATGGTTTTCCTGCCAGGACTCATTTGTTGGCATGTTAAACATCTTTGGCAAAGACTCTCTGCTACATTCCTGAATTTTGCGTTAAACCAATCTTGTCTGAAAAGTCGAATCAAAGCATCTCTGCCCACATGCGTGTCTCCATGATACGTTCTAGCCACAGGTGCAAGCATACTGTCTGGCATTACTGGTCTGCCATCATAACAATCCCACACATAATCTTCTGCCCTTCTTTGACATCCTATTTTCACCCACTCTTCCTTTTCTCTACTTTCTACTGCATCCTGCAGATCTTTCACCTCCTCCCAGGTTCCCACTCCCGCAAGTAGCATAAGTTGGCAGCTGATTCCACAAGTTTCGATTTTCTTATTTAGTGCAATTTTATGTCTTGCACAGTGCTGGGCAACCTGGTCAGCATATCGGTTACCGGCTGTCACATAGTCATCTCCTGATTGGTGAGCAGCACACTTAACCACGGCCACGTCTTTTGGTAACTGAATTGCCTCAATTAATTCTTTCACAAAATTTCCATTTTTAATGGGAGTTCCTGAGGAAGTCAGGAAATCCCTCAGCATCCATAGCTGGCCAAAGGCTTGCACAACCCCATAACCATATTGGCGGTCAGTAAATATGGTTATTCTCCAATTTTTCCCAATTTTGCAAGCTTTAATTAAAGCAATTAATTCGGCTACTTGTGCAGATCTGACTTCTGGTAAATAGGATGCTTCGACTATTCCAGTTAATGTACACACAGCGTAAGCAGCACTCAATCCTCCCTCCTCGTGTCACATGCATGAGCCATCTACAAATAGATCATGATCTGCATTTTTCAGGGGTTCCTCTTGTATGTCAGGACGTGGTTTGGTACTAAGTTCAGTCACGTCAAGACATTCATGTTCGGCCTCATCTTTTACCTCTTCTTGGTATGGATCAGGTAGTAAGGTGGCTGGGTTAAGAACAGTACACCTCACTATAGTCACGTTTTAAGCCCCCAGTATTATTCTCTCATATTTTGTTAGCCTACTGGGAGTAAGGTACTGCGTTCGGGTTTTGGTCAGCAATATCACAACTGAATGGGGAACATACACCTTGACAGGGTGTCCCATCACAATTGACTCACTTTGTTCTATGGTCACACAGGTTGCAGCTACAGCTTTCAGGCAACTTGGTAATGCATATGCCACAGGATCTAGGGTAGCAGAAAAATATGCCACTGGTCTTCGCATTAATCCATGTCTCTGTGTCAAAACTGAGAGTGCACAATTACCTCTCTCATAGCAGAACAATGCAAATTCTTTTGAATAGTCTGGTATTCCCAAAGCAGGTGCTTCACACAAACAATTTCGCAACTTTATAAATGATTCCATGCTTTCATCATCCCGTTCTATGGGGTCCTTTGCTCTCTTTCTGGTCATCTGTATCAGGGGTTTAGCTAGTAAAGCAAATCCTACAATCCACTGCCTACACTATCCTACAACCACAAGAAACATTCTTATTTCTTTTTGAGTTTGTGGCAACAGCATTTGTCTTGTTCTGATTCTTTCTGAGGTCACTTTTCTAATTCCTCTTTCTATTTGACGTCCCAGGTATCTGACTGAGTTTTTACAAAACTGAAGTTTCTCAGGGGACACTTTATGTCCACCCTTTGCCAAATGATTTAGCAATTCAATTGAATCAGTGACACAGTCATCTCGAATGTTTGACGCCACCAATCAGTCGTCAATATACTGCACCAGGACTGACTCCCTGGGCAACACAAGAGATTCAAGGCTGCTTTTGAGAATTTGATTAAAGATCGAAGGACTTTCAAGGTACCCTTGAGGCACACGATTCCACATGTAAACATGATCTTCAAATTTAAATTAAAATAAAAACTGGCTTTGAAGCCATCTACTGTTGTGAACATGTGAAATTCCTGGCCCCAATCTAGCCATCCCACCCCTAGCCCTCTGTTGTCACACTAGCTCTGTGTGGATCCTGGCTTGGAGAAAGAAACACAGTTATACAGTTGCATTATGAACAAAACACAAACAATTGTCTTGTGGGAAAACTGTTGCAAGTTTTATTTGCATTTTTGTTATGGATGTGTATACAAACACAGGTAGGGTTATCTTACGGGTGATCATAGAGTGCAGCGCTGTTGAGGACTAACCGCTGGCACCCGTCCTGAAACGATCTACAGCCACTGGGCATTGCGTTGCCATCTTATTCTTTAACCAGTGCTGTAGCTTGGTATTGGGGCTGCGGCCCAATACTTTCCAAACGTTTGCTGCACCCATGCCACCACGGAGCGACGTGAGGCCAACCCCCAGCTGTCAGGATACCAACTGTCGCTTACGGGATGAAGGGGTCGCCGTCGCGTACTTCTCATGGCCCCCTATGGCCTGAGGATCTTATTTTCTCTTAGCGGCCCCCATCGCCCCTCTGATGGGGGGGTATAGCTCGCCTTTTTTGCATAAAGAACACCCGTAGTACCCTCCAAGGTTCCGGGTGGCTTACCGCGACCCTGAGTCCCCCCAACTGTGTAGCCCTAGGGTTCAGTCCCCGCATCCTACCGTTCTCAGGGCCCACCAAATGTTCCTGACAAACACCTCGTTGCCCTGGTCTGATAGGTGAACACCGTCTGGCGCGATGTAGCCTGGTGCCCTTGGGCATAGCAGGCAATGCCTTACGAAGCCAAAGCCTGAGTTTTTGAGGAATTTCTGCATAGCCACATTCAGCCTTCTCCTTGATGCCTCTACTCCTGAATGTGAGTGAGCCCCCCGCCATTTGCTTCTTGGTATTATCTCTGACCATATTATTTCGCAAGGGGCTAATTCCGCTGCCAATCTGGTCAATGTGGTTCTCATGTCATGCAGTAGCTGCCCCCTCCCCAATGTGGTGAGGTCATTGCCCCCCAGGTGTACAACTAGAATATCTGGCCCCTCTTCGCCTGTCGCCCTGGCGTGCCTAATTAGGGGTTCCAGCATAGCCCACTTCATGCCTGGGGTGCCAATCCAGCTTACTCGTGCACTGTTGGGTCCGCTCTACCCCATCGCACTTGCCCTTCTCGCTGCCCTGACTGAGAAGGAGTGGCCGACCACCCAGACTCTTGTGCCTGTAAGTAACACAAAAGCGGGGGGGGGAGGTGGTGAGTGCTTACCGCGCCACGCTCCTGTACCTGTTTCCCTCTTCCAGGCCCCCCCTCCATTTGTGCGCGCCCCCCGCGGCACTTCTGTACAAAGCCTACAAAATTTCAGTTGAAACTTTTTTTTTTTAACACTGCACTTCAAAGCTCATCTATATATTGCACACATGTAGATTCTACTTTAATACATTGTACCATTTATAACGCTTTACATATATATTTCCTTATTCACTGTTACATTCACCATTGCCGTTTTAGAATTTCTTATAATCACACAGTGCTACTCGCCACCTCCATAATTATTCATGTTTGCCAAGTGTGTGTGTGGTGGCACCTGGACGTATGTAGACCTTGTACTTGTCACATGTCCACCGCCCAATGCGCATTATTCTGTCGCATGGTAGGCCTTCCCGAAACGCCATAGTGGCTGCCCCTATCCTGAATGAATGCGTGGAGTAAGCTCCCTTATCGTAACCCGCTTCCTTTAGGGCTTGATCTAGGATTCTGCTGAATTGGAATTTTGTCAGTGGTGAGCTGTCAGCATGTATTAAGAAGTAGCCTGTCGTGTCTGGGCGCGTTTGCACGTAAGCCCTTACCATTGCAACTGGGCAGTACTTGCCCCCTTCTAGGCCCTGCAGTGTGATGGTAGCGCCTTTGCCTGCCTGATCTGCCTCGGAGCTCCTCACCGTGACTAACAACTGGGTTCCCTTTACCTCCACGTCCTGTGCCACCAGTGCTTTGTATGATTTGTCGGTTTTGTAATGCGCCACCAGCTCGCTGCATCTTAAAGCGCCAAAAAAGCCAGCGCAAATGCCGCCCCCGAACAGGGTCTCCTCGTACTTGTTGGTGCATGTGTTCCCTAGTACGTCTGGCATCTTTACTAACATTCCGAACTCTATTGGCCTCCTGCTGTCCGCCACCCTTGGCTCCCCCATGCCCAACCCTTTAATGCTGCCCAGAGTGGGAAGTTGTTGGTAGGGTCCGCCTGGCCCACCAGTTTGGTGAGATACGCAAATGCTGCCAAGTGCCTAGCTATGCACGCGTGAGATTTGTTGTTGTCTTTGGCCCACAGTATGAATTGCTGCACCCTAGCTTCCATCCCTGCTGTGTCTTCACTATTTTATCCATGCGTTGCCGACATGAAGGTTGCATAAGATCTCTTGTACTTTTCCCTTGTGCTGTGGGCAAGTGCTTGCTCATCTAGGGCCATCAGTCTGGGGTCCACTTCAACATTCTCCACCAGTCCTCGTTGAAGTGTGTCATCTCTTGCTCTGCCTCTGGGCATGCTTGTCTGAACCTCTCCCACTGGAAACGAGAAAGCGCATCAGCTGCATTGTTCTTGATGCCTTGTAAATGGCGCGCGTGGAAGTCAACATTGCCGTGAAGGCAAGCCTTGACGAGTTCTCTTATCAAGGCTAGCATAAGGGGGCATTTTGCTGTCTGAGCGTTGATTGCGTGCACTACCGCCATGTTGTCTGACCAGAAAACTATTTCCCTATCTTGTAGCTTCTTGGGCCATAGCATTAGTGCCACTGCAATGGGGAAGAGCTCTAGGCATGCCACGTTCTGTGTGATACCCTTCCTGTGCCATGCGTTGGGCCACTTGGCTGCACACCAGGGGGACCCCAGTATTGCTCCGAAACCCTCGTGGCCTGATGCGTCAGTGAAGAGCCTGAGTTGCTGGTTTGGATGTTCCCTAACGTCACTTTCGTCCTGAACAGCGTGACTTTGATCTCCTCGCACAAGGTCTCCACCTTGTCCCGTGGCAATCTACAGATGCCGTTTCTTGTGTCGAGTTCTATGCCCAGGAATATGAGTGTTTCTGTATGTTCCTTGGTCTTTTCGGGTGCCAGTGGCACCCCCAACTCGCCACAGAGTTTTTCAAAAGCCGCCAGTGTCGCCTGGCACTCGTGGGTGCCTGTTTTTCCAACCAGTAAGAAGTCGTCCAGGTAGTGCATAGCGCTCCCTGGGTGGCCCTTGGTTTTCAATGCCCATTCCAGGAATGAGCTAAAAGATTCAAAATACTAACATGACACTGAGCAGCCCATGGGCATGCATTTGTCGAAGTAGAAATGTTCTTGCCACACCATTCCTAGTAGGTGGAAACTGTCAGGGTGGACTGGCAGTTGCCTGAAAGCGGATTCAATGTCCGCCTTAGACAGCAGAGCATTAGGTCCTGCCTGGCGCACAAGTGCAACCGATCATCGAATGAGGCGCAAGACACTGAACATGTACCTTCCTCCATGCAGTCATTCACGGATGAGCCCTTAGGGTAGGAGAGATGGTGGATCAATCTGAATTTTCCATGTTCCTTCTTGGGGACAATACATAATGGTGAGACAATCAGGTTAGCTAGCGGGGGGTCTCGAAAAGGCCCGCTTTTCTCCCTATATGGCATTCCTTCAGCAATTTTTCATCCACCACTTGCGGGGGTTCCCTTGTTGATTTTAGATTCTTTGCCATCCGCCCTTCTATTGGGCCTGTTTATGATATCATGAAGCTATTTGTGAAACCACTCCATAGTAGTTCACGTGTGTCATGCCAGGGGTATTAAGCCAGTCGTTCCGTTAACATGTCTAACTTGATTGAAGAGGGGGCTAGAGTGTGACTGGTTTTACTTCTGTTTGGCGGTGGTCCCTGTGCCCCTAGATTTGTCTTGCCATGAGCCTCGTCTACCACAGGCTGAAATGGGGTGAGTGCCTGTACACCATGAACATGTGTGGCTGAACTTGCAAGCGGCTCCCCATGTGCATGCCCCGTTGTTGTAGAGTCTTCATACTGAGTCGCCCTGTCTTCATGTGTACTGGCCCCTGTAACCAAATCCCCCCCTGCTCCCTCGAAAGGGCTGTCTCCATGTTGTGAACTCCTTCCTATGGTATGTGTTGCCCCGGTTATAATTGTGTCTGGGGGTGTAGGCTTTATGTACCCAGTCCCTGTTGGTTTGACCGCTGGTGTTTGCATTCTTGGCTCCCATATGTTGCATCCATAACTCAACGTCTTTGCTGTCCCATGTTATGGTGTGTGCTTGCTCCATCTTCTGCCTGAAATCCCTGCCGTATGTCAGCCACCCTGTCCCACCATTCAGTTTTGCCTCATCTTGTATGATCATGTTGAAGCTGCACTGTTCAGGAAACTTCTCCATTATTATTGTGGACAGGATAGAAAAGGCTTGGATCCAGTTATCTAGTGTCTGCTCGGGCCTTCGCATGCGCCTACTCTTTCTGTCCTCATCTTTGCCTGTCAGCATAGTGGTATCCGTGCCGTCCTTGGTGTGCATCAGCAAGGAGATGATATCTATAAATTTGCGCTTCCAAATCCTTTCTTTGGCCGCTAGTGGTATTCTCCATGCCAGTGATGTCCTGGAAGAGAGTATCGGTGCTGTTGGCATGTACGCTACCTGCGCTGACTCTGTGCTTGCGCTTGTGCTGCTGCCCTGGCCTGTCGCAGTGTCTCCTGTGCTACTGGCCTCTGTGTTGCTTGCGCTAACGCTTGTTGGGGTGACCTCATCCCCTGTGTTGGTTTGCAGGGCCCTTTCCCCCTGTCCCCAAACCTGGCAGGGGACTTCGACCCCGTTGTCCTTCTTATGTCCTGCTAGCGCGCTGGACTCAGTTAGTGTTTTTACCGTGGCGATCAGCCCTTGCACTGCGTCCACCATCTTACCCAGCTGCCCTTTTATTGTCGGCTTATTCTGGCTGCTGGGCTGGTCTCCTTTGTCACTGGCATTGGCTGACTGCTGGAGCTGTGCCGGCACCTGATGGCTTGCCAAGATGGGTTCGGGTGAAGCTGCCACTTCTGGGGTTGGGACTGGTGCTTCATTCCTTGCTTTCCTCTGTTGTGGCGTACCGCTGAGTCTCGCTGCCCGTCCCCTCTCCTGGGTGGTGGGAGGTTCTGTGCTCCCGGATGCCACTCCTGAGTCTGATTCTCGCAGTTGCCCTAGGCTGCCCTGTGCAGAGGGGGTTGCACCTTCTCGCTCTGCCAGAGCCCGTATGGCCCAGTTGGGTCCACGAGCCTGCGCCAATGCTGTAAACTCCGCCCAGAACGCTGCTGTTGCTGCCCCGCTCGTCTCTGTTCCTGTTTCGAGGGTCTCCTCCATGGTGAATAGGGCTGGCGAGCACTGTTCCTCCATCCTGTTCCCGCTCTGCATGGCGCTGTGGATGCCGATATCAGTGCGGTTTGCCTCGCTCGTCTGCCGACCCTTGAGATGATCTACCCCACGGTACCTTGAGGTGGCTACCGTCTGCTGGTGTTCTGGAAAGAGAAATTCATTTAGTAGGTTATCTAGTATGCGCAATAGCCAGTTTTTCGTGTCCCCTGGGTTTGCCTCCAGCTGCCCCTTCGCGCCATTTTGTTCCGTTTTTTCCGGGATGCCTTTGCCCCCAGCTCTCCGCTTTGCTCTTACCTCCAGGTTGTTATTGCTTACGTCCTCCACCGTTCATATGCTCTCCATTTTGCCTTGTGCGGTATATCTTAAAGTAATTGAAAGGAGACGTTGTTACATTGACTTCAATGACCCCACGATCGAGCCACTTACTGGCTTGCGCAGCATCCCTGGGAATTGACTAGGACAAACTCCTTACCCGCGCCACCTTATTTGTGTTCACGCGTGACTAAATGCCCCTGCAAAACAATTCACCCAGTGTACTGCAACATATCCTAGCATTGTTTTGATCCTGTCAATACCTCTCTCGCCTAGCGCAGAGATCGAACTCGTGACCTTGGAATCCTCCTTACGCCAATGTATTCGCTTGCGCTAAATCCTGCTGCAGAAATCAGAAATTTCAGGTCCCAATCATCATTCGCTTAATGCTGGTCCAATGCGGAACCAAGGCTCCCAAATCATTGCCAGCAAACTGTAGCCATATAGTAGACAACAAGTCCCCCATCGTCAAATGAAATACGCGCTCACAATATCGCTTTGCCTGCAATTGCCTATACGATACCATCTGCATCTGCGTGGTATAAAGAGGTTATCTCTGCATCTGCAAGCGAAACGGTTGAAAATGTTCACTGTAAGTCATCGTTTCTTGCTAGGAACATTGTAGCAGTGCCACCTGAAAAGAAGTTATCTCTGTGTTGGCAAGCACACAGATGAAATGGTTGACAAATGATCGGTGAGTGATAAACATAGAGTGCCACAATGTAACCGCTTGCTCTCTCTCCCACGTACTTGGGATAAAACCAATACTTCGTCAGCTAGACGGCAGGATTTGAGCTCGAGTATCATGCGCCGTACAAAAACCACCCATTTCAAAGCTGTTCGACGCATATCCCTTATGCGCGGCGGCCGCCATCACTGCAGAACTTTAACGTGGCTACACCTTTCGCGACCCCAACCTGCTCTCTGAGTTGGCAGGCTACGCAATACCCGAACTAAGACATTGCCGCTCCAATCTATGGCCCCCGCTGCGCCGATGAAGGCCTTTTTCTGCCACCCGGTGCACCGCGGCCGGCCATGCGGGCCACAACTTTGCCTTGCCTTACACGGGTCCTCATCTTCGCGGTCCAGCAATGTGGTCCTGTAGCGGGAGAACAAGCAACATGGTCCCGACACACGACACCCATTTCCCCTAGACATTGCTGGACCGTTTCCCAAACCTTCAGCATATCTAACACCCGATGCGGGCGGGCTGCGCTTCTACAATTACACCGGTGCGACATTATGGGGGGTGGGGGTATTGACTCGCTGCGGCTCACCTGAGCGACTTTGGCACAATTCCGCCTGAAGAAACCAAAAAACTTCTTAGACCGAAACCCGATTGTGCCGAGAGCCGCAAATCCGCAAATCCGTCTCCCGCGCGCTGGAAGGGAAAGAGGGGTTGCCCAGGTGAGTGTCCCTCCTACATACCCCCCGCTGCCCAGGAGGGGAGGTGGTGTCCGCCGGAGATTGCCCCTCTTCTGGCCAGTAGGCATGGAAGAAATACTAACACCCCCCCTTTCGGGGGCAGGGGGGGAATGCTAAGGGGGCTGTCCCCTGTATTGTCCCCCTGCAGGGAACGTGGCCATCCAACTTCCTCTCCTGCCCATATTTACTGGAGCAAACACCAGCACATAGCAGTCTGGGGCTGGCCTTCTCACAGTTCAACTCAACTCTCATGCCGAAGTCAATCCTGACAGCCAGGCCTCCCACCTGCAGGGAGCTAATTCCTTGGACGTCTCCAGGACTAGGTACATGTGTTCCATTCTTACAGGCAGTAAGGATACAGGAATGGAGTTCACAAAAATAAATATCTTGAGGCCCAGGAGTCTGCACCCATGTAAAGCGGTACGCGCAGTGGGACAGTAGTCCCGCCATAACGCACACAGAGCTGTGTGGAAAGGTAAACAGGTAAATATATACAGAGTTTTCTGGCTGAGTGAGCACGCGCTGAGATGAGATGCTCAGCTGACTTTCATGATAAGCAGAGCCCCTGCGGGAATGCATATGTTTATTAGAAGTGTGTTAGTTTAACCCCAGATACTTTATACTTGGCAGGGCTGCTCTATCCTGATAGTGTTGGGAGGCATCTGCGTTCACCAGGAGTTAAGCAGCACAAGTGTGGCGGTGGCAGCATAGTGTGTAGTGATCAGTACGAGTGAACAGAGCAGCGGATATAGCCTTACCACTAGAGCGGTCGACCTCGAAGCTGGGGAACCGGGTTTGAGTCTCGGCAGCGGTGCTCAACATCCTGTGATTCTGGGCAAATCACTTAATCTCCCTGTGCCCCATAAAAATAAAAATAATGAATGTGTCCATTTGTAACGAAACTGGTGCTCATGTAAAGCGCTCTGATACCCGATTCTCGGGTCTAGTTTGCGCTATATATAAAAATAAAAACAGGTCCTTTTTAGGTAGAGCCTGGGCAGTGCATACGCTGCTCTGAGAGCCATGCTGTATTGCAGTATGTACTTGAAGCCCCGCCCACATTTGCCATCGGCTTGTGTCATTGTAAATGCTGGCTTCTGATTAATTATTAGGCTTGTTAGTAAAAGGCCTCAGGCTCCACAATGAGGCCCATTATCCCCTGTGTGGCTCATGGCCCTCTGAAAGGGATTCTGACAGTGTCTCACGTAGTATGTATAATATACAAAAACATTTAGTATTTTATTCTTTGGATTTTTTAGCCTGTGGTTCAGTGAGAGTGGTAAGGTGAGCACTACCTGCTGGCTTGTGCCTGGACCTGGTTGGAGAAACTGGATGCCAATGCTGAGAAATAGAGGAAGCAGACTTTGGTGGGGAATGCGTAATGGTATGGGCACGCTGATTCTGGGCTCACGGGATTACTATGTCCTTAAATGCAACTTACCCCTTACTAATTTGCTCAGTATATTCTCTTAACAGCACCAGCCATGCATTTCAGAGCACACCTCTTTGCCCTGTCAGTCTACATTTGTATGCGGCGTTGGTTTTGTTTTGCCGCATTTGAATCTCAGTGACGCTTTGCTGATCTGGCCTCTTGACATTGTATTGTCATAGTTGTTGCAAAGAGTCCCTCATACTTGGCAACACACTCAATGTAGTAGCAGAGGCATTAGATTTTGAACTATGGATTTCCTAATCACTTTGCACAGACTCCAACCTTACATCTATGCCCTGCAACTCCCTTGCCAATGAGAATTGGTCGATCCTCATAAGAAGTGTCATTATCAGCCCCTCCTCTGTGTCCTATGGCTCATGTTCTGGGTAATCATGCTCACACACTTTGCTTCCTTCCAGAGTCCCTGATATTGCTGCAGTTGATGTTGCAGATGGTGCTGGTACAGTGTCTGTAGAGGTGGTGACAGTTACGATTGTGGTATTAGGTACACGGAACCCCTCACCTGTTGTGGCTACATCAGTTTATGTTGTGGTTGGGGTAGTACCTGCTCTCACTGAAGTTTCCCCTCTTTTTCTAGTTCGCCTCTTTACTGGGTGGACATGAATGGATAAAATCTGATCTTCATCTAGCTCTTCTGCAATTTCACCTGCAAAGTAAGTAAATGTTTTAGAAATAAATACTTCTAATGTAGTATGTCATACAGATTTGACACATTATATGGCAAACCCCTCCACTCCACCTCTTCTTCCTTGTCCTATGTCTGTAATCTTGGGTTCCACATTGATGATGATTTATGTATAACTTTCAAGACAGGTAGGTAGTTTGTCATCTACATGCTTTGCCTTAATGAGGGTAATTTGTAAAATTCTGCCCCTTCTTCCCTGCCATACCTGTCCTCTTGTACAGCAGTTTTCCATCTTGAGCAGGCTGGATTACTGCAACTCTATATTCTTTGGCACCCCAGAAAACCTTCTCCAGCGTCTCTACCAAATCCAAGCAGCAGCTTCTCCACTAGCACTGTCTTGCCCTCACCACTCATCTTCATCAGATGTTTTGAACTTGTTACACTGGCTACCAGCTCTCAGGAGGCTGATGTTTAATCCCTTTGTATTGCACATACAGTGATTCCTCAGGTTGGGCTCTGCTTTCTTCAACAGAAATTTGAGCAAAACTCTCCTAAGTAGGCATTGAGCCAACCATGTTATTAGTACCACTTGACGGAATGGGTTCTAATATGATTTATTGGCAAGGTATGGATACCTAGAGATGGAAAATGTGTGATAACAGGTCATAACTCTTTGCCTTTTGTGTGTTACCATTCCACTCCCAAGATACCTTGATGTAAATAGAAATGTTTTCGTCATTTTTATTATTGTGAATTTTAAAATTAAAAATTACAATTACAGTAAATGTGATTATTCAAATTGATAATAATAATACTAGTAATTATGACTATATTGAGAACACCAAGTAAAAATGTATAAATGTTTTAATTAATTTCTTTTTTCAGAGCTGGTGGTGAATGACTGCACAGCATCAGGAAGATGACTGAAACAAGCACATCATGTCCCTCTGATCCCCAGTGTATAATTTATTTATGGCCAAATGTCCAACATTGAGTTATGCTAAAAAGCCCACAGGACTACTCATCATGGAAAACTTTGTTAAAGGCAGCTCCAGTAAGGAATCACATTCCACTATTAGCAATGGCAGGACAATCATCATGAAAGCAGACAAAGCACTATTTGGTCAAATCATTGTGACAGCACACAATCTGAACCTTCAAATGGTGGCGGTACTCTCTCATCCCTTAGGACCTTTACCATGGGCTTTAGAAACTCCAGAAGGAATATTGTGAAAGTGAAACAAAGTTGTTTTAGCAACATACTTTAGTGAGGTGGTTATGTCTGTCTTGTTGTCCATGGCTTTGCGGGAACGAAATAAGTGTCCAAGAATCGATGTTGTGTTTGATACATACCATGAGATGTCTACTAAGAACAGCAAAAGAACAATCAGAGGGGAAGGATTCAGGCACCAGTTACCGGGCATCTCACGTTCCCAAATTGTCAGACAGTGGAGGAAATTCCTAAGCCACGTAAGGAATAAAACAACTCTCATCGCATTTCTTGTTAACAAATGGAGGACACCAGAGTATTGTGTAAAACTTGAGAATAAAACACTGTTCGCAAACTGTGAAGATAATCACACCTGAGGAGAGCCATGAAGTGCCTGATCTCAACAGTACACATGAAGAAGAAGATGGTTGTTTGTTGCTGCATGCTGCTAATGAGAATTATGAGGCAGTAATGATAAACTCAGATTATACCAATGTGTTTATTATGTGTTTGGGATTCCATGACAGAATCATGGCAATATTGTGGTACTAAAACACTCATGCTAGTCCATGACATTGGGAAAATAGCTCCAATTCTTGGTGAAAATGTTTGTCGAGCTATGATGGATCTCCATAAGTTTATCGGATGTGACGCAGTAAGCACATTTGCAGGAAAAGGATAAATAAGCCCATTCAAAATCTTGTCTGCCAACAGACATACACAGGAAAAAATGTCACAGCTCAGAGACCAATGGGATCTCTCTGAAGAACTAATGGACAAATTGGAACAATTTTTGTGCTTGCAGTATGCACCAAAATCTTCGGTTCATCACCTGAATGACTTGCGATATCACCTATTCTGCGAACTTTCACCTTGCAGTGTCTATCTGAAGAAACATGCCAAACATGCAAATTATCAAGCCACTATAAGCAAGAGATACCTTCTGAATGAATCACAGACACCTAGTCCAATCTCAGGCTGTGTTAGATCTACTAGCTTGCAACTGTATAAGGAACTGTAAACTGCCAACCTGTGTCTGCTGTCTAAATGACTTCAAGTGCACTGACATGTGCACTCTTCCCACCTGTGAAAATCAAACAGACGCAGAGAATGATGACACCCATTCAGAAGAAGAAGATGATGATGATGACGAATGTGAATGATCAAATTGTGTTAATGTTCACTCATGACATAGATTGCCTATGTAAGATATAACAACAATTATTATTTTAAATTTGTCAGTGAAAATTTAAGCATATTATCTATATCAATATATGAGGAAAACAATGAAGCGTTATTGTTATTATTTTAAGGACGATATTGTTATTATTAATAATCATGATTATTTTTAAACATTATTGAATTTAACCAATTTGGTGGAATTAGATGTATTTTTCTACATATTATGATTAATTTTTATGCTATTTATCAAAAACATAAAAACCATTATTTATTTTTGGCTATGGTTGCTAATCAAATTACATCTGTGAAAGGCAAACAGTGATGACTTGCTATCATATATTTTCCATCTCTAGGCATCCATACCTTGCAAAAGAATCATGATAGAACCCATCCCCCCGAGTGGTACCATTGGCCTAAATTTGGAGTCCTGCTCATGGCCCAAATTGTCAGTTGTGCTCAGCTAATGCCACCCTGCTCATTGTCCCCAAGATTAAAAAGGTACAAGCAGGCAGCCGAGCCCTCTCTGTGCAGTGGCACAGTTTAGGAATAAGGGTGGGCGGTAAACTCCGCTCTGCCAGCGGAGTTCACATAGTTTTATATCACTCCGCACTCCGCTTGGAGGGCAGAGTTTGGCAAAAACTCCAGCTATGCCACGTTGCGGAGTTTGCCGGCACCCACCACTAGTTATCTTGCAGACCTAGAACATGCCATGATGTTATTGCCATGTAATGTGTGTTGAGTTTCGACTCTTTTCGAGCAGGGATCAGCATAAATTAAAAGCTATTCTTTGCAGTAGAGAGCTCAGATTCCACGCCTTGACAATCACATCACCCTCACAATTGGGCAAATACGTTTATTTAACTGCCAGCAAAGTGAATAGTTTAGCGAACTTGCCGAAAACTGAAGAAGAAGTGGCTCCGCGAACGAACACCGGACAGCTTCGCAGCCCACAAGGACGCCACACGCAGACACCACCACCTCATCAGATCCGCCAAAATGGCCTCATTCAAAGACCGCCTAGATAACAACAGACACAACAGCAAAGAGCTCTTCAACATTGTGAAGGAACTCTTCAACCCCAGCTCCAACACCAACGACATCCCACCCTCGCAAGACCTGTGCGACTCGCTGGCCACCTTCTTCCACCGCAAGATCGGCGACATCCACGGCAACTTCGATGCCGCAACCGCCCTGACAACGACGAGACCTCCGCCCCCATGACCACCATCCGCACCAACCGCCTGCTTGCCTGGACCAACATTATCGGCGAGGACACCAGCAAAACCATGAACACCATCCACTCCGGATCACCGCTAGGCCCTTGCCCAAACCACATCTTCAAGAAAGCCAGCACAGCCATCGCACCCCATCTCCGGAAAGTAATCAACATCTCCTTTGAAACAGCAACCTTCCCGGGAAGCTGGAGGCACGCCGAGATCAAAGCCTTACTCAGGAAACCCAAGGCGGACCCCAAGGACCTCAAGAACTTCCAGCCCATCTCCCTGCTCCCATTCCCGGTGAAGGTCATCGAAAAACCGTCAACAAACAACTCGAGGAGAACAGCATCCTGGACACGTCCCAGTCCGGATTCCGCAGCAACCACAGCACTGAAACCGCCCTCATCACCGCCACCGATGACATCAGAACCCTGCTAGACAACGGAGAAACAGCGGCCCTCATCCTCCTGGACCTGTCAGCCGCCTTCGACACAGTCTGCCACCGCACACTACGAACACGCCTACACGACACCGGGATCCAAGAGAAGGCCCTGGACTGGACCACATCCTTCCTCTCCGGCAGAACACAGAGAGTCCGCCTGCCCCTCTTCCGCTCCAATGCTACCGAGATCATCTGCGGCGTATCCCAGGGCTCATCCCTCAGCCCACCGCTGTTCAACATCTACATGGTACCTTTCGCCCATGTCGCCCGACAGCACGACCTCAACATCATCTCCTACGCCGATGACACCCAGCTGATCCTTTCCCTTACCAAAGACCCTCTCACCGCCAAAACCAATCTCCACGAAGGAATGAAGGCCGTCGCCGAATGGATGAGGAACAGCCGACTGAAGCTGAACTCGGACAAGACTGAGGTCTTCATCCTCGGATCCACACCTTCGGCCTGGGACGACTCCTGGTTGCGGACCACACTGGGAACAGCTCCAACACGCACCGACCACTCACGCAACCTAGAGGTCATCCTCGACTCCACGCTCTCCATGACTAAACAGGTCAACATTGTCTCCGCCGTCTGCTTCAACACCCTCCGCATGCTCCGCAGGATCTACAAATGGATCCCCACCGCAACGAGAACAACAGTCACCCAGGCCCTCGTCAGCAGCAGGTTGGACTACGGAAACGTCCTTGACGCAGGAACCACGGCCAAACTCCTAAGATGGCTGCAATGCATCCAGAACGCCTCTGCACGCCTGATCCTCGACATCCCTCAACGCAGCCACATCACACCCCACCTGAGAGACCTGCACTGGCTCCCCGTCAATAAGAGGATAACCTTCAAGCTCCTCACCCACGCACACAAGGCACTCCACAACACCAGACCAGAATACCTCAACAGGCGACTCAGCTTCTACACCCCCACCCGCAAGCTCCGCTCCACCGGCCGCGCCATCGCCGCTGTCCCCCGCATCCAAAGAATGACGGCCGGCGGCAGATCTTTCTCCCACCTCGCCGCCAAGACCTGAAACACCCTCCCCACCCACCTACAGCAGACCCAAGACCTTATGACCTTCAGAAGACTCCTCAAGACCTGGCTCTTCGCACAGTAGCAGCACCCCCCTACCCCCAGCGCCTTGAGACCCTAACGGGTAAGTAGTGCGCTTTACAAGTGATATGACTGATTGATTGAATAGTTTCAGTTTCTTAAATATTTTCCCTTGTAAAGATTTGTTCAGCTTGCCTAAAATGTTGAAGCATCCTATTTATTGTCATCAATGGTTAATAAATAAATGCTATATTAAACAGTGCCCGAACATAGCTATCCCTTCCTTAGTCTAATAATACCTAACTGCTAAATATATTCAATCCATTAAGAAGTAAAGACAAAGTTCAAACATCTGCTATGGTATTTTAATATGAATTTATAATACTGTTTGCATTTAAAATATAGCAATTCCAATAGAATTAAAAAACTTACCATGTATTACACTTTGCTGACATTCTCAATTACTGATAATGTGTAACCACACTGTAATGAAACCTATGGGTGTTTAGTTTCCTTACCACTAGCAGCATGCTACAAGTATCCGTCACAATAATGAAACATTTAGCAGGTTCTATGTTGCCCCCAACTTCAACACCAGCAGTATTCCTTCCAGGCTTGCAGGATTGATGATGGTGTTCACAGTTCTATCCTGGTGCTCCACTTTCAATCCAGGCATACTTCCTCCATCAATGCCTAGCGTTTGTTTCCGGGGTTTGGCCAGCACTTATCTCATGCTTCACTAGATGGATGCCTATTAGTTTTGGTGGATGTACACAGGATAGAAGCCAGAAAAGGCCTTCCAATGAAGAACTCTATTAATATTAGTCTACACATGTGCTAAGATGGCTGCCTGTGTTTATACTTAAACTGACATATGTGTTTGGCACTCAAAATCTATGTATTTCCCTTTCCTGTGACTTTTTTTGTGCTTGCTCAGAGAGTGTGCTCGTTTTTTCTGGAGGAATTTGTGCAAGGACAAACTATTTGCACATGTAAACTCCAGATGCGATTTTTCTTCACCCAGTATTACTATTGGCTTTCTAGGTGGTAAAACTTAAATTCCGTGCAAAATACATGTAATTACTACCTTGTATCGGTTGTACAGAGCCTGGATTTACCACCCACATTTACCGCCTAACTCAAAATAATGGCTATGTAGCAAACATACATGTGTGGAGATCGCCCAAAAAAAATATATAATTATAGCAACTTTTTACAATTAAGCAATATGATGGGGGTCCATTTTCCTTACTAACATTAGGGCCCATGGCATCCTTGCTATGCCACTGTAAACGCAGCCACGTGTTCAGGCTTCTGGTAGCCATGCACAGGCACATTGGTGATGCGACTGTTCATAATGCTCACTAACGCGAAAGATATTGGGCCTCATTTATGAGAAGTGGTGCATCGTTGCATGAAAGCAGCGATGCAACACCTCTCAGTGCACTCTCCTTGCGACACCTAGGATGCGTCATATATACTGTATGGCGCATTATGTCGCAAGTAGTTGCAGACACGTCAGACAGGCGTATCTGTTGGCCAAAAGTTGTGCATTGCTGGAGTTGTGTGGGAAGTGTGACGCAACTCCAGGAATGTTCCTTTCACATGGGGAAGCCCCATGTGAAAGGGCCTGCATCACCCTTATGCCTGCCTCATGGCAGACGTAAGGTTTTGACGCATTGGCGTCCTAGAAGTGGTACAGTGGAGTCTTATAGATTTCACTGCGCCACTCCTACGACGCTTTCTTGCGGGGAAACGTCCACCCTGCAATCATTATACCTGACGTAGGTATAATGTAGTGCAGGGGTTCACAAAGTGACGCATCTGCCTACATGTGTCACTCCATAAATATGGCTCAACATGGCACATTCTTTACGTCGCCGCTGCGTCACTAAAAGTGATGCAAAAGCGGTGCAAAAGTGACGCAGGGACTCATAAATAAGCCCCATTAGACTTTAATAACAGAAACAGCAAACATGGTTGACAAGGAGATAGCACAATGGGCCTTTTGTGTCACATCCCTATTTCAATAGAGACCCCTCAAAATGTTGTTACTAGTCACCCCTCCCACATGGCACATTTTCTCATTATACTGTGGAAGCGACTCATAAGCCCTGAAGAGAGTGAATAATGAACCTCATCCTTATCTTTTTTCCTAAGATTTTATGTTTTGTTGCCATCATTTGTATAACACATTTCCAATAAGTTTGGCCCCAGTGCCACTGCACCTGATAAACTAATGATGCTTGAAGTAGCAACTTAAAGCTGAGGCAAAGCTTATACACTAACATTGCAAGCCAGATCTATTGGCTTTGACATCGCTTGTTTGAAACTTGGCCAGAGTAGCATTTTAAAAGGATTAAAAAACATCTGCGTAGTCTTGAGAATCCTACTCAGTTTAGGAAAAACTCAAAACTTTCCTGTTTAACTAGTTTGTCCTGGATTTTCTTCTGCAATCAAATCGAATCATTTTCTCAAGTGATTGACAGCCCTAGGTACCAAATCCAAGTTGCAAATAGAGGTTGGCACACAGGCAAATTACTAATAGGGTGATCCCAACTAGAAGTGAGCAAGGGTCTGGCTTGGCTCTAATAGTCCATGCACGAGCCAAGCCATGAAAAGATTTGCCATGTATATCGAGCAACAAACAAAATGTAAAAATAGGACACAGTCTCTTCAAATTTCAAAAAAGGTGTATTTCTTTAACATGTTGAAACATTTCACCTTAGTACATCAAATTATATCACTGCATAGACAGACATTTATTAAAAGTGATAGTTATTCAACATGAACTTTGTGATATTATTTTGCTTGCCCCCCACAATGACAATGCCATTAGTGAGTTAATATGAAAGTCAGTAGTCATGTATACCCTAAACGGGTCGTAGAATCCTATGATGGATGGAGCAACATCATAGTCTATTAAAAAACATAAGAGGTGTTTGTACAGTGCACATCCTGAACTCAGGTACTTGAAAGTGCTCTCATATGTGATAACAGAAAAAGGATGCTCTGTGAACTATCTGGACAAGCAGAGAAGTGGTATTCATTCCAAGTTATCTGGTATCTACTGTTTTACTTCAAAGGTCTCTCTTGTGTCTATTATTCTTGGCGTATGACAACGGTACCTGGCACAGGCAAAGCAGACCCAACTCAGGGCCCCCTGACCCAACTCCCAGGCCAAGAATACATTTATTTGGGGGTGTCACACCCTAAACACCCATCTGAAGCTACGTCCCTATGCTTTCGTTCAAAATTCTAAGCTTTTTATAGGCCGATAACTAGTGCTTCGCACAATTCTGATCCTTGCGGAGACCCTCACCTACGAAGGGATCAGAATTCCAAATTATGTGGAGCTTACTTTACCAGGTAATTACAGAGTGCGAGAAACCACGGACCCGCACAATTTTTCTGGGTGTTCATTTCGGCAGGTCAAATCTGCTGAACTATACCAAAGAAAAATGCACTGATGAAGATACCGGGATATGCAGAGCACCGAAATTGGCATTGTATACCACAATTCTAGTGCAAAATTCAAAATAGATGATAATTGCATCCAATGGATTATTAATCCCGTGGTATCCGATTTCACCAGGTGAAATAAATTACGCAAATCAACTCCTTTGCCTGTTTTTACCACTCTTTGGGGCAGCTTTACAAGCTTCTTGCGCCGCCGTTGCGTCACTTTTGTGACGCAGCGGCGGCGCAAAGCCAGCGCCATGGTGCGGGGTTCTTACAACGCGACGCATCTGGGAGATGCGTCACGTTGTAAATCCCTATGCCACATGTAGGCGTTCTGGCGCAGGGGGGGCGTTCCGGCGCAGGAACGCCTCCAAAAAGTGGCTGAGTGAAATCTACAAGATTTCACTCAGCCACTTTTTAGGCCATGCTGCGTCAAAACCCTGCGCCTGCTTGAAGCAGGCGTAAGGATTGACGCAGCATTTTAAACATAGGGCACCCCCGAGCCTTGCTGGAGCTGCGTCGCGCTTGCGACACAACTCCAGCAATGCGCCGCCTTTACGGCAGCAGATGCGTCACGCACCTGTCCATTTTTGACCCATGGTGCAACGTATTTACAATGTGGCGCATCCATGGTGGCGGAGCCGTGACGCACAATAACTGGCGCATCCCTGCTGATATGCAGGGATGCGGCAGTTATTGTAAATCTGCCTCTTAATTTTTTAAAGTTCATTTTGTATTTGCATTATTTCGTCTGGCTCCCCACTGCTATCCGTCCCTGGTGTGACGCCTTACAAAATACAGAAAATAGAAATGGCTGCGTACCAAAATAAAAGCAAGTTCTTTTGGCCGGTTTTGACAGTCGGATCTCTGAGTAACAGAGAATGAATGAATGAATGAATGAATGAATGAATGAAATGACATTTATATAGCGCATAGCTACCCTGAGGCCTCCTAGCGCTTTGCGGAGCAGCGAGAGAAGATGAGAGAGAGGCTCACGTTAGAATGCTGAGAGAAAAAGGTGTGTTTTGAGCAGTTTCCGGAATGCCGAGAGGTCAGATTCTCCCTGAAAAGTGGGGGGGAGGGTGTTCCAAAGGTTAGAGGCATTCAGAGAGAACGAGCGTCCACGCCATCTGGATCTTCAGACTTTTAAGGGAGTGGCAAGAAGAGCAGAACTGGAACGAAGAGTCCTGGAGGGTTGATAGGGGGTGACCAAGGACTGAAGAATGGGAGAGCCAGTATTCCAGATAGCTTTGTGGGCCAAGCACATAGCTTTGAAATGAATCCTGGCTCGAATGGGCAGCCAATGGAGGTGCCTCAAAGCCGGTTTTGCTGTTTGTCTGCGGGGAATTTGAAGCAGTTGGCGCGCCGCACAGTTTTGGATAACTTGAAGTCTGTGGAGAGTGGACTGAGGGGCACCTAGATATAGTGCATTCCCATAGTCCAGGCGGGATAGAATTAGGGCCTGGACCATAATCCTCCTAGCTTGGAAAGGGAGTAGCGGGAGAATTTTCCTAAGCATTCGCATCAGGCCGAAGCAGGTAGCAGAAAGCTTCGTGGCCTGATGGTTGAAGCATAGGGAGCTGTCAAGCCATGTGCCAAGGCTTTTAATCTGTTGCTTGGGGATGGGCATGGGGCCAAGACAGGTTGGCCAAGTGAGTGACGAGGTTGGTGAAGAACTTTTACCCAAGAACATAAGTTCGGTCTTGTCCCCATTTAGCTTGAGATGGGAATGGTCCATCCAATGAGCTACCGCCTCTAGGCACAAACCTAGAACGCTGGAGGAGCCCTCAGGGTGGTTCAGCGCCACCACCAATTGGGTGGGTGAGACAAAGTTGAAATTAAATATCTCCCAAGCAGCAATTATCAAATAAGCGCTGAACAACTCGGAGTCTATTTGCAAAGGTAAATTCGATCATAAATGTATGTTTACAACCAAATATAACTTACACCTGCCAGGAATTTGCAAAAACAATTCTGAAGGACGTAAGTACAGTTACATGTGGAGAGTGCAGAGTTCTCTGTAGCCATAAATCCCGCTCAAGGAGTGGGAAGTGTGTGTTCAAATGTATGTTTGCTTGGGAGTTTGTGAATGCCACGAACATGGTTTGTTTGTCAGAAGTCACAAATTCCTCTCTTCTGCCCTCCACCCTGAAACTGATCAGATATACTGCAGCCAAGGTCTCGAATAACTTGTCTTCTATGGTAGGAAGAAGAACGGATCAACCCAGATTTGCTAGGAGTTCAGGGGAAGGGGTATCTGGCCCGGGTTCCTATGCCTATATCTGGGAATGTCTGGGAATTCCAGAAAATCATAAATCTACACTTGCACATAGGTGTAAATCAGAAAGTCCAGATTTACTTCTTTCTTTGTGAATTCTACTCCATGTTTCCTGTCCTGAGGTTTCCTTTAACAAATAAACGCATTCTGGGAGAGGAAGTCTTTGTTTGCTTCTAGGATTTGAACAGGTACACTGGCTACGATGACTTGCGAAAGGAATGCGCAACACTATATTGAGTCATCTTAAGTCCAAATGTAAACCTAGCCCAGTCATCTTAAGACCAAATGTAAACCTACCCCAAGCGTCTCACCAACCCTTCTGTTGAGTCATTAACTTTGAGATCCATGC
The DNA here is from genome assembly GCF_964204655.1 of Triturus cristatus. Taxonomy (NCBI): domain Eukaryota; kingdom Metazoa; phylum Chordata; class Amphibia; order Caudata; family Salamandridae; genus Triturus; species Triturus cristatus. The sequence goes on from NC_140590.1 coordinate 1,179,792,943, forward strand.
ATACATTCCCTTGAGCAACTTCCCAGGAGATATGTGCCTTAGAGAGACAATGAAGTCTTTCATCACTATATTCAAAGGGCAATTATGCATGGATCAACATTGATTTTGCACACATCGAGGCAGGCTACTGATGGATCATTTTAAATTTCTGGATATAATTGTACAGTTTATTTAGCAGAAATTCTGTAATGTTTAGGATATGCACCATAAAAAGGATTTGTTTTTTATAGCGACTTAGGGGGTCATTTAGACCCTTCGCGGCTGTACTCAGTTCGTCCAGGCTAGGGGACGGATGCACCCCACACCTGTGGTAGATCACAGTCTGCCATATTTGAAGACTGCACCCGCCTGGTGGAGCTCTCTATGCCTTCAGGAGCTGCCCCCACGGCGGTTTCTCTGAAAACATTGGAACTTTACACATCAGCTGCCATGTTTCATGTGGCCGCTCCGCACACATTTTTTTTTACAGAAACAAAAGACTTGTGACCATGACACCATGGTAGAATTCTCTCAGAGTATAGAATCATCTTTTATATTTTTTATTAGCAAGACCGCAGACGTCTCCTGTGGGTCTAAGTGGATGGACCATCAGTTTGGCATACAGGGTACTCCGCCAGTTACTTTGCTATGTCATGCCAGTCCACCAGGGTCTATGGAGCTTACGAGCAACTAGATAGTCCTTGTAACAAGTATTGCTAGTTCTTCATGCAACCGTAGGAACCATTTTCTATTGAGAGCTCAGATTTCTCCATTTTAGCCTTTAACTCTCCTGCAGAGAGTTAAGATGAGTGGCCATGGCTAACTAGTGAAGGGTTGAGTGGGTTGAATTCCCAGGTACAGTTAATATTAGAATGGTGTACAATATTTATTATGTCCTAGCAGTGTTATAGCTTTTTGGAAAGCTATATGACTTTATTCACAGTTAAATGTCTGAGAGCATAGAGGCAATATTTGACTTAGCCCCACAGTAAATCTGTTCAACACACTTAGATGTGAGGTGCAGGGGGACTCTATGTGTATTACAATGATCTGTGACAGTCGGTCATCCCATGATGCAACTGCACCGGTGAAGAGGTACAATTCAGAAAATTCTGTGCAGACATTAAAAGATTAAATATAAGTGTCTGCAAAATAAGCATAATTTCCGTTAGTGAAGTGATGCAAAAGTTTGTAAAAATTACCTGAAATGTAAACCTAGCATTTAGCACTAAATTTTAGTGTGAAATGTATACTCAGGTCCACAGCGAAAACACATAATTCCTGCGAACAACAGCCGCTCTCGTTCTGTTCATTTGTATTGCTCATGTGCTCCGGTAATATAATTTTACCTAAACAGACTTGGAATTACAAACCGTGGTATAATGGCATAATTTTGTGAATTTCACGTAATAAACATAATGCAAAAGGCCATAAATGACCCCAGATTACGCCACCATGTTAAAAGTTTCACCCAGAAATGCAAGCTCACTATTTATTGCTATATTTTAGTTTGAAATACATCCTCAAGTCCATAGCAAAAACAAAACAATTGCTGCGAACAGCCACTCGCGTTCTGTTCGTTTGCATTGTTCAGATGCTCCAGTGATAGGATTTCTACTGGAACAAATTGGAAATTACACAACATGGCATCATTTGGGGAATTTTGTGTAATAAGCATACGGCAAAATGTCAGAAATTACGCCAGTGTGTCAAAAAAAGTTGCCTGGGTTCAAGTAAATGTGCAATGAATGGGAGGGCCATGCAGCAAGGTGATGGTCAGAAAAAAAGGGCTCCCATAAGCATGGTACTCTACACATGAGTCTTTGGATTTTTGGGAACACCATAGTGCTTGCCGTCAAATTGGGGTGGGACCTCATTAGGATGGAGAGATGTTTATGGTTGGATGGGTCAGGTTTTGCACAAACATGGGCAAGGCATGGCTAGGTCATCAAAATTACATTTAGAGAAAGGAAGAGGACTTTGGGAAAGGCACATGTCACTGTGGCGAACCCTGGAGCTGTAACAGCTTTTCCCCTTCTCACTTGCTGGAAGACACAAAGATTCTCCACTTCATTCTGCCTTGGTGCATGTTGAAAAAGAGCTCCACTCTCAACAAGTCACACTTGGAGTTAGGCTGGGCAGCCTGGGTAGTCGGATTGGAAAAACTCTATGCTTAGGAGAAGAATCCTCCAGGCTACACACAGAAAACATTTTTCCTCAGTCAATTGCATCTGGTTTTGACTCATGGGAGATCAGCCAATCTTCATGTACCTCCTGCAGTTCTACCTGTTCTGTATACAGATGTCCTCAAAGTTCAGTTCAGGATTTTGGTAATAAACACCCAATAAGGCTTTTATTGTCTCTGTTTTCAAGATGAATGGCAGCATCCTATTACTCTATAAAGAATTATGAATTCTACTGGAAAGTCCTTCAGCCAGTTAGTTAGGTACTTGTTGCTGGGCTTCAGTCCTCTTTTGCTGTTATATGGATCCTACAAATCTAGCATGATTGTGCATTAGACCAACACAAACTTCACAATATACATACTTAGTCTCCACATACCATAAGTAAGTGTTGGTGTGTTATGGCTAGCTCACAGAGCCACATCCAACCCCTCAACTGATTGGGGTATCAGATGTTCTTGGCAACCTCGAACATGTCACTTTGATTCCCAAGGAATCCATGGGAACAGATCTAACCCTTTCATTCGTCCCTCTTGCAAGCCCAAGCTAAACACAAGAAAGACACAAAAATGCATTTTCAAACATTTATTGAATTGATTGTATTCTTGCAAAGAAAGCATGAGCTGCAATTATTAAAAAGATGAGATGTTACTGTAATCAGCATTATTAGAATGGTAAACAATATGAACAATTCAATCATTATAATTGTTACTAATATTACCTCACCTATCTGTATCTACTACTATACAAAAGAGAGCATAGCGGGAGTACCCTTCTGCCAGATCAATTTGGATAGTCTAGCCTCCAAACCTTGGTTTCAGAGGTCAGGAAGCCGGTCTAAGGGTACAGGCTATCTTCCTTCGCAGGATGAAGGTCAGAGTTAGCTGGGTGGCTTCTCAATCACAGTTCACAGAGGTTCCATGATAATCCCATCATGAAAGTGCTCCTCTCCCCGAGCCTGTGTATAGGATAAAGTACTGTTATTTTTCAGTGAGATTAATGTACTGTTGCTAAATGTCAAATTGTGAAATAGATGTAATATTGTTAACATTGTTAACATTAGCTAATCCAAAAGACGTAGTCTGTTGTATAGTTTTTAAAAATATAATTTGTCCAGTGTTGGAACTGACACTTTCTGATTTGCTGATGCAATACCTCAGCCAGACAGAACCTACCACTCCCGTCAGGGTCGATTGAGTACACAGCCTGTATAACCTGCCTCATCCTTGGGTAGCTTGGCACTGAGCAGTCAGGCTTACCACAGAGGCACTGTGAAAAGCATTGGCACAGCACTCACTCACAAAAGAGTGTTCACATGTGATGTATTTAAATAACTGTTGTATTCAACTCACAAAAACATTATCACAACATGAAGATTATGAATTTATGGGGGGCATGGCCAAGCCGGCGACTAAAATGGCCACTCGGCTCTGAAGCTCCGTCCGGCCCTCCAGCAGAATGGCGTGTTCCTGTGGCCAGCGCTGACATCACGGGGCGAGCACAATGTAACTGACGTCCGAAGCTGCGCGGAACCCTCCAGTGAAAGAACGGAGCCACTGGGTGTCCGGGGGCGGCCATTTTAGCCCTGCGACGTGGCTTCCCTGCCGCAAGATCATCTCCCGGCCCATGTCCCAATGAGCGAGGCCTGTTCTGCCCGGAGTGGCCCCTGCCGCAAAGGACATTGGTGAGTGCCGCTGCGCCCCCCCGTAGCAAGGAACGCCCGCAGCCCCTCTACATTGTCGCCGCAAGCCGGGATATTCATCGGCACAGGCGAAGCAGCAAACTCCAGTTTCCAGCACGGGGCCTGAGGGGGGGAGGGGCGCGCATCGTAACATTACGCGCCTCACCACCTCCAGCTCTGGAAGTTTTCCTGCCCTTGCCTGCAGACCCGTGGTGAAACGAGATGGCCAATCTGGGGGTTAAGAGGTGAATCACCCTCCGGGACATTGCTGGGAGCGGCGCTGATAGAGGACTCCTGTCTTTTTGCCCTGGTTTGCTTCTTACCGGCCTTCCAGTGACCACACCCTATAACCCTGCTGCATGGACCAATATTTTTGCTCTATATACACACCCAGGTTCTGAGGGTCACTGGGTTACCCCATTACTCTTAATGGCATGGTCCGTGTGCAGCGGTGCTTGGGCCCCAGCTGCTAATCGGTACCTACCTTCCAACAGCGGCCACAGTAACTGAGACTCGAGTGGCGTGGCTGCAGTGAGTTCTTCTTTATTCTATATGGAGGCACTCGAAGTGGTGTAATTCCTCCCACTCTCCTGCCCAGCGCCCCCACGGGCTGACCAATTGCCCACTTGATCCACCACTGAGGGGCCTTAGGTTACTACCTGACCTACCAAACGCCGAGGAGGGAGGGACGGTCCACCCCGGACACACTCGCTGAGGCCTAGCGGGACGCGGCGGTCGCACTTTACGCGGCATGGGCCGCAAGGACCATAAACAGAGATCGCTTCCTTTTGAAAAGGTTACAGACACCGCCCCCGCGCAAACAGTCACCATGGTGGAGTCTGTGCAAGGCCCAGTCGTGGGAGACGGATCCACGGACATGGCGCACTCACTACTCCAGGAGATGACAGCAGGCTTTAAGGCACTAGACAGTCGCTTTGATTCCCTCGACAACACCATAGCCGGCCTTGGCGCCAAAGTTCACGCACACGACAGAAGACTGGATGTGGCAGAGGCCCGCATCTCTGATATGAGGATGGGACGGCTCAATCAGCTAAACATCTAGAGCGCGTGGAACGCATTTAAAAAGAGGTGGCCTGTCGGAAGTGAGACATTTAGGGCACTTATCAATCCAGAATCTCACCTGGACATCTATTCCTGGCCACCAATAGTACTGTTTGATTTTCATGATGGTTTTGGTACAGCCTAAATGCCCTTGATGTGCATGTTTAATGATAGAATCCTTTACTTTTGTCGGAGATACTTACAAAACCCCTCATAAGCAAACCATTGGGTAAGAACAGCTCATTTGCTACTTGTGCAAATGACTTCAATAATGCACTTAGTGTTCTTTTTTCCGGCCAACCTTGAACCACATACTTACAGACTTTGCCCCAGGTCTCATCCTCCTGACAAGCAGTCAGCCAGTACAGTTCACTCAAACCTGCACAAAATTCGAGGTTAATGGCATCTAAGACGCTACACTGACCACATCATCAACAAAGTCATTCTCTTCTGCGGCTTCTACAGGCATACGTTATTCCCACCTGTAACATGCCTGATTTCAAACACAAATTCTTGTCATTTGGACACCGATCTTGTTAATTTTGCTGATAAATTGCTATTAGCACTATTGGAAAAAATGTGCACCAGGGGTTTGTGATCTGTTTGAAGAATAAACCTACAACCTCAAACGTACATTTTAAATTTGTGAACGGCCCAGACACAAGCCAACGCCTCCCGTTCGATTGTGCTATATTGTTTCTCGTACTGTTTGAGGGCTCATGAGGCGAATGCAACTGTGTTTTCTCTACTTGTTTGCTTTTGTCTTAATATAGCCACAAGACCCATTTGACTTGCATCGACAGTAATGACAGAAGTGAGACTTTCTTGAAAAAGCTTAAAGCAGGAGCTTTCTCAATGAGTGAATGAACACAGTTTCCTTGTATTGTGACCATGTGTACTTAGTTCCTTTCTTTAACAAGGACCAGAGGGGTTCTACAGCTTGCGCATACTCGAGAACAAACCTGACTAGGCCAAGAAAGGAGCGTAAAGAATCCCTGTCAATGGGAGCCCTAGACTCCTTAATGGACTACGTAAGTGACGATTTGCGTTTTATGCCTAAACTGGAAATGGTATGACCTAGGTAATCTAATTAGTTTTTGGCAAACTTGCATTTATCTTTCCTGATTGTCATGTTTTTTTGAGAGAAAGTGTCCAAAATCTGACTTAACAAACGATTATGCTCTTCAGTAAAGGTAGCACTACCACAGTAGTTTCCAAGCAAATGCACTACACCTATTGGCCAGGTATTCTCGCGCCACCTTTGGCGCGCAACCGTGCCCAGGGGAGGGAGCGGGGACACCTCACCTTGCTGTTGGACGTGCTGTGGCAGCCCAAACTGGATTTTTCAGGTCCCCAGCAGTCGTTATGGCGTCGGCCCGTGAGGCCCCCTCCGGGGGCGGCCTCTTCTAGAAAGGTGCATTTTTTGTGGTAGATATTGGTGCCAAACAAATCCCTGTAATAGGTGATTCAGGATCTCTAATTACTATTCTGGATCAAGCTACTTTCGAAAAGAACTGGAAAGATATGAACTACTTGAGTGTGATATTTTGCCTAAGGCCTTTGGGGGTTTAGAAATAAAAAAGTCGGGATGGTTTGAGGATACATTCTGCTTTAAGGGGAGAAAGATTCTCACTTAAATGAATGTGGCTGTAGAAGGTAAGGATGTGTTTGGTTGGATGGAGGAGACTAGACTGGGGGGCATTTTGACGCCTGGATCTTGTGTATCTGCTCAATTGGATCCCGATTGGATGGAGGAAGATTTAAAAGAAATGGGACCTTTCAACGGCAAGCCATTACCAAAGAAATGTAAAGATCTTGTAATGTAAGATCAATGCATTTTTCTTTTTTTTTTAGTTGTGAAAGGAAATGTAGGCTAAAGTACTCATGGTATAATGTTTGGATTCATATGTGTTTGGCCCTTGTCCCTCTGAATTACTTCTTCAGTCTGCCTTTACCTGTCATTCATTGGTGTGTCATAGCGTTGGAATAAAGACTGAGGGGCATGCAGGATTTGAGGGACAACAGTTGTTAGATGGAGACTGAGAGGAGGATGCAGTGGGGTGCGGGGCTTCCTGATACGAAATAAAATAAACTTTGGAAGCAAAAAAAAAAAAAAAAGAGGTGGCCATTACAAATGAGGACTTGGAAGCGCGCAGTCGCCGAAATAACGTACGCATTCTTGGCGTTCCCGAGACAACTCCCACCGGCCGCATGGAAATTTCATTGAAACTATGCTGTTGAGTTTGTTTGGAAAGGAGGCTTTCACTCCTGGCTTTGTCATAGAGAGGGCGCATGGGTCACTGTGCCCTCGCCCCTACCCTGGTCTTCCTCCTAGGCCCATCGTAGCACGTGTCATGAACTTCCGGGACCGAGACACGATTCTCCGCCTGGCGAGAGAAAAGGGAGATGTGGAGTGGCAAGGCGCCAAACTGTCCTTTTATCCGGACTTTACCGCTATGGTACAGGAGGCCAGGCGGAAATTCAATGGCGTCAAGGCCACCTTGAGAAATCTGGGACTGCGTTATGGTATGCTTTATCTGGCTAGGGTAAAGGTTGATGTAGATGGCAGGGCCCGCATATTCGATAACCCGTCGGAGGCGCAGGAGTTCTGTCGTGCATACAAACAGAAGAACATTCCCACAAGCGGGACCGGATCAAGGTCTTCTCCCACGCACAGCGACTCAGATGCAAGCACGGAACTGTTTTGAAGTGCTGGCATGGGATGGTCGGACTACTTTATATTACATGTTCTTATGCTTCACCTTGCAGGAACACGTTGCATAATTTGGTATTTATATTGCAGTTTGCTGGAGGCTAGCCGGGGAGTTACTGCCCCCCATGGTGTATCCTTTGTGTATGGTTTGGTTCACTTTGGGGTACTGTTCTTTGGGAATGTCAATTTAGTGCAAAGAAATCTGGTACTTCACGTTTATTTTCATTTGGGGAAAGGCCCTTCCGCGGTTGGGGTCTGGCTGTGTGGGGGGGCGGGGGGGGGGGGGGGGAGGGTAATTTCACTTACAAGTGAGTTTCTTTTCATATGGTCATTAATAGACATGCTTGATGCTCGCTGCAGTTTTGACAGGATAGATTACACACTGTGCCCAGATGACACAACTAGGTAATATTGAAGGTCTCTCCACACTAACCCTGATGTCATGGAACGTCAGAGGTCTCAACGATAACCGCAAACGGCGACAGGTGCTTCATTACCTACTCCGGCACAAGAGCGACATAGTGTACCTACAGGAGACACATCTCCCCCCCATGGACGCGGCACGCTTTGGTGCCAGTTGGGGTGCGCATAGGTTTTTTGCAAAGAGGCACCATCATACTGATACAAAAAAGAGTCCCTTTAATCTTGGTAACCTTGTCCTTGACCCAGAGGGTAGATATCTCATTGTTACTGGTTCCCTCTGAGGCCACATGGTTTCGTTGATAAACGTTTATGCCCGAATGTAGACACCCCCTAGTTTTTCCACACACTGAGCACCCAGCTTGCAAAACACGCGCTTCAAAAGTTATTATTGGGTGGGGACCTCAACTTATTAATGGACCCTAGGGTGGACAGCACTTCCCGAACCCCTGACACTAAACCACGGGCAACGTGAGCCCTATGGAACCTCTGTGACCAATACACACTTGTTGACATCTGGAGGAGCCACAATCCTACTCTAACCGAGTACACTCACTACTCAACGTCAACATAATACCTGGACCAGGATAGACTATTGGCTGCTTTCCCCTGAATTTACAGACTGGTTCAACTCCCACGTGACGCTCCCTCGGACCTACTTAGATCACTCCCCGATAGTGTTACATTTGGAACTCCCACGACCTGAGGGGTACGAACGACAATGGCGCTTTCCGGGTAGAGCCCTACAGGATGAACTGTTCAAGGCAGAAGTGCGAGAAGCTATAGACGACTACTTTGAGATTAATACCGGCTCGGTGGACTACTGGGCGGTACTGTGGGAGGGTTTCAAGGCCGTTATTAGAGGGGTTTGTATCTTTAAACATGCCGGAGTGCTCAGAGATCTTCGCAACACGATGACCCGCATTTAACGAGACATCGCTGCATTAGACTCCAAATCCTTGGTGACCCCGAGCCCGGACAACCAGGTAATAAAGCTCTCTCTTTTATCTGAGTATAGGGACACTGCAGACCGAGAGATATTATATCTTGGGATATGTCACACCGCCCGGCAATATGGGGAAAGGGAGAGGCCGGGGAGAGTGTTAGCACAAATGCTAAGGCCGCCGTACAGTAAATCATACATTACTGAACTACACTCCGCCAATGGTGACACACTCACCATCACATCCACAATCCGAGATGAGTTCTTAGAATATTGTACCACACTTTACACGTCCAGGGCTGGACCTGACAGCGCAGACCAGACAGATTATCTCGCAGAAAATCGCACTAGTATATCTGGAGAAGCACATGCAAGACTTCATGGCGGAACCAATATCAGTGGCAGACGTCAAGCTAGCCATCGACACCCTCCGGGGCTCCACGGCCCCTGGACTGGACGGCTTTACAGGGGAATTTTATAAGGAGTTCAAATATCTTTTGGCACCGCAGCTAATTCAAGTATATGCAGAAGCATTAGAAAAGCAGATACTCCCCCCCCCCAAGGCTCCGAGAGGCCATCATAATTCTCCTCCCAAAGCCTGGCAAAGACCCTAGACAATGCGGTTCCTACCGTCCTCTATCCTTACTCAATCTAGATTACAAAATTTTGGCCAAGGTACTTGCAAATAGACTGTCTCAACTAATAAAGTATATTATTTCCTCGGTTCAATCAGGCTTTGTTCCGTACCAGTCTACCTCCCTGAACTTACGCACACTGCTCGCAGTACTACACAGAATACGACCTGACACCCCTGCGGCCTCTAAATTGCAGGACGCAGAGAAAGCATTCGACTCCTTGGAGTGGCCATTCCTCCTCGAAGTGTTGCGACGAATGGGCCTGCCATTTGTCTTCATTGCCACGGTGGCCCTACTCTACAACAGTCCTACGGCTAGACTCCGCTTGAATGGCACCCTTTCCAGACCCTTATGGCTTTTTTGTGGGACGAGGCAGGGCTGCCCATTATCCCCACTCTTGTTTATTTTAGCAATGGAGCCACTGATTAGGCATTTTCAAAAACGCCACTTGCACCGAGGACTACAGTTTCACACTGGTCCTCTCCTGGTTTCACTCTATGCAGATGACACCATCCTGTACGTCCGGGAGCCACATGTTAATTTAACATTCCTCATAAGGGAAATTGTTCGCTTTGGTAGATTCTCAGGGCTGGGCATAAACTGGCAGAAGTCCATCATTTTTCTACTAACCACAAGCACGGAGCAGTGGGAATGTGAATTCCCCCTTGAATGATGCCATGATTCCGTAAAATATCTTGGGATATACATTCATCTAGAGACCACTCACATTATCAGCTTAAATTATGGGCAGGCTGTTCACACCCTGGAGAAGCAGGTTGACAAATGGCTGAGGTTACCATTATCACTAGCGGGACGGGTGGCAATTCTGAAGATGGTGGTCCTTCCCAAATTCTTGTATTTATTCAACAACATCCAAATACCCCTCACTGATGGATTCTTTCGCACACTACGATCGCATATAATTCATTTAGTCTGGGGAGGGAAACAGCAACACATTCGCTGGTCCAGCCTTACACTGCCGTACGAGAGAAGAGGGTATAATGTCTCGGATTTCCAATCATATTATTTAGTAGCACAATGCCGCTATGCCCACGCCTGGTTCCACCCGCATGCACAAATTCAGTTTCTGCGACCGGAGGCGGACCTTGTCCTCCCTGACAAACTATCGGCGGTGCTTTCTTGGGGCTTCCCTCGAGATCCACGGGACATTCAGACAGTGTCTACCACCTGCTGGGAGTGGGAGAAATTCAGAAGGCTTACCGACGCGGAGACCCTATACTCTTCCTCCTTTCCCCTACCAAATGCCAGATGGTTCCCAATCACTGGGGAGGGCTTGGTACAGCGCACATTGACTACATTGAAAATCGACAAAGTAGGAGATCTCTTCCCAGGGGGACAGGTCTTTACACTTGACGAAGATGCAAGGTATGCTAACTGTAATCTTATGACCCGCTTTATTATGACCCGTGTAAGATCGGCTCTACGAGTTGTGCTCCCTACATTTCCCATTGAACCGGACTCATATCCCCCACTCACATTAGTGATAGAGAATCAGGGCGGTGCTCGCCTCATTTCCAAAATGTACAAAACTAGCGCTAATATGAAACCAGTATGTGACACTAAACTTCGACAAGCCTAGGAGGCAGACATTGGCGGGCAAATCACAGACTAACTATGGGCAAAATGCTGCAAGGCCACTAGCAAAATTTCCCTCAACAGTAGACACAAGCTGCTTCATTTTAAATTCCTTCGTTGCGCCTATTTCACACCTGCAGCGGCGCACAGGATAGATGCTGCTAGGCCCCACATATGTTTAAAATGCACCGCACCTCATCCCAATTTCATGCACTTGGCTTGGTCTTGCCCCCGATTACAGTCTTACTGGACGGATGTACACACGATTCTGGAGAAAATGGTCGGCCTCCCTCTCACTCCTATCCCTGAAATTGCGCTGTTAGGATACACAGTGCAGCTCCCAAAAAACAGTCAGGAGATTTGCCTCACTGGGACAACTTTTGGCCAAAAAAGAAATTGCCATACACTGGGGTAGGAAAACTGCTCCCAAACTACAGGACTGGTTGAAAAGTTTAGCGTATTGCTACGTCAATGCTGAGGCTTACGCCAGCCTTATGCCATTAACATCCCGCCCCAGGGATATATGGGGACCTTTTAGGAACTATGTAGCACCTGCTAAACAGGCTTCCATCTCACAGGCAGATAACGGTATTGTGCCGGAAGAAGTGGGATGATTGGTCTGAAATTATGCTACGAGACCTGACAGTACTAATATTCGGCAGGTTGGGCACCTGCTTGGTTCTTTTGTTTAATATCATCCTGGATGAAATGTTGATGCACATAAAGTAGGGGTTGTGAGGGTGGGCAGAGGGCCAGCTCTAATGTTTTGGATAAGTGGTACCATGAGTCTGCATCAGAACTACTGTCATAACTGCTAATATTCTTGACCTGTCAGGAGCGACATATACCGTTTGCAAGACAATTGTATGCGATAGTGTGCATAAGATAATTGTTATTTGGAAAATAAAGTGTTAAAAAAATGTATGGGTATAATTCACACTGGGAATTATTACTAGCAGTACTAGGCCCAACTGTGTTCGAATGACAACAGCAAGATGCACTCTTGGGAGAGACCCTATCCTATACCCCCCAGCATGCTTATGCGATGCAACACATTGTCCACCCCATGCCCACCCTTGCAATTTTTATAGTTCAATACCACACAGTTAGAGGGTACAACAATATCATAAATATGTACATACACAGAAATATATTACTTTTTAGCTGCACTGATGGTTGGGGCAACAGATATCAGGCAAGTGTGTACGGAACGTGCTTGCACGCATATGCACTCAGCATCATAATGCGGTACAACTGATACCCAGCAGGTCAATTGATCACACTGCAGACTCTGTGGCCCCAAGCTTCCCTCCTCCCTCCTGCCTCTAGCTCACCCATACTATCCTACACCCATTAATTGGAGACACCCCGTCCTATCCCCGGCACAAGGCCGCACTCGGCCACACTAGGTCGAAGAAACTCTTAGTCAGGTTCCTATGGAAACAGGTGGGGGTAGGTAGTCGGATTAATTAGGAGGCAGTCATCAAAGGGGGTTTGGCTGCCACTTGAAAAGTTCACCCACAGGATGCGGAGCAGAAACGGGCTGAGGGCAATAGTCGATCACACCAAAGGTTTCCACAGGGGCCTTCCAGCATCAGCCCAGTTCTGCGATGCACACATGGATCACACAGTCTCTTGCCCAGTCAATTACTCTCACTACCCAGGCCTGAGCCAGGCAATACTACCTGGGAACACAATACCATCAGGGAAGGCCCGGTGAGGAAAGGGCAGTTGGTTCACCATGCTAAGGGCCAAAGAGGGAGCAATCGTCAAATGAGAAATGATGCGGGGGCCTCTCAGAGGGAGGAGGCACCCCGTCAGGTACATATCGATCAGAGGCGCACCCAAGCAATCCAGGCACAACATCAGGTGGGCGATGATACGGTTCGCACCAGACCATTCCGGTCACACACAATAAAGAGTTGCAAATTGCTCACCTGCCTGGAAATGAGTCACAACGTCCAGTGCACGTTGATCTTGGCCACACCAGACAGTTACAGTCACACACACAGGCGCAAGTTCAGCAATGCCTCACGAGGTACAATGAGGCACTTCTACAGTTACACCCCCACATCCAAGGGTCGCAACCTATGAATTGGACTCCGCTTGCAATAAGCATGCAGATGGCGTGTCGCACGAGAGAAATGTAGTACTATCAACAAATCGGGCCACACTGGATCCCGCAACCAGTGAATCTGCTCACGACTAATAAGACGCTTATGCATGCCAAGGTTCCCACGATGCGGAGACCACACACCTTAGATGCTGGCAAGACTTTGGGGCTCCGCACAAAGCAATCCAGTCTCCAGGCACAATTGTTAGTTACACACTCATGCCGTGCTACCAGTCGGGATTCAGCAGATGATGTGGCCTCTCGAGAGGGCACGACTCTCCAGGTATCACAGGTAGATGGCGTGGGTCCCTCATAGGAGATCATTGATGTCCCTGAGACCTCCAAAAGAACAGGAAGCAAGCTCAAAAAGCCCTTGGACAGCACACTTCAGGGAGCCGCACAGCAGCAGGTAGTTGGCCCAGGCCAGCCACTACACAGGAAGGGCAAGTGGTCCCTTTCAATTACAGTCATGCTCCTTGTGCACAACAGATTGCTCTGGCAATGTGCACCATGTAGTTCCAGATTCTTCAGTCCCATGTCCTCACAAGCATATCTCACCCCTGCAGAAGTATTGTATTGTATTGTATTGTATAAAGTTCTTCTATAGCGCTTTCTGTCACCCTACGGGCATCCTGGCGCTAAGAGACTGTAGAAGAAAACCTGAGACAGTAGGAACGTTTGCCGATGTGCCAAGAATGTTACACTCTAATCTCTGCCAAAGAGCCATGTTTTAAGATTCTTCCTAAAGTTCAGCAATGAAGTAGCTTGGCGTAGATCTTGGGGAATTTGATTCCAGAGGCGGGCTGCCGCCGTACTGAAGGCCCTGCCTCCCGTTTTAGTGCGTTTAACTCTGGTAACCACTGCCAGACTTTGGCTGGTGGACCGAAGAAGTCTCTTTGGTTCGTACCATGAGAATCTATCGCACAGAGGAGGAGGACCAATTTTATGGAGGGCTCTACACACCATGACCAATGATTTAAACTCGATCCTTTTATTGATCGGGAGCCAGTGAAGCTCTCTCAATGCCAGTGTTGTTGAGGAGTCACGTTGTCTTCCCAAGGCCAGTTTGGCTGCGGCGGACTGTATTCTTTGCAGTCCCTGTACAGTGTACCGAGGGGCACCCAGGAACAGTGAATTACAGTAATCGAGCCTACTTAGGATCACGCTCTGAACCACCAGAGATCTGGTCTCGATAGGGAGGAGCGGAAGGATTTGGCGCAAAGCTCTTAGTAGGGCAATACAGGTGCCTATGGTCTTGTTCGCCTGGGATTGCAGCTGGAGATCTTCATCCATCATAACCCCCAGGTTACGGACTGTTTTTACTGGCAGTATCGGGGCGTCTTCCGGCAAGAGTCGGAACTCACCTGAGAGATGTTTAGGCAGTCTCGCTGCGCAGCAGTGTAGTAACTCCGTTTTCCCGGCATTCAGCTGCAATGAATTGGCTCTCAGCCATTCTGAGACTTTTTGCATGCAGGCCTGGAAAGAATTCATGGGCACTGCATGTTCTCCGTCCAGGGAGAACATTAGCTGGATGTCGTCAGCATAGTTAACCACCTCGATCCCGTAAGATTTTATTAGAGGGATCAGGGGTCTCAGATAGGCATTAAAGAGTATAGGGCTGATAGCTGAGCCCTGGGGTACTCCATGGCGAACCGGGGTCCAGGAGGAAACAAAAGGCGTTAATGTCACTGCCTGTTGACGATCCGTCAAATAAGACCGTAGCCATTCCAAGGCGCGACCTGTCACCCCCATATCTTCTAACCTTGCCAGCAACACTGAGTGATTAACCGTGTCGAATGCTGCCGACATGTCCAGCAATACCAACACAGAGGAACATCCACTGTCGGCACGCATTCGAAGTTTGTCCAGAACGGTAATCAATGCAGTTTCCGTCCCATGCCCAGGCCGGAAGCCAAACTGGTCCCTGTCCAAGATCAGATGTTCTTCAAAAAAATTGGACAGGGATTTGCTGACTAATTTTTCCAAGATTTTAATTGGAAATGGCAACAGGGAAATTGGGCGGAAATTAGCCGGCAAAGAGGGATCAAGAGAAGGTTTTTTCAGTAATGGGGTGACCATTGCCTGTTTCCACCTGCTTGGCACAGTGCCTTCACTCAAAGATTGGCAGCAAATTTGCCACAGATCTGAAAATAGGGCGGGTCCGAGCTCCTTCCAGATCTTGTGAGGAAGGGGGTCCAAGGGTGATCCTGATGAAATCTCCCGCGCTATCTCATGAAAAGAATCCTCCGTAGGGGGGATAAAATGGCTCAGAGTAGTTTCTCTTCCGATGTCTACGCTAATCGTGGCGGGCTCTATAGCATTCTGATCGAACCCACCCACGATATTATTGACCTTCTCAACAAAAAAAGTAGCAATTTCGTTGCACAAGTTTTGTGATGGCTGGATAGTACTGGCCATACAGCCCGGGTTACTAAGGTCTCTAACGATGTTGAAGAGTGCCCTAGTTCCATTGGGTGCCTGCAGAATGGAGTTGGCATAGAATTTTGCCTTAGCTTCCCTAATGGCTGCCTTGTATTGGAGTTGTATGATTTTTAAGGCTGTTCTGTCTGCTTCCCGGTACTGTCTGCGCCAGCTTCTTTCCGTCTGTCTGCGTACAAGACGTAACGCTTTTAGCTCCTCACTGAACCAGGGGGCCGAAGGAGTGCGACGCATTCTCAGGTTTTTTTTAGGTATATGGCCTTCTAATACTGAGTTGATGGAAGTACTGTAACTAGTATAGTTTTCTTCCGGTGTAGCCTTTGGGTCAAACAAGTTGGAATGTGGGAATAAGGAGGATGCTCCTCTCCTGAAGAGTTTAGCCCAGTCCCTTCCCCACCTAAAACGTGCTTGTTTGTCCACAACCCGTTTATCCTCTTGTATGCTAATCCTGAACTGTATTAAATAGTGGTCAGTCCAGTTTAGTGGAGTAATACTAATTACTTCGGTTTCAGAGGGTTTGGCGAAGACTAGATCGAGTATGTGGCCTCCCACATGTGTAGGTTGTTGGACCAGCTGATGGAGGCCACAATTCTCAGCGGTGTAAATCAGGGCTTGTAGATGATTTCCAGAGCTTCCTGTTTCCCAGAGATTGAAGTCTCCCAAGAGCAGCATTCTGGAATGTGTGGAAGCCAAGGCGACAATAGTGTCCAATAGTGCCTGATGATTAGCGTCCACACCCGGAGGTCTGTAGCAAACCATACCCGATAGCACTCTCCCCTTAGCCCCCTGTATAGAGAAGCCCATGATTTCATAGCCTGCTATGGCTTCAATCGGTAGCATAGCACAGTCCCACTGTTCCTTAAAGATTAGTCCTACCCCTCCTCCTCTCCCTGATATACGAGGTATTTGGATGATCTTATATCCAGTGGGGCAAGCTAGCCCGAGTTCTACTGAGGAGTCAACATGAATCCAAGTCTCAGTAACGAACAGCAAGTCAAGGTCTAAATCTTCCAGCAGGTTATAGATGTCTTGATGGTGTTTAATAAGTGACCTGCTGTTGATTAAGCCACAAGATAATGCCTGTCGCTGTCCCTCCCGTGACCTGTTCCCTAGTTTAAGAAGGGTATCTTTGGAGTAGCGTAGTCTGTCTGTGCAATTTTGAGCAGCGTTTCTGGTGCAAGACGCGACCGAGGCGCGGACGGGCGCAGACGGGCTTGCCTCTGGCGCGCGCGCGCTGCGCGCTTGCGTGTCCTGCATTTATATAGTGCAGGCTACTATAAAGCTAACAGCAATGGCGTCCAACGGTGTCTCTAAAGGTGAGTGAATCTCGCAAATGGCGAGTGCTTGAGCGTTATGTTTTATAGTGCGGGTGAGTGGGCTTTGCGGAAACACAGGAAAATCACAATTTCAAATTCACAGTTGTACCAGTAGTTATACTGCAGTGTGCCTTTGAAGTTGGGGGTGGTTCAAAGGGTCTCCCTTTGGACCACAGATGTTTCCCCTAAATTTCAGTCCTGTCTGCCATGAGGCCATTGAATGCAGATCTTAATCTTTAGTGGGGCCATGATCTGGCTCCAGAGGCCAAGTGTCAAACACTCTTTCTCCAGTCTATCCAGTCAGGCCCACAAATGGCAGAGGTCTGTTGTTCCAGTTGCATGCCTTGTGTTTTATAGCTGCCGCTGAGGAATGCCCAGATGTGCTCCCCAACCTCCAAGCACCAAGGCACGCAAAGAGTTTTATAGCATAGAAATGCCCATTTTCTAGTAGTAGCATTTCTAAGTGAATCATGACAAAGCCACCTTTACCACTGGAAAGGGGTGGTCATTGCAATTCCAATGATAGGAAAGATCATGGGGCTGCTCCACTGCAATCCATTATTGCATCCTGAAGTAATTTCAATCATTTCTCCATGTTAGCCGACCATAGGTGCACGTGAACCCACACACAAACCTGTAATGGCAAACCTGACCTATGTTTAGAAACCTCGGTAAGCACCACTTCCTTACATGTCTAGGACGGGCAAGCGCACTTTCACACTGCATTTTTAGAAGGAAAGTGCCCCAGGCCCTAATGCCACAACAAGAGAATCAGCCACCCCGGTGGGTCTCACGAGGAGAGCCGACCCCTGAGGTACATAAAACCCACATGGGGGTTCATCCCTACCTGGGCAGCGCACACGCAGATGTACCTACCCGGCCACTCACCTACCCTGATTTGGTGGTAGTGAAAGGCCCCCTCAGGATTGGCTACATAGTGAGACAGGCCAACCTGAGACATAGTGAGACATTTTTGACTGGCATTTCCCATGGATTACAATCAGTGCAGTGTCCCCCTTTTAGCCACTGTAGCACCCGCCCTGGGTATGTGGTGTACCTTTTTAGAGGGCAGTCACAGATACTACACCTAAACCAATCAAGTAAGCACCATATCCTGACATGTGTAGGAAGGCAATGTTCTCTTTCCTGCTGCAGTACAGTGGAAAAGTGGCCAGAGTTCTAAGATCAGGAAAAGAGAGTTGACAAAAAAGCAAAAGGTTTTAGTGACATCCCCCTCAGAGGGGCCATTTCCAACATCAAGGGATCAAACAAGCCCGTAACGAATATCAATGCCTTGGATCGGCCAGTGTCATGTACCCCAAATTGATTTTAGATCAATATTGTTTTTCCAGTATTCATAACCAAGTATGGTCAACTGGGAAATGAATGTAGCAGAATTAATTAATTGTGTTTGTGTCGGCATGTTCTTCTTTTCTTGGGAAGGCGTAAGCCTATAATAAAAGGAAACCAGGTCTGTGGGGACATGACCAGAAAAGTAAGGGAACGTTCTCAAATATTGTTGGGAAATCCCTATAGGTGGTGTTAGACAGTGTTCCAACTGTGTATAGTTAAAAACAGCATGTGGTGGACTTGCTCTGTGTAGATAGTGATAAGCATAAGGATGGTAGTAAAACATTCCATCATAGTTTGCAGAATTCAAATACAAATCCTCATTTTTGAATACTAAATGGGATTCTAATTCAAATAACATGTTTGTCGCAACATACCATTCATCTGAACCTGGAGTCATTATATTATCCAGTTAAATTTTAAAAATATATAACATTTGTACATTTCTGTATGAGCAAAAAAATGGGGACCTTATCTCAAACAATACCACAATGGACAGGATATGTAGTGATGTTCACAAGGGACAAGTCTCTTTGGACCTTATGTGAAGAAGAATGGGGGGTAAGTACTTTAGCTACCAGTTCTGGAGAAGAACGTTCTAGGAGATAATGTCCCTTTAACAGCAGGAAAAACACTGAAACAAATTCAATCCTAATGAAAAGGAAAAACAATAAAAGACACATCCATAGGTGGGAACAAAGAGTAATCGGCTAGGTCTGTTTTAACTTAAAGAACAGTGCATGAATACCATGCAAGGAGGTATGTGAGGAATCAAAAGAAAAATCATCAGTGTCAGCAAAGTAACCAGAGGCACTCTGTGCAAAAGCAGGGAGCTTATAAGGGCAAAGAAGAGCAGGTTGGTACCTCCAAAGGGAAAAACTGTAAACCCAAATCAGAGATGTATCCAGTGTTGGCACTAGTAACAGGCACGAGTGCAAGTTCAACATCAGAAGACACCAGCCTAGGAGTAGTTCGGTTAGAACTACTTAATGCTTATGAGGCATCTCTTGCAGGGTAGAGGGAGGAGATAGGGAACTATCCAGATACTTCGTGGCCTACTGTGGAGAATTGGCCACATGGCGTAGTTTGATCAAATCAATAGAAACTTGTAGTTTCTGTTTGCAACCAGCAAGTGGTGGGAAAATCATAGTTCGAGTTCCTTGAACAGCAGGGACAAGCACCGGGGTACGATAGGACAGGCCAACTTCTCTCTTATCTGTAATCTTCTCCTAGACTAGATCCCCAACTTTAAGAATCCAGCCAGAAGTCGCTGGTTGCGCCTTTACTTAATCAGTGGCAGAACATTCAGAATTCACATTCGAGCACTCATCTTGGAAATCTTGTAATTCCTGTAAGACAGCGAAATGTTTATTGATGTCAAAGTGCGCATCAACTGCCACTGTGCCAAGGTTATCAAGAACTGGAACATACATCTGATGCAGCGGAGTTTACCAGCTCGTACATACACACACACACACACTCAATTGGGCTCATATACATTCATACATTCAATGAGCTAGCAAATATCCGCTGGTCATCAATTTTGTTTACTTTAGAGAACCTTTACACCAGTATTCTTACCATCCCTGTCTCCTAAGTAAATGTACTTTGTCAATAGATCTAGTTACAGATTAGAATAGGGAGGAAACAATAACACATTTAACTTTTATTTAAGAACCACAGACTCAGTAGGAGTTTTAAAGTTTTATCTGAATTAATAGATTTGTGAGTCAAATCAGAATACACGTAGATACACCAAAATTCTCCATCAGGAAAAATAGTACAGTTAGCTTATAATTCACATTAATTAATTTCTTGTGATGACAGTACCTGAGGAGAGAAAGAACAGAGAGCAAATACGAAGCATAACCCACAGAACTATATTTACCTAGAACGGTGTGAGGACCTAGACAGATTATCAAAGATTCAGGACAGGTTCTGGACCGGGAAGGAGATCTCTTCTAGTTGCAACGCCAGCGTTGCACCGCTCTCTGGTACTACTCTCTCCGGCTCGGGCTTGTCCGGACCCCTTTCTAAATGTGCCTCCTCGGTTGTTCCACGATTCTTCCCTAGTGTTGGATTCTTCAGTCAGATTGCTGCCAAACGGGCAGCATTTCAGCATAGCATCGTCATCAATTCGGTCAAGTGTGTCTAACTAACTAGAACTTACCTCAAATGTATGATCCACCCCCAAATGTTTCAATTCTATGTACACCCCTCAATTTGATTGGGCCAGGCAGTGGGGTGAGGACATCACACCATACTAAGTGCAATAACTTTCTTTACGAACTTGAACTGTTTCTTGAACTGTTTCTAAGTACTTATAGCCCTGATATGGTCTTTCTCACCGAGACCTGGACGGGCGCAGCGTCCAGTCCTGATTGGAATATAGCCTTGCCATCAGGATATGCGCTACTCTGCCAAGATAGAACAGACAGCAGAGGTGGTGGTATAGCCATTATTTATAGGGAAGCATTGAAGGTTCAGGTTAGGGCAGTAGCGGACCTACATGCTGAAGCAATGCAATTCTGTATTAGGTCAAAAGATGTGATTGTCTTTCAAGGTCTGCTGGTCTATCGGCCGCCGGGCCCCAGAGCCGCCTTTCCATCGGCTCTCCTGTCCCATTTGGAATCTTGTACCGACTCTGAATTTTATTCTATTCTGGGCGATTTCAATTACCATCTGGAGCTCGACACCAATGCTGACACCACCAGACTCCTAGATTGTATGGCAGCCTTTGGCCTGCATCAAGTAGTTTCTGACCCCACACACGCAGGAGGCCATACCCTAGATGTACTGTTTACCAGCCATCCTGACATCTCATTTTGCAGGGCAGAACTTCTCCCCTGGACTGATCATAGAGCAGTATTTTTTGAGGTTAGGGTCAAACTGATGCCAGGGGGTGTTCCCCACAAACCTATTAAGGTCTCGTTTAGGCGATGGAATAAGATAACATGTACTGACCTAACGGCCACCCTCGATTATCCCCCTCCAATTTTAGATAGCAACAATGAGGTGGCAGCAACTCAGTTTAATGACTGGATCCTGGGAGCGATCAATCGTTTCGCTCCCGTACAGGCTGCTACACTTAACAGACGCCCGTCGGGTGCACCTTGGTATGGTCCGGAGCTCAAACGGCTAAAAGTTGAATGCAGAAGGTACGAGCGTCAATGGAGAGTGGACTATAGTAGGGTCAGCAAGGCAGCCTACAACTGTGCCTTGAATAATTATAAACAGGCCATTCTGACTACTAAAAAAGCCTATTTCACCCGGAAAATACAGGACGTAGGCAATTCTGCGAAATAACTTTTTAAATCCGTGTCTTTTTTGGCCAAACCCCAGCAGGCTAATCAGTTTAGTCCCGACCAGGCCTTCTGTGATCAGTTAGCAGTCTTTTTTCACAACAAGGTGCAGACAATATACGATGACCTGGCCATCTCATCAAACCTAAAATCCGCATCAGGTAAGCAGCAGATACCGTGTAAGGAGGAGAATCTGCTGTGCAGCCTTACTACCTTTGGTCCCCTGTCAGAAGAGGTGGTAATAGACATCTTAAGATCTATTAAATCAGGATCAGTTACCGATCCCTGTCCCCCGCCAATTTTGCATTTGGCGGCGGAAAGGATCAGCTACACCCTCACGTCTTTGATCAATTAAGTCCTGGCTGCCGAGACCTACCCCGCTGCTTGGAAGATGGCCAGCGTCAGGCCTATCCTTAAGAAGGCCTCATTTGAGCCGGCAGAATTTAAAAACTATCGACCAATCTCCGGCCTACCATTGGTAGCCAAAGTAACTGAAAGAGCTATAAACACAATCCTAACTGACTACCTAGATACACACTGCCTGCTTGACCGGTCCCAGCATGGCTTTCGCCCAAAACATTCCACTGAGTCGGCCCTTATTTCGGCAGCAGAGGGAATTCGGGCAGAGGTTGATGGGGGAGGGAGGGCAATTCTTGTCCTCCTTGATCTGTCTGCCGCCTTTGATACCGTTAACCATACGGTATTGGTGCAGCGACTAAAGGAGGTAGGGATCACTGAGCGGGCTTTGGCCCTCCTTTCCTCGTTCCTGGATGACAGAAAGCAGAGCCTGAACTGGGCGGGTTTACAATCGGGTAACTTTGTCCTGCCTTGCGGTGTCCCACAAGGCTCTGCTCTGTCCCCTACCTTGTTTAATGTCTATGTCAGGCCACTGGCCAGAGTAGTCAGGAAACATGGCTTTACCCTCGTGTCCTATGCTGACGATTCACAATTGGTGATATCAGTATCCGACAGACCAGAGCTAGCAGCGGTAAGATTTCATGCCTGTCTGAAGGACGTTATGGAGTGGATGAGCCTGAGCTTCTTAAAGATAAACACTGAGAAGACAGAAGTCATGGAATTTGGCAAGGGTTCCCCATTATGGAGTACTCTGTGGTGGCCACCAGAGGCTGGGGAGTGTCCTTTACCGGTTACAAAGGTGAGGAATTTGGGGGTGATTTTTGACGATAAGCTGAATATGTCAGCCCAGGTCAATAGTTTAACCTCATCTTGTTTTCTTTTGCTTAAAACTTTGCGAAAAATCTTCCCCTTCATCCCCCAGGCGCTGCAGAAGACGGTAATGGCTGCTCTCTTTATGTCCAGACTGGACTATTGTAATGCTATGTTCCTGGGCATTGATAAGCACCAGGTCAGCAAGATCCAGTCACTGCAAAATGCTGCTGTCCGTGTTATTCTAAATTCACCCAGGGGTCACCCTACCTCCAATGGAAGAAGGTCATTACACTGGCTTCCGGTTCAGCAGAGAATCGAGTTCAAGGCGCTCTGTTTGGTGCATAAGGCACGGTTTGGAGGGGGTTCGGTGGACTGTCAGGATAGGTTCAGGCCTTACACCCCCTCCCGGGATCTACGTTCGGCCAACCTTGGCCTTATATGCACCTCCAGATACAGACGGGCAAGATGGGGCGGCCGCTCATTTGCCAGCTGTGCAATTCAATTATGGAACAAGCTACCAGTGGCCATGCAACTTCAACAGAATCTTCCCTCTTTCAGGAAGGCCCTGAAGTTCTGGTTGTTCAACATCCACTAGCTACTGGCTCTCCCCTCTGCCCACGTTCACACACCCTAGCGCCAAGACGCCTTATGGCATTGGAGCGCTTAATAAGCTTCTTTGTACTTATACTTATACTTTAGTTCTATTGTCTAATTCCCCGCCCCTTAATTTTAATACCCACAAGCTTTATTCCCACAACCATTTCATATGTGGATCGATAAATATGTAATACAATGTTTCGGCTTCTTCCTCTCGTAGGTTCAAAAGTTGATCTTTCCATGTTCTTGCCAAGCACATGGGTTGGCAGCCATTCAATGACTTTATTGGTCTCAGGACAAAGATGTAGGATGCATGCGTAGTTGCCGCAAAGGAACAAGGACGTTGGTCACCCTCCAAGGACCAAATACGAGCTATTAATAAAGTCAGAGAAGAAACATGTTAGAATGCGAAATTAAATGAATTCACTGTATACCACTTACTTCTACTCTAACCCCATTTACTTAATATATCTTTTGAATTAATGGCTTAGTAAAACTTGCATAGGTTAGTTTCAGCACAGCATGTGCGTTAATGCAAGGTTTTTGAGCAGCCATGTTAAAAGCTATTGCGCACCTGCAAATATTTCCCACCAAGCGACAGGAGATGTCATACCATGTAGATGCAGTAGACGCATGCGCAGAAGAATTCCTGTGTTTTGGGCGGCCATTTTAAGGACACTCTGGTTACTGATTAGTAAAATACATAGAAAAGCTTACCCTAGATACAATATGTAAAATGTGATGCAAAGTTAGTACTCACAAACATGTTGGTTATAAGGCTACAGGTTATTCGAAAGGATTGCATACAAGCAAGTTTCTTTTTATATGAAACCTTGCTCCATCAATCCCCTCTCTGACGGCATTTTATGCCATTACTAGCTTCTATTAAATCAGATGCCAACTTTTAGCATTCTACCATTTCGATTTCTTCAAATCTTTTATTTCTTTCTTTCTCCTTTTTAAATTGTGATCCCTTCATTCTTTTGTAGATATTTCCTTTCAACTCTTCAAGTCGTATTTCGTCCAATTTTCTTTTCCTACACTTCTCATTTACTTCGTACCTTTTTCTTTTTCCACTGCATTTGTTGCAACACATTATCATCAGAACTAACAAAGTTATGCCAATAATCGGCAGAAATATTTGACCTAAGATACCTTTACCTATGTTAGAAAACCAGCCACTGATAGTAGAAAAACTATTGGTTATTTTCTTCCATACACTGTCAACCTCCAGTGGTTTCAGTTCTTCTTCCAAATGTGTAATATTTTTAATATACCTTCCAATCTCTACACTTTTGTCAGGAATATATGTGGAACAATGTTACGCTTTAAACATTTTACAGACTCTACCCTCTTTTGCTAATAAGATATCAAGGGCAAGGCGATTTTGCAAAACCATAGATCTAACAGCAACTAATTCTGTATTGATCAGTAAAAATCCTCCAGCAGTGCCAGTAGATAACAGATCAACTACTGCTGACAATTGACAGATTTTTCGAGAATTCAGCAGAACCCCCACTGAAGGTATCAATGCACCAAATATATCACCTACTATTTCCGAAAAACTAGCTCTTTTATATCGGGTTAGTCCATTACTGTCATTATTGCTTCCAGTGATTCTTTTAACATCATAAACTTTAGGGAATACTATTCCAAAATCGCACCTCCATTACCAATGATCAGGCAACCGAAAATAGGCTTTGTTTCCACAAATATAATAAATTCCAGGAAATACTGGATCAGTTCCTTCTTTTAGTCCCCAACCCCCAATTACTAAGAAGTTATGTTCACATTCACTGGAACAATAAATGCCTTGTTATATTCTGTTTTTAGTCTATGGAGACAGATTTTCCCTTTCTTTTCAAAATCCAGAGACATAGCAGCATGAGTCTTGCCAGTTACCAAAAGGTTTTCCTTCTCAGCCCATTTAGGTATCTGAGGTTTCGGTTCTGAGGCCCTTCTTTGGAAATCCTGCCTCCTTTGTTCTACTAAATACAAAAAAATCTTTTCTTCTTCATGTAATTTACATGTTAGGTTGCGTTTGTGTGCATCATCGATATCTATTGCCTTCATTATTAGGAAATATTCACCCATGAATTGTGAGTCTCTAGTTCTAAGGACGGGGTTCATGCTCGTTCGCATAGGAACTTCTGAAAATATTACATCTACATTTGAATAAAAATATTGCAGTTTTCCAGTTCTTTAAAATAAACTAGCCAATACACGACATGAAATACTATATGTCAAAGGTAAGTGTTGATAAGTTACCACTTCAGCCACTGAGGTTGGTAATTTTATACAAACATAACAATTACTAACTTTCATTGTTTCTACATAATGTACTGATAGGTTTGCAAATACATTTAAATCAGTTTCGTTTTTATCTACAGTATGGTGTAAATCTAACTCATCTGGGGGCATATCAACAACAAGCGGCGATAATTATCGCTAAGCGCACTTAGCGCTAGGATAATTATCGCCAGCTAGCGTGGATTTTTATCGCTGAGATAGCGTGCTATTAGCAACGCTTATCTCAATAGCGATAAAAATCCTCACGCTAAGTGGCTAACGTGAGATTATCACTGGAAACCCAGCGATAATCTCACGTTAGCTTGTTGATAGGGACAGACAAACTTAGCCATGATATCCTCCTTCCATAGGATATCATGGCTAAGTTAGAAAAATACCAGACGTAAAAAAGCAGCGTTAACCGCGGTTAGCGCTGCTTTTTTTGTCTCTAACAAGGTTAGCGATATTCTTGATAATAGGAGAAATGTCGCTTAGCGACATTTCTCCTATTATTTTACTCTGGAACGCCCCCTTTGCATCTCATTAGAGATGCAAGGGGAAGCGTAGAGTAAAAGGTTGCTAACATGTGAATTTGCATGTTAGCACCCTGTTGTTGATAGGGTGCTAGTTTTATCTCTGCTTTTTTGGCTCTTAAAGCCAAAAAAGCAGAGATAAAGCCCTTGTTGATATGCCCCCTGGTGTTTCTAAATCTACTCTATCTCCTTTAATGTTTGCTAACATTGTATGTGCATTAGTACTATTCTGCTTGTTAGTAACCATCAAATAAGGAATAGCTATTGCTAATATTACCCATATTATGAGGACTAATAATAAGCTACATATACAGATCCTACAACACTTCTTTATACAGCTTTGTTTTGGGTTTCCAGTAACTTTAGCATCAGACATTTTGTACAAGAAGATTTGTCTCTTCTTTAATTCAGAAACTTGGTATGGGATAACACCTTGAGCATCTTCTCTCTTTCAAGTCGGTCTCACTTCTTCATCAATTCATTCAACATTCAATACTTCATCACTTTCTTCATTTAAGTCGACATTTTCAAAATCTTCAAGGATGACATATGTTCACTCAGGACCCTTGAACTTATTATTCAATGTCTTCAATCTTTGGCTCCTTTGTTTTGGAGTTGCAGTAGAAGGTCCAGATTGCCTGGATACTTCGTTTAATTTGTCAGGTTCTTCACTGATTGTCTTAATGCGGTATCTTAGTCTCTCAATAATTCTGGGCCAATTATCTCCTTTTCCATTTTTTTCTTAAATTTCACTGCACTGTAAGCTTCTTCAAGGCTTCTATTATTTTCGGCACAATTTCATCATTTAATCTTCAGTTTTCCTCTCTATCTGACCTTGTCCAGGGCTTATTGTTCTGTCCCTGTTCACGATTGGCGATATCTGGTTTTTCTTCTGTATCCTGAACTTGTGTTTCTATGCCTGTCTGGTCCTGTTCAGGTCTTCTTACCCCTTGACCTTCTTCTGCCTGAACGTTTTCTCTAAAACCTATCTTTCCCTCCTCAGACTAAGCAATAGGGCTTTTGTTTTCTTCTGTCTGAGTATATTGTTCTCTCCTTAACTGTTCCTGCTCAGGTTCCCTAATAGTCGTTTCCCTACTCTCCTGAGCGAGTTCTTCTACACCTGACTGGTTCTCACTCTTTTCCTGTCTGTCTAACTGTTTGGCTTCTAGTTCTTATAAATATTTCAGGTATGTCCACCACTAGGATCCAGTCGTCCTGATAAGTGCTTGGTTGTTCTTGGCCAGCTACCTCAGGATCCTCTATAGGAAGTTCTTCAGCTGCACAACCTTCAGCAATTTCAATTTCTCGTCTCAATTAAAACTCTTCTTCTTCAGGAGCTGGTACTCTTTTGGTATGACTTGCATGAATCCAATTAGGCAATCCTGCACACTATACAGCTGTTGAAGTAGTCAGTATAACCTGATGCGGTTAGTCCCACCTTGGTGCTAGGCACTATTCTCGAGTGTGATTCTTCACAACTACCCAGTCACCTGGATTCAGATCATGCGCTTGGCTCAGCTGTCTGTTGACTGCGTCTTCCCCAACCTGATGAGAGATAGAACGCACTCTGTCAGCCAACTCTTTGCAATACTCCAAAACCAAGTCATCAGTTATATTCAACAGCTTGTGTCCTGGTACACATGCTTGTCTCATTGCTCTTCCCATGAGTATTTCATGGGGCCTCAATCCAGCATTTTTGTCTGGAGTCCCATCAGAACAAGAGGTAAAACATCAGGCCATTCCAGTGGGGTGGATGCACACACCTTTCCGAGTCTTGACTTGATTGTGCCATTCAATTGTTCTACCACCCCTGAAGCCTCTGGGCGGTAAGCGCAGTGCAGTTTTTGTTCGACTTTGAATGCTTCACAAAATAGTCAAATTATTTAATTATTAAAATGAGACCCTCTATCTGATTCAAACTTTACTGGAAAACCAAATCTAGGGATAAGTTCTCTTAATAAGAGTTTGGCCACTGTCAAGCTGCCATTTCTTCTGGTCGGGTATGCTTCCACCCACTTTGAAAATAAACAAACTATCATAAGTACATATTTCAACCCTCGACAAGCAGGCAGTTGAATAAAGTCTAGTTGAAGTCTTACAAAGGGACCTTCTGCCTTTCCAATCTTTCCGATACTAACCATGGTTTTCCTGCCAGGATTCATTTGTTGGTATATTAAACATCTTTGGCAAAGACTCTCTGCTACATTCCTGAATTTTGCGTTAAACCAATCTTGCCTGAAAAGTCGAATCATAGCACCCCTGCCCACATGCGTGTCTCCATGATACATTCTAGCCACAGGTGCAAGCATACTGTCTGGCATTACTGGTCTGCCATCATAACAATCCCACACACCATCTTCTGCCCTTCTTTGACATCCTATTTTCACCCACTCTTTTCTCTAATTTCTACTGCATCCTGCAGATCTTTCACCTCCTCCCAGGTTACCACTCCTGCAAGTAGCATTAGTTGGCAGCTGATTACACAAGTTTCAATTTTCTTATTTAGTGCAATTTTATGTCTTGCACAGTGCTGGGCAACCTGGTCAGCATATCGGTTACCGGCTGTCATCTCCTGATTGGTGAGCAGCACACTTAACCACGGCCACCTCTTTTGGTAACTGAATTGCCTCAATTAATTCTTTCACAAAATTTCCATTTTTAATGGGAGTTCCTGAGGAAGTCAGGAAATCCCTCTGCATCCATAGCTGGCCAAAAGCATGCACAACCCCATAACCATATTGGCTGTCAGTAAAAATTGTTATTTTCCAATTTTTCCCAATTTTGCACGCTTTAATAAAAGCAATTAATTTGGCTGCTTGTGCAGATCTGACTTCTGGTAAATAGGATGCTTCGACTTCCAGTTAACGTACACACAGCGTAAGCAGCACTCAATCCTCCCTCCTCGTGTCGCTTGCATGAGCCATCTACAAATAGATCATGATCTGCATTTTTCAGGGGTTCCTCTTGTATGTCAGGACGCGGTTTGGTACTAAGTTCAGTCACGTCACGACATTCATGTTCGGCCTCATCTTTTACCTCTTCTTGGTATGGATCAGGTAGTAAGGTGGCTGGGTTAAGAACAGAACACCTCACTATAGTCACGTTTTCAGCCCCCAGTATTATTCTCTCATATTTTGTTAACCTACTGCGAGTAAGGTACTGCGTTCGGGTTTTGGTCAGCAATATCACAACTGAATGGGGAGCATACACCTTGACAGGGTGTCCCATTACAATTGACTCACTTTGTTCTATGGTCACACAGGTTGCAGCTACAGCTTTCTGCCAACTTGGTAATGCACATGCCACAGGATCTAGGGTAGCAGAAAAATATGCCACTGGTCTTCGCATGTCTCTGAGTCAAAACTGAGAGTGCACAATTACCTCTCTCATAGCAGAACAATGCACATTATTTTGAATAGTCTGGTATTCCCAAAGCAGGTGCTTCACGCAAACAATTTCGCACCTTTATAAATGATTCCATGCTTTCATCATCCCAATCTATGGGGTCCTTTGCTCTCTTTCTGGTCATCTGTATCAGGGGTTTAGCTAGTAAAGCAAATCCTACAATCCACTGCCTACACTATCCTACAACCCCAAGAAACATTCTTATTTCTTTTTAAGTTTGTGGCAACTGCATTTGTCTTATTCTGATTCTTTCTGAAGGTCACTTTTCTAATTCCTCTTTCTATTTGATGTCCCAGGTATTTGACTGAGTTTTTACAAAACTGAAGTTTCTCAGGGGACACTTTATGTCCACCCTTTGCCAAATGATTTAGCAATGCAATTGAATCAGTGACACAGTCATCTCGAATGTTTGACGCCACCAATCAGTCGTCAATATACTGCACCAGGACTGACTCCCTGGGCAACACAGAGATTCAAGGCTTCTTTTGAGAATTTGATTAAAGATCAAAGGACTTTCAGGGTACCCTTGAGGCACACGATTCCACATGTAAACATGATCTTCAAATTTAAATTAAAATAAAAACTGGCTTTGAAGCCATCTACTGTTGTGAACATTTGAAAATACTGGCCCCAACCTAGCCATCCCACCCCTAGCCCCCTTTTGTCACACTAGCTCTGTGTGGATCCTGGCTTGGAGAAAGAAACATAGTTATACAGTTGCATTATGAACAAAACACAAACAATTGTCTTGTGGGAAAACTGTTGCATTTTATTTGCATTTTTGTTATGCATGTGTAAACAAACACAGGTAGGGTTATCTTACGGGTGATCATAGAGTGCAGCGCTGTTGAGGACTAACCGCTGGCACCCGTCCTGAAACAATCTACAGCCACAGGGCATTGGGTTTTCATCTTATCCTTTAACCGGTGCTGTATCTTAGGTATTGGGGCTGCGGCCCAATACTTTCCAAACGTTTGCTGCACCCATGCCACCACGGAACGAGGTGAGACCAACCCCCCCAGCTGTCAGGATACCAACTGTCCCTTACGGGATGAAGGGGTTGTCGTTGCATACTTCTCATGGCCCCCTATGGCTTGAGGATCTCGTTTTCTCTTGGCAGCCCCAATCGCCCCTCTGATGGGGGAGTATAGCTCGCCTTTTTTGCATAATGGTCACCCGTAGTACCCTCCAAGGCTCCGGGTGGCTTACCGCGACCCTGAGTCCCCCCACCTGTGTAGCCCTAGGGTTCAGTCACCTCATCCTACTGTTCTCAGGGCCCACCCAATGTTCCTGACAAACACCTTGTTGCCCTGGTCTGATAGGTGAACACCGTCTGGCGCGATGTAGCCTGGTGCCCTGGCGCATAGCACTCCATGCCTTACGAAGCCAAAGCCTGAGTTTTGGGTGAATTTCTGCATAGCAGCATTCAGCCTTCTCCTTGATGCCTCTACTCCTGAATGTGAGTGAGCCACCCGCCATTCGCTTCTTGGTATTATCTCTGACCATATTATTTCGCAAGGGGCTAATTCTGCTGCCAATCTGGTCAAAGTGGTTCTCATGTCATGCAGTAGCTGCCCCCTCCCCAATGTGGTGAGGTCATTGCCCCCCAGGTGTATGACTAGAATATCTTGCCCTTCTTCGCCTGTCGCCCTGACGTGCCTAATTAGGGGTTTCAGCATAGCCCACTTCATGCCCGGGGTGCCAATCCAGCTTACTCGTGCACTGTTGGGTCCGCTCCACCCCATCGCGCTTGTCCTTCTCGCTGTCCTGACCGTGAAGGAGTGGCCGACCATCCAGACTCTTGTGCCTGTAAGTGATACAAAAGGGTGGTGAGTGCTTACCGCGCTGCGCTCCTTTACTTGTTTCCCACTTCCAGGCTCCCCCTCCATTTGTGCGCGCCCCGCGGCGCTTCTGTACAAAGCCTGCACAATTTCTGTTGAAACTTTTTTTTTTTAACACTGCACCTCAAACCTCATCTATATATTGCACACATGTAGATTCTACTTTAATAACATTGTACCATTTATAACGCTTTACATATATATTTCCTTATTCACTGTTACATTCGCCATTGCCGTTTTATAGTTTCTTATAATCACACAGTGCTACTCGCCACCTCCATAATTATTCATGTTTGCCAAGTGTGTGTGTGGTGGCACCTGGACGTATGTAGACCTTGTACTTGTCAGATGTCCACCGCCCAATGCGCATTATGCTGTCGCATGGTAGGCCTTCCCGAAACGCCGTAGTGGCTGCCCCTATCCTGAATGAATGCGTGGAGTAAGCTCCCTTATCGTAACCTGCTTCCTTTAGGGCTTGATCTAGGATTCTGCTGAATTGGAATTTTGTCAGTGGTGAGCTGTCAGCATGTATTAAGAAGTAGCCTGACGTGTCTGGGCGCGTTTGCACGTAAGCCCTTAAAATTGCAACTGGGCAGTACTTGCCCCCTTCTAGGCCCTGCAGTGTGATGGTAGCGCCTTTTCCTGCCTGATCTGTCTTGGAGCTCCTCACCGTGACTAACAACTGGGTTCCCTTTACCTCCACGTCCTGTGGCGCCAGTGCTTTGTATGATTTGTCGGTTTTGTAATGCGCCACCAGCTCACTGCATCTTAAAGCGCAAAAAAACACCAGCGCAAGCGCTGACCCCGAAAAGGGTCTCCTCGTACTTGTTGGTGCATGTGTCCCCTAGTACGTCTGGCATCTTTACTAACATTCCGAACTCTATTGGCCTCCTGCTGTCCTCATCCCTTGGCTCCCCTCATGCCCAACCCTTTAATGCTGCCCAGAGTGGGAAGTTGTTGGTGGAGGCCGCCTGGCCCACCAGTTTGGTGAGATACGCAATTGCTGGCAAGTGCCTAGCTACCCATGCGTGAGATTTGTTGTTGTCTTTGGCCCACAGTACGAATTGCTGCACCCTAGCTTCCATCCCTGCTGTGTCTTTGCTATTTTATCTATGCGTTGCCGACACGAAGGTTGCATAACATCTCATGTACTTTTCCCTTGTGCTGTGGGCAAGTGCTTGCTCATCTAGGGCCATCAGTCTGGTGTCCACTTCAACATTCTCCACCAGTCCTCATTGAAGTGTGTCATCTCTTGCTCTGCCTCTGGGCATGCTCGTCTGAACGTCTCCCACTGGAAACGAGAAAGCGCACCAGCTGCATTGTTCTTGATGCCTTGTACATGGCGCGCGTGGAAGTCGACGTTGCCATGAAGGCAAGCCTTGACGAGTTCTCTTATCAAGCCTAGCATAATGGGGCGTTTTGCTGTCTGAGCATTGATTGCGTGCACTACCGCCATGTTGTCTGACCAGAAGACTATTTCCCTATCTGCAGCTTCTTGGGCCATAGCTTTAGTGCCACTGCAATGGGAAAGAGCTCTAGGCATGCCATGTTCTGCCCTTCCTGTGCCATGCGTTGGGCCACTTGGCTGCACACCAGTGGGGGCCCCAGTATTGCTCCGAAACCCTCTTGACCTGATGCGTCAGTGAAGAGCCTGAGTTGCTGGTTTGTAGCCCGCGGGGCTCGCCATTTTACAGCCCCATTGAGGTTAGTGAGGAATGTGGCCCACATGTTCAGGTCCTTCTTGATTCCCTGGTTCAGCCGATGTTTTTGGAATGCCTTCGCAGATGCCCTGGCTAATCGACGGGCAAATGGTCTACCTGCTGGGATGACTCTAGCAGCAAAGTTGAGCCTGCCTAGCAGGCTCTGGATGTTCCCTAACGTCACTTTCGTCCTGGACAGTGTGACTTTGATCTCCTCGCACAAGGCCGCCATCTTGTCCCGTGGCAACCTATAGATGCCCTTTCTTGTGTCGAGTTCTATGCCCAGGAATGTGAGTGTTTCTGTAGGGCCTTGGGTCTTTTCGGGTGCCAGTGGCACCCCCAACTCGCCGCAGAGTTTTTCAAAAGCCACTAGTGTCTCCTGGCACTCGTTGGTGCCTGCTTTTCCGACCAGTACGAAGTCGTCCAAGTAGTGCATAGTGCTCTCCAGGAGGCCCTTGGTTTTCAATGCCCATTCCAGAAATGAGCTAAAAGCTTCAAAATACGAACATGACACCGAGCAGCCCATGGGCATGCATTTGTCGAAGTAGAATTTTTCTTGCCACACCATTCCTAGTAGGTGGAAACTGTCAGGGTGGACTGGCAGTAGCCTGAAAGCAGATTCAATGTCCGCCTTAGCCAGCAGAGCATTAGGTCCTGCCTGGCGCACAAGTGCCACCGCATCATCGAATGAGGCGTAAGACACTGAACATGTACCTTCTTCCATGCAGTCATTCACGGATGAGCCCTTAGGGTAGGAGAGATGGTGGATCAATCTGAATTTTCCATATTCCTTCTTGGGGACAATGCCTAATGGTGAGACAATCAGGTTAGCTAGCGAGGGGGTCTCGAAAATGCCCGCTATTCTCCCTAGATGGCATTCCTTCAGCAATTTTTCATCCACCACTTGCGGGGGTTCCCTTGCTGATTTTAGATTCGTTGCCATCTGCCCTTCTATTGGGCCTGCTTATGGTATTATGAAGCCATTTGTGAAACCACTCCATGGTAGTTCACGTGCGCGTGCCAGGGGTGTTCAGTCAGTCGTTCCGTTAACATGTCTAACTTGATTGGAGAGGGGGCTAGAGTGTGACTGGTTTTACTTCTGTTGGGCGGCGGTCCCTGCGCCCCTAGATTTGTCTTGCCCTGAGCTTCGTCTACCACAGGCTGAAACGGGATGAGTGCCTGTACACCTTGAACATGTGTGGCTGAACTTGCAAGCGGCTCCCCATGTGCATGCCCCATTGTTGTAGAGTCTTCATACAGAGTCGCCCTGTCTTCATGTGTACAGGCCCCTGTAACCAAATCCCCTCCTGCTCCCTCGAAAGGGCTGTCTCCATGTTGTGAACTCCTTCCTATTGTATGTGTTGTCCGGTTATTATTGTGTCTGGGGGTGTAGGCTTTATGTACCCAGTCCCTGTTGGTTTGACCGCTGGTGTTTGCATTTTTGGCTCCCATATGTTGCATCCATAACTCAACGTCTTTGATGTCCCATGTCATGGTGTGTGCATGCTCCATCTTCTGCCTGAAATCCCTGTCGTATGTCAGCCACCCTGTCCCACCATTCAGTTTTGCCTCATCTTGTATGATCATGTTGTAGCTGCACAGTGCTGGGCCCTGTTCAGGAAACTTCTCCATTATTATTGTGGACAGGATAAAAAAGGCTTGGATCCAGTTACCTAGTGTCTGCTCGGGCCTTCGCATGCGCCTACTCTTTCTGTCCTCATCTTTTCCTGTCAGCATAGTGGTATCTGTGGCGTCCTTGGTGTGCATCAGCAAGGAGAAGATATCTATAAATTTGCGCTTCCAAATCCTTTCTTTGGCCGCTAGTGGTATTCTCCATGCCAGTGATGTCCTGGAAGAAAATATCGGTGC
The DNA here is from genome assembly GCF_964204655.1 of Triturus cristatus. Lineage (NCBI taxonomy): Eukaryota > Metazoa > Chordata > Amphibia > Caudata > Salamandridae > Triturus > Triturus cristatus. The sequence goes on from NC_140590.1 coordinate 1,179,828,079, forward strand.
TGTTGGCATGTACGCTACCTGCGCTGACTCTGTGCTTGCGCTGCTTCCCTGGACTGTCGCTGTTGGCGTGTGGGCTACCTGCCCTGTCACTGTGCTTGTGCTTGTGCTGCTGCCCTGGCTGTCGCAGTGTCTCCTGTGCTACTGGCCACTGTGTTGCTTGCGCTAACGCTTGTTGGGGTGACCCCATCCCCTGTGTTGGTTTGCAGTGCCTTTTCCCCCTGTCCCCAAACCTGGCAGGGGCCTTTTCCCCCTGTCCCCAAACCTGGCAGGGGCCTTGGACTCTGTTGTGCTTCTTAGGTCCTGCTAGCGCGCTGGACTCAGTTAGTGTTTTTACCGTGGCGATCAGCCCTTGCACTGCGTCCACCATCTTACCCAGCTGCCCTTTTATCGTCGGCTTCTTCTGGCTGCTGGGCTGGTCACCTTTATCACTGGCACTGGCTGACTACTGGAGCTGTGCCGGCACCTGATGGCTTTCCAAGCTGGGTTCGGGTGAAGCTGCCACTTCTGGGGTTGGGACCGGTGCTTCATTCCTGTTTCTCCTCTGTTGTGGCGTACCGCTGAGTCTCGCCGCCCATCCCCTCTTCCGGGTGGTAGGAGGTTCTGTGCTTCCGGACGCCACTCCTGAGTCTGATTCTCGTAGTTGCCCTAGGCTGCCCTGTGCAGAGGGGTTTGCGCCTTCTCGCTCTGCCAGAGCCCTATGGCCCAGTTGGGTCCAGGAGCCTGCGCCAATGCTGTAAACTGCACCCAGAATGCTGCTATTGACGCCCGCTCATCTCTGGTCCTGCTTCGAGGGTCTCCTCCATGGTGAATAGGGCTGGCGAGCACTGTTCCTCCATCCCGTTCTGGCTCTGCATGGCGCTGTGGATGCTGATTTCAGTGCGGTTTGCCTCGCTCCTCTGCCGTCCCTTGCGATGATCTACCCCGCGGTACGTTGAGGTGGCTACCGTCTGCCAGTGTTCTGGAAAGAGAAATTCATTTAGTAGGCTGTCTAGTATGCGTAATAACCAGTTTTTCGTGTCCCCTGGGTTTGCCTCCAGCTGCCCCTTCGTGCCATTTTGTTCTGTTTATTCTGGGACGCCTCTGCCCCATGCTCTCTGCTTTGCTCTTACCTCCAGGTCGTTATTGCTTACGTCCTCCACCGCGCATATGCTCTCCGTTTTGCCTTGTGCGGTATATCTTAAAGTAATTGAAAGGAGACATTGTTACGTTGACTTCAATGACCCCACGATCGAGCCACTTAGTGGCTTGCGCAGCAATGCTGGGAATTGACTAGGACAAACTCCTTAACCGCGCCACCTTATTTGTGTTCGCGCGTGACTAAATGCCCCTGCAAAACAATTCACCCAGTGTACTGCAACATATCCTAGCATTGTTTTGATCCTGTCAATACATCTCACGCCTAGCGCGGGAATCGAACTTGTGACCTTGGAATCCTCCTTACGCCAATGTCGCCGCTTGTGCTAAATCCTTCTGCAGAAAACAGAAATTTCAGGTCCCAATCATCATTCGCTTAACGCTGGTCCCATGCGGAACCAAGGCTCCCAACTCTGTGCAAAATCATTGCGAGCTAACGGTAGCCATATAGTAGACAACAAGCCCCCCCTTCGTCAAATGAAATACGCGCTCACAATATCGCTTTGCCTGCAATTGCCTATACGATACCATCTGCATGGTAGAAAGAGGTTATCTCTGCATCTGCAAGCGAAACGGTTGACAATGTTCATTGTAAGTCATCGTTCCTTGCTAGGAACATTGTAGCAGTGCCACCTGGTGGCCAACTTAACTCCCACATGAATGCCCGTTAGAACGAAGTACAAACTTTTGTGAAAGGTGCTCCCCCCGCGCCGGAACCTTCGCTGTTGTCCGCACATGCCTTACCATGCCAGGCGCCCGTAACTGTCCTCGTTTGCGGCTCACACCTATACGCTCGTGTCCCTCGCGCCAGCTGTAACAGCGTACGCTACCAACACAAGCGGAACCAATACTACCAACTCCATGCAAAATCATTGTTAGCAAACGATAGACATACAGTAGATATCAAACCCCCCCTTCGTCAAACGAAATACGTGCTCACAACATTAATTTGCCTGCAATTGCTTATCTGATACCGTCTGCGTGGTAGAAAAGAAGTTATCTCTGTGTATGCAAGCATACAGATGAAATGTTTGACAAATGATCGGCGAGTGATAAACATAGAGCGCCACAATGTAACCGCTTGCTCTCTCTCCCATGTACTTGGGATAAAACCAATACTTCGTCAGCTAGAAAGCAGGATTTGAGCGCGAGTATCATGCGCCGTACAAAAACCTCCCATTTCAAAGCTGTTCGACGCATATCCCTTATGCGCGGCAGCTGCCATCACTGCAGAACTTTAACGTGGCTATACCTCGCGACCCCAACCTGCTCTCTGAGTTGGCAGGCTACGCAATACCTGAACCAAGACATTGCCGCTCCAATCTATGGCCCCCGCTGCGCTGCCGAAGGCCTTTTTCCGCCACCCAGTGCACCGCGGCCGGCCATGCGTGCCACAACATTACCTTGCCTTACACGGGTCCTCGTCTTCGCGGTCCAGCAATGTAGTCCTGTAGCGGGAGCACAAGCAACATGGTCCCAACACATGACCCCCATTTCCCCTAGACATTGCTGGACCGTTTCCCAAGCCTTCAGTATATCTATCACCCAACGCGGGCGGGCAGCGCTTCTACAATTACACCGGCGCAACATTATGGGCGGTGGGGGTATTGACTCGCTGCGGCTCACCTGAGCGACTTTGGCACAATTCCGCACATAGAAACTGAAAAACTTCTTAGACTGAAACCCGATCGTGCCGAGAACCGCAAATCCGCAAATCCGTCTGCCGCCCGCGCGCTGGAAGGGAAAGAGGGGTTGCCCAGGGGAGTGTCTCTCCTATTTACCCCCCGCTGCCCAGGAAGTGTGTTGTCCCTGGGGGGAGGTGGTGTCCACCGGACATTGCCCCTCTTACAGCCAGTAGGCATGGAAGAAATACTAACACCCCCCTTTCGGGGACAGGGGGGAATGCTAAGGGGGCTGTCCCCTCTATTGTCCCCCTGCGGGGAACGTGGCCATTCACCTTCCTCTCCTGCCCATATTTACTGGAGCAAACACCAGCACATAGCAGTCTGGGGCTGGCAATACGGACTGTTTCAGATGCTGGCCTTCTCACAGTTCAGCTCAACTCTCATGCCGAAGTCAATCCTGACAGCCAGGCCTCCCACCTGCAGGGAGCTAATTCCTTGGACGTCTCCTGGACTAGGTATATGTGTTCCATTCTTACAGGCAGAAAGGATACAGGAATGGAGTTCACAAAAATTGTCTTAGAATATCTTGAGGCCCAGGAGTCTGCGCCCATGTAAAGCGGCACGCGCAGTGGGACAGTAGTCCCGCCATAACGCACACAGAGCTGTGTGGAAAGGTAAACAGGTAAATATATACAGAGTTTTCTGGCTGAGTGAGCACGCGCTGAGATGAGATGCTCAGCTGACTTTCATGATAAGCAGAGCCCCTGCGGGAATGCATATGTTTATTAGAAGTGCGTTAGTTTAACCTCTGATACTTTATACTTGGCAGGGCTGCTCTATCCTGATAGTGTTGGGAGGCATCTGCGTTCACCAGGAGTTAAGCAGCACAAGTGCGGCGGTGGCAGCTTAGTGTGTAGTGATCAGTAGGAGTGAACAGGGGAGAGGATATAGCCTTACCACTAGAGCGGTCGACCTCGAAGCTGGGGAACCGGGTTTGAGTCTTGGCAGCAATGCTCAACATCCTGTGATTCTGGGCAAATCACTTAACCTCCCTGTGCCCCCAAAAAAATAAAATGATGAATGTGTCCATTTGTAACGAAACTGGTGCTCATGTAAAGCGCTCTGATACCCGATTTCTCGGGTCTAGTTCGCGCTATAAAAAATAAATTAAAAAAAAGGTCCTTTTTAGGTAGAGCCTGGGCAGTGCATACGCTGCTCTGCGAGCCATGATGTATTGGAGTATGTACTTGAAGCCCCGCCCACATTTGCCATTGGCTTGTGTCATTGTAAATGCTGGCTTCTGATTTGTTATTAGGTTTGTTAGTAAAAGGCCTCAGGCTCCACAGTGAGGCCCATTATCCCCTGTGTGGCTCATGGCCCTCTGAAAGGGATTCTGACAGTGTCTCACGTAGTACGTATAATATACAAAAATATTTTGTAATTTATTCTTTGGATTTTTTGGCCTGTGGTTTAGTGAGAGTGGTAAGGTGAGCACTACCTGCTGGCTTGTGCCTGGACCTGTTTGGAGAAACTGGCTGCCAATGCTGAGAAATAGAGGAAGCAGACTTTGGTGGGGAATGCGTAGTGGTGCTTTGTTCAGTGTCCCTAGTTGGGTAAGGAGTGTCAGGCGTCAAATTTGATTCGATTTGTCCAACCCCGCAACTGTGCGACTGGATGTCAGTGGTATGGGCACGCTGATTCTGGGCTCACGGGATTACTATGTCCTTAAATGCAACTTGCCCCTTACTAATTTGCTCAGTATATTCTCTTAACAGCCCAAGCCACGCATTTCAGAGCACACCTCTTTGCCCTGTCAGTCTACATTTGTATGCGGCATTGGTGTTGTTTTGCCGCATTTGAATCTCAGTGACACTTTGCTGATCTGGCCTCTTGACATTATATTGTCAAAGTTCTTGCAAAGAGTCCCTCATACTTGGCAACACACTCAATGTAGTAGCAGAGGCTTTAGATTTTGAAATATGGATTTCCTAATCACTTTGCACAGACTCCAACCTTACATCTATGCCCTGCAACTCCCTTGCCAATGAGTATTGGTCGATCCTCATAACAAGTGTCATTATCAGCCCCTCCTCCGTGTCCTATGGCTCATGTTCTGGGTAATCATGCTCACACACTTGGCTTACTTCCAGAGTCCCTGATATTGCTGCAGTTGATGTTGCAGATGGTGCTGGTATAGTGTCTGTAGAGGTGGTGACAGTTACGATTGTGGTATTAGGTACACGGAACCCCTCACCTGATGTGGCTACATCAGTTTATGTTGTGGTTGGGGTAGTACCTGCTCTCACTGACGTTTCCCCTCTTTTCTAGTTAGCCTCTTTACTGGGTGGACATGAATGGATAAAATCTGATCTTCATCTAGTTCTTGTGCAATTTCCCCTGCAAAGTAAGTAAATGTTTTAGAAATAAATACTTCTAAAGTAGTATGTCATACAGATTTGACACATTATATGGCAAACCCCTCAACGCCACCTCCTCTGCCTCGTCCTATGTCTGTAATCTTGGGTTCCACATTGATGATGATTTATTTATAACTTTCAAGACAGGTAGGTAGTTTGTCATCTACATGCTTTGCCTTAATGAGGGTAATTTGTCAAATTCTGCCCCTTCTTCCCTGCCATACCTGTCCTCTTGTAGAGCAGTATTCCATCTTGAGCAGGCTGATTACTGCAACTCTCTATTCTTTGGCACCCCAGAAAACCTTTTCCAGCATCTCTACCGAATCCAAGCAGCAGCTTTTCCACCTGCACTGTCTTGCCCTCACCACTCATCTTCATCAGGTGCTTTGAACTTGTTACACTGGCTACCTGCTCTCAGGAGGGTGATGTTTAATCCCTTTGTATTGCACATACAGTGATTCCTCAGGTTGGGCTCTGCTTTCTTCAACAGAAATTTGAGCAAAACTCTCAAAAGTAAGCATTGAGCCAACCATGTTATTAGTACCACTTGAGGTTAATGGGTTCTAATATGATTTATTGGCAAGGTATCTATACCTAGAGATTGAAAATGTGTGATAGCAAGTCATAACTCTTTGCCTTTTGTGTGTTACCACTCCACTCCCAAGATACCTTGATGTAAATAGAAATGTTTTCATCATTTTTATTATTGTGAATTTTAAAATTAAAAATTACAATTACATTAAATGTGATTATTCAAATTGATAATAATTTTAATAGTAATTATGATTATATTGAGAACACCAAGTAAAAATGTATAAATGTTTTAATTAATTTCTTTTTTCAGAGCTGGTGGTGAATGACTGCACAGCATCAGGAAGATGACTGAAACAAGCACATCATGTCCCTCTGATCCCCAGTGTCTAATTTATTTATGGTCAAATGTCCAACATTGAGTTATGCTGAAAAGCCCGCAGGACTACTCATCATGGAAAACTTTGTTAAAGGCAGCTCAAGTAAGGAATCACATTCCACTGTTAACAATGGCAGGACAATCATCATGAAAGCAGACAAAGCACTATTTGGTCAAATCATTGTGACAGCACAGAATCTGAACCTTCAAATGGTGGCGGTACTCTCTCATCCCTAAGGAACTTTACCATGGGCTTTAGCAACTCCAGAAGGAATATTTTGAAAGTGAAACAAAGCTGTTTTAGCAACATACTTTAGTGAGGTGGTTATATCTGTCTTGTTGTCCATAGCTTTGCGGGAAGGAAATAAGTGTCCAAGAATCGATGTTGTGTTTGATACGTACAATGAGACGTCTACTAAGAACAGCAAAAGAACAATCCGAGGGGAAGGAATCAGGCACCAGGTACCGAGCATCTCACGCTTCCAAATTGTCAGACAGTGGAGGAAATTCCTAAGCCACGTAAGGAATAAAACAACTCTCATCCCATTTCTTGTTAACAAATGGAGGACACCAGAGTATTGTGTAAAACTTGAGAATAAAACACTGTTCGCAAACTGTGAAGATAATCACACCTGAGGAGAGCCATGAAGTGCCTGATCTCAACAGTACACATGAAGAAGAAGATGGTTGTTTGTTGCTGCATGCTGCACATTCTTATAATGAGGATTATGAGGCAGTAATGATAAACTCAGATTATACCAATGTGTTTATTATGTGTTTGGGATTCCATGACAGAATCATGGCAATATTGTGGTACTAAAACACTCATGCTAGTCCATGACATTGGGAAAATAGCTCCAATTCTTGGTGAAAATGTTTGTCGAGCTATGATGGATCTCCATAAGTTTATCGGATGTGACGCAGTAAGCACATTTGCAGGAAAAGGATAAATAAGCCCATTCAAAATCCTGTCTGCCAACAGACATACACAGGAAAAAATGTCACAGCTCAGAGACCAATGGGATCTCTCTGAAGAACTAATGGACAAATTGGAACAATTTTTGTGCTTGCAGTATGCACCAAAATCTTCGGTTCATCACCTGAATGACTTGCGATATCACCTATTCTGCGAACTTTCACCTTGCAGTGTCTATCTGAAGAAACATGCCAAACATGCAAATTATCAAGCCACTATAAGCAAGAGATACCTTCTGAATGAATCACAGACACCTAGTCCAATCTCAGGCTGTGTTAGATCTACTAGCTTGCAACTGTATAAGGAACTGTAAACTGCCAACCTGTGTCTGCTGTCTAAATGACTTCAAGTGCACTGACATGTGCACTCTTCCCACCTGTGAAAATCAAACAGACGCAGAGAATGATGACACCCATTCAGAAGAAGAAGATGATGATGATGACGAATGTGAATGATCAAATTGTGTTAATGTTCACTCATGACATAGATTGCCTATGTAAGATATAACAACAATTATTATTTTAAATTTGTCAGTGAAAATTTAAGCATATTATCTATATCAATATATGAGGAAAACAATGAAGCGTTATTGTTATTATTTTAAGGACGATATTGTTATTATTAATAATCATGATTATTTTTAAACATTATTGAATTTAACCAATTTGGTGGAATTAGATGTATTTTTCTACATATTATGATTAATTTTTATGCTATTTATCAAAAACATAAAAACCATTATTTATTTTTGGCTATGGTTGCTAATCAAATTACATCTGTGAAAGGCAAACAGTGATGACTTGCTATCATATATTTTCCATCTCTAGGCATCCATACCTTGCAAAAGAATCATGATAGAACCCATCCCCCCGAGTGGTACCATTGGCCTAAATTTGGAGTCCTGCTCATGGCCCAAATTGTCAGTTGTGCTCAGCTAATGCCACCCTGCTCATTGTCCCCAAGATTAAAAAGGTACAAGCAGGCAGCCGAGCCCTCTCTGTGCAGTGGCACAGTTTAGGAATAAGGGTGGGCGGTAAACTCCGCTCTGCCAGCGGAGTTCACATAGTTTTATATCACTCCGCACTCCGCTTGGAGGGCAGAGTTTGGCAAAAACTCCAGCTATGCCACGTTGCGGAGTTTGCCGGCACCCACCACTAGTTATCTTGCAGACCTAGAACATGCCATGATGTTATTGCCATGTAATGTGTGTTGAGTTTCGACTCTTTTCGAGCAGGGATCAGCATAAATTAAAAGCTATTCTTTGCAGTAGAGAGCTCAGATTCCACGCCTTGACAATCACATCACCCTCACAATTGGGCAAATACGTTTATTTAACTGCCAGCAAAGTGAATATTTTAGCGAACTTGCCGAAAACTGAAGAAGAAGTGGCTCCGCGAACGAACACCGGACAGCTTCGCAGCCCACAAGGACGCCACACGCAGACACCACCACCTCATCAGATCCGCCAAAATGGCCTCATTCAAAGACCGCCTAGATAACAACAGACACAACAGCAAAGAGCTCTTCAACATTGTGAAGGAACTCTTCAACCCCAGCTCCAACACCAACGACATCCCACCCTCGCAAGACCTGTGCGACTCGCTGGCCACCTTCTTCCACCGCAAGATCGGCGACATCCACGGCAACTTCGATGCCGCAACCGCCCTGACAACGACGAGACCTCCGCCCCCATGACCACCATCCGCACCAACCGCCTGCTTGCCTGGACCAACATTATCGGCGAGGACACCAGCAAAACCATGAACACCATCCACTCCGGATCACCGCTAGGCCCTTGCCCAAACCACATCTTCAAGAAAGCCAGCACAGCCATCGCACCCCATCTCCGGAAAGTAATCAACATCTCCTTTGAAACAGCAACCTTCCCGGGAAGCTGGAGGCACGCCGAGATCAAAGCCTTACTCAGGAAACCCAAGGCGGACCCCAAGGACCTCAAGAACTTCCAGCCCATCTCCCTGCTCCCATTCCCGGTGAAGGTCATCGAAAAACCGTCAACAAACAACTCGAGGAGAACAGCATCCTGGACACGTCCCAGTCCGGATTCCGCAGCAACCACAGCACTGAAACCGCCCTCATCACCGCCACCGATGACATCAGAACCCTGCTAGACAACGGAGAAACAGCGGCCCTCATCCTCCTGGACCTGTCAGCCGCCTTCGACACAGTCTGCCACCGCACACTACGAACACGCCTACACGACACCGGGATCCAAGAGAAGGCCCTGGACTGGACCACATCCTTCCTCTCCGGCAGAACACAGAGAGTCCGCCTGCCCCTCTTCCGCTCCAATGCTACCGAGATCATCTGCGGCGTATCCCAGGGCTCATCCCTCAGCCCACCGCTGTTCAACATCTACATGGTACCTTTCGCCCATGTCGCCCGACAGCACGACCTCAACATCATCTCCTACGCCGATGACACCCAGCTGATCCTTTCCCTTACCAAAGACCCTCTCACCGCCAAAACCAATCTCCACGAAGGAATGAAGGCCGTCGCCGAATGGATGAGGAACAGCCGACTGAAGCTGAACTCGGACAAGACTGAGGTCTTCATCCTCGGATCCACACCTTCGGCCTGGGACGACTCCTGGTTGCGGACCACACTGGGAACAGCTCCAACACGCACCGACCACGCACGCAACCTAGGGGTCATCCTCGACTCCACGCTCTCCATGACTAAACAGGTCAACATTGTCTCCGCCGTCTGCTTCAACACCCTCCGCATGCTCCGCAGGATCTACAAATGGATCCCCACCGCAACGAGAACAACAGTCACCCAGGCCCTCGTCAGCAGCAGGTTGGACTACGGAAACGTCCTTGACGCAGGAACCACGGCCAAACTCCTAAGATGGCTGCAATGCATCCAGAACGCCTCTGCACGCCTGATCCTCGACATCCCTCAACGCAGCCACATCACACCCCACCTGAGAGACCTGCACTGGCTCCCCGTCAATAAGAGGATAACCTTCAAGCTCCTCACCCACGCACACAAGGCACTCCACAACACCAGACCAGAATACCTCAACAGGCGACTCAGCTTCTACACCCCCACCCGCAAGCTCCGCTCCACCGGCCGCGCCATCGCCGCTGTCCCCCGCATCCAAAGAATGACGGCCGGCGGCAGATCTTTCTCCCACCTCGCCGCCAAGACCTGAAACACCCTCCCCACCCACCTACAGCAGACCCAAGACCTTATGACCTTCAGAAGACTCCTCAAGACCTGGCTCTTCGCACAGTAGCAGCACCCCCCTACCCCCAGCGCCTTGAGACCCTAACGGGTAAGTAGTGCGCTTTACAAGTGATATGACTGATTGATTGAATAGTTTCAGTTTCTTAAATATTTTCCCTTGTAAAGATTTGTTCAGCTTGCCTAAAATGTTGAAGCATCCTATTTATTGTCATCAATGGTTAATAAATAAATGCTATATTAAACAGTGCCCGAACATAGCTATCCCTTCCTTAGTCTAATAATAACTAACTGCTAAATATATTCAATCCATTAAGAAGTAAAGACAAAGTTCAAACATCTGCTATGGTATTTTAATATGAATTTATAATACTGTTTGCATTTAAAATATAGCAATTCCAATAGAATTAAAAAACTTACCATGTATTACACTTTGCTGACATTCTCAATTACTGATAATGTGTTACCACACTGTAATGAAACCTATGGGTGTTTAGTTTCCTTACCACTAGCAGCATGCTACAAGTATCCGTCACAATAATGAAACATTTAGCAGGTTCTATGTTGCCCCCAACTTCAACACCACCAGTATTCCTTCCAGGCTTGCAGGATTGATGATGGTGTTCACAGTTCTATCCTGGTGCTCCACTTTCAATCCAGGCATACTTCCTCCATCAATGCCTAGCGTTTGTTTCCGGGGTTTGGCCAGCACTTATCTCATGCTTCACTAGATGGATGCCTATTAGTTTTGGTGGATGTACACAGGATAGAAGCCAGAAAAGGCCTTCCAACGAAGAACTCTATTAATATTAGTCTACCGTGTGCTAAGATGGCTGCCTGTGTTTATACTTAAACTGACACATGTGTTTGGCACTTAAAATCTATGTATTTCTCTTTCCTGTGACTTTTTTGTGCTTGCTCAGAGAGTGGTAACTCTGTGTGCTAGTTTTTTCTGGAGGAATTTGTGCAAGGGCAAACTATTTGCACATGTAAACTCCAGATGCGATTTTTCTTCACCCAGTATTACTATTGGCTTTCTAGGTGGTAAAACAATTCAGTGCAAAATACTTGTAATTACTACCATGTATCGGTTGTACAGAGCCTGGATTTACCACCCACATTTACCGCCTAACTCAAAATAATGGCTATGTAGCAAACATACATGTGTGGAGATCGCCCAAACAAAATATATAATTATAGCAACTTTTTACAATTAAGCAATACGATGGGGGTCCATTTTCCGTACTAACATTAGGGCCCATGTTATCCTTGCTATGCCACTGTAAACGCAGCCACGTGTTCAGGCTTCTGGTAGCCGTGCACAGGCACATTGGTGATGAAACTGTTCATAATGCTCACTAATCCAAAAGATATTGGGCCTCATTTATGAGAAGTGGTGCATCGTTGCATGAAAGCAGCGATGCAACACTTCTCTGTGCGCTCTCCTTGCGACACCTAGGATGCGTCATATATACTGTATGGCGCATTATTTCGCAAGGAGTTACAGATACGTCAGTATTACTGATGTATCTGTTGGCCAAAAGTGGTGCATTGCTGGAGTTGTGTCGGAAGCGTGACGCAATTCCGGGAATGTTCCTTTCACATGGGGAAGCCCCATGTGAAAGGGCCTGCATCACCCTTATGCCTGCCTCATGGCAGATGTAAGGTTTTGACGCATTTGCATCCTAGAAGTGGTACAGTGGAGTCTTATAGATTTCACTGCACCACTCCTACGACACTTTCTTGCGGTGGAACGTCCACCCTGCAATCATTATACCTGACGTAGGTATAATGTAGTGCAGGGGTTCACAAAGTGACGCATCTGCCTACATGTGTCACTTCATAAATTTGGCTCAACATGGCACATTCTTTACGTCGCCGCTGCGTCACTAAAAGTGATGCAAAAGCGGTGCGAAAGTGATGCAGGGACTCATAAATAAAAACCATTAGACTTTAAAAACAGAAACAGCAAACATGGTTGACAAGGAGACAGCACAATGGGCGTTTTGTGTCACATCCCTATTTTAATAGAGACCCCTCAAAACTATTGTTACTAGTCACCCCTCCCACATGGCACATTTTCTCATTATACTGTGGCAGCGACTCATAAGCCCTGAAGAGAGTGAATAATCAACCTCATCCTTATCTTTTTTCCTAAGATTTTATGTTTTGTTGCCATCATTTGTATAACACATTTCCAATAAGTTTGGCCCCAGTGCCACTGCACCTGATAAACTAATGATGCCTGAAGTAGCAAATTAAAGCTGAGGCAAAGCTTATACACTAACATTGCAAGCCAGATCTATTGGCTTTGACACTGCTTGTTTGAATCTTGGCCAGTGTAGCATTTTAAAAGAATTAAAAAACATCTGCGTAGTCTTGAGAATCCTACTCAGTTTAGGAAACAACTCAAAACTTTCCTGTTTAACTAATTTGTCCTGGCTTTTCTTCTGCAATCTGTTTCTTTACTCTTGGGCTTGCGCCGGGACACTCTTTTGAGTAGCTGTGCGCGCTACAAATTATGATAACATAACATAGCACAATATCCACTTGGATGAGGGAGAGTTGGTGAAGTGCACTTGAACGCTGCTGAAAAAACCTTCTCTGGAGAAGGTTCCAGACCAGCAAGTCTAAGGAGGCTGGTATGGGCTGCTCATATCCGTTTTTAGTGAGATTCAAAGGAACGTCATGGTCTGCATTCGAATTCTATTGATAAAATGAACCTACCTGCTGTTTAAAGCTGCAGTTCTCCAAGGAGGACTCCAGAGGAAATGTCCTCTCTCCAGGAGGATGATGATGGAAGTAATGTTGCTCATTCAAGGTCATTTGACTTGGATTATAAACCCACTGCTTTTGCAGGGGCGTAGCTTAGTCACTGAAATTCGGGGGGTGGGTAGTTGAGGGAGGTGAATCTCAAATTTACCAACTGAAAAAGCAGTGGGCTGCAGGGTGGAGATGTGAAATGACCAAGGTTCGGAATGAACTGTTATCATGAGGAACAAGGTCAGTTTCATTTGCTTTAGGTGGGCCTCTGTCTAGAGTGGCACAGTGGGCAAAAAATAATGGGATGGATTGACACCCTGAGAGACTGCCACTAGTTAGACTATTTGGAAGCTTTCACCCCATTACCTTTTGATTGTTTGATTGCCAGTATTTGCCTGGAAACCTGAGACTGGCACAGCTATCCATGCAGACTGCTGCCAATGTTTGTGAATTCTAAAATGCAGTAAATTGGCACCTATTCAAGGAGTACTTCTATGGATGCAGACCTACAATTGGTTTTGTAAACCCCTCGCTTAAACACGTTGCGTATCTACTCCAAAAAATGAACAAGGTAAAAGCTAGTTGCGAAATGAGAATGACAAGAAAAATTGGCAAAGACACAGCAAACCAAACTAAGGACCTCCCAGATCTAACTACCAAGCAAAGAATGCATTTGGGGGATACCATACACCAACACTTCTCTACAGCTATGCCCCTGAACTAGGTAGTTTTCCCTGGGAACTAAGGACTACATTCATGTATATCCGAATGGCCTGGATTCCCTGACCAGGGCTGACTTATTTTAAATGTATCTTTACTGCACACACTCTTCTTGATCTCTGCTACGAAGAATTCTTGATGGTAGTCAAATTAGTGCAAATAGGGCTTCAGGTTTCCAAACCTCACCTTTTACAAATCATTTTCTCAAGTGATTGACAGCCCTAGTGTCAAGAACCAGCTGGCGAGCGCTGGCAGAGAAATGAAGTCGTTCGCTCGCCGCGCCACCAGAACTACACCTCCCATGATGCCTAGCGCGTCTCGCGAGACTACGCGACCAAGACGCATAAAGCAGGAAGTCCGCAGCGTCCCGATGTCGGAAATTCGTTCGTGGAGTCTTCAGCGACCGATCCTTGTCCCAGGTCCGGTACCGAGGGTACGGTAAGGGTGCTTGCACCAACAGACTTTTGGATTTACCGTGTGGGAGCTGACGCTCACACGGGGGCTGGCTGAAGAACCTTCAGGGTTCTAAAGGGCGAAGGAAACTTTGTGGATTTAATCGGCCTGCAATTGTCGGCAGGCGGAGAGAGTGAGGCTCTCACTTTGGATGTGTTCGGCCTCCTTTGTCGGCCGGCGGGGTGGGGGCGTATTGCCTGAAACTGACCATAGCCCTATTTAAACGGTCAAGTGCGACCGGAGATCGCAGACCAAAGAAACTTGTAGAGCAGTGCCATACACTGCCTGCGTTGCATGAAATACACTGAATTGAGCTACCAGTGACTGTAGCACACAACTGGAAGAGTGTGGTGAATGATTGATGTGGGCCTGCAGTAGTTTTGATGCAACACCTTGTCATGTTGTCTAAAGGGTGTCTTCTCTGACTCTATCTTAACAGGGGGTTTTCCGAGTGGTAGAGGGCTACGCTCTACCCCTGTGATGCACGGTGGAGTCAAGTGGAGGGTAGGTGCTGGTTCGTGCTGTAGGGCCTAATTACCCAGAGTAGGATCATGTTGTGGGGTTGATCATTGTTTGTTTCTCGTTGCTACAGAAAAACCCCCACCGCAAGCAAGGTTCGCCCACCTCTCAACCAACCCTCAACTTTACTTTACTGTCTCCATCTTAGAATGGATGTTTATTTTCCTTTACAGGTATAGGGGCTGGGGATCTAGCAGGTTCAGAAAACAAGTGTTGATTCTTACATGTTTGAGGTGTTCCTTAATGGTGTGTGTTCTGTTCTTTCTCCTTACAGATCTCCCTCCCTGGCGTTCCCTTCCTTTCCTTCCCTCATTTGATCCTTCCGCTGACCTGTGCCGTTACGGCAATCAGGCTCGGTTAGATCAAGAGGTGGACCCCTCAATCATCAACCCGCTCCTGAGGACCAGTCGGCATAACAGAATTTCCGACCCACGAATCTTGGTCCTCCCGGTCGGGTTGTTTTTTAGTATGGCCACTCTTGAAGAAGTGTTAGCCGTCCTGGCTACCATTCAGGGAGAATTAGCTGCCTCACGGCAAGAGACCGCTGACTTAAGAGCAAGGATGGATAGTATTCAGAGAAACCAGTTTACCATAGGCTCGGTGGCAGGGCCGGCCGCATCAGTAGTGGTGGAAATGCCTGTCTCCATCCCTCTAGCCTCCCCTGAACGGTACCATGGAGGTTCGGACACCGTACAGGTGTTCCTTACGCAAGTGATGCTTCACTTTGCGTGCAAGCCTAAGTCCTTCCCCACGAATCAGGCCAAGGTGGCGTTTCTGATCTCCTACTTATTGGGGGACGCGGCTCAATGGGCAGTGCCGCTAGTGAGTCGCGACGATCCGCTGTTGCACGATTGGGAAGCCTTCATGGCAGAGTTCCTGAGAGTGTTTGACAGAAGAGCGGACTCCTATACTGCGGACAGAGAGTTGCTTGAGCTCAGACAGGGAGATAAGGAACTGGTCGTCTATCTGAATTCCTTTCGACGGCTGGTGGCCGAGACCAAGTGGCCAGAAAGCAAACAGGCTGCCCTGTTTCATCAGGGGTTGCGGGAAGACCTTAAAGACGTCATAGCCCAGATAGACCCACAGCCTTCCTCTTGCGAGGACTTGATCAATTTGGTGCTCAGGTTAGACCATCGGCTGAGCGAAAGGAAGGGAGGACGGAAGGAGAGATACCCGCACCCGCAGGAAAGACAGAAGGCCACACATATAAGTCCTTCATCTTCTAGTGAGCCTATGGACATTGGGGCGGTAAGAACGGCGTTGACCTTTACCGAAAAGGAGACCCGCCGCAAGCAGGGTCTTTGTCTCTATTGCGGCAAAAGATGGCACTTTGTGAGAGAGTGTCCTGTGAAGCCAAAACCTAGCCGTTTTCGCATCCCACGCTTAGCCACCGCGAGCGCTGAAGCGATGTCGGAAAACTAGTGGGCTCAAAGAAAGACGAAGGGGTTTCTTGGAGTCCAGCGTTTATCCCTTCTGTGGCCAAAGGTGAGACGGCAGCTAGGGGACATTTGTGGATTCAGGTGGAGTTGAGCGTAGCTTTGGAGAGAATCCGACTGTCAGCCATGGTGGACTCTGGGGCGACGGGCATGTTCATGGACGTAGGGGTGGCACAAAGGACAGGTATTCGTTTAGTGCCTAAAGACAAGCCTGAGGTGGTATACGCAATGGACGGCAGACAATTGAGTACAGGTCCGGTGGGATATGACACGAAAAGCCTAGAGGTCTTCTACGGGGACTCCCATAAAGAACAGGTGGTCTTTAGTGTCATACAAGCCTCACAATATGGGATTATATTTGGGTTGCCCTGGTTGCAGAGACACAATCCGGTGATAGACTGGGCGGAAAAAACGGTACACATGTCTTCCTTGTATTGTTTGAAGCATTGTCTTGACAAGTCGGTGGAACCGGCCCTGGCATTAGCCCAGGGTTCCGTAATCGCCACCGCCGCCGAAAAGGATGTCCAGTTACCCGAGGATTATCAGCAGTACCAAGGCGTGTTTAGCAAAACCCAGGCCGAAGAGTTACCGCCACACAGACAATACGATTGTCAGATAGACCTGGTTCCTAGGGCTGTGGTTCCTACCGGTCGTGTTTACGCCCTGACGGAACCCGAAACGCAGCATCTACGCGACTATCTGGACAAACTCTTGGAGTTGGGCTTTATTCGCCCGTCCAAATCCCCTGCAGCTTCCCCACTCTTCTTCATCCCTAAGGCCAACAGCGAGTTGAGGGCCTGTGTGGACTACAGGGCGTTGAATGCTATTACCGTAAAAAATCGGTACCCGCTGCCTCTAATAAACGTATTGTTGGAACAGGTCAAAAAGGCGACTATATTCACCAAGCTGGACCTGAAGGGGGCTTATCACTTGGTCCGCATGAGACACGGAGACGAGTAGAAGACCGCCTTTAAGACTAACCCCGGGCGTAGCACTACGCTTCGCCCACGTAGTGTACGTAGCGCTGCCTGCTTCGCACTTTCCGAAGTAGGCGAAGCAGGGCAGCGCTACGCACACGCCGAGGGCGAAGCGTAGCTGCTTGCCACCCGCCACCCACCTCCCGCCCGCCCTTCTTTTAAATAATATAAGCATTGAAAAATAAATTAAAATAAGTCGACTTACCCGTAAGCGCGGCGTCTCCGGGGCTCCTTCTTTCTGTTTCTAATTTCTTCTGGCAAATGCGCATGCGCGGACACCCGCGCATGCGCATTTCTCGCGAGAAATGCGCATGCGCGGGCGTCCGCGCATGCGCATTTGCCAGAAGAAATTAGAAACAGAAAGAGGGAGCCCCGGAGACGCCGCGCTTACGGGTAAGTCGACTTATTTTAATTTATTTTTCAATGCTTATATTATTTAAAAGAAGGGCGGGCGGGAGGTGGGTGGCACGTAGTGGGGCTACGCGAAGCGCGTAGTGTGCGTAGATTTGGGCACACTACGTGCTGCTTCACGTAGCCCCACTACGCCCACTACGCCCACCCTTATTTAAGACCCGCTACGGGCTATTCGAATATTTGGTGATGCCGTTCGGGCTGTGTAACGCCCTGGCGGCATTCCAATACTTTCTCAATGACATTCTGCGGCACATTCTGGACCACTATCTTGTGGTGTATATCGATGACATTCTGGTGTATTCAACCGAGGAAGTCTCCCACAGACAACACGTGAAGACAGTGCTCGGAATCTTACAGGAGCACAACCTCTTCTGTAAGCTAAGCAAGTGCGATTTCCACGTCCGGACAGTGGAGTTCCTGGGGGTTATACTGAGTCCCGCCGGCCAGGAGATGGCAGAACGAAAAGTCTCAGTGGTGAAGGAGTGGCCGCCTCCTCGGAATGTACGTGACGTGCAATGTTTCATTGGCTTTGCCAACTTTTATCGGAGATTTATCCATCAATTCTCCAAGCTGGTGGCCCCTCTTACTGAGTTGTTGAGGAAATCTCAACGGTTTGTTTGGGACGTGGCGGCTCACAAGGCATTTGAGGCGTTAAAGACGGCCTTCGTTTCGGCTCCCATCCTCTCGCACCCAGACCCTGACAAACCATACGTGGTGGAGGCGGACGCCTCTGACGATGCGGTGGGCGCTGTCTTGTCACAGAGACATGCCACCACGGGGCAACTTCACCCGGTGGCGTACATGTCGAAGAAGCTGAACGCCGCGGAGAAGAATTATCCGATAGCCGAGAAGGAGCTTCTGGCCATTAAAGTGGCTTTCGGGGAGTGGAGACATTTCCTTATGGGAGCCAGACACGTGGTGACGGTCTATACAGACCACCGGAACTTACAGTTCATGGCCGCCGCTAGACATCTGACTCCCCGACAGCTACGTTGGATGCTGTTTTTTGCCGGCTTCAATTTCATTATCACCTACCGTCCTGGAGCCGAGAACCGGAAGGCGGATGCCCTCACCCGGCAAACGTCCATCGTGAGACCGGAGGAGGCTCCTATGGATAACATCATTGCCAAGGGACAGGTGATAGGAGCCATACAACCTGACACTTTCCTTCTCGGGGTCCAAAGAGGGGTGGCTACGGCCAAATGGAAGACCTGGCTTCGCTACCATCCAGAATGGCCTCTCCATGGGGGGTTTCCCATACGAAATAACCGTCTGTTGATCCCTTCGGTACGGTTGAGGAAACAAGTCTTCCTGTGGTGTCACGCGTCCCCCAGTGCTGGGCACCTTTGGGTGGACAAGACCAGAGACCACATTTTGCGACCACATCCACTCGATAAGAGTGGATGTGCAGACTTGGGTGTCCTCCTGTGCTACATGTGCCGCCATGAAAATAGACCGTAGATGCCCGCAGGGGTTGCTACAGCCGCTGCCCATGCCTGCGAAGCCATGGGACCGCATTTCAGTGGATTTCGTAGTAGGGTTACCCGTGGATCAGGGGTGCACGGTCATAATGGTGGTTATCGACTTTTTAACAAAGATGGGGCACTTCATAGCCTGTAAACAGGTGCCCACGGCAGGCCAGTTGGCGGGATTGCTGTTGGAAAACGTGGTACGGTTGCACGGACTGCCTAGTGTGATTGTATCAGACAGGGGGTCGCAATTCACGGCGCAGTTTTGGAAGAAATGGTGCACCGCCCTGCACATCAACACAGCCTTGTCCACCAGCTTCCACCCCCAAACTGACGGTCAGACGGAGCGTCTGAATCAGTCTCTGAAGCAATATCTCCGCTGTTATGTGGACGTCAGTGCGAACAACTGGGTGGAGCAGCTATGGTTGGCGGAGATAGCCTATAACAATGCCAAGCACAGTTCGACCGGTACTTCCCCCTTCTATTGCAACTATGGCCACCATCCGCGGTTTCTCCCTTTCGTCACTCCAGTGATGGCGCACGCCCTGCCAGAGGTATCCGCAAGGGTGGCACATATACGGGAGACTTTGACTCGAGCACGGGAACATCTCCAAAGGGTGAAGAAGCGCTACAAGGCGGCGGCTGACAAACACCGTCGGCAGGGGCCCTTGTATTGTGCCGGTGATAACGTATGGTTGTCCACAAGGAACATCCGCTTTCGAACCCGTAGTGTGTTTCACCCCCGTTACATTGGGCCGTACCGGATCGTGAAACGTATCAGCCCGGTGGCGGTGAAACTAAGACTGCCGGCGCATATGCGCATCCATCCGGTATTCCACGTTTCCTTATTGAAGCCATCTACCGCTGTGCTCCGGAGGCCGCCTCCGCCTGTTCTGGTGGAAAGCGAACTGGAATACGAAGTCTTGCGGGTGTTGGATTCGAAGGTACGCCGCGGGAAGCTATGGTATCTGGTGGCATGGAAGGGGTACGGTCCTGAGGAAAATTCATGGGAACCGGCGTTGGGCGTTCATGCTCCGCGGTTGGTGGCGGCCTTTCATCGCGCACATCCTTCGAAACCGGGCCCTTAGGTGCGCTCTCGGTGCGGGAGGGATGTACTGTCAAGAACCAGCTGGCGAGCGCTGGCAGAGAAACGAAGTCGTTCGCTCGCCGCGCCGCCAGAACTACACCTCCCATGATGCCTAGCGCGTCTCGCGAGACTACGCGACCAAGACGCATAAAGCAAGAAGTCCGCAGCGTCCCGATGTCGGAAATTCGTTCGTGGAGTCTTCAGCGACCGATCCTTGTCCCAGGTCCGGTACCGAGGGTACGGTAAGGGTGCTTGCACCAACAGACTTTTGGATTTACCGTGTGGGAGCTGACGCTCACACGGGGGCTGGCTGAAGAACCTTCAGGGTTCTAAAGGGCGAAGGAAACTTTGTGGATTTAATCGGCCTGCAATTGTCGGCAGGCGGAGAGAGCGAGGCTCTCACTTTGGATGTGTTCGGCCTGCTTTGTCGGCCGGCGGGGTGGGGGCGTATTGCCTGAAACTGACCATAGCCCTATTTAAACGGTCAAGTGCGACCGGAGATCGCAGACCAAAAAAACTTGTAGAGTAGTGCCATACACTGCCTGCGTTGCATGAAATACACTGAATTGAGCTACCAGTGACTGTAGCACACAACTGGAAGAGTGTGGTGAATGATTGATGTGGGCCTGCAGTAGTTTAGATGCAACACCTTGTCATGTTGTCTAAAGGGTGTCTTCTCTGACTCTATCTTAACAGGGGTTTTTCCGAGTGGTAGAGGGCTACGCTCTACCCCTGTGATGCACGGTGGAGTCAAGTGGAGGGTAGGTGCTGGTTCGTGCTGTAGGGCCTAATTACCCAGAGTAGGATCATGTTGTGGGGTTGATCATTGTTTGTTTCTCGTTGCTACAGAAAAACCCCCACCGCAAGCAAGGTTCGCCCACCTCTCAACCAACCCTCAACTTTACTTTACTGTCTCCATCTTAGAATGGATGTTTATTTTCCTTTACAGGTATAGGGACTGGGGATCTAGCAGGTTCAGAAAACAAGTGTTGATTCTTACATGTTTGAGGTGTTCCTTACTGGTGTGTGTTCTGTTCTCTCTCCTTACAGATCTCCCTCCCTGGCGTTCCCTTCCTTTCCTTCCCTCACTTGATCCTTCCGCTGACCTGTGCCGTTACGGCAATCAGGCTCGGTTAGATCAAGAGGTGGACCCCTCAATCATCAACCCGCTCCTGAGGACCAGTCGGCATAACACCTAGGTACCAAATCCAAGTTGCAAATAGAGGTTGGCACACGGGCAAATTACTAATAGGGTGAGCCCAACTAGAAGTGAGCAAGGGTCTGGCTTGGCTCTAATAGATACAATGATTCAATCACCTAATGATTGACGCTGCGCACTGTGCTAATTGTGAACTACGTCACTAACAATTAATCTCAATTCACAAAGGTTTACAGAAAATTATCAGTCAAAAAACATCCAACACGATTACTTCGTTTAAACATATATTTTTGACATATATGCAAACAACAGCTTCAAAAAAAAAAAAAAAAAAAAAAAAATGATAACATTGGTCATGTCTCAACATTTTTACAGAGAATGGTAGACAACTGCCATAAACAATATAATATTTGAACATGCCACATAATATTTCATGAGATCACATCGAAATGCTTGTGATGAGCCCAATGCATTTCGGGACTTGGTTGTCCCTTCGTCAGGGGCGTTCTGTGAAAGAAATATATAATATTATACATACAGCACATTATTACCCTGTTTTCATAAGAAAGATACATAGTGGCAGATTACTTGATTCACATGGTCCTAATAATACAACTGTGAAACATTATAATGATAAATCAACATTTCTTTTAAAAGATAACCACGAGTCTAACCAGAGGGAATACCATCACCCAACAGTGCAAATGAAAAAAATTTAGAATGACCGCGGCTCCCAAATAAGTCATTTAATAAGATGAAAATAAATAAAACAAAAGTAAAGAATCAAGAGAAATGCTCAGAAGAAACTACGTATATGCGACAAGTCTACTGAATGAATAATACTGCTAGCTCACCTCAGATATTATGTAGGTGTGGCTTTAATGAAAATAGAACGATGTAAGCAGGTTAACTGATGCTGAAAACCAAAAGAGATGACTCCATGAACACAAGTGCTTGAATCAACTCTCACGCTCGTAAACATTGTAAAACAACATGACTTACCCCCCGAAAACAGGCGGTAATGTAAATGCTAGAACAGGTAATGTGGCGTCTGAATATCTCTAACGGCGTCTAAACCAGACGTAAATATTTCGTCTTCATTGAGACATTCTGCAAGCGAAATAATAAAAAAGAGAGAAATGACTATTAGCTTCCGCTTCTTTAGCTAAAATGTGAAGACCTGTAGCATGAATCAAAGCAATGAATTCTACTTACTACGAGAGCGCGACGGAGTGCAACCAGCTATGAACAAGTGATGTCCTCTCTTCAACACGAAAGGTTTTCAACTAACGAAAACCGCGCCAAATTTAAACCCATTACAATGGCTGAGCCAATGTAGGACTCGTAATCATAGACAGAGGACTGACAAGTAGCGCCATAATGTCTTGCGCTAAAAAGGTATTGTTGGCTCGCCAACAGCGCGATGTGATAAAATACTCTAAGTCTCCTGATGAGGACTTTCATTTAAATGAAGTATATGTGAACTAAAAAGTGAATGACACATAATATGTTCACGCGTCGGAATAATACAAAGTATCGACAACAATAATGTATACCAAGCGAGCATCATAATAAACAGAAGCTTCTCGCGTAGCCGAGTAAAAAATGAAGGTTGTGATATATATTAAATTGAGCGGAAAAAATGAAATGAAAAAATGATGATTCGAGTGAGAGCGTTCATTTCAACCGAACGTGCATGGGGTAATGCAAAATGGACTGGATTTAATAGAAGAGGATCAGAAGGCAATGACGCATAACGAGCAGATGTTCAGTTTCAGTAAATCCTCCGCACCGTAGGCAATTGTGGCCACTACAAGTTAGTCAATAAAGTTCTAAAGCATTGATGCAAAGTATGGACAACATAATGAAGAGAAACAAGTGAAAAAGAACAGTTTGAAAAAAAGAGAGAGGAGAGCCAGAACAAACGTGTAAATAGTGAAAAAAAATGCTAGTGATTGTGAATTAAGAAAATGTTAGTGAAAAGATAAAGAATATAAAGACACTCAATGTAGTCAGTGAGAAAAACAAACAAGCACTGGTTAAAACAATCCTCGGGTTTCAGAAATAATGTAAAATGACGAACATGCGAATTGCAAAAACAAAATAACAGAGACAAATCATGATAATGCTAAAATTCCTACGCTTGACTATGAAGGTTACAGAAATCTATGAAAGATGTGATTATAAGAAGCATGAAAGATCTAAACGATCATTAAGACCACTGGGGGCCAATGTCTGAAGTCTCTGAATCCAAAAGAGCTCTCTGCGTAGAAGAACATTTGTGATGTCCACACCGGGTTTCACATCCATGGATTCTATGATTTGGAAACGTAGTTGGGAAATCAGGTGTTTGGCTTCTAGCCAATGCATGGCTAGACTGGAGGTGCTGTGCTTATTCCTGATTCTGGATTTATGCTCAGTAATCCGTGTTTTTATTTTCCTTTCAGTCTTACCTACATAGGCTTTGCCACAAGGGCATTTTATGCAGTAAATGACATGAGTTGTGTTGCAGTCGCTGTTGTGATGCAAAGGAATGTTTAAGCCAGACATAGGATGAGTTAAAGTGTTCCCAGTAATGACATTATTGCAATGAATGCATGCATGACATTTACGGGTACCATAATAGATAGTAGATTTATCCGTGGTTTTAGAGAATTTCAATAGATTCCGCAGATTTTTGCCTCTTTTGTATGCAAATATCGG
Organism: Triturus cristatus; assembly: GCF_964204655.1. NCBI lineage: Eukaryota > Metazoa > Chordata > Amphibia > Caudata > Salamandridae > Triturus > Triturus cristatus. Next base: position 1,179,852,048 of record NC_140590.1, read on the forward strand.
TTTTTCAAGATACAGATGTTGGAAATCCTGTTCTTGTTGTAATAATTCCCACCGTGTTAGGATGATATGCTTGATTTTGGATGAGGATGTTGAAAAATTGCTGACAAATACCAATCTAGTTGGAGAAATCTTAAGCTTCTGTTTGAGTAAGTCAGTCCTCGGGATAGATGTGGCTCGTGTAAGACAAGTTTGTAGAACCTCTTCGGGGTACCCTCTTGCAGAAAATTTCTCAACAGTTGTTTGGAGTTGGAGAGTACTGTTGTCAGGGTCAGAACAAATTCGGCGTATTCTTGTAAATTGTGACATTGGCAAATTGTTGATTAAATGACGTGGATGAAAGCTTGTGAAGGATAGTAGGCTATTGCGATCAGTAGGTTTGTGGAAAACAGTTGTGTGAAATTGGTTCATTGATGATTTGGTAACTTGTACGTCCAGATAATGAATAGAATCCTGATGAATATTATAAGTCAACTGAATATGGGTATGTTGGCTATTAAGTGTCTCTATCATAGAGATAAAAGACTGTTTTGAGTCGCCCCAAATTAGAAAGATGTCATCTATGAAGCGACAGTAGAGGCGTATTTTTGACCACCAATCCGGGTTAGAAATGATGTGTTCCAGTTCATATTGAGCCATATAGATGTTTGCATAGGCTGGTGCTCCTGAAAAGCCCATTGAAGTGCCATTCAGTTGGGCATAAAATTTGTCTTGATATTGAAAGTAGCTGTTATGTAAACAGAACTTCAAAAGTTGCAGAATCAGGACCTTCTCAATGTTCACGTCTTCCATTTGAAATAATGCCCATTCTACCGCTTCAAGACCAGCCGCATGAGGAATGGAGGTGTAGAGCGCTGTAACATCAATGGTGCATAAATATACAGAATCCAAAGATCCAATTGTGGTTTGTTGGAGTAGTTGTAAAAAATGAGTAGTATCCTTGATGTAGGTTTGCCAAGCTTGTACAAACTTTTGAAGAAAATAATCCAAAAATTTGCCAATAGGGTCAAAAATAGATTTGCATCCAGAGACTATTGGGCGGAACGGAGGGTCTTGAGGATCCTTATGTATTTTAGGGATCATGTACAGATTGGGCCGTTGTGGGTTAGTGGACAATAGAAAGAGACGTGTATTGTTGTCAATCCATGTTTGTTCAAGAGCATCATTGAGAATGGACTTGAGTAGCTCCAAAAGCTGTGATGTGGGATCACTTGCCAATTGTAAATAAGTGTTGGTATCAGAAATATGTGTCAAGACTTTGGAGTTGTAATATTCTGTATCCATCAACACTATCGCCCCACCTTTATCCGCCGGCTGAATTATGATCGACGGATTCTGTGATAGTTTGGACAAAATTAGACGTTCATGTTTAGACAAATTGTTATGATGTTTTGGTTTATAGTTGAGTTTTTCCAAATCTTTATTAACCAATGTCTCAAAACTATCCAAAGTTTTGTGCGTTGTTGGTGGCATAAAGGTGCTCTTAGGTTTGAAAGGATGATGCGTGGAAATCTCATCTGGTGTAGTGTCAATTTCAACTTCATTGAAAAAATGTTTCAATCGTATAATTCGCATGAATCTATAGAATTCACCTTGTGTTTGCAAATGGTTAGTATGTGTCGTTGGAACAAACGAAAGACCACATCCCAAAAGAGATTTTTCTTGGTGGGAAAGATTGTATGATGATATATTGATGACTAAGTCACCGTTTCCACTTGAATACAGGCTTTATGGAGAAGTGGTACTCAATCCTTAATAAGTGCTCACTGGATCTTATTCTCCTTATAATTGAAGAATTGTCTAAAACGATTAAAGACTTAGAGGATGAAATCACCTCCTTGAAAACAGAATTAGAGTTTCGTATGGAAGCGGACTCTTGGAGATTACATCTGGAGATTCTTAACCAGAAATTAGATGGATATGAGAGGGAACTCCAAGAAGGCAAACTACGCAAGTATAGACGCGATACTATTGACTATAAACTTAATGAGGTTTATACGTGGGCAGAGATATACACTCGTAAGAGATTCGACACCAAGAAGACTCCCACAACTTCAGATGAAAGTTTAGCGTCAGAGAAAGAGACCACTACTAGCCGCACACCGGCATCTACATTACATTCAGCTCGCCCGTCAGGTTCCACCACATCGGGGGATCAACCATCAACTAGTACAACACCCACGGCTTCTACATCGTCTACATCTACTTTTTTGTCACAGGCAGCGGACCAGGGACGTCCACCTTCCACAAAAGAGATATCCAAATCTATTCCGCAAGAAAAACAAGGAGAGGGAAAGGAAAGCAGCGGCAAAGCTCTGCGAAGCGGCAAAACGGTGACTTAGTCATCAATATATCATCATACAATCTTTCCCACCAAGAAAAATCTCTTTTGGGACGTGGTCTTTCGTTTGTTCCAACGACACATACTAACCATTTGCAAACACAAGGTGAATTCTATAGATTCATGCGAATTATACGATTGAAACATTTTTTCAATGAAGTTGAAATTGACACTACACCAGATGAGATTTCCACGCATCATCCTTTCAAACCTAAGAGCACCTTTATGCCACCAACAACGCACAAAACTTTGGATAGTTTTGAGACATTGGTTAATAAAGATTTGGAAAAACTCAACTATAAACCAAAACATCATAACAATTTGTCTAAACATGAACGTCTAATTTTGTCCAAACTATCACAGAATCCGTCGATCATAATTCAGCCGGCGGATAAAGGTGGGGCGATAGTGTTGATGGATACAGAATATTACAACTCCAAAGTCTTGACACATATTTCTGATACCAACACTTATTTACAATTGGCAAGTGATCCCACATCACAGCTTTTGGAGCTACTCAAGTCCATTCTCAATGATGCTCTTGAACAAACATGGATTGACAACAATACACGTCTCTTTCTATTGTCCACTAACCCACAACGGCCCAATCTGTACATGATCCCTAAAATACATAAGGATCCTCAAGACCCTCCGTTCCGCCCAATAGTCTCTGGATGCAAATCTATTTTTGACCCTATTGGCAAATTTTTGGATTATTTTCTTCAAAAGTTTGTACAAGCTTGGCAAACCTACATCAAGGATACTACTCATTTTTTACAACTACTCCAACAAACCACAATTGGATCTTTGGATTCTGTATATTTATGCACCATTGATGTTACAGCGCTCTACACCTCCATTCCTCATGCGGCTGGTCTTGAAGCGGTAGAATGGGCATTATTTCAAATGGAAGACGTGAACATTGAGAAGGTCCTGATTCTGCAACTTTTGAAGTTCTGTTTACATAACAGCTACTTTCAATATCAAGACAAATTTTATGCCCAACTGAATGGCACTTCAATGGGCTTTTCAGGAGCACCAGCCTATGCAAACATCTATATGGCTCAATATGAACTGGAACACATCATTTCTAACCCGGATTGGTGGTCAAAAATACGCCTCTACTGTCGCTTCATAGATGACATCTTTCTAATTTGGGGCGACTCAAAACAGTCTTTTATCTCTATGATAGAGACACTTAATAGCAACATACCCATATTCAGTTGACTTATAATATTCATCAGGATTCTATTCATTATCTGGACGTACAAGTTACCAAATCATCAATGAACCAATTTCACACAACTGTTTTCCACAAACCTACTGATCGCAATAGCCTACTATCCTTCACAAGCTTTCATCCACGTCATTTAATCAACAATTTGCCAATGTCACAATTTACAAGAATACGCCGAATTTGTTCTGACCCTGACAACAGTACTCTCCAACTCCAAACAACTGTTGAGAAATTTTCTGCAAGAGGGTACCCCGAAGAGGTTCTACAAACTTGTCTTACACGAGCCACATCTATCCCGAGGACTGACTTACTCAAACAGAAGCTTAAGATTTCTCCAACTAGATTGGTATTTGTCAGCAATTTTTCAACATCCTCATCCAAAATCAAGCATATCATCCTAACACGGTGGGAATTATTACAACAAGAACAGGATTTCCAACATCTGTATCTTGAAAAACCGATATTTGCATACAAAAGAGGCAAAAATCTGCGGAATCTATTGAAATTCTCTAAAACCACGGATAAATCTACTATCTATTATGGTACCCGTAAATGTCATGCATGCATTCATTGCAATAATGTCATTACTGGGAACACTTTAACTCATCCTATGTCTGGCTTAAACATTCCTTTGCATCACAACAGCGACTGCAACACAACTCATGTCATTTACTGCATAAAATGCCCTTGTGGCAAAGCCTATGTAGGTAAGACTGAAAGGAAAATAAAAACACGGATTACTGAGCATAAATCCAGAATCAGGAATAAGCACAGCACCTCCAGTCTAGCCATGCATTGGCTAGAAGCCAAACACCTGATTTCCCAACTACGTTTCCAAATCATAGAATCCATGGATGTGAAACCCGGTGTGGACATCACAAATGTTCTTCTACGCAGAGAGCTCTTTTGGATTCAGAGACTTCAGACATTGGCCCCCAGTGGTCTTAATGATCGTTTAGATCTTTCATGCTTCTTATAATCACATCTTTCATAGATTTCTGTAACCTTCATAGTCAAGCGTAGGAATTTTAGCATTATCATGATTTGTCTCTGTTATTTTGTTTTTGCAATTCGCATGTTCGTCATTTTACATTATTTCTGAAACCCGAGGATTGTTTTAACCAGTGCTTGTTTGTTTTTCTCACTGACTACATTGAGTGTCTTTATATTCTTTATCTTTTCACTAACATTTTCTTAATTCACAATCACTAGCATTTTTTTTCACTATTTACACGTTTGTTCTGGCTCTCCTCTCTCTTTTTTTCAAACTGTTCTTTTTCACTTGTTTCTCTTCATTATGTTGTCCATACTTTGCATCAATGCTTTAGAACTTTATTGACTAACTTGTAGTGGCCACAATTGCCTACGGTGCGGAGGATTTACTGAAACTGAACATCTGCTCGTTATGCGTCATTGCCTTCTGATCCTCTTCTATTAAATCCAGTCCATTTTGCATTACCCCATGCACGTTCGGTTGAAATGAACGCTCTCACTCGAATCATCATTTTTTCATTTCATTTTTTCCGCTCAATTTAATATATATCACAACCTTCATTTTTTACTCGGCTACGCGAGAAGCTTCTGTTTATTATGATGCTCGCTTGGTATACATTATTGTTGTCGATACTTTGTATTATTCCGACGCGTGAACATATTATGTGTCATTCACTTTTTAGTTCACATATACTTCATTTAAATGAAAGTCCTCATCAGGAGACTTAGAGTATTTTATCACATCGCGCTGTTGGCAAGCCAACAATACCTTTTTAGCGCAAGACATTATGGCGCTATTTGTCAGTCCTCTGTCTATGATTACGAGTCCTACATTGGCTCAGCCATTGTAATGGGTTTAAATTTGGCGCGGTTTTCGTTAGTTGAAAACCTTTCGTGTCGAAGAGAGGACATCACTTGTTCATAGCTGGTTGCACTCCGTCGCGCTCTCGTAGTAAGTAGAATTCATTGCTTTGATTCATGCTACAGGTCTTCACATTTTAGCTAAAGAAGCGGAAGCTAATAGTCATTTCTCTCTTTTTTATTATTTCGCTTGCAGAATGTCTCAATGAAGACGAAATATTTACGTCTGGTTTAGACGCCGTTAGAGATATTCAGACGCCACATTACCTGTTCTAGCATTTACATTACCGCCTGTTTTCGGGGGGTAAGTCATGTTGTTTTACAATGTTTACGAGCGTGAGAGTTGATTCAAGCACTTGTGTTCATGGAGTCATCTCTTTTGGTTTTCAGCATCAGTTAACCTGCTTACATCGTTCTATTTTCATTAAAGCCACACCTACATAATATCTGAGGTGAGCTAGCAGTATTATTCATTCAGTAGACTTGTCGCATATACGTAGTTTCTTCTGAGCATTTCTCTTGATTCTTTACTTTTGTTTTATTTATTTTCATCTTATTAAATGACTTATTTGGGAGCCGCGGTCATTCTAAATTTTTTTCATTTGCACTGTTGGGTGATGGTATTCCCTCTGGTTAGACTCGTGGTTATCTTTTAAAAGAAATGTTGATTTATCATTATAATGTTTCACGGTTGTATTATTAGGACCATGTGAATCAAGTAATCTGCCACTATGTATCTTTCTTATGAAAACAGGGTAATAATGTGCTGTATGTATAATATTATATATTTCTTTCACAGAACGCCCCTGACGAAGGGACAACCAAGTCCCGAAATGCATTGGGCTCATCACAAGCATTTCGATGTGATCTCATGAAATATTATGTGGCATGTTCAAATATTATATTGTTTATGGCAGTTGTCTACCATTCTCTGTAAAAATGTTGAGACATGACCAATGTTATCATTGTTTTTTTTTTTTTTTTGTTTTTCTTTTTTTTTGAAGCTGTTGTTTGCATATATGTCAAAAATATATGTTTAAACGAAGTAATCGTGTTGGATGTTTTTTGACTGATAATTTTCTTTAAACCTGTGTGAATTGAGATTAATTGTTAGTGACGTAGTTCACAATTAGCACAGTGCGCAGCGTCAATCATTAGGTGATTGAATCATTGTATCTAGTTTTTCCATGCCTGATAGACAGCGGGCATTACGCTGCAGCACCTATATCATTTAGATTAAACCTAAGGGTTTATCAGCAAACTAGGAGTGCTCTGCTCACACTGCTTTGCATCATTGGCTCTAATAGTCCATGTATGAGCCAAGCCATGAAAAGAGTTCCCATGTATATCGTGCAACAAACAAAATGTAAAAATAGGACACAGTCTCTTCAAAATTCAAAAAAGGTGCATTTCTTTAACATGATGAAACATTTCACCTTAGTACATCAGATTATATCACTGCATAGACAGACATTTATTAAAAGTGATAGTTGTTCAACATGAACTTCGTGACTTCATTTTGCTTGCCCCCCACAATGACAATGCCATTAGGGACCTAAGATGAAAGTCAGTAAACCCTAAACGGGTCCTAGAATCCTATGATGGATGGAGCAACATCACAGTCTATTAAAAAACATAAGAGGTGTTTGTACAGTGCAGATCCTGAACTCAGGTACTTGAAGGTGCTCTCATATGTGATAAGAAAGAAAAGGGATGCTCTGTGAACTATCTGGACAAGCAGAGAAGTTATCTGGTATCTACTGTTTTACTTCAAAGGTCTCTCTTGTGTCTATTATTCTTGGTGCATGACAACGGTACCTGGCACAGGCAAGGCAGACCCAACTCAGGGCCCTCTGACCCAACTCCCAGGCCAAGAATACATTTATTTTGGGGGTGTCACACCCTAAACACCCATCTGAAGCTACGTCCCTATGCTTCCGTTCAAAATTCTAAGCTTTTTATAGGCCGATAACTAGTGCTTCGCACAATTCTGATCCTTGCGCACACCCTCACCTACGAAGGGATCAGAATTACAAATTATGTGGAGCTTACTTTACCAGGTAATTACAGAGTGCGAGAAACCACGGACCCGCACAATCTTTCTGGGTGTACATTTCGCCAGGTCAAACCTGCTGAACTATACCAAAGAAAAATGCACTGAAGATACCGGGATATGCAGAGCACCGAAATTGGCATTGTAGACCACAATTCTAGTGCAAAATTCAAAATAGATGATAATTGCATCCAATAAATTCTAAATCCCGGAGAATCAGATTTCACCAGGTGAAATAAATTACTCAAATCAGCTCCTTTGTCTGTTTTTACCACTCTTTATTTTTTAAAGTTCATTTTGTATTTGTATTATTTCGTCTGGCTCCCCACTGCTATCCGTGTGACGCCTTACAAAATACAGAAAAAAGAAATGGCTGCGTACAAAAATAAAAGCAAGTTCTTTTGGCCGGTTTTATCAGTCAGATCTCTGAGGAACAGAGACAAAGTTGAAATGTAATATCTCCGAAGCAGCAATTATCAGATAAGCGCTTAACACCTCGGAGTCTATTTGCAAAGGTAAATTCGGTCATAAATGTATGTTTACAACCAAATATAACTTACACCTACCAGGAATTTCAAAAACATTTCTGAAGGACGTAAGTACAGTTACATGTGGAGAGTGCAGAGTTCTCTGTAGCCATAAATCCCGCTCAAGGAGTGGGAAGTGTGTGTTCGAATGTATGTTTGCTTGGGAGTTTGTGAACGCCACGAACATGGTTTGTTTGTCAGAAGTCACAAATTCCTCCCTTCCGCCCTCCACCGTGAAACTGATCAGATATACTGCAGCCAAGGGCTCGCATAACTTGTCTTCTATGGTAGGAAGAAGAACGGAAACAACCCAGATTTGCTAGGAGTGCAGGGGAAGGGGTTCCTATGCCTATACCTGGGAATGTCTGGGAATTCCAGAAAATCATAAATCTACACTTGCACATAGGTGTAAATCAGAAAGTCCAGATTTACTTATTTCTTTGTGAATTCTACTCCATGTTTCCTGTCCTGAGGTTTCCTTTAACAAATAAACACATTCTGGGAGATGAAGTCTTTGTTTACTTCTAGGATTTGAACTGGTACACTGGCTACAATGACTTGCAAAAGGAATGTGCAGCACTATATTGAGTCATCCTAAGACCAAATGTAAACCTAGCCCAGTCATCTTAAGACCAAATGCAAACCTACCTCAAGCGTCTCACCAGCCCTTCTGTTGAGTCATTCACTTTGAGATCCATGCATACATTCCCTTGAGCAATTTCCCAGGAGATATGTGCCTTAGAGAGACAATGAAGTCTTTCATCACTATATTCAAAGGGAAATTATGCATGGATCAACATTGATTTTGCACACATCGAGGCAGGCTACTGATGGATCATTTTAAATTTCTGGATATAATTGTACAGTTTATTTAGCAGAAATTCTGTAATGTTTAGGATATGCCCCATAAAAAGGATTTGTTTTTTATAGCAACTTAGGGGGTCATTTAGACCCTTGGCGGCTGTACTCAGTTTGTCCAGGGCAGGGGACGGATGCACCCCACAGCCGTGGTAGATCACAGCCTGCCATATATGAAGACTGCACCCGCCTGGTGGAGCTCTCTATGCCTTCAGGAACTGCCCCTACAGCGGTTTCTCTGAAAACATTGAAACTTTACACATCAGCTGCCATGTTTCATGTGGCCGCTCAGCACACATTTTTGTTTTACAGGAACCAAAAACTTGTGACCCTGACACCATGTGAGAATTGTTTCAAAAAGTATTTTTTTATTTTTTATTAGCAAGACCCCCAGACTTCTTCTAGGGGTCTAAGTGGATGGACCATCAGTTTGGCATTCAGGGTATCCTGCCAGTTAGTTTGCTATGTCATTCCAGTCCACAAGGGCCTATGGAGCTTAAGAGCAACTAGATAGTCCTTGTAACAAGTATTGCTAGTTCTTCATGCAACCCTAGGAACCACTCACTATTGAGAGCTCAGTAACTTTCTAAGTTCTCCATTTTAGCCTTTAACTCTCATGCAGGTAGTTAAGATGAGTGGCCATGGCTAACTAGCAAAGGGTTGAGTGGGTTGAATTCCCAGGTACAGTTAATATTTGAATGGTGTACAATAATTATATCCAGGCGGTGTTATTGCTTCTTGCAAAGTTATATGACTTTATTCACAGTTAAAGAGGCAATATTTTACTTAGCCCCACAGAATATATATAACGCACTTAGATGTGAGGTGCAGGGGGACTCTATGTGTATTACAATGATCTGTGACAGTCGGTCATCCCATGATGCAACTGCACCGGTGAAGAGGTACAATTCAGAAAATTCTGGGCAGACATTAAAAGATTAAATATAAGTATCTGCAAAATAAGCATAATTTCCTTTAGTGAAGTTATGCAAAAGTTTGTAAAAAATTACCTGAAATGTAAACCTAGCATTTAGCACTATATTTTAGTTCCACAGCGAAAACACATAGGGGCAGATTTACAAGACCCTTGCGCCACTTTTGCGTCACTTTTAACATGGGAAAAGTGACGCAAAAGTGGCGCAAGGGGCTTGTAAATCTGCCCCATAATTCCTGTGAACAACAGCCGCTCTCGTTCTGTTCATTTGTATTGCTCATGTGCTCCGGTAATTTAATTTTGCCTAAACAGACTTGAAATTAAAAATTGTGGTAAAATGGCATAATTTTGGGAGTTTCATGTAATAAGCATAATGCGAAAGGCCAGAAATTACCCCAGATTACTCCAGCATGTCAAAAGTTTCACCCAGAAATGCAAACTTACTATTGCTATAGTTCAGTTTGAAATGCATCCTCAAGTCCATAGCAAAAACAAAACAATTACTGCGAACAGCCACTCGCGTTCAGTTCATTTGAATTTTCAGATGCTCCAGTGATAGGATTTCTATTTGAACAAACTGGAAATGACACAATATGGCATAATTTGGGGAATTTGATGTAATAAGCATACTGCAAAATGTCAGAAAGTACGCCAGTGTGTCTAAAAAATGTGCTTGGGTGCAAGTAAATCTGCAATGAATGGGAGGGCCATGCAGCAAGGTGATGGTCAGAAAAAAGGGCTCCCATAAGCATGGTACTCTACACCTGAGTCTTCGGATTTTTGAGCACACCATAGTGCTTGCAGTGGAATCGGGGTGGGACCTCATTAGGATGGAGAGATGTTTATGGTTAGATGGGTCAAGTTTTGCACAAACATGGGCAAGGCATGGCTAGGTCATCAAGATTACATTTAGAGAAAGAAAGAGGACTTTGGGAAAGGCACATGTCACTGTGGCGAACCCTGGAGCTGTAACAGCTTTTCCCCTTCACACTTGCTGGAAGACACAAAGATTCTCCACTTCATTCTGCCTTGGTGCATGTTGAAAAACAGCTCCACTCTCAACAAGTCACACTTGGAGTTAGGCTGGGCAGCCTGGGCAGTCGTATTGGCAAAACTCTAAGCTTAGGACAAGGATCCTCCAGGCAACACACAGAAAACATTTTCTTCAGTCAATTGCATCTGGTTTTGACTCATGGGAGGTCAGCCAATCTTCATGTCCCTCTTGCAGATCTACCTGTTCTGTATAAAGATGCCCTCAAAGTTCAGTTCAGGATTTTGGTAATAAACACCCAATAAGGCTTTTATTGTCTCTGGTTTCAAGATGAATGCTAGCATGCTATTACTCTATAAAGAATTGTGAATTCTACTGGAAAGTCCTTCAGCCAACCACTTGTTGCTGGGCTTCAGACCTCTTTTACTGTTATACATTTCCTACAAACCTAGCAGGACTTTGTATTAGACCAACACAAACTTCATAATATAGATACTTTGTCCACATATACCATTAGTAAGTGTGGGTGTGTTTCGGCTAGCTCACAGTACCACATCCAACCCCTAAACTGATCTAGATAACAGATGTTATTGGCAACCTCAACCATGCCACTCTGATTCCCAGGGAATCCGTGGAAACAGATCAATCCCTTTCGTTTGGTCAATCTTGCATGCCAAAGGTATACACAAGAAAAATACAACAAAGCATTTTCAAATATATATTGAAATTATCATATTCTTGCAAAGAAAGCATGAGCTGTCATTATTAAAAAGATGAGACGTTACAGTAATCAGCATTATTAGAATGATAAACAATATTAACGATTCAATCATTTTAATTGTTACTAATGTTACCATACTCCTATCTGTATCTAATGCTATGTTAAAGAGAGCATAGCAGGAGTCCCTTCTGTCAGATCAATTTGGATAGTCTAACCCCCATATATTGGTCTTAGAGGTCAGGAAACCTGTCTAAGTGTACAGGCTATCTTTCTTCACAGGATGAAGGCCGGGGTCAGCTCGGCTGCATCTCAGTCGCAGTTCACAATGGTTCCATGATAACCCCAGCATGAAAGTGCTCCTCTCCCTAAGCCTGAGCACAGAAGCTGTTTATATAATAAGGTACTGTCTTATCGCACTGTGGCAGAGGCGCAGAGCAGCTCCTTTAGTTTTGTCTTGCTAAAACGATTGTCTTCTAATGAGCACGGAAAGAAAGGAAAACAATGGCATTTCATTCTAACTGTACGACCCTGGATCCAACTGTACTGACTACAGGGCGTCAATGCCTATCAGAAATGCACATACAGCACATTCATACAGTAGCAGGAAAGTGTGTAAAAGGTCACCATGAGAAAGAGATGTCAACCTAAAAAGGGGAATCTAAAATGGATACTAAACGCGGGCTATACAACACTGCCAGAGCTAGTCACAGGGAATTGACACTCAGTATACGTTTTGTGCTCTGGTGTTAGTAGTGGCATTCTAATGGTAACATTCATTGTAAATGTGATATTTCCTTGCAGGCCACAGGCTGCCCTGCCCAGCCTTGTAAGATCAAGTCAGGTGAGCACAAATGATACTTCTCTGTTCAATTGACAGTAAATGGATCTACACCAGACACACATCAATGCGATTACAATGGACAGTGTAGAGAAGTGGTCAGTGCAAGGAGATCCAAGAGACAGAGGAGACAGCCATCAAAGTCTTTCCGTCTCACAGATCATCCTACTTTCTTGTGTATAGATATGCACAGGTGAACCCAAGTCAGTGCACCCCAGCCCTTTGTGTACACACAATCATGGTCTAAACCCAGGCTTCCCCAACGAGTAGCTCGTGAGCTACTGGTAGCTCTCCAGGTACCTGTAAGTAGCTCCCCTGTGTGCATCCCAGACTACTAAATTAGAAGCTTTTACGTGGTTGAATTATTTTATGTATACCAACATTTAGAGTGCATAGTTGAGATGAAAATGTGTTTATTTTGAGATTACACAAGCTGATATTTGGAAAAAAATGGCTGAGTTTCCAAATTAGATTTGAGGCTGATATTTGAGTAATAAATCATGTGGCATTGGGAAAGTGTTTAACCAATGTTACCACCTTGGTGCCAGAGTCATTGCAACTATTGCTATTCTGTTTACCCATGTAGAGGCACATCCATATTGACAAAGCTTTTTATACGTTAATGCTTGCAACCATGCCTGAAGGACTGAGGTGATTGCTGGTAGTAATCTTGCATACGGTGGCTACTAATGTAATCTTGTCTCATGTGGTCACTATTACAACACTAATAATATTAGTAGCTCTTAATTAGTTTCATTGAACATAAGCAGCTCTTTTTACAGTAAAGGTTGGAGACCCCTGGTCTAAACAGCAAATAAAAAGGCCTGTCTCATGTGAAAGTCCATCAGCTGCCACCTACCATTAGTTGTGTCTTCGCCTGGGCATGGAGACGGTAAAATGAGTTTTATATCCAATAAAAAGCCGATTCAAATGTTCTGCTGGTGAGCAACTCACATACAGTAACTCCAGTGGCAGCTCCTCTGCACGTCTCCACACTACATTTTGAGCAGTGGATAATGAAAAAATAAAATTATAAAAACCTGTGTTATTATCATTTTGTTTTTCCGGGGGGCGAAGCAGGGCGGGACGGGGTTTGGCTGTGTTATAGCCAGGATGGGGAGGAGTTGTGGTCACTAAAGTGTGCATGACTGTTTGGCCAGTCGTCTTGGGCCGGTCAAACAGTCATGCGCACATGCACAGGCTCCCACTGCCTGTCTGAGTACCGAATCACAGCCCTCAGACTAATTACAACACTGCATTGAAGCATTGGGATTGGCTAGGGATGCCTGTTTGTGCTTCCTGCTTCAAGCCGGAAAAGAAGAGGACTGCACAAGGTGAGGCAGCGGTCCGGCAGCAAGGTAAGTACATTATTATTCTTTCTTTTTTTAAATTCTATCTGCCCCGCCCCACCTGTAATGCAGAACACTTGCCATGTGACTTAGAATGTGAAGCGTCATGAAAAAGATTTGCAGAGTTGTGTGTGGTAGCTTGAGTCTGAAACTGTGTCTAGAGGTATGCTTGTACCATTGCTTAGTTTATTCTCACATAGACAAGTATTTAGGTTAACATAAACCTATAAGCACTCCCTACGTCATACTCTCCAGCACATAAAGACACACAGACATAAACAAAGCTCCACAACATGGAAGAAATGACACATGTTCCCCCTTACTAGCTTCCATGCAAGAATTATGCAACTGCAACAAAGGCATAGAACCGAACTGGTTCCTTACACATACATGAATGACTTGTAACCAAAATGGCATCAAAGATGAATGTTGACACTAGTGAAGTAAACTCGTGCCCCATGCCACAATGCTTTGTAAGTGTGCATGAGGAGCTTACATTGAGTGTGATTGCTCTAAATCTCTTTGTTAGGTCAGTTAGAGATTTCAGTGAACCCATTGTCTCATGAACAGTCTATGCATGTATGGGCTGTGAGGGTTCTTTAGAGTGAAATACTGGGTCAGATCATGATCAAAGATAGATATACTATGACTCCTGGCAAGGATATTATGGAGTCAGCCCATGGCAGATGACATTTTTACTAAACTTGAATTGAAAGATGCATATAATCTGCTGAGAACAAAGGAAGAGGGTGTGTGGAAAACTGTATGTCAAACACCATTTGGGCACTCTTCATTTAGCTGATCAGCAGACATTTACAAAAACAAGCTCTCAAAGTGGGAATTTGTTTTCTTAAAATGTGAAAAATAATAACCCTTGTAGTTTGCTCCTAGGGTATGGGGTCACTGTGTCATTGGTCTGTGGTGGATCCTCAGGCTCTAGTACCATCAGTCTGGCAGACAGAGTGCTCTGCCATGGTTATGATGGAGTACTCAGTCTACCCAACTCTAAAGAATGGCTAAAGTTCCTCATATCAGATATTTCCAATAATTAGGAGATGAAATAGGTGACCCAATAGAGCTTCAGCATTGTACAGTGGCTTACACGATGAGGTAAAATACACTTTGGCTCAAGTAGCAAATCGACCTAAAGAATGTGTCTTTAACTGATTTAACTCTATAGATAGAAGCATAACATCATATATGAAGAACCAAGGAAAACATGATACAGTGAAGTCAGTTCTTTCCATTTCATTTAAATAAAATCTGATTCAGAGAATACCAGTGAGAAACAAATGCTCATTGAGGTCAGCACACAGGACTATGTCAGTGACCGAAAGAGACTGGAGGAGGAAAAGAGGCGAGAGAAACAGTTTATACTGCGGTCAAGGTGGCCATTTCATATTGAATTACCCTTCACTGTAGGCAAAACTAGCAGGCTTGTCACTTAAAAAGCAAACCCAGGACAAAGCTTTTTCATCAAAAGGGTTTGCTATTAAAATATGTCATTTTAATATCCAGCTTAGTGCCACCATCAGCCACCAAGATACCATGAAAACTGTGGGATTGATATACTGTTGAGCATCAGGCCGCTTTGTTGCCAAATAGTTTTGTGAAAAACATAAAATTCCACTTATTTAAAAGACTCTAGCAGAAGTGGTACATGGAGCTGACTGAACACTTTGTTCTCTGGGCGATATACAGTGAAAATTCAACCCTTACTGACTACCATGGAGAATGGGCAGATAGAATCCCTAACTTTGGATGTAATTCTTCTCTCATGCTCGTGATTCTATTAAGAACTGCGTGATTAAGATTGCACAATCCAGAGATTAACTGGCAAATAAAATATATCATCATGGGTTTGGAATACTGCAAGCAAAGATGCTGGCTAGGGCCTACCACGCATTTCAAGCAGATGTCGATGTGCTGCACTTTGCAGGAACCATAGAAGACATACTTATACCTCCTGTGTATCAAAACTTTACAGATGTGTTCAGCAAGAAGAGACCAGATACCTTACACCCTCATCGTATGTATGGCCGTGCTATCGATTTCCAATGTGGGGCCCATCTTTCGCATGGGAGTAATTATCCATTGAGACCCATGAAGATTTGATACTGAAGGAATGTTTATAACAGAATTTACCCAAACGTTTTATTGTAAATCTCTGTTTCTTTTACAAGGGCTCCTTTATTTGACATACCCAAGCCGAATGGTGAATACAGGCCTTGTACAGTCTACTTAAAGTTGAATGTAAAGTCATATGATGATGATGATGAATGTGATTACCACCCGTAAGAGACATCTTTCCCTCTCATCTCTGTATTTTTGGATCAAGTGAAAACAGCCAAGGTCTCATCTAATTTACATGTCATGAGAGCCTACCATTAGGCTTGCATTCAAGAGGGAGATGAGTGAAAGACAGCATTTAAAAATTAGCTAATTAATTAATTAATAAAAAACAGATATTTGGTGATGCCGTCTAGCCTTTGCAACACTCGTGCTAGCTTCCAACATTTTTGGAATAATGTCTGGGCATCTTTGATACTCTAATGGTACATAATTTATGGGTTGCTTTACGTTTTGTTCGTTGTGATAGGACACGCCCATTTGTACTACGGATGTCCTGGCATATTGAGTCTATGTGTACCCTGAAGAATACATTGCAGCACGAAAAGCCTATGGTAAACTGTCATATCTATTGCATGATATCATCAATGATGTCATCAGTGATGTCATCAATGGTGTCATTTGAGATGTCATCAGTGATGTCATTTAGTATGCCATGAGCGATGTAATATGAGAAGTCATTAGCAGGACCTGGTGGGGAACAAGTTATAGGTAGGTTAGTGAAGTATAACTTGTGAATTTCAGTCTGTTTTTGTTTTTAAATTCTAGTTTGTATAGTATTACAAGATCTCACTATAGCATCACTGTAACTTCACTTTAAGCTTTGTTCTTTCAGTGAATTTCTTAGTTTTTTTTAAATCAAAGTCACGCAGCTCCTTTACTGAGCATAGCTTTAGGCCATTCATGGCGTGGAGCTGGCCACAACCTGTGGGTATGCGGTGGGGCAGGTGCAAGACCTGGCCTATGGCCAGGCCCCGTGTCCAATCCCCTACGGGAGACCAACCACCTAAGGACCCACAACCCACATTTTTGTCTTTCTTATATTTCCAGTGCAACAGTTGCTTGTGTGGTCTCGCTGTGCAACGGCTCTTGTGGGAGTCCCACTGTACCAATATTCAATTATCAAATTTACCATGGCCACAGTTCTATGCTGCACTTTAAAATACAAAAGTCAAAGCTATATAGGTTTCTTCACAATTAGGAATCATTACAAAGGCAAAAAGTAGCTAGTTGGTAATATTCAAAACAATCAATCAATCAATCAGGGGTTTATAAAGCACGCTACTCACCCGAGAGGGTCTCAAGGTGCTGGGGGGAGGGGTATGCAGCTCCGGATCAGTCGAAAAGCCAGGTCTTGAGGGTCTTCCTGAAGACGTGCAGAGAGGGGGAGCGTCTGATGTTGTCTGGGAGCTCGTTCCAGGTCTTTGCTGCGATGTAGGAGAAGGCTCTTCTGCCTGCTCTGGTTCTGTAGATGAGTGGGGTCTCTGCCAGGGTGAGGTCGGCAGAGCGGTGGTTCCTTTTGGGTACGTGGAAGGAGACTCTTTGATTGAGGTATTTGGGTCCGATGTTGTGGAGGGATTTGTAGATTTGGGTGAGTAGCTTGAAGGTTACTCTCTTCTCGATGGTGAGCCAGTAGAGGTCTCATAGGTGCGGGATCATGTGCTTGTGTCGTGGGGTTCCGAGGACGAGTCTGGCTGCAGTGTTCTGGATGGTTTGGAGCTTGTGTAGCAGGGTTTTGTTGATTACGGCATAGAGGGAGTTATCGTAATCCAGTCTGCTAGTTTCGAGTGCGTGGGTGACGGTCTTTCTGCATTCGTGGAGGATCCACTTGAAGGTTTGTGGAGATGCGGAGGGAGTTGAAGCAGGTAGAGGCGATGGCATTGATCTGGTGGGTCATGGTGAGGGAGGAGTCTAGAATGATGCCAAGGTTCCGGGCATGGTCCGTCGGGGAGGGTGGGTTTCTGAAGGCAGGGGGCCACCAGGAGCTGTCCCACACCATGGGGGAGGGACCAAGGACGAGTACCTTGGTCTTCTCCGAGTTCAGTTTTAGGCAGCTGTCATTCATCCAGGCTGTGACGTCTCTCATTCCTTCTTGAAAGCTGAGTCTGGTGTCTTTGGGGTTCTTCTTGAGAGAGAGGATGAGCTAGGTGTTGTTGGCGTAAGATACTATGCTGAGCCCATGCTGTCTGACGATGGCTGTGAGTGGGGCCATGTAGATGTTGAAAAGCATGGGGCTAGGCGAGCATCCTTGGGGTACTCCACAGTTGCTCTCTGTAGGTTTAGAGAGGAAGGGAGGGAGTCTGGTCCTTTGGGTTCTGCTGGCTGCCAGAGTGCGGTTTGAGACGGTGTCAATGGCAGCGGAGGGGTCTAGTTGGATGAGGGCCACAGAGAGGTCTAGTAGGATGAGGGCGGCAGTGTGGCCCTGGTCGAGCACCAAAAATGCATACAAATATGCATATAAATAAAGCTAATTATGAGAGAATTAGCAAGTCTTTAGAAAGTTTTACGAAACACTGGTCAAAGTACATTACAAAACGTATGAGGACTGTGATTCTGCGTGCAATGGGGGCAGGGTGGGTGAGTGTGGGGGTGGGGCTGTGGTCAAAGGCGTGGGCTAAAAAATGAAATATTCTGTAACTTTAGGCATCTTTCACCTTCAGGTAACTACATGTAATGCACAGTTTAAATAAAAATTACATGCAACTTATGGTAATCAGTGGGTAATACACTATTGCACATTATGAAACCTCTATTATTAAATGCGCTGCACCAGAGAGCCACAGAATTCATGTGCATATTTATTAAGAAATCACACAGTGCAGCAAATGACCTTGCTGTACAGTATGATGAGGAAAGGGCAAAAAAGCGCTGTACTTAACATTATACGGCGCATTCCTGTCATCTCCCGGAGCGGGTGCACAATGTGCTACCTAGAGCCAATGCAGGCACCCTTGCACCGTGGTGGAAAGGTGCCTGTGTTGTAAGCTGGATTGTTTTTGTGCAGGAATTGACAACTTTCTGTACAAAAACACTTCCCAGAGGCATAACCAGATTGGTCGCACACTGCTACACCTACCAGTCGTGTTCCCCCAATGAAAATGGTCCCTGAAGGTCAGCGTCGGCGGATACACCTATGCTCGAGTGTGAATGCAAGTATGCGTGGCGTGTGCCATCCCTGGACACGTGTTTCGAGGTAGTTGCCTCTCGTCAGCAGGGAGTAGGAAAATGTGTGGGGTTGCTGTGTAAGCTGCTAAAATCGTTATCAGGTCTAGTACCTCTCGTAGCGCGCAGGTGCGTAACCATGAGTCCGTCGACTCCACCGGCTCAAGGGAGCCTGAATATAAAGTTAAACCAGATTGGTCGCACACTGCTACACCTACCAGTCGTGTTCCCCCAATGAAAATGGTCCCTGAAGGTCAGCGTCGGCGGATACACCTATGCTCGAGTGTGAATGCAAGTATGCGTGGCGTGTGCCATCCCTGGACACGTGTTTCGAGGTAGTTGCCTCTCGTCAGCAGGGAGTAGGAAAATGTGTGGGGTTGCTGTGTAAGCTGCTAAAATCGTTATCAGGTCTAGTACCTCTCGTAGCGCGCAGGTGCGTAACCATGAGTCCGTCGACTCCACCGGCTCAAGGGAGCCTGAATATAAAGTTAAACCAGATTGGTCGCACACTGCTACACCTACCAGTCGTGTTCCCCCAATGAAAATGGTCCCTGAAGGTCAGCGTCGGCGGATACACCTATGCTCGAGTGTGAATGCAAGTATGCGTGGCGTGTGCCATCCCTGGACACGTGTTTCGAGGTAGTTGCCTCTCGTCAGCAGGGAGTAGGAAAATGTGTGGGGTTGCTGTGTAAGCTGCTAAAATCGTTATCAGGTCTAGTACCTCTCGTAGCGCGCAGGTGCGTAACCATGAGTCCGTCGACTCCACCGGCTCAAGGGAGCCTGAATATAAAGTTAAACCAGATTGGTCGCACACTGCTACACCTACCAGTCGTGTTCCCCCAATGAAAATGGTCCCTGAAGGTCAGCGTCGGCGGATACACCTATGCTCGAGTGTGAATGCAAGTATGCGTGGCGTGTGCCATCCCTGGACACGTGTTTCGAGGTAGTTGCCTCTCGTCAGCAGGGAGTAGGAAAATGTGTGGGGTTGCTGTGTAAGCTGCTAAAATCGTTATCAGGTCTAGTACCTCTCGTAGCGCGCAGGTGCGTAACCATGAGTCCGTCGACTCCACCGGCTCAAGGGAGCCTGAATATAAAGTTAAACCAGATTGGTCGCACACTGCTACACCTACCAGTCGTGTTCCCCCAATGAAAATGGTCCCTGAAGGTCAGCGTCGGCGGATACACCTATGCTCGAGTGTGAATGCAAGTAGGTGTAGCAGTGTGCGACCAATCAGCTTTTACTTTATATTCAGGCTCCCTTGAGCCGGTGGGGCCGACGGGCTCATGGTGTACGCCCTGCGCGCTACGAGAGGTATTTACCTGTTATTGATTTTAGCAGCTTACACAGCAACCCCATACACTTTTCCTACTCCCTGCTGACGAGAGGCAACAACCTCGAAACACGTGTCCAGGGATGGCACACGCCACGCATACTCGCACTCATGACTCGGGCATAGGCGTACTCGCCGACGCTGACCTCAGGGACCACTTTTCATTGGGGGAACACGCTTGGTAGGTGTAGCAGTGTGCGACCAATCAGCTTTTACTTTATATTCAGGCTCCCTTGAGCCGGTGGGGCCGACGGGCTCATGGTGTACGCCCTGCGCGCTACGAGAGGTATTTACCTGTTATTGATTTTAGCAGCTTACACAGCAACCCCATACACTTTTCCTACTCCCTGCTGACGAGAGGCAACAACCTCGAAACACGTGTCCAGGGATGGCACACGCCACGCATACTCGCACTCATGACTCGGGCATAGGCGTACTCGCCGACGCTGACCTCAGGGACCACTTTTCATTGGGGGAACACGCTTGGTAGGTGTAGCAGTGTGCGACCAATCAGCTTTTACTTTATATTCAGGCTCCCTTGAGCCGGTGGGGCCGACGGGCTCATGGTGTACGCCCTGCGCGCTACGAGAGGTATTTACCTGTTATTGATTTTAGCAGCTTACACAGCAACCCCATACACTTTTCCTACTCCCTGCTGACGAGAGGCAACAACCTCGAAACACGTGTCCAGGGATGGCACACGCCACGCATACTCGCACTCATGACTCGGGCATAGGCGTACTCGCCGACGCTGACCTCAGGGACCACTTTTCATTGGGGGAACACGCTTGGTAGGTGTAGCAGTGTGCGACCAATCAGCTTTTACTTTATATTCAGGCTCCCTTGAGCCGGTGGGGCCGACGGGCTCATGGTGTACGCCCTGCGCGCTACGAGAGGTATTTACCTGTTATTGATTTTAGCAGCTTACACAGCAACCCCATACACTTTTCCTACTCCCTGCTGACGAGAGGCAACAACCTCGAAACACGTGTCCAGGGATGGCACACGCCACGCATACTCGCACTCATGACTCGGGCATAGGCGTACTCGCCGACGCTGACCTCAGGGACCACTTTTCATTGGGGGAACACGCTTGGTAGGTGTAGCAGTGTGCGACCAATCAGCTTTTACTTTATATTCAGGCTCCCTTGAGCCGGTGGGGCCGACGGGCTCATGGTGTACGCCCTGCGCGCTACGAGAGGTATTTACCTGTTATTGATTTTAGCAGCTTACACAGCAACCCCATACACTTTTCCTACTCCCTGCTGACGAGAGGCAACAACCTCGAAACACGTGTCCAGGGATGGCACACGCCACGCATACTCGCACTCATGACTCGGGCATAGGCGTACTCGCCGACGCTGACCTCAGGGACCACTTTTCATTGGGGGAACACGCTTGGTAGGTGTAGCAGTGTGCGACCAATCAGCTTTTACTTTATATTCAGGCTCCCTTGAGCCGGTGGGGCCGACGGGCTCATGGTGTACGCCCTGCGCGCTACGAGAGGTATTTACCTGTTATTGATTTTAGCAGCTTACACAGCAACCCCATACACTTTTCCTACTCCCTGCTGACGAGAGGCAACAACCTCGAAACACGTGTCCAGGGATGGCACACGCCACGCATACTCGCACTCATGACTCGGGCATAGGCGTACTCGCCGACGCTGACCTCAGGGACCACTTTTCATTGGGGGAACACGCTTGGTAGGTGTAGCAGTGTGCGACCAATCAGCTTTTACTTCCCAGAGGCATGTTCCTCTTTCCATGTGTGCTGTAGGATATAGCACACATTGAAAGAGGAAAAAACAAGGAGAAATAAATATATTTCTCCTCTTTACGCCTCACCTGGGGAGGCATAGCATTTTGTACGTATATTCCCAGGTTTACCACTGATGATAAATCTGTAAATGTACCAAAATCCATGGGTGTTGCGTGGGAACACCCACTCTCCACCCATAAAACGCCTCCCTGGGGCAATGCAGCTATTTGCGCTGCATTGTGTTACTCTGGATTTATGGATTTATCAAGCCATGCAAGGCCATGCAAGGTGGCCTTACGTGGCTTGATGAATCAAGTTTTAGAGTTCTGTCGCTCTTGCACCCCATTGCCTGGCACAAGGGCGACTCAACTCTTTCATAAATGTTCCCCTCAATCCTGATTGGTGTGGTGAAGAATGTTAATTTGTGTATGTAAGGTCCCAGTCTGTGACAGAGAGCACTGTGAACCGGTAAGCCATTATTTTAAACTTGCATTACACCCAGTATAAGATAGGCTGCGACAATATGCTCAAAAAGGTAAAGATGAAAAAGTGATTCCAAAATATAGATGTTAGTAATACCCAGACTGTACATAGTGCAACTTTTTCATAACTGTCTTTCAAAATCATACACTTCACAGCTTACCTGGTAGCTCCCTTACAATACCTCTCAAAAAGAATAAGAGGATGTTATCTGAAACATTTTTTTTAAATATAACTGTTTTTCAAAAGCACACACTTCACAGCGTAGCTGTTAGCTCCCTTACAATACTTGTCAAAAAGAATAAGTGTGTGTCATCAGGAAGCTTCAAGTGATTCCATTAATTTAAGCCAATACCAGCTTTCAGGCACCCTTTACATTTTTAGATTGGCCAGTTACGCACATTTACATTTCTTTCAAAGAAGCAGGCATCCTGGCAACAATGCTTGCTTAGTTGTCTGCCCCTTCTTTGGTTTCACAGCACAGACGACTCCCTGAATGACACTTCAGCTGAAATGTTCAAACTATCCGACTGACCATCCCAGGACGGTTGTCTTTTCACAAAAATTAGCAAAAAGTAACATAAAGTCAGATAAGAGTCTGACATGGGGACTGCTTGTTATGAAAGCAAGAAAAAGTGAAATTGTTCCCTGTGGTGCTCTCTGGAGAACTCTAGAACAAAGGCAGGAAGACTCACAGTGCAAAGCCAATCCCTAATGGCACCCTTGCCACTTCTGTGTTTCCCCATCTTTGATGGATCAAGAGCATCCTTTTTAATGCACACCAACACAGTATTGTCCACCACTTTCTGAAGTGCATCAAGATCCACGTAACAATTCTGGTCACATTCAGCAATGTCACTACTGAAATATCACCTGTCTGTGCTGAAGATGGTATCTGCATTGCCTATCTGCTGTTAATGTACATCACCCTCCATCTGGTGCAAACGAAGACCAAACAGGTCAGCCACTAGTAAGTAAATGATCACATCATGCTCTCCAGCCATGGAGGAGAGGGGGAAGATAACAACAACATCAGATTTCTTCTGCATTGCCAAACTCTATTAGCTTGTGCCCCATTACAGTTCAACAAAGCTGTTCATGGCAAGCATTGCAGTGTGTGTGATCCACACAGAACTCAGCTAGAAAAAAAAACATTTGCGAGTAGATCTGCTCTCTATGTGAAACAAGAGAACTATCCAGGGTTCTCTGCTTCCTGCTTCCTTTTTTGCATAATGTACATAATGTATGCTGCACTCTCGGCCAGAAAGGGTGTGTGTGTATATATATATATATCTATATCTATATATATATATATATATATGCCGATGAGTGGTAGTCCTACTTGAGCAGCACTCGAGGAGACGGTGGAGGTTACCAGCCTCAGTCACGGGTATGGACAGTTTTGCAGTAGCAGGTTGGTTGAAGCAGCCTTTCAAAATGCCTGACGCGTTTCGCTGTGTAGCTTCTTCGGAGGCTTTTTCCAAAAGGAAGTGCAGTGGTGTGCCTGCTCCCCCATTCATTGGCCCACAATGACACGCCCCTAGATGGAGCTGCCCAATCAGTTGCTGCTATAGGCATTGTGGGGGATGTAGTGCAATTTATTTCACCTTTTAAAAATTATCATGTGCACAATTGCTGCTAAAAAATGAAGTCCTTAGTGAACCCCCGCCACAGTAAACCGTCCTTAATCCCGCGCCGCTCCTCCACATCAAGGCCGGTGTATCCGACCTCACGGCCCCCTTCATCATGGGGTGGTGCTTTCTCGACGGCCGGACCGCCGTCTTTAGATGCCGATGAGTGGTAGTCCTACTTGAGCAGCACTCGAGGAGACGACGGAGGTTACCAGCCTCAGTCACGGGTATGGACAGTTTTGCAGTAGCAGGTTGGTTGAAGCAGTCTTTGTGGGCCAATGAATGGGGGAGCAGGCACACCACTGCACTTCCTTTTGGAAAAAGCCTCCGAAGAAGCTACACAGCGAAACGAGTCAGGCATTTTGAAAGGCTGCTTCAACCAACCTGCTACTGCAAAACTGTAATGCAATGCACTGCTGATGACCTAACATATTACATCACTCATGACATGGTCAGGGACATCACTGATGACATCACTGATGACATCTCAAATGACATCACTGATGACATCATCCAGTGAATGTGTGTTTCTTTAAAGTTTAAATATGTTTTATATATATATATATACCAAGGTGTATTGAAGAATGAGTGGATGTATAAGTATCTAAATGGATGATTTAGTAGGTGCGTGATTGATTGTATACGTGACTGACTAAGCATATCTTACTGAACGCATCGGTTAGTGAGTAAACTGTGTAAATGTCTGTATCAGTCTGTCAGTTGGTGTATAAGCAGCTGCATTGGTTGGTGAGTAGCTACATGACTGTCTATATGTGTTATTAATTGGTTGTCTGAGTATCTGTGTGGGTACCTGAGTGTCTGTGTGAGTGGGTGGGGGCGTGGGTGACTCTGTGCAAAGATGTGTGAGTGGGTGATTCACTGGGTGTATGGGTTCAAGAGTGCATCTGTGAAGGGCTTTATGAGTGGGTGAGTGTGTGTATGGGTGTGTTGGTGAGTAAATGGATGTCTCAGTGGTATATGTGTGAGTACAGAAAGTTAGTATCCAACGTGCACTCGTAGCTTATCAAATTTATACCTTTGTTTTAATGTTCAGGTCGGTGCTCAACCACCAAACACCTAGGTCCAGGGTGCAAATATAACTGTGTAAGAGTGCAATCTGAAACTCAGATTGCAGGTGGGGGCTCCTGTTCTCATAACACTGAATTTGAACACGGACGACCGCGAAGGCACTCACCACACAGAGACCAGTTTTCCATGACCCCTGACGAAGGGTCTGATGAAAAGACCCGAAATGCATTGGGTAGAATACATGGATGTATAATACTGGATACTGTTATTTTGGAAATGTTTCGGAATTTTTGAAATTCATGGAGAATAAACAAAAAAGATCCTTCTAAAAGTCAACATGATGTTTGCATTTCTTCAACTACAACTTGGAAAAATTTACGTTTAAGCCCATGATACACTCTCCAGTAGTGTTATGAGAACAGGAGCCCCCACCTGCAATCTGAGTTTCAGATTGCACTCTTACACAAGTATATGTGTGAGTAACTACATATGTGAAAGGCAGTATATGTGAGTGTTGGAGTATATAAATGACTATACGTGAGAGTGAGTAATTGTTAGAGTGGCTGTATGGATGAGTGTGTGCTTATATCAGTGATTGTATAAGAGAGTAAGTATGTGTTAGTATTTGTATAAATAAGTGAGGTGATCTGTGTATAACTGTATAGGTGAGTAAATGGGTGTGATTGACTCTTTGCATGAGTGAGTAGGTGTGTGAGTAAGTCTATGGATGAGTGGCAGTGTGTGAGTGTATGTATAGGTGTATGAGTGCATATGATAGTGCTGCATTGATGAGTGACTGCATGTATGAGTTACTGTATGGGTGAATGAGTAGATGTGTTTGTGTAGACCTAGGAATCACTGAGCTGGTATGTACTAACTGCTATTGGTCTGTCTATGGTTTCGACAGTGGTAGTCTGTATTTTAGAGTGGGTGTATAAAAGGTTTTATTAGGGTGTGAGAAGGTGCATCAGATTATCACATGGATGATGTCATCAGTGATGTCATCAGTGATGTCATGTGTGATGTAATATGTGATGTCATCAGCAGTGCATTGCGGGGGCGTGAGTTATAGTTAGCTCTACTAACTAACTATAATGGCCAAATTTCTCTGGTTTTGTACGAGTGAAATGTCTAACTAACTATAACGTCCCTGAAAACCTGTGGTTTTTTCAGTAAATTTCTAGTGTTTTGTAAATGCTAATTTCTTACTATAAAGTCCCTGAAACCTGTGGTTTTATTAGTGAATTCTAAGGTTTTTAAATGCTAACTTCTAACTATAACATCCCTATTAAGTCCCTTGAATCCTGAGGGTCCTTTGGGGCCAATTAGCCCCCAGGTACCTCCAGTAAGCACCACAGAGCTGCGTTGAAGAGAGGTGTTCCAAGGCCATGCCCCTTTTTACACCAAACGCGCTTCTGGCGCACTCTTGCTCGGGGGATGAAGTCCACTTGTGCCCTGGGGTCCTCAGGACACAAGAGGAGCTTATCGCCCCAGCAGCAGTGCACCAGAAGCCGCGCTTGTGTGTGTATATATATATATATATATATATATATATATATATATATATATATATATATATATATATATATATATATATATATATATTTATATTTATTTATATATTCATATATATAATCACCAAAATGCCCTAAAGCTTTAGGATGGAACACACAGCTCACCGTCCCTCCAGACTTCTGTTATGCACTTGCCACCAGTTTCCCGGCTTTCATTTCATTTTGCCAACGCATTTCAAGTCACACAGACTCTTCTTCATGGGCTGTTTTTAAATTAAGTACTAACTCGTTTTCCTGTTTGTTTGCCTCTTTTATTCAATATATAGCCCCCTAGTGGGCCTGGCTCACATTGTTTTGGCCGATTTGCATATTGGGAAACGTAGTCCTGGAAACGAGTTTCAATTATCCCTAAGTGGGTGTACTCTTCATTTGACCATTAAAACAATGTATTCTTCCTTATTGTAAGGTCCAGTCACTTAGTGCAAGTGCGTGATTATCATTGGCTTGCTGTACTGTAAATAACCGGGAGGCAGTTCCCGATCACAGCCTCCCCTGGGATGGTTCTCTTCCCCACGGCTCAGGCGGCCGTGCAGTCATGTAATCACCAAAATGCCCGAAAGCTTTAGGAAGGAATACACAGCTCACCGTCCCTCCAGACTTCTATTATGCACTTGCCACCAGTTTCCCGTTTTTCATTTCATTTTGCCAACGCGTTTCAAGTCACACAGACTCTTCTTCATGGGCTATCTATATATATATATATCTATATATATTACCTACTGGCGGTCGAAAGTAGGTAGTTAGGGTTAGGACCTCGTTTCTATTCAAAAAGCGTTTATTGTTTTGCCAATATCTTTGGCGCCGGTTGACGAAACTTTGCGAAATTTTCAAAACTAATGGGGAGCTCCGGTCAGCTCCTGTCTTGAAAGTTTTGGGGTGATTCATCAAGCGGGGACCGAGAAAAAAGGGATGTACTAAAACACGTTTCCCCCATGTTAATTTTCATAGGAACTTTAGACACTACTACAGCCCAAACTGCTGAACGGAATTACACCAAATTTGGCAAAAAGGTAGGTCTTGGTCCAAAAAGCTGCCTTTTTTTAAAGGGGTTAAATCCGTTCAGTAGTTCCTGAGAAATTCAACAACAAAAAAATATCGATATCTGAGCACCGAGGAGGAGTCGCAACTCCTTCCGGGCAAGGGTTTCACTCTGATTGACTGTCAACACTCCAAACCAGGAAGTGTTGGCAGCCATCTTGTGACTCGGTAGCCGAGTCACAAGAAAAGAGTAAAGAAAAAGGTGAAAAACAAGAAAAGGGGGCAGGGTACAAACACCCAGAACCCCTACACCTGCTCAGGGGGTACCACAAGGAGCCCCAGAGCCAAAAAAAGCATGCGTTTTTTAATGCCACAAGGTGGGCCAGGTTCTGGGGGCACTCACCAATTTATTTGTGGGGGCCCGTGGGGGCCCCCTCAGCCCCGGGGACCACCACCTCCCCAGGGCCTATTTAATTGTATGCGGGGGCACTGTGGCCCCCCGCAGCCCCAGGGACCGCCACCTCCTGGGGCTTTAAAAATAAATGTGTTGGGTCCCAATCCCCCCCATGCTGCCCCAGGGACCGCCACCTCCCGGTGCTTTGATAATGAAATGTGGGGGGCACGCGGCCTCACCCCAGCCCCGAGGAGCACCACCTCCCCGGGGCACATACTCATTAAAAATGCAGGGGTCCATAGCGGACCCCTGGGGACCACCACCTCCCTGGGGCTTTGAAAATGCTGGGAGGGGAGCCGCACGGCCCCCCTCCTGGAGCCCTTGATGGCCCTGGGGACCACCACCCCCCACAGCCAGCTCCTGCAATGTCCCGGGGTGCCCACCCCGGGACATTGCTGTTTGCTATGGCAAGGCAGGAGCAAGGCTCCTGCCCTGCCATAGCAAACTCTGCTTTGCTTCAATGAATCGAGAGCAGGAAATCCTGCTCTCACTTCAGTGAAGCAAAGCAGGATTGCTTTTGCACAAGGGGAGCTGCATGTCAGCAGCTTCCCTTGTGCAAAAGCAATGCCAGGTCCTGCAGGAGGTGGGAGCAGGTGGGACCGTGGGGGCATTAGGGCCTGGGAGAGGGGCCACGCAGCCCCCCTCCCCAATAATTAAAAAATAAATGTAAAAAAAAAAGGAAAGGCCAGCCCTGTGGGATGGGGTCCCCAGGGCCATAATTGGCCTTAGGAGTGGGGCCACGCAGCCCTCCTCCAAATATAACTTTGAAAAAAACTATTCTGGCCATGCCCTGGGGAATGGGATTGGGCCGGCATCTCCCCGGAGGCCCCACCCCCTCCCTGCAGCACTCTGCCAATGTACCACCGGGCATGTTGTAAATTGGGAAATTAATTCCCCTTGAATACTGAGGGTCCCTGGGGGCCAACTAGCCCACCAGGTACCTCCAGTATGTGCCACAGTGCTGCGCTGCAGAGAGGTGGTCCGAGGCCTTGCCCCTTTTTACACCACTCTGCAAACGTGCCTCTTGGTGCACCGGTGGTGGGGCGATGAGGTCCTCGTGTGTCCTGAGGACCTCAGGACACAAGTGGACTTCATCCCCCGAGCAGCAGTGCGCCAGGAGCTGCCTTTGCAGAGTGGTGTAAAAAGGAGGCGTGGCCTCCGGCCACTCTCAGCAATCCAGGTGTATGGCACTTACTAGAGGTATCTGGTGGGCTAGTTGACCCCCAGGGGTCCTCGGGAATAAAGGGGACTTAATACCCCAATGTAGAACGTGCCAGGAGGTGCGTTTGCAGAGTGGTGGGAAAGGGGGCGTGGCCTTTGTCCACCTCTCAGCAATCTCATTGTGTGGGGCTTACTGGAGGAAAGAGGTAGGCTAGTTGGCCCCTTAAGGACCCCCAGCAGCGAAGGGGACTTCAATCCCCATCCAAGTGCGCACCAGGAAGTGCGTTTGTAGAGTGGTGGGAAAGGGGTGTGGCCTGCTATGACAACTTAGCAATCCTGCTGTGTGGGACGTACTGGAGGTAATATGAGGAGTAGTTGGCCCCCAAGGATAACCTTGGGGGCCAACTACCCCTCTTGTTACCTCCAGTAAGTCTCACACAGTGGGATTGCTACGACTTCTTCAGAGGCCATGCCCCCCTTTCTCCACCACTCTGCAAACGCACCTCCTGGCAGACTACGGGATGGGGGAAGAAGTCCAATTTACTTCTGAAGGACTTTGGGGTCCAAGAAGCCCTCTTGGTACCTCCTGTAAGTCCTACGCAGCAGAATTCCTGAGCGCTGGTCGGAGGCCCAGCACCCTTTCTCCACCATCTGCAAACGCGACTACTAGTTAAAGAAGTGTTTGCAATGTTATAGGTTTCGCATTTGCGGGAGTTAGAGCTATTGGATATGTAAATGTAAAAGTTTTTAAATGTTTTTCGGTTTGGAGTGGATGTACGTTGTGTGTAGTGGAATTATGTGGTAAGTTGTGCAGTGAAATTATGTGAATAGAAAGTATGTGGTATTTATTTTATAGGAATTATGTAGCATGGGATTATGTGTTATGGAGAGTAATTATATGGTATGGTAGTCTGTGTTGTGGAGTGGTAATGTCAGGTTTAATCTTCCTCATTTCCAAAGAAGCTCAACTATGAACTCAATGAGACAAAAAAAAGAAGGCATCACTGAGGAGCACTTCTGGACCTAGTCAGAGGTATGAGCAGGGCCACTATAATTATGCGACTGTTTGGCTGCACCGACTTTCACACAAATATACATTGTCTACATTAGCCACATAATTCATCATCTGCTCCCTAATCTGTAGACATTACCAAAAATGCAGCGACAAGTGTTACAGCATGTTGGAAGGCCCTTTGCACACCTAGAATGGTCACCTGTTACTTTTTGCTAAAGGTGGGTGTTAAATTGGTACTAATGTTGTGCAAGCCCCTCCTTCTGCGACTCTCTCTGCATCTCTCTTGCCTCTTTCTGCATTTCGGTTGCTACTTTCTGCACATTTCTTTCTTTTTCTGCACTTATCTTGCCTCTTTCTGCAAATTTCTTCTATGTTCTGCATCTCTCTTGTCTGTTGCCTCTTTCTGCATCTCATTTGCTTCTTTCTGTACCTTCTTGCCTCTTTCTGCACCCTTCTTCCCTGTTTCAGCACCTCTCTTTCCTTTTTCTGTACCCCTCTTATGTCTTTCTGTAAATTTTTTTGCCTATTTCTGCACCTCTGTTCCTTCTTTCTTCTCTTCTTTTGTTTCTTTCTGCACCTAACTTGCTTCTTTCTGTACCCCTCTTGCCTCTCTCTCCACTCTGCTTCCCTCTTTCTGCACTTCTGTTGCTTCTTTGTACACTTATCTTGCTTCTTTCTGCACCTCACTTGCCTCAGTCTGCCCACTTGTTTCCTCTTTCTGCACCCCTTTTGCCTGTTTCTGCAACTCTCTTGCATCTTTCTGCAGTTTTCTTGCCTCCTTCTGCACCTCACGTGCCTTTTTTGCACCTCTGTTGGTTCTTTTGCACTGTTTTTGCTTCTTTCTGCACCTCTTTTGCAAATTTATGCACCCCTCTTGCCTCTTTCTGTACCCCTTTTACCTGTTTTGCACCTCTCTTGCCTCTGTCTGCACCTCTGTTACCTCTTTCTGTCCCTCTTTTGCCTGTTTCTGCAACTCTCTTGCCTCTTTCTGCAGTTCTCTTGCCCCTTCTGCACCTCTGTTGCTTCTTTCTGCACTTCTCGTGCGTCTTTCTGCACACCTGTTGCTTTATTCTTAACTTCCCAAGCTTCTTTCTACACCTGTCTAGCTTTTTTCTGCATCCCCTGTTGCCTCTTTCTGCATTCGTCTTGCCTCTTTCTGTACCTTTCTTGCCTGTTTCTGCATCTCACTATCCTCTTTCTGCACTTCTCCTGCTTCTTTCTATACCTCTGTTGTTTCTTTCTGTACCT
The DNA here is from genome assembly GCF_964204655.1 of Triturus cristatus. Lineage (NCBI taxonomy): Eukaryota > Metazoa > Chordata > Amphibia > Caudata > Salamandridae > Triturus > Triturus cristatus. The sequence goes on from NC_140590.1 coordinate 1,179,883,702, forward strand.
CTCTCGCCTCTTTCTGCACCTCTTGTCTCTTTCTGCACCCCTCTTCCCTCTTTGTGCAACTCTCTTGCTTCTTTCTGCACCTCTCTTGCCTCTTTCAGCACCTCTGTTGCTTTTTTCTTTAGATCTCTTGCCTCTTTCTGCACCTCACTTGCCTTTTTCAGCACCTCTGTTGCTTTTTCTGCAGATCTCTTTTGTCTTTCTGCACCTCTCTGGCCTCTTTCTGCACCTCTGCTCCCTGTTTCTGCACCTTTCATGCTTGTTTCAGCACCTCTCTTGCATCTTTCCGCACCTCTGTTGCTTCTTTGTGCACATCTCTTGCTTCTTTCTGCACCTTTCTTCGTCTTTCAGGACTTCGGTTGCCCCTTTCTGCATTTCTCTTGCTTCTTTCTGTGCCCTTCTTCCTGTTTCTGCACATGTCCTTCCTCTGTAGCCATAGTTAGAAATTTTCATTTAAAAAAGCTTTGAAATTCACTGTAAAAAACCATAGGTTTCAGGGACGTTATAGTTAGAAATTTGCATTTAAAAAACCTTTGAAATTTACTGAAAAAACCACAGGTTTCAGGGACGTTACAGTTAGTTGGACATTTCACTCGTACAAAACCAGAGAAATTCAGCTGTTATAGTTAGTTGAGCTAACTATAACTCGCACCCCCGCAATGCACTGCTGATAACGTCACATACTCCATCATTCATGACATGGTCAGTGACATCACTGATGACATCACTGATGACATCTCAAATGACATCACTGATGACATCATCCATGTGATAATCTAATGCACTGCCTCACACCCTAATATATCCTTCGATAACCCACTCTAAAATACAGACTACCATTGTCGAAACCATAGGCACATCAATACCACTTAATACATACCCACTCACTGATTCATAGGTCTGCACACACGTCCACTCATTCACCAATGCAGTCACTCATACATGCAGTCACTTATCAATACAGCACTGTCATTTGCACTCATACACCTATACAGACACTCACACCCCCTCACTCATCCATAGAGTTCCTCAAACACCTAGTCAGTCATGCAAAGAATCAATCACACTCCTATTTACTCACCTATACAGTTATACACACACCACCTCACATATTCATACAGATACTAACACATACTTACTCTCTTTTATAATCACTGATACAAGCACACACTCATCCATACAGCCACTCTCACAATTACTCACTCTCACATTTAGTCATTTATATACTCCAACACTCACATATACTGCCTTTCACATATGTAGTTATTCACACATGTACCACTGAGACATCCATTCACTCACCAACACACCCATACACACACTCACCCACCCATACAGCCCCTCACAGATGCACTCTTGAACCCTTATACCCAGTGAATCACCCACTCACACATCCATGCAGTGAGTCACACACACCCCACCCACACAGACACTCAGGCATCCATACAGATACTCAGACAAGCAATCAATAACCCATATAGACACTCATGTAGCTACTCACCAACCCATGCAACCACTTACACACCAACAGACAGACTGATACAGACATTCACACAGTTTAGTCACTAACCCATGCATTCAGTAAGACACGATTAATCACTCACTTATAGAGTCAGTTACGCACCTACCAAATCATCCATTCAGACATTTTTACACCCATTATACACATTATATATATATATATATATATATATATATATATATATATATATATATATATATATATATATATATTCACTGAAAAACCCATATATACATGTGTGTATATATATATATATTCTAAATGTCACTCACAACTGCCGAACTCTGGCCAGGTGTTCTTCTCTGCTAACGTGAGTGTGATATCACATAAAAATAATCCAAGCTACACTTAATTTATTGTGAGCAAGTGCATTTCAGCGCACTCCCTTCTTCAGTACTCATGAACAAACATAACACACGTTTAAATTCCATCTGAGGTAATTTAATTGGATGAACACAGAAACACAGCCAACAACAATGGACTGACAAAGTTCTCGGTCCAAATACCAGAATCACTGGCTGCCATATCAGCATGTTTTTACTGCTTCAAACCATACGGTAAACATTTCGTTTTTCATTTGTTTCATTGTTATTAAAGTCTCTCATAGCCAATTCAGCATTCCATCTTGCATATATATATATATATATATATATATTCCTCCAGGTGCCCCAGAACATGAAGACGCCACTCCACGGAGGATGATTTACAAAACCTTTTATTGCAAACCACGGAAAGCAGCCCAGTCCTTGCTGTCCCTTACGCGTTTCAGTGTAACAAACACCTTAATCATAGGGGGAGGGGGAACTTGGCAAGATCCGGTGAGTACTTCACATCTTTTTATCCCATAGCGCAGTCACTTTCCAGTAAGTTGCATGCTGGGTAATGAAGTCAAAATTAAACCTTCCAGTAGGGTCCGTTTTCTTGCCAAAATGTTTTTAACCCCAAATTCTTTATCGTTTTGCACAGCCCTCCGGTGGGCTGCTGGGTTGCTTTCCTGATTCTATTTACGCATCCCTCGTGCTGGCAGGCAATGAAGATTCACGGCCTCGTAGTCCTGTCATTTTCAGGTGGTGCATCTTCCGCGGCTTGGAGCCTGCCGCGTACAACATTCCTCCAGGTGCCCCAGAACATGAAGACGCCACTCCACGGAGGATGATTTACAAAACCTTTTATTGCAAACCACGGAAAGCAGCCCAGTCCTTGCTGTCCCTTACGCGTTTCAGTGTAACAAACACCTTAATCATAGGGGGAGGGGGAACTTGGCAAGATCCGGTGAGTACTTCACATCTTTTTATCCCATAGCGCAGTCACTTTCCAGTAAGTTGCATGCTGGGTAATGAAGTCAAAATTAAACCTTCCAGTAGGGTCCGTTTTCTTGCCAAAATGTTTTTAACCCCAAATTCTTTATCGTTTTGCACAGCCCTCCGGTGGGCTGCTGGGTTGCTTTCCTGATTCAATTTACGCATCCCTCGTGCTGGCAGGCAATGAAGATTCACGGCCTCGCAGTCCTGTCATTTTCAGGTGGTGCATCTTCCGCGGCTTGGAGCCTGCCGCGTACAACATTCCTCCAGGTGCCCCAGAACATGAAGACGCCACTCCACGGAGGATGATTTACAAAACCTTTTATTGCAAACCACGGAAAGCAGCCCAGTCCTTGCTGTCCCTTACGCGTTTCAGTGTAACAAACACCTTAATCATAGGGGGAGGGGGAACTTGGCAAGATCCGGTGAGTACTTCACATCTTTTTATCCCATAGCGCAGTCACTTTCCAGTAAGTTGCATGCTGGGTAATGAAGTCAAAATTAAACCTTCCAGTAGGGTCCGTTTTCTTGCCAAAATGTTTTTAACCCCAAATTCTTTATCGTTTTGCACAGCCCTCCGGTGGGCTGCTGGGTTGCTTTCCTGATTCAATTTACGCATCCCTCGTGCTGGCAGGCAATGAAGATTCACGGCCTCGCAGTCCTGTCATTTTCAGGTGGTGCATCTTCCGCGGCTTGGAGCCTGCCGCGTACAACATTCCTCCAGGTGCCCCAGAACATGAAGACGCCACTCCACGGAGGATGATTTACAAAACCTTTTATTGCAAACCACGGAAAGCAGCCCAGTCCTTGCTGTCCCTTACGCGTTTCAGTGTAACAAACACCTTAATCATAGGGGGAGGGGGAACTTGGCAAGATCCGGTGAGTACTTCACATCTTTTTATCCCATAGCGCAGTCACTTTCCAGTAAGTTGCATGCTGGGTAATGAAGTCAAAATTAAACCTTCCAGTAGGGTCCGTTTTCTTGCCAAAATGTTTTTAACCCCAAATTCTTTATCGTTTTGCACAGCCCTCCGGTGGGCTGCTGGGTTGCTTTCCTGATTCAATTTACGCATCCCTCGTGCTGGCAGGCAATGAAGATTCACGGCCTCGCAGTCCTGTCATTTTCAGGTGGTGCATCTTCCGCGGCTTGGAGCCTGCCGCGTACAACATTCCTCCAGGTGCCCCAGAACATGAAGACGCCACTCCACGGAGGATGATTTATATATATATATTCACTGAAAAAACCATAGGTTTCATGCCTGATATAGTTAGGAATTAGCATTTAAAAAACCTTAGAAATTCACCGAAAAAACAATAGGTTTTAGGGGTGTTATAGTTAGCTGGACATTTCACTCGAACAAAACCATTGAAATTCCTCCGATATAGTTAGTTGTACTAACTACATCTCGCGCGCCAGCAATCCACTGCTGATGATGTCAAATATTACATCATTCATGACATGGTCCGTGACATCACTGATGACATCTCAAATGATATCACTGATGACATCACTGATGACATCATCCAGAGAATGTGGTTTGGTTCGTTATTTAAATATGGATTATATTTATAGCAATTTACATTGAAGAATGAGTGGATATATAAATATCTGGATGGAGGATTTAGTAGCAGTGTGATTGACAGTTTACTTGACTAATTTATAGTGTCTCACTAAATATATTGGATAGTGACTAAACTGTGTGAATATCTGTATCACTTTGTCAGTTGTTGTGTAAACTGCTGCACTAGTTGGTTACTAGCTACGTGAAAGTCTATATTATTTATTGATTAGTTAACTGAGTATTTGTATGGGAGAGTGAATGTGTGTGGGGTTCGGTGGGGGTGTGTGACTGCCCAAAGATGTGTGAATAGTTAAATCAGTAGGTATATGAAGTTAAAACTACATGTTATAACAGTTGTTTGGGTGAGTGAATATCTATATGGGTGTGGCGATGAGCAAATATATGTCTCATTGGTACATGTCCAACAGACTAGAAAAATAAAAGCCAGTGTATGTGTCAGTTGATACATAACACTCAGTGATTGTATGAGTGACTGTATGGATAACTGTATAGTTGTAATAGTGATTTTAAAGCACACTTAGTATGAGCTATTATCTATATGAATAGATGAAGTGGTGTTTTTATAAGTGTATTGCTAAGTAAAACTAAGTATGATCCATTGTTTGCATAAGTGAGTAGGATGACTTCATAAGTGATTAGGATGTGTGCTGGTGTGTAATGTCGATATAGGTGTATAAGTATATTTGATAGTGTTCTATTGATCATTGACAGCTTGTATGAGTGAATCTATAGGTAAGTGATTAGATGTGTGTATAGATCTAGGAATCACTGAGTGGGTGTTTAGAAACCTGTATTGGTGTGTCAATGGTTTTAAATCTGGCACTCTCTATTTTACAGTGAGTGATAAAAGGTTATACTAGTGTATGATGAGGTGTATCTGATTGTCACGTGGATGATGTCATCAGTGATGTCATTTGAGATGTCATCAGTGATGTCACTGACCATGTCATGAATGATGTAATATGTGACATCATCAGCAGTGGATTGCGGGCGCGTGAGATGTAGTTAGTACAACTAACTATATTGGCGGAATTTCAATGGTTTTGTTCGAGTGAAATGTCCAGCTAACTATAACACCCCTAAAACCTATTGTTTTTTCGGTGAATTTCTAAGGTTTTTTAAATGCTAATTCCTAACTATATCAGGCCTGAAACCTATGGTTTTTTCAGTGAATTTCAAAGGTTTTGTAAATGACAATTTTTAATGTATTAATTGTTATACTGATTTTTTTTATACTGATTTACTACATTGTTTAAACTGTTTATTTTTAGATATTTTATTTTTCTAATTACATTATACATTACAATACAAAATATACTTTCTCAGAATGAATTACTTTAGTTTAAATACTTTGCAAATAGGCAATAGACTTTTAAGTTCAGTAGTTACAGTTGTTGCAATGGGCAACACAATTTCAAACACAAAGCAACATTGAGCTAAATGTGAATTTCTAGTCAAATGCAATTAGCTACTTTATGGATTACTTTTCTAACCACAGGACTGGATGCTAAATTCAGTCCTTGGACATCTCCTGTAAACAGTTGAGTAAAAGCGTTTTGGTTACAGTACTGATTTTTAAGGATTATTATTGTATTTTAAAAGTTGACACTTAGAAACTTTTTCCCATAGAATCACCAATGTTATCCTATGGCAGAAAATTCACTCAGCAGGTAAGTCGTGTTATCGTTACTTTTTCTTACTTAGTGGTGGATCCTGGATCCAGCACAGGTGAATTTCCTGTAAACAGTTGAAAGAATGTGTTTAAGTCATACAGACGATTCTTTAGGAATATTTTTAGTTTGTGAAAATAGACACTTAGAAACTTTTCTACTTAAAAGCAGACAATGGATTCCTATGGAAGGAAATACAAGTTACTGTTCAGTATGCTTACAATTACTTTTCAGGGTCAGTGCTGGGCTAAAAGATGCAGCCCTGGGTTCTCTCCTGATAACAGGTGAGTAAATCGTAATTCGTAGTTCGGCTGATTTTAGAGGAATATTTGTACGTTTCAAAAATGGACACTTAGAAACTTTTCTGCTGAAAACCACACAATGGATTCCTATGGAAAGAAATACAAGTTACTGGTAAGTACGCTTAGAATTGCTTTTCAGGGTCAGTGCTGGTCTAAAAGATGCAGCCCTGGGTTTTCTCCTGATAACAGGTGAGTAAATCGGAATTCGTAGTTCGGCTGATTTTAGAGGAATATTTGTACAATGGTAAAGGAAGGGGGTGGGGCCTGAGGTGACGTGTGCAAACACGCCCTGTGGCGCGTTTTAAGTTGGGGAATTAATTCCTCTTCAATCCTGAGGTCCCCTGGGGGCCAACTAGCCCACCAGGTACCTCCAGTATGCGCCAGGGAGCTGCATTGCAGAGAGGTGTTCAGAGGCCACGCCCCTTTTTACAACACTCAGCAACACAGCTCCGTGGCGCTTAGTGGAGGTACCTGGTGGGCTAGTTGGCCCCTAGGGGACCTCTGGATTAAAGAGGAATGAATTCCCCAACTTTAAACGCGCCACAGGGCGTGTTTGCACAGTATCACCTCAGGCCCCGCCCCCTACCTTCACCACTGTGCAAACGTGCCCTGAAAAGGCTAGGGGAGGGGGCCGCGTGTCCACTCCCAATAACAATACAAGTGGTCCCGGCCGCCTTTTTTTGAAAGATCCAGCAAGAGTCATGTGGGATTGTGGTAATTAATGCTGATTTTGTTTTTGGCCCCAGGGGAAACCCTCTGGATCCCCTGCATGAAGCCTAGGGGGTGTGTGTATACCTACCATGCCACTTGGATGTTTGTTTTTACCTGTTCAGGACAGGGGACCAACAGGTTGCTGGTTGCCAGTCAGAGCACTTTCTCCCATGGGAACAAATTGGCCCAAGAGAAAAAAGCTCCCTGGGCCAATTAGAACACGCTATTTCGAGAGTCCCTCGAACTCAACCGTCCAGATATCTCTATCTTTATGAACCTTAATATTTCAACTGAAATGATTTACATCAAATCATAAAAAACAAGATCCAGCTTTCTGACACATTTGTTTTTTGCTGTAACCCTTCTTAAAGAAGTTTTTTTGGAACATATTTTTATTAGCAATTAATCATAAGGACAGTTACGCAAGTACATTTACAGCATTTGCCCTGGGCACTTTCCCACGTAAACATACTAAAATTGTAATAGATGTTATCACAATCTGGGCAAATACATATGTATTGCAGTTACGACGTGCCAGGCTAGTATAGCAAGTACAATACACAATACAAATTACATAGTGTCATATTCAGCCCCACCCATAAATAACCGAGGGCTAAGCCCTTGGTCGCAATCATAGTAAACATTTCTTCACATCAAAAGTACTGTGCTATCTCATGGCTCAAACAATTGTCAAAAAGGAGAGAAACATAAAACAGAACAGAGGAAAAAACTCAGGCAGCAATTGGCGGTGGTGGTACAATACAACACCTCTTCAGGCATTTAGACATATGGTAGAATGAGTCTTCCCTACCTCCCTAGATGGAGTTGCGACTTCACAAATTCCTGAGTGGTGGGCGGTGATATAGGGGCTTTCAGTGAACAGCAATTGCTGGGATACATAGATCTGACATGTCACAGATAGCTAGACGTTGCATCAGAGAATACACCAACTTCTTCTCCCAGAGAACCCACAGGGTGGAAGTAGTCTCAGCATGTGGCTCTACGCCGGGGGTTACCGTCCCTTGCACTGACATTCAAACCACTCATCCACTGTCGGTGGCCATCATCAAACAGTGGAGCAGTCTCCAGCATCTGTACCCACAAGGGGGGTCCCTCACTGGGTCAGGTCCACCGTGTCTCCACCAGGCTGGTCATCTGCCTGTAGCCTCTCTAGCATGTTACCCCACATCTCCAAGTCACGATCATCTATGTGAGTGGAATGCTACCAGTGCTCCTCCCCTACCCCCATTCACACATGTACGCTTTCCATTCAGCCAAATGAGGGGCCATAGAATGTGTCCAGTGTATAGCAATATGTTGTTTCGCCAACACTAGCCCCTGTAGCACAAATTTATACTGCATACAGGTCCTCGGTTTGGGGGACGTTAAAACACTTAAAAGACAGTGTTTTATCGATGCCTCAACTGGGATTCTCATCACGTCTCGCAATAATTCCAGGATCTCTGCCCAGTAACTCTGAAGGTAAGGACAAGCCCAGGTTATGTGTGTAAAGTGTGCCAGCCCAGCTCCTCATCGGGGGCATGCCCATGCAAGAGCTGGATCAAAGCGTGACATATGTATATATATTACCTACTGGCGGTTGCCAGTAGGTAGTTATAGTTAGGACCTATTTTCCTTAGGAAATCCGCAACATTCTATTCCCAATAAGTCTGGCGCCGGTTGACGAATCTTTGTGAAATTTTCAAAACTTTTGGCCAGCTCCGGTTCGCTCCTATCCTGAAAGTTTCGTGGTGATTCGTTAAGCGAGGGCTGAGAAAAAAGGGGGGTCCCAAAACGCGTTTTACCCATGCATTTTACCATAGGGCCTGTTGACGCAGCTGCAGCCCGAACTGCTGAACGGAATTACACCAAATTTGGCAAAGAGGTAGTCCTCAGTTCAGACTCCTGCCTTTTGCCTAAATGGTGTAAATCTGTTCAGTAGTTCCTGAGAAAATTAGACTAAAAAGATAGATATATCTATAGCCTCGGAGGATCCGCGCACCCTAAGCGCACCCTGAGCGCACCCTCCCCGAACCGAGCGCGCACCCTCCCGATCACGCGCTGAATGCTAATTGGCTGTGAAGTGTCGGTCTACATTCGAAACCAGGAACTGTTGGCAGCCATTTTGTGCCTCGGTAGTAGCGAGGCTGAAGAAGTAAGGGGAATAAGTGTTTAAAACATATAAAGGGGGCAGGGTAGAAATACTCTGACCCTCTAGTGTTGCTTAGTGGGTCCCAGAAGGACCCCCTGGGGCCCCCTTTTTGTTTTTGTTTTTTAAACAGCAAAATGCGCGCAGGGTGCACGGTTCCTAACACGTTGGGTGCGCGGATCCCCAAAAAATGGGGGAAAAAAAAAGTTTTGAAAATATAGTTTACAAAATATTTTTAAAAATATAAAAATATTTCTTAAAACTTTAACAACTTTTTTTAAAAAAAAAACAATAAACACAATAAATATTTTTTTATTTTTAAAAGAATTAATTGAAAAAATAAGTTAAAAAAAGGTGATAAAAAAGTATTTAAAAAAAACATAATTAAAGGAATTGACACACTGAAATTGAAAAATTTAGAAATTCAATGAAAATCATTAAACATCATAGCTTAAGAGATAAATTATAGATAGGAATTAGCATTTAAAAAACCTTTGAAATTCACTGAAAAAACCATAGGTTTCATGCATGTTATAGTTAGGAATTGGCATTTAAAAAACCTTAGAAATTCACTGAAAAAACCATAGGTTTCAGGGGTGTTATAGTTAGCTGGACATTTCCCTCGTACAAAACCCTAGAAATTCCCCCGTTATAGTTAGTTCAGCTAACTATAACTCGCATGCCCCCGCAATGCACTGCTGATGATGTCACATATAACATCACTCATGACATGGTCAGTGACATCACTGATGACATCACTGATGACATCTCAAATGTAACGTGCATGAAACATATTCATAGATATACATACACACACACACACACACACACATATATATATATATATATATATATATATATATATATATATATATATATATATATATATACACACACACACACACACATATATTAGTATGACTTATAGAGCGCATGTTGCCCAAAGGTTTCTTGGCCCTAAGCAACAGGAGAGAAGTTACATTATTAGAAGAGCTAAAGGAAATTACTTAGTACATATAAAGCTGTTTAAAAAGCCATGTCTTATGGTTTCTGTGAAATAACGTAAGATCAGATTCATAGCTGAGATGATCAGGAACAGAGTTCCATACTAATGGTGCTTCTATCATGAAACTACATCCATCTGTTCTAATCTTCTGAAACTTTAGGAAGGTAAGCAAATGAAAGTATGAAAATCTTATATTTCATGAGAGAATGTACTTTTTCACCTTCTTAGCTACAACATAAGAAGCAAAACCCCCCATGTTCTTAAATATGAGGCAGCACATCTTACAATGGTTGTGTTGTTTTACAGGAAGCCAGTAAAGTTGCTGAAAATTGGCGTAGCATGAGTGCATCTTCCAAGCTGATCTACTAAACTCTTTGGAGAGTAATGTTAAGAAGATTCACGGAATTGCCATAGTCCAATCTGGAAATGCCAATTGCCACGTCAATAATTTTGTGTCCCTCTCAAGGAAAGTGCGGGGCAGTTTTCCCAAGCAACTTAAAAAAAAATATGCATTAGGATACCACTGATCTGACTTGAGGTTTCATGGTTAGATTGCTATCCACAAGAACTCCCAGGCTTTTGTCCGAGGTTTTTAGCTCGTGTTTGGAACATTTCTGTAGAACATTACAATGTGTTCCACAGATTTGTCTTATTATTTAATATGACAATCTCTGTTTTGTATGTGTTTACCTGTAGATGATTGGAGGACATCCAATCCCCAATAAAGTGCATTGTGTTTTGAAAATCATTTTGGGAAGCGGAGTTTCCATTAAAATTAGGCAACAATTGAGCATCGCAAAAACAAGGATATGATGGACGGAGCACTGAAATTTTCCAGACACTCACCCCCAGTCACAGAACTGGGGTGAATCCATCACTGTTCTTTAGCTCACTTCGCCACCCCAGTTTAGACCCAACTATATGCAAATCAGTCTTGACCCTCTTGAAGCCAGGTCTTCCCTGGACCAGAAACAATCATGCTGGGACTGGTTTCAGGGTAACACCCCATATTAGCCAGGCTAGCTTGAATCCAGTGGCAAAGTGAGCAAAGGACCCATGTCTGGGCATACTCTGCCAACTTAGGGTGAACAAATCAAACACAAGGAGATGATGGACAGAGCGCTGAAACTTTTGAAACATTCACCCCCAGTCACAGATCTGGGTTGAATCCATCATCGTTCTTTCGCTCACTGCGCCACTCCAGTTCCGACACAGCTATATACGCAAATCAGTCTTGACCCTGTGCCTCATGAGAACAATCCAGCTTGAACTGCCAAGCCAGGTCTTCCCTGGACTAGAAACAAGCATCCTGGGACCGGTTTCTGGGTAACACCCTTCATCACCCAGGCTAGCTTGAATCCAGTGGCAAAGTTAAATAAGGACTTATTAAGGAGGCTACGCAAAGGACTAATGGCAAACTAGATTCAACATTCGTCATTAGTTTTTGGAGCCACACTTTATCTATCTCTTGAAATGTAGACAAGACAGAGGGATTTATACTCATCTTGGCCTCAGTCCTATTAAAGGTATTACAGTTTATGCTATATTTAATGAGCTTAATTTTGAATAAAAAAAAAATCGTTTAATTTATCACAGAATTATTGAGTGAAGATTGAACTACCATTGATTCTCTATGTCCGCTGCACTGGAGGTCTGACAACTGAATTACAACTTCAGCGGTCAGACCACCATAGGACCGCCGCAACTGTCCGGGATCCACAATCCCTGGCGGTGGCGCTGCAGGGTGAGGCCGCAATATGCTTGGCTGGTCCCCTGCGGACCTGCCAAGCATATTACGAGTTTCCTCACTGCCAGCTGTCTCTTGGCAGTTATCATGCCTATGAAGCTTCTGGCAGTGAGAAAACTAAGGCGACCCTAGATGGGCACCCTGGTGCCTCAGGCTGTGGGGATGCATGAAGGGGGCACATGGTGTGCCACCTCTGTCTGCAAGCATGCCCAGCTCCTGCATGGCATACATTTAACAGTCCATGCCATGCAGGAACTTGTTTTAGCGTTCCCATTCTAATGCCTTTTTCAAAGGCACTGCCATGGGAACGCAGCAGGACCGCCCACCAGTGAATGAAAAAACTTGTATTCTGGCGGGCAGTCGAGTTTGGAGGTGCGAGGACGTGGCATGCCGCCCTGCTCCGCCAACCTCGCAATTAGGCCCTAAGCGTGAATCAATTTGGTTCTACATTCTGTCAGGCTCGCTCCAGATGATGCAGCTCAAGTTTAGTCCCCGGGGGATGGGGTCCCCTGGGTCAAAATCATCCCGGCAGGGGGGCCACGCAGCACTCCTCCCTTTTTAAAACGATTAGATGGGGTCCCTGGGGCCAATGTCAGCCCAGGGAAGTAGAGCCATGCGCTCCCTTTACTTCAATTAAAATAATTACTACATTTGAAAAAAAGAAAAAAATGCCAGCCCCCCCTCCCCATTCCAGAAATGGCACAATAAAAAAAAGAAAAGAAAAGGCAGGGCCCCAGGGGATGGAGTCCCCGGAGCAGAAATTGGGCCAGGATAGGGGGGATGCATTCTCCTCCCTTAAAAAAAGAAAAATAAGAAAAAAACCTTGGCAAGTCACAGGAGGTCACACCCAATTCACCAAGGGGGCATGGCCGCAGAAGGCCTCTAAAGAATCGGGCTGTGTGGGACTGATGATATCACTGATGTCATCAGTGATGTCTCTGACCATGTCTTGAGTGATGTAATATGTGAGGTCATCAGCAGCATTGCGAGGCACGAGGTATAGTTAGCTCAGCTAGCTATAACTGCTGAATTTGACTGGTTTGGTGCAAGTTAAATCTGTGCCTAACTATAACGTCCCTATAACATTTAGTTTATTTAGTGAATTTCCAAGTTTTTTAAAATCCATTTCCTAGCTATAATGTCCCTGTAACCTTTGTTTTTTTCAGTGAATTTCTAAGGATTTTTAAATGTTAATTCCTAAGTACAACGTTCCTATAACCTTTGAATTTTTCAGTGAATATATATATACACATATGTATGTCAGTATGTATGCATATATATATTCACAGAAAAAACCATAGGTTTCAGGCACGTTATAGTTAGGAATTAGCATTTAAAAAACCTCAGAAATTCACTGAAAAAACCATAGGTTTCAGGGGTGTTATAGTTAGCTGGACTTTTCACTTGTACAAAACCATTGAAATTCCCCCGTTATAGTTTGTTCAGCTAACTATAACTCGCGCGCCCGCAATGCACTGCTGATGACATCACATATTACATCACTCATGACATGGTCAGTGACATTACTCATGACATCACTGATGACATCGCAAATGACATCAATGCACAGAAAGAAAAAAAAGAAGTGCAGAAAGAAGCAACAGAAGTCCTCAAAGACGAAGAAAAGTGCAGGAAGAAGGATAACGTGCAGAAAGAACAAAAAGAAGAGCAGAAAGAATCCTTGTTGCAAAATCATCCTGTACCTCTTAAAACAGGCCACAGGGCGTTTTTGCACACGTTAACTTAGGCCCCATTCCCTCCCTTCACCACTGTGTAAACACGCCCTGTGTCCGTTTTTAGTTGGGAGATTAAGTTCATTTGAATCCTGAGGGTCCCTAGGGTCCAACTAGCCCACTAGGTACCTCCAGTAAGTGCCACAGAGCTGCGTTGCAGAGAGGTGTAAAAAGTGGCACAGCCTGGACAACCTCTCTGCAATGCAGCTCAGTGGCGCTTACTGGAAGCACTTGGTGGGCTAGTTAGACCCCAGGGGCCCTCAGTATTGAAGGGAAATTATATCCCCAATTTAAAACGTGCCATAGTGCGTGTTTGCACACGTCACCTCAGGCCCCGTCCCCTCCCTTCACCACTGTGTAAACGCGCCCTGTGGCTGTTCTAAGTTGAGAGATTAAGTCCCCTTGAATCCTAAGGGTTCCAAGGGTCAAACTGGACCACTAGGTACCTCCAGTAAGCGCCACAGAGCTGCGTTGCAGAGAGGTGTAAAAAGGGGCTTGGCCTCAGAACACCTGTCTGCAGCGCAGCTCCCTGGCGCATACTGGAGATGCCTGTTGGGCTAGTTGGCCCTCAGAGACCCTCAGTATTGAAGAGGAATTAATTCCCCAACTTACAACTCGCCAGGGGGCGCGTTTGCAGAGTGCTGCAAGGAGGGGGCGTGGCCTCCGGCACGATGCCAGTCTTTTATTTATTTTAATTTTTTAAGAAGGGGGGCTGTGTGGTTCCCCTTCTTATTCTAATTTATTGGCCCTGATGACCCCATCCCCCAGGGCCTGTCTCCTAATGGATAGCTATTGACGGGCACATTTAATACACATGCACACCAAGCCATTCAAAGGGGATTCGACAAAAATTCGACCAAAACTATGTAAGAAACCCCCCTCACGGTTAATAAAACACACATCCACTGCCGGATGTGTAATTCTTTTTATTTTACTCTCTGGAAAGGGGACGAACATCACTTGCGAGTCACAGCACGCTCCTGGCAGAGCCCAATGCTGTGTTACACCCACCATTGCCTGCCGAGTGCCACACACCTCTGTGTTGTGTTCCACCAGCTAGTGCATATGCTATGACACTCTCTAGCCCATGTGCACTGTAACACCACCCCGTGAATATGTCATGCCACACTTGTCTTCGCACGGGTTATATTGCCCCATCTAACATGCCTTCCTCGATGCGTCTGCGCTCGTCAGCGTCTCGGAGGCGGACGAGGTCGGACTCTGGCTTACGACTCCTGTTGTCTGCTGATTCTGAGGCTGATTACCCGCAGTGTCAGGATGATTACGTACAGTGCTGCTTCCTTGTGTGCCTTGCGCCCCACTCGTTCGGCCTGTCTGTCTCTTTTCCCCGGCGGTCGCCGTTTAGGTAAGGGCTGCCCCGTGTGTAACTGGCTCCCCACATTATCATCCTCCCATAGTCCATCTACCCCTCCTCAGTACTGTCATAGCGCGTTGCTTAACACTAGGTCCCTTCCTCGTCATACCTCGGATATATGGGATCTTCTCGCGCACTCCAAGATCTCTTGCTTATTCTTAACTGAGACGTGGCTGGGAGCGGGTTCTGAACCCGACATTGCCTGTGCTGTCCCGCCTAATTTTTCCATCTTACGGAGGGATAGGACTGAGGGAAGGGGCGGTGGGGTGGCTCTGATAGTGGACAAGGTCTTTGACTGCTCCTCCTTTGTGGTGGACAACATTGCCGGATGTGAAGCTTTAGGCTTTACACTCCATCTAGCAGCGTCTCAGACCTGTACTGGAATTCTCCTCTATCGACCCCCTGGACCCATTGGGTCCTTTTTTGAGGACCTTCAGTCGGCCTTATCAGTACCCTGTATGCGCTCGGCGCACTGCTTGCTATTAGGCGACTTAAATTTGCATATGGACTGTCTTGCCGATGCTGAGGCTACCAAACTCCGTGAGATTACAGAGATGTTAGGGCTAGCCCCTTTTATCCACAGCCCTACTCACGAGAAAGGCCACACATTAGATGTGATTTTTTCCTCCAAACCTATTGAGGTGTCCCCTCCACTCCCGGTCCTTTGGTCAGATCATTATCTGATAAATTTTGACCTAGTGCTTGAATCTAAGCTTAGACATAGGGCTCGGGAGGAAGGCTCTCGGCAATTTAGAGCCTACCATCTAGTGACAGCAGACATGCTCTCCGATGCTCTCTGCCAATATCCGTGTCATTTGACAGGGGTTCTGGAAACCGACCTAATCCTGGTCCAGAACTGGATGCAGGCAAGATTCGA
Source organism: Triturus cristatus (assembly GCF_964204655.1). Taxonomy (NCBI): domain Eukaryota; kingdom Metazoa; phylum Chordata; class Amphibia; order Caudata; family Salamandridae; genus Triturus; species Triturus cristatus. Next base: position 1,179,899,675 of record NC_140590.1, read on the forward strand.
GGAGATGGCCCCTTTGAAGCCTGCTAGAACAGCACCTCATCTCAATTCTGCTCCTTGGTTGTCTTCCACTTTACGTACAATGCGACAAGATTGTAAAAAGCTGGAAAGGCGGTGGCGGCGCAAGTACGATCTTGTGGAGCGAATGAATTACCGGGACGCGATAAAATCTTATTATAAGCAGATTGCCGCAGCCAAAAAGAATTATCTGGAGCAGAGAATTGACAAAGCCGATAATACGAGCCGGGAACTCTTTAGGATAGTGAAGGAGTTTGTCAACCCTGTAGTAGGGACCCCGGTTCATTCTCATACGGAAGAATGGATCAAACAGCTCGCCGAGTTTTTCGTGACTAAAATCTCAAAGATCCAGGACACTTTTCCAACGGTGGATTCCCAAACGGCTGATGTTGTGTTAGGGGACAAGTTGACCTGTTTAGCTCCCTTACAGGCTGAACCTGGGCCCGTATTGTCGGTTTTTCCCCAGCTGTCCTGTGAGACATCGCTTGAGCTGTTATCCAGGTTGCAATCTGGCTCGCCTCTGGATGTTTGTCCGGCGAAATGCCTGGGCAAGGTGGCCTCGGCGTTGAACAGTTTGCTGAACTCCCTGCTTAATCTTTCATTGAGTTCAGGGGTGGTTCCACGTCAATGGAAACACGCACTCATTCTGCCGCTGATTAAGAAGCCTCTGCTCGACCCCCTGCAATGCGCTAACTATAGACCAATCTCCCTCCTCCCTGCTCTGGCGAAGGTGTTGGAGAAACATGTTCAGCATACTCTGACCACCTTTATTGAGAACAACAAACTGCTGCATGACTCCCAGTCCGGCTTTCGTGCGAATTATAGCACGGAGACGGCTCTGGTAGAGGTTACCGACGCCATCAGGGAGACGCTCGATCATGGGGGAAAGGCTATGCTAGTTATGTTGGACCTATCGGCGGCATTCGACACCGTCCCACACGCAGGTCTTCTCTCAAGACTTAGGGAGATTGGTCTGCGTGGGACGGTGTTGGATTGGTTTCAATCCTTTCTTGCCGACTGCCGACAGGTGATCTGGGCTCCGCCGTTTTCGGCCGAAATGCATCCGCTGGAGGTGGGGGTGCCTCAGGGTTCTATCCTGAGCCCCACCATCTTCAACATATACATGGCCCCTCTTGCGGAGGTAGCGGAGGCGTTTGGGGCCCGGGTCATCTCATACGCTGATGACACCCAGCTCTTGTTCACCTGCAGGAAGGGAGAGGCCTTTAGCGGCGGCAGAATCAAGGACTGTCTGAGCGCAGTCTTTGCGTGGTTTCAGCGGCACAGCCTGAAATGCAACTCAGACAAATCTGAGCTGCTCTTTTTCGGCTGTGCCCCTGATCCGGGTTGGAAGACATGGTGGCCCCAGGACATGTCCCCCCCAGAGAAGCCATCTTCTCAGGTAAAAAATCTCGGAGTGGTGTTTGACGATGATCTATCTTTCCGTCCACACATCCTGGGATTAGCAGGGAAATGTTTCAGCATCCTTAAGATGCTCAGGAAATTCCTTCCTCTACTTTCACTGCAGTACCGTAGGAATGTAGTCCAGGCGCTCGTGGGCTCCCGCCTGGACTATGCGAATGCACTTTTTGCAGGCCTACCTAAGTATCTGTTATCCAGACTGCAGATCGTTCAGAATTCGGCGGCCAGAGCTATCTATGGGCTGCCCAGGAGAGCTAGTGCCTCTGCGCTTCTGGCTAGGCTGCACTGGCTCCCAATTTCCGGGAGAATTAGATTTAAACTCCTCACTCTGGCTTTTAAAGCCCTTCATGCGATTGGCCCTAACTATCTGAGGAAGCGTATTGTTTTCTATGTGCCGCGGAGGCCGCTGAGGTCTGCGGACCGGGCTAAAATGGAGGTGCCTGTGGTCAAACGTGTTCGGATGGGAGGTCGTTCCTTCCAATACGTGACAGCTTGCTTGTGGAACGAGCTCCCTCTCTCCCTTCGGAAAGTGAACAACCTCCTGGCTTTCAGGAAGGAGTTGAAGACTCTGTTGTTCACTAAGTAACCCGCTGTGACTGTAGTAGGTTTGTGCCTTTGGTTTCTTGTTCTCTGGGCCTCTTTGCCAAAGCGCCGGGACACCCTTCTGGGGTAGCCGTGCGCTCAAAAAGTGCGGCCTAACATAACATAACATAACGCACAGTGCTATGCCATACATATTACAATCTGAGATCCATATCTTTGTCACAGTGCATATGCAACGTTACACTCCCCAGCACATATTTTATATTACAACTTTAGAGACTAGTTAGGTTACACAACACTGCCCTGTGCATATAACACTCCAAGGCACACATCGCATAGCACACGCTAGTGCCTGTGCTATCTCGCGCTCTCCAATGAATCTGTCATTGCGCACAATGTATTGCATATTATATTTCACGCCCGGTTCATCTTATATCACACTTTTTGGTGCATAGTTTATACCATACACTGCATCTAGTTTTCATTTTCAATCGTGCTCTCAGGACTATGTTCTATATAACACTGTGTTCACCTACCCTTTTCACGGGCATTACATTTTGCGATAGGGGGTGGAGGGTCAGGGGGTGTTTCTGCCAAGTGAGCCCGGAGTCACAGTCACAAACGTCCTCTTCTTCCTGAATAAAAGTGAGATTATGCTGCATACTTGTTCATATTTTAAGTAGTTCGCACAGACACACGTTTTAAAAACAATAAAGTTCCTAATACCCGCCTTCTCTGAACAGTTAGCTTGCTGCCCCATCCCCCTCCTCCCTATCCTCTGTTGTGTGAATCCATGGACTAGCCTCCTCCCTCCTGCCCTGCATGGTCTGATGTGCTGCCACTGCCCTCAATTTAGTATGATGTACCAGTCCCCTCCTCCTGCCCTCCATTGTCCAATTCTATGCCCCATCATTGACCTCCAGCTTAAACTCTGTGCTTAGCTTGCTGCCCCTATTCTCCTTCCCCCTGCCCTCCGATGTCTTTGTGCATGCCCCTGCTCCATCCTTTTTGCCCACCATGTTCCATGGACCTGCCACTTCTATCTACTCTGAGTGTTCTGTTGAGCTGCCACTCCCCTCCCACCTGCCTAGCATTGTCAGATGACTGTAACCTGTCCCTGCCACCTCCACCCTGCCTGTCCACATGCCATGCCCCTATCCTCTTCCTCCGGTCCTACATGGTCCATAGTACTGCCACACCCTTCTGCCCTCCCTGGTCTGTTGTGCTGCAACTGCTCCTCCTGCCTGCCCCGTGCGGTCTGTTGTGAGGCCCCTTCCCCTGAACTTTCTTGTCTGTGCACAGGTCCTGACCCTCCCTTCTATCCTCCATCGTCCTTTGTGCATGCCCCTGCACCCTCCTTCTTGCCCATCATAGCTATTGTGCTGCCACTAACCCTCCCACTGGCCATGCATGGTCTTCTGTGCTGCCATGGCCCCTCCCACCTTCCCTGTGGGGTCAGTTAGCTGCCCCTGACCCCCTCCCACCTTCCCTCCATGGTTTGTGTGTATGCCATCACAGTCTCACTGTTGCTCTTCATGGTGTGTCTTGCTTCTAGTGCCCATCGTGCCTGACCTCCATGGCTATCTTGCTGCTCCTGCCCTGCCCCCTTGCCCCCAGCCCTCTGTTTACATGTGCAGACCCCTACTCCCTCCCTCCTGGCTTGTCTGTTCCATTTTAATGCCCCTGATCCGTCCCTCCTGCCCTTTATGGTCTGTTATGCTGCAGCTTTCTCTCCTGTCTGTCCATTATGGTCAGCTAGCTACCATTGCCTCTTGCCCCTCTGTTCTCTGTTGTCCATGTGCATGGTCCTGTCCCCTCCCTCTTGCTTTCTATGGATTGTTGTGCTGCACTCCCGTCCCGCATGCCCTGTGTGGTGTATTGTGCTGCTGCAAACCTTGATGCCTGCCCTGCAGGGTCAGTTTGGTGCACCTCTCCATGTCCCTCCTGTCCTCTGTTATCCAAGTTCATGTCCCTACCCCATTTCCTTCCATGATCCAATGTACCATACTTGCGAACATTTTGAACTTGGTAAGAGGGAGATTTTGAAAAAAAACTGGGGTATTGATTTTCCCCTTTGAGTTACATTGAAAAAGAGGAGATTGTAGACAGGAGACAGATCAAATAAAGCCCATTTGAGCTTAAAACATTGGACGTTTCCTGGCTGAATCAGGTCTGTTGGCATGTATGGTTGTACTACCATTGCCTCTTCCTTCTGCCCACAATGGTCTATTACATTGCCACAGCCTCTCTTGCAAGTCCTGTATTGTTGGTTTGTTGCCCCTGCCCCCCTTTCCACTGCCCTCCATAGTCTGTTGTGCTGCCACGGCCCTTCCTGCCTGCTCAGTGTGGTTAAATTGTTGCCTTTGCACCCTCCTACCTGCCTTCAATTTTCAGAGTCCGTGCCCCTGGCCTCTGCCTCTCAACAGTATCCTAATGAACAACTAGATTGCTAACATTCTATATTTATTACAAAAGTGTGGAAAGCCTGACGTCATCTTGATGTAATCAAAACTGTAATACCTAAAGCATTTCCTTTAGAAATTACATATATGAGAGGGTCTTATTGGCATCAAAATTATGGTTAGTGCTCTAAAAGACTAAAATAAGGACATATTTTCTGAGTTTTCAAATAGCGACAAAGCACTTTTAAATTATTTGTTATCTTTATGTTTTTTTATCCAGTTGACCACTTGATTAAATGTTGCACTTAGGGGAGAGGATGTGGTGTTACTTCCAGAACTGCAGACTTTGCAACTGGGGAACCAGGTTGGAGTTTCTGCTTCAGCTCGACATTCTGTGATTCTGGTCAAATCACTTAGTCTCCCCATGTCTACAACCAAAATGAATTTGTTCTTGTGTGATGTAACCAATGCTCATGTAAAGCACTCCAATACCTGAAAAGTCTGCACTATATAACACTGCAAAAACACAAAATAATAAGTGTTTTGCACACTTCTGTCATTGGGCTATATTTGGGCTACATCTGGGTGATTTTGGGCTACATTTGGGCTCTTTTGTCTCCGGTGGCCATCTTGGGAGATTTATTTGTTATGAAGTTTCCTAATTTCATCATGTACTGCAGTCTCCTCAGTAGGAAATGCTTTCAGTTTTTTACTTTGATTCCATCATGAAGGTATTCAGATATGTCACACATTTGCCATAAATTCTGAAAGTTAGCACTCTAGTTGCTCATTAGATCACTGTAGTAAAACTACTGTTCACCATGGAAGTCTGCTCCTGGTATTAAAAGTGCATGTTTCAGTTCGCACGTCGGAATTTTTTAATGAAATAGAAGAGGATTTGAGAAGTCACTCAAAATGTGCCCTCATTTTCTTTCTTCAGCATTAATCATAATTTCTATGGCAAAATGAACCCCCTCATTGTGTTCCTTTTTAAATTAAATGTTTTAAGTGTTACCAAGATGGCTTCAGGTGTGCCATACTTTTGTCATAATGAAGACAGTAAGCGCTCTAGTTGTTTTTAAGAACACTCTGGGACATTCTGTCATTGGGCTATACTTGGGCTACATCTGGGTGATATTTGGGCTACATTTGGGCTCTTTTGTCTCTGGTGGCCATCTTGGGAGACTTATTTGTTATGAAGTTTCCTAATTTCCTCATTTACTGCAGTCTCCTCAGTAGGAAATACTTTCAGTTTTTTACTTTGATTCCATCAAGAAGGCATTCAGATGTGTCACACATTTGCCATAAATTCAGAATGTTAGCACTCTTTTTGCTCATTAGATCACTGTAGTAAAGCTACTGCTTACCAGGGAAAACTGCTGCTGGTATTGAAAGTGCATGTTTCAGTCTGCATGTCAGAATTTTTTAATGAAATAAAAGAGGATTTCAGAAGTCAAAATGTGCCCTAGTTTTTCGTTCTGCAGCACTAATCATACTTGTTATGGAAAAATGAACCCCCTCATTGTGTTCCTTTTTAAATTAAATGTTTTAAGAGTTACCACTTTAATCCAAGCAAGATGGCTTCAGGTGTGCCATACGTTTATTATAAGTAGGACTGTTAGCGCTCTAGTTGTTCTTTGGAACACTCTGGGAAGCTGCAGTAGAACACAAAGGAATCAACTGACAGTCTCTGCCCTTGTTGGATGTACATGTTTTACTGAGAATGTCAGACTTCATTCTCACATGACTGAGAAAGATAATGTGAATTTACAGATAATAAGCTCTCAGTTTAGCTTATAGATCACCTTCCAAACCTCTGTGGGAAAAGCATGAGAAAATATTTTTCTCTCAATCATGATATCCCAGCAGAAGGCTTTTTCACATGGTGAAATCACCTTAGAACATACCACAATTCCTAAAATGAGTATGGTACCATCAACAAATGATTTATAATGTAACTAAAGTCTTAAAACCTTCTATTAACTGCAATGCTTTTTAATGAGGTGCTATCATGTATATTGGTCCCAAGATGGCTGCCAACACTTCTTGGATGAAGTGCTGACAGCCAATCAGATCTCAGGATGAGATGCGTGGTTAGGCTCCGCCCACATATATATATGATTTTACTTTTGATTTTCTCAGGAACTACTGAACAGATTGACACCAGACCTGCAAAAGGCACTTCCCTGAGCTGAGGACTACCTCTCTGCCAAATTTCAAGTAATTCTGTTCAGCCGTTCGGGCTGTACCTTGGACTAAAGGTCCCTATGAAAAATTGCATGGGGAAAACGTGTTTTGGGACCCCCCTTTTTTCTCAGCCCCCGCTTGACGAATCCCCCCGAGACTGTTAGGGTAGGAGCGGAGCAGAGCGCCCCACCTATTTTGAACATTTCGCGAGGATTCGTCAACCGGCGCCAAAGTTATTCCAAATAGAATGTTGCGGATTTCCTATGGAAACACGGTCCTAACTATAACTATCTACTGGTGACCGCCAGTAGATAATATATATATATATATATATATATATATATATATATATATATATATATATATATATATATGTATGTGTGTGTATATATATATATATATATATATATATATATATATTATATATATATATATTTGCTTTTCCAAGGACCTCCCGTTTGAAGAAGCACTCGCAGGCAGCAGATTGACGGCACTCGGCGTTTCCTTTCTTCCGAACTAATTCAATATCTGCCTTACGCGTATCAGAGCCTGGTTGCTCCTTGATCACAGGCAGTTCAAACATGACAAAACAGGCAAACAAGGAGGATCGGACAGCATGCTCTTTAATAAGCCCTCCAGTGGGCAGCAGATGATTTCAGCTAATATTGCATGCTGGTATTTGTAGTTGTATACTTCCTATAGAAGGTTATGAGACCCCTTGTTAATGTCATTTTACCTTTAGTAGGTCCCGCTTTTCATTTATATTTACGATATTGTCATACCCACAGTGGGTTTCTGGGAAGGAATTCCGCATTACGTGTTTGAATCCTTTGCCGCTTGCACCAGTTGGAGACTTCATTGGCATGTCTCCATGGTGCCAGTTGTACAGTCGGTGGTGCAACCTTCGCGGCTCGGTCTGCCGCATTTAACCCTTGCATTTCAAAGGACCTCCCGTTTGAAGACGCACTTGCAGGCAGCAGATTGACGGCACTCTGCGTTTCCTTTCTTCCGAACTAATTAAATTTCAGCCTTACGCGTTTCGGAGCCTGGTTGCTCCTTGATCACAGGCAGTTCAAAAATGACAAAGCAGGCAAACAAGGAGGCTCGGACAGCATGCTCTTTAATACGCCCTCCAGTGGGCACCAGATGATTGTAGCTAATATTGCATGCTGGTGTTGGAGACATGCTAATGAAGTCTCCAACTGGTGCAAGCGGCAAAGGATTCAAACACGTAATGCGGATTTCCTTCCCAGAAACCCATTGTGGGTATGACAATATCGTAAATATAAATGAAAAGCGGGACCTACTAAAGGTAAAATGACATTAACAAGGGGGCTCATAACCTACTATAGGAAGTATACAACTACAAATACCAGCATGCAATATTAGCTGCAATCATCTGCTGCCCACTAGAGGGCGTATTAAAGAGCATGCTGTCCGAGCCTCCTTGTTTGCCAGCTTTGTCATTTTTGAACTGCCTGTGATCAAGGAGCAACCAGGCTCCGAAACGCGTAAGGCTGAAATTGAATTAGATCGGAAGAAAGGAAACGCCGAGTGCCGTCAATCTGCTGCCTGCGAGTGCGTCTTCAAACGGGAGGTCCTTTGAAATACAAATGTTAAATGTGGCAGACCGAGCCGCGAAGGCTGCACCACCGACTGTATAACTGGGACCATGGAGACATGCCAATGAAGTCTCCAACTGGTGCAAGCGGCAAAGGATTCAAACACGTAATGCGGATTTCCTTCCCAGAAACCCACTGTGGGTATGACAATCTCGTAAATATAAATGAAAAGCGGGACCTACTAAAGGTAAAATGACATTAACAAGGGGGCTCATAACCTACTATAGGAAGTATACAACTACAAATACCAGCATGCAATATTAGCTGCAATCATCTGCTGCCCACTAGAGGGCGTATTAAAGAGCATGCTGTCCGAGCCTCCTTGTTTGCCTGCTTTGTCATTTTTGATCTGCCTGTGATCAAGGAGCAACCAGGCTCCGAAACGCTTAAGGCTGAAATTGAATTAGTTCGGAAGAAAGGAAACGCCGAGTGCCGTCAATCTGTTGCCTGCGAGTGCGTCTTCAAACGGGAGGTCCTTTGAAATACAAATGTTAAATGCGGCAGACCGAGCCGCGAAGGCTTCACCACCGACTGTACAACTGGGACCATGGAGACATGCCAATGAAGTCTCCAACTGGTGCAAGCGGCAAAGGATTCAAACACGTAATGCGGATTTTCTTCCCAGAAACCCACTGTGGGTATGACAATATCATAAATATAAATGAAAAGCGGGACCTACTAAAGGTAAAATGACATTTACAAGGGGGCTCATAACCTACTATAGGAAGTATACAACTACAAATACCAGCATGCAATATTAGCTGCAATCATCTGCTGCCCACTGGAGGGTGTATTAAAGAGCATGCTGTCCGAGCCTCCTTGTTTGCCTGCTTTGTCATTTTTGAACTGCCTGTGATCAAGGAGCAACCAGGCTCCGAAACGCGTAAGGCTGAAATTGAATTAGTTCGGAAGAAAGGAAACGCCTAGTGCCGTCAATCTGCTGCCTTCGAGTGCATCTTCAAACGGGAGGCCCTTTGAAATACAAATGTTAAATGCGGCAGACCGAGCCGCGAAGGCTGCACCACCGACTGTACAACTGGGACCATGGAGATATGCCAATGAAGTCTCCAACTGATGCAAGTGGCAAAGGTTTCAAACCCTTAATGTGGATTTCCTTCCCAGAAACCCACTGTGGGTATGATAATATCGTAAATATAAATGAAAAGTGGGACCTACTAAAGGTAAAATGACATTAACAAGGGGGCTCATAACCTACTATAGGAAGTATACAACTACAAATACCAGCATGCAATATTAGCTGCAATCATCTGCTGTCCACTGGAGGGCGTATTAAAGAGCATGCTGTCCGAGCCTCCTTGTTTGCCTGCTTTGTCATTTTTTAACTGCCTGTGATCAAGGAGCAACCAGGCTCCGTAACGCGTAAGGCTGAAATTGAGTTACATTGGAAGAAAGAAAACTGCGAGTGCCGTCAATATGCTGCCTGCGAGTGCGTCTTCAAACGGGAGGTCCTTTGAAATACAAATGTTAAATGCGGCAGACCGAGCCGCGAAGGCTGCACCACCGACTGTACAACTGGGACCATGGAGACATGCCAATGAAGTCTCCAACTGGTGCAAGCGGCAAAGGATTCAAACACGTAATGCGGATCTCCTTCCCAGAAACCCACTGTGGGTATGACAATATTGTAAATATAAATGAAAAGCGGGACCTACTAAAGGTAAAATGACATTAACAAGGGGGCTCATAACCTACTATAGGAAGTATACAACTACAAATACCAGCATGCAATATTTGCTGCAATCATCTGCTGCCCACTGGAGGGCGTATTAAAGAGCATGCTGTCCGAGCCTCCTTGTTTGCCTGCTTTGTCATTTTTTAACTGCCTGTGATCAACGAGCAACCAGGCTCCGAAACGTGTAAGGCTGAAATTGAATTAGTTCGGAAAAAAAGGAAACACCGAGTGCCGTCAATCTGCTGCCTGCGAGTGCCTCTTCAAACGGGAGGTCCTTTGAAATACAAATGTTAAATGCGGCTGACCGAGCTGCGAAGGCTGCACTACCGACTGTACAACTGGGACCATAGAGACATGCCAATGAAGTCTCCAACTGGTGCAAGCGGCAAAGGATTCAAACACGTAATGCGGATTTCCTTCCCAGAGACCCACTGTGGGTATGACAATATCGTAAATATAAATGAAAAGCGGGACCTACTAAAGGTAAATGACATTAACAAGGGGGCTCATAACCTACTATAGGAAGTATACAACTACAAATACCAGCATAAAATATTAGCTGCAATAATCTGCTGCCCACTTGAGGGCGTATCAAAGCGCATGCTGTCCGAGCCTCCTTGTTTGCCTGCTTTGTCATTTTTGAACTGCCTGTGATCAAGGAGCAAGCAGGCTCCGAAACGCGTAAGGCTGAAATTTAATTAGTTCGGAAGAAAGGAAACACTGAGTGCCGTCAATCTGCTGCCTGCGAGTGCGTCTTCAAACGGGAGGTCCTTTGAAATGCAAATGTTAAATGCGGCAGACCGAGCCGCGATGGCTGCACCACCGACTGGACAACTGGGACCATGGAGACATGCCAATGAAGTCTCCAACTGGTGCAAGCGGCAGAGGATTCAAACACGTAATGCGGATTTCCTTCCCAGAAACCCACTGTGGGTATGACAATATCGTAAATATAAATGAAAAGCGGGACCTACTAAAGGTAAAATGACATTTACAAGGGGGCTCATAACCTACTATAGGAAGTATACAACTACAAATACCAGCATGCAATATTAGCTGCAATCATCTGCTGCCCACTGGAGGGCGTATTAAAGAGCATGCTGTCCGAGCCTCCTTGTTTGCCTGCTTTGTCATTTTTGAACTGCCTGTGATCAAGGAGCAACCAGGCTCCGAAACGCGTAAGGCTGAAATTGAATTAGTTCGGAAGAAAGGAAACGCCGAGTGCCGTCAATCTGCTACCTGCGAGGGCGTCTTCAAACGGGAGGTCCTTTGAAATACAAATTTTACGGAGCAGAGCTTTGGGGGGCGCAGAATGTGGATCAGCTGACCCGTTCAGAAAACAAGTTTTTGAAGGATTTAATGGGCCTCCCTCATAGTACCCCCACCCTTCCCCTATTCCTTGACATGGGCTGCTGCCCCATTAAAGATCAGGCAAGGTTGCGCCCGCTACTCCTCTGGGGCCGCATATGGAGAGTTCCGGAGCTTGTTAGTTATGCGGAGGGGCTAAATGAGGTTTTATCAATGCCTGTCTGGCACAAAATAGGATGGTTCAGGGATGTTAAGCAGTTGCTGGGCGAGTTGGGTCTTGGAGAGGCCTGGCAGTCTAGGACCGCACCATCCAAGTTTGTCCTAAAAAACTGTACTGGAAATGGGTAATGGATTCCAGAAACTCTAATCTCAACGTATGTAGATGTACTGCTGAATTACTACTAGTAAAGGAGGTGGCACTACTTGAGCCTTACCTCGATATTATCTCAAAATCTAGAGATAGGGCTTTATATCTTAAATTTAGGATAGGTGTGCTGCCTGTGTGTGAGTTGACCGCTGGATGGAAGGTACCAGCACAGACTACTCCTTTTTGCCCTTTCTGTGAGACTAGGATTGAGTCGGTTCCCCACCTTTTATTTGAATGCCCTGCATATAAAGCTCCTTGCCTCAGGTGGCTGAAACCCCTATGTAAAGAGCTAGGCACAAGACAATGCAGTGAGGCCCTCCGTATTTTAAAATTCGACACACGTCCTTTACTCGTCTGTGGTATGGCGAAGTTCTTAAACTGGGCATGGTCGATCAGATCAAAAAGGCTTTTGTATGTTGTTTAATTATGGTTTTAGAATTGGAGTTTTTATGTAACTTATCTATGCCATTCGTATTTTGAATCTGTATAACTGTTTTTTATGAATTGGTTTTTTTAAATGATGTATTGTATTGTATTGCTTTTAAAGATATGTTTTATATCGAAATAAAGCCAACTTTGACTGACTGATTGACTGAAATACAAATATATATATAAATATATATATTATCTACTGGCGGTCGCCAGTAGATAGTTATAGTTAGGACCGAGTTCCCATAGGAAATCTGAAAATTCTATTTTGAATACCTTTGGCGCCGGTTGACTTATCTTCGTGAAATTTTCAAAACTAATGGGGCGCTCCGCTCAGCTCCTACCCTGAAAGTCTCGGGGTGATTCGTCAAGCGGGGGCTGAGAAAAGAGGGGGGTCCCAAAACACATTTTCCCCATGCATTTTCCCATAGGACCTTTAGTCGAAGGTACAGTCCGAACGGCTGAACAGAATTACTTGAAATTTGGCAAAGAGGTAGTCCTCAGGTCAGGCATGTGCATTTTGCATATATGGTGTCAATCTGTTCAGTAGTTCCTGAGAAAATTGCAGTTAAAAGTACATAAATATCTATATGCGCGCACCGTGTGCGCACGGTGCGCGCACCAAATGTCTGCGAGCGTAATTCTGATTGGTGGTTAGATGTCAGTCAACATTCGAAAATAAAAGAGCTGAGCCATTCCATATTAAAGGATGCAGTCAATCTATAACTATATACATAGGTAGTTTATTGTAAAATAAATATATAAAAAATATAATAATACATACATAAATTAGCATTTAAAAAACCTTAAAAATTCACTACAAAAACCATAGGTTTCACACACGTTATAGTTAGGAATTAGCATTTTAAAAACCTTGCAAATTCACTGAAAAAACCATAGGGTTCACACATGTTATGGTAAGCTGGACATTTCACTCACACACATTGAAATTCCCCTGTTATAGTTAGTTCAGCTAACTATAACTCGCGCGCCCGCAATCCACTGCTGATGATGTCACATATTACATCACTCATGACATGGTCAGTGACATCACTCATGACATCACTGATGACATCTCAAATTACATCACTGATGACATCACTGATGACATCATCCAGTGAATATGTGTCTTTCTGAAAAATAAATATTTTTATATATGTATATCTACAGGTTAATGGAAGAATAAATGGGTAAATAAGTGTCTAAATGGATGTTTTTTTTGTAAAATTAATTTTATAACTGACTTATTAACAGTATCTTAGTGAATACAGTGATGTAGTATGTGACGTCATCAGCAGTGGATTGCGGTCGCGCAAGTTATAGTTAGCTGAACTAACTATAACAGGGGAATTTCAATGGTTTTTTATGAGTGAAATGTCCAGCTAACTATAACATGTGTGAAACCTATGTTTTTTTCTGTGAATATATATATATATATATATATATATATATATACGTATATATATATATATATATATTCACTGAAAAAACCATAGGTTTCACACATGTTATAGTTAGCGGAAATTTTACTGATAAAAAACCAATGAAATTCCCCCGTTATAGTTAGTGCAGGCAACTATAACTCACGCGACCGCAATCCTCTGCTGATGCTAATACTGTATTTAGACACTTATTTGCCCATGTCTTCTTCCATACATTTTTAGCTATACATATATTACAAATATTTTTTTTTCATAAAGACACATATGTCATCAGCAGAAGATTGCGGTCGCGTGAGTTATAGTTGCCTGCACTAACTATAACGGGGGAATTTCATTGGTTTTTTATCAGTAAAATTTCCGCTAACTATAACATGTGTGAAACCTATGGTTTTTTCAGTGAATTTGCAAGGTTTTTTAAATGCTAATTCCTAACTATAACGTGTGTGAAACCTATGGTTTTTTCAGTGAATTTGTACGGTTTTTTAAATGCTAAGTTACTCTACGCCATTCGTGGCGTGCGCGCCCACTTAACGCAGTTCGTTCCGTGCGCGCATGGTGCGCTTCGCGCACCGTGCGCGCACAGTGAGCACGCGGTGCGCTTCGCGCACCGCGCGCCCACTTTACGCAGTTAGTGCCGTGCACGCACGGTGGGCACGCGGTGCGCTACGCGCACCGCGTGCCCACGTTACGCTAGATGGGCCATGTACGCACGATGCGCTTCGCGCACCGTGCGCACATGGAGGACATATGATGCACTTCGTTTTGAAAAGTAATATTTTAATTTTTCGTATATTTTATAAGCCATGCACAAATGGTGCCCTTCGGGCACCATTTACACACGGGGTGGAGAGAGTGTGGATAATTTTTTTTTTTATTATTTTTTTTAAAAATATTTTAGTTTATCTCAGGTGTAATATGCCATGCACAATTGGTGCCCTTCGGGCACCAATTGCACACGGGGTGGAGAGAGTGTGGATCATTTTTTTTTTTTTTTAATTTTTTACCGTACGCGTACGGTAAGCGTAATCGGCGAAATTAGCGAAAAAATAAAAATTCAGTTTTTGGCCTTGGGGGATCTTTGGGGACTCCCTCAACATGGCTATGTGTGTGGGAGCTGTCTAAACAGCCCCTTTACATGTTTTTGGGCTTTATATTTTAAAAATCACTCTCAGTGCGAGAGAGAAAATGGCGGCCGCCGCTTCCTGGTTTCGGCCGATTCGAATGTTTACTTAGATCTAAGAGCCAATCAGAATCGCGCTCGCGCACGCCACCGTACGCGTACGGTAAGCGTACGGTAAGCGCACCGTAAGCTGGCTCAGATATATATATTGATTTAAAGGCTATTTTCTCAGAATCTACTGAACAGATTTACATCAAACCTACAAAAGGCACTTCCTTGACCTGAGGACTACCTCTCTGCCAAATTTCTAGTAATTCTGTTCAGCCGTTCGGGCTGTAGCCCTGTCTAAAGGTCCTATGGAAAAATGCATGGGAAAAACGCGTTTTGGGACCCCCCTTTTATCTCAGCCCCCGCTTGACGAATCCCCCCGAGACTTTCAGGGTAGGAGCGGAGCGTAGCGCCCCACCTATTTTGAAAAATTCGCGAGGATTCGTCGACCGGCGCCAAAGTTATTCAAAATAGAATGTTGCGGATTTCCTATGGAAACGTGGTCCTAACTATAACTACCTACTGGCGACCGCCAGTAGGTAATATACGTATATATGTATATATATATATATATATTCCGATACGTGTGCTCTGCACTTGAAGGTGCACTCTGTGAACTGCAATCTGTTCGTTAAGGCAAAGTCAGCACTTCAACCTCGAGTGTTCGCCTGACGCGTTTCGGATGATTCCTTACTCATAGGCTCACTCCAATAATTAGCATATCAGCTGACACTCATTTGAATTCTCCAATGAGCTTCTTTCACCTTTTCCCAACGCCTGCTGGGACTTGTAGTGTCAGCCGCCGCCTCTTGCTCAAATGAGATTAGGTAAGTGTATAGTCCTTCGGTGCTGATTGCGCCGTGATGTGCCGCTGGTGTCCATATTAAATTCAGTTCCCCACAAATGGCGACGTCATGTATTGCGTGCCGTGGCCCCCTTTGGCAATCCTGGGGTGGTGCTACCTTCCTACGCCTGAGCAGGCGCGACAATATTCCGATACGTGTGCTCTGCACTTGAAGGTGCACTCTGTGAACTGCAATCTGTTCGTTAGGGCAAAGCCAGCACTTCAACCTCGAGTGTTCGCCTGACGCGTTTCGGATGATTCCTTACTCATAGGCTCACTCCAATAATTAGCATATCAGCTGACACTCATTTGAATTCTCCAATGAGCTTCTTTCACCTTTTCCCAACGCCTGCTGGTACTTGTAGTGTCAGCCGCCGCCTCTTGCTCAAATGAGATTAGGTAAGTGTATAGTACTTCGGTGCTGATTGCGCCGTGATGTGCCGCTGGTGTCCATATTAAATTCAGTTCCCCACAAATGGCGACGTCATGTATTGCGTGCCGTGGCCCCCTTTGGCAATCCTGGGGTGGTGCTACCTTCCTACGCCTGAGCAGGCGCGACAATATTCCGATACGTGTGCTCTGCACTTGAAGGTGCACTCTGTGAACTGCAATCTGTTCGTTAGGGCAAAGCCAGCACTTCAACCTCGAGTGTTCGCCTGACGCGTTTCGGATGATTCCTTACTCATAGGCTCACTCCAATAATTAGCATATCAGCTGACACTCATTTGAATTCTCCAATGAGCTTCTTTCACCTTTTCCCAACGCCTGCTGGGACTTGTAGTGTCAGCCGCCGCCTCTTGCTCAAATGAGATTAGGTAAGTGTATAGTCCTTCGGTGCTGATTGCGCCGTGATGTGCCGCTGGTGTCCATATTAAATTCAGTTCCCCACAAATGGCGACGTCATGTATTGCGTGCCGTGGCCCCCTTTGGCAATCCTGGGGTGGTGCTACCTTCCTACGCCTGAGCAGGCGCGACAATATTCCGATACGTGTGCTCTGCACTTGAAGGTGCACTCTGTGAACTGCAATCTGTTCGTTAGGGCAAAGCCAGCACTTCAACCTCGAGTGTTCGCCTGACGCGTTTCGGATGTAGTGTCAGCCGCCGCCTCTTGCCAAAGGGGGCCACGGCACGCAATACATGACGTCGCCATTTGTGGGGAACTGAATTTAATATGGACACCAGCGGCACATCACGGCGCAATCAGCACCGAAGGACTATACACTTACCTAATCTCATTTGAGCAAGAGGCGGCGGCTGACACTACAAGTCCCAGCAGGCGTTGGGAAAAGGTGAAAGAAGCTCATTGGAGAATTCAAATGAGTGTCAGCTGATATGCTAATTATTGGAGTGAGCCTATGAGTAAGGAATCATCCGAAACGCGTCAGGCGAACACTCGAGGTTGAAGTGCTGGCTTTGCCCTAACGAACAGATTGCAGTTCACAGAGTGCACCTTCAAGTGCAGAGCACACGTATCGGAATATTGTCGCGCCTGCTCAGGCGTAGGAAGGTAGCACCACCCCAGGATTGCCAAAGGGGGCCACGGCACGCAATACATGACATCGCCATTTGTGGGGAACTGAATTTAATATGGACACCAGCGGCACATCACGGCGCAATCAGCACCGAAGGACTATACACTTACCTAATCTCATTTGAGCAAGAGGCGGCGGCTGACACTACAAGTCCCAGCAGGCGTTGGGAAAAGGTGAAAGAAGCTCATTGGAGAATTCAAATGAGTGTCAGCTGATATGCTAATTATTGGAGTGAGCCTATGAGTAAGGAATCATCCGAAACGCGTCAGGCGAACACTCGAGGTTGAAGTGCTGGCTTTGCCCTAACGAACAGATTGCAGTTCACAGAGTGCACCTTCAAGTGCAGAGCACACGTATCGGAATATTGTCACGCCTGCTCAGGCGTAGGAAGGTAGCACCACCCCAGGATTGCCAAAGGGGGCCACGGCACGCAATACATGACGTCGCCATTTGTGGGGAACTGAATTTAATATGGACACCAGCGGCACATCACGGCGCAATCAGCACCGAAGGACTATACACTTACCTAATCTCATTTGAGCAAGAGGCGGCGGCTGACACTACAAGTCCCAGCAGGCGTTGGGAAAAGGTGAAAGAAGCTCATTGGAGAATTCAAATGAGTGTCAGCTGATATGCTAATTATTGGAGTGAGCCTATGAGTAAGGAATCATCCGAAACGCGTCAGGCGAACACTCGAGGTTGAAGTGCTGGCTTTGCCCTAACGAACAGATTGCAGTTCACAGAGTGCACCTTCAAGTGCAGAGCACACGTATCGGAATATTGTCGCGCCTGCTCAGGCGTAGGAAGGTAGCACCACCCCAGGATTGCCAAAGGGGGCCACGGCACGCAATACATGACGTCGCCATTTGTGGGGAACTGAATTTAATATGGACACCAGCGGCACATCACGGCGCAATCAGCACCGAAGGACTATACACTTACCTAATCTCATTTGAGCAAGAGGCGGCGGCTGACACTACAAGTCCCAGCAGGCGTTGGGAAAAGGTGAAAGAAGCTCATTGGAGAATTCAAATGAGTGTCAGCTGATATGCTAATTATTGGAGTGAGCCTATGAGTAAGGAATCATCCGAAACGCGTCAGGCGAACACTCGAGGTTGAAGTGCTGGCTTTGCCCTAACGAACAGATTGCAGTTCACAGAGTGCACCTTCAAGTGCAGAGCACACGTATCGGAATATTGTCACGCCTGCTCAGGCGTAGGAAGGTAGCACCACCCCAGGATTGCCAAAGGGGGCCACGGCACGCAATACATGACGTCGCCATTTGTGGGGAACTGAATTTAATATGGACACCAGCGGCACATCACGGCGCAATCAGCACCGAAGGACTATACACTTACCTAATCTCATTTGAGCAAGAGGCGGCGGCTGACACTACAAGTCCCAGCAGGCGTTGGGAAAAGGTGAAAGAAGCTCATTGGAGAATTCAAATGAGTGTCAGCTGATATGCTAATTATTGGAGTGAGCCTATGAGTAAGGAATCATCCGAAACGCGTCAGGCGAACACTCGAGGTTGAAGTGCTGGCTTTGCCCTAACAAACAGATTGCAGTTCACAGAGTGCACCTTCAAGTGCAGAGCACACGTATCGGAATATTGTCACGCCTGCTCAGGCGTAGGAAGGTAGCACCACCCCAGGATTGCCAAAGGGGGCCACGGCACGCAATACATGACGTCGCCATTTGTGGGGAACTGAATTTAATATGGACACCAGCGGCACATCACGGCGCAATCAGCACCGAAGGACTATACACTTACCTAATCTCATTTGAGCAAGAGGCGGCGGCTGACACTACAAGTCCCAGCAGGCATTGGGAAAAGGTGAAAGAAGCTCATTGGAGAATTCAAATGAGTGTCAGCTGATATGCTAATTATTGGAGTGAGCCTATGAGTAAGGAATCATCCGAAACGCGTCAGGCGAACACTCGAGGTTGAAGTGCTGGCTTTGCCCTAACGAACAGATTGCAGTTCACAGAGTGCACCTTCAAGTGCAGAGCACACGTATCGGAATATTGTCGCGCCTGCTCAGGCGTAGGAAGGTAGCACCACCCCAGGATTGCCAAAGGGGGCCACGGCACGCAATACATGACGTCGCCATTTGTGGGGAACTGAATTTAATATGGACACCAGCGGCACATCACGGCGCAATCAGCACCGAAGGACTATACACTTACCTAATCTCATTTGAGCAAGAGGCGGCGGCTGACACTACAAGTCCCAGCAGGCGTTGGGAAAAGGTGAAAGAAGCTCATTGGAGAATTCAAATGAGTGTCAGCTGATATGCTAATTATTGGAGTGAGCCTATGAGTAAGGAATCATCCGAAACGCGTCAGGCGAACACTCGAGGTTGAAGTGCTGGCTTTGCCCTAACGAACAGATTGCAGTTCACAGAGTGCACCTTCAAGTGCAGAGCACACGTATCGGAATATTGTCGCGCCTGCTCAGGCGTAGGAAGGTAGCACCACCCCAGGATTGCCAAAGGGGGCCACGGCACGCAATACATGACGTCGCCATTTGTGGGGAACTGAATTTAATATGGACACCAGCGGCACATCACGGCGCAATCAGCACCGAAGGACTATACACTTACCTAATCTCATTTGAGCAAGAGGCGGCGGCTGACACTACAAGTCCCAGCAGGCGTTGGGAAAAGGTGAAAGAAGCTCATTGGAGAATTCAAATGAGTGTCAGCTGATATGCTAATTATTGGAGTGAGCCTATGAGTAAGGAATCATCCGAAACGCGTCAGGCGAACACTCGAGGTTGAAGTGCTGGCTTTGCCCTAACGAACAGATTGCAGTTCACAGAGTGCACCTTCAAGTGCAGAGCACACGTATCGGAATATTGTCGCGCCTGCTCAGGCGTAGGAAGGTAGCACCACCCCAGGATTGCCAAAGGGGGCCACGGCACGCAATACATGACGTCGCCATTTGTGGGGAACTGAATTTAATATGGACACCAGCGGCACATCACGGCGCAATCAGCACCGAAGGACTATACACTTACCTAATCTCATTTGAGCAAGAGGCGGCGGCTGACACTACAAGTCCCAGCAGGCGTTGGGAAAAGGTGAAAGAAGCTCATTGGAGAATTCAAATGAGTGTCAGCTGATATGCTAATTATTGGAGTGAGCCTATGAGTAAGGAATCATCCGAAACGCGTCAGGCGAACACTCGAGGTTGAAGTGCTGGCTTTGCCCTAACGAACAGATTGCAGTTCACAGAGTGCACCTTCAAGGGCAGAGCACACGTATCGGAATATATATATATATATATATATATATGTAACAATTAATGTAAAAGAAAAATGTAACACAAAACTAAATTAAATTTGTACCTTTAAAATTAATAAAATAAAATGTTAGAGCATAGTAACTCTTCCAAATAAATGCTTTAAAATAATTAAATAGTTTAAATGCATTTTTTATAATACATTTTAAATGCTATTGAGCCACCCGAAAGCACAGCTCTGTAAGAAAGATGCTAACCACCGCAGAACCTTTGCTTTGATACCGGAGTTCCAGAGCCATTTGAGAACAAGGCCGTGGGCACAGTATCGAAGGCTGCACTGAGATCCAACATTATCAGTGCTGTAGTTTTACCAGCATCAAAAACCTGCCTGAGGGACTTTGAGGCCAACAGCAGTGCAGATTCTGTACTGAACTACAGCAAAAATACCACTGAGTCACATGAAGCAATTCCCTGGTCTCAATAAAGCTTGGCAGCAGTTTATTTATGTGCTTCTCAGCTACTTTAGAGAAAATGGGGAGCAGGGAAATAGGCCCAAAATTGTCCAGCTTAGGGTTTAACCAGGTTGTTACTAAAAATTACACCATAGGTGCTCTATTCATAGATAACAGCATCAAGATTTACCAATATGCTGATGATACACAACTCTACTTGAAAGTCTCCTCTGCTTCAGAAATCCAACGCCTCCAACACTGCCGGCACGTGATCTAGACCTAAATGCCCAGCACCTACCTGAAGTTCAATGCAACCAAGACAAAATTCCTTTTATTTGCCAAGAACAACAAAGAAGAAACAGAACAAACCTGGCTAAATGACATGAACGTTCCCCAAATGCAAGTCACTTTTATTCACCCTGGACACCAGCCCAACCTCAAGGAACACATTGCTAAAAAACAAAGATGGCCTTTCAACTCTCTCTTCTAAAACAAAGTGAAACAGTTTCTTTCAGAAAACATCTTTAGGACTGTCGTGCAAGCCCTCTTACTCTCACATTTGAATAGTGGCAATTCCCTCCTCCATGTCCACCCAGACTTCACACTGGCACCCCTTAAGAGCATCCTACATGTCACAGCACGTTTCTTGCAGGGACTGAATAAAAATGAACACATCACCCCCATCCTTCTGGAACTCAATTGTCTCCCCTTGCCAGTCCGTATAATCTTCAAAACACACCAATACATTGTTTATAAACCCATCACAACCAGCAATCCTGCTTATCTTGCAGGCAAGCTCACCACATGGTTCTCAGCACACCTGCAGCCTGGACACCACCAAACTACAGACTAAGAAGTGTAAAAAAGAAAAAAACAAGGTAGAACGCCGTTTTCATCTATGCACCTAGGATTAGGAACAAGGTGCATGTATCCTTCAGGACCCCTAAAGGTGCTGCAATTTAGGAAAGAGTTGAAGTAGTACCTCTATACATCACAATGCATTAACCACCTACAAACCAGCTACCTCCCCTATCACTTGTTGATGTTATGTTTGTCTTTGACCTAGTGCAGCGCTTTGCTGCCTTTTGGCTAGGTTTGTGCTAAAGAAATACCATACATAAATATACATATATGTATACATTCTTTGGAGAAACAAAATTGTCAAAAGGTAAGACCTCATCATGATCACTGAACGACACTTGCAACGGAGACCAAATGTCACATGTTAAGCCATAAGTCAATGGTGAGCCAGCAATGGTTGTAAAAAAAAATGTTTTATAGATACAGCACCATATTAAACGTACATTTGTTACTTGAGGATCAAATTATCAATCAGAATATAATACAAATTCATGAAATCCCATTCATTTTTAGAGTCAGTTCAACAGCAATTCATCCTTGTGAATAAAAATCAAAAATCCTTTTTAAATATTACGCATCAATAAAAACTAAATTAAATCAAAATCTACTATCATTCACAGCTTCCTTCCATCTGTAGATAGGTTCCCAAATACGCCTGCCAAGTTTTTTCCCTCTCTTGCCCTTTCTCTCATAAATCCCTAAATTATATATAGATAGCAATTTAGCAAGCCATTGCTGAAGAGTTTGGGCTGATTGATCCAGCCAAGCAGAGGTGATGATAATACGTAAAGCAGCCATAGCAAGAAACAGAAAATAATAAAATTAGTTTTGCCTTTGCTTAATTTGGATCCCCAAAAGCATTAGAGCAGGATCTAATGACATTTGTATATTCAGTGTTTGAGCCAGAAATTTTTAAATTGCTTTTATTACAATTGCCAGCCGGTGGCAGGTCGAGAACATGTGGATTAGATCAGCATGAGAGCCATCGCACCGAGGACATCTAATTCCTTCCTGTCCACTCCACTGCGCTATCCTTGCTCGCGTATGAGACAGAGAGAAGATCGTTTCAAAATGCTGAGCCTGTAGTCCCGCTGAACACAGGATAGTCTGACCCAATTCTCGCGAATCAGAAAAGCAATCCTGATCTATGCCTAACTTATCAGCCCACTTTTTCCCATATTATTCCAAGTCATCCGGCTTAAGTAATTGCAATTCAGTTCTCTCCCTCTCATATAGCATCTAGGATTACGACTTTCTGGAAGCTGCACAGCCCCCCCTTTTCCCTTTAAAAAACTCCGTAACTGTAGATATTTAAAAAAAATTCTAGTATTAACACCATAATCATGTTGGATATCACTAAACGCCCAAATCCCATCAGGGCCTATTAGGTCCCCTAACACACGGAGCCCCTTTCCCTCCCATTCCAACATTATTGCATCGAAAAAAAATTCGAGGACCGTTAGATTTCTGCATAACTGTGTGTAAAAATTAAATCTGCCAAGGCCGAATTTCTTTTTACATGCAGCCCAAATCTTATATGCAGCCATCAAAGTCTTAAATCTCGTTGTTTTATAATAGCTTGGTTCGCTAAATTTCATAAAACAATTAATCGCTCCCTCCCCTAATAGTAATTCATATACATCAGGAGACCCTATATTATTTCAAGAGACGCCATCAGCCCTACCGAATAGACCAGACATATATTGTAGATCCGAAGCCCAATAATACATCTTAAAATCTGGGACTGCCCAACCTCCTCTCTCCCTAGGCAATGACATATATGTTATAGCCCGTCTAGTTTTTCCATGAGCCCATATAAACCTGTTCACGATATGCTCAAGTATCATAAACCATTGCCTCTCAAACTCAAATGGTATGGCCCTAAAGAGATAAAGTACCTTAGGGAGGAAAACCATCTTCAGCACATTGCTGCGGCCTACCACTGACATATGAAGATTATGCAATCTATCAAAATCTTTTTTAGCTTTCCCTATAATTGGTTCAATATTTCTTTCTATTAGCTTCCCCAGATCTGGAGTTATATCAATACCCAGATAGACGGCTGAGTCCACCACCCATGAATCTTCTAGTTTGGTCCACTTATTTTTAACTATCAACGTCTTCTGACTATTTATTGCGTACCCGGAGATCAATCCAAAAGCTTGAGCCTCTCCTTCTATTGCGACCATTGTATCTTGGGTATGAGGAGTAATCAAACGACATCATCCGCGTAGGCCAGTATTTTTGTCTCCAACCCGTGGTAACCCATAGGTCTTATACTGATGGTGGCGTCCAACTTCCTTATCAGGGGATCAATGTATAAAGCGAAAAGGAGAGGCGAGCAGGGGCACCAATGCCTTGTACCTCGCTTAATAATCACCGGTGCCGTATATCTCCTATTCAGTCTGAGCCGAGCCTTCGGTGCTTTATATAAAGCCTGGTTTGCCTGAATATAATTACCCCCAATACCGAACCATTTCATAACATCCCAAAGATAGTCCCAGGAGACCCTATCGAACGCTTTTTCAGCGTCCATGAGTATTAAGGCCATAGGGTCCCCTGAGACTTCTGCTACATCGAATAGGGTTATAACTCTTCGGGTATATTCTGTAGTACCCCTCCCGGGGATAAATCCGTGCTGACTGGGGTGAACTATTTTCCCGATTATTTGATTTAGGCGGGTCGCCAAGGCTTTTGAGTAGATTTTAGCATCGCTATTCATAAGCGTTATTGGCCTATATGAGCCCGGTTCCCTAGGTGGCTTACCCTTCTTTAAAAACACAACCATGTCCGCCCCTGCCCATGTCTCAGAGATTGAACAGCCTTGCTGAGCTTGGCCAATTATGGCCGCCAGATCTGGTCCTATAACCTCAAGGAATGTTTTCTAAAACTCTAAGGGAATTTGATCCGGTCCAGCAGTTTTCCGGGACGGGAGGCTCCCTAATGAGCCATATATCTCATTCTGGGTCAGCGCTATGTCAAGTGCCTTCCTGTCTTCGAGATCAATACTTTGCATCAGGATTCCCCGTAAATATTCTTGATTTAATCTCTGCTCCCCTCGTTGTTCATCCCTCTAAAGATCTTCATAAAATTGGCGGAAGACTTCCCAGATCCCTAGTGACACTCTCTATTAAATTTCCACTTCTATCTATAATGTCCCAGATCTCCCCAGACATATTTTTTTGTCCAAGTCGTATTGCCAGGGTATGCCCCACCCGTTCACTAAACTCATAACAGAGTTCCCTTCTCGCCAAATATTTTTCTGCAGCCTTACTCGCCGTAATATCCCCTACTTCAGCCTTTGCTATTGCTAGCTTAAGCAATATATTGCACCTGAATCGCGCCTGCGAGCTCCTGCTGTGCCTTACATAATATATTCACCCATTGACCCTCCCTCTTCTGCCTACCCAAACTATAGCTCAATGTCTCTCCTCTAACCCCGGTTTTAAATGTATCCCAGTAGCATTGTTTTTTTCTTTGGCTAAAAGGAAAGCAGTGCGCTTGCGGGACCTCAGTATCCCAGTTACATTGGGTCAAGTCTGGAAATGCCCCCTTTAAGAGATTAACAACAAAAGACATAATGTTCTCCCCTTCCGTGTTCTCGACGATACCCAGCGGTCTCACATTAATCCTGCATTGTCGATTCTCGAAATCTTCGAGTTTCCACATCACGTCTACGGATTATTTCTCTTGTGACTCCTTAAAGCCTTGCAGCTTCCTAATGTCCTCTTCCAGTGTGATAGTTCTTTCTTCAACACGAGTGACCCTTTCGGCCATATCGGAACATAGTTTATTCACTTTCCGAAGTGATCCCAGCAATTTTTTAGTGGCTTGATGTGCCCAATCTTGCTTCCCCCTGCATCTGCTTTGAGGTGGAGTACACTAATTCTAGTGACGGAAGGGCAGGCAGGGCAGAGGGATCTTCTAGACTGCCCGGCTCCTCATGCACTGCTGGTTCCTTTTCTTGTGCATACGTTTGATTTGTAGTGGAGCAATCCCATTTAAGTTTCCTAGCCGTAGTTATTGCAATATCACCCTTAGAAGGGCTGGTTCTAGATTTAGACCTCCCCCTCTGGGTAAGGGACCTCAAGCGTTGTATCTTTTGTCTATGGAGGAGTCCCCAAAGGAATCGCCTGAGTCAGACCCTTAAGATGTATTCCCATCGCTTGTAAATGAGATGTCTGTATCGTCATTTAAAGAGAAGAGCTTATTCCCCTCTGGAGAGCCCAAGGCTATTAGACTTAGTCCTGCAGTCCCCCCTCCCACTCCAGTCTCCTTGATTGCTTGATCACGGAGTTCCACCAGGTCAACTTTTAAATTATCTTCCACCCATAGCCAGCAAGCCAGTACCGCTCCCTTCAGTACCACCTCCTTCAATGCTGGTCGTCGGTGTAGTTACTGTTGCTTCCCTATCAAGACGTACCCACACATTTCCCGCCACATTGCACTCATTACCTTGCGTAGCACTCCGCGGTACTTGCGGTACATGCAAATTCGGTCCTGGCTGCTCACCCGATCCAACGACAGGCTCAAACAGCTCCTCCTCAAGCTGCTGCTCCTGCTCTGGCTCCCGTCTGAACAGTCGCATTGCCGCGGCTGCCTCTACATCCAAACCTGGGGCAACTGTTTTTCATTTACCGGGCTCCTCTGAGCGTGTAGTGTGCAGCAAACTGTTCCCAGTAACCGCAAAAGCCTTCGTTACTGTAGGTTGCCACGTAGAATTCTCACCGCCCATTGCACGTCGCCCAGTCCGATCGTCCGCACAGCCCTCCCGAGGCTTTCTGGTGATTTCTTCAAATTTCTTCAATAGTGCACCATGTTGGTTTTGACCCGGTCCCTTCGTCGCCATGCCAACTTCTTCGGTGGGTCCTTTGCCACCCTGCCTTTCACGGATTTAGTTGTTTTTGGTGCCATCAATACCCCGCAAATAGGGCACCCAGTTGCAGTGGTGGTTCCGGACTCCCGCAGCAATGCGTCTGAGATCGTCGGAAGTGCCCTAAATCTCAGGCGGGAGCCGCGTCTCAACACCCAGGCAAACAACTGCTCTAACAGGTACGTGCGCAGCGGCATATCCTCGCCTTATACTACCCCATTAGGCTGCTCGAGGGAGAGAGTCTAAGCAGCGACTCTCACGGAAGTCAGTCAGCAGCCATCTTGCCTCCCCAGGCAGCAACAACAAAATACATTTTCCAATGAAATTTTTGCCAGCAGTGGTTTTAATTACAGATGGATTCTGCTCAAGTATTTTAGGAATCTTGATCAATACATCTTTCCACATGTCCTGTTGTCCAGCAAGGCAGAGATATTAACACCCTTTCACTCTTCAGTTCTTGTTAGCAAGACACCAAACTCCTCCTAACATGAGCAAGGAGAAAGGAGTAAAAGAGAACAACAAATCCAAGGAAAGATTATCCTGAAGGAGGGATCCAACAGCTTGAGAAAAAGATAACAAGAAACTTTGAAAATGGCAGGCAGAAAACAACTGATCAAAAGAAAGATAAATCATGGAGGAAATATCCAATCTCTCAAGGATTAACAAGTGGGTGTTGAGTGCAAAACCAGGGGCATGCTACGTTGCGACATGTCATGCCTTTCCAAGTCCTGCCTTTTTAGGTCTTATCTAGGCAGCGCATGCGCTGTCTCTTAGAGACATGTTGTATCCACTCTGTGGGCTTACAGCCCTCCAGTCACTTAAGGTTTGTTACTTTGCGTGTCCTCCGAAAAGGCTTGCTTCCATGTGGTTAATCTGTGTTCTTTGTCCCTCATTTTTGTGTTTTTCTCCCTCCCATGGCGCATGGCCCTATTACTAGAAGCATTCAACTTTTGTGCATTTCTGTTTGTTTCGGAGACCTATTTATTTAGTTGATTTCTGCCCACCTTTTTAGAAGGTTACCTTTTCTTCCTTTGTAGTGTTGTTGGTAAAGTGTTTCATTTGTTTTTTGTTTATTTTAGTTGTAAAGGCAATACAGCAATGTCAAAACAACTTTTTGATTGTTTTGTGACTAAAAAGTGCTCACTTGACATGAGCTTTGAAAATAGTTTTCTTTTTGCTCTGACTCAATGCTCATGTGTGCTTTTTGGTTTGAATTGCTTTCTGGCTGAAAATCACTAACTCACTGTGAGCCTGCTTTCCTAAATCATTTATTTTTGCTGTGACTCTGTTACAGCAAAATGTAAAGCTTATTAAAAAGTTGATGTTGGGTTTGCGCTTTTTGCAATACGCCATTTTCAAAACAACATGTTTATTGTCCCCCAACTCTGCTTTTCACATTTATTTTGTTTGTGCAGTTTTTTGTAGCGCCAGTACCACATAAATATATTGGAACACTTTAAATAAGCACATTTTACCTTTTATACTGCCAACAACAACTGAAGGTATTGGAGCACTTTATGTTAGCACCACATACATTTTTTGTGCAGTTTTATAGTGCACCAACACCACCCGAAGATATTGGAGTGCTTTACATTAGCCCCAGTTACTTTACATAAGGACACATTAATTTTTGTAGGCACAGCAAGATAAAGTGATTTCCCCAAAATCAAAGATGTTAATCCGATACCGAAACTTGAAGCCGGTTTACCAGCTTCATAGTCATCAGCTCTGGCCCTTATGCCACATTCTCTCCCAAAAGGACGCCATATCATCTCCATAGCCTCGACCTCAGTTCCACATTTTGTGGTTACGGATAAATCACTTAATGTCACCGTTTCTAAACACAAAAAGCATTGGCACTGCCAGAATGTTACGTGTGTGCGAAATCTATTGTTTTTAGTTTTTAGCTTGTCTCAAAGAGATGTGTTTTGTACTATCTGTGAGCTTACAGGCTTTCTTTTCAAGACATGTTGTATCCACTCTATGGGATTAGAGCCCGTACATCTCTTTAGATTCATTAGGTCAAGTGTCCTACGAAAAGGCTTGCTTCCATGTGATAAATCTGTGTTCTTTGTCCCTCCTTTTTGAGTCTGGCTCCCATGGAGCATTACCCTATTACTAGTTTCCTTTCGCTTTCATGCACTTCTGCTTGTTTCGGCACACGATTTTTTCAGTGGTTACTCCCCTTCTTTTTGGAAGGTTCCCTTTTCTTCCTTTGTAGTGGTGTTGGTGAAGTGTTTCATTTGTTTTTTCTTTTTCGAATATTTTATTCGAATGGCCAATACAGCAACGTCAAAACATTTTTTGATTGTTTTACGACTAAAAAGCGCTCACCTGACGTGAGCTTTGAAAATTGTTTTCTTTTTGCTGGGACCCTGTG
This sequence comes from Triturus cristatus, assembly GCF_964204655.1. Lineage (NCBI taxonomy): Eukaryota > Metazoa > Chordata > Amphibia > Caudata > Salamandridae > Triturus > Triturus cristatus. The sequence goes on from NC_140590.1 coordinate 1,179,928,458, forward strand.
CTCACGTTGGATGAGCACTTTTTGGTTTGAATTGCTTTCTGTCTAAAAAGCGCTCACTTGACGTGAGCTTTAAAAATTTTTATTGTTTTGCTGGGACTCCATGCTCACTACTGGTGTGCGCTTTTTGGTTTGAATTGTTTTATTCAATGGGACTCCCTGCTCACGTCTGGTGTGAGTATTTTTTAATCTAATTGCTTTCTTTGTTTAAAGGGCTCACTCTTAGTGAGCTTGTTTTCCTAAATCTTTTCTTTTGTTGGGCCTCTGTTACAGCTAAATGCAAACCTTGTTGGAAGTGCAGGTTTGCAATTGTAAATACTGAAAATATTATTAGCTTGCTTCACCGTTGGTGGACGAACCAAGGAATATATTAAAGTTTGTTTGTTCGTTGTTGGTGAAGGGTTTTACATTTCTTTTTAAAAGATCATACATCCAAGTAGTTTAGATGAATTTCGAATGAAAAGAAATGTTTTGGATTGGAAACACATGTTGTTTGCTGCAGTGATGGCTATCTTGGTTGCTTTCAACTTTTTCACCCTTTCACTGGATAAAAGCCTAATTACTGGTTCCAAGGGGAAACCAGCCTGCGAACCAGACACTGCCTCTGAATACTCTGCCGCGTCACAGCAGGGCTGTCTCAATCCTGTAGCATTCCCAAAATATTTGCACATAGGTGTGTACACGTAACCGTAAAGTGTGCTTAACATACACAAAAGCCTTGCTGTCACACAACGGTCCCCTGCAACCTCCAACTCCACAGTTGTTTACGAATTGCAATAACAAAAGGCCTGCGCTTTTACAAAGAGTTATCTGCACCTACTACATGCCTTTGTTGCCTTTGCAAAGGAAGAGATTTCCACTCTATGCAGTAACAGCACTGTTTTAATTTTTCATCAGTTAAAAGTTTTAAATGAGGCATTTTTGTTTCTTAGGTTTTTTGAATTAACCTATTTTGTCAAGATGGCTACTACTTGTGCGTACGCATTGTGTCCACTTTTTGGGACCAACGACCCAGGGCAAAGAAGTTGGAATAAGGTCTTGTTTCAATATGACTTTGGAGGTGGAAGACACGCGGAGCCAACAAAGGGATTTTTCACTTGCTTGAAATATAAACATTATTTATTCAACTGTCAGAAATGTCTCTCTTGTAAATACACGAGCGCTCGTGTTTTAACTCTCCGTTTGCTGTTGCCTCTTTACCCACAAGGCTGCTGCTCCCTCCGCTGCGTGCTTTGTTTTTCTTGTTTTCTAATGAAACTAGTGTAATGGTGTTAAAAATATAAAAGTGAGATATTTTGGGGAAATTACATTGAAATATTGAACGCGTAACATAACCAAATGCATACATTTTTAACATACTAAAATGTTAGAGCATATTAACTCTTCCAAATAAATGCTTTAAAATAATTAAATAGTTTAAATGCATTTTTTATAATACATTTTAAATGCTATTGAGCCACCCGAAAGCACAGCTCTGTAAGAAAGATGCTAACCACCACAGAACCTTTGCTTTGATACCGGAGTTCCAGAGCCATTCGAGAACAAGGCCGTGGGCACAGTATCGAAGGCTGCACTGAGATCCAACATTGACAGCTGTTTATTTATGTACTTCTCAGCTACTTTAGAGAAAAAGGGGAGCAGGGAAATAGGCCTAAAATTGTCCAGCTTCGGTTTTAACCAGGTTGTTACTAAAAATTACACCATAGGTGCTCTATTCATAGATAACAGCATCAAGATTTACCAATATGCTGATGATACACAACTCTACTTGAAAGTCTCCTCTGCTTCAGAAATCCAACGCCTCCAACACTGCCGGCACGTGATCTAGACCTAAATGCCCAGCACCTACCTGAAGTTCAATGCAACCAAGACAAAATTCCTTTTATTTGCCAAGAACAACAAAGAAGAAACAGAACAAACCTGGCTAAATGACATGAACGTTCCCCAAATGCAAGTCACTTTTATTCACCCTGGACACCAGCCCAACCTCAAGGAACACATTGCTAAAAAACAAAGATGGCCTTTCAACTCTCTCTTCTAAAACAAAGTGAAACAGTTTCTTTCAGAAAACATCTTTAGGACTGTCGTGCAAGCCCTCTTACTCTCACATTTGAATAGTGGCAATTCCCTCCTCCATGTCCACCCAGACTTCACACTGGCACCCCTTAAGAGCATCCTACATGTCACAGCACGTTTCTTGCAGGGACTGAATAAAAATGAACACATCACCCCCATCCTTCTGGAACTCAATTGTCTCCCCTTGCCAGTCCGTATAATCTTCAAAACACACCAATACATTGTTTATAAACCCATCACAACCAGCAATCCTGCTTATCTTGCAGGCAAGCTCACCACATGGTTCTCAGCACACCTGCAGCCTGGACACCACCAAACTACAGACTAAGAAGTGTAAAAAAGAAAAAAACAAGGTAGAACGCCGTTTTCATCTATGCACCTAGGATTAGGAACAAGGTGCATGTATCCTTCAGGACCCCTAAAGGTGCTGCAATTTAGGAAAGAGTTGAAGTGGTACCTCTATACATCACAATGCATTAACCACCTACAAACCAGCTACCTCCCCTATCACTTGTTGATGTTATGTTTGTCTTTGACCTAGTGCAGCGCTTTGCTGCCTTTTGGCTAGGTTTGTGCTAAAGAAATACCATACATAAATATACATATATGTATACATTCTTTGGAGAAACAAAATTGTCAAAAGGTAAGACCTCATCATGATCACTGAACGACACTTGCAACGGAGACCAAATGTCACATGTTAAGCCATAAGTCAATGGTGAGCCAGCAATGGTTGTAAAAAAAAAATGTTTTATAGATACAGCACCATATTAAACGTACATTTGTTACTTGAGGATCAAATTATCAATCAGAATATAATACAAATTCATGAAATCCCATTCATTTTTAGAGTCAGTTCAACAGCAATTCATCCTTGTGAATAAAAATCAAAAATCCTTTTTAAATATTACGCATCAATAAAAACTAAATTAAATCAAAATCTACTATCATTCACAGCTTCCTTCCATCTGTAGATAGGTTCCCAAATACGCCTGCCAAGTTTTTTCCCTCTCTTGCCCTTTCTCTCATAAATCCCTAAATTATATATAGATAGCAATTTAGCAAGCCATTGCTGAAGAGTTTGGGCTGATTGATCCAGCCAAGCAGAGGTGATGATAATACGTAAAGCAGCCATAGCAAGAAACAGAAAATAATAAAATTAGTTTTGCCTTTGCTTAATTTGGATCCCCAAAAGCATTAGAGCAGGATCTAATGACATTTGTATATTCAGTGTTTGAGCCAGAAATTTTTAAATTGCTTTTATTACAATTGCCAGCCGGTGGCAGGTCGAGAACATGTGGATTAGATCAGCATGAGAGCCATCGCACCGAGGACATCTAATTCCTTCCTGTCCACTCCACTGCGCTATCCTTGCTCGCGTATGAGACAGAGAGAAGATCGTTTCAAAATGCTGAGCCTGTAGTCCCGCTGAACACAGGATAGTCTGACCCAATTCTCGTGAATCAGAAAAGCAATCCTGATCTATGCCTAACTTATCAGCCCACTTTTTCCCATATTATTCCAAGTCATCCGGCTTAAGTAATTGCAATTCAGTTCTCTCCCTCTCATATAGCATCTAGGATTACGACTTTCTGGAAGCTGCACAGCCCCCCCTTTTCCCTTTAAAAAACTCCGTAACTGTAGATATTTAAAAAAAATTCTAGTATTAACACCATAATCATGTTGGATATCACTAAACGCCCAAATCCCATCAGGGCCTATTAGGTCCCCTAACACACGGAGCCCCTTTCCCTCCCATTCCAACATTATTGCATCGAAAAAAAATTCGAGGAGCGTTAGATTTCTGCATAACTGTGTGTAAAAATTAAATCTGCCAAGGCCGAATTTCTTTTTACATGCAGCCCAAATCTTATATGCAGCAATCAAAGTCTTAAATCTCGTTGTTTTATAATAGCTTGGTTCGCTAAATTTCATAAAACAATTAATCGCTCCCTCCCCTAATAGTAATTCATATACATCAGGAGACCCTATATTATTTCAAGAGACGCCATCAGCCCTACCGAATAGACCAGACATATATTGTAGATCCGAAGCCCAATAATACATCTTAAAATCTGGGACTGCCCAACCTCCTCTCTCCCTAGGCAATGACATATATGTTATAGCCCGTCTAGTTTTTCCATGAGCCCATATAAACCTGTTCACGATATGCTCAAGTATCATAAACCATTGCCTCTCAAACTCAAATGGTATGGCCCTAAAGAGATAAAGTACCTTAGGGAGGAAAACCATCTTCAGCACATTGCTGCGGCCTACCACTGACATATGAAGATTATGCAATCTATCAAAATCTTTTTTAGCTTTCCCTATAATTGGTTCAATATTTCTTTCTACTAGCTTCCCCAGATCTGGAGTTATATCAATACCCAGATAGACGGCTGAGTCCACCACCCATGAATCTTCTAGTTTGGTCCACTTATTTTTAACTATCAACGTCTTCTGACTATTTATTGCGTACCCGGAGATCAATCCAAAAGCTTGAGCCTCTCCTTCTATTGCGACCATTGTATCTTGGGTATGAGGAGTAATCAAACGACATCATCCGCGTAGGCCAGTATTTTTGTCTCCAACCCGTGGTAACCCATAGGTCTTATACTGATGGTGGCGTCCAACTTCCTTATCAGGGGATCAATGTATAAAGCGAAAAGGAGAGGCGAGCAGGGGCACCAATGCCTTGTACCTCGCTTAATAATCACCGGTGCCGTATATCTCCTATTCAGTCTGAGCCGAGCCTTCGGTGCATTATATAAAGCCTGGTTTGCCTGAATATAATTACCCCCAATACCGAACCATTTCATAACATCCCAAAGATAGTCCCAGGAGACCCTATTGAACGCTTTTTCAGCGTCCATGAGTATTAAGGCCATAGGGTCCCCTGAGACTTCTGCTACATCGAATAGGGTTATAACTCTTCGGGTATATTCTGTAGTACCCCTCCCGGGGATAAATCCGTGCTGACTGGGGTGAACTATTTTCCCAATTATTTGATTTAGGCGGGTCGCCAAGGCTTTTGAGTAGATTTTAGCATCGCTATTCATAAGCGTTATTGGCCTATATGAGCCCGGTTCCCTAGGTGGCTTACCCTTCTTTAAAAACACAACCATGTCCGCCCCTGCCCATGTCTCAGAGATTGAACAGCCTTGCTGAGCTTGGCCAATTATGGCCGCCAGATCTGGTCCTATAACCTCAAGGAATGTTTTCTAAAACTCTAAGGGAATTTGATCCGGTCCAGCAGTTTTCCGGGACGGGAGGCTCCCTAATGAGCCATATATCTCATTCTGGGTCAGCGCTATGTCAAGTGCCTTCCTGTCTTCGAGATCAATACTTTGCATCAGGATTCCCCGTAAATATTCTTGATTTAATCTCTGCACCCCTCGTTGTTCATCCCTCTAAAGATCTTCAAAAAATTGGCGGAAGACTTCCCAGATCCCTAGTGACACTCTCTATTAAATTTCCACTTCTATCTATAATGTCCCAGATCTCCCCAGACATATTTTTTTGTCCAAGTCGTATTGCCAGGGTATGCCCCACCCGTTCACTAAACTCATAACAGAGTTCCCTTCTCGCCAAATATTTTTCTGCAGCCTTACTCGCCGTAATATCCCCTACTTCAGCCTTTGCTATTGCTAGCTTAAGCAATATATTGCACCTGAATCGCGCCTGCGAGCTCCTGCTGTGCCTTACATAATATATTCACCCATTGACCCTCCCTCTTCTGCCTACCCAAACTATAGCTCAATGTCTCTCCTCTAACCCCGGTTTTAAATGTATCCCAGTAGCATTGTTTTTTTCTTTGGCTAAAAGGAAAGCAGTGCGCTTGCGGGACCTCAGTATCCCAGTTACATTGGGTCAAGTCTGGAAATGCCCCCTTTAAGAGATTAACAACAAAAGACATAATGTTCTCCCCTTCCGTGTTCTCGACGATACCCAGCGGTCTCACATTAATCCTGCATTGTCGATTCTCGAAATCTTCGAGTTTCTACATCACGTCTTCGGATTATTTCTCTTGTGACTCCTTAAAGCCTTGCAGCTTCCTAATGTCCTCTTCCAGTGTGATAGTTCTTTATTCAACACGAGTGACCCTTTCGGCCATATCGGAACATAGTTTATTCACTTTCCGAAGTGATCCCAGCAATTTTTTAGTGGCTTGATGTGCCCAATCTTGCTTCCCCCTGCATCTGCTTTGAGGTGGAGTACACTAATTCTAGTGACGGAAGGGCTCCTCATGCACTGCTGGTTCCTTTTCTTGTGCATACGTTTGATTTGTAGTGGAGCAATCCCATTTAAGTTTCCTAGCCGTAGTTATTGCAATATCACCCTTAGAAGGGCTGGTTCTAGATTTAGACCTCCCCCTCTGGGTAAGGGACCTCAAGCGTTGTATCTTTTGTGTATGGAGGAGTCCCCAAAGGAATCGCCTGAGTCAGACCCTTGAGATGTATTCCCATCGCTTGTAAATGAGATGTCTGTATCGTCATTTAAAGAGAAGAGCTTATTCCCCTCTGGACAGCCCAAGGCTATTGGACTTAGTCCTGCAGTCCCCCCTCCCACTCCAGTCTCCTTGATTGCTTGATCACGGAGTTCCACCAGGTCAACTTTTAAATTATCTTCCACCCATAGCCAGCAAGCCAGTACCGCTCCCTTCAGTACCACCTCCTTCAATGCTGGTCGTCGGTGTAGTTACTGTTGCTTCCCTATCAAGACGTACCCACACATTTCCCGCCACATTGCACTCATTACCTTGCGTAGCACTCCGCGGTACTTGCGGTACATGCAAATTCGGTCCTGGCTGCTCACCCGATCCAACGACAGGCTCAAACAGCTCCTCCTCAAGCTGCTGCTCCTGCTCTGGCTCCCGTCTGAACAGTAGCATTGCCGCGGCTGCCTCTACATCCAAACCTGGGGCAACTGTTTTTCTTTTACCGGGCTCCTCTGAGCGTGTAGTGTGCAGCAAACTGTTCCCAGTAACCGCAAAAGCCTTCGTTACTGTAGGTTGCCACGTAGAATTCTCACCGCCCATTGCACGCCGCCCAGTCCGATCGTCCGCACCGCCCTCCCTAGGCTTTCTGGTGATTTCTTCAAATTTCTTCAATAGTGCACCATGTTGGTTTTGACCCGGTCCCTTCGTCGCCATGCCAACTTCTTCGGTGGGTCCTTTGCCACCCTGCCTTTCACGGATTTAGTTGTTTTTGGTGCCATCAATACCCCGCAAATAGGGCACCCAGTTGCAGTGGTGGTTCCGGACTCCCGCAGCAATGCGTCTGAGATCGTCGGAAGTGCCCTAAATCTCAGGCGGGAGCCGCGTCTCAACACCCAGGCAAACAACTGCTCTAACAGGTACGTGCGCAGCGGCATATCCTCGCCTTATACTACCCCATTAGGCTGCTCGAGGGAGAGAGTCTAAGCAGGGACACTCACGGAAGTCAGTCAGCAGCCATCTTGCCTCCCCAGGCAGCAACAACAAAATACATTTTCCAATGAAATTTTTGCCAGCAATGGTTTTAATTACAGATGGATTCTGCTCAAGTATTTTAGGAATCTTGATCAATACATCTTTCCACATGTCCTGTTGTCCAGCAAGGCAGTGAGATTAACACCCTTTCACTCTTCAGTTCTTGTTAGCAAGACACCAAACTCCTCCTAACATGAGCAAGGAGAAAGGAGTAAAAGAGAACAACAAATCCAAGGAAAGATTATCCTGAAGGAGGGATCCAACAGCTTGAGAAAAAGATAACAAGAAACTTTGAAAATGGCAGGCAGAAAACAACTGATCAAAAGAAAGATAAATCATGGAGGAAATATCCAATCTCTCAAGGATTAACAAGTGGGTGTTGAGTGCAAAACCAGGGGCATGCTACGTTGCGACATGTCATGCCTTTCCAAGTCCTGCCTTTTTAGGTCTTATCTAGGCAGCGCATGCGCTGTCTCTTAGAGACATGTTGTATCCACTCTGTGGGCTTACAGCCCTCCAGTCACTTAAGGTTTGTTACTTTGCGTGTCCTCCGAAAAGGCTTGCTTCCATGTGGTTAATCTGTGTTCTTTGTCCCTCATTTTTGTGTTTTTCTCCCTCCCATGGCGCATGGCCCTATTACTAGAAGCATTCAACTTTTGTGCATTTCTGTTTGTTTCGGAGACCTATTTATTTAGTTGATTTCTGCCCACCTTTTTAGAAGGTTACCTTTTCTTCCTTTGTAGTGTTGTTGGTAAAGTGTTTCATTTGTTTTTTGTTTATTTTAGTTGTAAAGGCAATACAGCAATGTCAAAACAACTTTTTGATTGTTTTGTGACTAAAAAGTGCTCACTTGACATGAGCTTTGAAAATAGTTTTCTTTTTGCTCTGACTCAATGCTCATGTGTGCTTTTTGGTTTGAATTGCTTTCTGGCTGAAAATCACTAACTCACTGTGAGCCTGCTTTCCTAAATCATTTATTTTTGCTGTGACTCTGTTACAGCAAAATGTAAAGCTTATTAAAAAGTTGATGTTGGGTTTGCGCTTTTTGCAATACGCCATTTTCAAAACAACATGTTTATTGTCCCCCAACTCTGCTTTTCACATTTATTTTGTTTGTGCAGTTTTTTGTAGCGCCAGTACCACATAAATATATTGGAACACTTTAAATAAGCACATTTTACCTTTTATACTGCCAACAACAACTGAAGGTATTGGAGCACTTTATGTTAGCACCACATACATTTTTTGTGCAGTTTTATAGTGCACCAACACCACCCGAAGATATTGGAGTGCTTTACATTAGCCCCAGTTACTTTACATAAGGACACATTAATTTTTGTAGGCACAGCAAGATAAAGTGATTTCCCCAAAATCAAAGATGTTAATCCGATACCGAAACTTGAAGCCGGTTTACCAGCTTCATAGTCATCAGCTCTGGCCCTTATGCCACATTCTCTCCCAAAAGGACGCCATATCATCTCCATAGCCTCGACCTCAGTTCCACATTTTGTGGTTACGGATAAATCACTTAATGTCACCGTTTCTAAACACAAAAAGCATTGGCACTGCCAGAATGTTACGTGTGTGCGAAATCTATTGTTTTTAGTTTTTAGCTTGTCTCAAAGAGATGTGTTTTGTACTATCTGTGAGCTTACAGGCTTTCTTTTCAAGACATGTTGTATCCACTCTATGGGATTAGAGCCCGTACATCTCTTTAGATTCATTAGGTCAAGTGTCCTACGAAAAGGCTTGCTTCCATGTGATAAATCTGTGTTCTTTGTCCCTCCTTTTTGAGTCTGGCTCCCATGGAGCATTACCCTATTACTAGTTTCCTTTCGCTTTCATGCACTTCTGCTTGTTTCGGCACACGATTTTTTCAGTGGTTACTCCCCTTCTTTTTGGAAGGTTCCCTTTTCTTCCTTTGTAGTGGTGTTGGTGAAGTGTTTCATTTGTTTTTTCTTTTTCGAATATTTTATTCGAATGGCCAATACAGCAACGTCAAAACATTTTTTGATTGTTTTACGACTAAAAAGCGCTCACCTGACGTGAGCTTTGAAAATTGTTTTCTTTTTGCTGGGACCCTGTGCTCACGTTGGATGAGCACTTTTTGGTTTGAATTGCTTTCTGTCTAAAAAGCGCTCACTTGACGTGAGCTTTAAAATTTTTTATTGTTTTGCTGGGACTCCATGCTCACTACTGGTGTGCGCTTTTTGGTTTGAATTGTTTTATTCAATGGGACTCCCTGCTCACGTCTGGTGTGAGTATTTTTTAATCTAATTGCTTTCTTTGTTTAAAGGGCTCACTCTTAGTGAGCTTGTTTTCCTAAATCTTTTCTTTTGTTGGGCCTCTGTTACAGCTAAATGCAAACCTTGTTGGAAGTGCAGGTTTGCAATTGTAAATACTGAAAATATTATTAGCTTGCTTCACCGTTGGTGGACGAACCAAGGAATATATTAAAGTTTGTTTGTTCGTTGTTGGTGAAGGGTTTTACATTTCTTTTTAAAAGATCATACATCCAAGTAGTTTAGATGAATTTCGAATGAAAAGAAATGTTTTGGATTGGAAACACATGTTGTTTGCTGCAGTGATGGCTATCTTGGTTGCTTTCAACTTTTTCACCCTTTCACTGGATAAAAGCCTAATTACTGGTTCCAAGGGGAAACCAGCCTGCGAACCAGACACTGCCTCTGAATACTCTGTCGCGTCACAGCAGGGCTGTCTCAATCCTGTAGCATTCCCAAAATATTTGCACATAGGTGTGTACACGTAACCGTAAAGTGTGCTTAACATACACAAAAGCCTTGCTGTCACACAACGGTCCCCTGCAACCTCCAACTCCACAGTTGTTTACGAATTGCAATAACAAAAGGTCTGCGCTTTTACAAAGAGTTATCTGCACCTACTACATGCCTTTGTTGCCTTTGCAAAGGAAGAGATTTCCACTCTATGCAGTAACAGCACTGTTTTAATTTTTCATCAGTTAAAAGTTTTAAATGAGGCATTTTTGTTTCTTAGGTTTTTTGAATTAACCTATTTTGGCAAGATGGCTACTACTTGTGCGTACGCATTGTGTCCACTTTTTGGGACCAACGACCCAGGGCAAAGAAGTTGGAATAAGGTCTTGTTTCAATATGACTTTGGAGGTGGAAGACACGCGGAGCCAACAAAGGGATCTTTCACTTGCTTGAAATATAAACATTATTTATTCAACTGTCAGAAATGTCTCTCTTGTAAATACACGAGCGCTCGTGTTTTAACTCTCCGTTTGCTGTTGCCTCTTTACCCACAAGGCTGCTGCTCCCTCCGCTGCGTGCTTTGTTTTTCTTGTTTTCTAATGAAACTAGTGTAATGGTGTTAAAAATATAAAAGTGAGATATTTTGGGGAAATTACATTGAAATATTGAACGCGTAACATAACCAAATGCATACATTTTTAACATACTAAAATGTTAGAGCATATTAACTCTTCCAAATAAATGCTTTAAAATAATTAAATAGTTTAAATGCATTTTTTATAATACATTTTAAATGCTATTGAGCCACCCGAAAGCACAGCTCTGTAAGAAAGATGCTAACCACCACAGAACCTTTGCTTTGATACCGGAGTTCCAGAGCCATTCGAGAACAAGGCCGTGGGCACAGTATCGAAGGCTGCACTGAGATCCAACATTGACAGCTGTTTATTTATGTACTTCTCAGCTACTTTAGAGAAAAAGGGGAGCAGGGAAATAGGCCTAAAATTGTCCAGCTTCGGTTTTAACCAGGTTGTTACTAAAAATTACACCATAGGTGCTCTATTCATAGATAACAGCATCAAAATTTACCAATATGCTGATGATACACAACTCTACTTGAAAGTCTCCTCTGCTTCAGAAATCCAACGCCTCCAACACTGCCGGCACGTGATCTAGACCTAAATGCCCAGCACCTACCTGAAGTTCAATGCAACCAAGACAAAATTCCTTTTATTTGCCAAGAACAACAAAGAAGAAACAGAACAAACCTGGCTAAATGACATGAACGTTCCCCAAATGCAAGTCACTTTTATTCACCCTGGACACCAGCCCAACCTCAAGGAACACATTGCTAAAAAACAAAGATGGCCTTTCAACTCTCTCTTCTAAAACAAAGTGAAACAGTTTCTTTCAGAAAACATCTTTAGGACTGTCGTGCAAGCCCTCTTACTCTCACATTTGAATAGTGGCAATTCCCTCCTCCATGTCCACCCAGACTTCACACTGGCACCCCTTAAGAGCATCCTACATGTCACAGCACGTTTCTTGCAGGGACTGAATAAAAATGAACACATCACCCCCATCCTTCTGGAACTCAATTGTCTCCCCTTGCCAGTCCGTATAATCTTCAAAACACACCAATACATTGTTTATAAACCCATCACAACCAGCCATCCTGCTTATCTTGCAGGCAAGCTCACCACATGGTTCTCAGCACACCTGCAGCCTGGACACCACCAAACTACAGACTAAGAAGTGTAAAAAAGAAAAAAACAAGGTAGAACGCCGTTTTCATCTATGCACCTAGGATTAGGAACAAGGTGCATGTATCCTTCAGGACCCCTAAAGGTGCTGCAATTTAGGAAAGAGTTGAAGTGGTACCTCTATACATCACAATGCATTAACCACCTACAAACCAGCTACCTCCCCTATCACTTGTTGATGTTATGTTTGTCTTTGACCTAGTGCAGCGCTTTGCTGCCTTTTGGCTAGGTTTGTGCTAAAGAAATACCATACATAAATATACATATATGTATACATTCTTTGGAGAAACAAAATTGTCAAAAGGTAAGACCTCATCATGATCACTGAACGACACTTGCAACGGAGACCAAATGTCACATGTTAAGCCATAAGTCAATGGTGAGCCAGCAATGGTTGTAAAAAAAAAATGTTTTATAGATACAGCACCATATTAAACGTACATTTGTTACTTGAGGATCAAATTATCAATCAGAATATAATACAAATTCATGAAATCCCATTCATTTTTAGAGTCAGTTCAACAGCAATTCATCCTTGTGAATAAAAATCAAAAATCCTTTTTAAATATTACGCATCAATAAAAACTAAATTAAATCAAAATCTACTATCATTCACAGCTTCCTTCCATCTGTAGATAGGTTCCCAAATACGCCTGCCAAGTTTTTTCCCTCTCTTGCCCTTTCTCTCATAAATCCCTAAATTATATATAGATAGCAATTTAGCAAGCCATTGCTGAAGAGTTTGGGCTGATTGATCCAGCCAAGCAGAGGTGATGATAATACGTAAAGCAGCCATAGCAAGAAACAGAAAATAATAAAATTAGTTTTGCCTTTGCTTAATTTGGATCCCCAAAAGCATTAGAGCAGGATCTAATGACATTTGTATATTCAGTGTTTGAGCCAGAAATTTTTAAATTGCTTTTATTACAATTGCCAGCCGGTGGCAGGTCGAGAACATGTGGATTAGATCAGCATGAGAGCCATCGCACCGAGGACATCTAATCCCTTCCTGTCCACTCCACTGCGCTATCCTTGCTCGCGTATGAGACAGAGAGAAGATCGTTTCAAAATGCTGAGCCTGTAGTCCCGCTGAACACAGGATAGTCTGACCCAATTCTCGTGAATCAGAAAAGCAATCCTGATCTATGCCTAACTTATCAGCCCACTTTTTCCCATATTATTCCAAGTCATCCGGCTTAAGTAATTGCAATTCAGTTCTCTCCCTCTCATATAGCATCTAGGATTACGACTTTCTGGAAGCTGCACAGCCCCCCCTTTTCCCTTTAAAAAACTCCGTAACTGTAGATATTTAAAAAAAATTCTAGTATTAACACCATAATCATGTTGGATATCACTAAACGCCCAAATCCCATCAGGGCCTATTAGGTCCCCTAACACACGGAGCCCCTTTCCCTCCCATTCCAACATTATTGCATCGAAAAAAAATTCGAGGAGCGTTAGATTTCTGCATAACTGTGTGTAAAAATTAAATCTGCCAAGGCCGAATTTCTTTTTACATGCAGCCCAAATCTTATATGCAGCAATCAAAGTCTTAAATCTCGTTGTTTTATAATAGCTTGGTTCGCTAAATTTCATAAAACAATTAATCGCTCCCTCCCCTAATAGTAATTCATATACATCAGGAGACCCTATATTATTTCAAGAGACGCCATCAGCCCTACCGAATAGACCAGACATATATTGTAGATCCGAAGCCCAATAATACATCTTAAAATCTGGGACTGCCCAACCTCCTCTCTCCCTAGGCAATGACATATATGTTATAGCCCGTCTAGTTTTTCCATGAGCCCATATAAACCTGTTCACGATATGCTCAAGTATCATAAACCATTGCCTCTCAAACTCAAATGGTATGGCCCTAAAGAGATAAAGTACCTTAGGGAGGAAAACCATCTTCAGCACATTGCTGCGGCCTACCACTGACATATGAAGATTATGCAATCTATCAAAATCTTTTTTAGCTTTCCCTATAATTGGTTCAATATTTCTTTCTACTAGCTTCCCCAGATCTGGAGTTATATCAATACCCAGATAGACGGCTGAGTCCACCACCCATGAATCTTCTAGTTTGGTCCACTTATTTTTAACTATCAACGTCTTCTGACTATTTATTGCGTACCCGGAGATCAATCCAAAAGCTTGAGCCTCTCCTTCTATTGCGACCATTGTATCTTGGGTATGAGGAGTAATCAAACGACATCATCCGCGTAGGCCAGTATTTTTGTCTCCAACCCGTGGTAACCCATAGGTCTTATACTGATGGTGGCGTCCAACTTCCTTATCAGGGGATCAATGTATAAAGCGAAAAGGAGAGGCGAGCAGGGGCACCAATGCCTTGTACCTCGCTTAATAATCACCGGTGCCGTATATCTCCTATTCAGTCTGAGCCGAGCCTTCGGTGCTTTATATAAAGCCTGGTTTGCCTGAATATAATTACCCCCAATACCGAACCATTTCATAACATCCCAAAGATAGTCCCAGGAGACCCTATCGAACGCTTTTTCAGCGTCCATGAGTATTAAGGCCATAGGGTCCCCTGAGACTTCTGCTACATCGAATAGGGTTATAACTCTTCGGGTATATTCTGTAGTACCCCTCCCGGGGATAAATCCGTGCTGACTGGGGTGAACTATTTTCCCAATTATTTGATTTAGGCGGGTCGCCAAGGCTTTTGAGTAGATTTTAGCATCGCTATTCATAAGCGTTATTGGCCTATATGAGCCCGGTTCCCTAGGTGGCTTACCCTTCTTTAAAAACACAACCATGTCCGCCCCTGCCCATGTCTCAGAGATTGAACAGCCTTGCTGAGCTTGGCCAATTATGGCCGCCAGATCTGGTCCTATAACCTCAAGGAATGTTTTCTAAAACTCTAAGGGAATTTGATCCGGTCCAGCAGTTTTCCGGGACGGGAGGCTCCCTAATGAGCCATATATCTCATTCTGGGTCAGCGCTATGTCAAGTGCCTTCCTGTCTTCGAGATCAATACTTTGCATCAGGATTCCCCGTAAATATTCTTGATTTAATCTCTGCACCCCTCGTTGTTCATCCCTCTAAAGATCTTCAAAAAATTGGCGGAAGACTTCCCAGATCCCTAGTGACACTCTCTATTAAATTTCCACTTCTATCTATAATGTCCCAGATCTCCCCAGACATAGTTTTTTGTCCAAGTCGTATTGCCAGGGTATGCCCCACCCGTTCACTAAACTCATAACAGAGTTCCCTTCTCGCCAAATATTTTTCTGCAGCCTTACTCGCCGTAATATCCCCTACTTCAGCCTTTGCTATTGCTAGCTTAAGCAATATATTGCACCTGAATCGCGCCTGCGAGCTCCTGCTGTGCCTTACATAATATATTCACCCATTGACCCTCCCTCTTCTGCCTACCCAAACTATAGCTCAATGTCTCTCCTCTAACCCCGGTTTTAAATGTATCCCAGTAGCATTGTTTTTTTCTTTGGCTAAAAGGAAAGCAGTGCGCTTGCGGGACCTCAGTATCCCAGTTACATTGGGTCAAGTCTGGAAATGCCCCCTTTAAGAGATTAACAACAAAAGACATAATGTTCTCCCCTTCCATGTTCTCGACGATACCCAGCGGTCTCACATTAATCCTGCATTGTCGATTCTCGAAATCTTCGAGTTTCTACATCACGTCTTCGGATTATTTCTCTTGTGACTCCTTAAAGCCTTGCAGCTTCCTAATGTCCTCTTCCAGTGTGATAGTTCTTTCTTCAACACGAGTGACCCTTTCGGCCATATCGGAACATAGTTTATTCACTTTCCGAAGTGATCCCAGCAATTTTTTAGTGGCTTGATGTACCCAATCTTGCTTCCCCCTGCATCTGCTTTGAGGTGGAGTACACTAATTCTAGTGACGGAAGGGCTCCTCATGCACTGCTGGTTCCTTTTCTTGTGCATACGTTTGATTTGTAGTGGAGCAATCCCATTTAAGTTTCCTAGCCGTAGTTATTGCAATATCACCCTTAGAAGGGCTGGTTCTAGATTTAGACCTCCCCCTCTGGGTAAGGGACCTCAAGCGTTGTATCTTTTGTGTATGGAGGAGTCCCCAAAGGAATCGCCTGAGTCAGACCCTTGAGATGTATTCCCATCGCTTGTAAATGAGATGTCTGTATCGTCATTTAAAGAGAAGAGCTTATTCCCCTCTGGACAGCCCAAGGCTATTGGACTTAGTCCTGCAGTCCCCCCTCCCACTCCAGTCTCCTTGATTGCTTGATCACGGAGTTCCACCAGGTCAACTTTTAAATTATCTTCCACCCATAGCCAGCAAGCCAGTACCGCTCCCTTCAGTACCACCTCCTTCAATGCTGGTCGTCGGTGTAGTTACTGTTGCTTCCCTATCAAGACGTACCCACACATTTCCCGCCACATTGCACTCATTACCTTGCGTAGCACTCCGCGGTACTTGCGGTACATGCAAATTCGGTCCTGGCTGCTCACCCGATCCAACGACAGGCTCAAACAGCTCCTCCTCAAGCTGCTGCTCCTGCTCTGGCTCCCGTCTGAACAGTAGCATTGCCGCGGCTGCCTCTACATCCAAACCTGGGGCAACTGTTTTTCTTTTACCGGGCTCCTCTGAGCGTGTAGTGTGCAGCAAACTGTTCCCAGTAACCGCAAAAGCCTTCGTTACTGTAGGTTGCCACGTAGAATTCTCACCGCCCATTGCACGCCGCCCAGTCCGATCGTCCGCACCGCCCTCCCTAGGCTTTCTGGTGATTTCTTCAAATTTCTTCAATAGTGCACCATGTTGGTTTTGACCCGGTCCCTTCGTCGCCATGCCAACTTCTTCGGTGGGTCCTTTGCCACCCTGCCTTTCACGGATTTAGTTGTTTTTGGTGCCATCAATACCCCGCAAATAGGGCACCCAGTTGCAGTGGTGGTTCCGGACTCCCGCAGCAATGCGTCTGAGATCGTCGGAAGTGCCCTAAATCTCAGGCGGGAGCCGCGTCTCAACACCCAGGCAAACAACTGCTCTAACAGGTACGTGCGCAGCGGCATATCCTCGCCTTATACTACCCCATTAGGCTGCTCGAGGGAGAGAGTCTAAGCAGGGACACTCACGGAAGTCAGTCAGCAGCCATCTTGCCTCCCCAGGCAGCAACAACAAAATACATTTTCCAATGAAATTTTTGCCAGCAATGGTTTTAATTACAGATGGATTCTGCTCAAGTATTTTAGGAATCTTGATCAATACATCTTTCCACATGTCCTGTTGTCCAGCAAGGCAGTGAGATTAACACCCTTTCACTCTTCAGTTCTTGTTAGCAAGACACCAAACTCCTCCTAACATGAGCAAGGAGAAAGGAGTAAAAGAGAACAACAAATCCAAGGAAAGATTATCCTGAAGGAGGGATCCAACAGCTTGAGAAAAAGATAACAAGAAACTTTGAAAATGGCAGGCAGAAAACAACTGATCAAAAGAAAGATAAATCATGGAGGAAATATCCAATCTCTCAAGGATTAACAAGTGGGTGTTGAGTGCAAAACCAGGGGCATGCTACGTTGCGACATGTCATGCCTTTCCAAGTCCTGCCTTTTTAGGTCTTATCTAGGCAGCGCATGCGCTGTCTCTTAGAGACATGTTGTATCCACTCTGTGGGCTTACAGCCCTCCAGTCACTTAAGGTTTGTTACTTTGCGTGTCCTCCGAAAAGGCTTGCTTCCATGTGGTTAATCTGTGTTCTTTGTCCCTCATTTTTGTGTTTTTCTCCCTCCCATGGCGCATGGCCCTATTACTAGAAGCATTCAACTTTTGTGCATTTCTGTTTGTTTCGGAGACCTATTTATTTAGTTGATTTCTGCCCACCTTTTTAGAAGGTTACCTTTTCTTCCTTTGTAGTGTTGTTGGTAAAGTGTTTCATTTGTTTTTTGTTTATTTTAGTTGTAAAGGCAATACAGCAATGTCAAAACAACTTTTTGATTGTTTTGTGACTAAAAAGTGCTCACTTGACATGAGCTTTGAAAATAGTTTTCTTTTTGCTCTGACTCAATGCTCATGTGTGCTTTTTGGTTTGAATTGCTTTCTGGCTGAAAATCACTAACTCACTGTGAGCCTGCTTTCCTAAATCATTTATTTTTGCTGTGACTCTGTTACAGCAAAATGTAAAGCTTATTAAAAAGTTGATGTTGGGTTTGCGCTTTTTGCAATACGCCATTTTCAAAACAACATGTTTATTGTCCCCCAACTCTGCTTTTCACATTTATTTTGTTTGTGCAGTTTTTTGTAGCGCCAGTACCACATAAATATATTGGAACACTTTAAATAAGCACATTTTACCTTTTATACTGCCAACAACAACTGAAGGTATTGGAGCACTTTATGTTAGCACCACATACATTTTTTGTGCAGTTTTATAGTGCACCAACACCACCCGAAGATATTGGAGTGCTTTACATTAGCCCCAGTTACTTTACATAAGGACACATTAATTTTTGTAGGCACAGCAAGATAAAGTGATTTCCCCAAAATCAAAGATGTTAATCCGATACCGAAACTTGAAGCCGGTTTACCAGCTTCATAGTCATCAGCTCTGGCCCTTATGCCACATTCTCTCCCAAAAGGACGCCATATCATCTCCATAGCCTCGACCTCAGTTCCACATTTTGTGGTTACGGATAAATCACTTAATGTCACCGTTTCTAAACACAAAAAGCATTGGCACTGCCAGAATGTTACGTGTGTGCGAAATCTATTGTTTTTAGTTTTTAGCTTGTCTCAAAGAGATGTGTTTTGTACTATCTGTGAGCTTACAGGCTTTCTTTTCAAGACATGTTGTATCCACTCTATGGGATTAGAGCCCGTACATCTCTTTAGATTCATTAGGTCAAGTGTCCTACGAAAAGGCTTGCTTCCATGTGATAAATCTGTGTTCTTTGTCCCTCCTTTTTGAGTCTGGCTCCCATGGAGCATTACCCTATTACTAGTTTCCTTTCGCTTTCATGCACTTCTGCTTGTTTCGGCACACGATTTTTTCAGTGGTTACTCCCCTTCTTTTTGGAAGGTTCCCTTTTCTTCCTTTGTAGTGGTGTTGGTGAAGTGTTTCATTTGTTTTTTCTTTTTCGAATATTTTATTCGAATGGCCAATACAGCAACGTCAAAACATTTTTTGATTGTTTTACGACTAAAAAGCGCTCACCTGACGTGAGCTTTGAAAATTGTTTTCTTTTTGCTGGGACCCTGTGCTCACGTTGGATGAGCACTTTTTGGTTTGAATTGCTTTCTGTCTAAAAAGCGCTCACTTGACGTGAGCTTTAAAAATTTTTATTGTTTTGCTGGGACTCCATGCTCACTACTGGTGTGCGCTTTTTGGTTTGAATTGTTTTATTCAATGGGACTCCCTGCTCACGTCTGGTGTGAGTATTTTTTAATCTAATTGCTTTCTTTGTTTAAAGGGCTCACTCTTAGTGAGCTTGTTTTCCTAAATCTTTTCTTTTGTTGGGCCTCTGTTACAGCTAAATGCAAACCTTGTTGGAAGTGCAGGTTTGCAATTGTAAATACTGAAAATATTATTAGCTTGCTTCACCGTTGGTGGACGAACCAAGGAATATATCAAAGTTTGTTTGTTCGTTGTTGGTGAAGGGTTTTACATTTCTTTTTAAAAGATCATACATCCAAGTAGTTTAGATGAATTTCGAATGAAAAGAAATGTTTTGGATTGGAAACACATGTTGTTTGCTGCAGTGATGGCTATCTTGGTTGCTTTCAACTTTTTCACCCTTTCACTGGATAAAAGCCTAATTACTGGTTCCAAGGGGAAACCAGCCTGCGAACCAGACACTGCCTCTGAATACTCTGTCGCGTCACAGCAGGGCTGTCTCAATCCTGTAGCATTCCCAAAATATTTGCACATAGGTGTGTACACGTAACCGTAAAGTGTGCTTAACATACACAAAAGCCTTGCTGTCACACAACGGTCCCCTGCAACCTCCAACTCCACAGTTGTTTACGAATTGCAATAACAAAAGGTCTGCGCTTTTACAAAGAGTTATCTGCACCTACTACATGCCTTTGTTGCCTTTGCAAAGGAAGAGATTTCCACTCTATGCAGTAACAGCACTGTTTTAATTTTTCATCAGTTAAAAGTTTTAAATGAGGCATTTTTGTTTCTTAGGTTTTTTGAATTAACCTATTTTGGCAAGATGGCTACTACTTGTGCGTACGCATTGTGTCCACTTTTTGGGACCAACGACCCAGGGCAAAGAAGTTGGAATAAGGTCTTGTTTCAATATGACTTTGGAGGTGGAAGACACGCGGAGCCAACAAAGGGATCTTTCACTTGCTTGAAATATAAACATTATTTATTCAACTGTCAGAAATGTCTCTCTTGTAAATACACGAGCGCTCGTGTTTTAACTCTCCGTTTGCTGTTGCCTCTTTACCCACAAGGCTGCTGCTCCCTCCGCTGCGTGCTTTGTTTTTCTTGTTTTCTAATGAAACTAGTGTAATGGTGTTAAAAATATAAAAGTGAGATATTTTGGGGAAATTACATTGAAATATTGAACGCGTAACATAACCAAATGCATACATTTTTAACATACTAAAATGTTAGAGCATATTAACTCTTCCAAATAAATGCTTTAAAATAATTAAATAGTTTAAATGCATTTTTTATAATACATTTTAAATGCTATTGAGCCACCCGAAAGCACAGCTCTGTAAGAAAGATGCTAACCACCACAGAACCTTTGCTTTGATACCGGAGTTCCAGAGCCATTCGAGAACAAGGCCGTGGGCACAGTATCGAAGGCTGCACTGAGATCCAACATTGACAGCTGTTTATTTATGTACTTCTCAGCTACTTTAGAGAAAAAGGGGAGCAGGGAAATAGGCCTAAAATTGTCCAGCTTCGGTTTTAACCAGGTTGTTACTAAAAATTACACCATAGGTGCTCTATTCATAGATAACAGCATCAAGATTTACCAATATGCTGATGATACACAACTCTACTTGAAAGTCTCCTCTGCTTCAGAAATCCAACGCCTCCAACACTGCCGGCACGTGATCTAGACCTAAATGCCCAGCACCTACCTGAAGTTCAATGCAACCAAGACAAAATTCCTTTTATTTGCCAAGAACAACAAAGAAGAAACAGAACAAACCTGGCTCAATGACATGAACGTTCCCCAAATGCTAAAAAACAAAGATGGCCTTTCAACTCTCTCTTCTAAAACAAAGTGAAACAGTTTCTTTCAGAAAACATCTTTAGGACTGTCGTGCAAGCCCTCTTACTCTCACATTTGAATAGTGGCAATTCCCTCCTCCATGTCCACCCAGACTTCACACTGGCACCCCTTAAGAGCATGCTACATGTCACAGCACGTTTCTTGCAGGGACTGAATAAATATGAACACATCACCCCCATCCTTCTGGAACTCAATTGTCTTCCCTTGCCAGTCCGTATAATCTTCAAAACACACCAATGCATTGTTTATAAACCCATCACAACCAGCAATCCTGCTTATCTTGCAGACAAGCTCACCACATGGTTCTCAGCACACCTGCAGCCTGGACACCACCAAACTACAGACTAAGAAGTGTAAAAAAGAAAAAAACAAGGTAGAACGCCGTTTTCATCTATGCACCTAGGATTAGGAACAAGGTGCATGTATCCTTCAGGACCCCTAAAGGTGCTGCAATTTAGGAAAGAGTTGAAGTAGTACCTCTATACATCACAATGCATTAACCACCTACAAACCAGCTACCTCCCCTATCACTTGTTGATGTTATGTTTGTCTTTGACATAGTGCAGCGCTTTGCTGCCTTTTGGCTAGGTTTGTGCTAAAGAAATACCATACATAAATATACATATATGTATACATTCTTTGGAGAAACAAAATTGTCAAAAGGTAAGACCTCATCATGATCACTGAACGACACTTGCAACGGAGACCAAATGTCACATGTTGAGCCATAAGTCAATGGTGAGCCAGCAATGGTTGTAAAAAAAATGTTTTATAGATACAGCACCATATTAAACGTACATTTGTTACTTGAGGATCAAATTATCAATCAGAATATAATACAAATTCATGAAATCCCATTAATTTTTAGAGTCAGTTCAACAGCAATTCATCCTTGTGAATAAAAATCAAAAATCCTTTTTAAATATTACGCATCAATAAAAACTAAATTAAATCAAAATCTACTATCATTCACAGCTTCCTTCCATCTGTAGATAGGTTCCCAAATACGCCTGCCAAGTTTTTTCCCTCTCTTGCCCTTTCTCTCATAAATCCCTAAATTATATATAGATAGCAATTTAGCAAGCCATTGCTGAAGAGTTTGGGCTGATTGATACAGCCAAGCAGAGGTGATGATAATACGTAAAGCAGCCATAGCAAGAAACAGAAAATAATAAAATTAGTTTTGCCTTCCCTTAATTTGGATCCCCAAAAGCATTAGAGCAGGATCTAATGACATTTGTATACTCAGAGTTTGAGCCAGAAAGTTTTCAATTGCTTTTATTACAATTGCCAGCCGGTGGCAGGTCGAGAACATGTGGATTAGATCAGCATGAGAGCCATCGCACCGAGGACATCTAATTCCTTCCTGTCCACCCCACTGCGCTATCCTTGCTCGCGTATGAGACAGAGAGAAGATCGTTTCAAAATGCTGAGCCTGTAGTCCCGCTGAACACAGGATAGTCTGACCCAATTCTCGCGAATCAGAAAAGCAATCCTGATCTATGCCTAATTATCAGCCCACTTTTTCCCATATTATTCCAAGTCATCCGGCTTAAGTAATTGCAATTCAGCATATATTATCTTAATAGTGCAATTCTCTCCCTCTCATATAGCATCTAGGATTACGACTTTCTGGAAGCTGCAGGGCCCCACCTTTTCCCTTTAAAAAAACTCCGTAACTGTAGATATTTAAAAAAAATTCTAGTATTAACACCATAATCATGTTGGATATCACTAAATGCCCAAATCCCATCAGGGCCTTTTAGGTCCCCTAACACACGGAGCCCCTTTCCCTCCCATTCCAACATTATTGCATCGAAAAAAAATTCGAGGAACGTTAGATTTCTGTATAACTGTGTGTAAAAATTAAATCTGCCAAGGCCGAATTTCTTTTTACATGCAGCCCAAATCTTATATGCAGCCATCAAAGTCTTAAATCTCGTTTTTTTATAATAGCTTGGTTCGCTAAATTTCATAAAACAATTAATCGCTCCCTCCCCTAATAGTAATTCATATACATCAGGAGACCCTATATTATTTCAAGAGACGCCATCAGCCCTACCGAATAGACCAGACATATATTGTAGATCCGAAGCCCAATAATACATCTTAAAATCTGGGACTGCCCAACCTCCTCTCTCCCTAGGCAATGACATATATGTTATAGCCCGTCTAGTTTTTCCATGAGCCCATATAAACCTGTTCACGATATGCTCAAGTATCATAAACCATTGCCTCTCAAACTCTAATGGTATGGCCCTAAAGAGATAAAGTACCTTAGGGAGGAAAACCATCTTTACCACATTGCTGCGCCCTACCACTGACATATGAAGATTATGCAATCTATCAAAATCTTTTTTAGCTTTCCCTATGATTGGTTCAATATTTCTTTCTACTAGCTTCCCCAGATCTGGAATTATATCAATACCCAGATAGACGGCTGAGTCCACCACCCATGAATCTTCTAGTTTGGTCCACTTATTTTTAACTATCAACGTCTTCTGACTATTTAGTGCGTACCCGGAGATCAATCCAAAAGCTTGAGCCTCTCATTCTATTGCGACCATTGTATCTTGGGTATTAGGAGTAATCACAGCGACATCATCCGCGTAGGCCAGTATTTTTGTCTCCAACCCGTGGTAACCCATAGGTCTTATACTGATGGTGGCGTCCAACTTCCTTATCAGGGGATCAATGTATAAAGCAAAAAGGAGAGGCGAGCAGGGGCACCAATGCCTTGTACCTCGCTTAATAATCACCGGTGCCGTATATCTCCTATTCAGTCTGAGCCGAGCCTTCGGTGCTTTATATAAAGCCTGGTTTGCCTGAATATAATTACCCCCAATACCGAACCATTTCATAACATCTGAAAGATAGTCCCAGGAGACCCTATCGAACGCTTTTTCAACGTCCATGAGTATTAAGGCCATAGGGTCCCCTGAGACTTCTGCTACATCGAATAGGGTTATAACTCTTCGGGTATATTCTGTAGTACCCCTCCCGGGGATAAAACTGTGCTGACTGGGGTGAACTATTTTCCCGATTATTTGATTTAGGCGAGTCGCCAAGGCTTTTGAGTAGATTTTAGCATCGCTATTCATAAGCGTTATTGGCCTACATGAGCCCGGTTCCCTATGTGGCTTACCCTTCTTTAAAATCACAACCATGTCTGCCGCTGCCCATGTCTCGGGAATGGAACAGCATTGCTGAGCTTGGCCAATTATGGCCGCCAGATCTGGTCCTATAACCTCAAGGAATGTTTTCTAAAACTCTAAGGGAATTTGATCCAGTCCGGCAGTTTTCCGGGACGGGAGGCTCCCTAATGAGCCATATATCTCATCCTGGGTCAGCGCTATGTCAAGTGCCTCCCTGTCTTCGAGATCAATACTTTGCATCAGGATTCCCCGTAAATATTCTTGATTTAATCTCTGCTCCCCTCATTGTTCATCCCTCTAAAGATCTTCATAAAATTGGCGGAAGACTTCCCGGATCCCTAGTGACCCTCTCTATTAAATTTCCACTTCTATATATAATGTCCCAGATCTCCCCAGACATATTTTTTTGTCCAAGTCGTACTACCAGGGTATGCCCCACCCGTTCACTAAACTCATAACAGAGTTCCCTTCTCACCAAACTTTTTTCTGCAGCCTTACTCGCCGTAATATCCCCTACTTCAGCCTTTGCTATTGCTAGCTTAAGCAATATATCGCATCCGAATCGCGCCTGCGAGCTCGTGCTGTGCCTTACATAATATATTCACCCATTGACCCTCCCTCTTCTGCCTACCCAAACTATAGCTCAATGTCTCTCCTCTAACCCCGGTTTTAAACGTATCCCAGTAGCATTGTTTTTTTCTTTGGCTAAAAGGAAAGCAGTGCGCTTGCGGGACCTCAGTATCCCAGTTACATTGGGTCAAGTCTGGAAATGCCCCCTTTAAGAGATTAACAACAAAAGACATAATGTTCTCCCCTTCCGTGTTCTCGGCGATACCCAGCGGTCTCACATTAATCCTGCATTGTCGATTCTTGAAATCTTCGAGTTTCCACATCACGTCTTCGGATTATTTCTCTTGTGACTCCTTAAAGCCTTGCAGCTTCCCAATTTCCTCTTCCAGTGTGATAGTTCTTTCTTCAACACGAGTGACCCTTTTGGCCATATCGGAACATAGTTTATTCACTTTCCGAAGGGATCCCAGCAATTATTTAGTGGCTTGATGTGCCCAATCTTGCTTCCCCCTGCATCTGCTTTGGGGTGGAGTACACTAATTCTAGTGATGGAAGGGTGGGCAGGGCAGAGGGATCTTCTAGACTTCCCGGCTCCTCATGCACTGCTGGTTCCTTTTCTTGTGCATACGTTTGATTTGTAGTGGAGCACTCCCATTTCAGTTTCCTAGCCGTAGTTATTGCAATATCACCCTTAGAAGGGCTGGTTCTAGATTTAGACCTCCCCCTCTGGGTAAGGGACCTCAAGCGTTGTATTTTTTGTGTAGTGGAGGAGTCCCCAAAGGAATCGCCTGAGTCGGACCCTTGAGATGTATTCCCATCGCTTGTAAATGAGATGTCTGTATCGTCATTTAAAGAGAAGAGCTTATTCCCCTCTGGAGAGCCCAAGGCTATTAGACTTAGTCCTGCAGTCCCCCCTCCCACTCCAGTCTCCTTGATTGCTTGATCACGGAGTTCCACCAGGTCAACTTTTAAATTATCTTCCACCCATAGCCAGCAAGCCAGTACCGCTCCCTTCAGTACCACCTCCTTCAATGCTGGTCGTCGGTGTAGTTACTGTTGCTTCCCTATCAAGAGGTACCCACGCATTTCCCGCCACATTGCACTCATTACCTTGCGTAGCACTCCGCGGTACTTGCGGTACATGCAAATTCGGTCCTGGCTGCTCACCCGATCCAACGACCGGCTCAAACAGCTCCTCCTCAAGCTGCTGCTGCTGCTCCTGCTCTGGCTCCCGTCTGAACAGCAGCATTGCCGCGGCTGCCTCTACATCCAAACCTGGGGCAACTGTTTTTCTTTTACCGGGCTCCTCTGAGCGTGTAGTGTGCAGCAAACTGTTCCCAGTAACCGCAAAAGCCTTCGTTACTGTAGGTTGCCACGTAGAATTCTCACCGCCCATTGCACGTCGCCCAGTCCGACCGTCCGCACCGCCCTCCCGAGGCTCTCTGGTGATTTCTTCAAATTTCTTCAATAGTGCACCATGTTGGTTTTGACCCGGTCCCTTCGTCGCCATGCCAACTTCTTCGGTGGGTTCTTTGCCACCCTGCCTTTCACGGATTTAGTTGTTTTTGGTGCCATCAATACCCCGCAAATAGGGTACCCAGTTGCAGTGGTGGTTCCGGACTCCCGCAGCAATGCGTCCGAGATCGTCGGAAGTGCCCTAAATCTCAGGCGGGAGCCGCGTCTCAACACCCAGGCAAACAACTGCTCTAACAGGTACGTGTGCAGCGGCATATCCTCGCCTTATACTACCCCATTAGGCTGCTCGAGGGAGAGAGTCTAAGCAGCGACTCTCACAGAAGTCAGTCAGCAGCCATCTTGCCTCCCCAGGTAGCAACAACAAAATACATTTTCCAATGAAATTTTTGCCAGCAATGGTTTTAATTACAGATGGATTCTGCTCAAGTATTTTAGGAATCTTGATCAATACATCTTTCCACATGTCCTGTTGTCCAGAAAGGCAGAGATATTAACACCCTTTCACTCTTCAGTTCTTGTTAGCAAGACACCAAACTCCTCCTAACATGAGCAAGGAGAAAGGAGTAAAGGAGAACAACAAATCCAAGGAAAGATTATCCTAAAGGAGGGATCCAACAGCTTGAGAAAAAGATAACAAGAAACTTTGAAAATGGCAGGCAGAAAAGAACTGATCAAAAGAAAGATAAATCATGGAGGAAATATCCAATCTCTCAAGGATTAACAAGTGGGTGTTGAGTGCAAAACCAGGGGCATGCTACGTTGCGACATGTCATGCCTTTCCAAGTCCTGCCTTTTTAGGTCTTATCTAGGCAGCGCATGCGCTGTCTCTTAGAGACATGTTGTATCCACTCTGTGGGCTTACAGCCCTCCAGTCGCTTAAGGTTTGTTACTTTGCGTCTCCTCCGAAAAGGCTTGCTTCCATGTGGTTAATCTGTGTTCTTTGTCCCTCATTTTTGTGTTTTTCTCCCTCCCAAGGCGCATGGCCCTATTACTAGAAGCATTCAACTTTTGTGCATTTCTGTTGGTTTCGGAGACCTATTTATTTAGTTGATTTCTGCCCACCTTTTTAGAAGGTTACCTTTTCTTCCTTTGTAGTGTTGTTGGTAAAGTATTTCATTTGTTGTTTGTTTATTTTAGTTGTAAAGGCAATACAGCAATGTCAAAACAACTTTTTGATTGTTTTGTGACTAAAAAGTGCTCACTTGACATGAGCTTTGAAAAAAGTTTTCTTTTTGCTCTGACTCAATGCTCGTGTGTGCTTTTTGGTTTGAATTGCTTTCTGGCTGAAAATCACTAACTCACTGTGACCTGCTTTCCTAAATCATTTATTTTTGCTGTGACTCTATTACAGCAAAATGTAAAGCTTATTAAAAAGTTGATGTTGGGTTTGCGCTTTTTGCAATACGCCATTTTCAAAACAACATGTTTATTGTCCCCCAACTCTGCTTTTCACATTTATTTTGTTTGTGAAGTATTTTGTAGCGCCAGCACCACACAAATATATTGGAACACTTTAAATAAGCACATGTTACCTTTTATAGTGCCAACAACAACTGAAGGTATTGGAGCACTTTATGTTAGCACCACATACATTTTTGTGCAGTTTTATAGTGCAACAACACCACCCGAAGATATTGGAGTGCTTTACATTAGCCCCAGTTACTTTACATAAGGACACATTAATTTTTGTAGGCACAGCAAGATAAAGTGATTTCCCCAAAATGAAGGATGTTAATCCGATACCGAAACTTGAAGCCGGTTTACCGGCTTCATAGTCATCAGCTCTGGCCCTTATGCCACATTCTCTCCCAAAAGGACGCCATATCATCTCCATAGCCTCGACCTCAGTTCCACATTTTGTGGTTACGGATAAATCACTTAATGTCCCCGTTTCTAAACACAAAAAGCATTGGCACAGCCAGCATGTTACGTGTGTGCGAAATCTATTGTTCTTAGTTTTTAGCTTGTCTCAAAGAGATGTGTTTTGTACTATCTGTGAGCTTACAGGCTTTCTTTTCAAGACATGTTGTATCCACTCTATGGGATTAGAGCCCGTACATCTTTTTAGATTCATTAGGTCAAGTGTCCTACGAAAAGGCTTGCTTCCATGTGATAAATCTGTGTTCTTTGTCCCTCCTTTTTGTGTCTGGCTCCCATGGAGCATGACGCTATTACTAGTATCCTTTCGCTTTCATGCATTGCTGCTTGTTTCGGCACACAATTTTTTCACTGGTTACTCCCCTTCTTTTTGGAAGGTTCCCTTTTCTTCCTTTGTAGTGTTGTTGGTGAAGTGTTTCATTTGTTTTTTCTTTGTCAAATATTTTATTCGAATGGCCAATACAGCAACGTCAAAACATTTTTTGATTGTTTTATGACTAAAAAGCTCTCACCTGACGTGAGCTTTGAAAATTGTTTTCTTTTTGCTGGGACCCCGTGCTCACGTTGGATGAGCACTTTATGGTTTGAATTACTTTCTGTCTAAAAAGCGCTCACTTGACTTGAGCTTTAAAAAATGTTAATGTTTTGCTGGGATTCCATGCTCACTACTGGTGTGCGCTTTTTGGTTTGAATTGTTTTATTCAATGGGACTCCCTGCTCTGGTGTGAGTATTTTTTAATCTAATTGCTTTCTGTGTTTAAAGGGCTCACTCTTAGTGAGCTTGTTTTCCTAAATCTTTTCTTTTGTTGGGACTCTGTTACAGCAAAATGCAAACCTTGTTGGAAGTGCAGGTTTGCAATTGTAAATACTGAAAATATTATTAGCTTGCTTCACCGTTGGTGGACGAACCAAGGAATATATTAAAGTTTGTTTGTTCGTTGTTGGTGAAGGGTTTGATATTTCTATTTAAAAGATCATACATCCAAGTAGTTTAGATGAATTTCGAATGAAAACAAATGTTTTGGATTGGAAACACATGTTGTTTGCTGCAGTGATGGCTATCTTGGTTGCTTTCAACTTTTTCACCCTTTCACTGGATAAAAGCCTAATTACTGGTTCCAAGGGGAAACCAGCCTGCGAACCAGACACTGCCTCTGAATACTCTGCCGCGTCACAGCAGGGCTGTCTCAATCCTGTAGCATCCCCAAAATATTTGCACATAGGTGTGTACACGTAACAGTAAAGTGTGCTTAACATACACAAAAGCCTTGCTGTCACACAACGGTCCCCTGCAACCTCCAACTCCACAGTTGTTTACCAATTGCAATAACAAAAGGTCTGCACTTTTACAAAGAGTTATCTGCGCCTACTAGATGCCTTTGTTGCCTTTGCAAAGGAAGAGATTTCCACTCTATGCAGTAACAGCACTGTTTTAATTTTTCCTCAGTTAAAAGTTTTAAATGAGACATTTTTGTTTCTTAGGTTTTTTTAATTAACCTATTTTGTCAAGATGGCTACTACTTGTGCGTACGCATTGTGTCCACTTTTTGGGACCAACGACCCAGGGCAAAGAAGTTGGAATAAGGTCTTGTTTCAATATGACTTTGGAGGTGGAAGACACGCGGAGCCAACAAAGGGATCTTTCACTTGCTTGAAATATAAACATTATTTATTCAACTTTCAGAAATGTCTCTCTTGTAAATACACGAGCGCTCGTGTTTTAACTCTCCGTTTGCTGGTGCCTTTTTACCCACAAGGCTGCTGCTCCCTCCGCTGCGTGCTTTGTTTTTCTTGTTTTCTAATGAAACTAGTGTAATGGTGTTAAAAATATAAAAGTGAGATATTTTGGGGAAATTACATTGAAATATTGAACGCATAACATAACCAAATGCATACATTTTTAACATACTAACATTTATGTGCACACAAACGTTTAGTACACTACATCATATTTTGCAAGAATACTCCATTTGCATATCACATTCCCTATACTAGTTTGTCAAGATGGCCACTACTCGGGTGTACGCATTGTGTCCATTTTTGGGGATCTACGACCTAGAGTAAAGAAATTAAAATAAAGCCTTGTTTTAATATGACTTTGGAAGTGGAAGACACGCAAAGCCAACAAAGGGATCCAGCCTCCGCATTGCCCCCCTTGCCAGCACCAAAAAACCCCCCCAAAAAACAATAATGAACCTGTGTTTATTATTGTTTTATTTTTCTCCGTATCATTGTCTAGGGGCGGGGCCATGGGAATGACAGGCAGAGGGGGAGTTGTAGACGCACTGGCAGTCAGTGTACATGACTGTTTGGCCTTCCATCTGAGGCCAGCCAAACTGTCAAGCGCACTGAAGCTTTCTCCAACCCCAGCTGGTTGCTGGGTTGAAGAGAACAGGCACTGGCTCCCAGCCTCCCTGGGAGCACAAATCCACAGTGCTCAAGTCAATCCTGACACTGCTTTCATGCAGCGTCAGGATTGGCCCAAGGGATTCTGGGAGCCTGTGCCTGCAGTGCTCAGTGACCGAGCAAGAGAGGAGCATCGGAGTGTCGAACAGGTAAGTTCTATTATTATTATTTTGGGATTGTCCATCCCCAGTCCCCCCTCTTCCTCTGCTCCTTCACTTTGGCCAGACAGCAACCGCTACTGAAGAGATCTTTCATTTATTTTCGTTGGGTGGGACTCTAGTTCTTCAAATGTTTCCAGCCAGGACACTTTTTCCGCATTCACCAGTGAAGTGTTTCCGTGCACCATTGTTGCTTAACTTGAATTCTCTTCAAAGGAGCCAGGCTGAGTTTTGATGTCATCAAGGTCTGTCTGCCCATCAGTGTAGATGGTAAAAGTAGTCCTTTTAATGTGGTTGCCGATGCAGTGTATTTCCTCATGTTCACTAATGTAAACTAACCTAACTCTGATTCTTTCTGGATTTCTTGTGCAGTTTTATATAGCGTCAACCACACCTTAAGGTAGCAGAACACTTTACATTGGCACCAGCTACATTTTTGTGCACTTTTATATAGCCCAACCCCACCCAAAGGTATTGGAGTGCTTAACATTAGCACCAGTTTCTTTACACAAGGACACATTAATTTTTGTAGGCACAGCAAGATAGAGTGATTTGCCCAAAATCAAGGACGTTAAGCCAACGCCGAATTCAAACCCTTTTCCCAGCTCCATAGTCCGCACCTTATGCCACATCCTTTCCCAAGAGGACGCCACATCATCTTCCTAGCCTCTGCCTCAGTTCCACATTTTGTAATTACAGCCAAATCACTTAATTTCACCATGGCAGCCTGCATTTGCTATTGGTTGCCCGTCCACCTCCCACCCATCTCTGCTTGCCCCGCTGAACTCTGTGCACGATCCCATCCTCACCCAAAAATGCTTTTCACATTGTTTTGTGCAGTTTTATATAGCACAAACACCACCCGAAGGTATTTGAGCAGTTTACATTAGCACCAGTATCCTTTTTGTGCATTTTTTGTAATGAATGTAGTAAAGAAATTCTAAAAGAAATGGCCACAATGTAAATAAAAACACAAAATTGTAAATAAAAAAATATTGTAAATACAATGTTTTACATCTTTAAAAAAATAAAAATAAAATTAAAAATAATTGTTTATATGCAATAAAAAACAAAAATCTATTGAGTAGTATATAGCGGAAAAAAACGATTTAATATCTATTACACATATTACTTATTAACTATCAAAAAATAATATATTCACAATAATAGACACATCCCACTCCATTCCAAAAAACTACAGTCCTTACCACTCCACTAATACACCACTACAAAATAATCAACCTCAATCCAATAATCCACACTCAAACCTACTTAACAAAATACATAAAACACTATATCATACTTCTTTTTAGAAACATAAGTTATTGTAAATACAACAGACATTCAAATTCACATTTTAATTACAAACGCATGGCATCTATTATACATCAGTTAATCAGCAAGCCATTAAAGGCTATTTTATTATCAAACACACATACAATCTGCATTTAGGGGCTCATTGCGATGTTAGTGGGTCCGACACTGACGGCTTGTTGGTGTTGGACCTACGGGCATCTGCCCCTGTGGTCCATCCGCCACATTACGATGAGGCGGGCAGAGGTGTCTGGCTGGGAGACCGTCAGCGGCACTTCTGACTTGGACGGTCAGTAATGCCTTCAATAAGGGCAATGCCTGCTCAGGCACCACCATAGGGATTACAACGTCCCGTTCCGCCTGATCTTTCATGGCGGTTCACCTGCCATGAAAAGGTAGGTGGAAAGTGACTTTGGGGCCCCTAGCAGGGTCCCATTCTCCTCTGGACCTCCGCTATGGGGCCTGGGGGGCACCTCTTGTGCCCCCCTAACCATCCCTGCACCATGTTTCAGCCACCACATGGTACCTGCCACACGGTGCTGGGATGTTTTTAAAGTACTTATTTTCTGTTGGGGTGTGTGCTGCAGCCTGCACCACATGCCGCCATTGAAAATATACACATTGCAACCGCCGTAAAGGCCATCGCATTGTAATCAGGGCTGTGGGACCGCTGACTTCTAGTCAGGCAGTCCTGCTTCCGCTATCGTGTCGGTCGGACGAGAGTCCGACCAGCATCATAATGATGCCCTCTGTATACAACCACACAACTGAAAAGTAAAGAAAAAAAACTCAAGCAAAAGCGCGACCTCTTAGCTTTGCCAATCCTTGTTTGTAAACAGGACTTATGAAATGGCCTTAGTGAAGGAATCTCTGCCGCATCTTATATTGATATAGCCCCATAACTTCAAATGGACTGACTGCAATTATAGAAAGGGCATTTTATGCGACCAATGCAGCAATTTGTTTTATCTGCTAAACCTTGAATGAGACAAAATTTGGAAATTCGTGTCCCGTGCAACATCCTGGAATCCTGGTCTTGCTCCTCCCTCTCAGTGCTAATTGGAGCCCATGAGAATAACCCCCCTCCCTTAGTCCCTGAAGGCACAAAAACTCTGGAGTGGCTCTGTTAGGATAGTAGCTCCGCAGCAGACAAAGCATGGCAAGCAGCAATGTTCTAACAGGACATGCATAGAAAAGTTTATATGGTCCTGGGTATGCTCTTTGTTCATATTAGTGACAGGTACACCTACCAAGCCAGGCGAGGACCACAGAGATTGTAGTTTGTACAGACTTTTATACAGGGGCGTAGCATGGTCAGTAAGACTAGGGTGGTGTGAGTTTCAGGTTTTCCAACAGCCATGTTGGCATATCATCTTAAAATACATTGTTAGAGAAGCAGTGCATAAGGGAAGTTGAAGGGGCGATGGAAAGGGAGTGGGGAGCAGATTGCAAGTGCCAATTAAAACACAATATTTTGTAAAATAACCAAAAAATGGTAAGACCTTCAAAACAGAGACAGAGTGTGAGACAGTGTGAGTGTGTGTGTATGTAAAAATCCCATGTAAAATCTGACAGACTTCCCACCATACGCAACTAAAAAAACACCTTTACCCCAAACACCACCCTGGAGCTACACCCATGATTTTATAATTAATTAATCGTGGTGCTAAGATTCTTGTGCTTGTGGCCCGAATTGCCCCATTAGCTCCTCACATAGTACACCCAGATAAAGCAAACGATGCAATAATATTCTCACTGGTTTAAGAGAAAACAAACAAGCATATTTACAAGAAAATGTCGGAGCATGTTGCTGCGCCAAATTTGGCAATGCCACAGTCCGACATGTCACAGGGATGAACCGTATTCACAAGAATATGACACACGCTAGTGTTTCCCCTAACACTGGCGCAACAAAAGCTGCCCAGCACCAGAGCAAGCACCCTGCCATCATGTTGCAAGGGTGCCTGCGCTGGAGGGGCGATTGTTTAGGTGGAGGAAGGGACACCTTCCTGCACATAAACAATTAATAATGACGATTTGCTCTTTCTATGTGTGCAGCAGAATGTAGCACACATAGAAAAAGCAAAAACAAGGAGAAATTAATAATGAATATCCTTTTTCCCATCTAGGCTCTATCCACCTTCACATTCTTCTATTTGCTAAACTCTGCTAGCCTGAGCTTAGGTCCTGCCTCTCTACCCTTTAGATAGGAAAGGACATATTCCAGTGATTGAACGGGCCAGGAAGAAAGACCAGATCATCTCCTGTAAGACCTTTTCTCCTGAGATTCTGTTTACATGTGTCAACTGCAAACACTGTAATCATCCTCTTTATTCTTTCTACCAAGTCGTTAGCTCAGGGACTCAGGGGCAGATGTACAACCCTTTTTTGCGGCCGCAAACGGGAGATCCTCCTGTTGTGACCGCAAAAAAGGGTAAGGACATGTACAAATGCTATTTTGTAAGTCACTGATCTCAAAATAGCATTTGCGACTCCTGTTATTAGGAAGGGGCGTCCCTTCCTAATAGCAAGTCACCATGCCATGTACAATTGTTTTGCGACCGCATTTGAGGCCGCAAAACACTCACAGTTCACCACTTACTTCAAGTAGGTGGTCAACCTCTCGCAAACGGGAAGGGGCCCACAGGGGACCCCTTCCCCTTTGTGAGTATGTGAGAAAATATTTTTAAGAGCAAGGGGCCCCCAGTGGACCCCTTCCCCTTTGTGAGTATGTGAGAAAATATTTTTAAGAGCAGGCAGTGGTCCCAGGGACCACTGCCTACCCTTAAAAAAATGAAACTGAAAAGATTAATTTTTCTTTTTTAAAGGAAAACGGGATGCAATTTTAAAAAAGGACTGCTTTATTTCAAAGCAGTCCCAGACATGATGGTCTGCTGACCCCAGCAGGCCACCATCCCTGGGAGTGCTATCCATTCCAAATGGGGTCGCAAATTGCACCTGCCTCATTAATATTCATGAGGCAGGCAATTAGCGACCCCATTAGGAATCGCAAACAGTGTCTGAGAGACACTGTTATACATCCCAGTGCGACGCAATTTGTGAGTTGCACATTGGTGGGTTATATATCTGGCCCTTAATATAGGTTCTTCAGACCTAATAAATATTCCATATTGAAACTGAAGATCTCCAGGCCAACTAACCATCTGGTAAAACAAGGGGTGGTAAAGGAAAAAAGTTATGGGTTTTGGCTGGTGGGAACCATGACAGGTATTCCCCAAAAGTAAAAATTCAAATGGTTGAAGGCGTAAAAACAAGCTACCTATGCCTCATATTCCATCGTGAGGTAATTCTTCTCTTCCCCCGTTATGTGCTCACAAAGTGAAAGCAATTATTCTTTCCTTCACTTTCTACACCCTGTGAAAAAGTGGTATCTAGCCACTTGGCAATTGTGTAAGTAGTGAGAATGGTATATTTGGAAATGTCAGATCATCCGAGAGTGAGAGCCTAACAAATCTCTTGTTTTACTGTTTCAAAAGCTTCTTCTCAACTGTCAGTCCAACTAAAATGTACACTCCTCATAAGGAGGTCCCTAAAACTCTTCAGACTAATACCTTCTAACCTGAGGAAGTATTTATGCTCATTCTCCTACTCTGGTAATGATGTTTTACTAACAGTTTTAACTAGATGAACCATTGACCTCGCCCAGTCCTTGGTCAGGACTTACCCAGGTAAGTTACTGAACCCACGCCAACATAGCACTTTTCTTTCTTCACTGTAGCCCCAGCTGCCTTCAACTTATCTAAAGCCCCTTTCAAAACACAGTCATGTTTCTCTACATCACTGCTTTATGTGAGCATGTCATCCTAAAAATGTAGCAAGTTTAGGAGATCATTTTCCAGGACTTTTTGCATTATGCAATACAAAACAGCTGCCACTGAGACCAACCCAAATGGCATCCTCCAAGAACATGAATGCACCTAAGGACATTATGAAAAATATAACGGGCTTCCACTATGGGTGTAATCCCACCATGTAATATACCAATGATATATAAATAAAACTAAAACACGAAGCATCTCCAATGATACTCAATATCTCTGTGATATTAGGTAGTGTATGACAATCCACCCATATATAAGAATTCAGTTCCTTTCAATCCACACACATATGAAGAGACTAATCTCCTGCCTTGGACGCAAACAGAATTGGAGCAAGACACTTGAAGCATTCATTTTTTTCAATTATCACCAAATCTTACAACCTCTTAAACTAAGCTTCTAGTGTTTTTAACAAATGGAGAATTGGTTGTACTTTGTGTGCCACAGAAACTGCACTATCTTTTACCTTAATTCAGTGTTTGAAATCCTTCACATATCCCAATTGCTCCGTAAAAACTTCAGCAAACTCAACGTAAATATAATTTTGTCATTGGGATCTCTTCACTAAACGAATATGATGTGAATTATTAGGATCAAGTTATATCCCCAGGTGTTCTTACAAGGAGATTTGAACCACACTCTTTTATACACCCCTTTCCTAAAGTGGATATAACCCTGAAGGTAATATGAATGTGCAACATTTCTGGAAATTGAACTGGATAACAAGTGTGCACACCAAGATGGATATCAGTTTTCTCATACTTCATTTGAGAGAAAACTGTATCAACAATATATTTGTTACTTTAGGTAAAAGGAGAACATGGGTCAGCAAATATAATCACAGTTTGACCAGCTAGCATTATCTCATAAGTTGGAGGACTGATGTTCTTGTCAACACTTTCTGTGTGGAATACTATTTTGCTTACTTCTTGCTTGTACTCTGCTCTTGAGCTTACTTATCTTGCATTGCTCTCCCTGCATACTCTGGCAAAACACAATTTCCCACCACCTTTTCTACATGTTGAGGATCTCACTGTATAAATCAAACTTTATGCAAATTGTGTAGCATTAAAATGGAAATATCAAAAGTTTGTTTTGTTAGCTAGGGTTTTTCAGTAATCCAATTGTCTTTCTAATTTTTCACTTTTGACCATACAGATTTGCTGCTCGCTGGACTCTGGTCACTTTGTTACAGTCCACCGTGTGCTTGATCTCATCAGCTCTGGCAATCCTTTCTTTTAAATCAACATTGCCTTTAAAGTATTTCTACTTGTGTGAGCATTGTTAGTACCCCTTACCAGTTGGTCAATAATTCCACCAAACTCCCAAATCTTAGATTATCATCACAAAACAGGAATGTAACTTAAAACTCTCTCTTTCTTCGCTTACACTCCTTCATAAAATGTATGCCTTTCTAGCACAACTTTGAATTTTTCTTCCACATTAATCTTCAAATTCTTAAAAGCAGTTTGGGACACATGCCCATGTTAACCCTGCCCCTTTTTGTGGAGGACTAGGGATGCTTTCATAAGCTGTCATTTCCTTTCCACCCAAATGATGAAACAGGATGTGTTGTTAATTATTGGAGAGAGTTTCTCCCCACCTGGAACTTTTAAAATAGATCCCCCCACTGTTTCCAGGTTAAGCTGGGTTCCTCA
Organism: Triturus cristatus; assembly: GCF_964204655.1. NCBI lineage: Eukaryota > Metazoa > Chordata > Amphibia > Caudata > Salamandridae > Triturus > Triturus cristatus. The sequence goes on from NC_140590.1 coordinate 1,179,966,171, forward strand.
ACATTATTAAAAAGGGTGGGGGTTGTGACATACTCGCTGCTGCCATGTCAAAATAGGGTCACATGTTCCAGAAGGGGAATGCTGTTAATGCCTGATGCATTCTCCTTCTACCATTTCTTCTTCACAGAAGTACTCAGAAGAGGAAATAACAAATGAAACTAATGAGTTAATAAAACTAGCTAAAATAATCAATGAACAAGGCGAATGCTCTTGCTGCACTAGGGGTTCACCGTCTAGAGGATTTTCATATAAAGCCATATTGGAGGCAGACAGAGTAATAATCTGTGTTTTAAAACCTTTACCTTGATACACTTGCACCGCGCAGCCGACTAAGGCGCTGTCACGGTGATTGCCGCCATTTCCAGGGAAGCCCTCGCTCATGGACACGCCCACTAACGCTCGGCCACGCCCCCCTCCCACACTTTATAAACCGCGCCTCTCCCCCAGCGCGTCTTAGTATTGGATTCGTGCTCCTGAGGCGGAAGCCGGGAGCTGGTGTTTTAAATCTGTTTTTAAGATTACTTGTGTAATAATCTGTGTTTTAAAACCTTTACCTTGATACACTTGCACTGCGCAGCCGACTAAGGCGCTGCCACGGTGATTGCCGCCATTTCCAGGGAAGCCCTCGCTCCTGGACATGCCCACTGACGCTTGGCCCCGCCCCCCTCCCACACTCCCTTAAACGATGTGTCTCTCCCGGCCGCGCAGCAGACGCGCGCAGCGGGTGCTCCGCCTGCGCGCCGAAGGCGCGCCAAAGGCAAGCCCGTCTGCGCCCGTCCGCGGACGGCCGGGGACAGGGGCCACAATTCCTGGCCCCCTCAAACATCGAGGAAGTATTATAGCTCAGGGTCCCTCCACAACCTAAGACCCCCTTTAAAAACCAGCTGTTGTCATCCCCACTATCCCCTAGACCTTCCCTCATTCTGCCCAAACTGTAACACTAGGCTTAGCACCTCCCAGCAGAAAAATGATCTACAGAATTACACTATGCTTCTTCTAAACTGCAGATCCCTTCCAAAGCATAGCACGGAAATCTCTTTAATGATAAATGAACTAACGCCAGACGCAGTCTTTGTAACCGAAACCTGGCTTAACCCCGATTCCGTGCCGGACCTGATACACGCACTCCCCACCGGTTATCAAATCTCACGCAGGGACCGCACACAGGGGAAAGGCGGAGGACTTGCAATTATTTACAAATCCCTATATCAGTGCCACTGCAATCTCGGACCCCATCCCAGACTGCGAAAGCATGTCTTTCTCCCTTAAGCTCACCCCTAATGACAGCTTCACAGGAACACTTGTCTATCGCCCCCCAGGCCCACTGAACCAATTTCATACAACTCTACCCTCCCTAGTAGCAGAACTAGCTTTGTACCCCTCCAACTTTACCTTGTTGGGCGATCTTAACATTCATTTTGACAATAGCTCAGATAACACAGCAAATGATCTTACCACGAGTCTGGCCGCAGTGCAACTGGAGCAACTAGTCCGAGCCCCCACGCATAATAAAGGACATTTGCTGGACCCTGTATTCAGCAACTGCAACAATCTCAGGGTAGGCCCCATCACTCCTCTCCCATGGTCCGATCACTTTCTTATCCCTCTCACCAGGTCTATATATCAACCTGTATCCTGCACTCCCCTCCCACGAAAAATGAGAAACTGGTACAGGCTCCCACTAGAACAGTGGACTAGGTCCCTGGCAGCCTCAAGACCCTCATTTTCTCAGAATCCCTCGTCAGACAGCAGGGAATTTGACAATTGGATCCGGAAGTCCATTGACTCCATACTCCCCACTCGCAAAATCACCTTAAACAGACCTCGGGAAACAGCCCCTTGGTACTCAGATGAACTCAGAGTGAAAAAACGACTCTGCAAGAAACTTGAGAGGAAGTGGCGTCTGGGGTATGCCACCGCAGACAAAGCCATGTATAGGGAAGCCATCAGAGCCTATAAAACTGAAATAAAAACGGCACAGTCCTCCTATTTTAGTGTAAAAATTATGAAGGTCAGATCTAAACCGAGAGAGATTTATCAAATAGTAAAAAGCCTCACCAAGCTGCCCCCTCCCGTAGTCCTAAATGACAACCCCATCGCGCGCTGCAATGACCTAGCGGAATTTTTTTATCAGAAAATAAACAAACTTTATGTAACATTTGCAGCCCCAACATTGGAACCCCCCATGGTTGAAGCTCAGCTCCCTACTGGGGCGGAGTGCCACCCGCTAATAGCTCTGGATCACTTCCCCCTAGTGGACCTAGAGTCACTAGAACCCTTGATACTACAGGTAAAGTCAGGTTCCCCAAATGACCCAACCCCACCCCGCACTATGACCGCCGCCAGTAAAATTATTCTTCCGACTCTCATTGAGCTGCTTAACAGCTCCCTGATAAAAGGAAGTGTGCCACCAACTTGGAAGCAAGCTATGGTGCGAGCACTCCTGAAAAAGCCCAACCTAGACCCCAATAACTACAACAACTACCGCCTCATCTCCCTTCTGCCTTGGGTGAGCAAGATCCTGGAGAGACACATCAACCTCCATCTCACAAGGTTTCTCGAATCTAACCATCTACTCGATGCCTCACAGACAGGGTTCCGCCCCAAACATGGGACGGAAACGGCTCTGCTGGCCGTGATAGAAGAAACCAGGCGGATCCTGGATCGAGGGGGGTCAGTGGCAGTCATCCTCCTCGATCTGAGCGCAGCATTTGACACGGTATGTCACAAAACTTTGCTGTGCTGACTTCTCGATCTAGGAGTGTCAGGAGACGCTCTGGCCTGGCTAGGATCCTTCTTGAGCGAAAGGACCTTCCAAGTCTTTGACGGAGATGTCATCTCCACAAGCAAACCATTGGACTGTGGGGTACCGCAAGGCTCATCACTAAGCCCCACGCTGTTCAACGTGTACATGAGGCCGCTGGCTGAGATCGTCCATCCATATGGCATTAAGATCATCACATATGCGGACGATACACAGCTAGTGGTCTCCCTCGCACAGAAGAACAGTGAGCCGGCACAGGTCAAACTAATGACCTGTATGGAAGAGGTCAGGAGATGGATGACGGCATCCTCTCTTAAACTCAACGGCGATAAAACCGAGCTCATGTTACTCGGCCCTCCAGCTCTGTCCACTATTGACCGCCTATGGCCCATCACCTTAGGCATACCCCCAACTCTGAAAGACAATATCAAAAGTTTAGGGGTCTGGCTGGACAAATCCTTAACCCTCAACTCCCAAGCCACAAAAACATCTGCAACCTGTTTCGGGATCATCAGGATGCTGAAAAAAATCCTGCCACTCCTGCCCTTTGAAGCGAAACAAATTGTCATACAAGGCCTTATCCAATCCCGACTTGATTTCAACAATGCCCTTTACTTAGGGGCGCCGGAATACGTGCTGCAAAAACTCCAGCAGACCCAGAACTGCGCTGCACGCACGCTGCTGCAGATTCCACGCAGAGTATCAGTGGTGCCCGGGCTGCGGACCCTACACTGGCTCCCTGTCAGGGAGAGAATTAAATTTAAAGCCATGTGCATATCCCACCAAGCCTTCTGGAGAACCGGCCCTAAAATCAACCACTCCCTGCTCTCCCCCTACTTCCCTGGCAAACAACTTCGATCCACCCACGCATTCCTAGCGGTAGCCCCCCAGATCAAGAGGTCAAGAGCAGGAGGAAGGTCCTTTACGCTCAACGCCGCTAAGCTGTGGAACTCCCTCCCCTTACACCTCAGATCGAACCCTAATCTGTCATCCTTTCGCAAGGAGCTTAAAACGTTCCTCTTCAACAACTAACTCCCCCTAGCTGCTCTCCTCAAGGCACTAAACTTTCTGTTAGCGCTTGGATGCCTAAGGGCAGCAGTCGCGCTTAATAAAACCCCTTTTCATTTCATTTCATTTCATTCACTCCGTCCAGAAAGGAGAAAAACCAAGGAGTCACAGGAAGGAGTTACACAGCTGGCGGACGAGAAGCTTAAGGCAAAAGCCCCTGAGAAGGTTCTGGAATGAAAGTGGGAGCTCTCAAGTATTTGACTGACAGGCGAGGAAGTGCTGATGCATGAGGAACCAGAGCGCGCCTCACAACCTGACCTGAATGTGATTCACCAGCTCAAATACGCCCCACTGATGTCTCCTCAGGGTAAGGATGCCGCAGGCAGTTCTCTAAGGACCAACAGTGCAAGATCTGAAGAATGCGGTTGGGGGGTGCCTGACAGGCTAAAAGTACCAATGCCTGAGGAAACCAGTGCGGTTCACTGCATTTGCGTGGCACAACACTTTGTCACCCAGCACACCACCTCAGGGGAAGGTTCAATGCAAAGCAGACCGACAGCCAAGCTTGATTCACAGTATCCCCCAAAAAGTAAACTGCCTGGAAGGCATTTCAACAACAACAGATGTCTGCCGTGCTGAGGAGCCTCAAAGTACCAGAAGAGAAGCACTGCCGCTCAACGCAATGAAGGGCATTGTAAAACGTGGAGGAAAATGCAAAGGGACAGCTAGTGGAGCAGTGGTATGTACTTCAGGGCGCTCGCTCATTAATGACAGTTCGGAGGTGACGCTTACAAGTCACCCAAGCTTCCTGAGACCTCAAAGAGTGGGTACATGAGGGCTCTGGTGGCACAAGGGCTGAAAGAGCATTCCTGGGCACGGCCCTTCTAGTCGCAAAACGAGATATTGCTACACAATGGTTGTTCCCTACGCCCCTACTCTCTCGAGATGGAGATGAGGTGGCTTGGTGTGCACAACAAGAACGCGTAGTCTTTGAGGCCGGGGTTGCCCCCAGAAACATGGGCGGGTATGGGGAAAATAGTTGTTGCCATGACACTGTAACCTGTACTGTGCGGTATGTGTACCATATGTTCATATCTGCCATTTTTGACAGCTTAAACTTTAATAAAAAACTGTTTATACAAACAAACAAAAAAGAGTGGGTGCATAGAATGTGTGGGGAAACATAATACTCACCACAAACATATGATCCGTGGTGGTGATTCAAAGCTGTACCCTCCACAGGATAAGGATCTTCCTCACCAGGCTTTCAATAAAACTCTTACACATGTAGGAAAACAACAAAGTCTACACTTTGGGGGGTGAAATGGAGGATAACTGGGGAGTGATCAGACAGGGCGGCTGTGCCATTATCTACCACTGTCGTCACCTTTGCAATACGAGGAGAGAGAAGGAAAAAATAAATATGGGCATATGTGTGGTGTGCCACCGAAAAGAAAGTATAGCCTGTGTCTGTCGCATAAGTGTGTCGCCATATGTCCGTCCGGCCCGCGTCTGCTAGCCACCTGCCTAAAGGCAGGCGTAAGGATGCTAGTCTGTCCCAGTCGGTGGATCAATATATCCCTCTCCACCTCCATCACCATGATAAACTCCCCACCTACAATAATATCCATGTCTGGTGTGGATAGCACCCAATTCATGGTATCCCATATGAAGGCTTCTTGGCAGTCATTGGGGGCATAGATGTTTGCCAGTGTAAGCTCATGCCCTTTCAGATCTATTCTCAAGGCCAAAAGCCTGCTAGGCAATTCAGTAAGGACTTGCGTCACTCGCTCTGGAAAATGTGTCACCAGGAGGATAGCAAACCCTGCCTCCTTCACTGCCCCAGAGGCAATGTGTTGGTGTTCAAACCACCAAAAGCTTCAACTTTTCCAATCGGTCTTGAGCAGTTGGGTCTCCTGCAAGAGACAGATATCACACGTCACATCCCTAAGAAAGGATAAAAGTGCCAGGCGTTTACTGGAGCGTTAAGACCCCTGATATTGAGGCTGAGAATAGTGATCATCTACCTGTGTGTGTGTGTGTGTGTGTAGGCTGTGTGGGCCATGCTCGGATGGGAAGATAAACTAGCCCCGGACTTGGGTTAATAATACATGGTGTCAGTGGAGTGAAGTGACAGACAGAGGGAATCAGGGGGATATGGAGGAAAGTGAACAAAGAACTGTGCAACAAAGAAGTTCCCCACCTGGTAACAAAAATAACCAATTGTTGAGGGTCATTGTCATCGGCGATGAGTTTCGTCGATGGTCTAGCTCAGTGTGTCTATGGAGCTCCCCCACTATAAGTCAGCATCAAAGAGAGGGGAGCAGAATCAGTGTAGGTGGTAGGTCAATATGTCAACCTGACATTGAAGACCAGGTTCTAGCTGGTGAGAAGCTCAGTGGCAACTTTCTGCCTCAGTGGCACTATTGTGATGCTGTAACTGCCTGAGCAGAGCTGCCCATTTCTTGCGGTTTTCGGTATCTGAGGGCCTGCATACCGTTTTCTTCCTCTGGCTGGCTTAGCAGCATAGAGCCAAAGTAGCAGTGGCTGAATCTCTCAAGGGTAAAGGAGCTTGATCATGCCCCAGCAGTGCAGACATGTCCAACAGCGATCGTGCTTCCTCTAGAGTACGGACACTCTGTGGCTTGTTGTGCCGAACAAACTAAAGGCGGTAGGGGTGTCCCCATTTGTATCTGATGCATTTCTCCCATAAGGAATTTGTCAAATGACATAGGAATTTCATCATTGTAAAGGTATTGGGGAAAGGTTTTGATACAACAACAGTTTTAGTGCTTCAAACACTACGGCATACTTATCAAGTGCTACAGCCACGATAGTCTCTTTTTGTCTGTAATAGTGAAGGAACATGAGGATGTACTGGCCTAACTGTGGGCACTGGCCGGGTGGCCCACTTGAAGGGTAGGATCAAGAATGATCTTTTGATCTGCAGGTGCTGGAGCCACAAAACGCAGACAACTAATTTTCTCTACTCTACCAGATATCACCTGCAAAGGAACTCCTTTGATGCGTATATTCGAGCACCAAGACCTGTTCTCGAGGTCTTCCAGCTGATAGCGAAGCTCCTGATTCTTGTCTCGCAGCTCCAGAAGCTCTCGGCATTGTCCATCCAGTTTCACCTCCTGAGCGTAATGGGTCTGTTCGAGAGAGTTGAGACGTCAGCCCAGATCACCGACATCATGACGGAGGTCTTTCACCGCCATGGCTATGTCCTGTTTAAGAGTCCCAAAGTTGTCCCTGAGGACGCCGAACAGGTGCTCCAGAAATGCGCTCGTAACAGGGACCTCAGCGGTGTGCGTTCTGTTCACTGCTGGTCCACTGGAGGGTGGTGGAGCCGGGGCGACTCTTGTACCTGGTCAGGTTTCTCTGCTGGCATCTTGGTAAACTGGTCTTTTAATGTGGCATCTTTTTTTAACAATGCACAGGAAAGACATGGCGAGGTGGGCACTAGGTCCTTGTGGCAATAAATATAGTGTGCCTGAATCACACAGGCCACATTCCAGTGTTCAAAGGAGGAACCTTTTCACAGGGGTTCAGTGTCTCGCTAGGATACCCCTGGTGCAGGGATGTGACAGCAGTGGGGTGTGAGTGCAGTCACCGAGACAGGGGGAGTCTTACCCAGCAGCCCTTGCTAGGCAGGATTCCAAAACATGGACACCAGAGGCACTGGCATGTCCAGTAGGGCTCTGCCATGTGAGTGCGGGAGCAATCCAAGAGTTTCGCACGCCGTAGGTTTGTGTGACTCGTGGAGCTTATGGGGAGTAGTTGGGCCCAGAGGGCTTGTGGATGCACAGGGTCCTGCAGTGGGGCACAGCCCTACGGGGACGTGGCATGCTCTCTTTGGGTACACTGATCCCAAAGGAGAGAGGGGTCCGCTGTGCAGCATTATCAGGTAGTGGCCTAGATGTAGGTCTTCAGGCCGGGATCCACTGTATCTGGTCTGCGGTGTGGATTCTCCATTGATGGGGTTCACGGGCTGGGCCAGTGGGTCCACGGAGGGAAGTGAGCCCCAGTTGCCTCACACAGGGGGTTGCAGGTTGGGGGAGGGGGGACCCAGGCAATCAAGTGCCAACGGCACCCTAGGTCCAATATATCCCTTGCAACCCAGAAGATCAGTGTTCATGTGGGTTGTGCAAAGCCCACCTTTGTATTAGCTGTCCACGATACTGACTGTGCAGGTTAGCAAGGAGGTTGAGGACCAGGTGTCAAGACGGGCTGTCTCAACGACAAGAGGGGCTGCAGTAGGTCCGCTATGGACAGACTCTCATCCCACAAGGCAACCCGGTGCACTGATTCATTACAAAGAGTCTGCAGCACACCCTATGTTTCGGCGTGCATACACTCCAATTGCACTCCGTTCCTTTAAGTGCACGATTCTGACAATTTAATTTGCGAAGTTGTGACACGTGACTTAAGTGTCACAAAGGAGTTGCACAGCCCCATGCACATTTGTGTCAAATTTAAACACGTACTCAGTAGTAAACTCTGGTTCATCCAATTTGTATTCAATGTTCTATTCATGTTAGTCCGTCACGTCACAGAAAATAAGTTTCCAAATTTTCACGCATATTAATTGCTCTCTAACATCCCTCAGCGTAAGCGGCAGTTCTGGGCCGGCATTGGGAAGGTGCCGTAATGATGTGCACGCCACAAAAGGGGATGGCAGACGCCTGCGGGGAGAGCACCGAGATCGGCTTATATTATTAGGCTCGTCCGCTATGCCTGATGCTGCTGAGGGTGGTCAAATGGAGGAGGGAAGGTTGGGAAGCTGGATAGGCAAGCCCAGCAGTGAGGGGGGCTGCAGAAGTTCCGCAGTAGACAGACGCTCGTCCTACACCATGTCCCAGAATGTCGAGTCGGCCCCCGGTGTAGGTCCCAAGCATGGACTGGCATCATCAAACTGCTCCTGTGGCGCAGGAACCCTCAAGGGTACTACGAGCGTCCGTGGGGACAGGGCACCAACAGGAGAGATGAGCCTGGTGTCCCCTGAGCCCAACAACACAAAATGGGCCTTCTTAGTGGCATCCCTCCTCTAGTTATTTAGTGCCAGAGACCTGCAACATCTGCCATCTTGCCACCTTCTCCCAAATCTATCACCTCCTCAGGCAGCCCCCGCCATCCAGGACCCCCACTTTGTTTGCAGTGAAAAGCAAGACCGTTGTGGTGATGATATCGGCTGAAGAGTGTCCAGAGAATGTCAGTGTCCGCCCCAAACAATAAACGGTCGGCAGAGCTCCAAAAGACCAGACCTACTCAGGCGCCATTTTGGGCAAGCTCCTTTGCTGCTTTTAGGTCACATGAAAGGATGTTTCATCTTATTCCAGAGGACTTTCATACGACAATTGTCCATTCTTTGGTAACGTCTAAATCGGACTATGCCAAAAGTCCATATTTTGGTCTACCAGCTTACCTAATTCAACGGTTACAAACAATTCAAAACTCCTCCACACGCCTACTCTTGAAGATTCCTCCGCATACTCCAGTGTCTCATCACCTTTGCCTTTTCCACTGGCTCCCAATCATCAAGAGGATCCAATTGAAAGTGCTCATCTAAGCCTTCCCATCTAGTTCCCACCACCTCTGGCCTTAGTGCCTTTATGTTTAAAGGATCCTCTCTTTCTTAGGAGAAGATTTAAGCCTTACTGCCATGCCAGATCCCTATGATCTGGTGACCTCAAATTATTTCAAGTACCCTGCATTCTTAAGACTAGAAGAGGCGGTACATCTTTCATTTGCCCAACTTCCAAATTATGGAAAGCTCTGCCTCTCAGCTTGTGGTGCAGTCCCTTTGAATCTGTTTTCAGAAAGAATCTTAAAACTCTGCTTTTTGACTCCTGTCTAGTGGCAATCTAAGGTCGTGTTATTAGGCTTTTCTTTTTCTGAAGCTTTCCGCTAGTGCTGGGAAGCCTCTTTGGAGGCAGCTGTGCGCTTTACAAGTGTCTTCTATTGTATTGCATAAGGGGCAGCTGTAGGGGAGGGGGGGTGTGAGGTCTGAGGAGGAGTCAATGAAAGACCTATCTGGATCTGCCTCTAAGGCAGAGGGAAGCTCAAACCAGGAACAAGTGATTCCAATGTAGGGACAGCTTGTGTGGAGTTTGCCAACAGCATGGCACCGGTACGGGAGTTGCCATCGAGGGGCAGGAATATGGAGGACTCATGAAGCACTGTAGGGAAGATCAGGAGAGACAGATGGCAAGCCCCAGAAGGTTCCAAACTGTGGGCATGAGAGGGAAGAGGCAACTACTGATGAAGGGAAGGAAAGAGACCTTTATACACCAAGGACTGGGACTCAAGACAGTGAGTATGAGGATGAATGGTGAGATGTACAAAGGGTAGGGGATGACCAAATTGAAGGTTCTGAAGGGAAAAGGGAGGGAACAATGAAAGACAGGTTAGAAGGTGGGTATTCCAGGAGAAATTATAGGAATATTGGAAATGGTTAACAGAAAAGAAAGGGCAGAATGCAGCAAATGAAGACAACCAGAATGTGGGGGTACACAACAGTGACACAGATGCTGGGAAAGGAAGCCCACTTGGGTAAATGACCTTGCGGGTGGGTACGGGGAATGACAATGAAGGTACAGTTGGGGGAGGCTTGGCAAGGAATGGGAGATTTGGAGTACAAGGATAGGAGAGATAGTGAAGGGAACCACAAGCAAAGAGGTAGCATGGAGAGGCCAGTGAGGCTATCATAAATGTGCCTAGCAACTCCTTGGAGGGAACAGCCACTACAATGCGGACATTTCCACGCATAACTTAACCACGCATGCATTACAACGCATGCGTGGTTACAACGAATAGCCTTTACCACGCATACCTTTACTATTAGATACGTAGTAAAGGCATGTGTGTTAAAGGCTAAAAATAAAAAAGGGGGGTTGGGGGGTATCCCCTCCCCCCAAGAAAGCGTGAAACAAACAGGGGGCTTGGGGGGGGGGGTTTCCCCCCAAAAACGCACCTGTTGAAGTTTCTATGTGGAGGCAATCGGGAGGCAATAGGCGTTGTTAGAGGAAACGGAAAGACCTTCTGTTTCCTCTTAACGACGTGCGACGTCAACACGGAAGAACATTGAGAAGAGACGACGTGGAGAGGTAAGGGGAACTTTAGATTTGTTTTTTTTTAAACAGGGGTCCGATTTTAGGGTTTAGGGCAGGGGAGGGGTATTTGTAAGAAGGGTTTAGGGGTGGGGGAATAACCTTTACCAAGAGTATGCCATTACCATGCATGAATTTACAACGCAAATCGTTGTAAAAGTATGCGTGGTGAAGGAATATTCGTGGCAAAGGTTATGCGTGAGAAATGCATTCGCATTGTAAAGCATGCATGGTAAAGGCATGCGTTGCTACGGAATGCGTTGTAACATCATACAACCCTCCTTGGACAATAAAATACTGTTAGCTACAAAGGAAAATATATGGGCCATGGATTATGTTGACTTATTTAAACTATTACATGGGGAAGACACTCAGTAAGGAGGGATCGAAGGAGGAGGAGAGGGAGCTGTCACAAAAGCAAAGGGTCCCCACTAACATTGACACATGGGCGGCAGCATTCACCAATTTCCCCTGCATATGTTTAAAAACATAATCGCCATGAGAAAGGCACAAATCAGTTTTGGTGGCCATCAATGCCTTCGTCATGGCAAAGAATTTACAGCAAGAAGACTCCTTAATCCATTGAAGTTTGGGGTGGGTTAGACAATGAGCCAATAGTCATCCTTCTTTCAACCAGTTGAATACCGCTCCCATTTTCTCACCCACTCTTTCAGGCGAGACCCACCATGCGAGGGGTGGGTGTACAGAGAAAAATTACATGTGTGGGTGCGGGTTGGAACTACTACTAAGTGGCCTGTTACATCTCGCCTTTAAGTTCCAACGCAAATGTTCTGGTTGTGAGGGAAGGAATCCTTTGGTGCAATGTTTACCTGGCACAGGACAACAAGGAATGGGAGAGCGGAAGAGTGGGTCAGGAAAGGGGTTGTGTCTCCCACCCCTGAGGTGCATGGGACCTGCAACTCTTCAGGGGCCCCTCAAACCTTCAGTGGCCTCCATTAAGTCCAAGGCTAATGAATATCAGTGAGATATAGGAGACTCACGGGGCACTCATCACATTCTGTAGGTGGGGCTCCTTCATGTTATGTTAAGCCACTGAAGGGCAGGACGAAATGTGAGCTGAGACAGATGCTACAGATATTGGGCATCTTGTACTTCCCCTGCAAGATAATTGTGCCAGAGAGGGCTTTCTGCAGACATATGGCTCTACCGCTGAAGGGCGCCACGAAGCAGCACCATAGGGTGAGGTTTAACTGCAGGAATTGACATTTTTGGAAGAATATAATGGAGTGGCAATGTGGATAATGCCAGACACTTATGAGTGAGATGTGTGCATCCACTCAGATGCATCTGGGCCTGGACGGCCTCGACGGTTTGGCCTTTATTGGAATGAAAAGTGGTGCCTCTGAGAGTAGCCACAATGACTGGAAAATACAGAACCACAGCATTACGTCACTGGAATCTTTCGGGTCTTGCTGGCAACAGAGCTATTGGGACATTACCTAAGCAACAGATATGTACTTTCCATGATTGACAATGAGACAGATGGTGGTGAATGTCAATAACAAACAATCTTTAAGTGATCGATGGAAATGGTGTTGAGGTGACTTAGCAGTAGAATGTGCTGCTTTGGGCGTGGCGCAATTAGTCACGTGTGCTGCCCATTCTATGTGGTGAGGCAGTGCGGGGGCAGTGTGGTGAAATTTTTTAAATATATATATACATATCAAGGAAGCAATGAGCCACCTGGAGGATAAATCATGCTATGGAAACAGTAATAGAGCAGCCTGGAACGCAACACATGCATCCTTTCGAATAAACTTAATGGCATGGCGAGAAAAGGGCCTGCTAACAACAGATGAATATAAATATTTGTGGAAAGTAAATCCAACAATCCCAATTTTATATTGTATACCTAAGGTGCACAAGGATAAGACCAATCCACCAGGGCGCCCTATAATATCAGCTAGGAACAGTATATTTAAGAACACCTCCAAGTATGTTGACTATTTCCTCCAAGATCATGTTCAAAATCTAAGATCTTACATTAAAGACACAGGGGAATTTCTAACTAAGATTAAGAACTTTCAATGGAAAGATGATTACTACTTGATTACCCTTAATGTTACGCCGCTCTATACTTCTATCAGGCACAATGATGGGCTTCGAGCTATGAAATATTTTCTGGCAAAGAAAGGAATACAGTTTGAGGAACACAACAAAATGATTGTAAATATGGTCGAACTGTGTTTCATGAACAACATATTTATGTTCCAGAATACAATGTATCAACAACTGAGAGGTGTGGCGATGGGGGCCAGCTTCTCCCCCAGCTACGCGTGTTTACACATGGGCTGGTGGGAGGAGCAGGTCCTCATGGCAAAGCATTCTGAACCATTCACCAATAATATCAGATGCTGGTTGAGATTCATTGATAATTTGTTCTGTGTATGGCAGGGTACAGAGGAGGGAGCAATGGAATTTATTGAATCCTTAAATAAGAATGATCTTAACCTCCACTTCACATCTAACATTAGCAAAACGATTATAGTTTTCTTGGATGTTGAAGTGTATGTGGAACATGAAAAAGTCGAAACCAGACTTCATAGAAAGCCCACGGCGGGAAATGCAATCCTGCACGCGAGCAGTGCACACCCCAACCATCTAATACAAAGTATTCCCTATGGCGAACTTTTGTGTATTAAACGCATTTGTAGCCATGAGGGAGCTTTAAAACAAGCTCAACAGGACTGCATCAAAAGATTCAGAGCCAGGGGATATAGTAAAAAATGTCTGGATAAGGCTCTCATTAAAAGCAATTTGAATGATAGAGATAAGGCATTGGAAAAGAAAGTTCAGCAAGTAGTCCCCGATGACACCGCTAGTGACTTTAGATTCATCTTAGATTATAACCATCATCAAATGTCAGTGAGAAAAATCATCAACAAAAATTGGTACCTTATTAAACAAGATCCTATTATAGTCAAATTGGTACCTAGAAAACCTTCAATAACTTATAGAAAAGGAACTTCAATGAGAGACTCGCTTGTTGACAATGACCCATGTGGCACACCAGCCAAGGGATCTTGGCTGGCACAAAGACTGGGATTTTTCAAATGTAAGACCTGTAAAGCTTGTCAACATGGGGTATCTGCATCTAATTACTCTACTCCTTTTGGCGGCCCCAACAAAGAAATTACAAAAGCTCTAAATTGCAAAACAGACTATGTGGTTTATGTCTTGGAGTGCCCGTGTAATTTAAGGTACATTGGGAGTACTATACTACCAGGTCATAAACGGGTACTCCAACATTTACGAGCCATTAAGAATAACGATCAGGCGTACCCGGTAGCGCGTCATTTCCATGAAAAACATGAAGGCAACTCCAAAGATCTCAAATATTTTTTCATCGACTCTGTTCCAAGGAACAAAAGAGGGAGATAGGGAGAAATCCCTTAGATTATTGGAGATGCACTATATCCTAAACTTAGACAGCAAACATCCTAATGGACTCAATAGTTCAGAGGAGCTTCATGCTAGTCTATAATCGATAACAGGTTTAGAGTATTTAATAACTTCATTCATTATCTCGATAATTAGATGTACAGGTTTTAGAGATTTTTTTACCATAAAAGTCTTTTTACAATTTTTACATCTTTTACATCAATTTTTACCACCCAGTTACCTAATGTATCCTTGTACCCTGATCCCAGCAATCTACAAGTCGCCTATTTTCATATCATACTGATAGGAGCTTTTGTGTAATTGCAAATACAATACAATTCTCGACTGTTTTCAGTTGGGTGGCCTTTTTCTTTTTCCCCCCGGAAATTTCTCTTTAACACATTAGATTTAATCACCTAGGTTTTAATCGGGTATTTTCTGCACACAAATAATTTTTATATATACTATCTTTTAAGTATATATTTTTATATATAAAGGAACCCCTTCCCCACTTCGTTGGTTTTCCCACCCTTTTCCCTTGTTTCAATTTGGATGGTAGGGCATTTAAATCTGTTCAACATATAAGCAAATAACAATTGGTATTTTGTCTGATTTAACCCAACACATTACAATTTAATAGACCTAAAATGCATTCAATTCCACAACTAGTAAGGCACTATGAGAACAAACACATAATACTTTGTTCTTAGACATGATGGTTTTAGATATTTTAAAATATTTAATATTTATTATGTATATATTTATATATTTATATATTTATAGCATATATTTATATATGAATATTTTTAACCATTTCGTCTATCGTGTCAATTATGAAGATGTATTTATTCATGGTATTTATTCATGTTTTTATCTACATATCCTGACTTAAGGATGCATGTCTCTCTATTGTGAGGAAATTTTAAGCATATTTATGGTTACATTGTGCACATTGTAAACATGATTCTACCTCCTTCCATTGTGAAATAAACCTATGAAGGTATCTATTGCTAAATTGTATTATGATTGGCTTATTTAACTGATATTGCAAGTTTTTTTGAGTGAGTTATCGGGGATTTATCCCGACATCTGGAGTCATTATGACCAAATTAACTCCTTTGTTGAACTTTTTATGCAAATTCGTTATGTATTAGAAAATTACTTGCACTGGAAAGCATGAATTTAATGTTGCCCAATCATATTGAATGATACTTAAAAAAAGAAAAAAATGTACCCTTTAAAAACCATATGCCATTGGTAGATCGGCGTCATGTGATCAAGTCCCCCAGGAGGGATGAAACGCGTAATGGCCGTCTTGTCTGTCTGAATCAGTGAATAAAGCAGATATTTGACAAGAATCCTGTGGTCGGTGCTCCCTTTACTCGGCTGGTTGGACACTATTCGAATGAGGAGAGTGTTTGCAGATATATATATATATATATATATATATATATATATATATATATACGAACACTTACCTTCTGCTCCTGCTCCATGCCTCGCTGCTCCTCTGCTCCTGGCACTGCAGTGCAGTTCTCATGAGCACAGACACCCAGCTCACAGTGGCCATCGCGGGGTGGCAAACGCAGGAATCGCCAGCACCCCCTTGTTCTTACTTGCAGGTGCCACGGGTGGCAAATGCTCTAGCTACTCTACTGCCAGCTCACCACGCAATCCCAGTGCTTCTCTCATGGTGTTACTCCCAGCATGAGAGAAGTGCTGGAATTGGGCGGAGCGGGCCGGTTTCACGCTCCAGCAGGGACTGGGAGCATGTGTTCCTGAGCACTGCAGATTTCTCCAAGGAGCCTGGAGATATCCAAGTGCACAAGTCGGTTTGGCTGGTCGGCCAAACCGACATGCGCATTTTCAGTGCCCACTACTCCCCCTCCCCTTGCTTGTGATGCTGCGAACTGGCCCCACCCCACCCCAGACACAGCGGACTCAGCAAAGTCGGCCAATTCAATGAAAAATAAAATGATAATAAAAATATATTATTGTCATTTTATTTTTCATTTTCTGTGTGTAATCAGTGGGGCGATGCTCCTCCTCGATAAGCTTGCAAAACAAGTTGGGGATGGTTTGTTTCGATTCAAGCAGTCGAGGTTCTGTGGCTTGGCACTAATGCACTAAGGCAGAGCAACAAGGGGAAAAGGTGCCAGAGAAGTTTTGAGCACTAGGGAGGTGAAAGCACAAACTTTGGCTGAATGTTAACTAAAGACTGCAATATGCAGATTTGGATGGAATTAGTGAGGAGTGGTGAAAGAAACAGAGGAAGTGATGGTGAGGGGATCGGAAGGAGAAAAGAAGAGGTGGTACGATTTGCCATTCCCTTACTAGAGAGGACAGGCAACAGTGACAATTGCAGGGAAACTGTCAGGAATAGCTTTTTATTGGAAATACTTGTATATCGCATTCTAGAGTGATGAGAACAGGGAAAGAAGAACAGAGGGAAAGCAATCATGGTACTAGCGTTGGGAGGTATAATGTCCCAGGTAAGAAAGGTGTGTCCACCTCCTGAGAGGTGCATCTTTTCAGGGCAATATTTTCAGTGATAAATGTTTGGGCACACTAAGTGTCAGAGGTGGTGGGAACTAGATGGGGAGGCTTAGAAATGGGTGATGTGACAGTGGGTGGGGTTATTTGCACCTTTGGTTGAGAAGGAGCAAGAGAGATCAGAAGGGAAAGGGTCCTTAGATAAAACTAGCAAGTCAGGATGTGATGAGCCGGGCCGATGCATTGAGAGTGGCTCTGAGAGGGACCAAGCTCGCTTTAGGAAGCCCCGCTAGGGTCACCAGACCATATTCAAGGCGTGAGATCACCAGGGATTGTACTGCAGGCTGTATGTCTTTAGTCGGAAGGAAAGGTTTGATTTTCTTGAGGGTGTTAAGATGAACGTTGGCACTCCTAATAGTGGCACTGATGTGAGCTTGAATATTAAAGTATTTGTCCAAGGTAATGCCTAATGATTTAGCAGAATCAACCACATGAGGGGTGCAGTTAAGGGCTGTGAGTTGCTTTAGCCAGTCCAGGGTAGGTGCAGAGTGATTGTGGGGGACAATCAGCATGAATTCAGTTTTGAGGGTATTCAATAGAAGATGATTATGGCTTACCCATTGTTGAGTTTGCGAGAGCCTCATTCAAAGCTTTAATGTCATCTAGAGATGAGATCTTCAAGTAAAGTTGTGTGTCATCCGCATACATGTGTTAGTGAATGTTAGATTGGTTCAGAATGACAGCAAGAGGTTCCATAAAAAGGTTGAAAAGCGTGGGTGAGAGTGCGGATCCTTGCGGAACTCCAATCCTGACCTGGGTACTGGAAGCAAGGGACTGGTTGAGTTTAATCCTTTGTGTGCGGTTATGTAAGAAAGAGGTAAACCATTTCAGGGCCGGTCCCGCTAGACCCATCCTATGTTGAAGAAGATTTAATCAAGGTTTCATGTTTGATGGTGTCGAATGCAGAAGACAAGGGACATTTTGATCAAAGGATTTCAGGGTGTCATCCACAATGTGTGTTAGTGCAGTTTCAGTACTATGCCCTGCTCTGAAACCGGATTTATAGAGGTCCAGTAGTTGATATTTCTCTACATGGTTGCAGAGCTGCTTGTGGATAAATTTCTCAAGCATTTTGCCTAATGTCATGATGTTAGTGATAGGACTGAAGTTGTTGGAATCAGATAAATCTGATTTGGGCTTCTTAGGGATGGGAGTGACTTTCCCAATGTTGAGGCAATCAGGGATGCTCCCCTGCAGGAGAGATATGTGAATAATCCGCGACCAAAGAGGTAGAATGGCAAAGTTGAGGTTTTTAAAACATTTAGCAGGTAGTGGATCATTGAAGTGATTGGCCGGTTTTAGCGTTACCATATCGTGGAGTAATCTATGCAATCTGGATAAAGACATTTTAGGAGGCGTCATTTTTGGGAGAAAAACTGAGAAAAAAGGAGACTGCTGAGGGAACCACAAGCTCCTCTGGAGATGTGGTGAGGATTAGAGGTGGCACCATGGGAGTGACAGGTTGAAGCTCCAATTCCATTTTCCTAGTTTTTCCAGAGAAGTGCACTATGCTCAGAAGATCGTGTGAAGATTATGTGAAGTCAAGAGGTACCAGGACACCTATTTCTTCATGGGTGTTAGGGCAGTGACAGATAAACAGGTTTTGGGTTTCATCAGGAAGTGTCTGAAAGTAGGTGGATGACCAGAGTGCAGTTTTGGGAAGCATTCATTCAGGATGGGTGCAGTAAAGACAGCCTTTGAGCTTCGATGGCAAGAGGAGAAGCTCTAGAGTGTGGAGTGCATTAATTAAGGGGAAATGTGGGGTATGTGAAATTCAATGATGATGGAAAGAAAGAATATGTAACATTGTGCCTTTCCCACAGGACTTGATCTGGTACCAGGGAGGAAGAAGGGCGTGTGGATCCGTAGCCACTCTATTATAAAGTGGGCAGAGGACCATGCAGGGAGACATGGTCAGCAGCTGAAACTGGACAGTGCTAAGGTGTTCGTGGTATGGCATGACCTTGGGGGCATGACAAGGGGGAAACTTGCCTATATTGTTGGATCTGATAGAAAACAAGCAGAGATCTCACATGCTAGTAGCACACCTTGGGGAAAATTACTTTGTTCAAATGTTGGACCTGAAACTTCGGAAGATGATTAAAAAAGATTTTTTGGTAAAAAAGAAAGATGGGAAAAGACAGAGTTAATGTGGATGCAGCTGCTGTCATGGAGGGTACGGCGGAGTACTACATAGACATTCTGTTTCAACAAAGCCAGAAAAAATGTAAACAGAGAAGTGGCAGGGTTGTGTAGGGCCAGAGGTATAGGAGTGATCAGCCATGTGGCTATAATCTATAATTTGCCCATGTTATTTCAGCAAGATGAGGTTCACCTATTGGTTTTGGGCTGCAGTGCATTCCTGATGAAGGTGATGGAGGTTCTGGAAGAGTGGTGGGGGCATAGAGAGAGGCAAATTGGGGAGACGACAGAAAAACAGGTAGGAGGGTTTCTGGTGGTGGAGAGAGCTCACGGAAAGGCAGGGGGTAGAGATGTTAAGTTTAAGTAGGGAAAAACATGAGGTGGTGAAACATAATGGAAAAGGAACAGATTATTTCTGGTTAAATATGTTGATGTTTGACCACAGGTTTTTGAGGTGGGCTATGAGAGAACAAGAGGCTGGCATCAGTTAGAGGTCAAGGTAGGGATTTAAATGTTTCTGTTAGATCTAAAGATATGTTGTTTTAGAATGTGTGGGTTAAGCAGGAGATTAAACAAGGGTGAGCTCTGATTGCTTGCACATAAAGCAGCCTTTCCACAACCTGCACAAATCAAGTGTGGCTATCAACCAAAGAAAGGGCACCGCTATGCCTGTGTGCATGCTCTGTATTAATGAAGCATGTTAACTGTGTGCCTCCAAGAGATATTCTATTGCATTGTATCTTTAGGTGGATCGCTTTTTCCATCATATCTTAACAAGCTGACTTTCAGGTGCAAGCCGGCAAATGCCCCATTAGAACAGACTCTCTCAGTGGGAGGGGTGTAGTTGCAGTATCCAAGCTGTGTCACCCTGCATGTACCCTGACCTTGGCTCAGTGAACAGCTGGAGTATGGACATTGCTCACTAAATGTTTTTGACAGACAATCATGCATTTTATTTGTATTTCAATTTTTATGGTGCTAAAAACACAGTGCATAATGTTGTGGTATTGACTAAAATAAAAAGCTGCCAGTGACCACAACTGCTTTGGAATGACCCTCAAGCCCGTCTGATGAATCTGAAATAAGTGCATAGAGTAGAATCTGAGGTAGACAATCTTTAATAACCTTCGTCCTCTATACTTGTTTTTATAAAATGCATTACTATGAAGGGGAAACTTAATCTGTTTCTCTGTTTCTCTGCAATATGATTTCGTTCAGTTTCATTTTTCAAAGTGTAGTTTTACACATGCTGTATTTATTCTGTGGGCTTACAGCCTGCCCATTGCCTTTTTATTCAATATAAATCTTTATTGCGGCAATCTGCCATAAAATTACAATTATAATGCAGGTACAATTGAAATCATTAAAAATATGCATTAAACGAATAAATAATGAATATAAACAGTTCATTAAAAATCATAACAATCATGATGTTACAACATATATCACATCTGTACAGTGAGAACACACCAAACTCCTTCACCTAATAAAAGCTGAGTACTACAAAAAGATACAATTCAGAAAAAGCCCTGTGCCTCAGGGGTATCTAAGGGGATTGGTTGCAAGCTCTGCTTTTGCCTGATCCTCCACATGAATAATGGATAACGAGATACAAAAAAATAAACTTATCTCACATCAGATTTTAGATTATGGAGAGCCTCTGCGTGTTTCCTGACACCTTTTTATTTGTCCCTTCAATTGTCATTCAAAAATGCTTGCTTGCTTGCTAGTGGTTAATCCTTCCTGATTGTCCCTCCTTTTTGTGTTTCATTTCCTCCCACAGAGCACTGCCCAATTACTGTTAACATTACGCTTCTGTGTTTATGTGTTGATTTGGGAGGCAATTGTTTTTCTTTGATTCCTGCTCATGCCACTGTTCGCCCATCTTCGGTAGTTCAGCTTTGGTGCTCGTCACTCAATCTCCTCGTCCTTTTCAAATACGATGATGAAATGTCAGACACTTCAGAGTCTGTTTTTAAAATTGCCTCTTTAATTTTGTCTGATTTCAAATAGTGAGGATTTCTCCCAAACTCCTTCCCCTTCGCTGCTTGTTGCTTTATCATGCCTTGGCCACCGGACCTTCAGAAGTCCAACCTTCCTGCACAGTTGAGGGCAAGGCTTGGGAAACTCCTGTCGCATTTTTTCTGATGCTTGTTTGTATAATGTGAACTCAAGCAACTCAACGGTGTTGGAGCGCTTTACGTGAGCGCACTAGTTACATTACACAATGTCAGATACATTTTTGGGGGAATTTTTAGAGAGCGCAAACTCAACTGACCCAAAGGTATTGAAGAGATTTACGAAAGCTTTCAATAACATAAGTCTGACAAACGCAATCCGCATTTCCTAATGGTTAGACACACCAGACGGAACTTAAAAAATATCTAGGGAGCTGAAACCCTCAAAATAAGTCTGATACAACATTGTGAAAAGCTAAAAAGCCACAGCGTGTACCCAGTCAGAACCCAGCAGGACATCTGTCAGCCTTGTAGATTAATTGTAGGGAAACTAAAATTAAACATAAGCGTAGAAAAGCAACAATGTAACTCATTGAGATCATCTATCTCAAGGCACTAATGTGTACCACCAAGAATGGGAAACACTGTTTCCGAGGCACGCAGTCGAAGAACAGTAAGAAAGCATCAAAATGAGAACACGATACTTAGTAAACGATTTGAATGTCAGCACAGACAAAGCAAGTGCACAGTAAAAGAAAATGGATGCAATGTTATGAGTCAGTGGTCTAGAAAAGTGCCGTAAATGTTAGAAAGCAGAAATTAATTAGAATAAGGCTCCAAGCATAGAATAACAAGTATTTACTAAAGTGCTTCCACAGATGTAAACATTGAGGAAGTCGAAAAATCAGATATGGTGGTTTACACTTGCTCAAAAACTTCTATTATTTTCACAGAAATAAATAAAAAGGCATCTGCCTGTATAATACACAGTCCATGGAGAAAGAAGAATTGAGTGGAATTTTTTAAAGGTCTCACAATAACAGTTAATAGTTTCAGCAGCCTGGAGATAAAGGTAGCAAACCTTTACAACTCACAAGATCAGAAACGACAGTCCAAAAACAAAATAATTAAAATACAACCGATCATTCAATTTTTACTCGTCAGGGTCCTGATGAGAACCCAAAAGAAGTGACAGGTTTGAAACGCGTCGACGATCAATCTTGGGGAGTCAGTTCAGCTATTGCAACAACTGCATGTAGTTAATCCTGTGAGAGACATTGATAGCCTACTCCAACAGAATGCACTTGATAACCCCTATAGAAGAATTTGAAAAAGATGTTAAGAATAAGACTAATAATTTGACTTGTTCATGTTTCATTCAGAAATATGTGGTCTAGTCTGCACCTGATATGTGCATAAAATGTTGAATCCATTTGATGTTTTCTACTATTGTGTTTAATGTGATTTTTTGTAAACAATATGTTTATTCATAGAGGGCTGTAAATAATGTACCTTAGACCTTAGATAGATATGTTGTCTGAATGATATGTTTAGGTATTTATGAAATGCATAAAAATAATATGAAGCCCTGAAAATCATAACAAGGTTAAGATAAATAAATTACTTGATCATATGAAAAAAGAGTTGACTGAATAATTACAGTCAGGGTACATTGGAAGTACTTGAATTTGATAGTGGCTCACCCCAGCGGATTAAAGGGCCCAAACCCTTTGTACTTAACTTCACAGAGCTGGTCATCCCCCGCAAGGATCTATTTCACCATGAAAAAGGTGAAAGACAAGGATATGGCCTAATGGCTAGGGCAGTCGACCTCGAAGCTGGGGAACCGGATTAGAGTCTCGGCAACGAACCTCAACATCCTGTGATTCTGGGCAAATCACTTAATCTCCCCGTGCCTAACAAAAAACATGAATGTGTCCATCTGTAACGCAACTGGTCCTCATGTAAAGTGCTCTGATACCTGATACCTTCGGGTTAAGTTCGCGCTACATAAAACTCTGGAAAAAACAAACAAAACAAAAAAAAAATTGCTCTAGGTGGTGTAGCCAGACAAAGCAAGCGACATAAAGATGTCAGAGCACAAAACACTATCATATTCGAAAGACCAGATTTAAAGACTGGTCACCACTCCCCCCCCTTTACTTCTATCACTTTAAGTTCAACTACAAAACAACAGAACGAAACAGACAAACTAACAAGATTGAAAACAAAGCATTTATGTACGGAGCTCCATGGTACTACCTATTGGAACATTTAAAAGCAGAGACAATCCCCTGGGGATTACAAGTACGGATCACACCAGTGATATTCATTGAAGACCCAGAATATCAAAATGGTTTTAGCTACATAGGAACGAAAAGTAGCTGAGATTGGATGGTACATTCAATCGAAACAGCACAAAGGATTCGCGAAAAGCAACTAGATGAGATTATGTCATTGGAGCAACCCATAAAGGACAGCCAAACAGTAACAGAAGCAAAAGCACTGTTAGAAAAAATTTAAAAGGAGATAAACTACTGCAAGGATAACACTATAAAGTTGAAAAACTAAAAATTGGAAAGGTCTAAAAAACTATTTTAATCTTGAGACAGTCTACCCCTATATGAAAGAAGATTTTTATACAAGACCTGAAGCAAGGAGGGCTCTTAATGAATATCAGGGACGGTCAATAACTAGATTTCTCACATTCTCAGAAACTTCATCTTCAGAGTCCACCGGAGAATCTGACCCTGGAGAAGGATCATCAAAGCAGATTATGCAAAGAGACAGCTCTTTTTTAGGATGAGGCCAACAAAAAACAGGGGAAGATATAAAAACCAACCATGGGAAATGTGCAAATGATTACACTTTTTCAAGAATCAATAAAGACATCAATTGAAATCTTGTCACCTAAGGAGCTGACAAAAGATGAAAAATCTATATCAGTACTTGGGCTATCATTTGTCCCCTCTAAGCACACTGATTATGTGGAATTAAAAACTGAAGCACTTTAATTTTTCAGAAAGATCTGACTAAAGTCCTTTTTTACTAACAAAGAGTATCACAGTAATGAGAAACCTTTAGGGCTGCACACAAAAATCAACTTTCTGTCCACCCACTAACACCATCCCTAAGGAGGTAATAGTGTTTGAAAAAGTAATGTTTTCTGCTTTAAATTAACTGGAAAAGGAAAAATAACTTTTGCAAAAGCCACATAACAAAAACTCAAGCAAAGGCCTTGCAAGACTTGAAAAATGACAATACAATAGTCATAAACCAAGCCAACAAAGGGAGTGCAGTAGCTGTATGGACAAAAGATAACTACTTGAAAGAAGGAAAAAGACTGATTAATAATCAAGAAATCGAATGCCCAATACCAACTGATCCAACTGAGGTAATTCAAGAGGAGATTTCAAAAATATTGCAAGAGAAATCGTACCCAAGAATTCCAGTGATATATTTCTTACCTAAAATACACAAAGATAAGAAAAATCCCCCAGGAGGGCCAATTGTTTCTGGTTGTGATTCCATCTTGGAACGAATCTCTCAATACGTTGATATATTCCTTTAACCATTCATCAATGATGTACCATCTTATTTGAGAGACGCTATGGATTTCATGGAAAAATATGGAGCTTCCAATTTAACACAAATACACAATGGATGGTCACATTGGATTTAATATCACTGTATACACAGATTCCTCCAAAATGAAGGCGTAGAAGCAATGGAATTTTATCTGGAGTCAAGACATAGTCCACACAGGATCCCGAGAAAGTTCATTTTAAAGCTGGCAGCCATATTATTACTGTTTGAAGAGCTGCATAAATACTTTGCACATTCTCTCTAAGTTAAGCCTGACTGCTCTGTGCCAAGCTACAAGAGGGTTGAGCACAAGTTAATTTGGGGTTTGCTTGTGACTTCACCCTGACCAGGATTGTACTTTCTTACAATTAGCATAACAGCTAACAGTGTTCTATGTATCCTGA
This sequence comes from Triturus cristatus, assembly GCF_964204655.1. Classification (NCBI taxonomy): domain Eukaryota; kingdom Metazoa; phylum Chordata; class Amphibia; order Caudata; family Salamandridae; genus Triturus; species Triturus cristatus. The sequence goes on from NC_140590.1 coordinate 1,179,991,099, forward strand.
GCTTCATCAAATTGCAGCTTAGTAAACATTAATATTATTCATGCTGGAATGTGCTAGCAGTGCAGAAACATCCTGGACATGTGAGGTGAGTCAGAGAAACTTTGTGAATTATTTAAAGATGCTAAGTGAATAGGTCTCATCTTTCAAATGCCTAGACTGACCTTTTATTTTTGCAAATGCTTGTTGCAGATACTGCCAACTGGCCAACATCAGAAATAAAAGCAAAGGCTTTCTTCCCGAAGCTGAACAGCAATGACAAAAAAAGAAAAAGAAAAATGCTTGCTGAGGTCATATGTCACCATGCATGTGCATGCAGACATCATCAACCTGTGGCAGGATTTTTGCCTTTTTAAATTCATCGTTCCGAGATGATGGTCACCATCAGCACACTAGGGAGAGAGCAAGAAAACACATATATTCCCATGGAGTGCTGGCAGAAAATAAAAAAACGAGTTTCCTGAATGTAGGCACTGGACAGACACAAAGTCGTCAAATCAAATGGATGGTAAAGAAGCTATTAAGGCCTCTAGCCTGAAACGTGCGTAGAGAGATCTTCTGAGTGTACCATTTACTTTGGCTGCCATTACATTCATCAATTGGCAATGATATTAGGCTATTGGAATTTCTGTCACGTGCCATATCTTAATCTATAGAAGAAAATATTTGTTTGAATGGTTAACTTCCACATTAGGACCTGATTATCAACATGATAGGGATTTATAAAAATGTTGTAACCTCATTATTTGTCTATTTAGTGGAATTCATGAATGTGTATGGGTTATGACAGATATGGATGATTGTTTCTGTTTGTTTTAGAGCTGTATTTTATATATATTTATGTATATATCATGTGTGTGTACATTCTTGAATACTGATAATAAAATAATTTTGCAGCTTTTCTAATATTTATGTGTTCTTGAGCCCTGTTAATCATGTAATATTGCACTTGAAAGTAAAGAGATTGGTTGCCTGAAGATTTACATTATAGTTCTTTTTTGCAGATTTATATAGCGCGAACTCGACCCGAAGGTATTGGAGCGCTTTACATGAGCACCGGTTACGTTACACATTCAGGCAAAGTGAGATTAAGTGATTTTCCCAGAATCACAGGATGTGGACCCGACCCCGAGGCTCAGACCCTGGTTTCCAGCGCCAAAGTCGGCAGTCTAGCCGACGGACCACATCCTCTCCTTGTTCTTTTCCCTGCCTCAGGAACTTTTCATTAGTGCAGGGGGTCCCCTTTGTATATGCATTGGTAAAGAAGCTATTGATGGCGAGCTGGTACTTACACCTCAGTCAAAGATTTTTCCCCATTGTCATATGGACCTTTGTAGGTTGGCTTGAAGCACTGTAAGGGAGAAGACATCAATCATAATTTTCCAGCTTGTGAAGCCAATGTGACTCCACAATAAGGACTAGGATTTGCAAAGTATGGTTAAAGAAATGTTATTTTGTATTTCCAATCAATCCAGTATATTCACCAGTGCTTAATTTGAGCCGGTGCTTTCCGGTGCTGAGTACCGGCACTTAATCGGTTTCCGGTGCTCAGCAATGGCCCCTAATTGTCAACACCACACTTAGGGCAGTCTGCCACAAGGCGGCACTACTCATGTAATTTAGAGATGAGCAGTATAAAAGCTGTTTATGAAAACAATATACATTAAAAATTGCTAATACCTGCCTCCTCAGCCATTCCTTTAGCTTTGAGGACATGGAATAAACTGAACTGTCGCATTTACATGCGAGAGAGATGGTTAGTAGTTATTTTTGCAGCAATGACAAGGGCAATGGGTGGTGCAAGCTGGCCTCCTGGTCAGAGCCCTGATAGTTAATATTTTACAAATTAAGCACTGATATATGCCCAAAGATACGCAAAACAAAAATACATTCAAAATATACAGCAGATAAGCTGAAATATCTCAATAGATTGAATCATAATAAAATGGGGAAGAGAATAGTGATAGTCACAACAAAACATGAGCAAATTAAAGCAAACACGTGTTCCATAATGAAACATCCCTTCTCTCTTCTCAACATGAATCGACTACAGGGATGTGTACCCAGAGTCCCTATTTCTTCAGAATAGAAGGTGTCCGTATGATTAGACTTCAGTAGAAGTCTTGGAAAAAGAGAATACGTGTTTAGCTTAAAGCTTCATACTCACAAGAATAAGGCAAGCAGAGAGCTCTGTACCTCTCGAAGTCTAAAGGGAATCTGCCTTCTCTAACTGTGAGAACACCAATTAAAAGTAACAGGAGATCCAGAAACATCCTTATCTCTTTTCAGACCACCAGGAAGCAACCAACTCATTACTCGAGGGAGCATCTGTAACATCCCTTCAGTTTCTCATCGCATCAAGACTTGGACTGTAATTGTCAACCTTAAACATCTCTCCGTCCTGATACATGATGAACAGACGGCCTCTTTGAACCATTATTTCTCCACATTTACTGCCAATTCTTCCCTCCACACCTCACTATCATCAGTCTAATACAAACAATAAGCCTTTCTCTAACTAACGAGAATCATGCTGGTACACCTGCAAAGAAGGAAAGAATATGCTGGCATAGCAAAATGCTTTTCAATTGAGGCCTGTAGTTAGGGTATGTTAGTTGGTCATTTAATATGAACTCAAACACATTATTGTACATACACATTTATAATGTCAAGAATAAGCACAAAACGCGAGTAAAAGAGTACATGTTCATACGTTTCAACTGAACCTTAGTGTACACATATATAAAACTCTAATCACTTCAATAGTTTCAGTCCGTTAATACGCCTAAATGTTTAACATATTTTAATGAAGTTAAGCCACACAGTGAATATAATGTAAAATATGAGTATATAATTTCAAGTACCACCGGGGGGTGAAAACCTCAAGATATTTCTCCTACTTCAAAGTGGGCACCATGTAAATATTGTACCTCCGTACTCTTCAGTACACTTCTGGACCTGTGGCAAATTCTTCCAGGAAGAAGGGCTACTATGCTGCTGAAAGGACTGCCACTCTGCTGAACTGCTGCCCTGAACGATGCTGCCTGCTGTGCTGACCTGCTGCCCTCTTGCCTGGATGAGAAGTACTGGACCTATACCCAGGACCACAAGAGTGACTCTGTGAGAAGTTGGCCTGGCATATGCTGGTCACTACTTACAGTGGCCACCTTGCACCAGTCCAATTCGACTCTTATGGTAGATAGGTTTAAGACAACCTTTTAAAGAAAGCTATCCCAGTGGAACCTGTGGAGAGCAGCCTTCAGGCTAAGTCTCTGAGGAATGTAAAGCAGCTTGTTTTACCTTATAATCTCTTGAATTACTAAATGAAAGGACACAACACAGGTATATATATAAAATATATATGTATTTATTTCTAACACACTCTACTAATCTCTTTATGAGATTAGAATTCAGGAACATATGCAAAAATCAACAGTTCACAATAAATTAAGCACTTATATGGCTGGGGCCCTAGGGGCGTACCAGACCATATACTAAAAAAGAGGTATAAGAAGATCGACTTGAGAAAGGAGAAGTCCTAGAGCCTTAAGAAGCGCTGGGGCCTCACTAATCCACACAAGGCAGGTAAGTAAAGGACCCACGGGAGACGCATGCAGTGTGAGAACACAGCCACGGATCCCAATAGACTTCAATGGAGCAAGTCGCGGTTGGAATTTTAAAGTTTTAGGATACTTCGGGAGAGTCTACAAGCAAGTCACTTACAGGGTAAGTAGTTCTAGAGCCAACACACACAGGAGCACTGTAGTGCACAAGTTACCTCACCCAGGGAAGCCGGGTGCATAGGTGTCTTTTGGTATCGGGTCGCGGCGTCGTTTTCAATGGGAGCCAAAGAAGACTTGCTGCTTGTTAAGACAGGAGAAGTGTCCGTTGGAATCCAAGGCTGGATTAAGAAGAAAGAAGAGCTGAAAGCAGAGGAGACAGTGTTCAAAGTCACTTGCCAGTGACCCGGGCCCAGGAAGATGGATGCCCAAAGTCATCGGGTGATTTCAGGTGATCACGGGTGTCTTGACTCTTCAACCACGAGGTCTAGGAGGCATCGACGACAACCAGGAGCTGGATTCAGTGTGTCCCACAAAGTCTGCAGCTTACTGAGGTGTCGGCAACCAGATTAGAGCCAACAAGCCTTGGCAACAGCAAGTCTCGTGGAAAGTGAAGAGAGTCAGCGGTGCAGACCAGCAAGGTCTGAGGGACTCACTCAGCAACAGTAATTCACGGTGGCCTGGAGCAACCAGGGGAGCTCTTTGGTTCTGTAGAAAAGTCTTCAGGGGACCCACAAGCCAACAGGCAAGGGATCACAAAGACGCCTCATGAGGAGTCACTTTACAGGAGCCCACGGTCACTCAGGACAAGGTAGTCCTCTGATCTTCGGTGGAAATCTTGCTGGAGGCTTGGACCACACGTGGTCCAATGCACAAGTTCGTAGAATGTCATGAAGGGATTGCATTTGACAAAAGTGCATGGTACCCGGGTATTGCTGTTCCTCGTCATTCGTGGGGTCCACTTGCCTCAGCTTCGCTGGGGACTCACGATGGCCTTGGAGAAGTCAGGAAATCCACTTCCAGGGCTGCAGGGTTGTCAGACTCTGGCAGGAGCGGGAAAGTTTGCGACCGTTGATTCAAAGTTTTGGTGCCTGGCAAGCAGGGGAGTCGCTCCTTGACACCAAGGGTAATTCTTCAGTCTTCCAAAGGTAGTGGAACATCGAAGGTCCAGGATTCTTCTTCAGAGCATCGTCCAGGAATATCTAGTTTGCAATGGCATGGGTTCCCTAACTTATACTAGAAGGAAGGGAGGGACTACCTCTATGACCCCTCCTATGGGAGGGTCAGGGGAGTGGGTGGCTACACCCACTTCCCTTTGTCCAGTTTCATGCCAGAGCAGGGGCAGGTAGCCCCTGAACCGGAATGAGCTGGCATATGCACAGAGGAGCCTACTGCTCCCCCAGTGCAGGACTTCAAAGCACTCTAGGAGTGCACCCACCCAGCCCCAATACACTAAATCCTGTCGGGAAGGTGGTGACACCTCCCTGTGACAGGATGCCTATTGTTGGGCCTCCTCCACTGCGAATTTCGGTCAGCAGCAGGAGGGCAGCCCAGTGTCTGTGCTGGTGGCATCCAGTTTGTGATGCCAGGGCTCTTTCAAGATTCTACCGTGTTTCCACAGTAGGTAAATGTCTACCCCTCTAGAAGGGTGGGATCATACTCCCACACCAGTTACTGGTTTGGGGGTATGATTCCAAAGCGTTTGACACCAAACACGACATGTTTTGATGCAGCCATCCCAGAGTTAGCATTTACCGCGAGGTTACAATGCACTTAAGAGTATATGGTTTAACCGCATCCACAAACAGCCACATAGAATAGACTCTGAGGGCTGCAGAGGGGCCCTGCTCAGGCAGAGGCACCCCCTCACATGTAAACCAAGCACCCTGCCCTCAGGATTGATAGGGCCTGCTTTAGGGGTGACTGATAGGACTATATGTGTGTGTGTAAGGTCAGATATAGGGATCCTATATCTCAGTGAGGAGTGCTAACACTACCTCACTCAGGCTGCAGTAGCAGGCCTGTGGTGTCAGATTTAGTCTGCTTCCCAGGGGTGGCATAATACATGCTTCAACCCCTGGTAGGCCTGTGAAGTACCTATGCCCTTGGTACCTAAGGTACCATATACTAGGGGCTCATAAGGTACCAAAGCATCCAATCACTAGTGCATCTAATATACACTCCAAGTTGTTTAGAGAGAACAGAGAGACTGGGGCCCTGATTAGCAGGGACCCAGCCAGACTATAGCCAGAAACCAGTGTTAACATCAGAAAAAAAGTGGGGGCAACATAAGTGCATATCCTACTCTCCTACAGACTCCAAGGGCTAGTCTCTTGTAACTCACAACTGAAATCTGCTACTGTGACTCCTACCCTGACAAGTGGTGCCACCCCGGTCCTGCACCCTTGGAAGTGGGCCTGAAGGGGCTGGGCCAGCCCATCTGTGGCTCCAGCAGAACCAAAGCATCTCCTCTGATTCGAGCCATAAATCCCTAGCAGAATTGGCGATTCACCTCTGCTGTAAGGAATCTTCCAGCACAAGGACCTTGCATCACCCTCACAGCCTGCAATTTCATCAGAACCACAGCTGTGCAATGAATCCCCGATGCAAGATTTTACATCTCAAAGCAGGCAGCTTGTTCAGAATCAGCCAATGTGCTACTCCTTCTTGATCAGGACTTCGCATTGCAATCCCACTTCATCAACGGCCTCCTCTGCGATGACATAGGACCCTCCATCACAGCTCCTTGGAACCAACACTGCAGCTGCCCGTGCCGCAGCAGGGCTCCCTCTTAAGAGGGCAGCCCCTTAGTGCCGCATTTGTCACTAGCACCTGTGCTCCAATCTTTTGGTCCACTGTGGGTGCCCCCCCTTCTGGTGCCACTCTCCCATGCATTCCTGAAGCCTGAGGGGCTGGGGCCAGGTATTTGTACCAGCCCAACCCAAGTGCTGACCTCTTTGTTGCTCCCTGGACACACTCTCACCTAGTTGTGCCGTGTTGCATCACGTTTGTAAACCAGGAGTCAGCATTGGTTGTTTTGCAGTGAGTCTTACGCCCGTTGGGCCCTTGCCCACCCTCTTGATGTCGCCCCTTTAGCAGTCAACCGCTTTGGCCTCCGGGTGCCCTTTGGGGCACGTTGCACACCAGGAGAGTGTTCAGCGAGTGATATTGAGTCTGGGCAAATTTCTTAATGTCACGTGCCCCCCCAAAAATAAAAGTTTTCTTCCATATATATATGTATATCCATACCAAGAAGAGGTCGTCAATATATCTGTACCAAACAACCAATTTGGCATTCCATGTGTCATTTACTCCTGCCCACGCCACCCACACTAGTAAACAGCATGCCTTTGCTCAAATTAGATCCAGTCATCGGGATGGATATTCCGAATTACCCCTTATTAACTTTTAGAAAAGGAAGGGCATTGAGTGATACCCTAACAAACAGCTACATCAACACTGATGTTATAAATCCCTTTGGCAGCAAGTTACATGGTTTTTATCCGTGTGGCAAGTGCAAGGCCTGCTCAGGTTCCAAAAAAGTTCTTAAAAATAAGATACCAGGCATCAGTAAGCTAAGAGAAATCAATAGCTTCGTTACATGCAGTACACCGTATACCGTTTACTGCTTGGAATGCCTCTGTAGGCTCAAATACATAGGGAGCACAATACACCCTACGAAAATAAGAATTTTGGAACATATGCGGGCCATTCAAAAATGTGATCTGACATACCCAGTGGCTCGCCACTTCATGGTCAAACACAATAGCAATCGAGATCTTTTGGTGTTTTTTGTGTTGGATCATGTTTCCCCACATCCTAGGGGTGGAGACAGAGTCATGAAATTGAGGCGTTTAGAATCACGTTTCATTATAGATCTTCAAAGTGAAGCACCAGCAGGGCTGAACACGAATGAGGAACTTGCTGTACATTTAGGGAATTAGTAGTCATTGTATACTGTGTATTTCAAGAAAATGCGATTCTGATTATAGGTATGTTTTCTCTGCAATTGAACTTGGATGTGAATTTGGGCATAATATGGAAATATACTGTAATAGAGCCATCAATAACAGCTCTAATATGCCCATACAGGGCTTGATTTAGTGATATATGTAATGAATTTTAAAAGTGATCTCATAATTATGAATTGGTTGCTTTGAGGGCCCATACAGGGCTAATTTGTGTTTTAAAAACTAGTCATCGATTAATTCGATGTTACGATATAACTGCATTATTTAAATGAGGTTTCGATGCATATAAAGGCCTGGGAATTGTTACGTGGCCTTTATAAGATGGTGCCCGTATTTCAACCTAAATAGTCAGTTTTCAATATCAATGATGGTTTGATTTTTGAAGTTTGCTGTGATGCAATATAAGAATGGCCATTTCCGGCGCGCCTGTGACCATCGAAAAAGGCGTCCAGCCGAAACGCGTCTGGTGTGTTTGCAAAATAAAGACTAGCAAACCTTTCCCCCGCGAGTGCTTGGTTCTTGGAGGAATTGCCGGGAACTTGGAGAAGCAATATATATATATATATTCACTGAAAAAACCATAGGTTTCACACATGTTATAGTTAGCGGAAATTTTACTGATAAAAAACCAGTGAAATTCCCCCGTTATAGTTAGTGTAGGCAACTATAACTCACGCGACCGCAATCCTCTGCTGATGCTAATACTGTATTTAGACACTTATTTGCCCATGTCTTCTTCCATACATTTTTAGCTATACATATATTTCAAATATTTTTTTTTCATAAAGACACATATGTCATCAGCAGAAGATTGCGGTCGCGTGAGTTATAGTTGCCTACACTAACTATAACGGGGGAATTTCACTGTTTTTTTATCAGTAAAATTTCCGCTAACTATAACATGTGTGAAACCTATGGTTTTGTCAGTGAATTTGCAAGGTTTTTTAAATGCTAATTCCTAACTATAACGTGTGTGAAACCTATGGTTTTTTCAGTGAATTTGTACGGTTTTTTAAATGCTAAGTTACTTTACGCCATTCGTGGCGTGCGCGCCCACTTAACGCAGTTCGTTCCGTGCGCGCACGGTGCGCTTCGCGCACCGTGCGCGCACAGTAAGCACGCGGTGCGCTTCGCGCACCGCGCGCCCACTTTACGCAGTTAGTGCTGTGCACGCACGGTGGGCACGCGGTGCGCTACGCGCACCGCGTGCCCACGTTACGCTAGATGGGCCATGTACGCACGATGCGCTTCGCGCACCGTGCGCACATGGAGGACATATGATGCACTTCGTTTTGAAAGGTAATATTTTAATTTTTCGTAATTTTTATAAGTGGGGTGGAGAGAGTGTTGTTAATTTTTCCTTTTATTATTTTTGTTTAAAATATTGTGGTTTTTCACACCTCTAATAAGCCCTGCACATTTGGCGGCCTACGGCCACCGAAAGCACAGGGGGTGGGGTGAGTGTGGATAGTGTTTTTTTTTTACATTTTTTACCGTACGCGTACGGTAAGCGTAATCGGCGAAATTAGCGAAAAAATAAAAATTGCATTTTTGGCCTTGGGAGGTCTTTGGGGACTCCCTCAACATGGCTATGTGTGTGGGAGCTGTCTAAGCAGCCCCTTTACATGTTTATTGGTTTTATTTAACAACCTAGCTCTCAGTGCGAGAGAGAAAATGGCGGCCGCCGCTTCCTGGTTTCGGCTGTTTGGAATGTTTACTAAGATCTAAGAGCCAATCAGAATCGCGCTCGCGCACGCCACCGTACTCGTACGGTAAGCTTACGGTAAGCGTACCGTAAGCTGGCTCAGATATATATATTGATTTAAAGGCTATTTTCTCAGAATCTACTGAACAGATTTACACCAAACCTACAAAAGGCACTTCCTTGACCTGAGGACTACCTCTCTGCCAAATTTCTAGTAATTCTGTTCAGCCGTTCGGGCTGTAGCCCTGTCTAAAGGTCCTATGGAAAAATGCATGGGAAAAACGCGTTTTGGGACCCCCCTTTTATCTCAGCCCCCGCTTGATGAATCCCCCCGAGACTTTCAGGGTAGGAGCGGAGCGTAGCGCCCCACCTATTTTGAGAAATTCGCGAGGATTTGTCGACCGGCGCCAAAGTTATTCAAAATAGAATGTTGCGGATTTCCTATGGAAAAGGGGTCCTAACTATAACTACCTACTGGCGACCGCCAGTAGGTAATATATAGATATAGATATAGATATAGATGTACATATTCTTAAATTCCAGCATCCGGCTGGTGTGATCGGGAAGTGAAGGGAACACGGGAATGGTCCGGTGTGTGTCTCTTTCCCCAGGGGCAAGGGGGATTGGATGCCCACGAGCTTGTGACCTGTCAGTGGGGGGGGCGAACAGGTGAGGAGCGTGTTTTGGGACTCTCCACCAGGGCATGAGGGACGGGGTCACGGGCGCTTGTGGGCCTCAAACCGCACTCGAGATCTGATTAGGTGCCATCCTGCAGGAAGTGCAGTCGGGGCTTAATTTGGGAGTGAGGGTGGAGCAGTATCCGAGTCGTGTCTGAGGCTGCTGCGCTTGTGCTCTGCATATATGTGACCTTGATTCTCACAGGGGTTCCCTCGAATAAAATCTGGCGGGTATGCTGTTAAGGTCATACAGTTACAGCTCTGACTGCTGCCCCACTCTTTAAGGGTATTAAGCCCAAGGTGAACGGGAAAGACTGAGGTCATTGAACTGTTGTACTGTAAGGTTCGTTGTTGATTGTTCCACTGCCTAATGTTATATTCTATGAAAAACGGATATCATTTAACTGTGTGCATGTACGTTGTTGGCTGCTCTAACATGAAAAACTGAGGCCATTCAATCATTACCTTTCAGGTACTGGTCCACTGTTTTGGTAGGTTCCTCTTGCCCTAGCTGATCCTGCATATACTTGGTAATGATTCACTTACTTTTGGGACGTGCCCAGACGAAAACAGGTTGCGATTGAGGCATCCGGGCATTTGAGGGGCGTCCATGGCCGGGCGCGATAGGGGAACAAAGCGAGCCAGCTTTTGCTGGCTACTGGTGTCACACTATTTTGGGTGTGCGTACGATCCTGGTGGTGATTGGGCATTGGATTCCCACAGATGAATGGATTCCTTCGCGCTGTTGGATGTGTTTCACTATGTCGCCTAGGGGACAGTTGAACCGAGAATTTTAGCCGCCATGTTTGTTTCACCCCTGGTTAGGCCCTGCCTTTTAAACTGTTTTCTTGCCCTCCTTTCGGGCACGACAAGGTGCTTGGTGCGAGATGTAGTGCTTTAACACAGTGCTAATGCCGCCGGGCCGTGGTTTCGATGCCCAACAATTTTGAGTTGATTGGTTGTACATTTGTTTCCGCATAGTGCGTGTCCTTGTGCTTGGTAGGGTGCAAAGGGTTTGTGTCCCTCTGTTGGCGGTGATATGCTGGAGGGTCTTCTTTCATTGGTTTTGCACTTCGGGCCGCAGGGAACATGAGGCACACGATAAAAGTGTTTGCTTTGGCTATTTTATGTCGGGCACGGGCATGGGTTTTCTGGCCATATTTGTTGTCCCACACACTGGGGGGAATGGCTACTGCTGCTCCTCAGGGATTGCTCCTCTGCTCATCACTGTGTTGGGGCTCAGTTCCGCAGATGTGTGTCCCTGTCATCCTGTTTCTGCTGCCCGTTGATGGTGGTATCCTGCCCTTAGTGCCGGGTGGCTTGGTTCAAGGTATGATATTGCTTATGAGCTGGGCAGCCGCATAGAATAGGAGGCAGGTCCACCAGCGCTCCTCACCAGTGGTAGATGGCATGGATATGGGGTGGCAGAGCAGGGGGTAAAGGGGTCTAAAAAAGAAAAACTCACTTACTTTCTGCTGCGTCTCTCCTACGTCGTCTCTCCTCGCATCAGGTTGAACAGGAAGCAGCCAGGCTCCTCTAAGCCAAATACAAAGCTTCAATGCAGCGTTGTGATTGGCCTGAACGTTGTGGTTCAGCACTCATCCAGGGAAATGGGAGCTTGGACATGTTCTCCACCCATGCTGTAATGCAGTCTCGGTGGAGAACATGCTCAGTGCGCATGACTCTTTGGCCAGCCCCAGAGAGCCAACCAAAGCGTCATGCGCACTTCAGTGTGCCTGCCACTCCTCCCCAGGCCTATTCTGTGAGCAGAGCAGCCCCGCCCCGCCCACAAATCTGCAACAGGAGGAACAAAGAAAATGATAATAACATCAAGCTATTATTATTTTATTTTTCCTTTCTTTCACAGCTCAAAAGCAGTGTGGGGCGATGCTCCTCTGCCTTAGCGGAAGAGCTGCCACTGCTCCTCACCATGTCTCGTCCATGTCGCCCAGCCCCCACCCCCTGCTTCGGACAGTTTTATTGTCATTCCATGGTGGATGTTTGCATTGTGCTACGAATGGGCTTGGAGCAGGGTAGACTAAAGATGGCAATGGCTGTCATGGGCCTGGTGGCTCAATAGGATGCGCTTCGTGAACACGATGCTTCTGTTGACGATCCGATGCCTGCAGAGTCCATTGCATGTTTGGCAGATCACTCAATGTTCTACAGTTTAAAATTCTACTATCAGTTTGGCAGTTGAGGTGGTGACTGCAGCGCCAGTTTTGCCATAGCATCACGGCAAGATCCTATGTCAAGTCAAGTCAAAGTAAGCTTTATTCGAAAGCACATTGTGTATCATAAAAGCTGCATAAAACAACATCTACGATTAAAAAATATCACGTTAAAATAGAAAAATAGATCACTAAAATGAAAAATAAAATAAAAACACAATGATTTAAAACAGGCGTAGACCTCCCCAGCAGACAGTAGAATTTCTACAGCTGTTTCCTATGTCATAACACAGCCGATAGATATCGTGACAACACAACGCATATGTACAAACTCAGTAGCATTTGCAGATAGGTAAAAGCTGGGCGACATTGGACAGATCCAAGTTGTTTTAACAACGGCTTAATAAAACATTTTCGGAGCTCTGAGTAAAACAAACAGAAAAACAGGATATGCATAGTACTTTGCTTAGAAACATTGTCACATGGGCATAATGGGAGATCAGAGGCCCAATTGTTTGTGCAAGGTAAAGTCGTTAAGCGGTGAAAGATATCCAGCCTAAGCCTAGTCAGGACAAATCTGTCCCGATATTAATTAGCTTGGTAAAGTTGCATATCATAACTTGTCAAAATTAGCTAGTTTTTCCGCACAGAGGATTTCATGATCTCAGAAGATAACCTCAAATCCTCTAATAAGGAGAAGCATTTTAATTTTAGGGCTTTTCTTTGGATACTGCTATTAAGCTCCAGATAGTCCAAAAATTCAGAGTGCCCTATGTCAACCAAAACGTCACACACGTATTGGAGCAAAGGGATTTTCAATGCCCTCGAAGATCTCAGACAGTCCTCTATTATAGAGCGATTAATGATAGCGTGATCCGAGGACCAGATCTTGTGCCAGAGCAAAACTGGCTGGACCTTTATCAAATCTGTCAAGTATGCAATTCCCAATTCAGAATGACACACGTATGTAGAACTACTTTTTGGAAGGGCAAAAAGGTTCCTTAGAAATGCATTTTCTATACGCTGTAATAGTTCGACAATCGCATATGCCCAAAGCTCAGACCCGTGTGTGGTGGTTGGTCTACATTTGGCATTATAGACGTGCAGCATTTCCCTCGGGTGCTTTATGCTTAATATCCTGTCAAAGTCTAATAGAGTTATAGTACTTTTAATAAATTGGAGTCTCCTTGATTTAATTGCATTGGACCAGCTCCCATCTTTACTAAATAAAATACCTAAATAGGAAAATGTAGGAGTAAAAAGTATCTTTGCGCCCTCTATAAAAATGTCTCTACAGTGTGAGGACCTGTTACCGAGTTTAATAATAAATATTTTACTAATATTTATTTTATACCCAGAACCTGCATGAACTCTACAAATTCATCTAGTACTCTCTGTAAACCTAGTGGAGTACGTACCATTTAATTTAAACTGCGTCATCGGCATATAGCAATGCCGGGATTGGGTGCTGTGCTATTTGGGCTAGATCAGTGCACCGCGTTGCGAGGGTGTCACCGAGGCTATTAAGATAAAGATTAAACAAGAATGGGGCTAACACGCAGCCTTGGTGTACGCCTCGTTCTATTGCAAATGATTGACTACATTCACCTTGAAGGCCGTAACGCGCTCTGCCCCGACCCCGTGTATACAAATCTCTAAGGATATTTACAATGGAGTGATCTACTCCCATATTAACCATCACCAACCATAGTTTCTCATGAACCACAAAAGGAAATGCCAAGGTTAAGTTGATAAAAGCTAAGAGCAAATTCCCTTCTTTAATAAGAACATATTTTCCAATAAGTAGATTTAAATTGATAGCCTGTTCAGTTGTCCCAAGGCCTTGGTGGAATCCGTACTGCAAATCGGAGATAACACTGTTGGACTCTGCCCAGTCCTGCAGTCTACCTAGCAGAATACATCCCGCCACTTTGATTAATGAGTCCAGCATAGAAATCGGCCTATACTGTGCTGAGCTGTTGCGATTACCTTTCTTAAATATGGGGACTATCAGAGACTCAGAGCAGGTCTGTAAGAGACCTTTGCTGCGACAGGCCCTAAAAAGAGTTAAAAGTGGGCCCCAGAGGTTAATGTTAGCTTTAAATAAATTGATAGGAATCCCATCCGGGCCCGGTGCTTTACTACCTCTGCTTTCTTTTAAAGCCTTAACTACCACATCAAAGAAAAAATCAGGGTAAGTCTGCTCAAGTACCGATAAAGAATGAGAAACAATAGACATGGAGATGGAACTACTGGGGGGGGGGGGGGGGTGGGGAGTAAAAGTAACCTCCTGTTTAGAATACAAAGTAGTAAAATAATTAAGCCGTGCAGATTCTGTAATGGCAATCTCCATTCGGGACTATCAACTGAGTTAAAAAAGGGGGTATTAATAATACGCGAGAAAGATGTATTGTCATTTGCCATACTGGCGCAAATAGCTGATTCCATGTCTCCTCCTTCAAGGTCTTTTTACAAAGTTTAATCACAAGTCTATAGGAGATCCTACACTCATTCACTTCCTGAATAGACCTAGGTTGTTTGCCTAGTGCTACCTTTAGACTTCTCAGAGCTTTTGATTTTTAGGGGGTAATTTGGGCTTCTCTCTTTTCAATTTTGTTGATAAATTGGATGCTACAGGCTGGTGATTGCCTGCGGCTGAAGGGCATTCACTGGGGTTTGAGTCCCATCTCCCACAGGAGGTAGCAGAGACACGCTCATTGACGTTGGGCCACAGATTGTCGCAAGCGACTCTGGCGAGTGACCTATCCGGAACTCTGCTACCTCCTGTAGGTATATAGTGTTTACCCTCTATAGTCGGTTTATTAACCTACAGTATATTATATACTTTTGTGATTGGTGTCGGGTACGGTTTTAATTAGCACACACTTTTTACCAACCCACCACTGAGTAGTCTAGCTTTTTTGGTCCTGAAGAATTGCTGTTATCATTTTTTGACATTTAATAGGCAAGAAACATGTTGACCTCTACTTAACCCTTTTGAGCCAGCGTGGACCATTATATCCACTTTTGGCGACTACCCGTTTTTAATATAACAAAGCAATCCAGTTATTATATTGCCTTTTGGATTGACTTTATTTATTTGTAATCCACTTGACACCAGCCTACTCACTTCATCATCTTCTCACTGCATCTCACTCTTTACATCGGTTCACAAATCAAAAGAACTCCAGTAAAGAGCCCCCTTGTGGGGGTAGTTGGGCAGTGCAGTGCTGGCCCAACGAGGAGCTGCTTGATGATGAAGCATGACACCCCTCAGGTGTGTGAGGGCTCTTGGTCCTGAAGGATCAGATCTTATGATCTGACACCTCAGATGCCTCCGACCTCTCCCTTCTCCTTTCTTTGGAACTGCATACCTTCCGATTTGAACTCACTTGATTGGGGGGTTTATGCTGGACCTTCATTCGGCCCATGTCCCTCTCCTTAAAGCCACATCCATGGTTAATTAATTGTGCTTATTAACGTTGTCATGATCACATGTATGGCCCCACGGTTTAAAGCGGATGGATGTATCTTTGAGGGCTTGTGGTTGTAGAAGGCCTGCAGATCTGCCACACGAGACCAGTCTTTTCTACTCTGAGGCCAACTTCTCATCAGTAGTGGCTAACAGCAATTCTTTGTTCGATATTAGGAGTTCTGCACCATACTACCTCACGGTATATGCCATCTTATTCTACAATACCAGTTCAGCATTTCAGTTGGAGGCTCATTGTATTGGAGACATTCTAGGGGACACCAACAAAATATGTTGTGTTGGGGGTAACAACCTTGGTTTCTAGGCCCCAGCACTGTGCAGTTTCACTGAGAGTTTGAAGTCACGCGAAGTGGACAACGTTTGTACACTATCCCTGGATATACATCCCTTCCACTAGGTATCACAGACCCAGTTCAGATGGACCCTGCCTTTTTTCGTGTTTGGCACCTGGTGGAAGTCTTGGCACAGGGAAGTCACATTGGGGACAGTCAGCACATTTACTTTGGTACCAGTTGGGCATGACCCCTCTCAGCCTAAATAGGGAGGGTCATGTTGAGGTTATCAAGGTTCTTGGTGGGCTGATGTGTTGCAGGCAATATGCCTAACCTCCCCTTGGTGGCAAGCCCACCACTCTGTTTTCTAACTGCAAACAGAAAGCCCTCTTGTATTTCAGCTGTACATGTTTCAATGACTAAGAAACCTACTGAAGAACCGGGGTTTAACCCAGCGGCGTCAGGGACACGCCTAAGATCTTCGAGTTCACCTGTCTTGGAATACAGAGACACGGAATACTTCTGGATGGCATCAGAGACCAAGTTTATTAGCTGCAGCTAGTAACAGTGATCCTAGAAATACATCACGGTGTAAATTCTCAGGAGACTGCTCATTTTACTAAGGCGAGACGTCTCCTTTTATACCCAATATTCACATTATAAATGTACACCCACTGGACAAAATTCTAGCCAATAAGGTACATTTTCAAACAAAGGGTCACATAACAAAAACTCAATTTACAGTATCCCAACCCAAAAGTTAATTATTAGGAATGTCCCAAATTCAATCTCCACAAGCCGGACAAACCTATAATTGAAAGCATAACCCATGTAATGAAGAAACATAAAAAAAAGAAACGGTAACAGATGCTGAACAAGATAAGGCATGTGCAAGGAAACTAAAAGTGAACGATGTCCTGAATATTGATTGGCAATCTCAGACAAAGATCGATCAGGGAAATTGGCTTTGCGGGGTCAGTTTCAGGTGCAGAGGTCAGTTTCTTACAGTTCATTTCAGAGTCAAAAAGAAACCTAGTTAATGTATACATGAACTAAGAAGGCCAGGCCACTTTATTCGCCAGGCTACCTTCACAGGCCTACGTGAGAGCAACACAAAATGGTGGCACAGAACAAAATGGAGTCAGACTCGAGAATTACAGAACCTCAGACCCTCCTTTTGCCATTACGTAGGCAATAACCTAAGACTCATGTTAATCTGAATATAGGTCTATGTCGATATTCATTAGGTCATCAAGGTGTTGCTGTAGCATCATCTTATTATTCTCTACTTCTCTCGGACAGGTCTCCGAACACACATAGTAGCACAAAGACTACAAATGGCGGGACCACACTGGATGCAAAGAGAACAAGAGAAAAGGATGGTTAAAACCATACCAAGGAATGTCAAAATCACCCATCCCCATTTGGACAGCAGTCCCCAAAACCATCTCGTCAATGACCAGTCTCCTTCGTCTACATGGATAGACTCAGAGATTTTATACAACCTAGAGATGGCTTGGTACACTGTAGGGGCATTATCTGGTATGTAAACACAGCAACTGGATCCAATCAATTTACATACTCCTTCTCGATCTGCAAGTATGATGTCTAATACCATACGGTTCTGCAAAGTCATAAGACGGTCCGCTTGAAGCTCAGCTGTAACATTACTAAGAGCACCTGCTGTCTCATTAATAGTAGCTTCAACAACGCGGACAAGTCGTCTTATATGTCTGCTATTGACCATAGGACCCCAAAAGGGCAAGAAGCCCTTGAAGAAATCTCCTACTTCGTGTGCTGCGGTATCTTCCTTATTGAAGACACCTCTACCATATCTCATTCTATGATAGTCTGAAGCAGTAGTGTATGTAGGGGGAAGTAGAAACGCCACATAACACGTTCCTGAAAAATCAGGTGGCAACCATGTGTAGGCTCTGTCATGACAAACAAAATATGTGCCTTTAGCTGGCACAAACGGTGGAGAAGTCCGAGATGAATAGACATAGGTTTGAGCACACACACTCGTCCCTAGCTGAGCTTTCGGATTCCGACCATTACCTTGAAAACAAAAGTGGCCTCGGTGGGGTACAATCCAAATAGGGGGAGACCTTTTTCGTCTCTCCTTCTCTGTCAAACTGGTACTATATCTAGTCACGTTCCAACCAACGTAAGCCTGCACCTCATCCTTAGGGATAGCATTATATGCATAAATATCTCGGATCATAGCTACTATTCCCCTTATTAAGGCACTATTGCTCGAGTTATCTATAAGGGAACGTAAGGGGCGTACCTCATTTGCATAGATAAACATGGTCTGAAAAGCCCACACAGACCCATTAAAAGAAAAAGGCAAAACCAAATATGGCATACCTTTATCTGTCGTATGAGGCATAAGACCACAAACCCAACAATTAGTGGTATTTACTACTAACTGATGCTGATGCTGATGCAACAACTGTATAAACGAGTTGTTGACAAATTCTGATCTCCTTGTCTGTTCATGTTCAGGCAACGTATAAAACTGGTGCAAAGAAACAGTAGTGAAAGAAAGCATAGGTTGGGAGGTGGGTGCAGATGTCTGTTGTGTAGCATAGACAGTCCAACCCACACAAGCTAAAGTGATACTTAAAAACATCAAAAAGCACAATATTATAAAACATTTGCTATGTATCAATGTACAAAATCTTATCTTAAGATCTATTCTCTCAACATCTCTTTCAGTTACAACAGACTCCATCCTCTAACGTGCTGCTCGCGGCAATTTTCCTTCTTCACTCAAGTGTGCGTCCAGGCGTCCTAGATGTCCCTAGAACCGCAGACCTTTCGTCAATACGCTGGCCACCCCTTAAGTTCTTATACCGCGACCCTGCAGCTGAACCCGGATGGTGGTTTGAAAAAGAAAAAGAAAAATAGTCTCTTGTCTGAAAGAGTGTAATTCACAAAAAAAATCTAATTTTATTTGTCCTTTTTAGACCTTAAGTTGTAGCGTTCTTTACCAGGCACCGTTTGATCCTGAAAGAGTGTCTCTGGGTGCGTAGTATCAAGACTCAAACACGGCGGCACAGCTTCTTGCAAGACTTTATCATCCGCACGTTATGACTGAGTCCATTCCAGATGTGCATCGCTAAAAGGTACAAATCTCGGAACCCTTTCACTCTCGGAATCGGCAACACCTTCCCGGACCCACTTATCGTACGGTAAGGGCAAAGGTATCTTCTTACAATGGGTACCATGTACTTATACAGACTTTTCGGAGCACACAGCTTATACAATGCATTTAGCAATTCAAGCGAAAAACAGATCCAAACACAATTCAATTAAGTTCTAATGATCGTCTTCTTTTAATTTCGTTAGTTCCAATCCCTTATGCCAACACGTTTTGCCGTGGTCGGGAAAAACCTATGGCTTCCTCAGAGCTTTGATTTCTCAAGCGCTTTTCTACAAAAGAAGAATCAGGAATATGCGGGGGGTGAGGTCACAAGGAGTAGGCAGCGCGTCTGGGGTCAGCTGAACGGAGAGTCGGGGAGAAATCACAATACAACGATGAACATCTGATGATGTGGACACGGTGCGTGGAGATGACGCAAGCAGACAAACATCCTGAGGCTTGTCTTAAATCCAGGAAGCGATAATGCAATATCCAGGGGTAAAGGGGAACCAGTACTGCCGTAGTTGGTCCCTGGGAACTAAGGCAAGGTCCCGGTTGACAGGATCTTGGGCTCCTGAGTCTACGAGATCTTCGATCGTCTTCAGGCGTGATTATTGTAGCCTCCTACATTTGGGCTTGCACAGCTCACCAACATAAATTCTTCAAAGTCAACAAGAGTATCCCGGAACCTGCAAATGATGGACGCTGTTGTTAGGGTTTGAACCGGTTGAACGTCTCCTATTTTTGTGGTACTATGGCTTGAGGTGAACCTGATATTCATTTCATTACTATTTAAATACTCAAAAAATTCAAACAACAATTATTCCGTTCCTGTCCATATCATCAAACAATCATCAATAAACCTCCCCCAATAGAGGATATACTCATTCCATCGGTTAGCACCAGGGCCCCAGATAAACATTTCCTCTAGCCAGCCCATGAATATATTTGCATACGCTGGCGAAAATCTGGAGCCCATGGCTACGCCTCGAATCTGTTTGTACCATTCTTCTATGAATAGAAAAAAATTGTTCGATAATATTAGCTCCGTCATAGCCAATACCATTTGTGTGTGCTCCCAATGACTTGCAGGTCTCCTAGCCATAAAATGATTAAGTGCCTTTAAACCAAGCTCATTCTTAATGCTTGTACACAACGAGACCACATCCAGGGTTCCAGGGTTACTAATATCATCCCTGGGTCCCAACTAATGTCTCCCAAGATATTCAGAACATGACCTGTATCTTTTATGTAAGAGGGATGATATTAGTAACCCTGGATGTGGTCTCGTTGTATACAAACATTAAGAATGAGCTTGGTTTAAAGGCACTTAATCATTTTATGTCTAGGAGACCTGCAAGTCATAGGGAGCACACACAAATGGTATTGGCTATGACGGAGCTAATATTATCGAACAATTTTTTTCTATTCAAAGAAGAATGGTACAAACAGATTCGAGGCATAGCCATGGGCTCCAGATTTTCGCCAGCGTATGCAAATATATTCATGGGCTGGCTAGAGGAAATGTTTATCTGGGGCCCTGGTGCTAACCGATGGAATGAGTATATCCTCTATTGGGGGAGGTTTATTGATGATTGTTTGATGATATGGACAGGAACGGAATAATTGTTGTTTGAATTTTTTGAGTATTTAAATAGTAATTAAATGAATATCAGGTTCACCACAAGCCATAGTACCACAAAAATAGGAGACGTTCAACCGGTTCAAACCCTAACAACAGCGTGCATCATTTGCAGGTTCCGGCATACTCTTGTTGACTTTGAAGAATTTATGTTGGTGAGCTGTGCAAGCCCAAATGTAGGAGGCTACAATAATCACGCCTGAAGACGGTCGAAGATCTCGTAGACTCAGGAGCCCAAGATCCTGTCAACCGGGACCTTGCCTTAGTTCCCAGGGACCAACTACAGCAGTACTGGTTCCCCTTTACCCCTGGATATTGCATTATCGCTTCCTGGATTTAAGACAAGCCTCAGGATGTTTGTCTGCTTGCGTCATCTCCACGCACCGTGTCCACATCATCAGATGTTCATCGTTGTATTGTGATTTCTCCCCGACTCTCCGTTCAGCTGACCCCAGACGCGCTGCCTACTCCTTGTGGCCTCACCCCCCCCCCGCATATTCCTGATTCTTCTTTTGTAGAAAAGCGCTTGAGAAATCAAAGCCCTGAGGAAGCCGTAGGTTTTTCCCGACCACGGCGAAACGCGTTGGCATAAGGGATTGGAACTAACGAAATTAAAAGAAGACGATCATTAGAACTTAATTGAATTGTGTTTGGATCTGTTTTTCGCTTGAATTGCTAAATGCATTGTATAAGCTGTGTGCTCCGAAAAGTCTGTATAAGTGTATGACATAGTGGATTAATAATAGGTGATTACCATATGAGCGCTATTACCCTGTACACCCAATAGTATTGAATGGGTACCATGTACCCAGTTTTTCTTGCCGAACACCTTAATAGCAGTCCGAGTTGATAACAGGACTTGGTATGGACCGGTCCATCTTGGTTCCAAGTTCTTTGACCTCTGGAAATTCTTGGTTAGAACCCAGTCGCCAGGTTGAATCGTGTGGCCTGCGTCTACAGAAACTGAAGGCAAAGTGTCATGGACCTGTTGGTGAAGAACACGCAATTTAGCAGTCAAATCATGTAAGTAGTCAACCAACATAGGGTACTCGATATCACTGTACTTCTTAGGCCTCGGCACACCCCAGACATTCGCCGGGCGTCCAAAAACAATCTCGTATGGGCTAAATCCCACGCGAGAATGTACTGTCGTTCTCGTGGACAAAAGTGCCAATGGTAATGCATCGGGCCATGTAAGACCAGAGCTCGCTTGCACCTTGGCCAACTTCAGCTTCAGAGTGCCATTATAGCACTCGACCAGGCCTGCTGACTGGGTGTGATTCGCAGCGTGAAATTTCTGTTTAATACCCAGACCCGCACATACTTTCTTCATAATCTGACCCACAAATTCACTTCCATTATCACTCCATACCATCCTCGGCAAGCCATATCTGGGAAAGAATTCTTTGAGCAAAACCTTGGCTGTAGACAAGGCAGTATTATCCTTTAGGGGGTAGGCCTCTATCCACCTGGAAAAGGCCCAAACAACCACAAGGACATTCTTCAAGTTATTGCATCTTTCCATATGAATATAGTCTATCTGCAGTACCTCAAACGGATACGTTGGAGGAGCAAAATGACCCGCTGGAGTTGGGGTTCCCTTTCCAGGGTTATGCATCAAGCAAATCATGCAGTGTTTAACCAAATTCTCAGCACACTTAGGAATTCCACCATTCTGCCATACCGGAGCCATCAACTTACATATCCCTTTTGAACTAATGTGAGCCAACCCATGAGCCATAGTAACCACCGGAAGCACATATGCATCCGGCAACAACCATCGCTGGTGCTCTGACAACTCAACCCAACAGCCTGTTGAATCAAACATTCCTGTACTCTCTCTCCACATACTCAATTCTTTCTCAGTAGCTTCTGCATGAATCATCTTCACACTTTCTGTTGTATCTTCACACATTCCTCCTTCCACAACCCATCTGGCTGGACCTGCAACATACATCCAACTCGTCACATCTTTCACCGTTTCTCTCGCTACTTCATCTGCAAACGCATTCCCTTGACCCACATCATCCGTAACCTTCTTATGCGCACTACACTTCACTATCGCAATTTGGGTCGGCAAAGTAAGGGATTCAAGAAGTTCACTCACTAATTGTCCATGCTGAATTTTCGTACCATGGGAAGTAAGAAATCCTCTCTCTTTCCACAAGCGACCTGAGCCACGCCAAATGCGTATTGGCTATCAGTATAAACATTCACTCTCTTTCCTTTTGACAACACACACGCTCTAGTCAATGCTATCAACTCCGCTGCTTGCGCTGAATTCTGTGCAATACGTGCTGTTTCAACAATCATGTGCAAAGTTGTGACAGCATATGCTGCAGTCGTCTCTCCATTCGGAAGCTTAAAGCACGAACCATCTACCCATAGGGTACCATCAGGATTCGAAAGAGGAGTATCTTTCAGATCAACTCTACCCTTCGTTTCCTCCTCTGTCCGGAGAAAACAGTCATGCTGTTCCTGAGCATCTGTCTCTACAAAAATCGGCAACAATGTAGCTGGATTCAATGTGTTGCACCGCTTGATGTGCACATGGCTAGCCAAAAGCGTCAACTCATAACCTGACAAACGCGCACTGGTAAGATGTTGAGTCTTCGTTCTATTCAATAGGGTATCCACTGCATGTGGGACCATCACAATCAATGTATTATCCAATACCAAACCAGCAGACTGTCGGATAGAAACAATCGCTGCCGCTGTAGCTCTTAGACAACTAGGCAACACCCTAGCTACCGGATCTAAAGTAGCTGAAAAATACGCACATGGGCGCTGCTTGTCTCCAAATTGTTGCGTCAACACTGACAACGCACAACGTTCTCTCTCGTGTACATAAAGTGTAAAAGGTTTACTGTAGTCGGGGGTACCCAACACCGGAGCAGAACACAATGCATCACGCAATTCGGAAAAACTCTTCTGTCATTCGTCAGACCAAGGAAGAGGGTGTGGTGTGTCCTTAAGAGTAAGTGCCAACAAAGGTTTCGCTAGCAAAGAAAAATTCAGAATCCACTGTCTACAATACGAGGTGATACCTAAGAAGGCACGCACCTCTCTCTGTGTACATGGCACAGTCATTTGGGCAATAGCTTGAATACGCTCTGGGGTCAATCGCTTTCCCTCCTTCGACAAGAGATGACCTAAGTAGGTCACTTCTTGGCGGCAATACTGCAACTTCGAAGGTGACACTTTATGATGAAGGTCAGACAGGTGTCGCAACAAAGAAAGAGTAACTTCTTTACAAATCTCTTCATCATCAGCAGCAACCAACAGATCATCAACATACTGGATAAGAGTAACACCAGAAGGCAATGCAAGAGTATCAAGCTGAGTTTTCAAAGCCTGACTGTAAATGGAGGGACTCTCACAATAACCTTGAGGAGCGCGCTTAAACCGGAAACTGCGGCCTCCTAAAGAGAAGCCAAAAATATCCCTACTTTCCTCAGCAATCGGAATACTGAAGAAAGCGTTCTTCAGATCAATAGCAGAAAACCAAGCAGCTGAGGCAGGGATCATAGTCAATAAAGCAGTAATGTTCGGGACAACAGGAAACTGTGGCACAACGATCTTATTGACCTCTCGAAGGTCGATCACAAACCGATACACAGGTGGCTGAGAAGAGTCAGTACGCTTAAGGACAGGCAGAACAGGACTGTTACACACATTACCTCTCGTTTCTTCAACCACACCTTTCTCACCCAAATCATAGATAATCGGTAAAAGAGCTCTTTCGCCATCACTGGAAATTTTGTACTGGGGAATGCGAGGTAATTTAGCATTCAGCTTAAGGGTAACAACATAGGGTGGAATCTGCAAGAGACCAACATCATTGGGACCTGTAGCCCAAAGTGTATCAGGGAGAGAACGCAGTTCCAGTGGAAGGCGATCCTTAGACAGCTACATCGGGGAAATCACTTTCTTACCCACCGTAAGATGTACTCCCGAAGGAGAACAATGTAATGTCGCATGCAATCTTTTCAACAAGTCCAAACCCAACAGATTCTCGCCACAGCCCGTCGTTAGAATAAGGGGAGCCTCCAATTCACAGGGACCAATAGAAAGGGGCAAAGGACAAGAAACCGGATTACGAACTGGGGCGCCAGAAAATCCTACTGAAACATTGGTCAAGCCAGACAAAGGTGCGCCGGGGAGTTTAGAGTGCATGATAGAACTCTTTGCTGCACCAGTATCCAAAAGAAAAGGTTCTGCCACACCTGATGTAATCACTTCAACATAAGGTCCACTCTGGTCTACTGGAACTGACACTACTCCCTCCCTTTGTCCATGGCTGTCCTAACTATCATTAAAACCAGCACTCTCACTTCCAACATAATAATCATCAGTGTAGTACTGAGCGGACTAGACGGTCGGAACATTCTGTTGGTCAAAATAATTCATAGAATTCTGAGGGGAAAAGGAACGTTCATTCTGGGGAAACGTACCATGTCCCCTACCCCTAGGTACTTGTTGGAAACCACCACGACCTCTCAGACCAGACATACCATTTGCACGCTGTAGCAAGATCAGGCAACTATTCTTGAAGTGACCTTCTTCTTTACAATAAGCACACTGATTAGGGCCTAGCGGGAGTCGCGAAGCAAAAGACTCAGGCTTCTGCAACGGTTTCTGAAACTGTGGTGGTTGCTGAAACTGGGAAGGTTGCTGAAACTGACGCTGATTAGGGCGAGGCGGATAAGCCTGCTGCAGAAGAACTTTTGTTTTTAATTCTCTAGTCTTCTTCTCTACTTTATCCTTCTCATCTTTATCTCTATTCTCATAGTATTGTGCAGTAGCCAATATCTGAGCCGAAGAAGAAACAGCCCATGAACTCTCAGAGTCCTTTAACTTATTAGAAAGTTCAGGAAGTAAATTAAAAAAAACTTATCTACAAACAACCTCTGACCACCTTCTGTACTCATATCCTGGCCACTATGATCAATGAATGTTTCCTCAAACCTAGTGAAGAAATCAGACACACTCTCGTCTTTCTTTTGTTTGCATGCTGCTAACTTGTCCCAATTCACCCGCAGAGGAGGCATCATAGTTTTCATTAAATTAATAATCCTACCAGGTAGTTCTGCAACTAAGGGTTCAGGTTTGGCACCTCCTACCTGCCGACCATCTGCAGCAGTAATATTAACCCACGTATCTCCTAACTCTGGCGCGTGATCCTCGTGACGGATCTTCGCCCACAAGGGTTGAGGAACTACATTACCCATCAACATATCTATGTCAGCTAAATTCATAACACACGCATCAACTGTCTGAGACAACTCCTTATAATAACCAGCAGGATTTTTACGGGGGTCAGGCAAAGTCTGCTTAAGAGCCAGGACCTCAGCTCTCTTCCAAGGGACATGCACCCACACTCGCTGAAAATGAGCCGGTGCAATATCGTTCACCAATGACGCGCAGGGTATGATATTGCACCGGCTCATTTGGATAGGGGCATGGTAAAGAGGTCCTCCTGGCACTGTCCGCCTGGTTGGACGCTGACTGTGGGGATGCGTTGCTCGATCTGTTCGTGTGCTGCTGCATCTAGGGCGGCATAGACTCAGGTCTTGCTGGCATTACAGTGAGAAGGGTTTGGAAACCAGGAGGCCGCCCTAGCGCCATGCACTGTACAGGGCATATGGCTCTCTTAGGGCGCGGGCGGCGCCTTTTACATCTGCTATTGCTTATTGTACTCCCGCACCTGTCTGATATTGTTCATATGACGTGCCGATTAGGCTGGATATAGAGCTTCTAGGGCGGGGGATTCTGTTCAATTGGGCGATTGTATCTAGACCTGTTCTTGGGTTATAGCATGACCTCATTGTCTCTTAGGCCCCTGCCTTTCACTATCTGAGTTTTTTGGCTGCCGGCCTATAAGGTTGTAGGCGAACAAGCTGTGTATTGGTTTTGGTGGGAACCTTAAAAATCAATAAAAAGTTGTTATATAAAAAATGAGCCGGTGCAGCCGCAATACCATGAGTGGCATCAGCCACAACTGCCGCTCTCCATACAGGGGGAACCTCTCTCATAGGATACTGCTTCACTTTTCTCCTAATAGAAGGGTCAGGTTCGAACAATGACTGAGGTGGAAGTCTAGACCTAAAAGTGAGTAGTGTCTCTACCGCTTCCTCAACATCGGAACCCACTATCGTCCCTTTAGCAAATTCAGACTGAACATTAAGCAATTCCAGTGGAATTGAACTCAACTCATTATCTTCCCCCTCCTGACGAAGGAAGGTACACATGACATCAAAAACATACCTTTGTTTTGGTGCCTCCCACTGTAGGAAGATATCCATAACCACTTGTGGACTGTACTTGGAGGTATTCGAAACCCATCTACGAGCAAGGAGATCTAACACTGCCCGCTCTTCGGGACCAGGGAGCTGACTACGTCTCTGCTTACGTTCAGAAACAGGGGTCATATTCAGTGACCCAAAGAAAGGAGACAAAAGACTAGTGACAGTCTCAGTCATTCGTTGCCGAGCAGAAGAAGAAGAAGTTGACATGAGGACAGGAGACAAAGTGTTTTGAGGTGACAGAGACGTAGGGACAGAAATAAGAGAAGTCGAAGATAAATGAGTGTAAGGCAAAGGAGTTTGAGGCAAGGCTGGTGGCAAGGCTGGCGGCCCTGGAGGGGGCTGCGCCAGAGGAGGAAGAATCACCTGTGAAGCAACGGGTGGCTGAACAACAACAGGGGGTTGAACGACAACAAGGGGTGCAACAACTGGAGGTAACGGAGGTGCAGTAGCACCCTGCACATAAGGGGGTGGTAATCTCAGTAAATGTGACATCAAAGGATCCTTTTCAGGGTCTATAGTCACATTTGAAAGGGGAGGTGGCAAAGCCGGGTAACATTTGTCAATGGCCATACAATGTTGTCTATCTGACACTTCAATCGCACGATCTTCTTCATCTTCCTTAAACTGCCTAGCAGCTTGCGTTACCGATATATTCCTTTCCTTCCTATCTCTCTTAGCTTGCTTAATTTCTCACTGTTTGGCTTCCTTACGCCAAAGGCGGAAAGAGTCAAACATCGCCGGCCGGGCTTTCTTCTTAAATAGCGCAACTTCTAGGTTATCTAAAACATCTGATTCAAAACTACCATGTTGGGGCCATCGTAAAACACCATCTTTCCTTGTATAACGGACCCATACTTCATTAAAGGTAATGGGACCTACACCATGCTTTGAATAGAGCTCATAAGTTGGAGTTCCAACACGAGTCCTCCAATCGGGAATCCCTATTACAACTACAACAAAACCATTTCCTAAATTTGCTAAAACCAGGCATCTTTTAGCTCACTAGTCTTGCTTCAAACTTCAAGGGGTTATCAAAAATTATACACTCGCAAATATACGAACTCCCCGGCTTCGACTATTGCAATGGCCGAATCAAAACCAAGAAACAAAACAAAGTCATGGGAACGACCCACTTATACTTAACCAAAATGTCTGTCACGCCACCAGAAGACCGTCTAACGTCTCGCCTTACAAATTATCACAAGAGGGTCCAAGACAGGGTGACAGTCAGGGCAGCAGTCCTTCGCAGCCGTCGGAAAGGGGAAGCCTCGCAGAAAAAACCTTTGGTCCACGTAGACATGCAGGGGTCGATGAAGTGGCGGCCGTCCTCCAGAATTTCCTCACGGGGCTCCTCACAATCTTCGGGCTTGGACCAGTACCGCTGACGTCGCCCCATGTTGGGCGCCAGTTGAAGAACCGGGGTTTAACCCAGCGGCGTCAAGGACACGCCTAAGATCTTCGAGTTCACCTGTCTTGGTATACAGAGACACGGAATACTTCTGGATGGCATCAGAGACCAAGTTTATTAGCTGCAGCTTGTAACAGTGATCCTAGAAATACATCACGGTGTAAATTCTCAGGAGACTGCTCATTTTACTAAGGCGAGACGTCTTCTTTTATACCCAATATTCACATTATAAATGTACACCCACTGCACAAAATTCTAGCCAATAAGGTACATTTTCAAACAAAGTGTCACATAACAAAAACTCAATTTACAGTATCCCAACCCAAAAGTTAATTATTAGGAATGTCCCAAATTCAATCTCCACAAGCCGGACAAACCTATAATTGAAAGCATAACCAATGTAATGAAGAAACATAAAAAAAGAAACGGTAACAGATGCTGAACAAGATAAGGCATGTGCAAGGAAACTAAAAGTAAATGATGTCCTGAACATTTATTGGCAATCTCAGACAAAGATCGATCAGGGAAATTATCTTTGCGGGGTCAGTTTCAGGTGCAGAGGTCAGTTTCTTACAGTTCATTTCAGAGTCAAAAAGAAACCTAGTTAATGTTTACATGAACTAAGAGGGCATGGCCACTTTATTCGCCAGGCTACCTTCATAGGCCTATGTGAGGGCAACACAAAATGGTGGCACAGAACAAAATGGAGTCAGACTCGAGAATTACAGAACCTCACTACGGATGGAAAAAGACAATGCCAAACACGATTGAGTACAGGGGTCATGATTATAAAATCCAGACGTACAGGTGTGACACCTTGCAAAGTTGATGCACACCACTTTTAGAAGACTTAAGCACCCTTCTTCATTCACTGAGAAGCACACAATATGTTCATGTCAGAGTCCACCTTTCTCATTGAGAGACATAGGCAATCAAACAGAAGGGACAGAATATTGGTGTTTTCTGTCCATGTTTGGTCTGGGACTGTGCCTGGAAATTTGAAGGGAATTCAAGGCCATTCACCACGCAAGCCAACAGTTGACACCATAGTTTGCAGCCCTGGTAGGTGACTACATCCATCTGGCTTTGGGGGCTGATCAGTGGTGACTGGTTCGGAATGGTGGCGGGGGAGCATGGGACGGTAGCGGGGTTTAGAAAAAAGGGAAAAAAACGTACCTTATCGCTGCTGATCACAGCCGCCGCCTCTCCTCCGACGCAGGAACAGGAAGCATCCAGCCTCCCAGAATCCCCTGACCAACCACAGCGCTCCTGTAGTGTTTATGTCTCAGCATGATGGCTTGCCATCGGTTTCAGCTGACTACTTTTAAAATATCTGGATATGAATTAGGCTGTCTTAGTCAATGCACATAAACACTATGAAGGAAGAACAGGGCTGAGATTCATTCTAGAGAGCCACCCCAGAGGCATTTGCGAGCTTCCCCTAGCTCACGCATTACCAGTTTCAGACCTGTGATCGAGAATGATATGCACTTCACACCAAGTGATGACCACGTGGAAGAAAATGTAGATAGGAGGTAAGTTTCAAACAATCCGGAACAGCACCTTGCTTGTGTTGTCTAGGTGACCCAACAGTAGGGTGGGTCGGTAGAAGGCAGTATATAATATAAAGATGTAGGCTAGTTCACCCTTTTTAAAGCTATGTTCCTTTTATTCTGACACAATTGTCGGGAAGAATATTTGAGAGTGTGGGACGTCATGAAGGTTTACATAAGCTTCGCAGCTGGTAATACCATTCAACTAATTAAACCTTCACTGCTACGGCCTGCCTGCGACTTGAATTCACATATTTTATTATGGAACTGCCAACTGATCTATTTATTGGTCCAAGAAGGGCACATTGATGGGAGGGAGCCTCGCTTGGGGTCTACGAGATAAGGTCCCACACTCACAACTGCAGGATCAAGTTTCCAGGTTGACCATCATCATAAAGCCGCTTTCCGTTAAGGGGCCTGGCATTTCTTTGGCCATAATTCAGGGAAGGCCCAGATTCCTTGCGCTACAGAGCAGTCATTATTCACACTAATTTGCCCTCCAACTAACTATGTCACAGGGAGTTTTCCATTAAATGTATACCTCCCTGCATACCAAGTGGAATATGGGCCAGATGCCCATGAATGAATGAATGACGATTTTACTGGTATAGACCTCTTCCGAGATCCACAATATGTTAAAATAGTATATACAGATTTCTAATTCCATAGTACCAGGATATATCACGAAATACATTATATGTAAGAGTGATTATTATTCTCAATTTAAACATCTCTAAAATAGCAGGAGAAACGCTTTAAGAAAATTAAAAACTTTGTAACATACAAATTCATCAGGTGCAGTTCCTATAACTCAGATGCCCTGTTACCGGCTGCGGAGACATTTCGCCCTTCGGGTAGGAGGATCAGGTAAACTATCCCAAGTTAAATAAAGAAGCCTTTAACCCTAAAACCGACCAGTGACGTTTGTTGTGCTTCAAAGACTAAGGACATTTGTGAGGCTAGGTCTACTGACAAATTCTGGTTTCATTTATTGATATATTGAACGTGGGGTACGTACATATCAGTAAGGAAAGGAAGCACATTTCTTGTAATTTTGAAATATCATGGAAACAGCGATTTAATACGGTCTAAACAAATCAGAACACTGTACCTGTTGATGCACAAAAGACAAACTGTCCCGGAAGCGGAAGTTCGGATGTATCGTGCAGTTCAACATAACAGTAGCAGTAAAACTGCGTGTCTGTGCACATTTAGTGGCCATTGCAAGGTAAATGGTGCCCCAGGAAACAAGTGCGGGTCTCAGGATGCTGCGGTTGAGTTCACCTGCTCCATGGCCATTATCGCCAGGCGGTGGGAAAGTGTCTTTCACACAGGTGCAGGGGACAAATGCTGACAAACTCATCAGAAGACATTTAGGAAGTGCAGGTAGAATAGTACATATATTTTACGCCACGTGCTCTCCATCACAAAGCTTTTCACTGATCAGCATTCTGGCAAAACCTGCATAAGACTTTTTCCACTTGGCTGGCTACGCCAGGGTGGGGGCATCAGCACAGCACCGAATGACCAGTTAACTTTGCACACAATGAGGGTATGCAATGAAGCAGAATACTAGGGGGGCATTTATGAGGGAGCCCTGGCCGCACCGTCTGTCTGACCCTCCCATGCCCTGGTTTCGGTGTGACAGGCACACCTGGGGCACATAAAAGAGCTTGACACAGCTTCAGTTCTTGGAGAGGGGTTATTATTTATTGCACCAAGAGTAGTGCCAATAAAATGAGTAATGGTAACACTTGGTGTTTACAGCAGTGCGGATTAACAAACTCACCTGGCACTATGTTAATGCCCTGATCCATTATAGTCTTAATTTCCGTTTAAGTACCTCCCACTGAGGCAGTCCTGTAATTAATATTTAACTACTGCCCAGCGCAAGGAGCCTGCTTTGTAAGAAGACATAAGGCTCCCAGAAGCACCACAGGCTAAGCCTCACACTCATTTACTGAGCGCTCTGCGGTCCAGAGCACGAATAGGGAAGCGCTAAAAACGCAGGTTTCAGTGCCTTATTCCCAAAACGGAACGCCCATTTTCAGAGCTGGTCTGCTCCTTCTCCAGTTACTATTAGTAAGATATGCTGCAGTATCAGAGGGCTACGATTACAAGGCCGCAATGATGGGAGGAAACCTCACTTGGTTGGGGAGGGCTGGGCTCCTTGTGCCAGCTTGCGCAAGGCACGGGTACCAGCTGAAGCTTTCAAACAGTGGTACGGCATAGAGCCAGGTCTGAGGATTCCATCGAAGAGTCCCATAGCAGGGCAAATAACGCCAGGCACAAGTTCACAGGGCAGAGGGGATTTGGTTATGAGGCATGGCCTCTTCAATGCAAGTTCCACTGGGTACTTCAATAGGGAGGGGCCCCCTGTCAGAGGTTTTTATGGCCCAAACTGTAAATTGCCCAGGGTTATAGCACTGTTATAGCATGGCTGGGTTCCCACGGCATGCATCAGTGCAGTTAGATCACAAAGCTGCAGCAGAAACTAGCAGGGATGGGTCCCAATCCGACAGTTTAGAAATTCACCTGGGTGGCAATGACCTCACCTCACTGGGGGGCAAAGCGCACTAATCAAGTCAATGAAATTTACATTGGGTGAAACTAGCAATCCATGGGGCACTGCAAGATATGGCGGTCCCTTGATTCTGTTTGGCGAGATAATCCCGCACAGGGTATGGCATGAAGCCAGGTCCGGGGAGGCCATCGACCATTCTTGCAGATACAGTCGTTCAATTCATCTGGCCAGAACCTTCCAGGTTTTCATCAGCTTATTCTCGCTATCATTTATTTCGTCACATCGTTTCCTTTCCACTCATGCACTTGGTGGTTGACTCTGGTGATTAGTTGTTTGACTATCTGAACCACTTCTGTTCCATTTCAGTTTCTTCTCACTTCTTTGGTAGTTTTTTTATAAGCACAACTTCCATGACACTGGGTTTATTTCTCATATTGCTCCAGTTTGAAACAGACCAGTAATGTTTCCGCTTGGGCCACAGCCTGCTGCACCCTGTATTGTATCGTTATCCATTCATGTTACACTTAGTCACGTTTTGAATTCCAAGGTTTTGAAATGTATTCTTGTATTTTTTCAACAGCTGCCCCTGAAGAAGGGATGTACAACATCCCGAAATGCATTGGGTTTTCTCGCTAACTGACGACTAAGTTCTCTGCCTTAGTGCAGATATTCTGATTTCATTCATGTGGATTTCTTTTTGAGCTACTTTTCAATCATTGTCTTGTATATCTCTATGTCTCTTATGTGATTGAATGACAAATACAGCTTTATTATAAATCACCGTGATTCAACGGACTGTCAAATTGTCACATTATTCAGACCGTTTATTGCTTTGGTTAAGTTTTGTTTTTACAGTAGCTAATATGTCGTAACTGTGTAGTACATTTATCCAGCAGTGCACCCAGTACACTGGTGTATACACATCAGCAGTTCATTAGTGCAAACACCACAGGTTACTCCGATAGCGACAGTATCAATCAATCAATCAATCAATCAATCAGTACTTGTAAAGCACACTACTTACCCGTGAGGGTCTCAAGGTACTGAGGGGGGGTGCTGCTACTGCTCGAAGAGCCAGGTCTTGAGGAGTCTTCTGAAGGTGAGTAGGTCTTGGGTCTGCCGTAGGTGGGTCAGGAGGGGGTTCCAGGTCTTGGCGGCGAGGTAGGAGAAAGATCTGCTTCCGAAGGTAGTTCGTTGGATGCGGGGGACAGCGGCGAGGGCGAGGCTGGCGGAGCAGACCTGGCGGGTGGGGGTGTAGAACCTGAGTCTGCTGTTCAGGTAGGCTGGTCCGGCGTTGTGGAGTGCTTTGTGTGCGTAGGTGAGGAGCTTGCAGGTGATCCTCTTGTAGGCGGGGAGCCAGTGTAGGTCTCTCAGGTGGGGGGTGATGTGGCTGCGGCGGGGGACGTTGAGGGTCAGTCGGGCGGAGGCGTTTTGGATGCGTTGTAGTCGACGCAGGTGTTTGGCTGGGATTCCTGCATAGAGTGCGTTGCCGTAGTCCAGCCTGCTGCTGACGAGGGCCTGTGTCACTGTTCTTCTTGTTTTGGTCGGGATCCACTTGTAGATCCTGCGGAGCATGCGGAGGGTGTTGTAGCAGGAGGAGGAGACGGCGCTGACCTGCTTCGACATGGAGAGGGAGGAGTCAAGGACGAATCCTAGGTTCTGTGCGTGGTCGGTGGGTGTCGGTGCTGTTCCCAGCGTGGTCGGCCACCAGGAGTCGTTCCAGGCTGAGTGGGTGGGTCCAAGGATGAGGACCTCCGTCTTGTCCGAGTTCAGCTTCAGACGGCTGCTCCTCATCCAGTCGGCAACGGCCTTCATTCCCTCGTGAAGGTTGGTTTTGGTGGTGTGCGGGTCCTTGGTGAGGGAGAGGATGAGCTGGTTGTCGTCGGCATAGGAGATGATGTTGAGGTCATGTTGGCGGGCCATTTGTGCGAGGGCGGCCATGTAGACGTTGCACAGCGTAGGGCTGAGGGATGAGCCCTGGGGGACGCCGCAGATCATGTCGGTGGCTTCGGATCGGAACGGTGGGAGGCGGATGCTCTGGGTTCTGCCGGAGAGGAAGGACGTGGTCCAGTCGACGGCCTTCCCTTGGATTCCGGCTTCTTGGAGACATGTCTTTAGAGTGCGGTGGCAGACCGCGTCGAAGGCGGCTGACAGGTCCAGGAGGATGAGGGTTGATGTTTCGCCGTTGTCTAGTTGGCGCCTGATGTCGTCTGTGGCGGCGATGAGGGCTGTCTCGGTGCTGTGGTTTCGTCTGAATACGGACTGGGAGGGGTCTAAGAAGTTGTTGTCTTCAAGGTGGCGGGGCAGTTGTATGTTGACTATTTTTTCAATGACCTTCTTCGGGAACGGGAGTAGGGAGATGGGCCGGAAGTTCTTGAGGTCCTTGGGGTCCGCCTTGGGCTTCTTGAGGAGGGCACTGATTTCGGCGTGCTTCCAGCTTTCCGGGAATCTCGCTGTTTCGAAGGAGGTGTTGATGACCTTTCGTAGTTGGGGTGCGATGGCTGCGTCTGCTTTGTTGAATACGTGGTGTGGGCACGGGTCTGACGGAGATCCTGAGTGGATGGAGTTCATGACCTTGCATGTCTCGTCGTCGTTGACGTTGGCCCAGGAGTTCAGGCGGATGGTGTGGGTGGTGTTCGCAGCGGGGGTGGGTTCTGGCGTAGTCGGGGCGGTCGTGGTGTTGAAGCTGTCATGCATGTCAGCGAGCTTGCGGTGGAAGAAGGTGGCCAATGAGTCGCACAGTTCTTGTGAGGGTGGGATGTCATTGGTGTTGGCGCTGGGGTTGGAGAGTTCCTTCACGATGCTGAAGAGCTCTTTGCTGTCGTGTGCATTGTTCTCCAGGCGGTCTTTGAAGGAAGATCTCTTGGCTAATCTGATGATGTGGTGATGTCTGCGGGTGGCGTCCTTGTGGGCTGCCTGGCTGTCCGGTGTGCGTTCGTGGAGTCATTTCTTCTCCAGGTTCCGGCATGCGTGTTTGGAGGTCTGGAGCTCATCGGTGAACCAGGTGGCTTTCTTGCTGGTGTGACTGTTGGAGGGTTTCTTGAGTGGTGCGAGGGTGTTGGCACAGTCGTTGATCCACTGTCTGAGGTTGCAGGCGGCATCTGGGTCGGTGGGTTCGGTGGGTGAATTCTGGGCGAGGGTGGTGGTCAGCTGGTCTTCGGTGACTTTGCTCCAGCAGCAGCGGGGCAGCAGTTGGGTGCGGTGGTGTGTGGTTGGTTTCTTCAAGGTGAAATGGATGCAGCGGTGGTGGGTCCAGTGGAGCTCGGTGGTGTGGTGGTAGGTGACGTGGGTGCTAGTGGAGAAGATGGGGTCCAGTGTGTGTCCAGCGGCGTGGGTGGGTGCAGTGACGAGTTGTTTGAGGCCGAGGTTGGCAAGGTTGTCGATCAGGGTGGCGGAGTTGGCATCGTTGTTGTTCTTGAGGTGGAAGTTCAGGTCCCCGAGGAGGATGTAGTCCATGGAGGCCAGTGCGTGGATGCTGGCGAGGTCGGCGATGGAGTCGCTGAACTGTGCCCGGGGTCCGTGGGGTCTGTAGATGAGTGTTCCTCTGAGGGTGGTGTTGGGGTCGGTGTGGGTCCGGAAGTGCAGGTGTTCGGCGGTGTTGAGGGTGTCGTCCATGTGGGTGGAGACCTTGAGGGTGGCCTTGTGGATGATGGCTATTCCTTCTCCGATTCCGTTGGCACGATCCCTGCGGGTGATCTTGTAGCCGTCCAGGATGGCTATGGCGATGTCGGACGCCGAGGAGTCGTTCCACCAGGTCTCGGTCAGGAAGGCGACGTCTGGGGGGGAGGTGTCGAGCAGGTCCCAGAGCTTGATGGTGTGTTTGCGTGCGGAGCGCGTGTTGAGGAGTATGCAGCGAAGGTGGTGGGGCCGGTCCTGGGAGGTTTGGTGGCTCTGTTGCAGGTGAAGCTGCAGGTGTGGCAGAAGAAAGGTCCGTGGGTGCGTTTCGGGGCAGCCTGGAAGCAGTGGTGGTCTCGGCCGGCGTTGAGAGCGTGGAGGGTGCTGGTGTCGTAGCGGAGTCTGGTGGCGTGGCGGTTGCAGGGTCCAGGGGTTCTGGCGCTGGGCGCAGTCCAGGCGCGGACGGGCGCGGACGGGCGCAGACGGGCTTGCCTCTGGTGCACCTCCGGCGTGCCAGCGGTGCGCCCGCTGCGTGCGTCCGCTGCGTGGCCGCACAGCGGCCGCCATTTAAGGCGAGGTGGGAGGGCCGGAGCAGCTGGGAGGCGGGAGCAGGGTGGCGAGTGGGATACAGAAGGCAAAAAGGGTGCGGGCCGCAGGGGAGCAGCGGCGGGAGCGGGGACAATGGCGAGGAGTACAGAAGGCAAGGGGGGATACTGGAAAAACAGGGGGCACAAAAGGAACAGTCAAAGGGCAATGATACAGTTACAGTACAAATCCAAATACCACAAAAACTACAAGTATGGCAGAGACAACGAACCAGCAGTGCTGCTAAGCGCAGCACAGCAGCGACAAACTCACGAGGCAGGAGGCAGCTGGGGGTAAGGCACGGGCACAACTGGTGGAGCTGTGCGGCGTGGGGAGCGACCTGGCCTGCAGGCAGGATCAGGGGTCGCTCTCACCACCGCGCAGCAGCCGCCATTTAAGGCGTGGTGGGAGGGAGAAGCAGCTGGAAGGCGGGAGCGGGCGGCGAGTGGGATACAGAGGGCAAAAAGGGGGTGGGGCCGCAAGGGAGCAGTGGCGGGAGCGGGGACAACGGCGAGGGGTACAGAAGGCAAGGGGGGATACTGGAAAAACAGGGAGGCACAAAAGGAACAGTCAAAGGGCAATGATACAGTTACAGTACAAATACAAAAACCACAAGTATGGCAGAGACAACGAACCAGCAGAGCTGCTCAGCGCAGCACAGCAGCGGCGAACTCACGAGGCAGGAGGCAGCAGGGGGGAAGGCACGGGCACAACTGGTGGAGCTGTGCGGCGTGGGGAGCGACCTGGCCTGCAGACAGGGTCAGGGGTCGAGCTCACCACCGCGCAGCGGCCGCCATTTAAGGCGAGGTGGGAGGGAGGAGCAGCTGGAAGGCGGGAGCGGGCGGCGAGTGGGATACAGAAGGTAAAAAGGGGGTGGGGCCGCAGGGGAGCAGCGGCGGGAGCGGGGACAACGGCAAGGGGTACAGAAGGCAAGGGGGGATACTGGAAAAACAGTGGGCACAAAAGGAACAGTCAAAGGGCAATGATACTGTTACAGTACAAATACAAAAACCACAAGTATGGCAGAGACAACGAACCAGCAGAGCTGCTCAGCGCAGCACAGCAGCGGCAAACTCATGAGGCAGGAGGCAGCAGGGGGGAAGGCACGGGCACAACTGGTGGAGCTGTGCTGCGTGGTGAGCGACCTGGCCTGCAGACAGGGTCAGGGGTTGAGCTCACTACCGCGCAGCGGCCGCCATTAAAGGCGAGGTGGGAGGGAGGAGCAGCTGGGAGGCGGGAGCGAGGCGGCGAGTGGGATACAGAAGGTAAAAAGGGGTGGGCCGCAGGGGAGCAGCGGCGGGAGCAGGGATAACGGCGAGAGGTACAGAGGCAAGGGGGAAACTGGAAAAACAGGGGGCACAAAAGGAACAGTCAAAGGGCAATGATACAGTTACAGTACAAATACAAATACCACAAAAACCACAAATATGGCAGAGACAACGATCCAGCAGAGCTGCTCAGCTCAGCACAGCAGCGGCGAACTCACGAGGCAGGAGGCAGCAGGGGGGAAGGCACGGGCACAACTGGTAGAGCTGTGCGGCGTGGGGTGCGACCTGGCCTGCAGGCAGGGTCAGGGGTCGCATATCAGATGTAGATATGGACTTGGTCAGGCTAGAACGACTTGTAACTGCGGGTTTTAGGAGGTTATGGAGCCTGCCATGGTGAGTAGGGGGCCCTGGATATGACAGTAGCCAGATCCAGGGCATTGGCAGACTTACAGGGCGATTTGGAGGCAGTTTGGTACAAAACGGTACCTTCTGAGGAAGCACAGTGAGGGTGGTTGATGCCAAACCCCACAAGTCTTTACGGCAGGACCCTGCCATGTAAGCAACTGTGCCCCGTTAGTCCTTCAGGCGGTTGCAAGCCTGAGCAACTGGGGGCTTGACCTGTACTGCTCCACCTCTAAAAATGTGTGAGTAATAATCCGGGACTGGAGGTCACAGATTTAAAAATAGTAGCACCGAATGGGTTGGGCACAATGTTATTTGGCTCATCAGGCAGGTGGACAGTTTAGGTTACTCTCCATTGCCTGCCCTTGGATCACCCATAAGTTAACCCACCACATTGGCATATTTTACTTATGAATTAAATGAACTAAACCTGCAGCAAACTCTTTTTCCACCAAATCTTGTGTTGTCTGATTTATTTCATTTCTTGTGTGCTAAGTAGCTATTGTTTAGGTGTGCGGGGAGGGCTGCCGATATCAGCGCTATTGCAACGCATCTCAGTCCAGGACCTTGCATCACCTCGGCTAAGCGATGCATACTTGACGCGGGACCTCCCAACACTCTGCCACTGGGATGTAAGGTACTCCTGTTCTGTGTGCCTAAATATGTCCTGGTATCCGGCCCGCACTCTATCGCGGTCAGCCCGAAGTTCGGACCGGCGCGACCAAATAACGTAGTTGGTGCCTAGTGCTTTTTGGTGCAATATTCACACAAACCTTTGGAATTGCATATCTCTGGCCCTACTGATTACATTTTTTTTGTTTTATTTGTTAAAATTTACTCTATTTTTTTAAAATTGGTTTGGTATTTTTCATGTGTTGTGGTTTCACTTTACTACTGTATGAAGTGCTGCATAAATACTTTGCACATTGTCTCAATTTAAGCCTGACTGCTCTTTGCCAAGCTACAACTTGGTTGAGCACAGGTTAATTTGGGGTTTGCTTGTGACTTCACCCTGACCAGGATTATGGTTTCTGCTTGAGTAAAGTTTCATCCTCCTCCACCTTAACCCACTTTCTTAGAATTAGCATAACAGAAAACAGTGTTCCGTGTATCCTGAGCTGCAGCCAACTGCAGCTCAGTAAAGATTAATATTATTTATGCTGGAATGTACTAGCAATGCAAAAACATCCTGGACATGTGAGGTGAGTCAGAGAAACTCGCTAAATGATTTAAAGATGCAAATTCAATAGGTCTCGCCTTTCAAATGTGTATGCTGACCTTTTGGCTTTGGAAATGCTTGTTGCCGATACCAACATCAGAATAAAAAGAACAATAAATGTTTTCTTGCTGATGCTAAACAGCAATGACACTTGCACACATAAATCATCACGCTGTGACAGCCATTTTGCCTTTTTTTAAATTTATCGTTCCAAGATGATGGACACCACCAGCACACTCAGGAGAGAGAGCAGAAAAACACATATATTCCCATGGAGCACCGGAAGAAAAAGAAAAAAACAAGTTTCCCGAATGTAGGCAGTGGACAGACACAAAGTCATCAAATCAAAGGATGGTAAAGAAGCAATGCTCAAGGGGAGAGGATAGACACGACATGCATTGGTAATGCATCGGTTTTGTCTATGTAATGATTAAAGAGATGTTTTCATCGATCATCGTTCGGGAGAAGGAAAGAGCTTCCTGACAGATAACACAGGAGTGGAGAGGATGTGGCGAAGTGGCCAGAGCTGCTGACTCGAGAGCTGGGGATCCCTGTTCCAGTCTTGGTGGCAGTGCGCAACATCCTGTGATAATATGCAAATCAGGTTGGTAAATTGTTATATAAATATCCTTCAAGAGTAAAAGCAGGGCCGTGGCCTGGCGATGGTGAAGATGGCCGCCTGAGAAGAAAGCTCCGCTGGGGCTGAGCCCTAAACCCCCGAAATCCGGTATAAATCCTGTAGGTGTCACCCTAAAACGACCGCAGCTGTTGTGGAACGGTACGCGACCCAATCATAGCGGAAAATCTGGTCGGAAAAAGGACAACTTGAGACTGTTCCCCAGCTCGGAAGGTGCATCGTAGCTGCCAGGAAAGGCCCGCACGAAGACCGTGGGTACAGCCTCCGACCGCCTTCTCCACCTCCTGCACTGCGGCTTGCCTGGCGGTGGGTGGGCCGGCGCTGCCTCACCCCTTCTTCACCCCTCACCTCCTTCTGCCGCACTCGGCAGCCCACCACATCTACACCGAGGTCCGACCAGGACTCGGCGGCTGAGGGGGGGAGCGGAGGCCCAGGACCTCGGGGTCTGCGGAGACCACACTTCACGCTGCAGGACTCCAGATGAGGGGGCGGATCCTGGCCCGATCCCTGCGCCACGCTAGACGCTGCCCAGCCTTGACCGGTGAGTGGGGCCGGGGCGGCAGATCTCCGCCCAGTCTCTGCTCTGGGCCCCCCCTCTCATGAAAATACCAGCATTAACTCTCCCGGGCCGGACGGCCCTCCGGCGAAGCTCCCACTCAGGCACATGGGAGAGTGGAGGCGATTGGGGGCGAGAGGCCTTGTTACCCCCTGTGCGTGGGGGCAACAGACATTGTAAAGTTTTTGTATTTTCGAACTACCCCGGCACTCTAACGTTAAAGTTGCAATGTCAACCAGTGTTCTGAAAAAGTGAGTAACGTACAACCATAAGTGACTTTACATATAATCAGTAATGTCCCCTCAAAAAAAGACCATATATGTCATACAGAGCTCCTTCAAAAGAACCCAAAGGAACATCAATGTACAAAATGATTTGTGTAGTTAGTATCCGCACAATAACTGGTTTTAGAAAATACCAAATACTGTCTCAAAGGTGATGATGAAAGTATGCTATAGATTATAATAAAGTCTCCTATATATGCATTTCATTCTATGTGGTTACAAACTAATTCTTCATACACTGTACAGAATTCAGAAACACAGTTTAATATTAGGAAACACAATTTTAATACTCTAATGTCTCATTTAGAATGCACAATATACAGAGTAATGACCCAATATGAAAATCTGATCCTGAAATTTCTCAGGATAGATATTTGAAAACAAGGCCAGGGAACATAAGAGCCCCGTAGGGGGAAACCATCCAGCGTCGCCATCCTATCTGGGAAACAGTCTAGGACAGCCGACACGTTTTTCGTTACAATATGTAACTTTATCAAGGCTGTAAGTGCAATTTCCACAAACAAAAAACAGAAATTAACATTTGTTGGACATATGGGTCAATGTACAAATATCTGTGCATCAAAAGCAACAGAAAGAATTCCTTAAGGAATAGGTGCTGAGATATAGTGAAACAGTGAGTTAGCAAAATCAGAGTGTTACTGTTTTCTTCGAATTCCCATTGAAAGAAAGGGCGTGAGCTAGAAAGTTACCAAGTTATCCAAGAAGATCAATACAGATGTGCACAAAGAGGTCCCAAAAAATAGTGCAAGGAAACATGAGCCTTCTCAACAGATAGTTCAAAGAGCAAAAAGCGAGAGTGGATAGAATTCCCTGTGAAGTAAAGTCATAACATTCGCGCTTTGCGTAAGTATACAAAATTACTAAGGTCCTAAGGGGATAATGAATACCTTAAATTCTAGGTGAAGCAAATGGTAGGTGGATAGGGTCCAAGTTAGGAACCGTCGCCCAGTGGTCGGAACAATATACTTCAACAATCCTGTATATATAAAAGTAAAAACAAACACAAAGTCTGTTTGAAAGAACATTAGTCATTGGTGGGACATATTTTCAATAATTTATAGTATCACATACGCGGTTAACGCAGTGTGTCATAC
Source organism: Triturus cristatus (assembly GCF_964204655.1). Taxonomy (NCBI): domain Eukaryota; kingdom Metazoa; phylum Chordata; class Amphibia; order Caudata; family Salamandridae; genus Triturus; species Triturus cristatus. The sequence goes on from NC_140590.1 coordinate 1,180,033,209, forward strand.
CTTAAATGTTTCACACGTAGTGATTCGTGCAAAAATATTCCGGTTTATGAAGTCGTCATCCAATTGTCTATGAAAGACAAATACAGACATCAGGACTAAGGTTAGTCTGATAAGTGCCCGAGTATTCAATAAATGCTAAGCTCGGTTCAAATTGGTAAGAGAACAGGAGGTCAGTGCAGAGTCCCCCTAGTCATAGTGGAAGAACCTAGAGTAACGGATCATAGAGAGCTATGGAAAGATACATCAAGAATCTTAAGATTATTATGAGTGTACGAAACGCTCTAATAATCAAAAGCGAACGTGTGTGGTTAAGAACAATTTAACCCAGTTTCTACATCCTTCCAAAAATACACAAACCAGCGATCTTCCCCCCAGGTAGACCGATAGTGTCAGGTCTCGGCTCACCTACAGAGCATCTATCAGAATATATCGACACCTTCCTACAACCCTTTGTGCTCAATCTTCCCTCTTATCTTAGGGATACTGGGGACCTGCTTAACAAATTGGAAGACATTGAATGGATGACAGATATGTCATTTGCTACTTTGGAAGTGTGCGCCTTGTACATCAGCATTCCCTGGGAGCAGGGCTTACAAGCCCTTAAAGATACTCTCTACCAAAGGGATGCCACTTTGTATGGACATACAGCAATGATTTTGGAGATGACAAGAGTAGTCTTGGAGATTAATGTTTTCTTTCACCAAGGCGAATGGTACCAACAAGCGATGGGAGTGGCCATGGGCTGTAAATTTTCACCCTCAATAGCCAATTTGTACATGGGCAAATTCGAAAAGAAACATCTATGGACTGATGGTCCCCCCCAATTTGACTGCACAAATAGTTTATTGGGGACGATACATCAATGATATTTTTATCATATGGGCAGGCAGTAAGTCGGAATTTACTTTACTTACGGAACATTTCAATGACAACAGCTTCAATCTAAAATTTACCTCGAATTTTAACACCACAGAAATCGAGTTCTTAGACATTACAATCTATACTAAAGGCTCTAAAATCATGTCCAAACTTTACAGAAAGGAAACAGCATGCAATGCGGTGTTACACGCCACCAGTGCCCATCCAAAAGCCCAGATAAAAGCCATTCCTTTGGGTGAAATGACTCGGCTACGTAGAAACTGTAGCGAAAATGAGGTCTTTATTCAAGAACTTAATAATCTACAGGAACGCTTTAAACATAGGGGTTATTCCTCTGATTTATTAGAACCAGCCAAAAAGCGAATCTTATGGACACCCAGACACACACTACTAAAGAAGAAGTGCAAAGAAAGTAGTAAAAAAGAGAGCTTTAACAAATTAGGCCTCATCACAGATTTTCATGTGGAAAGTAATGCCATCTACAAAATCATGTCCAAACATTGGCATCTCCTATTGTTAGATAAGTCATTGGATAAACATCTGACACAAAAACCCAAGATTATTCACAGGAGGAACAAAACCCTAAGGGACATTCTCTGTACAAGCTATCTACCAGTTGAACCTAAGACTATATCCTGGTTACCTACGAAACCCAAAGGATTTTATAAATGTACCCATTGCAATATGTGTCCTCTGGCCAGCAATGGCATCAAAGAATTTTGCTACAACACTCCAACCATACATACCATCAGGGATTTTATGAATTGTGAATCTAAATTCATAGTGTACTGCATCAAATGCTCCTGTGATTTGATCTATATTGGCAGTACCATCCGAGCCTTAAAAGAAAGAATTCAGGAACACGTAAGGGCCATCCGTAAAAATGATAGTAGTTACCCTTTGGCGGTTCACTTTAACACAGCTCATCCCAACAGCTCTTTCTTGAATATCAAGTTTCATGGAATAGCCCAAGCATACAACGATCCTAGGGGTGGTGATCGAATCTCCACTCTTAGGAAGTTGGAAGCCCAATGGATCATACGTCTCCGGGCGGTAGATCAGGGGATCAATTATGACAAGGAACTACATGTATTTCTTAAGGATTGATGCTACTACTTCTTTGATAGATCCTCTGGTCATGTTGTCATATTACCGAACAATCCCAATAGGGTACACTGCCAATAGGTCTTGTATAAGCAACATCTCTGAATGTACCAGATCTGCTTCATTGTAGTCCATACTTATGTTTTGGAAGTCTTTTCTTGTCTTCCACATTAACAAATGCATGATGCATGTACATGTTCATATAATACAGGACTTACATTTCTTTATTTGTATTCTAGGAGGCTTATCAATTCTGTTCTTCCTGTCCTACTTTCAACCAACAACTAATCATTTCCATGATATTAACACTCTTTGTGGTGTTGGATATAGGGCTCATGATACCTATTACACCCTCTTTAGCTTATCACTCTTCTGGGCGTGATTTTTCACTTAAGTAGCTTATTCATGCACAGCGCCTAGATAACTTCATTTTTCTATTTTCTCGCTCTAACTCGTGCATACCTTCAATGATACCATCATCCTTTGTCTGTACAAAAAGAAGGAGGGAGAGGGGGACCGGGAGCTAGTTATGGTCCAGTGTCTGTGCTCCGAGTTATATCTATAGTATTCAAATGGAGACACTGTTCCTAGAGAGATAAAGGGAGATATGAAGCGAAAAAGTCTAGGCTAATATTAGGCCCAACTGCCTAAGGATAGGGGAGGGCATTCCTTAGTTTCTCATGTTGCCCTCACACACCCCGAAGGATGTCATGCTTCATCATTGGGCGTTTGCTCCTCGTCGGGCCGGTGCTGCAATGCCCTACGGGTCCCCCGAAGGGTCACTTTAGCGGAGATCTTTTTGAGAAAACGCCGTTTGGTGCATGCGGGTGTGTGGTTTGGGTCCTAATAACAAAAGAGCTGTGTGGTGGTGGAGTGTGTTAGTGAAGTGGTATCCTAAAAATGTCTAAGGGTTACTGGGATAAAGTTTAATGTGAATAGCACCCTTGACATAATAAAAGACCCGTAGGTCGGGTGTTACCTTATTGAAATTAATGTATCAATGGGTAACTTGTGTGTGGTCAAGCGGTCGACATGTTTCGCGCCCCAATGGTCCAAGAAAAGGATCCCTGGCGCTTCTTCAGGACCAAAAACGAAAAAGTGAAAGTGAATGTGCCCTAAGGGATACTACCCTCAGTTTACTATCCGGGCGAACACTCCGAAGTAGCACTGCTCTCTGTATGAGAGTCAGGTCGCACCAGGATAGACAGCCTAGGAGAAAGTGGAAACAAAGAGAGAGGAGAACATCCTACCTATTAAAGATTGTTCACCTTTTTGAGATATTCAAAAACGAGTGCATCATCAAAGTATATACAAAATATATACAACAGGGATATCACCTCCACCCACGGGTGGTGGCGCAATGGGGTCTCGACGGTAAGCTAACAGGTGCCTAGGCCAGGAGAAAAAGGGGGGGGACCTGGGAAAGAGACAGCCCGTCGCCGACCGGAGTCACCCATATATGCATGCACTAACCGTGGTAGAGGTTGAACCAAACGTCCACAGACTGAAGTGGCATATACTCTGTAGGTCTTTCATTACGATTCTTACTTTGATATGTTCCAAGCACTCACCTAAAGGCACGGAGAATAATGCTCCATAGGTTAGGGGACGAGCGTACACACCTTCTAGTACTGTGAACAAAGGAATAAATGACAAGCAACTGCTAGTCAATCCAACTTCTATAGATTCCAAACTGGTCTGAGCTGTCTTGTACACTGTATTTAAATGAATAGCCAGTTTCCTAAGTACTCATAAGAGCGTTATTACTCACAGTTTTGCTCCGGCGTGGCCTCTGTACCACCTACCCCAGTCGTCCTCCTACCTGGAATGGAGACGAAGACTACTCCGCGTTTCTTAAGTACTGCCCGTGTTAACTTAATTAGGGCGGGCTCTGTGTCCGGTCTTCAAACGAGGGGCAGCTGTGTTCTCGCTGGTGTCTGTTAGCTGCGCATGCGCAGAGGGTAGACAGCTGAGCTAGGCGCATGCGTGTATCTAGAGAACGTGGTGCCGGCTCACGTCTTGTTGTTGCCATGGTTATGTGTCTGTGAAGCACTGAATGTTATGTACCATCATCCTTTGACCTAACATTTTTTCTTAGCGAGGTACAGTTTTCGCATGAACAACTGCGATTTCTTTTATCAAGACCCACTACACTGACTGTGACTTTTATTTTCTTTGAAGGTGTATTTTTAAAACATTGGTAAACTTTTCTTGTTCTCTTTACTCCTGACCATCTAAATAGTTAAAAGTGTGTCAGATCCAATGACGTCTTTCATTTTCCAGCTCGAACATGGCAGACACATATACACCATGACCTTTCTTAGCCCCCTCTTTACTCTCTTCTACAGGAAGAGCATCCAGGTGCTTTGTCCTTCTATTATTTTATGTTCGTACTGGACAAAGACCTAGAATACTGAATCAGACACATCCGAATGTGACCTTTAGCTTTTGAAGTTTTACCTTCAAAACTTTGGTACTTTTTTCTTTGTATTCTTGACTTTTTCATTATTTGGTGTCAGATTTATTGACGCTTTCCATTTTTCCGCTCCAACATGGCGGATATATACACACTATGAGTCCTCGTAGTCCCCTTTTCACTTCCCTTAACAGGAAGAGCACACACATGCCCTGTCCTTCTACTATTTTCAAGATCGCACTGTATAAAAACATGCAGTCGTCGACCTTGGCCGCTCCCACGGATCGACGCCCGAATTGCTGCTCATCTACTTGGCTCAGAAGTACGTATTAGATTATACTTTCCAGACAGACCGTCTATAGCGATATATTTAAATTATACAGCTGGAGAATGACTCCCTAACTGACTGCTGTTCGTTCCCCTACAGGGACATTTCATAGTACTTCCAGCGCCAACTATTTCTCTATTGCATGTGAGTATTGTGTCAATTTCGTTACAATACTTTCCGCTTGGTTCCCATTACTCGAGGATTGAGAGCATTACGTCAATCCGCCACTGGGTTAAATTGTTCTTAACCACACGCGTTCGCTTTTGATTATTAGAGCGTTTCGTACACTCATAATAATCTTAAGATTCTTGATGTATCTTTCCATAGCTCTCTATGTTCCGTTACTCTAGGTTCTTCCACTATGACTAGGGGGACTCCGCACTGACCTCCTGTTCTCTTACCAATTTGAACCGAGCTTAGCATTTATTGAATACTCGGGCACTTATCAGACTAACCTTAGTTCTGATGCCTGTATTTGTCTTTCATAGACAATTGGATGACGACTTCATAAACCGGAATATTTTTGCACGAATCACTACGTGTGAAACATTTAAGGTATGACACACTGCGTTAACCGCGTATGTTATACTATAAATTATTGAAAATATGTCCCACCAATGACTAATGTTCTTTCAAACAGACTTTGTGTCTGTTTTTACTTTTATATATACAGGATTGTTGAAGTATATTGTTCCGACCACTGGGCGACGGTTCCTAACTTGGACCCTATCCACCTACCATTTGCTTCACCTAGAATTTAAGGTATTCATTATCCCCTTAGGACCTTAGTAATTTTTTATACTTACTCAAAGCGCGAATGTTATGACTTTACTTCACAGGGAATTCTATCCACTCTCGCTTTTTGCGCTTTGAACTATCTGTTGAAAAGGCTCATGTTTCCTTGCACTATTTTTTGGGACCTCTTTGTGCACATCTGTATTGATCTTCTTGGATACCTTGGTAACTTTCTAGCTCACGCCCTTTCTTTCACTGGGAATTCGAAGGAAACAGTAACACTCTGATTTTGCTAACTCACTGTTTCACTATATCTCAGCACCTATTCCTTCTGTATTTTAAGGAATTCTTTCTGTTACTTTTGATGCACAGATATTTGTACATTGACCCATATGTCCAACAAATGTTAATTTCTGTTTTTTGTTTGTGGAAATTGCACTTACAGCCTTGATAAAGTTACATATTGTAACGAAACACGTGTCGGCTGTCCAGGACTGTTTCCCCGACGGGGCGGCGACGCTGGATGGTTTCGCCCTACGGGGCTCTTATGTTCCCTGGCCTTGTTTTCAAATATCTATCCTGAGAAATCTTCAGGATCAGATTTTCATATTGGGTCATTACTCTGTATATTGTGCATTCTAAATGAGACATTGGAGTATTAAAATTGTGTTTCCTAATATTAAACTGTGTTTCTGAATTCTGTACAGTGTATGAAGAATTAGTTTGTAACCACATAGAATGTGATGCATATATAGGAGCCTTTATTATAATCTATAGCATACTTTCATCATCACCTTTGAGACTGTATTTGGTATATTCTAAAACCAGTTATTGTGCGGATACTAACTACACAAATCATTTTGTACATTGATGTTCCTTTGGGTTCTTTTCAAGGAGCTCTGTATGACATATATGGTCTTTTTTTGAGGGGACATTACTGATTATATGTAAAGTCACTTATGGTTGTACGTTACTCACTTTTTCAGAACACTGGTTGACATTGCAACTTAAACGTTAGAGTGCCGGGGTAGTTCGAAAATACAAAAACGTTTTTGGCAACAGGCTCTCCTCTTGAAGGCCCAGTTCATCTTTACATCTTTGGTAGTGGGATGTTTTTTCTACCCCGATGGGCACCGTGAATTTGTAGGATCATTTCCAACTTGAAAAATGTTTAGCACTTGATGTGCGACTATTATAACCATCACTACCATTTTATCAATTTGTAAAGACATTGTAAAGTATACAGGGTGCAAATGAGATCCACGTGCCCACACTGCCCACGCCGAAGGCAGACCTGACGCACAGGACACACTGGGTTATTGTACCCCTGGGGGAGGCCAGTAGCGAGCGGATCAGAGGGAAGGCCTCACACGTGGCCGAAAAACAATGGTGGTGCTTCTGGGGACTTGAGGGGAGTGCCAGCCCGATATACACATTTGTTGTGCCTATCGTGGGTGGCGGCAGGCGGGTGCCACATCGGACACGACCAACAACAACGCGCCCGGGCTGGACAGCTTGAAATATTCACCTCCCCACTGTGTAGCTGCGTTGGGGTGTCAACAGAGCTGTGGAACCCTCCCTGCGGGTAACTGGGCCGCGCATGTACACCCTTATGATGAAGCCTAAGGGTCGCATGGCGGTACAAACTAACAAACTCGACAAATATGCGGTACCGAAGCATGCCCCCTCGGACGATGGGGCCCAAGGTGGACAGACTGGAGACAACGAGCCATCTCTCACTTCGATAATGGTGGCCAGCCAGGTGCTGGGAGCCATGCATGAAACTAAAATCGATAAAGTGTCCATCTAAATGAACTTATTATGGGCCGACATGACTAAGACTGCGGACAGGGTCAAGGTCACTGAAACAAACGTTCTGGAGCTTCAAAGCTCCACTAAAAAGATTGAGGAGCGGGTCCAACAACTCATTCACCAACACCGTCAGATGGCCCTCAGACTCGAAGATCAAGAAGGGAGAGCCCGCCGCAACAACATAAGAGTGGTCGGGGTCGAGGAGGGCTCAAAAGGACAGAGTGTGGACCTCTTCCTCCAAGACCTAATCCTTAACCACCTCAAACCGAAATGGCTCTCCTCCCTGTTCATGATTGAGAGGGCGCACCGAGCACCGATTCCTCGACCTAAACCTGGAGCGACTCCAGGACTATTATCACAAAAATCCTTAACTATAGGAACCGGGACGCAATCCTACAGGCAGCTCGGTCACAGGGAGACCTACGATACGAAAACGCAATGATTCGCTTCTTTCTGGACTTCACACTTAAGGTCCAACAAGAGCGGCGCTCCTTCAATGGGATCAATAAGGGGCTACGAGACAGAGGGATCAAATACATGATGTTTTTTCCCGCAAAGCTCAAAATCATTGCTGACGGGAAGTCACTGTTCTTCACGGCTCCAAAAGAGGTGCAAGACTAGTTGGACAAGATGACCACACAGAGGTCAATATCAACCGCAGAAGAGACAACTGGGGGGATGCCCATGCTCACTCGCCGGGCTCGGTGGATGGGAAATCCGACATAGACAGGCGGAGTCAACGATCCTGGAGATCGAGGTCCAGCAGCCCAGGGACAATAGCGGCCAATAAGGACTAAACGAACGTGAGTATTGTGGTGTTTGACTTTGGAGCTACCCCAGCAAACCATAATGTATAAAGCGATATTGTGAGAGGGCGGGGCGGGGGGTATATTAAGAGACACTGGCTGTGCAGAACTTGGGGGTCCTCCGAATAACTCTCTCTTTGGATGGGTGGGGGCAGGCCCCCGGCGGCCGGAGTCAGTGCTAGCCCTTCATTTCCCCGTAACTGTTGATTGTTCCTGGGGCAACAGGCACTTGCTAGTTGGGGATGTGGGTAGTTTTAAACCTATGTAGCAGGGTTGCAGGGAGGGGGGGTTAGTGTTGGGGGGTTTATTTACAGTTTTAATGTAACCAGTTCCCACGGAGGGTGGGGGGAGGTGGGGGGGTATTTCTTGGTCACGCACAAAGAGGATTTTTCTGACTTGGCTGTGTCGCATGTTTCACGGATTTGGCGGGAAAATTGTTTGTCAAAATGAGTATGAAGTGGGATTAGAATCTAAAGCTCCTGAGCTGGAACGTCAATGGGATGTCGGACAAGGTAAAATGAAGCATGGTTCTCCAATATGTAAAACGCAAGTCCCCAGACATCGCCCTACTCCAAGAGACACACTTAATCGGTGACAAATGCAAGGCACTAAACATATGGGGGTACACAATGGTGGCACACGCCGGCTTTAGGTCCGGGTCACGAGGGATGGGCATCCTACTTAAGTGTACCTTCCTGCTCAGTATCAAGCATACCTGGACTGACCCACTTGGGCGCTACGCAATGGTCTCGGGACACTGGGTGGGGCACACCCTTACGCTACTAGCAGTCTACATTCCACCTGGTCTCCAAACCCAATCATACAAAGACCTCAGGACTCTCCTACTCTCCCTGCCTAAGGGACAACTCGTACTGGGCAGGGACTTCAATGCAGTCGTATCGGGATCGCTTGGTCGACATCCACCACGAGACATTGGCACAGGGCACAACTGGCTTTCAAACTTCCTTGAAGCCTTCTGGCTCACGGATCTCTGGAGAATGCGCAATCCTGGGCTCCGTCAATACACATTCTTTTTGGGATCGCACCTCACCTTCTCTAAAATAGATTATATCCTTATGCCCATGCAACAAAACACGAACACGCAAGACATCAGACACTTGGCGACGGGTATCTCTGATCGCTCCCCCTTGTGGGCCCATCTAACAATTGGGGAGAAAAGGGTAGGATGTGTAACACCCATCAACCCGTGGTAGCTCCACAACCGCGAAATCAAAGCTACGCTCACCCAAACCATCGACTATTGCTTCCAAGATAACGAGGGCACAGTTGACTCCCTAACCACCCTCTGGGAAGCATTCAAAACAGTGATCAGGGCACACACCCTCTCGGCCATAGCCAGATCGCACAAAGAAAAAGATAAACTGATGACCACCATGGAACGTGATCTCCTTCGCCTCGAGGAGGCAGCAAAGGACGGAGAAGATCAGGCAGCTCTTCATAAATTGCAACTTAAGGCGGCTGAATACAAAGCAGTAGCAACTGACGCTGCTAAAACCCTTGCGAGGGACGAAGATGGACACCTGTATGATCAGGGAGATAAAGCAGGCAATCTGATCGCTTGGCTGGACAAAAAGAAGAGTGCAAAAAGGCTGGTGCCTGAGCTCAAGAGCACTTCTGGTATTGTATTGACTGAACCCCACGACATAGTGCTTGAGTTTGCTACCCAGTTCCAACAAGTGTACCGGAGTGGTTTGGAACTATCGGAGGAGGACTCCTCCGCACTACTTGCAGACATCCACCTACCCACCCTAGGGGACGCTGATAGGGAAGCACTGGAGAGTGCACTTACAAATGACGAACTGGCCAAGGCGATACGAGATCTCCAACCAGGGAAAGCCTTGGGCCCAAACGGACTGCCCATTGAGCTTTATAAACTCAAGCCCGACAAACTGGCCCCGTACCTCAAGCCCATGTTTGAGGACTGTAAAGAATTGGGCTCTCTCCCACGTGACCAACGCATCGCCACGTTGGTGGCCATACCCATGGCAGGGAAACCTACAGATGAATGTACCTCATATAGACCAATCTCCCTATTAAATGCAGAACCCAAAATCCTTGCTAAGATACTGGCAAGCCGGCTAAGACAGGTAATAGACAAGCTGGTCCATCCCGACTAATCGGGCGTCATGCCACACCGAAATACCGTGCTCAATTTGAAAAGACTTCACGGATTGTTGGGGCGTCAAGCCACCATCCAGGAAGACGCAGTAGTGGTCACACTAGACGCCCCAATGGCGTTTGATACACTTGAATGGGCATACCTAATGGTGGTTCTTAAAAAACTGGGCTTCGGCCCAAACTTTATCGGCTGGGTGCGGCTCCTTTACACAGAACCCCTGGCCCAAGTGGTAGTGAATAATAACATTTCGGAAGTGTTCATTCTTGGCAGGGGGACGCGGCAGGGGTGCCCCCTCTCATCCCTGCTCTTTGCACTGTCCCTCGAACTGCTGGCGCCCTGGATTCGGAGGGACCCCTCCATCAGGGGACTTAAATGGGCTGAGGGGTGGGATCGAATTTCACTTTATGCGGACGACATCCTTCTATACCTTGCCGCTCTATGCGGACGACATCCTTCTATACCTTGCCTCCCCCCGGAAATCAATGAGGGTGGTCCTGGACATCTTTACAAGTTTCGGGAGAAACTCTCTGGCTATAGAATTAACTGGAGTAAGTCATTGCTATATGTTTTATATGGAGACCACCCCCCTCCTCTCCAGGGACTGCCCGATCCGGACAGCAACAGATGGATTTAAATATCTGGGTATCTTCATCACAACTGATGCTAAACTCCGCTACGAACAAAATCTCCTCCAACCTCTGCAGAGGTTCAAACGAGACACTGCTACCTGGAAGACACTGCCACTATCTCCCAGGAGGCGATTTCACAAGGGCGATCTATTCCAGGCCCAACAAATACTCATTGACAGGGCCCACACAACATTCAGTCCAAATCTGGCATACAGTAAATCGTAATTTAGGATGGGCCAAAAATCTCCCACTAGCTACTCCATTCTGGGACTCTGAGTGCCTGGGTACACTGGGGCGCACGAAGGGGTTTGATAAGTGGGACCTAATTGGGCTCTCCTGAATTGGGGGATTTGTGGGGAACAAATGGGGTAGTCTCATTCGTCTCACTCCGGCAGAACTATGAACTAGCCGATTTGGAATTTTTTAGATATGTTCAAGTCAGGCACTCCCTTCAATCTAACATCCCAGCGGGGACATCCCTCCCGGAGTCTTCGCCCCTTGAAGATAGACTGTTGGATGGATACTTGCCAGATAAAGTTATCTCCCTCACATACAAGAAGCTAATCCACAACACTCCAGATCCCCTAGTATCATTGAGGGAGAAATGGGGGCGGGATGGCCAGGAGCTGGACGACGAGGAATGGCAGAAGTGGGGAAGGGATGTGTAAAAGGCAATGTGGCTTGGAAGGCTCCTTTCTGCACATAATCTGGGATTGTGAGTTAATCCAAAACTATTGGAAAAAAGTGCACGAATGTATGACCACAGTCTGGGGAGTGCAAATTCGAACTGAAGCTAAAAGATGTCTCTTAAATGTGTGGGAGGCCACAGACCTTAATACCAAGGGAAAACTCTGGGCAACGCTTGGTCACATGGTAGCCAAGCAGACCATCGCCCGTTTGTGGGGGTCGGTGGTGCCATCAACACTGAGCGCCTGGCAGGCAGATATGGACTGGTGTATGGTAAGGGAGAAGACTGTATATGTGGCACGGGGCTGCCCCCGGAAATGGATAGCGCTCTGGTCTAAATGGAATGCTTATCGTGGTAATCTTTGTGAACCCTCGTCTTTCCCCACCCTTGACAAACCAATGACACCTTGATATGTATAGACAGCGAAGGTATTGTCCTATCACTAATAATACCATGTATAATGTGGCAGCTTGATTTGTGAGAATGTGACACTGCAAAAACCAATGACTAACTATGTGCGATGACTTTTCTACCTGTACTTGTTCAATAAAAAAAGTTGTTAAAAAAAAAAGAGTAAAAGGCAAAACCTTGACAATATAGTTCCACCAAAGCGGATGTTAACAGTATTTCGGTGGGAGGAAAGTAGTAGGAGAAGCAAACAAGGAACAAGCATTGGTAAATGCAGAAAAATATGTAACAGCCAATAGAAATGGGGGAGAGGTAAGTGGCACACACAGGAATCAATAAGAAGCCAGGAAAGAGAGGTGGATGTAAATCCCTTTTAAGTATATATTAAAAACAATAGATTTCTCCAGCACTGTGCAGGTGAAACCTAAACTGGAAGAAACATAATATTAAGCAAGCAAGATAGACAAGAAGACCAACCAATCAGGAGCAATAGGCTGACCAAAAGCCCACTACAGCACCTCATTTAAAGACGCAGCTCTGATCCACCACTGTAATGCACACGATCTGCTCATGAGGTATTTATATTCCTTCGTGAGTGGATAATGAAAGTTAAAGAGTGCTGCCTCAGCCATGCCAAAGATGAAAGAACTGTGCCTTTTCACGACGGATTATGGTGATCACTTGTCCGTTTTTTTCACAAACAGTGGGTAATCTGAGTTTAAAATCCTTTGTCCATTATTGTTTCTCTTAAGGATACTTTATGTCCCTAATTCCAAAAGGGCGTGAGGGGCAATGTTTGTATATTTAATCCTGTCATGTACAAATGCCAGTTGTTGCACTGCCCGTTTCTGGACTTACATGATAACTAGCACAGGAAGTTCATTTGAAGAAGGTGGGGGGGGGGCTACTGATGGAGCAGGTAAAATGTTTTGTTTTTATATACCCAATCCATTTATATAAGTTTATATTAAAAGGACTAAACGACTAATTTTAATGATTAACAGAGTGCTGTGAGGAATTAAACAACCCTATTAACTGAGAGAATACACGGGGAAAGCATCTTCATGGCTAAAATAATAAGTGAACTAAGTTTGTATGTATATTAAAAACAATGAGTGTTGTTTGGCAATGTTAATGGGATTTGCGTTTAAATAAACCCGCATTAATGGCTTTAAATGTTGCATATGGCTAGATAAATGCATACACATAAGGGTATTAGTAAGGGAATAACACTGTTTAAATCATTTCTATGTATTATTACGATTTTGTGTTTCTTTTACTTAAGTTGACCATTTCGGCCTACTAAAAGATGGCTGCCGACTGAATCCTTGCTAAAGTACATGACTTCATAATTTGAGCAATGAAGAGAGGGCCTGCACAGATTTCATCGTGGCCTTTCCTTGAACTATCAAACCAGGTCCATGAAGACTACACCGGGCGAAGTGCCAATGTCCCTGAACGTGAAGCAATTGTTGCCAATGTGGATACATGAACTACCTATTCACAATAGACTGATACTTTCCTGACCTGGGAACAGCCTTTCCCATGCGCCTAGTTTATTCACCATCCATATGTGAATATTGGAGAATGTTTCTTAATGTATTGAGACGGAGCTGGAGGAGCCTAGCGCGCAACCAAGATGGCCGCGTAGGTGCGAGGCTCCCGAGGACCTCCGCGACCTCCTGCATAAATCCTGACAGAATCCTGTCCCAGATGAGGGGACTGTATTTGTGAGCCCGAGCAGAGGTGACGCCCGTTTTCCGTTTTTAAATCGGACCTCGGACACCGGCAGGAGCATCGATTGAGGTTTGCGGCCTTCTCCGCGCCGGCCCCCCGTATTGGAGTTGTGGGGCGATCCGGACACAAAGTGAACAACAGCGGCGGGCGAGGCTGGGTGGCTCGCGTGCCCCGCACTTTCACTTTCGCTTTTGCGCCCTCCTCGCTGCCAGGCGAGGTTGGGTTGCGGGGCGGTGTGCGGTGCTGTGGCCTCGTTGGGCTGCCCTGCCGGCCCGCCGGCTGCGAATCGTCCTGAGGAGCGGTGGTCGCCCCCCCCCCCGGCGCCCTTGAACGGGATTGTCTGCCCCCCTTTTTGAGGAGATTGGCTCGATTCGGGGATTGCGACCATGGCCACAAAACAAGATGGCGACCGGGCCAAGGTGAAGTCGACCCGTCGTGGCACGGCCCAACAATCCAATAACATGGACCGCTACACCCTCCAGAAGGGATCTCCAGAGGTGCTGCGTAGGTCCCCCACGGGCCCGACTGATGCTCCTGTTCCGCCCACGGACCTGACCCTCTGGGACGTCATGGGCGCCATCGCCGAGATGAAGGCCTCGGTGGACCAGCGCTTTGACACTCTGGCGCAGAAGATCGACTCGGTCCTCGTGGACGTGGGCCTCGTGAGAGCCGATCTGTCTAAAACGAATGACCGGGTCGATTCTTTGGCCCACTCTACCTCGGGCCTCACAACTGACGTGGTGGCCCTCCAACAGGAGGTGCGCAGGCTTGGCCAGGCGAGCGCCCTGATGAATCGTCGACTGGAGGATTCCGAGGGTCGGGCCCGGAGAAACAACGTCCGCATTATCGGGGTGCCAGAGGGACGAGAGGCGGAGGCAGCGGATCTGTTCGTGGGGGTAGGCCTAAGATCGGCGCCCCTCCGAGGCCTCTCATCGCCCGGATCTTCAATTTTAGGGACAGAGACGCTATCCTGCAGACTTCTAGGCTCCAAGGGCCAGTCAGACTTGACAACATGGATATTAATTTCTATCCTGACTTTACCCCGGCGGTCCAAAAGCAGAGACTAAGCTTTCTGGGTGTCAAACGTCGCCTACGAGACCTGAATCTCAAATATTCGATGCTTTTTCCAGCTAAGCTGAGGGTGGAGGTAGATGGCCGCACGCACTTTTTTGATCGTCCCGAGGCGGCCGGGGACTGGCTGGACACTTTGCCCGGGGATCGGGGCCGGGGGGGCGGGGGGGGTGCGGTTGGTGGGGAGGGCCCGCCGGGTCAGGCCTAAGGGACTAATGGTAGGCCTTGCTCCGGGCTGTGTTATTGTCACCATTGTCACCATTGACTATTAGGGTAAGTTCCCCTCCTGTGGAGGTCGTGCGGGGTCTGTTGGGGGATCTCCCTCCTCCTCTGGGGGACTAGTTAGTTTTCTTTCTATGGGGCGACAGGCACACTGCACTTTGGGGGGGCTGTTTGGGCTCATGCAGGGGTGCAGGGTGGGGGGAGTTCTGTTGGGATGGGTGGGTTGGGGTGGGGTGTGGTTCGTTTCTACCGCAAGGCAAGCCCTTTATTGTACTGGTTTTTTTGAGTTGCTCTCGGGGGGACAACTGATGGCATCTGTATGTGATGGGGGGTAGGGACCTGACTGTGTTGTCCTGGAACGTTAACGGGCTGGGGGATAGGATTAAGCGGGGTGTGGTCCTGCAATATCTGAAACGGATTTCGCCTGATGTGGTCTTTCTGCAGGAGACACACCTTATTGGTAACTCCTTTTGTGCCATGAATCGACGTGGTTATCGTTTGGTGGCCCACTCGGGCTTTACGTCAGGCTCACGAGGGGTGGGCATTATGGTCAAGACCTCGCTCCCGCTAGAAATAGATGAGGTGCGCCATGATGAGAGGGGACGCTACACTGTTTTGGTGGGGAGAATGGAGGGCAAAGTAGTCGTCTTTGTCTCAGTGTACGTCCCACCGGGGTTACAGTCCACCACCTTTGCGGACCTGGGACGCCTCCTTCTTGACCTTCCGGGGGGGCTTCTGGTGGTCGGGGGGGACTTCAACGCGGTGGTTTCTGGGACTATGGATCGTTATCCCCCTAGGGACCTCCCCCGGGCACAGGCGTGGCTGTCGGGCCTTTTGGACACACTGGGATTGGTGGACTGCTGGCGTTTAAAGCATCCCACTCAGCTGCAGTACACCTTCAATTCTGGTGCCCATGGTAGCCTTTCGCGGCTTGATCATATCCTTGTCCCTGCGGCCTATGCCGGGAGGGTGGGGGAGGTGCGCCATTTGGCGAGGGGCATTTCAGATCACTCCCCGCTCCTGTTGCACTTTGGTGTCTTCCCGAGGGGGGAGGGCAGGGTAGCTCCAATCAACGCTTGGTACCTGCGCGACCCCACTATTCGCGCTGACTTGATTAAATCCTTGCAACGGTATTTCGAGGAGAATGTGGGGTCAGTCCTATCGGCTATCTCCCTGTGGGAGGCTTTCAAGACAGTGCTGAGAGGGGAGGCCCTCTCCTTCATTTCCCATGCCCGGAGGCGCGCACAGGAGGAGGTGACCCGGATGGAGGCCGAAATTACTGAATTGGAGGGCGATTTGGGGAGTGGGGTGACTGACGCTGCGCTCCACGTTCTGCACCTTAAGCAGGCGGCCTATAGGGCCCTCGTCACGGAGGCGGCCAGGGGCCTCAGCAGAGAGCAACAGGGGCGATTGTATGATGTGGGTGATAAGGCGGGCAAGTTGATTGCGTGGCTGGATAAGAAGGAGAGAGCGAGTCGTGTGGTCCCGCTGATTGAGAAGACGGATGGTGTGCGTGTCATTGAGCCGGAAGGCATTGTTTCTTGCTTCGCGGATTATTTTCGCGAGGTATATTCCCCGGTTTCTCCCTGCTCGGAGGAGGATTCCCATGCCCTGCTGCGTGACATCGCGCTCCCCTCCCTTTCTGTGGAGGACAGGGAGTTGCTGGATGCCGCCCCCACCTCGGACGAAATCGCCCTCGCCATCTGCTCGGTCGCTTCTGGCAAGGCCATGGGCCCGAACGGCATTCCCATCGAGCTCTACAAGCTGCGACCGGATGTACTGGCACCCCACCTCCACGCAATGTTCCTTGCGGCCCACTCGCGGGGCTCCCTCCCACCGGACCAGCGTCTGGCTACCATCGTGGTCATCCACAAGGAGGGGAGACCTCGAGATCGGGTCACATCCTATCGGCCTATCTCGCTCTTGAATGCGGAACCTAAAATCCTCGCCAAGGTGCTCGCCAACCGGCTGGTCGGCGTGGTGGGCGACCTGGTCCACCAAGACCAGTCCGGCTTTATCCCCCACCGCAATACGGCTCTTAATCTGCGACGCCTGCACGGCGTGCTAGCGCGTGTTCCGTTCGTGCGGGAGCCGGCCATCTTGGCGTCTTTGGACGCCACTATGGCGTTCGACACACTCGAGTGGCCGTACATCTGGGCGATGCTGGCGAAATTTGGCTTTGGGCCGGGTTTCATCAGCTGGGTCAAATTGTTGTACTCGGACCCACTTGCACAGGTGGTGGTGAATGGTCGAGTCTCGGCCCCATTCGGGCTGGGACGGGGCACGCGACAGGGTTGCCCCCTGTCGCCGCTCCTGTTCGCACTAGCCTTGGAGCCCCTGGCGGAGTGGCTGCGGTGGCACCCTTCTATCCGAGGTCTCCGTTGGACCCCTGAGTATGAGGACCGAGTGTCTCTCTATGCAGACGACATCCTTTTGTACTTGGCCTCCCCGCGCAAATCACTGATTGTCCTGGTTGATGTTCTGCACTCTTTTGGCCGCAATTCAGGCCTTGTCATCAACTGGGCCAAATCCTGTGTCTATGTGCTTTCCGGGGAGGCTCCTGTCCTCCCGCGGGGCTGTCCGATCCAGATTGCTTTGGAGGGATTTCGATACTTGGGTGTCTACATTACGCTGGACCCGGTGGCCCGCTACGAGCAAAATTTGCTTCCCCCCCTCCGGCGCCTGAAGGAGGATGTCGCGCGCTGGAGGCGCTTGCCACTCTCGCCGCTCGGCCGGGCGGCGTTGTTCAAGATGATGTCACTGCCGCGCTTCCTGTACGCTCTCCAGAACACTATGGACTTGGTCCCAGCGCGCTACTTCCGTGAAGTGGAAGGTTTACAGCGCCGCCTGTTCTGGGATGGGAGGCCGCGTATAGCCTTGGCAAAGTTGACGCTCCCGTGGTACGACGGAGGGATTGCCCTCCCGGATATTAAACGGTATTACTGGGCCTCCCAGTTAGCTGCAATTAATCAGGGCCTCTATGGGCCCGCCCTAAACCCGGCATTTGAAATGGACAAGATGCTCCTACCCGGTGGCGACTACAATCGAGCGCTCTACGCTAGTGTGCCCGATTCCCGCTTGACGGGACCCACGCGGGTCATGGTGCGAGTATGGCACGCGGCTAATGCAGCTATGGGTTGGAAGGACCGTTTGACCCGGGCGTCACCGCTGTATGCGTCTGAGAGGTTGGGCTCTCTGTGGACCTCGAAGGGCTTTGAGCAGTGGGACACTATAGGCATCAGTACAGTGGGGGATCTCTGGACGAGGGGAGGATTTAAAACATTCGAGACGTTGCAGGCGGAGTTTCAGCTGCGGGGCAGTGAATACTTTCGGTACCTGCAGGTCCGTCACGCGCTGGGCTCCGTCTTCCCAGACGTGGCCTCCATCCCGGAGTCCTCCCCCCTGGAGGATCGAGTGCTAGATGGCCATGTTCCGGACAGCACGATCTCCCTCATTTACAAGAAATTGATAAATGATCGTTTGGGCTTACTGACTGGCCTCCGCGAGGCCTGGGTTGCCGATGGGCTGGAGTTGGACGACGAGGACTGGATTTCCGCGGTGGCCTCTCCGAAGGAGGTGGCCATCCCGGCTCGCCTTCGTTTCGTCCAGCTTAAGATACTCCACCGGGTGTACATGACCGGGCCAAGGCTTCTGCGTATGGGCTATGCCGAGGACGGATTGTGTAGGCGTGGGTGTGGTGCTTCAGCGACCTTTTTGCACATTTTGTGGGAATGCCCGAGGGTGGAGCGATTCTGGCGTGGTGTGCATGAGGTCCTGCGAGCGGTTACGCATGTCGCGCTGTTGCCTGAAGCGAGGAGATGTTTGCTGAATGTGTGGGAACCGACCGATTACTCGGTTCCGCAGACGCGATGGGTGACTCTGGGCTATATGGTGGCTAAACGGGACGTTGCACAGCTGTGGGGATCCCAGAGGTCCCCGGCGGTGTCGGCCTGGAAAGAACACATGGATTGGTGCATGTTCCGAGAAAAGGTGGTGTATGTGGCGCGGGGTAAGCCTGGGGCATGGGTGAAGATATGGGGCCCCTGGAACGCCTACCGCGGGGATATCTGCGAGCCGCCGTTGTTGCCTCCCGCTTCACCAGCTCCATCCCCCTAGTTTGCTCCCTCCCTCAGTTCCGAGCACAGTATTCTCCCGGTCCCAGACCTGTTTCCCTTCCCCTCTCGGGGGTTTTCAGTGGTTGGTTTGGGGTCCCCCATTTGAGGAGCACGTGCTGCCACTTTCGATCGTGGGTTGCCTTGCGGGTGTGTGTTTATTTATGTTGTTGTGTTGTATAAAATGAAACCGTATTGTGGGCTCTGAGCCACATGGCCCGCGTTGTGGATACCTCCTGCCTTAGTGTCTATGTAAAGCTAAGTGCCTCACTGTATGTATGTCATTTGTTATCGTCACTTTAGCGGCCGGCCAGAAGGTTGTAGGCCCCTACCTGTATATATTTGAGATTGCAATAAACGGTTTCAAAAAAAAAATGTATTGAGACGGGGCTGAATTCAGCCAATCAGCGGCCTGAAAATAAAGAAAATGATACTGTAATATGTAAATTTTAGTATAAATATTAGTAGTCTAGAGAGAGAAATGAGGTTACCACCCCAAGAGCTTGAGACGCACCCTGATCGATGCTACTCCATGCGGCACTCCATGCTGACAGCAGAGGACGGGACGGTAGAATACTGATGATCTTTCCGAGGACTGGTTCTGACTTAGGAAACGACAAATAGCCAGAATAGGTAAATATGATTAAGATGATATGACAATGTAAGGATTTGACCTGCAATTTAATTAGATAAAGAAATCATTGTTTGAAGAACTGTGTCGGGTGGTTATTTTTTGTAATGTTTATTGATTAATACGAAAGTTGAAGTGGTTTCCATCAAATTCCGAATCAACTAAATGAACTAGTCGACCTCCGGATGGAGGAACTGTTAGGGTAATTTAATAAGATTTGGTTTCCTCTATCCAAATAAGAGAACTGTAGTTCGGGATATATTTTGAAAGATCCCTCTGTAGGCACGGATAGTTTGATGAGAATGAATGTTGGTGTTATGGGCCCCACTAGCGTGTGATGTGTGTATGTGCGTGTGACTGTGGAATCATTCCGTCCGTGGAAGCAGGGGGAGATTTTGGATTCTGAACTTCACCAGTATTTCTGGTAGCAAGATGAGGGTTTTTATTGTTTTGGTTTGATGATTTTGGCATGTATATAGCTTATCGATTATTGATTGGTATTGATATATGTACTAACACTATATGTTGAAGTCGTATTGAGTTTTATGTTGTCTGTACGGCTTCCGGGAGGTAGGAAGTCGGGAATTGATGACAGTTCCGTAGTACAGCAGAGGGAAGTGCTGCTCTCGGGAAAGACGGAATTGTGGTTGCCCGTAGGTACATAAGAGAAACGTGTGACAATTGGAGTTGCACGGCGCATTGTCTAGGTTCGATTCGGTAGCATTGCCAAGTGTTACCATTAGTGATATTTTCTGTGTGAGAAAAGCGTGAATGATAGCGAAGGGTTACCTGTGAAATTTTGGTCTTAGGTACCAGGAAACCAATTGGCATACCGATGACGCTTATCACTGAAAAGGTAGCAGGTGTTCTCTGAGTTTGTTAGAAGGACAAAGTAGAGGTAAGCGTTGCTTTGTTAACGTGTGTTATAATTCTGTAGTAGGACAGACTGTTCGCTGTTCTCGGAAAAGGCAGGATTCTGTGTGAATGAACTATATTATTCTTGCGTGAAAGTGCATGAATGAAATAGCATTCGGGTTAATTGCGGAACTCTGGTTTTAATTCTCAGGAGCATTGCGTTTCCAACTATGTGTCTTAAAACCGGAGAGAACAGTTAATTGATGCTTGATTGAAGGGTGAAGTAGAGGGATGTGCTATTTTGCCAATGGACGTAATAATTCTGTAGTAGGGCAGAGGTAAGCGCTGCTCTCGGGAAAACAGGATTCTCGTGGGAAAAGGTCTTTTGTTATTCTGTGGTTAGCGGAGCAGACAATGGAGATGTTTGTACGTTGTAACTAACAAGTATTGTAAAAATTGAAACAAAGTCTACCGAGTAGTTTTGTAAAGGAGGGGTAGACTGAAGACAGGAGTCAGGAGCAGGAGCTGCTGCAGCGACTGTTGACGTCAGGAGGACCGCGCTGGGATTGGACAGCTAGTCAGTGACGTAGACGCTCCAGGATTGGTGCGTTAGTGTGAGTCGCGCAGGGATTGGAAATTGTGACAGCGACGTAGACGCTCCAGGATTGGTGCGTTAGTGTGAGTCGCGCAAGGATTGGAACAGTGACGTAGACACGCCAGGATTGGTGCGTGAGTAAGAGTCGCGCTACTATTGGACTAGAGATTGTACAGTGGTAGAAAAGACTAAAGGGTTCACAAAAGACAGGAAGATGTATTATCATTCACCCGAGAAAAAGAAAAAGTCTGTGTTCAGTAAAATGAGAAATTGGTTCGTGAAAGACAAGGAGATTGTGACTAGGGAAGGACAGTTACTCCCTCCGGCAAAGACCCCCGCATCCTTCATGGCTGCGAAATATGGGTACCATACTTGTATCTGGTTAGACAATTGGGCAAAGTATACAAAGGAAGACGGAGTTCTAGCGTTTCCAGAGGATGGGTCCTTTAATTTGGCAATATTAAGGAACTTACGGGAGAGGATGATGAGCTTAGATCCGCGATCTAGGCCTACGCAGTTTGAGGCATTGACAGAGTGGGAAGATGAGATGCATGAGCGAGAAAAACAGAGGAATGGCAGTAGGTACCGGTACATGTTCGGACGGCCAAACGATCGTGAAACTCATAGTGATCGAATGAGAAGGTGGCGAGATGCTAGTATGACTGAAGGATTATTTCCCGTTAGATTAGAAGGAGAAAGTGGAGGAAGGAAATGCCTAGAAAAGAGAAATCATGTAGAAACCCGGAGGTATGGGGCTAACGAGAGCGACGATGATGTCCTAGATGATATGTTTTACAAAAACCCACCTCCGTACAGGCGGGAACCAGAAACGCCAACTACAGACACACCTGTGAGGGAGACTCTGAGAATCATCAAAACAGAAGTTGTGACCCCAGAAGTGAAAAGAAGAAATTCACTTAAAGAAAAGGGAAATAGGGTCGAGAATGAAAATTCTAGAGAACTAGCAGAAACCACATTAGAACTGACAGAGAAAATAAGAGAATTGACGAAAAATCTGGAAGCAGTTACAGTCCCTGTGACCATAGGTCCTGTTATGCCTATTTTTGAGAAGCAGAAAGACAGTGAGCACGGACTAACAGTCCCGTATGTGAACAAAGGACAGGCAGAACAGCCCCTGATGAAAGCGAAAGAGAGTTCCTGGGGACATACTATGGGTAAAGGTGAATTACATGTGTCAAAGAACCCATTTTATTGTTCTGATACTGCTGAGAGGAGCAGAATGGTAGAAGGATCGATATTAGAACCACAGAGATTGACAGAACCAGGGAATGCAGAGAAGTCAGTGAGCATAACTACTGAAGAATTGAATGAATGGCTAAAAAGTTTGCAGGATAAAGAAAAGGAATCTCATACCATTGATGTGGCAAAATTAAGGATGGTGTTAGAAGAATTGATTGTAGGGACCATCCCCACAGAAAAGCTGAAAAATTACCAAGATGAGGAGTTATTATTCCTGTGTAAGAGCGTCACTTGGAGAGCAAAGAATTGACATGACAGATTAGCAGAAATAGCAAGTGAAATGGGAATTGACATTGACAAAGTAAAAGCTTTACAAAAGCCATACCGAGTGGATTTCACAGAAAAAGACATTGAGAATCTGAATGCTGCAGGAAGAATAGGGCAGATTAGGCACATAATCACAGTATTAAGGAAATGGTCAGATGTGGACAAATGGAGGAGCAGGTGGTATAGGAAGCGGGATGACACCTCAGACAGAACATTTCCAGCGTTCCCTGTGAGAGAAAAGGAGACGGTGGTGATGGAGTTCCCTATGAGAGAGATTCCAGGAGGGGGATATGTGCATGTCCCATGGACCAGACAGGACATTTTGTCATTTACCAATGACTTCCTTTGATTACGGGAAAAGCCGGTCGAGTGGTACAGACAGGTAGACAGATTTGTGAAATTGTCAAAAGTGCTGTGGATTGATCTGAATAGTCTGTTTGATATAATAGTGGCAGCAGACTTGTGGGCAGAATGTAAGATAGTCATAGATTGGCCCACCAAAGAATACCCGAGAGATCCCAAAACAGGAGCCCCAGACCCAGAGGTAATGAAGAAATATGAACAGGTCATGGCATTCTTGAGAAACAAAGTGCCCCCCAAAGAAACAGACTGAGTTAAAATAGATCGAACACATCAGGAAGCAAAGGAGTCAGTCCACGCCTATTATGAAAGGCTAATCTTAGCCTTCAAACAGTTCAGTGGGGATGACAGTCTGGGAGAGAAGGACCTGAGTCATTTTGTGTACAGATTTGTGTATGGTCTGCGTCCCGAAATCGGGGACATGATCAAGCAGCACACCGTGGACTGGCAAAGCAAGAAAATAGATGAGATCCTGAGGCATGCTAAATACTTTAGTGATGAGATTGAAGCCAAGCAGCGAAAACTAAAAGAAAAGGCAATGTGGGCTCAAGTGAAGGTTGCAGAGAGACAGGAAGCTCAGCTGATAGAACAAGCTAATAATCCAGGCATTAAATCAAAATTTGGCCTAGGAAAAGGAAAAGGTAATATAGAAGAAGCCAAAAAGAAGTTCCCCTGTCACAATTGCGGAAGATTAGGGCACTGGAAATCCGAGTGTAAATATTCACCAGGTACTAATGATGAAAATCCGTCATTAAATCCACAGGTGCAGTGTGAGGGGAGTGGCCCACCGCCGCAACAGCAGAAGGCTGTTAATCTACCGAATCAGGTGCCAAAACCGCCCTTACCACAGAGCCGGAGCACACAGAAGTATAGCAAAGAGACGGGATTCTACAATGAAGAACAGGTAAACAAACCGCAACGCGCAAGCGCTGTATCACAGTATTGGCTGCAAAATGACGAAAGTGAGCCAGAAGAGATTTATTGACGGTGCCGAAAAGAGGAAGCAGGGTGCGTACTTGGCGCATCTCTAGAAATAGATCAGACAGGACCATTTGTGGATGGGAAATTTAATGATGAAAACATTACTTTTCTAGTAGACACTGGAGCTACACGATCCACTGTCAGATCAGCAGATGTTAAAAATCTTCCTCTTTCGGATGAAACAATCCAAGTAGTTGGTGTGTCTAACACCCAGATTAAAACGTACCTTACTGATCCTGTAAAGGTCAGAATAGGGAAATTTTCAGACATGCATCGATTTGTGGTGTGTGACACCAGTCCTGTGAATTTACTAGGAAGGGATTTATTGTGCAAGATGAATTGCACCATATTCTGTACACCAGACGGAATAGCCTTTGAAACACCAGATGAAGATGTTCTGTATAAAATGACCATAGCTAACCGAGAGTGTGAGGTTGCTGGAACCTATGCAGTATTCAATCCAGATGAATTGCCCCCGGAATTGAAACAGACAGTGAAAGCGGCAGTTTGGGATTTCACTGGGGAAGATGTAGGTCTGATGAGAAATGTAGACCCAGTGAGAATTGCTGTAAAGGAAGGAGCCGTTTACCCAAATATTCCGCAATACAGACTGACACCTGAAATAATAGCAGGAGTAACCCCTTTGATTGAGAAAATGATCCAGCAAGGAGTGCTGAGGGAGATAATGAGCAGTCCATGTAATTCGCCTATCATGGGACTGAAAAAGCCAAGTGGGAAATTCAGGATTGTGCAAGATTTGAGAAAGATTAACAATATTGTCGTCTCATGTTGTCCAATTGTTCCAAATCCCTCAGTAATTTTGTATCAGATCCCACATGATGCAGAATGGTACACAGTAATTGATTTGTGTCATGCTTTCTTTTCCATTCAATTGCATCATGACAGCCAGACGCTTTTTGCCTTTCGGTTTGGAAACCGTATTTTGGCATGGTGCCGAATCCCACAGGGGTACACAGAGAGCCCCTCCATTTCTAATCAGTTGTTAAAGAAATCCCTGGAAAGTCTTACTATGCCTGAGAGTTCAGTTTTAGTCCAGTACATTGACGACCTATTGGTAGCGTCAAAGACACGTGAGGCCTGTGAAACAGACACCATAGCTTTGTTAAATCATTTGGCAGATGGAGGACTGAAGGTATCTCCAAACAAATTGCAATACTGTAAGAAGGAAGTGACATACTTGGGTCATAATATCGAAAAAGGCCTGAGAAAAGTAACCATAGACAGGATCAGAATCATTAGAGGAATGAGAGCTCCAATGACCCAAAGAGAGGTGAGAATGTTCCTAGGAATGGTCGGTTACTGTCGTCAGTGGATAAGTAATTTTTCCCTGATTGCCAAACCATTAGTGAAATTGACAAAAAGTGAGGTAAAAGACCCTCTTGAACTGAACAAAGAAGAATTGGCAGCATTTAAACAGTTGAAGAACAGTCTTTGTGAAGCCCCTGCACTGGGTATGCCAGATTATGAAAAGGAGTTTGAGCTATACTGTAGTGAGTGAAACAGATGCGCACTTTCAGTGTTAATACAGAAACATGGAAGGCAAAGGAGACCAGTGGCATATTTTTCGTCAATGTTAGACCCAGTGGCAATAGGGTTGCCAGGATGCCTGAAAGCAGTAGCAGCTACATGCCGAAGCCTGGAACAGAGTGAGGGAATCGTGATGGGGTATCCAGTAAGAGTGTTTGTACCCCATAGTGTGGCGATCCTTTTAACAAGGAGTCGAACACAGTTCATGTCACATAGTCGGCTGACTAAGTATGAAAAGGTCATTCTAGGTGCAACCAATGTGAGTTTGGAAAGATGTGTGAATGTGAATCCAGCTACACTTTTGCCTGATGCGGAGAGAGTGGAGATAAGAGAAGAGGCTGATCATGATTGTTTGGATGTGCTTGACTATTGCACAAAACCTCGTCCTGATATAAGAGATCTACCACTGCCAGAAAGTGATCATGTGTTTTTTGTGGATGGATCTTGTTTGAGAACGGATGAAGGAGTGTTGAGCGCAGCCTATGCAGTATGCACAGTTTCAGCAGTTATAAAGGCATCGCCCTTGAAAGGAGTTAGATCCGCTCAAGTAGCAGAAATAGTGGCATTAACCAAGGCATGCAAGATTGGGAGGAATGCGAGAGTGACTGTGATGACTGATAGCCAGTATGGCTTCGGAGTTGTCCACGACTTCGGCCAACTATGGCTGCAAAGAGGTTTCCTGACCTCAAGTGGAACTCCCATAAGGAATGCAGAAGTGGTTGGGAAATTACTTGAGGCAATACAAATGCCCAAAGAACTGGCTGTGGTTAAATGTGCTGCTCATGGACAAGGTAGTGATTCCATCACTACCGGAAACCGTTTTGCAAACGACATGGCTCAGTATTGTGCCCGAAACAAATATTCTATCAATCGGTCAAAAGAAAAGGAAATGTCTTCTTGCTCCATAATGTTTACTAACGTGGTGGGAACATGGGAGGAAGTGAGGCAGTTGCAGGATGAAGCAGTGGATGAGGACATGAGACAGTGGGTAAAAGCAGGCTGTGTACCCAGGGAAAAGGATCATGTGTGGGTCTATCGGGATGGAAGACCAGTAATGCCTGATAGCATGATGTCAACCATGGCACGGATGTATCATGGCCAAGGACATCTGGGAAGGGATGCCATGATAAGGGCCTTTAAGCAGACCTGGTATAATCCAAAATTCAGGTTGATAGCAGAAAATCTCTGTCAGAGATGCCTGACATGTCAGCAGTACAACCCTGGAAGGAAAACGGTGGTGAGTCTAGGCACCATAGGCCGGGAGGGAGGACCTTTCACCAGAATGCAAGTAGATTTCATTGAAATGCCCCCTTATAACAAACTGAGGTATGTTTTGGTGGTAGTTTGTCTGTTCTCTAGGTGGGTGGAGGCATACCCAACCAGAAGAAATGATGGAATCACAGTGGCCAAGCTCTTGTTGAGGGAATTCATCCCAAGGTACGGGTTCCCAATAACCATAGAATCAGACAGAGGAGGATATTTCTACAATGAGATCATGAAATTGATTTGTGAAGCATTGGGTGTACAACAAAAACTGCATTGTGCCTACCGACCAGAGGCTTCTGGTGTGGTCGAGCAAATGAATGGTACTATCAAAAACAGAATAGGAAAAATGTGTTTAGCCACAGGTTTGAAATGGCCTGATGTCTTGCCTCTGGTTGTTATGACCATTAGGTCTACTCCAGACAGAACTACAGGTTTGAGTCCACGCGAGATCATCATAGGACGCGCCATGAGACACGTGTTGTACCAGTCAACAAGCTGATGACTATAACTGATGACATGATTTTGGATTACTGTAAAGGCCTGGCTGACGCAGTTCATTCTGTGTTTCACCAGGTTGGAGCGGATGCCACCACACTTGAAAAGAAACCAGCCCATGATTTGAGCCCAGGGGACTGGGTGAGGATAAAAGTCCACAGAAGAAGAACTTGCCTGGTTCCAAGGTGGGGAAGGCCAAGACAGGTCATTTTGACCACAACAACTGCTGTGAAGTGTGCAGGACTGAAAAACTGGATACATGCAAGTCACACTTTGAGAGTTCCAAATCCAGCAGACGGCATTGGAAAAGAATACTTTGACGAATCAGAATCAAGTGATGAGTCAAGCAATAAGAGTATAAAATCAAAAGAAAATTCTGAAAGGGGGGAAAAGGAGCCAAGACTGGTTCAGACCCCCAGGGAAGAAATTCTGAGGAAAAGATTGCAGATATCAGATGATTCAGATTCTGGAGGCGAACAGAACGCCAATGGTGAGCACGGAAAGAAGAAAAGAAAAGGAAAGAACGTCCAGTCAGAAGTAACATTCACCCCAAATGAGAGAGTAGGAGAAATTCCACCTGAGAAAATACTGGTAGAAGAAGAAGGGACAGTCACAGAAAGAGAGGGACAGATTGCGGAAAACCCCCGAGGAGGTGTAGGGAACTGCAACACACAGCTAGGTGAAGGGACAAGTAATCAGCAGGGAGATTGCGTGCAGGAGGTCCGAGGAGGGACAGAAGTAGGGCCAACACAAGAGGTGGAAAGAGAGACTGTTGAGACAGAAAAACCAAACGAGACAGAATCTGAAGACAGTGAAACTGAAATACCAGAAGGTCGAGTTCTGAGAAAGAGAACTTGGATTGTGGAAAGAAACGGCAAAGACGGCAAAGCAAGAAGGAATGCTAAAGGAGATATTTGGCCAAACAAAATTAAAAAACTAAGATACAGATTGACACGAGCTAAACCCTCAGAGGCTGAACAAGTGAATGAAGTAACCAGTCAACATCCAGAGAAAGAGGGAGAAACAGAAGTGTCAGAAGCAAACAAACGAGCAAGAAAACCAAATCAGAAATATAAGCCACCTGAATGGACGTACGTGACACTGCCTGAACAAAGAGAAGAGGCAGATAGTCAAGGAAATCCAGAGGAGACTTGGCTGAAATTGATAGAAGAAGAAGAAACAGGGGAAATCCTGAGAGTTATCTTATCCGACATTGGAGAAGAAGCGGAAGATCAGGAAATCCTGCATGTAGATGACGAGAAGGAAGTGAAAAACGAAAAGCCAAGCTGAGTAATTTATATTGATCCTTGTAGGAATACACAGGATTGAATAAGAAAATCGAAGTATTTGGATCACCTGATAAGTTTTAGCTCTTGTAGGAAAGCTATAAGAGGCGGAGTAGAAGAGGCTAAGTCAAAAGACACGGTTAGATCTAACAAGATGGCTAACATAGATGATAACAAGAGTAGATGTACCTTCATGAGAAGATGGTGCAAGGTATGTTGTTGTTGTACAGGACTATTAATGCTTCTTTGGAGCGTACTCGCTCTTTTGATCTCTTTCAAAGTAACCTTAGATACACTAGCAGGACATACTGAGAACATGACTAACATAGTGAAAGGTTCGCAAAAAGCAATACCAGTTAGAACCAGCACTGAGCATGCATGTGCATCAAGATAGGTCTATAACTGATTTTTCTAGCAATGTGTTTTCAAAATTATTGTATGAGTATGTTAAAACAATGGATGTAAGGGATTGCTACGTATGTATGCAATTACCTGCATCTGTTTCAGAAGGGGTGACTTATCATCACCTCCCAGCAACTTATGGAATAACATGTAGTGTCTTAACTAGAATATTTTATCAGGTAGGAAAATTAGAGTATAATTTGTCTAACATAGATAATATTCTTGGACGATTGCCCATGAATAAAGAATTAAATCCAGCTAAAGACGCTAATGTATTAGGGGAAATTTTTAAAGAAACTAAAGGACTAACTCTAGAATACATTTTTAAGAACAATTTAACTTGCAGTTTGAAACCATAAGAGAAAACATTCTTGGATATGGTTGAGGAGAGGAGGTTGAAAATACACAAGAATGCAGATGGACATAAAGAAGGGGAAAACATTTGGGCAATAGATGGGAACAAGGAAACGAAGGGTGATGTTAGACCAACAATAGCTATAGATTCACCACAGAAAGGCAAATTATGCATCATGAGAGAAAGATCCCAATATGATTATATATATATAGGGACAAGTGAGTGTCATGATACATATTTCATTGCATCCGGATGGGGATTTAGAGGTGGAGAAGACCCAGTTTTTCCTGGATTGTATTATATTTGTGGGAACAAGGCTTATTACAGGTTGCCTGACCATTGGTATGGCACATGTTATGTAGGCCTGGCCTTTCCAAAGATCTTTCATATGGATAGAGTAGAAAATAGTGGATTGAATAACCTACTAATGCGTAGCAGAAGAGAAACTTGGTTAGAAATTGTAGGTGATATTTTTGGAGCCTTGATACCAGCAGTGGGAATATCTTTGAATGCAAATAATATTCGGAAGCTGTCCACCATAGTGGATCGCTTGTCAACAAGCACCGCTGGAGGATTTCTTTTGGTAAACACTGAACTGGTTGCCATGCGTGCTATGATTATGCAAAATCGACTTGCCCTTGATATCTTATTGGCAAAAGAGGGTGGAGTCTGTGGAATGCTGAAAGTTCAACATTGTTGCACTTACATTCCTGATGAAAGCAGAGATCTAAAAGTCTATATTAAGAATATTACAGAATTGCATGATGAAATAAAACCACTGGAGGTTGAAAGTATCTGGACTAGAATTAGTAATAAGATGGCTGCTATTAAAGCTTTCTTAGGTAAATTAGGTAGTACTATAATAGGGAAAATATTATTTCCATTAACCTGTGTGATTTTCGTATTATTACTACTTAGATTAGGATGTATGCGTTGTAGATATAGAAGAAATAAAAAGAAAGTCAAACGAGAAATTTACAAAAAGAGGGAAAAGAAACCAGAAAAAGATCTCAATTAAATAGAATTGGAAGAGTGGAAGGAGAGCATGTATGACAAAACAAAAAGAGAAGACGAAAGGGAAACAGAATTTTAAGCAAGAAGACATTTCAAATTTCTGTAGGAGGGGAAAAATTGAAATTTTTTGTGGGTTTTTTGTGGTGATAAAATCACCAAAGGGGGGATTGATGGAGCGGGTAAAATGTTTTGTTTTTATATACCCAATCCATTTATATAAGTTTATATTAAAAGGACTAAACGACTAATTTTAATGATTAACAGAGTGCTGTGAGGAATTAAACAACCCTATTAACTGAGAGAATACACGGGGAAAGCATCTGCATGGCTAAAATAATAAGTGAACTAAGTTTGTACGTATATTAAAAACAATGAGTGTTGTTTGGCAATGTTAATGGGATTTGCGCTTAAATAAACCCGCATTAATGGCTTTAAATGTTGCATATGGCTAGATAAATGCATACACATAAGGGTATTAGTAAGGGAATAACACTGTTTAAATCATTTCTATGTATTAATTACGATTTTGTGTTTCTTTTACTTAAGTTGACCATTTCGGCCTACTAAAAGATGGCTGCCGACTGAATCCTTGCTAAAGTACATGACTTCATAATTTGAGCAATGAAGAGGGGGCCTGCACAGATTTCATCGTGGCCTTTCCTTGAACTATCAAACCAGGTCCATGAAGACTACACCGGGCGAAGTGCCAATGTCCCTGAACGTGAAGCAATTGTTGCCAATGTGGATACATGAACTACCTATTCACGATAGACTGATACTTTCCGGACCTAGGAACAGCCTTTCCCATACGCCTAGTTTATTCACCATCCGTATGTGAATATTGGAGAATGTTTCTTAATGTATTGAGACGGGGCTGAATTCAGCCAATCAGCAGCCTGGAAATAAAGAAAATGATACTGTAATATGTAAATTTTAGTATAAATATTAGTAGTCTAGAGAGAGAAATGAGGTTACCACCCCAAGAGCTTGAGACGCACCCTGATCGATGCTACTCCATGCGGCACTCCATGCTGACAGCAGAGGACGGGACGGTAGAATACTGATGATCTTTCCGAGGACTGGTTCTGACTTAGGAAACGACAAATAGCCAGAATAGGTAAATATGATTAAGATGATATGACAATGTTAGGATTTAACCTGCAATTTAATTAGATAAAGAAATCATTGTTTGAAGAACTGTGTTGGGTGGTTATTTTTTGTAATGTTTATTGATTAATACGAAAGTTGAAGTGGTTTCCATCAAATTCCGAATCAACTAAATGATCTAGTCGACCTCCCGATGGAGGAACTGTTAGGGTAATTTAATAAGATGTGGTTTCCTCTATCCAAATAAGAGAACTGTAGTTCGGGATATATTTTGAAAGATCCCTCTGTAGGCACGGATAGTTTGATGAGAATGAATGTTGGTGTTATGGGCCCCACCAGCGTGTGATGTGTGTATGTGCGTGTGACTGTGGAATCATTCCGTCCGTGGAAGCAGGGGGAGATTTTGGATTCTGAACTTCACCACTACAACATGAATATTTACGAGTAGCAGAGTTCTTACTTTTGGCCAGCTTGTTAATATTCTCTTCGTTCCATTGCCCTCCTCCAAGCCAGCCTGGAGGCTGCAGGACTGCCTGCCATTAATGAGGTGGAAGCTGGAGACGGGCCTGGTGGGGGTTCTTGAGGCCTTGGTGACGAAAAGGACGTAGAAGGAACCCGCACTCTGAAGAAGTCCATTTGTTTAAGTTAAATGTTTGTGCTGTCACTGCACGGGTCTTTAGAGGCGCTGCCCACAGAGTGAGAAATTAAATGGCACCACTCATGGGGAACAGACCAGGCCATTACAGCATTTCTGAATAAAATGTACACACGTGTTTGATATTCTTGCTTGAGAAAGGTTGAGGTCATTTATTTTTTAAATAACATACCAACAAAGTCTTCCTTCAAAAGTGGCTGAATGCATTTTGATGGTCTTGCTTGTCAGCGCAGCTGTCTCCAGACAGTTGTGTGAGAATCACCAGGAGAGGGGCTTTGGCTCTGCCCACATGTTGGGGAGTCATGTTTACATGATTAGATTGGGCAAAAGTTGTGGGCTTTTGCCGAAAAAATGCTTGTATTTCATTCCTATTGGCTATTGAGTGAGTTTCC
The DNA here is from genome assembly GCF_964204655.1 of Triturus cristatus. Taxonomy (NCBI): domain Eukaryota; kingdom Metazoa; phylum Chordata; class Amphibia; order Caudata; family Salamandridae; genus Triturus; species Triturus cristatus. The sequence continues at coordinate 1,180,065,765 of NC_140590.1, forward strand.
CCTCATCTAAAATGGCCACTACGTCAAAACGTGATAACATGCACAGGCTAGATTAGGCCTAGCATGAAACAACAGCCATGGCATAGCAGGTTACTATCTCTGTAATGCGCCGACATGTCGATGTCATGCACCATGAAGTGCAACCAGAGCTGGTGCTCTGCAACGACTCTTTGATTTTTGTTTCGTGATCACAGACCAGAGACCCTCAGCATTAACTCGGAGGTTGAAGATGTGCCAATGGCTCTACATGGTCAGAGTGCGAGAGCTGGTGAGGAGTCGGTCTAGACCTTCATCCCCTGTTCCAGATGTTGTGTCTCCACTGCCCTTATTATCATGGATTCAATCTGGCTGTAATAGATTGAAAATGGACATTATATCTAGAGAAAACAGAGATGAAGGGCACAGGGGTGTAGCTTGGTCAGTAGGATTAGGGGGGGTGTAAGCAGCAGGGTTAGCAACAACCATGCCGGTATATCATGTTGAAGTACATTATTAGAGAAGCAGTGCAGAAGGGGCGTTTAAGGGTTGGTGGAAAGGGAGAGGAGTGCAGATTGTAAAGGGTCCTTAAAAAACAATATTTTAAACAATAACAAGAATTTTTAAGACCTTCAAAACAGAGACGACAGACAAAGAGAGAGTGTGTGTGGTTTTGTGTAAAACCCCACGTGAAATTCAACACCATACCTGACTGAAAATACCTGTACCCAACTATTTACTAGAGAATAGATTTACTAAGGGGAGTGTGATACCCCAACCCCTCCCTTCCGCTGAAGCTACGCCTCTGGAAGGGCATAACCTTCACCTTGGTGGACAGGGTCTGCTTGTGACCAAGAGTAAATGCATATTATCTAGGACGGCCATGGTAATGTGAGTGTTGGGCGCAGTAATTGATGGAAGGAGAAAATACAGAAGCTCAGTGGTGTAACGAAACCTGAGGAGGCCTCCCTGCAAAGTACATGGAGGCCCCCCCACACTCTGAACCCAGTCAGGAGCTCTCAGGCCAGGGTCTCACCACCTGTGCATAGTGCCAGAGGGACCCTTGGAGATGCGGGCCCCAGCAACAAGGGAGCTGCGGGGTCTAATGTTACACCACTGCAGAAACGGTGTTTGGTGCGTACTAGGGACAGTTTCCTGACACAGCTTCGGGAAACGTCCTTTGTGACGAAGCCGGGATCACGCTGTGCTTTCACAGCAATGGTAACAGAACAAACGCATCTTTAGCACGCAAACGTTCTACACACAAATCATTACAATGACTTGCTTTAAGGGGGGGCGCATTGGTGGAATGGTGTTGGAATTAAAGTCCAACAACTTCCTTACTGTTGCGCAGATTAGAGTTGGAATAGTAAATTAAACTATTCCAATGTCCAGCACCCCCTTAAGGCAAGTCGTTAAAATGATTTGCGTACAGAAAAAATGAGTGCTAAAGACGTATTTGTTCAAATGACGGTTTTCCTTGGGCATGCGTGAAAACTGCATGCAGAATAACATCACACATTCACAGCTTCACTGAGATTGAGGATCAGATCTAGGGTTTCAGTTGGAGTCGGGCTTCAGGAGGTCAGTGGGCATAGGAGTACCTACCGGGTGGACTGACATGTCTGCATTCAAATCCTACTGGGGATTGGTACATGCGGTTTCTGCGTATCTTTATTTTGTTTTACTTGGTGGATCGTGTGGCTAGCAAACTAGAATAATGCTTTGCTACATAATTCTGTGAAATAAAGTTTATGGAAACAGAATCACTTGTTAGACGTTTGATATTAATGTTATAAAGAAACATAACCTAGGTGCTCAAACATACCTCCTGACGTCTGCCTTCCTCATAATGAGTCAGCTCTCCAAATCCAAGTAGCCTTCTGCAAACAGCTTGTCTTTTGTTAGTGTTCCTGTATATGTTGACCTGGCAGGCCAAGGTGTGTGTTTATGACTTATGGAAATATTTAAATCCAGACATACACACCTGTAAACACAACCCCCCACACATTATTTACACACATTATGCACTGAGACAGACATCTACTACAAAGAGAATAAGATTCTGTTACAGGCACCTACAACACTCTGCCATACACTAACAGTCCTTCATAAACCAATTCTGCACAAACCACACACTGCAAGTTACTATCACTTAAAATACTTTATAAAGAATTCTCTTATACTATTCCTTGGTGTACTTTACTCAGCACTATGCTCTCTCACTCACAAGTACCAAGGGAACTTTATGCACCCGCGCTTTCTCACACAAACACTCCATGCAACCCCTTGCTATCCCTCACCCTGGCCCTTGAAGATCTTTGCGCACCTCTGTGATTATTTTACGCATGCAAAGTACTTTACACACCCTGAGTGTTAGAATTTAAAATGTTATTGTCCCATTGCTCTTGTTTCATTCTGTGTTAAGTTAACATTCATGGCACCATTTTATTAGTAGCCACCATTCTGTTCTACGATCGAAGCTAAGCTCCTGCCTCATGCTGCTTGCCTCAGCAGAAAACTGCCTCCATGCATCTGTCTTCATTTTTCTCCAAGGCTGAGTTCAGCTGCACTAATGAATGTACTCTCTATTATGGCATACCTTTGCTGTTAGATAGGCTCGTTCCCACCTTCTAGAATGGTGGGCATGGGCAGAGTAACCTTGGAGCAGAGATAACATGTACCCGGTCCCAGGACCGTAGCTCATCCTTCTATGCCTCCTTTATTTGCTAGTGCCTTAAGTGGAATTTTCCAGCCTGGGCATGTTCTTAGGGATTTGGAAATGTATAATATCTTATGTTATGTTGGGGGGAGTCAGTCCCTTGGCAGCCATCTCGTGAAGCTGGTCAGACTGGGCTCCGCTGCAGCGCAATACTAATAAATAACTTGGGTTTATATACTCTACTGTCTGAGAGACTCTTCATTTGTTTGGAAGGCCGAGAGGTGGTCCGGAGTGACCCGGGTGACCCTATTTGGGTCACTTCCTTCAGTTGGTGCCCGAACAGGGACCCCATCGGGCTGACCCAGCCGCTCCCGCGGATGCTTGGGGAGGACGGGGCCATTTCGGGTTAGATGGGCGCATCGGGGATCCCTGCACGATAGAGCGTAGTACTCGCAGCTGCCCTGCCTGTCTGATCGGGTGGTGTCTCACCCAGTGGTCATCCAGGCTGGGGTCCTGAAACGTGAAACCCTTGATTCTGACTGTTTGGTCTGAAGAGTCGGCGGTGGAGGATAAATTTGTTCGACCTGGGTGCACCAGGTGAGTTTGTTTTGGTTCTTTGTGAATATGGCGCCATTTTGAATAACCTTTGGTATGGTCTGAGGACCATTTGATTTGAACTTGGTAGGCCTGTAAATCGATTTGAATAAAGAGCGTCTATGGACACTCTGCCAGGCAGCATGATGGATTTGGCTTATTTTTGAAAATGCCTGGGATTTGGCTGTTTTGTGTTTTTGTGATATCGATTTTGACTTGTCTCTTTGGTACAGTCTGAGGATTGACTTTTGGTTTCTTTTGTTTAATACAGTCTGAGGACCAATCCTTTTTTGTAAAGACATTTGCGAACTATTCTTCTGGCCCAAATAGTGAACTTGTCCCCTATTAAGATGCCCTGTTTGAGCAAGTTGTGTTTTTTGGGGTGCCGTTGTTGTTCCGCTGCGGCTCAATTGGAGGAAAAGCAACCTGCGCCTCTGAAAGGCACCCGAACTTCGACATGTATGTTAAGCATGGCCTTGGCCCTATTATGTTTAGTACAATATGGCACAAATATACGAGGGACAATGGCGATCTGCAGTGGCTGCTAACCGGTACCTTTGATGAACAAAACTGAATTTCCTGCAGGATGAGTTGTTAGCAAAACAAAGTAGGCAGTCGTTGTTTGATTATCTTCAGGTTTGGCAAAAGGAGGCTAGGCAAAGGCGAATGAAAGCAGAGAAAGAGGCTCGAAGAGGAAAGATGCAGACAGTGACTCAGAAAGCAGTAGCGTATGATAGAGAGAAAGTGGAGAAAGGTATAGAGTGTGCTGACAAAAAGTTTTGATTGCAATGTGAAAAATCCTATATCTCCTGAGAGGAAGGCGATGCATTTGTGAAAGAGCTGTTAGACGCCCGACCTCCACCTCCCTATGCCCAGCAGAGGATATACCCTGTTGTCCCGACATTCCAGTCTTCTGCCCCTCCTACTTCCACCTCTGGTTCTTCTGCTCTTGACCTGGCTGCCTTGGCTACAGCACCTCCTGCTCTTTCTCTAGCCTCACATGCCACAACTGCAAGTCTCCCTGCTATGCCTACTGTTTCCGCTTACTCTCTTTCTTCTTCCCTCTCACCCTCAACACAGCCATTAATAGCTTTAGTGCCTGCTCCTTCATCTATTGTGCCTTCCTCGATTATATCTTCCCCAACATTGCTGAGTATTGGGATGCTGGTGCGTGGACTGGACGAGGGGGACTGGGCGACTGCACAGGAGCGAATGGGGTAGATGCTGTTTCAATCTGATGTTGCTGCGTCGTCGACGGTGATGACGTTAGCAGACATTGAGATGTTTTTTGGTTTATCGGTGCCCGTTGATATTAGGCGGCAGGTGCATACGCAGGACCATGTTGTGGAGTTGGGTAGGACTTGGGATGAGATCAGGGCATGGGATAAATAGAGACAGCCTGGTGAGAAGCCTAAGGCTGAGATACTAGCTTTGCCATGTCGAATTATTACCTACATGCACTCTCTAATTCCACCTAGAAGAGTAGATTGGGACAAGTTAACAGCATTTCGTCAGAAGAAAGATTAAAGTGTATCTGACTTTTTAACTAGGTTTGAAGGTGTGTTTTTGGACTTCAGTGGACAGGACTTGTCGATGGAGGGAGGTGTCCGACCGAGCATAGAGAAAACGTAGAGAAGGAGAAGGTGGAGAAGAAAAATAAGGAGTTGAAGATGAAGGTGTTGATGCAGCAGGTATCTTGAGGGACCGGGAGAGGGCGCGGCATTGGTCTGGCCCGACAGCTGCCCCGCACTAGCAAAAATGCGGTGCCTTTGGGGCCTAACCAGTGTGCATATTGTAAGGAGGAGGGACACTGGCGCAGTGAGTGCCCGACGTTGTTGCAAAAGGTTGCGGCCCCTATAGGACGGGTTTCTCGTGGACTGAGTCGTGGAACAGGTGGTCATGACGGACATCAGGAAAATTAGCAACAGCAGGGTCGCTCTGATCGGAACTATTTTGATGACCCTCAGGAACGACAGTACTATCATGATGACTATGATTTGGATGAAGTGACTGGGTTGACTCATGGTTAGGACAGCCAGGGACAGGGCGAGGGACCAGTTCAGATACCCGTAGATCAGTGCGGACCTTAGGTTACTGCTGACTTACAGGGCCCAGCTAAGCAATTCTTGGTGGATACAGGTGCAATGAATAGCTCTGTTTCTCGTTCACTTGTTCCTGAGGCAGCCCTGTCCGGCCAAAATAATGTTTCGGTAGGCTTTTCTAGTATATCGGTTGTGAGACCCATTTCCTAGCTCCTTGCCTTGACTATTGGCCCCTTTACTGTAGACTAGCCCTTTCTATTGACATCCAATTGTGGAGAAAATTTGATGGGTTTGGATTTGTTAAAGAGGTTGCACATGACCATTTCTTGCTCCCCACATGGTGTCTATATGACAATAGCACCCAATGTAGTGAGTTCCAAGCAGTGTTTGTCCAAGGATGAACGCCTTCCCGCTGAGTTTAAGGATGTGCCAACTACTTTGTGGGCTACAGGCGATACTGATGTAGGGCTGTTACAGATATCCCCAGTCTCTATTAAGGTCAAGGACAACGCTGTCCTGCCTCGTATTCCCCAGTACAAGCAGGGGAGCAAGCTCTGTTACAGATTATACAGGACTTGATCAAGTCCGGGGTTGTTGAAGAGACAACTGCGAACATGTGCAATAGCCCTATTCTTCCTATTCTTAAGAGGGCACCTTTGGGTTCCTCTGACGATCATCCGGATGTCTATCATTTTGTGATTGATCTGCGTGAGGTTAACAAAATAGTGGTCCCTCAGTTCCCAGTGGTCCCCGACATCACTGCCGATTATGTCTTTCACTGCCAAATTATTTTCTGTGATTGATTTAAAAAATGCTTTCTTTAGCATTCCCATTCATCCTGATAGCAGGCACTTCTTTGGATTCGCCCTAGTTGGCAGAAGCTTTCGATTCTGTCACGCTCCTCAGGGTTATACTGAAAGCCCTAGCATATATAGTCAAGCTTTAAAAAGTCAATTGGATTCCCTCACACTTCCCTCAGGTAATGTTTTACTGCAGTATGTGGCCGATCTCTTGATCGCTTCTGATACTGAAGAAGGTTGCAAAGATGCAGCGGTCAAATTATTGCTACATTTTGCACAGCATGGACATAAAGTGTCCCTTTAAAAGTTTCAATATTGTGCACAGGAGGTCACCCACCTAGGCCAGCTACTGTCGAAGGAGGGAAGGAGACTAACACCTGAACGCATTAGTGCTATTGTCAAATTACCCATCCCTAAGACTCAGCGGGATGTGCAAGCTTTCATTGGCATTATTTCGTATTGTTGGCACTGGATCCTTAACTTTTCTTTACTAACAAAACCACTGCTGCAGCTGACCACTAAATATGTGCATAAACCCCTGCCCTGGATGCCTGAATGTCAACAAGCTTTTGAGCAATTAAATGTTGTGCTTTGCTCTGCGCCTGTGCATGGTACACCTGACTACCAGAAGCCGTTCAAGTTGTACGTACAAGAGGCGGCTGGTTGCACGCTCTCTGTCATGACACAATCTTTTGGAGGTAAGCAGAGGCTGTGTGCTTACTTTTCTGCTCTGCTTCAGAACATCATGAGAGCCCTCCCGAGCTGTCTAAGAGCAGTGGCGGCTGTGGCTGTCTCTGTCCGACAATCGGAAGGGATCGTCCTTGATATCGATCTGACAGTTATGGTACCTCATGCTGTGGATACACTTTTGAACCGAACAAAGACGCAAAACACCTTACCAGTGCACGTCTGACAGGCTATGAGCTGACCCTATTCGCACCATACGTCACTATCAAAAGATGTGCCACCGTGAACCCAGCCACGTTACTACCCCCTCCCTTCTGAAAGTGAGGAAATAGACATGCATGATTGTGTTTTTTGGACTGAAGAGGAGACGAAGGGACGGGTAGACCTGACTGATGTTCCCCTATCTGAACCCCAAGGGGAGCTATATGTCGATGGCTCTTGTTTCAAATTACCAGATGGCACAACAACTGCGGCATATGCCATAACTACCCTACACACAGCAGTCAAGACATCAGGAGTTCCCTATCAATCTGCTCAAGCTGCAGAGTTAGTTGCCCTTCTTCAAGCCTGTGAGTTGAGTGAGGGACTGACCATCAATATTTATACTGACTGTCAGTACGCCTTTGGAGTTGCCCACAATTGTGGGCAGCTCTGGGCGGAGAGAGGATTCCTGACTTCACACGGTTTAAAGATCCAAAATGGCCCATTGATACACAAGCTTTTGTCAGCTCTGACATTTCCCAAGAAGTTAGCAATTGTGAAGTGCAGCGCCCACAAGGCCATTACCGATGATGTGGGAAGGGGAAATGCATTTGCAGATCTAACAGCTAAGGAGACAGCTCGAACAAAAATTAAAATCATTTTTGTGGCAGGTTCTGCTAGATGGGTACCCAAAGTTACTATGTTTGAGGATACACTGGATGGTGTCAAAGAAATACAGAGTGAGGCAACGATTGAAGAGCTAGCAGTATGGCAGGAAAGCACAGCACATTTAGACGAAGATGGGTGCTGGATGGATAAGTCAGTAAAGCAAAGGTGGATGTTACGGGGTGCCTATGTCCTCCCTGTAGTCACTATGGAACACAGGCCAGCACACATTAGTGCCAAGGGCATATGCAAACTATAAGGCCCCTTGTGGCCAAATGATAAGATCCCAACAATAGCCGCTCATTTGGTTAAATATTGTATGATATGCATTATGCAAAATCCCGGGAAAGGCACTCTTACACCTCCTGGCAATTTCGCTCCCCCTTCTTTCCCTTTTGAGGTCCTGCACATAGACTATATCGAGATGAAGCGGGTTAACAATTTGAAATATGTGTTGGTGGTTGTTTGTGCCTTCAGTAAATGGGTTGAGGCTTACCCCACGAACGAGAATACAGCTTTGGCGATGGCGAAAGCCCTTCTGAAGGAATTCTTTCCCAGCTTTGGTTTGCCTCAATTGATTTGGAGTGACAATGGCAGTCACTTTAATTCAAAAGTCATCCAGTTGGTGTGTGATGAGTTACACATTCTATAGAAGTTTCACACTGCACACCACTCCCAGTCAGCAGGTTTGGTTGAGAAGTACAATGGTACTCTCAAACTGAAACCGGCAAAAATTCAGGAAAGCACAGGATTGAAGTGGCCAGATGCTTTACCGTTAGCCCTTCTGTCAACCAGGGCTACGGCTCATTCTAGGACAGGATTGTCCCCATATGAGGTTGTGTTTGGCCGCTGGGCACATCTTTGGGACGTCCCACGACCGAAGCACTTTTCCGACATTAAGTATCCTTTGCTAGTGGATTATCTTTATGAATTGACTAAAAACTTGTATTCTATTCATCAACAGATACAGGAGACATTACCACCGCAAACAGAGGGGCCCAGGTATACCATTCTCACAAAGGTGAACACCGAAAGTCTTATAAGGATAATGTGTTTATACAAATATTGCACCAGACACATAACGCGTCTAACATGAAAAACTGTTGGGTGTGTGGACTACTTCCCTCAGTGACCCATAAAAGTGAGAACTTATTGTCCATGCCGTTGTCCTATATTAATAGCTGTGAGAGGTGGTTTGCTTTGCTTAGTATGGTACGTCCACCTCCCTCATTTAATACATTAGACAGAAAGTGTATTGGTTCCCGCACCATGATATAAAACGTACGCTTCCAGCATAGAGCACCTCCTGGTGCTCCTACAGGTCGAGAGCCATTCGGTAGATTGTTCCTAAGCTCTTGCATTCATGCATTGAAAGGGGTAAGAAAAGGAACATGGTTTTGTATGGAAATAGATGATTTCCTGGGGTTCAACACGTCAGAATATTTCCAGTCCTTTCAGGCTCGTAATATCACTGAGGATAAGCCAATGCCACTGTCAGAGTTTAGCACCACAGCTTCTTTCTGTGTTCAGGGGAGTGGAAAGATAGAGGTAAGGGAGAGCAGGTGCAACACTACACATAAGCTGGGAGTGACAGATAGTCCACCCCTAGCACAACCCCTAGCGTCTACTTCATTTGTGGGTCCCAGGGTTATGCTTGGCTCCCTAAGGGATGGTCAGGCAGGTATTATCTCTCTTACCTCTTACCCCCGTATATATATCTCCGCCCAATTACCATAAAGACCATTGATTGTAACGTAGGAGCACATACCTGTCCCGAGTTAGGAGGGTTATTAACACCGAAGATGTAGATCAGACAGACACCACTCTGCAGCAGTTCACCGATGCCATGAAAGGTATTATACCCTTTTGGAGCCCTATGTCCAATAGCCTAAATATTCGTAGACTCACTCGGGTGGTAGAAGCAGTGATAAATGCAACAGCTGGTATCCTGACTAATATTACAGATGAGCTCCAGGCTACGAGACTCGTTGCCCTTCAAAACAGGATGGTGCTAGACATCATTCTTGCTGATAGAGGTGGGGCCTGCCGCATTATCGGAAGTAGTTGCTGTGTAAACATACCGGACCATGCTCCTAATGTATATGCCGCTATACAGAAGCTCCATAGGCTCGCTTCTAAAATACACCAAGAGAATGGCACGTGGTCTCTCAAGGGGTGGTTTTGGGACCTATTTGCATATTGGGGTTGGAAGATTATAATTTTCCTGGTTGCCATAGCTGACATGTTGTCTGTGCATACACTGCCTTCCTGCCTGTTGTACCTGCTGTGTACATATGTTCACACCTCGCCCCAAACACTCGGACCATGACTCTAAGAACAAGGCCATGATGATGCAGGACATCCAGGATATGATGTGCATTGACTAGGGCATTTTTGAACATTAGTGATATATGCCTAGCCTTGTAATGTGTCCATTATATGTCACAGAGAGTTTTAGCTTTCGCTGGTAGCCAAATGAGTTAGCAAATGTTGCCTATGCTTGAGCATTCTATTTTTCCTTTTCTTTAGAATTGTAAGGTCCTTACCTGATGGCAATAATACAATTTATGAAGATCTGGTGGGCTACCACCAGTACACTGGATGCACAGCACAATACAATCTATTACCGTTTCAACACGTTATTAAAAAAGATCAAAAGTAATCGAAAACAATTTTGATTTACAATGTTTATCTAGAATTCATTTTTGTAGCATCAAAAATTATTTTTGTCATCAATTAGAATCAAAGATGAACTTACATATGCAATAGTCAAATCTGTTACATCTTACTGTTTGTATACATCAAAATCATAAACAAGTAATGCAGCTGTCAACAAATATTTTTGAAATTACATAAATCATGCCCAATGCATTTCGGGATTTAAATAAATCCCTTCTTCAGGGGCCACTGTGAAGGAAACAGAAAAAAACATTTTTTTAAATAATCACGTATTAAACTTGAATATAGAATAATATCAATGATAATGATGCATCGTCGTTTGCCAAAGGTGCGGATGTAATTCCTGTACGCATTCAACCCAGAGCAATTATCGACACAAAGTGAAAAAATATTTGGGAAAGCAAAATTTGTGCACAATTATAAAGTGTATGTCAAGAAGAAACAAAGTGAACATGCTGAATAGGTGAAACAAAGTGAACGCGTGACAAGTGACCGATCCAAATGTGGAGCACGCCTACATAAAGATCTACATGTGCTACCCTTAAATGCTTACTTGTTAAAAGAAGCTTCAAAATTGCAGCTGACTGTAGACTTTCTAGACAATAGATGAACGTATCAACTGCCAGAGGTTCTAAAGTTGGAGAGGAAGTTAGTTTACTGAATGAAAATACTCTCAGAAAAGAAACCTTAAAGAATAAAGACAACCTGTACAAAGTTGACTTACGGCTAATGAATGACCACAGTAGTGAACTCGTAGACAACGATGTAAGTGACGACTTCTATAAGACTGCTGATTGAAGAAACATGAGTGTCAGTAATGTCTAAATGTTGTAAAATGCACGAGTAAAGCCACCTTATGCGGCTGTAAAATACCAGAAAATTTTGATGAGCCTCATACGCGCCCTTTATCTCAACCAACTCGAAGTTGACACCAATAGCAAGGAATATTGTATTAACTGAACGCGACTCCAACAGCTACCCTTTTCGTAACACTCCAGAATCCTATGAGTAGAAGTGCAATGATGCGTGGTTAATAAAACCATGCACGCTCTCCCTTAAATGCAATAAATAACATAAAGAACTGGGTCCGACTTACCAGGCAGAGTTGTGAAAATTAACGGTTCTCGCATGAACCAAGCCGCTATACAGTTGAATTCAGAAATGTGAAAGTGACGTGAAACGCGGTCACCAATAAATGGTGCCATGGTCACGTCCCGCGAGATATGACGTAAGCTTGCTAAACATGAATAAAGGGCTATTAGTCAACGAATGTAGACGCCATCTTGAGTTGTGAAAATGCTGATAGTAGCCAATGTAACGCGTGTGATGTGAGAAACAAGAGCAACTATTGAAGCCCTGCAAAATACACCAAGTGAAACAGAACAAAGAAAAATGAATAAATGTGTGAATGATGATAAAAACTAGTAGACATGAGAAGCAAGAACTCAGGAAATATAAAACCCAACAAAATGTGCCGGGTTAAACAAAAAGGTGAGAAAAAGAAGAAAAAAATCAAAAAATCAAAAAATGATGAACTTGAACTACAAATATTGATAAAGGATGAACAAAACCACCACCTTGACAGAAGTAAAAATGAGAGTGAAAATAATAAAGAGTGAAAATGAAAATAATAAAAATGATAATTGCGAAGGGGGAAGCCTACTCAAAATCTACCAAAATGATTAGAGAAAAAATTACATTACTAATTTGTCATTAAGCCAACCTGGCAATAACGTTTGTAAGTACTTGGTCCACCACACTTCTCGTTGGGCTAATAACCTGACAATGTCCATGTCAGGTTTCAATGCAATTTTTTCAAGGATAATAAATCTCAACTGAGCATTGGTATGTTGATGTTCTAACCAATGTGCCACGAGATGTGATTTCAAACTTTTTGTGCGTATAGAGTTTTTATGTTTGGAAATTCTGACTTTAATTTTGCGAGACGTTTTCCAAACATAAAGAAGACCACATGGACATTTGATAGTGTAAATAACATTGCTACTATTGCAATCGCCATTATATCTCAGTAAGATTGGTTTCCCTGAATGGGAGTGATTAATAATGTTACCTGTAATAACATTGTTGCAATTCACACAATTGAAGCATTTCCGCATCCCAGTGAATTGTTCATTGTTTACTGCATTGGTTTGTGTCAACATGTCCTTAATATTTTTGCTGCGGGTGTAACAAAAAAAAAACAACACTTGTGAAACTTCAGTGTATTTGAAACCTACAGATAGGAATAATCTATTGTTATTTTCAAGTTTCATTCTCCATCATTGTTACGCAACCTTCCCTATTCTCAGATGTTCAGGATTAAAAGAATAGTATCAGATAAAAAGCAGCTAGAAAGAGCCTTGTCTGAACAATGTGAAAAATTCAAGCAACGAGGATATCCTGATACCGTGTTGGATCAAGCCATCACGAAAACGCGTGTTAAGGAACGCACTAAATTACTAACCACACAACCAAAGACCAGTCAAAATCGTCATGTTTTTGTTTCCAAATTCTCAACTAATTCAGTTAAAATTAGCAAAATTAGCAAATCTAGATGGGAATTTTTAAAACATGAACCTGATTTTAACGGTTTGTTCGTTCATGAACCCTTATTTCCATACACCCACAGCAAAAATATTAAGGACATGTTGACACAAACAAACGCAGTAAACAATGAACAATTCACTGGGATGCGGAAATGCTTCAATTGTGTGAATTGCAACAATGTTATTACAGGTAACTTTATTAATCACCCCCATTCAGGGAAACCAATCTTACTGAGATATAATGGCGATTGTAATAGTAGCAATGTTATTTACACTATCAAATGTCCATGTGGTCTTCTTTATGTTGAGAAAACGTCTCGCAAAATTAAAGTCAGAATTTCCAAACATAAAAGCTCTATAGGCACAAAAAGTTTGAAATCACATCTCGTGGCACATTGGTTAGAACATCAACATACCAATGCTCAGTTTTAATTTATTATCCTTGAAAAAAATTGCATTGAAACCTGACATGGACATTGTCAGGTTATTAGCCCAAAGAGAGGTGTGGTGGACCAAGTACTTACAAACTTTATTGCCAGGTGGGCTTAATGACAAATTAGATATGCAATGTTTTCTCTAATCATTTTGGTAGATTGTGAGTAGGCTTCCCCCTTGGCAATTATCATTTTGATTATTTTCATTTTCACTCTTTATTATTTTAAATCTCATTTTTACTTCTCTCAAGGTGGTGGTTTTGTTCATCCTTTATCAATATTTGTAGTTCAAGTTCATCATTTTTAGATTTTTTGATTTTTTTCTTCTTTTTCTCAACTTGATGTTTAACCCGGCACATTTTGTTGGGTTTTATATTTCCTGAGTTCTTGCTTCTCATGTCTAGTTTTTATCATCATTCACACATTTATTCTTTCTTCTTTGTTCTGTTTCACTTGGTATATTTTGCAGGGCTTCATTAGTTTCTCTTGTTTCTCACATCACACGCGTTACATTGGCTACTATCAGCATTTTCACAACTCAAGATGGCGTCTACATACGTTGACTAATAGTCCTTTATTCATGTTTAGCAAGCTTACATCATATCTCGCGGGACGTGACCACGGCACCATTTATTGGTGACCGCATTTCACGTCACTTTCACATTTCCGAATTCAACTGTATAGCAGCTTGGTTCATGAGAGAACCGTTAATTTTCACAACTCTGCCTGGTAAGTCGGACACAGTTCTTTAAGTTATTTATTGTATTTAAGGGAGAGCGCACATGGTTTTATTAACGACGCATCATTGAACTTCTACTCATAGGATTCTGGAGTGTTACGAAAAGGGTAGCTGTTGGAGTCGCGTTCAGTTAATACAACATTCCTTGCTATTGGTGTTAACTTTGAGTTGGTTGAGATAACGGGCGCGGATGAGGCTCATCAAAATTTTCAGGTATTTTACAGCCGCATAAGGTGGCTTTACTCATGCATTTTACATCATTTAGACATTACTGACACTCATGTTTCTTCAATCAGCAGTCTTATAGAAGTCGTCACATACATCGTTGTCTACGAGTTCACTAGTGTGGTCGGTCATTAGCCGTAACTCAACTTTGCACAGGTTGTCTTTATTCTTTAAGGTTTCCTTTCTGGGAGTATTTTAATTCAGTAAACGAACTTCCTTTCCAACTTTAGAGCCTCTGCCAGTTGATACGTTCATCTATTGTCTAGAAAGTCTAAAGTCAGCTGCAATTTTGAAACTTCTTTTAACAAGTAAGCATTTAAGGGTAGCACATGTAGATCTTTATGTAGGCGTGCTCCACATTTGGATTGGTCACTTGTCACGCGTTCACTTTGTTTCACCTATTCAGCATGTTCACTTTGTTTCTTCTTGACATACACTTTTAAATTGTGCACAAATTTTGCTTTTCCAAATATTTTTTCACTTTGTGTCGATAATTGCTCTGGGTTGAATGCGTACAGGAATTACATCCGCACCTTTGGCAAACGACGAAGCATCATCATCATTGATATTATTCTACTATATTCAAGTTTAATACGTGATTTTTAAAAAAAATGTTTTTTTCTGTTTCCTGCACAGTGGCCTCTGAAGAAGGGATTTATTTCAATCCCGAAATGCATTGGGCATGATTTATGTAATTTCAAAAATATTTGTTGACAGCTGCATTACTTGTTTATGATTTTGATGTATACAAACAGTAAGATGTAACAGATTTGACTATTGCAAGTGTATGTTCATCTTTGATTCTAATTGATGACAAAAATAATTTTTGATGCTACAAAAACGAATTCTAGATAAACATTGTAAATCAAAATTGTTTTCGATTACTTTTGGTCTTTGTTAATAATGTGTTGAAACGGTAATAGATTGTATTGTGCTGTGCATCCAGTATGCTGGTGGTAGCCCACCAGATCTTCATGTTTTAGCACAGGCTGGCTACCTTTTTTCTGGGTTGCACGCAATCTTTTGTATTAGTAGACGACGAATGATTATTCATGCCAAATAATAGGTGTGCGCTGACTACTTTTCATGTTCAAATAATACAATTTAGCAATGAATGCTAAAAGGAGGGTCTGTTAGAATTGAAAATGTTACTGTCCCATTGCTCGGGTTTTATTCTGCGTTAAGTTAGCATTCATGGCGCCGTTTTATTAGTAGCCGCCTTTCTGTTCTACGATCGAAGCTTCGCTCCTGCCTCATGCTGCTTGCCTCAGCAGAAAACTACCACCATGCATCTTTCTTCGTTTTTCTCCAAGGCTGAGTTCAGCTGCACTAATGAATGTACTCTTTATTATGGCATACCTTTTCTGTTAGATAGGCTCGTTCCCACCTTCTAGAATGGCGGGCATGGGCAGAGTAACCTTGGAGCAGAGATAACATGTACCCGGTCCCAGGACCATAGCTCATCCTTACGTGCCTCCTTTGTTTGCTAGTGCCTGGACTTGAATTTTCCAGCCTGGGTGTGTTGTTAGGGATTTAGAAATGTGTAATATCGTATGCAATATTTAGGGGGAGTCAGTCGCTCAGCAGCCATCTTGTGAGGCTGGTCAGACTGGGCTCTGCTGTAGCGCAATACTCATAACAACAATGGGTTTATTCTCACACAAGTCCTCAAAGCAGGGCTTTAAATGAGATGAAAAACATGGGCAGGTCTCTGAAAAAGGTGCACGACCTAAGAAGCATAACTAGGAATTACTTCTAAGGGGTGTGTTCTATGTAATTAAGGATATGGCTAAACTAAAATCCTGTGCTTCACAAAGCTTGCCAACTGACCAGTACTTTGACGCCTCTCAGCGAGCTTACTGTCACTGCATCCTGAGATATCCAACAATATGAGACATGCACCAAAAACAAGCCAGACCTATTGGCTTTGCCAAAAATTGTTTCCTTCCTCCCTTGAGTGAAGATGTGTATTTTAAAGTAGGAAGGAACAGTAGATCCGGCAGTTTGTAACAGTAGTTGGAAGCACCAACTGCAACAGCCAGCAAAAAACTGTGGGGCACATTTATTACATTCTAGCACAATACAACACAGTGGAGTCATATCTTGAGATATGCTAGCACTTGCACTAATGAGGCATTGGTTTTTGGGCCTAAGCCTACCGTACCAGTTTTAGTAGACAGGCTTGCTTTGCATCAAAATCCATGGAAGGTCGCGTGGGAAAGCCCATATACCAACAATGGGAAACCCAGATTGACGCAAAATACACAATGTGCTGCTTTCTACTGCAAAAAAGTGCTGTACAGGAAAGTAAAGACTTTGTACCAGTTTGCCTCAGTTTGCATTGAGTTTGAACAGGTGCAAAGATTTGATAAATCTTCCCCTATGTTTTTCATAGAAATGTGTTTAACTGTTCACTGTAATTCTTTTACATTGAAAATGCAGTGCTTAATTTGAGCCGGTGGTTGCAGGTGGGACCCATTGGCACTCATTTTTGGCGACCAGCACTTATTTTGTCTCATCAGGCTTTGACCCAAAGCAAGATGTGGAAACCACATAAGGGTGAAATAATGAGAGATGGAAGAATTATGACAAAGAGAGAAAGCAGCAACCCGTAAAAGTGAGTAAAGGGGCAGGTAGTATCTAGGGGTGGGTAAAAGAGAAATGTGGTGGGATCAAGACTAACCCTGGGCGTTGAACTACGCTCCGTTCGCGGATCTTGCGAAGTTTAGGCAACTTCGTGATTCGTGTAGAGCGCGAAGTTGCAGATTGCTACACAATCTAGCACGTAGCGTAGTAGTTTTGCTTCCTCGCATGCTCAATATTCATTCTCGCGCGCGCGGTAATGTCTTACCGTGATTCTGCGATCGCCAACTTGCTTTTCTGTCCGTTCACGTGCGCCACGAGATTTGTAATATGGCTGCCCAAGCCCGTAAGAGTGTGCGAATGCGAACACGTCATTCGGGCGCGCGAGCTGACTTCCGGCGGCTGTCTTGGTAAGATCGCGATCCCGAACATGCAAAAACTACAATCTGGCGAAGAATATCTCTCGAGCTTCATAAAACCTTCTCTACAATGATCATTTTGCTCAGAAAAACTCCTCAGATTGTGATATTGCTGTGGTCTTTTGTGTAAGGAGTCCTTTAATTTTTTTAACTCTTTTTTTCAAGAGGAAGGAAGTGCCCCTGAGTCTCCAACTTCCTGTTCCTGTCCAGCAGGCTCCTCCCAGTGCTTTGTCCATGTGCTGTTCACTTTCATTTGGATTTGGAGCTGGAAGGATCCCTTTTTGTGTCTGTCTGCTGCATCATACCATTGTATTGGATTTATTTGAGGACATTTTGATTTATGATTTAATTTACTACAAGTAAGTTGGAGAATTGGTGTGTTTGTTTCATTGGGGCTTGTTTGTACCTACATTTTTCTGGGATTTTCATTTTTTTTTTTTTATTATTGTTGTGGGTGGCCTGTACTTTCAATAGGGGCCTAGTTGTTTTTCTCAGCAATTTCAGCCAGTAGGGTACCCATGGGTCCATGTTTCGTGGTGTCTGTTGAATTTCAACATCATGTAGGGCATGGATGGCATAGGATTGAAATGCTAAATGTGGCTGTGGTGTATTTCACTGTTTGTGTGTGTGTGTGTGAAATACCTTTGTTGGATGTGTGTGCTTGATGTGTAACTTCTTTCCAATCCTTTCGTAGCCCTGTTGATTTTCATTTTTGTATTAAAGCTGTGTTGTTTAGCAGGCCTCCTTTGTCCATTCATATATAGGCCTGCTTCAGTTCATTGTTTTCCATGGCCTGTTGTGACTGTGAGTGGGCATGTGGCTTGTGACAATTTTGTGGTGGTAGTTTAGTAGTGTGTGCTTCTTGTTCCATAAAGGCCTGCATTTCTTTTCTTTGTTCCCCTTGGCTTATGCTTGTTGTTGTTGTGTCCTGGCCATGTGTGTGGCAGCCATTTTGTGAAGGCAGGCATTGTGCTTTTGCCATAGGCTTACATTGTCTGTTTTCCATTTCTTGTTGTTGTGGTTGTGTAGCGGCCATTTTGTGGAGCCCTCCAAGCAGTGTGCTTGCTTTTGCCATTCTGTTCCAAGCTTGTGGCCTAGTCTGCCAGTAGGCCCAGCCCAGAGGTATTCATCCTCAAATCTTTGGTGCATTATTTAAATTTACAGTTTGTGTTGTCTGTTGATTTTTTTTTTTACACCATGGATGGCTTTGGATTGAATTGCAAAAGGCGTTTTTGGGGTGGAATAACAGTTTTTGGGTGTGTGTTAAATAAATAGGGCTTTTCAGCCAGTAGGTAACCCTAGGAATTTATCTTGCGTACTTTTGGTAACTCTGCACAGCGCGACAACGCGGACTTACAGTTTTTGTCATTTTCGCGCTCTCAATATGCGTGTTCGCGCACGCGATAAAGCCTTTTTGTACAGTTTGCGATCCCGAACACGCAGCATTTGCAATCTGGCAAACAATATCTCGGAAGCAACATAAATCCTTCTCGAAAACGCTGATTTTGTGCATTTTGCTAAAAAAAACTCCTCAGGTTGTCATTCTGCTGTAGTTTTGGAGCACGGAGTCACTTTTATTTAAAAAAAAAATATTTTTAGGAGAGGAAGTAAGTCCCACAGAGACTACAACTTCCTGTTCCTGTGCTTTGTAATCACTTTTTTGTTATTATTGTGGTGGGTGGCCTGAGCATGTGTGGCGGCCATTTTGTGGAGGCAGGCATTGTGCTTTTGCAATAGGCCTGCATTGTCTATCTTGTATTCCTGGCCTTTTCTTGTTTTTGTGAGTGGCCTGGCCATGTGGTGGCGGCAATTTTGTGGTACCAGCCACTGTGCTTTTTCCATAGGCCTCCAAGCTTGTGGCCTAGTCGTACAGTAGACCCAGGGGTACTACTCATCAATCATCACGGGTGCATGGAATTTAAACAACTGTTTTTGTGTTGTGCGTTAAATTTCAACATCATGTATGGCTTTGGATTGAATTGTAAAATGTGGGCTTTACTTTTTTTCGGGGGTACATTCCACTTTTTGGGTGTTGTAAATAAATGCCTTTAGTTTTTATGTGTATATGTTCGTTGTTGTTGCTCCCTGGTGCTGCATCCATCCCATAAGATGCACACATTTTTATTTAGGGCAAAGAGGCTACACTACATTTATGTTTTTGTTCTTTGCTATTCTTCTTCCTGAGTGTACACAGTACAAGTACACCAGGAGCCCTGGCCTTGTCAGTCTCATAAATGGCTATACTGTTGTTGTTCACTGACTTCATAAAATTTAATAATTGTGACTACCCACCAGACACTAAGAAGTTATATATTATATTATTGATCTTTTGACTGATGTTCTTCTGGCTTTTTTGCTTTTAGGTGCACAAAAGACAGAGGAGGTGTGTCATTATCATCGACCGTTGTGGTGCCAGACTGACGTCCTGCTGCTGTACACGACGTGACGTGTGAGTGACCTGACCAGGCATCTCTGCAACTTGTGCAACTGAGTGCTGTTTTGACATCTGAAGAAGATGCCCCCAAAGAAAGCAGGTAGCAGGTCCTCCGGTACCAAGAAAGTTGCCATGGAGAAGAAGGAACAGAAGAAGAAGGAAGTGTCACTTAAGTCTGGTGTGCCTCCCAAAACCTTTTTTGGGACACCAAAAACGACACCTGCAGCAGCGCTGTCCGGGGGCCAAGCTGGGGGTAGCACCTCCGCATCAGTGGGCCCACCCCATCAATTCATGCCTAAGCAGATGAGTATGGAAGAGGTAGCCATGCTGAGCCTGAACTAAACTTATCGCTATCTCAAAGTAGTACACAATCAACGCAGGAGGGAACACAGCAGATAAGTGGTCAACAGCCACAACCACCGCCTGCAATAGTAGCTGTAGTTCCTCCCGAAGTAGGGGCAGTTCAGAAAATTGAGCCTCATGCAGAGGAAGAAGACGAAGCCACTCCTTCAGAAGTTCCATTGTCTTCCAAGTCCCCAGCAAGGAAAAGGAGGGTTAGTACATCAAGTTCTTCACCAAGCCCCCCTTCTGATGATCTAGATGCCACTTGGAAGCCACAAACTGATTCTGAGAGGGAAACACGTCACAAAAGCAGGCATGGGAAAAGGAAGGTTCCAGAAAGCCTTACACTTATGGAGGTTGATGTAGAAGAGCAGGATGATGATGATGATGATGAGCCAGTCATCACAAACATCACTCCCGGGCCTGAGGAGATGGAGACCAACATTTTTACACTATCCAAAATGGCTGCGAGGGATGTAGCACACATACCTCCAACACAGGTAACACCAACACGACCTCCAGCTTCCATATTTACATTAGCAAAGGGCCGGCAGCGTCCTACATCCAGCACAAGCACCACCTCAGCAGAAGTAGGTAGTGGTACTGCACAGAGTCAAATTCAACACACACCCTCCAGTTCATCCAGCATTGGAAGTGGCACCTCCAGCAGGAGACAAAAGTTAAGCTCCCCAGTGTGGGACTTCTTTACGGTTAGCGGAAAGGAGGAGAACATTGCTATATGCTCCGTTTGTCATACCTCTGTTAGTCGTGGTAAGCTTGGTACAAACTATGGTACCGGAGGCCAAATGACCCATCTGAAAAAACACCACGCAATCCAGTGGGAGGACCACCTTAGTCGCATAAAAACTGGAACCATTGCTGTTGGGGATAAACGAGTAGAAAGCCCGCTCACGGTGGAACAGGAAGAAGAGGGAGACATTCTCTGTGGTAGTGGTACACAAAGTAGCCCTGTCCCCAGCACTGCAGTGGTAAAGCCCACATCCTCAGCCACATCTCAGTGGCACAAGAGTAAGAGTCAGCCTGAGACACCAAGGAGTACTGCTTTCAAAAAAAGTGCGACGTTGAGCACAGGAAGGAATACCACGCAGCCTACCATTCTTAGCATGTTTACTAGGCCGGAGGGGCAGTACGAACGCAACCACCCAATAGCACGGTTGTACAATGCGAAGCTGGACAAAAATGTTAGCACTGGACCTTCTCCCTTTTTCTTTTGTTGAAGGGGTGGGTTTTCTTGAATTTGTGACCACCATCTGCCCAAAATGGAAAGTTCCCAGCCGCTACTATTTCACAAGAGTTGCTGTTCCAGCACTACATCACGACGTGCTGGAATTGCTTGGAAAAGCCTTAAAACAGAGTGCTGTTCAGAGTATCCACCTGACAACAGACATGTGGACCAGTTGCCAAGCCACTGATTACATGTGCATCACTGCACACTGGGTCTCTTTTTCGGGTGTTAAAGATAAGATATCTGACGGTGTTGTTGACACCGCTGAGATTTTTAAAGACACCCGCAAACATGCAACTGTAACCATGTTTGCTATGGAGAAATCTCATACTGCTGCAAACATTTTGGATGAGTTTAACAGCAAGGTGTTTGAGTGGCTGCGACCAAGTGGGCTTACCATTGGTTTTGTTGCCAAGGACAATGGCAGTAATGTAGTTAGGGCCATGAAAGATGGTGACTATTTCAGGGTCCCGTGTTTGGCACACTGCATTAACATTGTTGTTCAAGACTTTCTGAAAAATGAAAGCAAAGTCAGCAGCTTACTGACCACCTGCAGAAGAATATGCACCCATTTCAACCATTCTTTTAAAGCCCGGAAGCAGCTGAGGGTCATTCAACGTGAGCATAAAATGCCAGTCAAAGCACTCATCCAGGAGGTGCCAACACGTTGGAACTCAACGTATTACATGCTTGAGCGTCTGTTTGAGCAGTACATACGTCATGAAAAGGTTAGGAGATCCTACTGTGAAAGGCATGACCGTTGAGATGGCCCAATGGGACCTCGTTAAATGCCTGACAGAGATGCTACTTCCTTTTGAGGTCTTCACACGTAAAGTCAGCAGGGAGGACTGTACTATGGGCCAAGCTATCCCATTGTTGTACATGCTAGAGCAAGAGCTGAAGGAGGTGTCAGAAATGTACGCAGGTGTGGATGACAAAGTAGACGCATATTATTTGGCGGACACCTTAGCTGCTCGCTTATCTGACAATACAAGGATTCAAAATAACATTCTGTCACATCAACATTACATTACTGCCTCAATTTTGGATCCACGTTACAAATTAATGCTGAGCAGTAATGAAGTAATTCCTTTTTCAGAAGTGGATGTTGCCAAGTACAAAACTTTGATAGCTGAGGAAGCCACTGAGTTTGAAAATGAACGGATCTTAATTAGAGGCCCACCACCCCAGGGCAGAAAAAGTACTGCAGGGCACCCAGAGGATCATCAGCCACATTTTAAAAAACGGCAGGTGATTGGTTTCTACGGAAAGGGTTTTGTACGTCCATGACTGATGCAAAGGCAAAAGAGGCCAAGCAAATCGGAGCACCCCTGAATATTGAGCGGATGGTTCAGGCCTATTTAGATGACACAACAGAGGTCTTCATGGAGAAAAGCCCAATGGTGTATTGGTATGGGAAAAGAAGCCAATGGCCAGTCCTCAGCAGGCTGGCGATAAAATATGTGGCTTGCCCTGTTGCAAGTGTCTCTTCAGAGCGTGTTTTCAGTGCTGCTGGTGGCATTGTTACTGTGAAAAGGACCAGTCTCTCGCCCAAAAGCGTGGAGAGGTTAACCATGATCAAAATGAATCAACACTTTATACCACCGGAGTACAAAATACGTGAATCACAGCAGGAAGAGGAGAGCGACTTCGATGACATAAGTAGTGGGTTCTTACATGACGTACTTCTGTCCGAACAACCAGAGTTTGAGGACAAGCTCCTCTTCCCTGACAACTAGGCTTTCAAATTGTTCTCCCTTCCTATATTTGTGTGTGACTGTGTATCTGTTTTTCTGGTTCAAAATCTAATCACAACAAATCCATCAACAGTCTCCTCTTTTTATTTCCCTATTGGAGTTGCACGTCTGTGCATAACTGTTCACTCCACTCCTCAGGGTCCTGCTCCTTCTTCCTTACTCTCCCTAAATACATTTCAAGCAAGCCAGACATTGGATGGAGATGGAGAATGGTACAATACATGTTGCCTGTAACAGTTCCTCCATAAGAAGTGAAACATGATTCCAGCTATATTCCGTTTTGTTTCCAAGCCGAAAGAAACTCATCACTGACTGTCAGAAGGCTAGGCAGGCATCAGATCTGAGAGCCAAAGAGATCAGCAAGACAGGTAATGAGTGATTATTGTGAATGATGGCATGCATTGCATTGGATGCTTGGCATTGCTTGCTGACTACGAATGAATCTGCATGAAGTAGAACTATACTAGTTTATCGACAAAGTAAAAGTGACTCAGGTCAGGTGACAGTCAATGTTTCCTTGTTGTTTAATAACCACATTGTACTCCTACCACTGCAGGTGCCGCCCAATATCTGTTGCAATTTTGTAATATGGAATATTTTATAAACTCAATCAGTCACTACAGACTAAGTTGGTGTTGGAGAACACGTACCACGCGGTCATCATGATGCTGCTGAGCATACTATCTTTGCACACAGTCAGTCATTTGAATCGGAGATAATTGATGGAATAACTGCATTTCATGGACTGCCTTAAAGGTAAACAGTTTCAACAAGAACCACAGCAGACCTAGGCTACATGTCCGTGTAGTGGTGTGGACTGGAGTAGAGTGTAGTTGTTTGAGGGACGCATTGATTTAGTCACTTCATTTGGAAAATGCTAGGTTGCTGCAGTGCATATGCCATTTGTCTGGCTCGGACAAAATGTAAGGTAAGGGGTAGGGTGCCTGGCCTGTGCCGCGGTTGTCCTGTTCTGTGGCTGTGCTGGCTCCTGAGTCCTGACTCCTGTCCCGTTGTTGTTGTAGCTTCATGCTGTAGACACTATGTATCCTATCCAAGCTGCCTCAGCCTGAAAGTGTTCTCTTAAGAGTCTTGTCTTCTCTTCTTGAACTCCACTGTAATTGAGTTTAATTTTTTTGATTCAGTTATTTTTCAATACCCCTTTTGTTTTTCCATCTACACTTATAGGTCGGCCTTTAACCTGTGCTATAGTGGGAGAAACAACTCACACTTACCTTACCAATCCGCATCAGGCAGGCAGTGGTACCCAAGATTGATGTGTGGAGTGTCCATGAAAGGGAGGACCAAGTGGAATGACGAGAATGATGCAACTCCACCGTTGGACCAGGATAATACAGTAACTTTAGTATCATTCATCATTCGTCTTTAAATTTATTTGATTCCTTTTTCTCTACAATCATTACGACTGTGTGTTGTGGTTTGTTTGGTAATTGATCCCTACAACTCTTTTTTCATTTCCTTTGCTAGCTTGAAAAATAAAAGTAAGCCCGGTACAGCATGTAATTTGGTTCGGTCTGAGCTCTGAGGGCGGCAGACAGGCAATGCAAATTTCATATTAATAATTTCTGCCCTGTACTGTCTAATTGTGTAGTAGTAGTTAGTAAGTACAACTCATTATCATTCATTGACCATCAAGTTCTCTTCCTCAGCAATCATGCATTTCCTTTTTCTCACTTTATACTTTGATTTCTTTGATAATGGATCATGATCGTCTTACAAGATTGTGTTTTACTTTTGTTGTGTCCATGCATACTGTCGGTTTTTCTTTCTCAAACCTTTCCCAAAACCCCACTTCCCATCCATTCATCAATCCCTAACCCTCTTCCCCCGGGCTGTGTGATTTATACTGAGGTGTGATGTGACTACATTGATGTACACCAACAATTGATCACACGCTTACTGGGGCAGATGTGGTGAAAGCAACACTAATTGAATTTCTACTAAGGTAGGGCAAGGACCTTCTTCTGCTTGCCCACCCATGCTGTAGTTTACTTTGTTCTACTACTCCTCCCACAGTCTCTCAGTCAAGTGACTT
The DNA here is from genome assembly GCF_964204655.1 of Triturus cristatus. NCBI lineage: Eukaryota > Metazoa > Chordata > Amphibia > Caudata > Salamandridae > Triturus > Triturus cristatus. The sequence goes on from NC_140590.1 coordinate 1,180,090,850, forward strand.
TCTCTTTCTTTTTTCAAATGGTATTGCCAGTGTCTACTACTACCACCACAATAATGGCATCTTCTCTGTTCATTTGGGAAACCAACCATGCAGCCATCAGTGTGCCGAACTTCATCATCATCAATCACAGGTAAGATACGTTTGGTGGGATGTATGGACTAGGAGGAGAGACTGACAGTACTATTATGACAATTAAAAATAACTCAGTGACGGGTACTGCATCTATCAGTTTGTGTATTGCAAAATCGGCAGATCTTTTAAATCAAACACTGGCTGCGGGCATGCAGCAGCACAGAAACAAAGTAACAAACCATGTAACTTAGATTGAATTCAGAAACCAGTAACCCACCACAAAACATTAACATTGAATAAGTAAATAGTATAAAATGTAATATCCCCTAACAAAAATAAACTATCCCACTCTGACCTAACCCACCCCCCTCCCTAACCCCAACCAATGTCCACAACGAAACGAAACTCCAAGTCCCAATGTTCGAATGAATCCCCAATGCCCAAAAACCCACCCACCAACAAAAGGAATTAAAAAAGGGGCAAATAACAAAGTCCTCTATAGTCGGCTGGCCTTCAGGTGTTTATCCACCAGGATTTTTACCCGCTCCTCTAGGTTCTCCTCTAAGCGGGCCATCCGGCGGAGCAGCTGGCAGCGAAATGCCCTGCAGTTACATGCAGGGTGGGGGGTAGCAGTGGTTGAGATGGAGGCGCGGCGGCGGGCGGCTGCCGGACCACGGCGCTGTGAAACTGGAGGCAGGGCCTGACTGGGGCCCGGGGCATTAGAGGAGGCTACAGCTCCTCAGGGCAGATTTACAAGCCCCTTGCGAGACATTTACGCCGCCGTTGCATCACTGCTGTGACGCAGCAGCGGCGTAAACCATGCGCCATGTTGCGCCTTATTTACAACGTGACGCATCTAGGGAGATGCGTCACGTTGTAAAGCCCTGAGCTACATTAAACCTGCGTCAGGTTTAATGTATGCAGGGTGGGCATTCCGTCGGAAAAAGCCTCAGAAAAGTGACGCAGTGAAATCTACAAGATTTCACGGAGTCACTTTTCCGACGCTGCTGCGTCAAATCCCTGCGCCTGCTTGAAGCAGGCGTAAGGCATGACGCAGCATGTTCGGTATGGGCAGCCCCTGAGCATTGCTGGAGTTGCGTCGTGCTTGCGACACGACTCCAACAATGCGCCACCCTTATGCCATCAGATGCGTCACGCATCTGTTTATCCTTGCTCCATGATGCGCTGCATTGTAACGATGGATTTAGGCCCAGATCTCTGTACTGGGGTGAATGTATGACATTGTTCTGCATTCTGTCCATCAATTGTTGTTTTTGCATTTGTCACCCCGAGTGGGAAGGGTATGCTCAGACGTGAGTCCCTTGCTCTCCATGCCACTGGAATCAAGCTATCCTGGCTGACGAGGGCTGAAAGCCCGAAACCGGTCCTAGGATGCTTGTTTCCAGTCCAGGGAGGACCTGGCTTGGCAGTTCGGGCTGGACTGTTCCCATGGGGCACAGGGTCAAGACTGATTTGCATATGGCTGGGTTCAAACTGGAATGGCATGGTGAGCAAAAAAACGATGGATTTAGGCCCAGATCTCTGTACTGGGGTGAATGTATGACATTGTTCTGCATTCTGTCCATCAATTGTTGTTTTTGCATTTGTCACCCCGAGTGGGAAGGGTATGCTCAGACGTGAGTCCCTTGCTCTCCATGCCACTGGAATCAAGCTATCCTGGCTGACGAGGGCTGAAAGCCCGAAACCGGTCCTAGGATGCTTGTTTCCAGTCCAGGGAGGACCTGGCTTGGCAGTTCGGGCTGGACTGTTCCCATGGGGCACAGGGTCAAGACTGATTTGCATATGGCTGGGTTCAAACTGGAATGGCATGGTGAGCAAAAAAACGATGGATTTAGGCCCAGATCTCTGTACTGGGGTGAATGTATGACATTGTTCTGCATTCTGTCCATCAATTGTTGTTTTTGCATTGTAAATGCGGCGCATCTGTGGTGGTGCAAGGGTAAACTTGCGTCACGCATCTTTCCTGGCGCATCCCTGCTGATTTGCAGGGATGCGCCAGGAAACATAAATCTGCCCCCTCATACTTAGTTGGTTTCACCAACAACCACCCATGCTTCCGCTCCTTCCTTGCTTGACTTGGAGTTTGAACCAAACACCGCTGATTCTTGCTATCTAGCACTATCCACCCATACTGTGTCGCCCACCCAGGCAGGCATTCTCTTTCACCTTCCACCCATCCTTCAACAACCCATGCATCTGATCTGATTACTATCAGCCACCTATGCATGCTTCCAACAACATATCCTTCTCTGCCAGTCAGTCATATTATTTATCTCGCCCGTCCTTCCACCCTTCTTTCCCTCTTTGTTCAACACATCCATCAAGGTCATCTGATCTGAGTTTGTCTTCTCCATAAAACCTTCACAGCTGATTTTGGAGTCAAATAGAAGAGGCCATTGGTTACTCAACTCACGCTGCTAATGCTAAGTAAAGGGTGTCTTCTTCAACCGTTGTATAATGTTTACTACAACTTAATAAGTCGCACAGTCCAGTGAAGTAGTGAACACACTTCCATCTAGTAGTAATGTCAAGAAGTAATGAATATAACTTACCGCCGCCGGCCACTGCTGCTGGCTCCCCCCCTGTCTCTCCTGCAGGTGCCGCCAGTTCTCCTGCCCCCTCCGGAATGGCCACATCGCCGCTGGCCCCGCCAGCACTGGTGGTTGGTAGTGTGCCTAGAAAAAAAATATCACAAATATTTAGATGCCTGGAAACCTCCCCCTATTTTATTAGTGTTCACTTGGAACATCGAAAAAAAAGTTAATACAACATACATCAGCACTAGACAGTAAGTACAGTCAGTAGACAGACTAGTAGTGATATGGTTCCTAGGGTCACCTAGTCCTACTCTACTCTTTTGAAAGTTAGCCTGAGCCATGTGTAACCCTTTTAGATTCATCATGTCGACTACTACTCTTTTGGCGCATATTTAATTATACCTGCCAGCTTATTGACATGTGCAGTAGACGCCTTTGAGGCCACTTGACTGTTGCGTACAAGTGAAGAGGTCGAAAAACAACCCACTTATTGAGTTTGGTTAGTCCGTATTGCTTAGCCATCACATACATGTTACACTTTTTGCCATGACTGCAAAATGCTTGCATTCACCAGTACACTATCTAATGGCTAACGCGCAGCATTTTTCTCATATAATAGGCAGAAGATTTCCTTCTACAAACCAGAGATTTACAGAGCTTAAGATGCATGATGTAACCAGTATTTCTACGTTCTATGGTGAGGGGTCTTCCAGAATTCAAAAGATCTTGTCTCTTGTTCTTGTTGTGATGCACTTCTAAATGTTTACTGTTTTAATCTTAGGCTTTTTGCTGGCTTATTGACGATGGCTGTAGTAAATTAAATTTCATATTAACGATGTACAGAGTTTGTTACTTGTTTCAAATAAACCTTTTGAACTTACAAATATACTCTGTGGTATTTGGTGTGGTGGGGTGGACTTACACAAGTGAGTGAGCAAAATGGTGTTATAACTTATTATGTTCTGGGTTGTCTGTCTCAGTCATCATCAACATTCTGTATCTTCTTCGTGGGGGGGGTCGGGAGTGGGACCCTAATGTGAGACACTATAGCTAGTCGGTCAGGGGATCGTGGGTTCTTCGGACTGAGGTGTGATCAGTAAGGTCCAACCTCCCATCACCAACATCCTATTTTGTTGTGCATAGTTCTGTATGTGGCTCTGCAGAATCACTGCAACAATAGTAGTATCATGTACTATCTGATCCAAAATACTAGTCAAATATCTGGTTGGCCATTTTGTTTGTGGTAATTGTCAAAGCATCAACATTGAGAAGTCTAGAAGAGGACAACCCAAAGGACAGGACACAGTGGCTAGAGCTATTGGTCAATCAGAGTTTTATTATTCCAAAGAAAACCTTCAATAAAGAGTGGGCAACTGTGCAAGCTTCGTTACAGACAGAGTAATAGTAATAGTAGTAGTACAGAGAGTCATAGCAGAGGCAGTTAGAAGGAACTTAGTTAGAGGCAGGGATAAACAGAATTTGGAAACAGATAGTCAAGGTCAAAGAAGCTTTTGTAAATAGAATTAGAAAGTGGAACCATAATTTATAGTTCGGAAAAAAAAGATGCAGTAAAAGTTAGGGAAATATAAATGTCAATATAACCACTGGAGGACTTACTGGGGCCAGCAGCAGGAGCCTCGGTAGAGGAGAGGAGCGGTCCTGTGGTTCCCCCGCTGACTCCGACCCCGTCTTCTTGCCCCTGGGTAGTGCTGATGATCATGTAAAATATAATAAAGAAAGAGACTAACATTAAGGAGTGCTGTGAAACAAATAATAATAAATCATTTGGAAAAATAAGTCAAACAACATTTTAGGAAACAACAATTGCAATAAAATTGACCTATCTAATCAGATGGATCGACTACTGGCTTCTTCCTGCATTCACGGATCATCTACTTATTTATGAACACTCCAGTGTTCCATAATCATTCTGATTACAAATACTGATTACAAATACTAACGAAGCCTAGTAAGTACCACCTGACCTACACCACCTATTACAGACGGGCCAATTGTTCACTAAGTCTGCAATTCCATTTTTTTCAGCCATCAAATGCATAGATGAAATGGAGGACACATGCATACATTTGTGCATACATACATACAACTAATTGTGGGTTGGTTGCATGATTCTGATCTAGTTCTGCTACTGACTGACCATGCTAAGCCTACCACTCACTAAACAAAGTACAAAAGGTTCTACGGAGACTGGGGTAAGCAGCACTCAGTGACAGAGGAGGCGTCACGCAGACAGCATAAAACAATTATTAACTAATACTAACAAACTAAACTTAGTATCCAATATCCATCCACCACAGTAGGACAATGGAAGGACTAGAGTCTCTCTAGCAAATCGCATTACCTAACTTCAGTTCTCTAAAATAAACTCTTACATAATCAGCACAAGCTAGCGCAAACTAAGTTGCAAACAAGTAACAGTACCACCGAGCACCTGGGTCCTTAAATCAAAGAAGATTTTGCTTTTTGGAACGTAATTTATCAGCAACGCGTAGCACGCAGCAGTAATCTTGTTGTTCGTCAAATTTAATTTATACACAATAAGTTACTCACCAAGCCCGACAACCTCGCCACCTAGCAGGTCCAACAGGTCCTGCTCCTGGTCCAGGATGTTGGACCACCGGTGGGCCAGCTGATTATGGGTGCGCCGGACCCCAGAGCACCGGAACACTGCCCGACGCACCTTCGCCCACCGACGGTGCCGCTCCTGGGTAGCGTACCCGGAACCGGGTCTGCTGCCTGCTGCCAAGGTCAAGGGGAGGTGGCGCTGAATGAAAAAAACAAGGGCGGCCACCTCCTCCTCCCCAAACAGTTGCCGGGCCTGCACCCCTGCAGGACGCATTCTGCCGCAAGGCAGGCAGCCCTTGTCTGCTCCTGCAGGTCCCTTGCCCTTGGCACTAGCTGTGCCCTTGGCCATGGTTCTGGGGTGGGTGGGAGGTGGAAAAGAAAAGTTAGAAGGGGAAAAAAAAGTTAAGGGGAAGAAGAAAGAAAGAACTTTATAAAAGTAAAAAAAACAAAGTAAAAGTAGAAATAAAATGCAAAATATAAACTTAGGCAAAGAGAGAGATAGATGATAACTAAAAAAAAGTCAGAAAAAATGCTTTAAATACAAAGGATTACAAAGATAAAGGGAGGATAGAAAAGTAGGCCCAGAACCATAGCATAGAGTGAAAAACGCCCATTCGCGACTGCGTGGGTAAGTTTGCGCGATATTTCTCGCGAACATGCACTATTCATCGCAAACAAGTAAAATGCGCTCCCGAACACGACAATGCACATCGCGAACAAGCTATCCGCGACCCAGAACAGGAAATAAGGCATCGCGAGCCGGCAGGACAATTGAAAAACAAGATGGCCGCACCCATTGGTGACGGCATGGGTAAGATCGCGAGATATTATCCCCTGAGCATGCAAACAGCTCCCCGAACACGCTCACCGCGCTCCCGAACAAGAAAAATCCATCGCTAATGGGCGCCCCAAGCAACTACGTAAGCTCGCGAAGCTACGCGTAGCTCGCGTATTGCAAGAACATCTTCGCGAAGCTTCGCGAAGCGCGACTACGCGAACTACGCCCAGGGTTAATCAAGACTACACTGTCTTGGTATTCTGCATGCTGATGTTCAATATCCAGATGGTGACTGCTGAGCAAAACGTTAACCCCTGGCACCTATTCTTTTACAAATCTCCATTTGTCAGTTTCTGTGAGAGGCTGCATTTCCAGTAAATTTTCATTAATGGTTATTTCTTTTGATCTAATCTGCATAGTGAACTCTAAGGTTTAAGAGTAGGTTAGCCTGCTATTTTGTGAAAGGCAATCCAGAACGCAAGAGGGGTAATTAAGATGTGGAGAGGGAAAACAACAGAAAAAAAGCTTGAAAATATATAAGAAAAGTAATAAGGGACACATGAGAGAAAGTAAACAAGCATTGCCTAAGCCAAGAGGCCTGCTGAGGACGACCCACTGACATCTTCAGCAGTACCCCTGTAATGCGAAGTATGTCAACTAGTCGTCCTCAGCACTGAAAAAGAAAATGCATTTTCTTTTTCAAGATGAAAGACAATATGTTAGGGAATAGCTTGATGTTTTTATGCTTTTCTGTAACACCAGCCCATACAGTGGGCTGATGTAACAGCAAAACAAAAGTGAAAGCAGATTGAACTAATGATGCCTACTGCTTTCACTTTTGATTGGTACCAGAAGGCATAACTCTGCCTCTGGGCACTTATCATCATGGGAGAGGCAGCGCTGGAATGAGGACAATGAGCCCTATCCAATGCTACCTTTCCCTTGTGGATTCCTGCTTGGGGATCATGCTAGGCACACAGGCCATATTCAATTTTCTGCCTCTCGGGGTCTATACTGGGTGTTCACCCCAATCTGCTCCCAGGTGGGCAGAAGGCCACTAGTCAGCAGGGATTTAGGAAATGCCCTATTTTGTGTGTGGTGGAATGAGCCTCCATGGCATTGACCTGCACTCCCTCTCCACCCTGGGCCAGATCAGTCTCCACCCTGGACCAGATCAGTCTCTCTGCCCCCACTGAGGGGGCATATAGAGGGGTCTTCACCCTGAATATGCACTCCCCAGGGGCAGAAAGTCCACTAAACGCCAGAGACTATCAAAAGGCACAATTTATTAAGGGGGAATGGCCCCCACTAGACATGGGTCTGTGCTCACCCCCTGCCCCCACAGCCCCACTGCCCAGGGCCATATCAGTTTTTATGCCTGAACTTGAGGGCAAATAGAGGTGTTCACCCACAATCTTTCCACCTGGTAAGTAGAAAGGCCACTAGACACAAGGGATTTAGTATAGGCAGTATGTTTTGCTTGGGCATGGTATCGACTTGCACTCCATCCACGGCCAAAGAAGTCTCTAGGCCCCCAATGAAGGGCGGATAGGAAGTCTTCACCCTCAATCAGCCCTCCTGGAAGTCAGGAACCAAGGGACCAAGAAAAGGTGCTGTTTTTATTTGGGGAAGCGGGGCCCGCATGGGCTTTGTTACTCGCCCAAAATCCGGGCATATCATTCAGCCCTCCTGGGGAGCTGATAGGGGATGTTTACTCCCAATCTGCTCCACCCGGGCGTGAGGTGGCAGAAATCCCCCTAGACACCTGGAAAGGCATCGCATTGGCCCGTGTTCCTACCCACTATGGACCTCGTAGCTTCTGCCCCCCACCTGAGAAGCAGATAGGGAATGTCCACCCGCTATCTGCCATCTTCCAGGTACTGGGGTAGAAAGTCCACTAGACCACCATGAAAAATTGATCCCCCCCAAAAAAGTGGTGGGGGGATGTCATTTTTAGACAAAAACATGTTTTCATGCACAGTACCTTTTTCACATTTAAATAAAAGTATTTATGTTTTAGCTATTTTCTTGGCTCCCTCCAGGGGTATCTACAAACCCTGGGTGCCTTTGAACGCCAAATATTAAACAGCGCTCACCAGTGGGAGTTGAAAAACCTCAGCAGTGTATGGGTTCATGTGCTAACACTTGTAAACACAGCCATTAACACATTTTGTTTATATGTGTTGTGAACAGCAATTCTGTTTTCACATTAAAGCTTGCCCTACTGGCCTTACAAATGTTGGGAAAAAGTAGCACAAAAGATTGCTTTCTGCATAGATTGCATACAGGAGATTTAGAATTTAATGTGATAAACAGCACAATAGGCAGTACTTTTCAGCTATAGAATAGTCCCTCAAGCATTCCAAATAGAGCAGTGCCTGAAAGGTGGAACAATACACCATGAAGCCAACAGCATTGGGTAAGAGGGTAATAGTCCTCCGGATGGAACAAAAACCAAAAATAGTCAGTGGAGGTTCTCCGCTGAGGTGGAGGAGTGTCGCCCCACTGCCTTTAGAAGTGAAAAAAATAAAAATAAAATCATAAAAACTTAAGTTATAATTCTATTTGTTCCTGCTGCAGAGTCTTGGCGGGGCGGGCGGATCTGGGGGAGGAGTGGTGGGCACTATGTAAGTGAGCATGAATGTCTGACCCGCCCTCTCAGGCCGGCTAAACATTCATGCACACTTTGTATATTCTCCATTCAGCCTGCATTACAGCCTGCATGGAGAACATGCCCAGACTCCCATTCCCTGGGTGAGCGCGGAACTATGGCACTCAGACCAATCACAGCACTGCATTGCAGCATTGTGATTGGCTATGGGGAGCCTGGGAGCCCGGATGCTTCCTGTTTCCTGTTTCCACAGAAGAAGCCAGGAAGAGGACGGAGGAGAAGTGGTGGCAACAGGCCAGCCAGCACTTAAGTTATTTATTTATTTTTTTAACCCTCTTCCCTCCTTCCCTACTCCCGCCCCACTACTACTTCCCCGGAGCAGCCAACAGTGATTATAGTTATATACTAAAGAATTGGTAACAATACATCATGCAGTTAGTTGTGCTGTGATGGAGAGGGACAGAAAAGGAACACAAGAGATGGTTAGGGAGAAGGAAGATCCAAAGAAATCACAAGCAAGGAAGAAGCACAAATAAATAAAATGAAAACAAAAGAGAAAGAGATGGGAGTGAAAGTAAAGAAAACAGGAGAAGAGATAGGGGATAAGATAGACAGAGAAGGGGGTTTTGGGAAACTGTGTTACTGGTTGAGAAGGGAGGAACCCTACTCAAGTAGCAACCACAACTCATGCCAGAGTGAAGCCACAAGTAACCCCAAATTAACCTGTGCCTAACCCTCTGGTAGCTTGGCACACAAGCAGTCAGGTTAACTTGGAGACTAGGTGTAAAGAATTTATGCAATACCCAAACAGTAAAAAAGGGAAAACACAGTACAAGAAAAATCCCATGCCAATCTAGAAAAACAGAGGAAATATTAATAAATAGTTTGAGACCAAAATGACAAAAATCCAATCAGTAATGCCGGAGATGTGCAATTTTAAAGATTTAAGTGAAAACAGTGCCTAAAAGCACAAAGCGCCAAGTCACAAGTTAATTATTTACAAAGGTATGTACAAGACATTACAACGAACAGAAGAGAGGAAACTCAAAGTTATTTTTTCAAAAGCGCCAATTGGCGTCATATATTTGGTGGATCAAAAGAGCACAACAGGGTATAAAATACTCTGGCAACCCTAGTGATAAAGTGTACAAAGTGCTCGTGCTTAGTGAAACAACGGCGCTAGTGACAACGTGAAAAAACAACACCACTAACCGACCTAGTGGTTGCACACGTAGTTGGCTCCTCTAGTCCCCGCGGTATTCTCTTCCGCCCTGGATTTATTCCTGGTTTGCTGTTGATCGCCAATTGAATGCGCGACCAGATCCTTTACTACGGCTCCATTCAACCTTGGGCTGTACCTCGGTCCTCCTCCTGCATCAGTTGCCTTGCCCGCAAAGTTCCCTTTCCACTTCGCTTTCCGAGGGCCCTTCCCGTGCCCTCTACCCTTTATTCACATATTGCTGAACACTTAGTCCTCTGCCCATGCACAAGAGCACTCCCAATTTAGGCAACCCAGGTCCTGATGATGATCCTCACTTTGACAGGATCGAAACGCCGTTGACCTTTATCCACCAGCCTAAACGTTCTTGGCGCACACAAACCTGGTCCATTTGAAAATGAAAAATACCAATTTTACTATCGAGTAAATTGCTATATGGACCCTGTACTGTATATATTGCCTTCATGCGCCGGCTGTTGTGGTGTTGTTTTTTCACGTTGCCAATTGGCGCTTTTGAAAAAATAACTTTGAGTTTCCTCTCTTCTGTTCGTTGTAATGTCTTGTACATACCTTTGTAAATAATTCAGTACATCCTGCTGAGATATTGTCGCATTTACAAGTATCTACCCAATCTCAGTTGGGTCTATGGGTATAACTCCTGTGTTTATTCTACTAAGTCACAAGTTAAGGCCGACCGCGATGGAAAGCGGGCTGGATACAGGGACCAAGCCATCTGAACAAAGCACCTGAAATCCTGGTTACCAAACAATGCGAGAACCCTGTCTGAGATGTGTCTCACAGCGGTGTTTCCAGAGAGCTGCGAGTTGTGATTCGAAGACCTGCATTGAGTATGTGTCAAGCAGCTGTGGTTCTGAGAAGCTTAATGTAAAATCCCGCGTTAAGTATGCGTCATGCAGCGGCAGTGCAAGGAGCTGCAGGGCTGCAAATCGAAGTCATGGGTCCAGGATGAGTCACACAATTGTGGTTCTGATGCGGTGTTGCAAGGAGATGTGTTGCACTTTGTCAGATCTGCCCATACGACCCTAGCTCGGCTGGCAGAGCACCTCCATGTCCTCTTCCAAGAGTCCGGGAATGGGGTGGCACCACTTGGGGTGGCAAGACTCACAGCAAACAGATTCCAGGTGTTTTCTGTCCTTGAGGCTCTGATCAGGAGGCAAGTCAAGTAGCCCTTGGAGTCACTTTGTGGTCCTGGGTTCAAGATGCCGGTCTAGACCTCTTCACTTAGGCAGCAGGACAGGAGAGTAGCAGGGCAGCATGGTAGCAGTCCTTCTTGTAGCAGAGCAGTACACCAGTCCTTCTGAGTCTTCCACAGATCCAGAAATGTCCTGAAGAGCTGGGTCTGAGGGTCCAATATTTATACTTGGTGCCAGCTTTGAAGTAGGGGAAGGTTCTGGAGGTTTCCACTCCCAGAGGTCTTTGGAATTTTCTGTCTTCCTGCCCTGGTCCTGGTCCTGGTTTGTCTGGGAACACAATGGATGGGTGTGAAACCCTTTGTGAGAAAGCTGAGGCAGAGCCTTTGTGATGTGCAAGTATGTTAGGTGACAGCTCCTCCCCCATCACGTCAGAGCTGGCCCATCCTGCCAACACTTATTCCCCCTTTGTCTCACTGTCTGGGAGAAATATAAAGAGATCAACTGCCACCTACACCTAGGCATGTGACCCAGGATACAGGCTGCAGGCATCAAATGGTTGGGACAAGAAAATACCACCTTTCTAAAAGTGGCATTTTCAGAATTGTGATTTAAAATCCGACGAGTGGTTTAAAGGACAATTCTTTAAACACCAAACTCGACATTCCTACTTGCTCTCAATTGAAAGTTATCACTTTTAAAATGTAATAAGGTAACCCAGTGTTATCCTATGGGAGGGGTAGGAATTGCAGTTGTGAAAAATGAATCTAAGAATATTTCACTTCCAGGACATCTAAAACTTAAAAGTACATCTCCAACTTTTTAAATACACTGCGCCGTGCCCTCTAGGTTGTGTGTAGGGCCTACTGAGGAGTGACTTACATGTATTAAAAAGAAAGGTTTAGGCTTGGAAAAGGCTTGTTTTGCCAGGTCAAATGCAAGTTTAAAACTGCACACACAGGCTGCAATGGCAGGCTGGAGACATGTTTAAAGGCATATTTAAGTGAGTGGCACAATCAGTGCGGAGGCCCGCTGGAGCTTTTAATTTACAGGTCCTGGGTATATGTCGTACCCACTTTACTAGGGAGTTACAAATAAATTAAATGTGCCAATTAAGTGTAAGCCTATATTACCATGTTTTAGGGAGTGAGCACACACATTTTAATACTCGTCAGCAGTGGTAAACTGAAATGAGTTCCAAGGCCAACAAAAACAATATCAGCAAAAATGGAGCAATGAGAAAAAAAGTTTGGGAGAAGCCCACCTTAAGGCTGACAGTTCTAACAAGGGTTTAGTATAGAAAATAGGAAACAGGATATTGGGGTATGGGGTAGAGTGAAATAAATTGGGTAGGGCTGGGTAGGATATAGGATAGACAAAGAGTGTGGATAAAAACTATGCCACAGTTGCACAATACTGCTATGTATTATAGAAACTAAATAATGTAAACCTATTTTACTTCTACTTTGTATCAGCCTTCTATTTACATATTTTTACATTACTGTTCAACCTCCTCAGAAGAGTCAATAAAATGTACTTTTTGCCCTGATCGTTTGCCCTGAATTTTTACAGTCACGGTCCACAATTTACCTCTATGCCTAGTGGTTTAGTCATGACTAATTCATTACAGTGTCCCCTTGAAAAATGGCTGTTGTCACTATCATCATTTAGAATTCCAGCATAGCCATCTCTCCTTCCAAAAAAAAGACACAGCTTTCCCTGAAGTCGGAAGCATGGAAAATGTTGTCAGTCCTCAAATGTGTGCACTTCAAAATATTCATTTTCTTTGCACTCTTTATAGCATAATGAGCAGATTACTTGTTTGAAAGGTTTCGCTTTGATTTTTAGGCTCTACGGCATGTGTAAAAGCATATTTGTTGTGTTCCTGTAATCACAGGTAAAAAACATTAACTTTGCTTTCCTCTGCACAGTGTAAACTGTAGAAGGTATTCAAAGTCATGAACTTTCTAGATGGATTCGAAACCATGGGCCTCATTACGATGTCGGGCAGAAGGCCATCCGACAGCTCATTGGTGGCGTTCCACCCGACATCTGAGGCAGCGGTCCGACTGCCGTATTAAGATATGGTAGGTCCGACTGATGCTGCAGGGGGAACCCAGTCCACCTCCAACAGGCTCAAGGAGCCCGTCTGGGCAGAGGGAGAATCATAACCCCTAGAATAGAGGCGGTGCCTGCTCGGGCACCGCTGTGGAGATTATGATGCACGTTTCAGACAGCCTTTCTATAGAAAGGCTGTTGGAAACTGACTTTGTGGGCCCCTAGCAGGGTCCCCATCCCCCCGTGGGCTCTGCTATGAGTCCAAGGGGGCACCTGTGGTGCCCTCTAAAACATCCATGCATCATGTGGGAGGCACCGCATGTGCCTGCAACACGGTGCATGGATGTTTAAAAATTGTATATTTCCTATTGCGTCATGTGCTGCAGCCCATAGCACGAGCCGCAATAGGAAATGTGCACTTTTCCTCTGCTATGAAGGCAGTCTCATCCTAATTTAAGATGCGGGACCGCCGACTCCTTCTCTAGGGTTGATTGTTCCCTGATATCAGTTTCCAATATGGACAACATGATAGAGGTCTTTCTGATCATGCACCCACAGAGCTTCAAATCCAAGGCAAACCAACAAATGCCCTATACTGATGGTGAATGAGTCTTTGGTGGCTCAAGAATCAGGAGATTAGCAACTCGCTAACAAAAGAAACATGCAGTTCTTTGAAATTAATAAAGTTCTTTGAAATTAACAAAGGTACAGTAAATTCCCCAAATGCAAAGCGATGATCAGAAATAGCTCCCACCACAGCACAAAAATATTAGGACCTCTGCCAGACTACTTCACATCCACTCGAGCACCTTCAAGAACACTTAGCAGCTGTACCCCTCTATAGTGTATCTTACACCAACAAGACACAGCTTGTCTTACCAATAAGCACTGAAGCAAAATACAATTGTTGAATGGCAACCCCAGAGACCAAATTGGTTCCTAGCAGAGTTCTTTGAGTACATGGGGACACCATTACCAGAATCTCTCTTAGTTGTGTTGGACTGGGCAGGGTACAGGGAAACATGCCACCAGAACATGGAACATATAGTGAGTATCTTTAAGCATGCCTGCCCCCTATACCCTGAGTGAGTAACGGCCCAAATCTCCTATAGACATGGAGGTCAAAATCGTGGCTAAGGACTGACTAGACCATAAACTTGGTTCATCCAGACCAATGTAGCCTTAATGCCACACAGAGCAACCAGGCATAATCTCTGGCAAGCTTTCAATATGATAGCCATGAGTAGTGCATTGAAGGAACCAGTACCCCTATTATTTGTGGACATGGAGAATGTATTCAATAGTATATTGTGGGATTATTATTTCAAGCTACTGAAATATGTGGGTCTTGGCCCATGCTTTATAGCTTATGCCCAGTGATTATAGAGGCCTCGGAGCTCAGGTTTGGGTGGGAAACTCACTCTCTGATCCAATACCGATGGAGAGGGGGGTAAGATAGCGCTGTCCCATTCCCCCTACGGTTTGCCATCACAACACACCTTTTAGATACATCAGTCACTACTCGGGACTCAAGGCAAACTGGACCAAAACTGTTTTATACCCTTGATGCAGACAGGAAGCCCTGGGTCCTGGTTGGGAAGGAGGGGTCCACGTTACTACTTTCTCTATCAAATATCTGGGATTCCACCTTTCGGGAGCAAAGGACATAGCATAGCCTGTGCCACCAATATAATTAATTCCCTTGCTAGAGAATAGTCCTAGTGACACACAGACCTGGATGGCTCTGCCCCAATTGATGATGGGGAGTATGGCATTGTCACAAATGATTTTTCTGCCCAGAATTTACCTCTATGCCTTGTGGTTAAAAAATCATCATTTGCCCTACCCAGGGATTATATACATACCATGATTGCAACACTGAGATCATTTCTCTGGAATAAAAGGCTACCTCCGAAATTTCTTTGAGAAATGCTAAAAAACACAATATGGGGATGGGCCTGCAATGGTAGACCCCTAATTCCAACTACTGGGCAACATACCTGATGATGGCAAACAACTGGACTCATGCTGGAGATTAGGCGCCAAGAAAGACCTTGCATACGCAATACCTCTGTGGGCAATGGGTGAGACACACCCAATTAATTTTTAAATGGCGGTAAACTCCCAATAGAGGCCCCACCTGCAATAAAATGGGCTGTGCATTATGGAAATCTGTTGACATATGGGATAGGCAAACAGGTCTACTGAACAGACCCCTCTATGTGTGGGCACAGTCTTTCCTGAGGTGTCAGCCCTGGAGGGCTGTGGGGGATGAGACCAACTTGTGATATCTAGTTCGATATCTAGACATGCATTACCACCCTATATAATGAAACTTAAAGAGATCCCAGGGTATAGCCCTGTTAGACCTGGTAGCATTTGGTGTGGTCTTCCCCCATACATTTTGCCTTCTCCCCTCCTGTTTGCTGAATTTCTTTTGGTTTGGTTGGTTTACACTTTAACCCTGCTAACTTGTGCTCAGTCCTTGAAACATGGCATATTTTGCCTACACCCAACTGCCACATTTAATTTACTTAAATGTCCTGTCCCTAGTAAAGTGGTACTATATATACCCAGGGCCTGTACATAAATGCTACTAGTGGAACTGCAGCACTTATTGTGCCACTTATTTCATTAGCCCGTTAAAACATGCCTCAGGCCTGCCTTTGCAGCAGGTGTGCAGCTCTAAACTTTCAATTCGCCCTGGCAAAATAAACCTTTTGCCAGGCCTAATCCTCCTTTTCTAATACATAGAGGTCACCCCTAAGATACGCTCTATGCAGCTCATAGGGCAGGGTGCATTTACTTTAAAAGGTAGGACATGTGTTTTTAAGTACTACATGTCCTAGTAGTGAAAAACTAAAAAATTCCTTTTTCACTACTGTGAGGCCTACCTCTCACATTGGTTAACATTGAGTTACCTTATTCAGACCCCCCAGGGTATTGCGGCATGGATTAGCAAATTTAGCGGCACAAACATGGACATTTTGCGGCATTTTTGCAGCACTTTATTTTACTCATAATCATTCATTTTCAGCCTTAAATAAATGGAAATTGTTTTAGCAGAGTATTCCACTTTGAAATAGGCAACATGGGATACGGAACAGAGGGAGCAGCCCACAGGTGAAGGCTGTTATCCCTTGGAATTCAATCCTCCATTTGCTTTAGTATAGATTCTGAGAAGCTCATCAAAGATGGCCTGGTAGCAACCCATAGGAAATGGCATTCTAGAACCTACCTTAGTGTATGCTTTGGGGGGTCCAGATTGGAGTGACGGAGATACCCAAAGAAATTGGAAATTATGCAACCAGTCACAGTATATGATACGTGGAATCCAATTGGGAGCAACAGAGGAGAAACTTATAATAAAGGCACTCTTCAACCGTGCAATACTTCAAGGCAAATTACTACACATGGATAAAACATCTTGGCATATGACCAAGGCTCCCTGTTTTCTGTTTTTACTGATTTTTACAGATAAATACAGACAGAAAAACATTTATTTTCCTGTCTGTATTTATTTTTAAATGTGGATAAAAAAGGAAATTGGGTTGTTTTTGAGTGATTCTAAATGCTGTCAATCATGACTGCCAGGCCAATAGCTGTGCGGATTGTCAGGCAAGGGGGTTAAAAAAATAGAGGGATTTTAGTAAAGAGCCTTAAACAGCAGTAGATTTGCAAAATCATGATACTAAAATTTACATATTTTCTTGCACATGCATAATTTGCGTGTATATTTATCATTGAAACCTGTCGGGCGTTCAGGCAAGAGTGCACATTAACTTGTTAAATAAATGCAGAAATGTACACATTTCATCTTAAAAAAAGATAAATACAGATGGAAATGACAAAAATATAAATACCATAAAACCAGGAGCCCTACATATGACACACTATCCAGTGCAACGAACAATGGATTGTGATGCGCGCCTTTAGAATGGCGTGCAATGCAAACTGTACCAATGGCTATTATGCACTTTCCGTGAACCTGTAAGTGCACATTACATTTTTTGTGTTACTGATCAGAGTGGAAGCTGAGCTCTGGATTTTCCTGAGCCTGTGTCTTAGGTAAGCCTGGGCGTTGAACTACACTCCGTTCACGGAGCTTGCGATGTTTCGGCAACTTCGCGATTCGCACAGAGCGCGAAGTTTCAGATTGCTACGCAATCTAGCGCATAGCGTAGTGGTTTAGCTTCCTCGCACGCTCAATATTCATTCTCGCGCGCGCGGTAACGTCTTACCGTGATTCTGCGATCGCCAACTTGCTTTTCTGTCCGTTCGCGAGCGCCACGAGATTTGTAATATGGCTGCCCTAGCCCGCGAGAGTGTGCGAACGTGAACACGTCATTCGGGCGCGCGAGCTGACTTCTGGCGGTTGTCTTGGTAAGATCGCGATCCCGAACATGCAAAAACTACAATCTGGCAAAGAATATCTCGCGATCTTCATAAAACCTTCTCTAAAATGATCATTTTGCTCAGAAAAACTCCTCAGATTGTGATTTTGCTGTAGTCTTTTGTGTAAGGAGGAGTCCTTCAATTTTTTTAACTCTTTTTTTCAAGAGGAAGGAAGTGCCCCTGAGTCTACAACTTCCTGTTCCTGTCCAGCAGGCTCCTCCCAGTGCTTTGTGCATGTGCTGTTCACTTTCATTTGGATTTGGAGCTGGAAGGATCACTTTTTGTGTCTGTCTGCTGCATCATACCATTGGATTGGATTTATTTGAGGACTTTTTGATTTGAGATTTAATTTACTACAAGTAAGTTGGAGAATTGGTGTGTTTGTTTCATTGGGGCTATTACCTACATTTTTCTGGGTTTTTCATTGTTTTTTAAAATTATTGTTGTGCCGGGTGGCCTGTGCTTTCAATAGGGGCCTAGTTGTTTTTCTCTGCAATTTCAGCCAGTAGGGTACCCATGGGTCCATGTTTCGTGGTGTCTGTAGAATTTTCAACATCATGTAGGGCATGGATGGCATAGGATTATTTGAAATGCTATATGTGGCTGTGGTGTATTTCACTGTTGGTGTGTGTGTGTGTGTGAAATACCTTTGTTGGATGTGTGTGCTTGATGTGTAACTTCTTTCCAATCATTTCGTAGCCCTGTTGATTTTCATTTCTGTATTAAAGCTGTGTTGTTTAGCAGGCCTCCTTTGTCCGGTCATATATTATAGGCCTGCTTCAGTTCATTGTTTTCCATGGCCTGTTGTGAATGTGAGTGCCCATGTGGCTTGTGGCAATTTTGTGGTGGTAGTTTAGTAGTCTGTGCTTCTTTTTCCACAAAGGCCTGCATTTCTTTCCTTTGTTCCCCTTGGCTTATGCTTGTTGTTGTTGTGTCCTCCTGGCCATGTGTGTGGCGGCCATTTTGTGAAGGCAGGCATTGTGCTTTTGCCATAGGCTTACATTGACTGTTCCAAGCTTGTGGCCTAGTCTGCCAGTAGGCCCAGAGGTAGTCATCCTCAAATCTTTGGTGCGTTATTTAAATTTACAGTTTTTGTTGTCTGTTGATTTTTTTTTTTACACCATGGATGGGTTTGGATTTTATTGCAAAAGGTGTTTTTTTGGGGTGGAATAGCATTTTTTGGGTGTGTGTTAAATAAATAGGGCTTTTTAGCCAGTAGGTAACCCTAGGGATTCAGCTCGCGTACTTTTGGTAACTCTGCACAGCGCGACAACGCGGACTTACAGTTTTCGTCATGTTCGCGCGCTCAAAATGCGTGTTCGCACTCGCGATAAAGCCTTTTTGTACAGTTCGCGATCCCGAACATGCAGCATTTGCAATCTGGCAAACACTATCTCGCGAGCAACATAAATCCTTCTCGAAAACGCTTTTTTTGTGCATTTTGCTAAAAAAACTCCTCAGGTTGTCATTCAGCTGTAGTTTTGGAGCACGGAGAAGCTTTTATTTTTTTAAAAATAATTTTGAGAGAGGAAGTCAGTCCCACAGACACTACAACTTCCTGTTCCTGTCCTTTGTAATCACTTTTTGGTTATTCTTTTGTGGTGGGTGGCCTGAGCATGTGTGTGGCGGCCATTTTAGGAAGGCAGGCATTGTGCTTTTGCCATAGGCGTACATTGACTGTCTTCCATTTCTTGTTGTTGTGGGTGTGTGGCGGCCATTTTGTGGAGCCATCCAAGCAGTGTGCTTGCTTTTGCCATTCTGTTCCAAGCTTGTGGCCTAGTCTGCCAGTAGGCCCAGAGGTAGTCATCCTCAAATCTTTGGTGCGTTATTTAAATTTACAGTTTGTGTTATCTGTTGATTTTTTTTTTTTACGCCATGGATGGGTTTGGATTTTATTGCAAAAGGTGTTTTTTTGGGGTGGATTAGCATTTTTTGGGTGTGTGTTAAATAAATAGGGCTTTTTAGCCAGTAGGTAACCCTAGGGATTCAGCTCGCGTACTTTTGGTAACTCTGCACAGCGCGACAACGCGGACTTACAGTTTTCGTCATGTTCGCGCTCTCAATATGCGTGTTCGCGCTCGCTATAAAGCCTTTTTGTACAGTTCGCGATCCCGAACACGCAGCATTTGCAATCTGGCAAACAATATCTCGCGAGCAACATAAATCCTTCTCGAAAACGCTTTTTTTGTGCATTTTGCTAAAAAAACTCCTCAGGTTGTCATTCAGCTGTAGTTTTGGAGCACGGAGAAGCTTTTATTTTTTTAAAAATAATTTTGAGAGAGGAAGTAAGTCCCACAGACACTACAACTTCCTGTTCCTGTCCTTTGTAATCACTTTTTGGTTATTTCTTTGTGGTGGATGGCCTGAGCATGTGTGTGGCGTCCATTTTAGGAAGGCAGGCATTGTGCTTTTGCCATAGGCGTTCATTGACTGTCTTCCATTTCGTGTTGTTGTTGTGGGTGTGTGGCGGCCATTTTGTGGAGCCATCCAAGCAGTGTGCTTGCTTTTGCCATTCTGTTCCTAGCTTGTGGCCCAGTCTGCCAGTAGGCCCAGAGGTAGTCAGCCTCAAATCTTTGGTGCGTTATTTAAATGTACAGTTTGTGTTGTGTGTTGAATTATTTTTTCACATCGTGTATGGCTTTGGGATTTATTGCAAAAGGTTTTTTTGGGGGTGAGATAGCAGTTTTTGGGTGTGTGTTAAATAAATAGGGCTTTTCAGCCAGTAGTTAACCCTAGGGATTCAGCTCGCGTACTTTCGCTAACTCTGCACAGCGCGACTTACAGTTTTCGGCATGTTCTCGCTCTCAATATGCGTGTTCGCGCACGCGATAAAGCATTTTTGTACAGTTCGCGATCCCGAACACGCAGCATTTGCATTCTGGCAAACAATATCTCGCGAGCAACATAAATTCATCTCGAAAACGCTGATTTTGTGCATTTTGCTAAAAAAACTCCTCAGGTTGTCATTCAGCTGTAGTTTTGTAGCACGGAGAAGCTTTTATTTCTTTAAAAATATTTTTTATGACAGTAAGTAAGTCCCACAGAGACTACAACTTCCTGTTCTTGTCCTTTGTAATCACTTTTTGGTTATTTGTGGTGGGTGGCCTGAGCATGTGTGGCGGCCATTTTGTGGAGGCAGGCATTGTGCTTTTTTCATAGGCCTCCAAGCTTGTGGCCTAGTCGTACAGTAGGCCCAGGGGTAGTACTCAGCAATCATCACGGGTGCATGGAATTTAAACAACTGTTTTTGTGTTGTGCATTACATTTCAACATCATGTATGGCTTTGGATTGAATTGTAAAATGTGGCCTTTACTTTTTTACGGGGGTAGATTTCACTTTTTGGGTGTTGTAAATAAATGCCTTTAGTTTTTGTGTATATGTTCGTTGTTGTTGCTCCCTGATGCTGCATCCATCCCATAAGATGCACAAATTTTTATTTAGGGCAAACAGGCTAGACTACATTTATGTTTTTGTTCTTTGCTATTCTTCTTCCCGAGTGTACACAGTACAAATACAACAGGATCCCTGGCCTTGTCAGTCTCTTAATGGCTGGCTATACTGTTGTTGTTCACTGTCTTCATAAAATGTATTAATTGTGACCATCAACCAGACACTAATAAGTTATATATATTATGGATATTTGACTGATGTTCATCTGGCTTTTTTGCTTTTAGGTGCAAAAAAAACAGGAGGTGTGTCAGCATCATCCACCGTTGTGGTGCCAGACCGACGTCCTGCTGCTGTACACAACGTGACGTGTGAGTCACCTGACCAGGCATCTCTGCAACTTGTGCAACTGAGTGCTGTTTTGACATCTGTTGAAGATGCCCCCAAAGAAAGCAGGTAGCAGGTCCTCCGGTACCAAGAAAGTTGCCATGGAGAAGAAGGAACAGAAGAAGAAGGAAGTGTCACTTAAGTCTGGTGTGCCTTCCAAAACCGTTTTTGGTACACCAAAAATGACGCCTGCAGCAGCGGTGTCGGGGGGCCAAGCTGGGGGCAGCACCTCCACATCAGTGGGCCCAACCCACCAACCCAGGCCCAAACAGATGAGTGTGGAAGAGGTAGCCAGCCTTATGGTGGAAAGCAGTGATGCTGAGCCTGAACTAAACTTATCGCTATCTCAAAGTAGTACACAATCAACGCAGGAGGGAACACAGCAGATAAGTGGTCAACAGCCGCAGCCACCGCCCGCAATAGTAGCTGTTGTTCCTCCCAAAGTAGGGGCAGTTCAGGAAATTGAGCCTCATGCAGAGGAAGAAGAGGAAGCCACTCCTTTAGAAGTTCCATTGTGTCAGACTCTAATTACGGTACTCAAACTTACACAGGAACAGAGATGCTAGTTCCCAAATCCACCCCGACAGCAATCCAGAGCTGAGTGTGACAAGTCTCTAGAGTGGCTATCTAGGGGGAAGGGGGAAAGTGGATAAAATAACAAAAGAGAGAAGAGACTGTTCTGCGGCTTCCTTCAGGAGTCCGTCCAGCAGACTTCTTTTGCTGAAGAGATAACCTGTAGACAAGAGTTATTGTTATCATAAACTTTTAGTCCTTAACCTCTCTTATCTCTTAACCCCTATTGCCTTATTTCCCTACCATGCCAATTTCAGAACTCTCCTTCTCTTCTATTTCTTTTCTGTGTGTGCTTTTATTTCCTTAACTATATTCTTCGTCTGCAATTAAAAAGGAAAGAGCTAGAACCCAAGGTTTATCTGTCTCATATAAATCTTTCTCTCTGAGGTTCTTACTTACTTTCCTATGTTTTCTTTTTACTCTCCTATGTTTTATCTTCCTTGGTATCTGCCTTAATTCACAGCTTCTTCTTTCTTTTTTGCACACCTGTAATATAGTTACATTTATCTGTTAAGAACTTCTGCTTTCTTTTAAACTAGATGTTATCTATTTTAATTTTGTATTCTACTTACTGAGTTTTGAGGTCTTTTCCTATTGGTAATTATTCATCTGTGTGTTTAATGCTTTCTTCTCTTTTCGTGGTGGTATTTTACTCTCGGTACTTAGCTACTGTTCGGCGACTTATTTCTGTGGTAAGTATGGTTTTATCTTATTCTATTATTTGTAGTTGCTCAAGGGTTCTAACCTATATTGCAATTCTCTCTTCGATTTTTTCAGGACTTGCCGTTACTACTCGTTACCTCTGTGAAGAATTACAGTAAAGCCACTTCCTCACAGTAAGTTCTATGACTCTATTGCTTTCAGTAATTTACTTCTGTTCTCTGACGTGACAAATATACACTCGTTAACTTAGCTTCATTTTTCTTGTCCTTCCTTCAGATGCTCCTGTTGACGCTGCTTCCTCTCCCTGACGACTCGGTGCGAAATCTTCACAAACTAAGATTTGCTGCTCTCCTCAAAAGTCACTTTACTTCATGGAACTCGGATTTCGAACTTGTATCTACTGACTTCCGAAAGCCCTTCAGGGTAGATTCTGAAAAGCCTTCGAGCGAAAACTGAAAACCCTTTTAGTCAGCGCGCACTGGAATGCACACCTGACTCTCTAGAATTCTTGGTGAAGTGCGCAGTTCCTAGGCAGCGCGAGCCTCACCTAGGATTCCAGCGCGTTCTCTGCCAAACACTAGAACGCTAACAGCTACTCGGTTCTGGTGGCCTTTTCTGGCGCCATTTCCGAGTCAGCTCCACCCATGTACCTTCCATTGCTCGGGGTGTACAAACTTTGAGTCTTCGATGCGCAATTAAACCTATCCGTAATCTTGGGTTCCTGACAGTACCCTCCAACAAGGTATGTTCTCTCCTCTGGGGTTTAGTTGGTGACCGTAGGTGAAAGGCCTTAACTAATCTTGGAGCATGGACATCTTCCCCTCGTTCCCAAGACCTTTCCTCGGGCCCATAACCCTTCCAGTCCACCAAATAGTATAACTTCCCTTTTTGTATTTTGGAGTCTAGAATTTCCTTGACTTCAAATTCAGTACCAGTCTCTAGCTGAAGAGGCCTTGGAGGCAGGTTTTTTCGCAGATCTTCTGGAGCCTTCTTCAACAGGGATATGTGGAAAACTGGATGTATTTTCAACTTTGGTGGCAATTGAACTCGGTAAGTCACCGGATTTATTTTCTCCCCCACCAGATATGGACCAATAAATCTCGGTTGAAACTTCCGATTACCTTTCAATCTCAAATTCTTAGTACTTAACCAAACCTTGTCTCCTATTTCCAATGACGGGCCTACTCGTCTCTTTCTGTCTGCATAACTCTTATATTTTTCTTTAGCTAGTTCAAGATTTTCAATTGCCCTATTATGTACCTGATCTAACTGTGTTACAATCTCCTCCACCGCCGGAACTGAGATCTCGGTTTGCCTGAGGGTCGAGTTGGGATGTTTTCCATAATTCATAAAGAAAGGGGAATACCCAGTGGAAACATTCTTTGCATTATTATGGGCGAACTCTGCTGCCCATAAATAATCCGACCAATTTCCTTCTTGTTTCAAAAGAAACAATCTCAGATACTGTTCAAGTTCCTGGTTCACCCTCTTGGTTTGACCGTCAGTTTCTGGGTGGTAACTGGTGGAAAAACGGACTTCTGTACCCAACCCTTCCATGAAAGATTTCCAAAAGTGGGAAATGAACTGTGGACCCCTATCTGTGATTACTATTTTAGGGATTCCATGTATTTTCACTATTTGAGCACTAAAATGAGTTGCCAACTGCTTAGCTGTTGGCACTCCCTTTAGAGCTGTAAAATGAGCCATTTTAGAAAGGGAATCTACTACTACTAAGATGGTATTGTAGCCCTGACTAAGGGGTAAGTCAGTTATGAGGTCTAATGTAACAGTGTGCCAAGGATAAGGTGGAGTGGGTAAGGGCAGAAGTAAACCTTTTGGGGCCTGCCTTTCGGATTTTCCCTGAGCACAGATCTCACAAGTCTTAACATATTGCTCAATACTCTTCGACATCTCAGGGCACCAGTAGTGTCTCTGGATCAGTTCTCTGGTCTTTGCCTCTCCCTTATGTCCTGCCAACTTTGCATCATGGCATTCCTTGATAATCTGTTGCTGCAACTCTTTAGTGGGAATATACAGAGCTCCTTGGAAGTAGGGCAACTGATTACGAACCTCTCGTCCTTCCTCCTTCGCCCACTCTTTCAAGGTCTTTTCATCCATTGCATCAGTGATACCTTGTTCAAGATCAACTGAAGTGATTGCTCCGATAATCTTCTCACTTGGGATAATGGATTGATTTCCTAGAGATGTCTTTTGATTTTCTGTGTCTATCCTAGACAAGGCATCTGCTTTTCCGTTCTGGGCCCCTGGTCGATAAGTAATGACGAAATCGTAATCAGCAAAGTTCAGCGACCATCGCAATTGTCTTGGTGTTAAGGTTCTGGCTGTTTTTAGAAATTTTAAATTTCTATGGTCTGTATATACTGTGACTTGATGCAGTGCCCCCATTAAATGATGTCTCCAATCTTTGAATGCGTCTTTTATGGCCAATAGCTCCTTCTCTGTGATGGTATAGTTTATTTCTGCCGGAGTTAATTTTCTTGACCTATAGGCGACTGGATGCAGCTGCCCCGTTTGCTTGCTTCGTTGGGACAAAATTCCTCCCACGGCCTGATCAGAGGCATCGGTCTCCACATAAAATGGTTCAGTCGGATCTGCATGTTGTAGGATTGGGGCTGACGTAAAACTTCTCTTTAGGGATTGGAAGGCTTCTTCAGCTTCAGTTGTCCATTCAAATTTGACCCCTTTTTTCAATAGACGGGTGAGTGGCAAAATCTTATGCGAAAATTCTCCAATGAATCTCCGGTAAAAATTGGCAAAACCAATAAAGCTTTGTACTTCTTTGACGCTCTCGGGGGACTTCCAATTTATCACCGCTTCGATCTTCTTGCGGTCCATAAGAATGCCTGTTGGTGAAATTACAAAGCCCAAAAATTCAACCTGAGAGACACTGAAGGCACACTTCTCTAGCTTTACAAACAGTCTGTTTTCTCTCAGCTTCTGTAAGACCCTTCTAACCTGATCCTGATGTTCTTCCTTGTTCTCAGAGTAGATAAGGATGTCATCGATGTACACCAGTGCACACTGGTCGATGAATTCCTTCAATACATCGTTAATGAAGTGTTGAAAGGCTGCGGGAGCGTTACATAGCCCATAGGGCATAACCTGATATTCAAATAGCCCGAACCTCGTTCTGAAAGCTGTCTTCCACTCATCGCCCTCCTTCATTCTCACCAGATGATACGCTCCCCTCAGATCCAACTTCGTGTAAATTGTTGCTCCTTTCACTTGATCTAGCAAAACAGATATTAGCGACAATGGATAACGGTTCTTTTTTGTAATCTTATTGATGGCTCTGTAGTCGATGCAAATCCTCAAATCTCCTTCTTTCTTTGGCACAAAAAATAGGGGCGAGGAGACTGGGGACTGCGAGGGACGAATGAAGCCGTTTGCTAGATATTTATCCAAATACTCTTTTAGGTGATGGTGTTCTTTCTCCGTAAGGGCATACACACGGCTGCAAGGTAGATTTGAACCGAGTTCTATCTCAATTTTACAATCATAAGGTCTGTGGGGTGGTAATTGTTCTGCCTCCACTTCATTGAATACGTCTTCAAAATCTCGATATTCCTCTGGTATGTCTTGCACATGGATTACACAAATTGATTCTCCCGTCTGACACAACGAATGTGTAGGATTCACCTCTTGCTCCTGCAGCTGGCCCCTGAAACAATTTCCCAAACAATAATCTGATTCTATCTTAATGGCTCTGGTACTCCAGTTGATTGTTGGATTATGTTCAATAAGCCAGGGAAGCCCAAGGATCAACTGGAATTGGGGGGCATCGATTAAGTTAAACTGGATCTTCTCCTCATGCCCGTCATTCGAGATCAGATGAATTAATTCTGTGTGACTGATTATTGGACCAGAGGACAGGATGGTTCCATCCACTGCCCTAACGGGCTCTGCTTTTAACTTTTTGATGGCTTCGATTCCCACCTTGCTCGCAAACTTTAGATCGCAAAAGTTTCCGGTGGCTCCTGAGTCGATCATCACTGAGACTTCCCTCAGCGTCACGTGTAGAAACCTGATTTCCATTGATAAAGTTAGATGTGGCGCTGCAGACTGTAGAGTATTGGCCACCCTATGTTCTTTTGGAGTCTGATCGAAAATCGCATCCACCTGTTCAACTCCTCCAACAGATGGTGCCTTTAGTTTTCCTTCGGCTTGAAATTTCCCTTGGGTTTTTTTGGACACGCACGTACAAAATGACCTCCCGATCCACAGTACATGCATAGGTTGTTGGTTCTTCTCTTTTCCTTCTCTTCTTTGGAAAGAGGACCCCGTATTGTACCAATCTGCATTGGTTCGATGCCCTGCTGACCCTCATTGCTTCGTCCTCCTTCCGACCTTACTCGATCAAATCGTGGAATCACTGACTTCAAATCTTTCCTTTTTTCACCTTTTCTTTCCCCATGACGGAAATCGATTTCCAGCACTAAATCCACCAACGCGGAGATTTCTGTGGGTCTATTGGGTATTCCGGCCAATGCGTCCTTTAGCTCATCTCTTAAACCTCGATAAAACACCGCTGCTCTCTTACTCTCAGGCCAGTTGGTTTCCACCACTAGTTTATTGAATTGAGCCAAATAGGAGACCACATCGCGGTTGCCCTGTTTCAGGTCGAGTAGTTCGTTGTCTACGGCTTGGGATATCCGCCTTCTGTTAAATATTCGAAGGAACTCTTCTTTGAAGTTCTCATAATTCCGCAATATGGGATAGTCTTTTGAAATCAGAGGCAAAGACCAGGATGCTGCATCCCCACTTAAGTATGACAACGCAAAGGCCACTCGAGACTGAGCATCTGGAAAAATGGAAGGGCGGCACATGAAATGTAATGAGCACTGCGTAATGAATATTTGAGCCTTCTGCGGATCCCCACTAAAACGCTCGGGTGCCGCTAATGGAATGACAGGTGAGAGGGAGTGAATCACCTGAGTTGTCATCCTATTAGTCCCTTCTGTCAATTAAGCTTGAGCGTCCGACCCTGAACCAAAAGGTTGTCTAAGCCTTTGCGCCAATTCTGCGGTTTCTTTTCTAGAATTTACTACTTCTAATCTGAGGTTCTGGTTTTCCTCTCGGACTGCACTTAACTCTTTTTGTATGGTATCTAATATTGTTCCTAAACCTTGTACGTCTATTCCCTCAGCCATCTCTGTTCGGGTGTAAAATGCAACTTGGGCACTTCACTCTGTCAGACTCTAATTACGGTACTCAAACTTACACAGGAACAGAGATGCTAGTTCCCAAATCCACCCCGACAGCAATCCAGAGCTTAGTGTGACAAGTCTCTAGAGTGGCTATCTAGGGGGAAGGGGGAAAGTGGATAAAATAACAAAAGAGAGAAGAGACTGTTCTGCGGCTTCCTTCAGGAGTCCGTCCAGCAGACTTCTTTTGCTGAAGAGATAACCTGTAGACAAGAGTTATTGTTATCATAAACTTTTAGTCCTTACCCTCTCTTATCTCTTAACCCCTATTGCCTTATTTCCTTACCATGCCAATTTCAGAACTCTCCTTCTCTTCTATTTCTTTTCTGTGTGTGCTTTTATTTCCTTAACTATATTCTTCGTCTGCAATTAAAAAGGAAAGAGCTAGAACCCAAGGTTTATCTGTCTCATATAAATCTTTCTCTCTGAGCTTCTTACTTTCTTTCCTATTTTTTCTTTTTACTCTCCTATGTTTTATCTTCCTTGGTATCTGCCTTAATTCGCAGCTTCTTCTTTCTTTTTTGCACACCTGTAATATAGTTACATTTATCTGTTAAGAACTTCTGCTTTCTTTTAAACTAGATGTTATCTATTTTAATTTTGTATTCTACTTACTGAGTTTTGAGGTCTTTTCCTATTGGTAATTATTCATCTGTGTGTTTAATGCTTTCTTCTCTTTTCGTGGTGGTATTTTATTCTCGGTACTTAGCTACTGTTCGGAGACTTATTTCTGTGGTAAGTATGATTTTATCTTATTCTATTATTTGTAGTTGCTCAAGGGTTCTAACCTATATTGCAATTCTCTCTTTGATTTTTTCAGGACTTGCCGTTACTACTCGTTACCTCTGTGAAGAATTACAGTAAAGCCACTTCCTCACAGTAAGTTCTATGACTCTATTGCTTTCAGTAATTTACTTCTGTTCTCTGACGTGACAAATATACACTCGTTAACTTAGCTTCATTTTTCTTGTTTTTCCTTCAGATGCTTCTGTTGACGCTGCTTCCTCTCCCTGACGACTCGGTGCGAAATCTTCACAAACTAAGATTTGCTGCTCTCCTCAAAAGTCACTTTACTTCATGGAACTCGGATTTCGAACTTGTATCTACTGACTTCCGAAAGCCCTTCAGGGTAGATTCTGAAAAGCCTTCGAGCGAAAACTGAAAACACTTTTAGTCAGCGCGCACTGGAATGCGCACCTGACTCTCTAGAATTCTTGGTGAAGTGCGCAGTTCCTAGGCAGCGCGAGCCTCACCTAGGATTCCAGCGCGTTCTCTGCCAAACACTAGAACGCTAACAGCTACTCGGTTCTGGTGGCCTTTTCTGGCGCCATTTCCGAGTCAGCTCCACCCATGTACCTTCCATTGCTCGGGGTGTACAAACTTTGAGTCTTCGATGCGCAATTAAACCTATCTGTAATCTTGGGTTCCTGACACATTGGCTTCCAAATCCCAAGCAAGGAAAAGGAGGGTTAGTACATCAAGTTCTTCACCAAGCCCCCCTTCTGATGATCTAGATGCCATTTGGAAGCCACAAACTGAGTCTGAAAGGGAAACACATCACAAGAGCAGGCATGGGAAAAGGAAGGTTCCAGAAAGCCTTACACTTATGGATGTTGATGTAGAAGAGCAGGATGATGATGGTGATGATGATGATGAGCCAGTCATCACAAACATCACTCCCGGGCCTGAGGAGATGGAGACCAACATTTTTACACTCTCCAAAATGGCTGCGACAATAGCAAAGGGCCGGCAGCGTCCTACATCCAGCACAAGCACCACCTCAGCAGAAGTAGGTAGTGGTACTGCACAGAGTCAAATGCAACACACACCCTCCAGTTCATCCGGCATTGGAAGTGGGAGTGGCACCTCCAGCAGGAGACAAAAGTTAAGCTCACCAGTGTGGGACTTCTTTACGGTTAGCGGAAAGGAGGAGAACATTGCTATATGCTCCGTTTGTCATACCTCTGTTAGTCGTGGTAAGCTTGGTACAAACTATGGTACCGGAGATAAATGACCCATCTGAAAAAACACCACGCAATCCAGTGGGAGGACCACCTTAGTCGCATAAAAACTGGAACCATTGCTGTTGGGGATAAACGAGTAGAAAGCCCGCTCACAGTGGAACAGGAAGAAGAGGGAGACATTCTCTGTGGTAGTGGCACACAAAGTAGCCCTGTCCCCAGCACTGCAGTGGTAACGCCCACATCCTCAGCCACATCTCAGTGGCACAAGAGTAAGAGTCAGCCTGAGACACCAAGGAGTACTGCTTTCAAAAAAAGTGCGACGTTGAGCACAGGAAGGAATACCATGCAGCCTACCATTCTTAGCATGTTTAGTAGGCCGGAGGGGCAGTACAAACGCAACCACCCAATAGCACGTTTGTTCAATGCAAAGCTGGCTAAAATGTTAGCACTGGACCTTCTCCCTTTTTCTTTTGTTGAAGGGGTGGGTTTTCTTGAATTTGTGACCACCATCTGCCCAAAATGGAAAGTTCCCAGCCGCTACTACTTCGCAAGAGTTGCTGTTCCAGCACTACATCACGACGTGCTGGAATTGCTTGGAAAAGCCTTAAAACAGAGTGCTTTTCAGAGTATACACCTGACAACAGACATGTGGACCAGTTGCCAAGCCACTGATTACATGTGCATCACTGCACACTGGGTCTCTTTTTCGGGTGTTAAAGATAAGATATCTGACGGTGTTGTTGACACCGCTGAGATTTTTAAAGACACTCGCAAACATGCAACTGTAGCCATGTTTGCTATGGAGAAATCTCATACTGCTGCAAACATTTTGGATGAGTTTAACAGCAAGGTGTTCGATTGGCTGCGACCAAGAGGGCTTACCATTGGTTTTGTTGCCACGGACAATGGCAGTAATGTAGTTAGGGCCATGAAAGAGGGTGGCTATTTCACGGTGCCATGTTTGGCACACTGCATTAACATTGTTGTTCAGGACTTTCTGAAAAATGAAAGCAAAGTCAGCAGCTTACTGACCACCTGCAGAAGAATATGCACACATTTCAACCATTCTTTTAAAGCCCGGAAGCAGCTGAGGGTCATTCAACATGAGCTTAAAATGCCAGTCAAAGCACTCATCCAGGAGGTGCCAACACGTTGGAACTCAACATATTACATGCTTGAGCGTCTGTTTGAGCAGTACATACCACTTAATGCGTATGTCATGAAAAGGTCAGGGGATCCTACTGTGAAAGGCATGACAGTTGAGATGGCTCAATTGGACCTCGTCAAATGCCTGACAGAGATGCTACTTCCTTTTGAGGTCGTCACACGTGAAGTGAGCAGGGAGGACTGTACTATGGGCCAAGCTATCCCATTGTTGTACATGCTAGAGCAAGAGCTGAAGGAGGTGTTAGAAATGTACGCAGGTGTGGATGACAAAGTAGACGCATATTATTTGGCAGGCACCTTAGTCGCTCGCTTATCTGACAATACAAGGATTCAAAATAACATTGTGTCACATCCACATTACATTACTGCCTCAATTTTGGATCCACGTTTCAAATTATTGCTGCACAGTAATGAAGTAATTCCTTTTTCACAAGTGGATGTTGCCCAGTACAAAACTTTGATAGCTGAGGAAGCCACTGACTTTGAAAACGAAAGGATCTTAATTAGAGGCCCGCCCCCCCAGGGCAGAAAAAGTACTGCAGGGCACCCAGAGTCAAGTTCTACTTCAGAGGCCAAGAGCAGCGCGTTTGCCTCCCAGCAGTCAACAACACTGCCAGCAATAACATCAACAGCACCAACAGGATCATCAGGCACATTTAAAAAAACGGCAGGTGATTGGTTTCTACGGAAAGGGTATTGTACGTCCATGACTGATGCAAAGGCAAAAGAGGCCCAGGAAATCGGATCACCCCTGAACATTGAGCGGATGGTTCAGGACTATCTAGATGACACAACAGAGGTCTTCATGGAGCAAAGCCCATTGGTGTATTGGTATGGGTAAAGAAGCCAATGGCCAGTGCTCAGCAGGCTGGCGATAAAGTATGTGGCCTGCCCTGTTGCAAGTGTCTGTTCAGAGCGTGTTTTCAGTGCTGCTGGTGCCATTGTTACTGTCAAAGGGACCAGTCTCTCGCCCAAAAGCGTTGAGAGGTTAACCATGATCAAAATGAATCAACACTTTATACCACCGGAGTACAAAATACGTGAATCAAAGCAGGAAGAGGAGAGCGACTTCGATGCCATAAGTAGTGGGTTGTTAGATGTACTTCTGTCCGAACCACCAGAGTTTGAGGACGAGCTCCTCTTCCCTGACAACTAGGCTTTCAAATTGTTCTCCCTTCCTTTATTTGTGTGTGACTGTGTATCTGTTTTTCTGGTTCAAAATCTAATCACAACAAATCCATCAACAGTCTCCTCTTTTTATTTCCCTATTGGAGTTGCACGTCTGTGCATAACTGTCCACTTCACTCCTCAGGGTCCTGCTCCATCTTCCTTACTCTCCCTAAGTACATTTCAAGCACGTCAGACATTGGATGGAGATGGAGAATAGTACAATACATGTTGCCTCTAACAGTCCCTCCATAAGAAGTGAAACGTGACTCCAGCTATATTCCATTTTGTTTACAAGCCGAAAGAAACTCATCACTGACTGCCAGAAGGCTAGGCAGGCATCAGATCAGACAGCCAAAGAGAACACCAAGACAGGTAATGAGTGATTATTGTGAATGATGGTGGCATGCATTGCATTGGATGCTGGCTGACTACGAATAATTGTGCATGAATGAAGTAGAACTATACTAGTTTATCGACAAAGTAAAAGTGACTCAGGTGTGGTGACAGTTAATGTTTCCTTGTTGTTTAACAATAACCACATTGTACTCCTACCACTGCAGGTGCCGGCCAATATCCGTTGCAATTTTGTAATATCGAAGATATTATAAACTTAATCAGTCACTACAGACTGAGTTGGTGTTGGAGAATACGTACCACACGGTCATCATCATGATGCTGCTGAGCATACTATCTTTCCACACAGTCAGTTGAATCAGAGAAAATTGATGGAATAACTGTGTTTCATGGGCTGACTTAAAAGGTAAACAGTTTGAACAAGAACCACAGCAGACCTAGGCTAGATGTCCGTGTACTGGTGTGGACTGGACTAGAGTGTAGTGGTATGAGGGACAGTGGCGCATTGATTTAGTCACTTCATTTGGAAAATGCTAGGTTGCTGCAGTGCATATGACATTTCTCTGGCTCGGTCAAAATGTAAGTAAGGGGTAGGGTGCCTGGTGTTAGCTTTCAACACGTACTACAGGTCCCATAATGCATTTAGAGCAGCGAGAGTGTGTACTTTTCCACAATACATTGGGAACCAGCTTATAAGCCAGCTGTAACAACTCCCAGGTGCTTGGCTTTGTTGTTTGGTGCTTGAGCCACGCCTAGATCTGGTAGCCGTTGAAGTGGACGTGCGTTGCACTTCTCTGTGATCCGTGTTTTGGACCTGAAAGATTTGGAGCTTCAAGAGTAAAGACCCTTTTTGTTAAAACCTTGGAACCCGAAAAATAGAGACTACTTGGAAGCGCTAGTCGCGCTGTTTGTTTCGTTTGTTTTCGTCTTACTTCATTTTTTGCTTTGAACTTTATTGGCACCACAAGCGCGAAGTCAGCGCTGAACTTTAGGTGCCCCATCTTGTGCCTGCGTTCGTATACCAGGACCCCAGGGGCTGTCTGTCTCCTGCCTGTAAGACCGACCCTTGGACGCCGAGACCCTGGAACCGGGGTGTTGGCGACCCGCGCTAGGCAGCGCACTCAAGACAAGATCGCTTGGGGAAGTCCGGAGTCTTGTTTGCCTACGGAGAACAATACGGACAAAGTGAACAAGTTATTTCCAATCGCGCTGGTAGCGCCCTCAGCTGATTCCAACTAATCGCAAGTATACTCAGGGGTTGGGGAAGCGTTTGTGTTTGCATAAGAACCCCGTTCGTTCAGACTCAAGTCTGTGAAACATTGGAACTGTGCCATTTGGATTATTCTTTTTTGGGTGTCCAGGGTTCCTGAATAGAAGGATATTTAACCCGTCATTTCAGTTACTGCTTGAATACTTACTGAACAAACTACCTATTGGTCTAAGGGAATCAAGATATTATGTGACAATCCTATTACTTGAAGCTCCCTAATGAACCTATATGTAAGTGACAAAGTACACACGCTTGCTTTATTAGAGAGATTACCCGCTAAGTACAAAAGTGTTAATCTATACTTTGTATCTGTTTATTTCCTACTACAGGTTATCACGTTCCCTTGACCATTCACCACAGACACCACTCGAGCCTTCCTGGTGGCTCATTCCGGTCTTCCCATTTCTCTGATATTACGTACCTCTTTAGCTGTTACCTCAGCTGGGGTGCGTGGTCTCTGGGGAAAGGGGAGACATCATCTTCGCTCCCGAGGATTCTGGCCTAATCTGTTCTGAGACTAGCACAGTCCTCACAGAAAAAGCCAAGCCCACGTTAACACTGTCCCCTGAGCGAAGATGGATGAGGCAGCATCCCTAGATGCCTCTCAAACTTCCCTGACTGATTTACTGACAGTGGTATCTAATTTACAAGCGGAGATTAGCATCTTACGAGGCGAAAATCACCGCCTAGTAACGGAACTGGGGGTGATGAAAGCCCAGAGACAGATGGACACGGTAAATCCCGACACCATTCCCAAGGTAAAAAAAAATCCTGTTCACCCCGCTCACTTCCAGTTCCATTCTTCCACCTCTGCTGCTAGTAGTGGAACATCGGCCACAACCCCAGTTAATGTCACTGTAGTATCCCCATCTCCCACGCCTTCAGCAATGCCGGAGAGGTTCAATGGGGACAATAGCAAGTATGGGGTATTTATGAACCAATGCCATCTCCAATTCCTATGTCGTCCCGCTTCCTTTCCCGATGACGCTGCCAAAGTGGCCTTCATCATTTCATACCTTAGTGGCAATGCTGCGTTATGGTCAGTGCACTTGGTGGAGACTGATGATCCCATACTCTATGACCTCCATAGATTTAAAGAAAAGATGAGAAGTCTCTTTGATCGTCACTCATATATGCAGGCAAGCGATAATGAATTGCTAAATCTCAAATAAGGGTCCAAAGATCTGTTGACGTATATCACCACATTCAATCGCTTAGTAACTGAAACACAATGGCCTGAAGAAAAGAGAACTTCCTTGTTTTACCGAGGCCTCAAGGACGAATTGAAGGACATCTTATCACAAATAGTTGATCCCCCGGAGGAGTGCTCCTCTTTTATAGATCTGGTGGTAAAACTCGATCACCGGTTGTCAGAGAGGAAAGGCGAGAAAAACAAGGGAGATTATACGCGTCTTTTTCTCATTAAAAACGAAAAGAAAGACATAAAAGAAACCACCGAACCTATGCAGATAGGAGGGGTTCGAGGTCCTCTGTCTACGGAAGAACATGACAGACGCAGGCGGTTAAATTTATGTTTATATTGCGGAAAGAGTGGCCATTTCGCTAAAGAATGTTTGGTGAAACCCAAGTTGCCCGGAAAGAGCGTAACTCCCAGAAGTGCAGCCGTTTCCCAGTCGGAAAACTAACTGACTTGAACGGTTCTGAGACCGCCAGTTCAAGTCCTTTCCAAGTAAAGGTCTCACATTATTTGGCTAATACAGTCTCTATTGTCCCTAAACATTTTACCATTCCTGTGGTAGTGGTCTTAGCCTCACAGATAAGAAAGGCCTTGGCCATTATGATTGATTCCGGAGCGACGGGCAATTTTCTAGACATCTCTTTGGCAAAATCCTTAGGAATTGAATTCATCCCTAAAGCTCAACCTGAAAAAGTACGAGCCGTAGATGGCACGGAACTATCGTCTGGTTCGATTAAATACGAAACCCCGGGCCTTGTAGTAATATGTGATAACGGTCATACAGAGGTCCTTTCTTTTGATTTGATTGATGCGCCTAACTTTGGTGCAATCTTGGGAGTTCCCTGGTTACAACTGCATAACCCTCTCATTGATTGGTCAGCCAGAACAGTCACACTACGATCTTCTTATTGTTTAACTCACTGTTATAGAGATGTGGCAAGTTGGCACACTCCGATCTGTTGTGCTATATCTTCCCCTGAACAAGTAGGATTGCCTCCAGAATATGTAGAGTTTGCTAGAGTCTTTGATGAGGTACAAGCGGTATCTTTACCTCCTCATAGGTCCTACGACTGTAGGATTGACTTGATACCAGGGGCACAACTCCCGGTCAGTAGAGTGTATGCATTGACAGAACCTGAAACCGCTTATCTGTCTGAATACTTACAAGATATGTTAGGCAAAGGTTTCATCAGACACTCCACCTCCCCTGTTTCGTCCCCCATTTTTTTTATCCCGAAACGTGAAGGGGGTTTGAGAGCCTGTTTGGACTACAGAGCTCTGAACAAGGTTACCATTAAAAACAAATACCCTCTTCCTCTCATCTCTTCCCTCTTGGATCAGGTGAGGAAAGCCAAGATTTTTACCAAATTAGATCTACGGGGGGCTTACCATTTGATCCGGGTTAAGGAAGGAGATGAGTGGAAGACGGCCTTCCGAACCAAGTTCGGTCTCTTCGAATATTGTGTGATGCCGTTTGGGCTCTGTAATGCCCCTGCAGCCTTTCAGTTTTTTGTCAACGATATTTTAAGAGAATACCTGGATGTTTTTGTTATCGTTTACATAGACGATATTTTGATTTATTCCCAAAACACTCAAGATCATGTGACTCATGTGAGGTTAATTCTGCAGCGTTTGCAAGACAACCATCTGTTTGCAAAAGCAGATAAATGCTTCTTTCACGTTGAAAAAGTGGATTTTTTGGGGTTTGTGATTTCCCCAGAAGGGATACATATGGACCCCAAGAAAGTTACCGCCATCACCAATTGGACAAGTCCCAAGACAGTAAGAGAGGTACAATCGTTTTTGGGCTTTGCCAATTTCTATAGGCGATTTATTGATCACTTCTCCCAAGTCGTAGCCCCTATAACACGACTGTTGAAGAAAG
Source organism: Triturus cristatus (assembly GCF_964204655.1). Taxonomy (NCBI): domain Eukaryota; kingdom Metazoa; phylum Chordata; class Amphibia; order Caudata; family Salamandridae; genus Triturus; species Triturus cristatus. The sequence continues at coordinate 1,180,127,522 of NC_140590.1, forward strand.
GAGTAATCTTCGAGTGGACCGAGGCAGCAGAAGAAGCCTTTTGTCACCTAAAGAATAAATTCATTTCAGCGCCCATAATACGACATGCAGATGAAACGCAACCGTATTATGTGGAGGCTGACGCCTCTCAATTTGCAGTAGGTGGGGTCTTGTCCCAGCGAGATCCACAATCAGGTGCTCTCCATCCTGTAGCCTTCTTTTCAAAAACCTTAGCCCAGGCCGAGCAAAACTACACCATCGGAGAACGTGAATTGTTAGCCATTAAGATGGCCTTTCAGGAATGGAGACACTACCTGTTAGGGTCACCACATACCATCACAATCTACTCTGACCATAGAAATCTTCAATTCTATAGATCAGCAAGAGCTCTTACACCACGTCAGATGGGATGGGTTTCATTCTTTTCAGAGTATGACTTTGTAATTACATTCCGCCCAGGCTCTCAGCAAGGAAAGGCGGATGCTTTGTCACGTTTAGGCAAAGAACAGAAACAAGTTGATGAAGAACCCCTACCCATCATCCCTGCACATAAAATACTAGCAACAATAGAGAAGACGGAGTCTTTTATGGAATTAGTATCTTGTGCATATGCATCCATGGATAAAGAGCAATGGCTAGCTGAAAAAGACAACACTATAACTAAGGATCTGTTTTTTCACCAGAATCGTCTGTTCATCCCCTCTCCCGAAACCCGGGCCATTATCATGAAATGGTGTCATGCGTTACCTCTGGTTGGTCACCCTGGGGGGAAAAAACGGTGTCCCTTTGTAAAAGATGGTTTTGGTGGAAAAATATGACTCAAGATATTGAGGCGTTTGTTAATGCCTGTGCCACGTGTGCTAGACAAAAGGCATCACATTGTGCCCCAGCCGGCTTATTACAGCCTTTACCCGTTCCTGATACACCTTGGTCATCCATTAGCATGGACTTTATCACTGACTTGCCCTCTATTCAAGGGTTCACCACTATCCTGGTAGTAGTTGATATGCTGTCCAAAATGGCTCATTTCATCCCTCTCAAGAAGGTACCAACAGCCATAGGTCTCACAGACATTTTTATTTCCAATATAGTCCGTTTACATGGATTACCGTCAGTCATAATTTCTGATAGAGGGCCCCAATTTGTGTCTAAATTCTGGCAGGGATTGTGCAAAGTTTTGCAAATCGATCACCGACTCTCTTCCGCATATCATCCCCAAACCGACGGACAAACAGAGAGGACCAATCAGACCCTCGAACAATATCTCCGGTGTTTGATAAGCTCCACTACCACTGACTGGCTCCGAGCATTGCCTCTGGCAGAGTTTGCGTATAATAACGCCACGCATTCTGCCTCTAAGGTTTCTCCGTTTTACTTTATCACAGGTCACCACCCAAGGTTTCTACCTCTGTCCCTCCCCTTCACGAATACTCCTGCAGTCACAGATCATTGTTCACATATACAATCCATTTGGGAACAGGCTAAGATACATTTAAAGGAGGCCAAAGAGGCAATGAAGACACAAGCGGACAAACACAGGCGTCTCTCTCCCGAATATAAAGAAGGAGACCAAGTCTGGCTTTCCACAAAAAATCTCAGATTGCCCGGTCCCAAAAAATTGCACCCTCGATACATTGGGCCATTCCCCATTTCCAAGGTCCTCAATCCTGTTACGTTCAGATTAGATCTCTCCCCTGACCTACAGATGCACCCTGTCTTTCATACCTCACTACTCAAACCCTACCTTCCTCCCTCCTTCCCTGAGCCTCCACCCCCTCCCATTCCTATAGAGGGAGAACTAGAATGCGAAGTAAACGACATTCTTGATTCCCGCTTTCATAGAGGTCAGTTGCAATACCTCGTTGATTGGTCTGGATATCCTCCCGAAGACAGAACCTGGGAACCCGCTCAAAATATCCATGCCCCTCGATTGATCAGAAGGTTTCACACGAACAACCCCGATAAACCTCGTCCTAAAAAGGAGCATTAGGGGGGGGTACTGTTAGCTTTCAACACGTACTACAGGTCCCATAATGCATTTAGAGCAGCGAGAGTGTGTACTTTCCCACAATACATTGGGAACCAGCTTATAAGCCAGCTGTAACAACTCCCAGGTGCTTGGCTTTGTTGTTTGGTGCTTGAGTCACGCCTAGATCTGGTAGCCGTTGAAGTGGACGTGCGTTGCACTTCTCTGTGATCCGTGTTTTGGACCTGAAAGATTTGGAGCTTCAAGAGTAAAGACCCTTTTTGTTAAAACCTTGGAACCCGAAAAATAGAGACTACTTGGAAGCGCTAGTCGCGCTGTTTGTTTCGTTTGTTTTCGTCTTACTTCATTTTTTGCTTTGAACTTTATTGGCACCACAAGCGCGAAGTCAGCGCTGAACTTTAGGTACCCCATCTTGTGCCTGCGTTCGTATACCAGGACCCCAGGGGCTGTCTGTCTCCTGCCTGTAAGACCGACCCTTGGACGCCGAGACCCTGGAACCGGGGTGTTGGCGACCCGCGCTAGGCAGCGCACTCAAAACAAGATAGCTTGGGGAAGTCCGGAGTCTTGTTTGCCTACGGAGAACAATACGGACAAAGTGAACAAGTTATTTCCAATCGCGCTGGTAGCGCCCTCAGCTGATTCCAACTAATCGCAAGTATACTCAGGGGTTGGGGAAGCGTTTGTGTTTGCATAAGAACCCCGTTCGTTCAGACTCAAGTCTGTGAAACATTGGAACTGTGCCATTTGGATTATTCTTTTTTGGGTGTCCAGGGTTCCTGAATAGAAGGATATTTAACCCGTCATTTCAGTTACTGCTTGAATACTTACTGAACAAACTACCTATTGGTCTAAGGGAATCAAGATATTATGTGACAATCCTATTACTTGAAGCTCCCTAATGAACCTATATGTAAGTGACAAAGTACACACGCTTGCTTTATTAGAGAGATTACCCGCTAAGTACAAAAGTGTTAATCTATACTTTGTATCTGTTTATTTCCTACTACAGGTTATCACGTTCCCTTGACCATTCACCACAGACACCACTCGAGCCTTCCTGGTGGCTCATTCCGGTCTTCCCATTTCTCTGATATTACGTACCTCTTTAGCTGTTACCTCAGCTGGGGTGCGTGGTCTCTGGGGAAAGGGGAGACATCATCTTCGCTCCCGAGGATTCTGGCCTAATCTGTTCTGAGACTAGCACAGTCCTCACACCTGGCCTGTGCCGCGGTTCTCCTGTTCTGTGGCTGTGCTGGCTCCTGAATCCTGTCCCGTTGTTGTTATACCTTAATGCTGTAGAGTAGACACTATGTAGCCTATCCAAGCTGCCTCAGTCTGAAAGTGTTCTCTCTAGAGTGTTGTCTTCTCGTCTTGCACTCCACTGTAATTGAGTTTATTGTTTTAAATGCAGTAATTTTTCAATACCCCGTTTGGTTTTCCATCTATACTTACAGGCCGGCCTTTAACCTGTGCTATAGTGGGAGAAACGACTCACACTTACCTTACCAATCCACATCAGGCAGGCAGTGGTACCCAAGATTGATGTGCGGAGTGTCCATGGAAGGGAGGACCAAGAGGAATGACGAGAATGATGCAACTCCACATTTGGACCAGGATAATACAGTAACTTTAGTATGATCATTCGTCTTTAAATTTATTTGATTGCTTGTTTCTCTTCAATCATTACGACTGTGTGTTGTGGTTTGTTTGGTAATTGATCCCTACAACTATTTTTTAATTTCCTTAGCTAGCTTGAAAAATAAAAGTAAGCCCGGTACAGCATGTAATTGGGTTCCGTCTGAACTCTGAGGGCGGCAGACAGGCAAGGCAAATTTCAATTTCTTCCCTGACTGTACTGTCTCATTGGGTAATAGTAGTTATAGTAAGTACAACTCATTATCATTAACCATAAAGTTATCTTCCTCAGCATGCATGCATTTGCTTTTTCTCACTTCATACTTTGATTTCTTTGATAATGGATCATGGTCGTCTTACAAGATTGTGTTTTACTTTTGTTGTGTCCATGCATACTGTCTGTTTTTCTTTCTCAAACCTTTCCCAAAACCCCACTTCCCATCCATTCATCAATCCCTAACCCTCTTCCCCCGGGCTGTGTGATTTATATTGAGGTGTGATGTGATGACTACATTAAATGTACACCAATTGATCACACGCTTGCTGGGGCAGATGTGGTGAAAGCAACACTAATTGAATTTCAACTACGGCAGGGCAAGGATCTTTTTCTGCTTGCCCACCCATGCTGTAGTTTACTTTGTGTTCTGTTCTACTACTCCTCCCACAGTCTCTCAGTCAAGTGACTTTATCTTTCTTTTTTCAAATGCTATTGCCAGTGTCTACTACTACCACCACAATAATGGCATTTTCTCCGTCAATTTGGGAAACCAACCATGCAGCCATCAGTGTGCCGAACTTCATCATCATCAATCACAGGTAAGATACGTTTGGTGGGAGGTATGGACTAGGAGGAGAGACTGACAGTACTATTATGACTATTAAAAATAACTCAGTGAGGGGTACTGCATCTATCGGTTTGTGTGTTACAAAATCGGCAGATCTTTTAAATCAAACACTGGCTGTGGGCATGCAGCAGTACGGAAACAAAGTAACAAACCATGTAACTTAGATTGAATTCTGAAAACTGTAGACCACCACAAAACATTAACATCGTATAAGTAAATAGAATACCATTTAATATCCCCTAACAAAAATAAACTATCCCACTCTGACCTAACGCACCCCCCTCCCTAACCCCAACCAATGTCCAAAAAGAAACGAAAGTTGAAGAGTCCCAATGTCCGAAAGAATCCCCAACGCCCAAAAACCCACCCACCAACAAAAGGAATTAAAAAAGGGGCAAACGACGAGGTCCTCTATTGTCGGCGGGCCTTAAGGTGTTTGTCCACCAGGATCTTTACCCGCTCCTCCATGTTCTCCTCTAAGCGGGCCATCCGGCGGAGCAGCTGGCGGCGAAATGCCCTACAGTTACATGCAGGGTGGGGGGCAGCAGTGCTGGAAATAGAGGCGCGGCGGCGGGCGGATGCCGGACCACGGCGCCGTGAAAGTGGAGGCAGGGCCTGACTGGGGCCCGGGGCCCGGGGCATAGGCGGAAGATTCCCTTCTACAAACCAGAGATTTACAGAGCATATTGGATGCAAGATGATGTAACCAGTATTTCTACGTTCTACGGTGAGGGGTCTTCCAGGATTCAAAAGATCTTGGCTCTTGTTCTTGTTGTCATGCACTTGTAAATGTTTACTGTTTTAATGTTAGGCTTTTTGCTGGCTCATTGACTATGGCTGTAGTAAATTAAATTTCATATTAACGATGTACAGAGTTTGATACTTGTTTCAAATAAACCTTTTGAACTTACACATAAACTCTGTGGTATTTGGTGTGGTGGGGTGGACTTACACAAGTGAGTGAGCAAAATGGTGTTATTATGTTCTGGGTTGTCTGTCTCAGTCATCATCAACATTGTGTATCTTCTTCGTGGGACCCTAATGTGAGACACTATAGCTACTTCTAGTCGGTCAGGGGATCCTGGGTTCTTCGGACTGAGCTGTGATCAGTAAGGTCCAACCTCCCATCAGCAACATCCTATTTTGTTGTGCATAGTTCTGTATGTGGCTCTGCAGAATCACTAGACAATAGTAGTATCATGTACTATCTGATCAAAAATACTAGTCAAACATCTGGTTGGCCATTTTGTTTGTGGTAATTGTCAAAGCCTCAACATTGAGAAGACTTGAAGAGGACAACCCAAAGGACAGGACACAGTGGCTAGAGCTATTGGTCAATCAGAGTTTTATTATTCCAAAGAAAACCTTCTATAAAGAGTGGGCAACTGTGCAAGCTTCGCTACACACAGAGTAGTAATAGTAATAGTAGTAGTAGTAGTAGTAGTAGTAGTACAGAGAGTCATAGCATAGGCAGTTAGAAGCAACTTAGTTAGAGGCAGAGATAAACAGAATTTGGAAACAGATAGTCAAGATCAAAGAAGTAAGGTTTTGTAAAAAATAGATTTTGAAAGTGGAACCATAATTTATAGTTCGGAAAAAAAGATGCAGTAAAATTTAGGGAAATATAAATGTCAATATAACCACTGGAGGACTTACTGGGGCCAGCAGCTGGAGCCTCGGTAGAGGAGCGGTCCTGTGGTTCCCCCGCCGACTCCGACCCCGTCTTCTTGCCCCTGGGTGGTGCTGATGATCATGTAAAATATAATAAAGAAAGAGACAAACATTAAGGAGTGCTGTGAAACAAATAATAATAAATCATTTGGAAAAATAAGTCAAACAACATTTTAGGAAACAACAATTGCAATAAAATTGACCTATCTAATCAGATGGATCGACTACTGGCTGCTTCCTGCATTTACGGATCGTCTACTTATTTATGAACACTCCAGTGTTCCATAATCATTCTGATTACAAATACTAACAAAGCCTAGTAAGTACCACCTGACCTACACCACCTATTCCAGACGGGCCAATTGTTCACTAAGTCTGCATTTCCATTTTTTTCAGCCATCAAATGCATAGATGAGCTGGAGGACACATGCATACATTAGTGCATACATACATACAACAAATTGTGGGTTGGTTGCATGATTCTGATCTAGTTCTGCTACTGACTGACCATGCTAAGCCTATCACTCACTAAACAAAGTACAAAAGGTTCGACGGAGGACTGGGGTAAGCAGCACTCAGTGACAGAGGAGGCGTCACGCAGACCGCATAAAACAATTAATAACTACTACTAACAAACTAAACCTAGTATCCAATATCCATCCACCACTATTTCACAGTAGGACAATGGAAGGACTAGAGTCTCTCTAGCAAATCGCATTACCTAACTTCAGTTCTGTAAAATAAACTCTTACATAATCAGCATCAGCACAAGCTAGCGCAAACTAAGTTGCAAACAAGTAAGAGTACCACGTGCACCTGGGTCCTTAAATCAAAGAACATTTTGCTTTTTGGAACGTAATTTACCAGCAACGCTTGGCACGCAGCAGTAATCTTGTTGTTCATCAAATTTAATATACACAATCAGTTACTCACCAAGCCCGACGACCTCGACACCTAGCAGGTCCAACAGGTCCAGCTCCCGGACCAGGATGTCGGACCACCGGTGGGCTAGCTGGTTGTGGGTGCCCTTGGCCATGGTTATTGGGTGGGTGGGAGGCGGAAAAGAAAAATTAGAAGTTGAAAAAAAAGTTAGGGGGAAGAAGATAGAAAGAACTTTATAAAAGTAACAAAAACACAGTAAAAGTAGAAATAAAATGCAAAATATAAACTTAGGCAAAGAGAGAGATAGATAATAACTGAAAAAAGTCAGAAAAAATGCTTTAAAGACAAAGGATTGCAAAGATAAAGGGAGGATACAAAAGTAGGCCCAGAACCATAGCATAGAGTGAAAAACAAGATGGCCGTGCCCATTCGCGACCGCGTGGGTAAGTTTGCGCGATATTTCTCACGAACATGTACTATTCATCGCGAACAAGAAAATGTGCTCCCGAACACGCCAATGCACATCGTGAACCTGCTATCTGCGACCCGGAACAGGAAATAAGGCATCGCGAGCGGGCGGGACAATTGAAAAACAAGATGGCCGCGCCCGTTGGCGACCGCATGGGTAAGATCGCGAGATATATCCCCCGAGCATGCAAACAGCTCCCCGAACACGCTCACCGCGCTCCCGAACAAGAAAAAGCCATCGTGAACGGGCGCACCAAGCAACTACGCAAGCTCGCGAAGCTATGCGATGGTCGCGTAGTGCAAGAACATCTTCGCGAAGCTTCGCGAAGCGCGGCTACGCGAACTACGCCCAGGGTTAGTCTTAGGGATAGCCCATCCGAAGAGTAGTTAGAACAGCCTGGGAAGGGGCTTATTCAGTACAAATGTCTGATTGCACTTACTGATGCTGGGTGGCAGTCATGATGGTTGTTGCCGCAAATGTACATGATCAATCTTGGATGCTGTGAGTGAAGAAGCAGGGTCATATTTAAGAGCGGATTCTCACGACTGGTGTCAGTCTATGCCATCAGTATCATTGAAACCGTCAGAAGTGGGATAGATTTTTCATCTCCACCCATTATGCGTGTGGCAGTGACATTCGATATTACACTTGGCACTTCTGCTTTCTTTCATACATGGCCATTGGCGTCTGTTCATCATCACGTGCAGAAAAGCAATTTGTCCAAAAAATAACACTTCAGACAATTGCTGTAAAGATTAATTGTGCTGAGTAAGGAACGCATTTTGCATGAGTGCGATGGCCGTGGGAGGCCAAACCGGCGTTCTGCATGAATAGACATGAATGAAGAGGCAAGGTGTTAGAACCAGACTGTGAGGTCTACCTCTTACTGTTAAAAAGCTGAATGCACTAAAACGTTCGACGAAATGTGACGCTATACCTCACAGTAATATGCATATGTATTGTCTCAGGGGGGGTGTTTTAGGGGAGTAATGTTTTTAAGCCATGTTGTAAAATGTCCTAAATGTGCCAATTTCAAGATTCTACGAGAAAATGTATAAACTAAACTATTCTGAGACTATTTATTTAGAAATACAGTATTAGAGACCAATGAGGCACACAGAAGTGAATGCGATGAAGCTACATTGCTTAATCTGGTATGTCCATTAGCCACGTTGATCATGCCAATCAAATGAAGGCTAAAGCACACACAAACATGCATTTTTTGGCAACAGCAAAGTCTTATGTCAGATGCACTATAGCCACACACTTTAAGCTTAAGAACAAAATATTTAAGAAAATCAGATATATTTTAAAGTTATGGATGCTAATGAAAATGCACACAACACACAAAGTTACTTCACCAAACCTAGACATATAAAGGAAAAGTAAACGACTAGAAGCGCTGTACATTTGAAAGAGAACATTAATGTGGCTAACGAGTTGTGATCTGTGGCTCGCCATACTAAAAGTGAAGGAAGCACACAGGCAACCAATCAATTTCTGACGGTGCATTTTCTAATATGGAGTTCACTACAAACCATAAAGACTGCTTTTGTAGTAAAAACACTCAAAAACAAACTTCAACACCAAGTATAGAAGAGAGGGTATTGACAAGTGAAGAATTATCATAGAAATGCAACAACATTTTCCCTGCATTCCTTCAATTTTGCTGGCACTTTTGTAAAAATCGCTGCATTTTTACAAAAGTGCTAAAATTACGGCAAACCACGAAATCGCAAAATCCTGGAGGGTCTGCTTATTACATTTAATAAGTTCTAACTTTTGATTGGGATCCAGTAGAAATATCATGTTTGGTCTCAAAAGAATTGTAATTTAAAATCCTCTTTAATGGCAAACTCGGTCAAAGTTCTGAAAACACAACTTTTTATAAAGTTGACATTGTTTTATCCTAACCTTTTGTCGCCTGTGTCCTGGGTTACATGGCTGTGAATAGTTGACAGTTGACCTTTGTGTATTACTCCCAGACAGTGAGACAAAGGGAGATTAGGTGTTGGCAGGATGGGCCATCCCACCAAGATGGAGGAGGGAGCTGTTCCCTGTCCCACTTACATTTCAAAGGGCTGCCTCCAGCACACTCACACAGGAACTTGATACCAGACTTTGGTCACCCAGATCTCTTGATACCTGGGCTGGGGAAGGAAGAAACGTTCCCGAACCAGCCTAGGGGTAGCATAGAAGTTTCCACCACATCAAAGGCTGGCACCAGGTATAAATATTGGACTCTCAGACCAACTCTTTAGTTCATTCCTGGATTTGTGGAGGACCCCTTAAGGACTCCCTTGTACTTCAGAGGACTGCCCTGCTGCTTGAGGCCTGCTTTGTACCTCGGAGTACTTCACTAGTACTACCAGAGGACTTCCCTGGTGCGTGAGGCTTGCTTTGTACCTCAGAGGGTTGTCCTGCTGCTTGAATCCTGCCTTGTACCCTCAGCGAAGTGCCCTGCCGCTTGAGGTCTGCCTTACTGCTTGATCCCAGGGCTACCAGAGTGACTCCAATGGCTAGTTGGGGCAGATGTGGTGAAAGCAACACTAATTGAATTTCAACTACGGCAGGGCAAGGATCTTCTTCTGCTTGCCCACCCATGCTGTAGTTTACTTTGGGTTCTGTTCTACTACTCCTCCCACAGTCTCTCAGTCAAGTGACTTTCTCTTTCTTTTTTCAAATGCTATTGCCAGTGTCTACTACTACCACCACAATAATGGCATCTTCTCCGTCAATTTGGGAAACCAACCATGCAGCCATCAGTGTGCCGAACTTCATCATCATCAATCACAGGTAAGATACGTTTGGTGGGAGGTATGGACTAGGAGGAGAGACTGACAGTACTATTATGACAATTAAAAATAACTCAGTGAGGGATACTGCATCTATCGGTTTGTGTGTTACAAAATCGGCAGATCTTTTAAATCAAACACTGGCTGTGGGCATGCAGCAGTACGGAAACAAAGTAACAAACCATGTAACTTAGATTGAATTCTGAAAGCTGTAGCCCACCACAAAACATTAACATCGTATAAGTAAATAGAATAACATTTAATATCCCCTAACAAAAATAAACTATCCCACTCTGACCTAACCCACCCCCCTCCCTAACCCCAACCAATGTCCAAAAAGAAACGAAAGTTGAAGAGTCCCAATGTCCGAAAGAATCCCCAACGCCCAAAAACCCACCCACCAACAAAAGGAATTAAAAAAGGGGCAAACGACGAGGTCCTCTATTGTCGGCGGGCCTTAAGGTGTTTGTCCACCAGGATCTTTACCCGCTCCTCCATGTTCTCCTCTAAGCGGGCCATCCGGCAGAGCAGCTGGCGGCGAAATGCCCTACAGTTACATGCACTGTGGGGGGCAGCAGTGCTGGAAATAGAGGCGCAGCGGCGGGCGGATGCCGGACCACGGCGCCGTGAAAGTGGAGGCAGGGCCTGACTGGGGCCCGGGGCCTGGGGCATAGGCGGAAGATTCCCTTCTACAAACCAGAGATTTACAGAGCATATTGGATGCAAGATGATGTAACCAGTATTTCTACGTTCTACGGTGAGGGGTCTTCCAGCATTCAAAAGATCTTGGCTCTTGTTCTTGTTGTCATGCACTTGTAAATGTTTACTGTTTTAATGTTAGGCTTTTTGCTGGCTCATTGACTATGGCTGTAGTAAATTAAATTTCATATTAACGATGTACAGAGTTTGATACTATCAGCAACATCCTATTTTGCTGTGCATAGTTCTGTATGTGGCTCTGCAGAATCACTAGACAATAGTAGTATCATGTACTATCTGATCAAAAATACTAGTCAAACATCTGGTTGGCCATTTTGTTTGTGGTAATTGTCAAAGCCTCAACATTGAGAAGACTTGAAGAGGACAACCCAAAGGACAGGACACAGTGGCTAGAGCTATTGGTCAATCAGAGTTTTATTATTCCAAAGAAAACCTTCTATAAAGAGTGGGCAACTGTGCAAGCTTCGCTACACACAGAGTAGTAATAGTAATAGTAGTAGTAGTAGTACAGAGAGTCATAGCATAGGCAGTTAGAAGCAACTTAGTTAGAGGCAGAGATAAACAGAATTTGGAAACAGATAGTCAAGATCAAAGAAGTAAGGTTTTGTAAAAAATAGATTTTGAAAGTGGAACCATAATTTATAGTTCGGAAAAAAAAGATGCAGTAAAATTTAGGGAAATATAAATGTCAATATAACCACTGGAGGACTTACTGGGGCCAGCAGCTGGAGCCTCGGTAGAGGAGCGGTCCTGTGGGTCCCCCGCCGACTCCGACCCCGTCTTCTTGCCCCTGGGTGGTGCTGATGATCACGTAAAATATAATAAAGAAAGAGACAAACATTAAGGAGTGCTGTGAAACAAATAATAATAAATCATTTGGAAAAATAAGTCAAACAACATTTTAGGAAACAACAATTGCAATAAAATTGACCTATCTAATCAGATGGATCGACTACTGGCTGCTTCCTGCATTTACGGATCGTCTACTTATTTATGAACACTCCAGTGTTCCATAATCATTCTGATTACAAATACTAACAAAGCCTAGTAAGTACCACCTGACCTACACCACCTATTCCAGACGGGCCAATTGTTCACTAAGTCTGCATTTCCATTTTTTTCAGCCATCAAATGCATAGATGAGATGGAGGACACATGCATACATTAGTGCATACATACATACAACAAATTGTGGGTTGGTTGCATGATTCTGATCTAGTTCTGCTACTGACTGACCATGCTAAGCCTATCACTCACTAAACAAAGTACAAAAGGTTCGACGGAGGACTGGGGTAAGCAGCACTCAGTGACAGAGGAGGCGTCACGCAGACCGCATAAAACAATTAATAACTACTACTAACAAACTAAACCTAGTATCCAATATCCATCCACCACTATTTCACAGTAGGACAATGGAAGGACTAGAGTCTCTCTAGCAAATCGCATTACCTAACTTCAGTTCTGTAAAATAAACTCTTACATAATCAGCATCAGCACAAGCTAGCGCAAACTAAGTTGCAAACAAGTAAGAGTACCACGTGCACCTGGGTCCTTAAATCAAAGAACATTTTGCTTTTTGGAATGTAATTTACCAGCAACGCTTGACACGCAGCAGTAATCTTGTTGTTCATCAAATTTAATATACACAATCAGTTACTCACCAAGCCCGACGACCTCGACACCTAGCAGGTCCAACAGGTCCTGCTCCCGGACCAGGATGTCGGACCACCGGTGGGCTAGCTGGTTGTGGGTGCACCTGGCCATGGTTATTGGGTGGGTGGGAGGCGGAAAAGAAAAGTTAGAAGTTGAAAAAAAAGTTAGGGGGAAGAAGATAGAAAGAACTTTATAAATTAACAAAAACACAGTAAAAGTAGAAATAAAATGCAAAATATAAACTTAGGCAAAGAGAGAGATAGATAATAACTGAAAAAAGTCAGAAAAAATGCTTTAAAGACAAAGGATTGCAAAGATAAAGGGAGGATACAAAAGTAGGCCCAGAACCATAGCATAGAATGAAAAACAAGATGGCCGTGCCCATTCGCGACCGCGTGGGTAAGTTCGCGCGATATTTCTCACGAACATGTACTATTCATCGCGAACAAGTAAAATGCGCTCCCGAACACGTCAATGCACATCGTGAACCTGCTATCTGCGACCCGGAACAGGAAATAAGGCATCGCAAGCGGGCGGGACAATTGAAAAACAAGATGGCCGTGCCCGTTGGCGACCGCATGGGTAAGATCGCGAGATATATCCCCCGAGCATGCAAACAGCTCCCCGAACACGCTCACCGCGCTCCCGAACAAGAAAAAGCCATCGTGAACGGGCGCACCAAGCAACTACGCAAGCTCGCGAAGCTATGCGATGGTCGCGTAGTGCAAGAACATCTTCGCGAAGCTTCGCGAAGCTTCGCGAAGCGCGGCTACGCGAACTACGCCCAGGGTTAGTCTTAGGGATAGCCCATCCGAAGAGTAGTTAGAACAGCCTGGGAAGGGGCTTATTCAGTACAAATGTCTGATTGCACTTACTGATGCTGGGTGGCAGTCATGATGGTTGTTGCCGCAAATGTACATGATCAATCTTGGATGCTGTGAGTGAAGAAGCAGGGTCATATTTAAGAGCGGATTCTCACGACTGGTGTCAGTCTATGCCATCAGTATCATTGAAACCGTCAGAAGTGGGATAGATTTTTCATCTCCACCCATTATGCGTGTGGCAGTGACATTCGATATTACACTTGGCACTTCTGCTTTCTTTCATACATGGCCATTGGCGTCTGTTCATCATCACGTGCAGAAAAGCAATTTGTCCAAAAAATAACACTTCAGACAATTGCTGTAAAGATTAATTGTGCTGAGTAAGGAACGCATTTTGCATGAGTGCGATGGCCGTGGGAGGCCAAACCGGCGTTCTGCATGAATTGACATGAATGAAGAGGCAAGGTGTTAGAACCCGACTGTGAGGTCTACCTCTTACTGTTAAAAAGCTGAATGCACTAAAACGTTCGAGGAAATGTGACGCTATACCTCATAGTAATATGCATATGTATTGTCTCAGGGGGGGTGTTTTAGGGGAGTAATGTTTTTAAGCCATGTTGTAAAATGTCCTAAATGTGCCAATTTCAAGATTCTACGAGAAAATGTATAAACTAAACTATTCTGAGACTATTTATTTAGAAATACAGTATTAGAGACCAATGAGGCACACAGAAGTGAATGCGATGAAGCTACATTGCTTAATCTGGTATGTCCATTAGCCACCTTGATCATGCCAATCAAATGAAGGCTAAAGCAAACACAAACATGCATTTTTTGGCAACAGCAAAGTCTTATGTCAGATGCACTATAGCCACACACTTTAAGCTTAAGAACAAAATATTTAAGAAAATCAGATATATTTTAAAGTTATGGATGCTAATGAAAATGCACACAACACACAAAGTTACTTCACCAAACCTAGACATATAAAGGAAAAGTAAACGACTAGAAGCGCTGTACATTTGAAAGAGAACATTAATGTGGCTAACGAGTTGTGATCTGTGGCTCGCCATACTAAAAGTGAAGGAAGCACACAGGCAACCAATCAATTTCTGACGGTGCATTTTCTAATATGGAGTTCACTACAAACCATAAAGACTGCTTTTGTAGTAAAAACACTCAAAAACAAACTTCAACACCAAGTATAGAAGAGAGGGTATTGACAAGTGAAGAATTATCATAGAAATGCAACAACATTTTCCCTGCATTCCTTCAATTTTGCTGGCACTTTTGTAAAAATCGCTGCATTTTTACAAAAGTGCTAAAATTACGGCAAACCACGAAATCGCAAAATCCTGGAGGGTCTGCTTATTACATTTAATAAGTTCTAACTTTTGATTGGGATCCAGTAGAAATATCATGTTTGTTCTCAAAAGAATTGTAATTTAAAATCCTCTTTAATGGCAAACTCGGTCAAAGTTCTGAAAACACAACTTTTTATAAAGTTGACATTGTTTTATCCTAACCTTTTGTCGCCTGTGTCCTGGGTTACATGGCTGTTAATAGTTGACAGTTGACCTTTGTGTATTACTCCCAGACAGTGAGACAAAGGGAGATTAGGTGTTGGCAGGATGGGCCATCCCACCAAGATGAAGGAGGGAGCTGTTCCCTGTCCCACTTACATTTCAAAGGGCTGCCTCCAGCACACTCACACAGGAACTTGATACCAGACTTTGGTCACCCAGATCTCTTGATACCTGGGCTGGGGAAGGAAGAAACGTTCCCGAACCAGCCTAGGGGTAGCATAGAAGTTTCCACCACATCAAAGGCTGGCACCAGGTATAAATATTGGACTCTCAGACCAACTCTTTAGTTCATTCCTGGATTTGTGGAGGACCCCTTAAGGACTCCCTTGTACTTCAGAGGACTGCCCTGCTGCTTGAGGCCTGCTTTGTACCTCGGAGTACTTCACTAGTACTACCAGAGGACTTCCCTGGTGCGTGAGGCTTGCTTTGTACCTCAGAGGGTTGTCCTGCTGCTTGAATCCTGCCTTGTACCCTCAGCGAAGTGCCCTGCCGCTTGAGGTCTGCCTTACTGCTTGATCCCAGGGCTACCAGAGTGACTCCAATGGCTAGTTGGGGCAGATGTGGTGAAAGCAACACTAATTGAATTTCAACTACGGCAGGGCAAGGATCTTCTTCTGCTTGCCCACCCATGCTGTAGTTTACTTTGGGTTCTGTTCTACTACTCCTCCCACAGTCTCTCAGTCAAGTGACTTTCTCTTTCTTTTTTCAAATGCTATTGCCAGTGTCTACTACTACCACCACAATAATGGCATCTTCTCCGTCAATTTGGGAAACCAACCATGCAGCCATCAGTGTGCCGAACTTCATCATCATCAATCACAGGTAAGATACGTTTGGTGGGAGGTATGGACTAGGAGGAGAGACTGACAGTACTATTATGACAATTAAAAATAACTCAGTGAGGGATACTGCATCTATCGGTTTGTGTGTTACAAAATCGGCAGATCTTTTAAATCAAACACTGGCTGTGGGCATGCAGCAGTACGGAAACAAAGTAACAAACCATGTAACTTAGATTGAATTCTGAAAGCTGTAGCCCACCACAAAACATTAACATCGTATAAGTAAATAGAATAACATTTAATATCCCCTAACAAAAATAAACTATCCCACTCTGACCTAACCCACCCCCCTCCCTAACCCCAACCAATGTCCAAAAAGAAACGAAAGTTGAAGAGTCCCAATGTCCGAAAGAATCCCCAACGCCCAAAAACCCACCCACCAACAAAAGGAATTAAAAAAGGGGCAAACGACGAGGTCCTCTATTGTCGGCGGGCCTTAAGGTGTTTGTCCACCAGGATCTTTACCCGCTCCTCCATGTTCTCCTCTAAGCGGGCCATCCGGCAGAGCAGCTGGCGGCGAAATGCCCTACAGTTACATGCAGGGTGGGGGGCAGCAGTGCTGGAAATAGAGGCGCAGCGGCGGGCGGATGCCGGACCACGGCGCCGTGAAAGTGGAGGCAGGGCCTGACTGGGGCCCGGGGCCTGGGGCATAGGCGGAAGATTCCCTTCTACAAACCAGAGATTTACAGAGCATATTGGATGCAAGATGATGTAACCAGTATTTCTACGTTCTACGGTGAGGGGTCTTCCAGCATTCAAAAGATCTTGGCTCTTGTTCTTGTTGTCATGCACTTGTAAATGTTTACTGTTTTAATGTTAGGCTTTTTGCTGGCTCATTGACTATGGCTGTAGTAAATTAAATTTCATATTAACGATGTACAGAGTTTGATACTATCAGCAACATCCTATTTTGCTGTGCATAGTTCTGTATGTGGCTCTGCAGAATCACTAGACAATAGTAGTATCATGTACTATCTGATCAAAAATACTAGTCAAACATCTGGTTGGCCATTTTGTTTGTGGTAATTGTCAAAGCCTCAACATTGAGAAGACTTGAAGAGGACAACCCAAAGGACAGGACACAGTGGCTAGAGCTATTGGTCAATCAGAGTTTTATTATTCCAAAGAAAACCTTCTATAAAGAGTGGGCAACTGTGCAAGCTTAGCTACACACAGAGTAGTAATAGTAATAGTAGTAGTAGTAGTACAGAGAGTCATAGCATAGGCAGTTAGAAGCAACTTAGTTAGAGGCAGAGATAAACAGAATTTGGAAACAGATAGTCAAGATCAAAGAAGTAAGGTTTTGTAAAAAATAGATTTTGAAAGTGGAACCATAATTTATAGTTCGGAAAAAAAAGATGCAGTAAAATTTAGGGAAATATAAATGTCAATATAACCACTGGAGGACTTACTGGGGCCAGCAGCTGGAGCCTCGGTAGAGGAGCGGTCCTGTGGGTCCCCCGCCGACTCCGACCCCGTCTTCTTGCCCCTGGGTGGTGCTGATGATCACGTAAAATATAATAAAGAAAGAGACAAACATTAAGGAGTGCTGTGAAACAAATAATAATAAATCATTTGGAAAAATAAGTCAAACAACATTTTAGGAAACAACAATTGCAATAAAATTGACCTATCTAATCAGATGGATCGACTACTGGCTGCTTCCTGCATTTACGGATCGTCTACTTATTTATGAACACTCCAGTGTTCCATAATCATTCTGATTACAAATACTAACAAAGCCTAGTAAGTACCACCTGACCTACACCACCTATTCCAGACGGGCCAATTGTTCACTAAGTCTGCATTTCCATTTTTTTCAGCCATCAAATGCATAGATGAGCTGGAGGACACATGCATACATTAGTGCATACATACATACAACAAATTGTGGGTTGGTTGCATGATTCTGATCTAGTTCTGCTACTGACTGACCATGCTAAGCCTATCACTCACTAAACAAAGTACAAAAGGTTCGACGGAGGACTGGGGTAAGCAGCACTCAGTGACAGAGGAGGCGTCACGCAGACCGCATAAAACAATTAATAACTACTACTAACAAACTAAACCTAGTATCCAATATCCATCCACCACTATTTCACAGTAGGACAATGGAAGGACTAGAGTCTCTCTAGCAAATCGCATTACCTAACTTCAGTTCTGTAAAATAAACTCTTACATAATCAGCATCAGCACAAGCTAGCGCAAACTAAGTTGCAAACAAGTAAGAGTACCACGTGCACCTGGGTCCTTAAATCAAAGAACATTTTGCTTTTTGGAACGTAATTTACCAGCAACGCTTGGCACGCAGCAGTAATATTGTTGTTCATCAAATTTAATATACACAATCAGTTACTCACCAAGCCCGACGACCTCGACACCTAGCAGGTCCAACAGGTCCAGCTCCCGGACCAGGATGTCGGACCACCGGTGGGCTAGCTGGTTGTGGGTGCCCTTGGCCATGGTTATTGGGTGGGTGGGAGGCGGAAAAGAAAAATTAGAAGTTGAAAAAAAAGTTAGGGGGAAGAAGATAGAAAGAACTTTATAAAAGTAACAAAAACACAGTAAAAGTAGAAATAAAATGCAAAATATAAACTTAGGCAAAGAGAGAGATAGATAATAACTGAAAAAAGTCAGAAAAAATGCTTTAAAGACAAAGGATTGCAAAGATAAAGGGAGGATACAAAAGTAGGCCCAGAACCATAGCATAGAGTGAAAAACAAGATGGCCGTGCCCATTCGCGACCGCGTGGGTAAGTTTGCGCGATATTTCTCACGAACATGTACTATTCATCGCGAACAAGTAAAATGTGCTCCTGAACACGCCAATGCACATCGTGAACCTGCTATCTGCGACCCGGAACAGGAAATAAGGCATCGCGAGCGGGCGGGACAATTGAAAAACAAGATGGCCGCGCCCGTTGGTGACCGCATGGGTAAGATCGCGAGATATATCCCCCGAGCATGCAAACAGCTCCCCGAACACGCTCACCGCGCTCCCGAACAAGAAAAAGCCATCGTGAACGGGCGCACCAAGCAACTACGCAAGCTCGCGAAGCTATGCGATGGTCGCGTAGTGCAAGAACATCTTCGCGCAGCTTCGCGAAGCGCGGCTACGCGAACTACGCCCAGGGTTAGTCTTAGGGATAGCCCATCCGAAGAGTAGTTAGAACAGCCTGGGAAGGGGCTTATTCAGTACAAATGTCTGATTGCACTTACTGATGCTGGGTGGCAGTCATGATGGTTGTTGCCGCAAATGTACATGATCAATCTTGGATGCTGTGAGTGAAGAAGCAGGGTCATATTTAAGAGCGGATTCTCACGACTGGTGTCAGTCTATGCCATCAGTATCATTGAAACCGTCAGAAGTGGGATAGATTTTTCATCTCCACCCATTATGCGTGTGGCAGTGACATTCGATATTACACTTGGCACTTCTGCTTTCTTTCATACATGGCCATTGGCGTCTGTTCATCATCACGTGCAGAAAAGCAATTTGTCCAAAAAATAACACTTCAGACAATTGCTGTAAAGATTAATTGTGCTGAGTAAGGAACGCATTTTGCATGAGTGCGATGGCCGTGGGAGGCCAAACCGGCGTTCTGCATGAATAGACATGAATGAAGAGGCAAGGTGTTAGAACCAGACTGTGAGGTCTACCTCTTACTGTTAAAAAGCTGAATGCACTAAAACGTTCGACAAAATGTGACGCTATACCTCACAGTAATATGCATATGTATTGTCTCAGGGGGGGTGTTTTAGGGGAGTAATGTTTTTAAGCCATGTTGTAAAATGTCCTAAATGTGCCAATTTCAAGATTCTACGAGAAAATGTATAAACTAAACTATTCTGAGACTATTTATTTAGAAATACAGTATTAGAGACCAATGAGACACACAGAAGTGAATGCGATGAAGCTACATTGCTTAATCTGGTATGTCCATTAGCCACGTTGATCATGCCAATCAAATGAAGGCTAAAGCACACACAAACATGCATTTTTTGGCAACAGCAAAGTCTTATGTCAGATGCACTATAGCCACACACTTTAAGCTTAAGAACAAAATATTTAAGAAAATCAGATATATTTTAAAGTTATGGATGCTAATGAAAATGCACACAACACACAAAGTTACTTCACCAAACCTAGACATATAAAGGAAAAGTAAACGACTAGAAGCGCTGTACATTTGAAAGAGAACATTAATGTGGCTAACGAGTTGTGATCTGTGGCTCGCCATACTAAAAGTGAAGGAAGCACACAGGCAACCAATCAATTTCTGACGGTGCATTTTCTAATATGGAGTTCACTACAAACCATAAAGACTGCTTTTGTAGTAAAAACACTCAAAAACAAACTTCAACACCAAGTATAGAAGAGAGGGTATTGACAAGTGAAGAATTATCATAGAAATGCAACAACATTTTCCCTGCATTCCTTCAATTTTGCTGGCACTTTTGTAAAAATCGCTGCATTTTTACAAAAGTGCTAAAATTACGGCAAACCACGAAATCGCAAAATCCTGGAGGGTCTGCTTATTACATTTAATAAGTTCTAACTTTTGATTGGGATCCAGTAGAAATATCATGTTTGGTCTCAAAAGAATTGTAATTTAAAATCCTCTTTAATGGCAAACTCGGTCAAAGTTCTGAAAACACAACTTTTTATAAAGTTGACATTGTTTTATCCTAACCTTTTGTCGCCTGTGTCCTGGGTTACATGGCTGTGAATAGTTGACAGTTGACCTTTGTGTATTACTCCCAGACAGTGAGACAAAGGGAGATTAGGTGTTGGCAGGATGGGCCATCCCACCAAGATGGAGGAGGGAGCTGTTCCCTGTCCCACTTACATTTCAAAGGGCTGCCTCCAGCACACTCACACAGGAACTTGATACCAGACTTTGGTCACCCAGATCTCTTGATACCTGGGCTGGGGAAGGAAGAAACGTTCCCGAACCAGCCTAGGGGTAGCATAGAAGTTTCCACCACATCAAAGGCTGGCACCAGGTATAAATATTGGACTCTCAGACCAACTCTTTAGTTCATTCCTGGATTTGTGGAGGACCCCTTAAGGACTCCCTTGTACTTCAGAGGACTGCCCTGCTGCTTGAGGCCTGCTTTGTACCTCGGAGTACTTCACTAGTACTACCAGAGGACTTCCCTGGTGCGTGAGGCTTGCTTTGTACCTCAGAGGGTTGTCCTGCTGCTTGAATCCTGCCTTGTACCCTCAGCGAAGTGCCCTGCCGCTTGAGGTCTGCCTTACTGCTTGATCCCAGGGCTACCAGAGTGACTCCAATGGCTAGTTGGGGCAGATGTGGTGAAAGCAACACTAATTGAATTTCAACTACGGCAGGGCAAGGATCTTCTTCTGCTTGCCCACCCATGCTGTAGTTTACTTTGGGTTCTGTTCTACTACTCCTCCCACAGTCTCTCAGTCAAGTGACTTTCTCTTTCTTTTTTCAAATGCTATTGCCAGTGTCTACTACTACCACCACAATAATGGCATCTTCTCCGTCAATTTGGGAAACCAACCATGCAGCCATCAGTGTGCCGAACTTCATCATCATCAATCACAGGTAAGATACGTTTGGTGGGAGGTATGGACTAGGAGGAGAGACTGACAGTACTATTATGACAATTAAAAATAACTCAGTGAGGGATACTGCATCTATCGGTTTGTGTGTTACAAAATCGGCAGATCTTTTAAATCAAACACTGGCTGTGGGCATGCAGCAGTACGGAAACAAAGTAACAAACCATGTAACTTAGATTGAATTCTGAAAGCTGTAGCCCACCACAAAACATTAACATCGTATAAGTAAATAGAATAACATTTAATATCCCCTAACAAAAATAAACTATCCCACTCTGACCTAACCCACCCCCCTCCCTAACCCCAACCAATGTCCAAAAAGAAACGAAAGTTGAAGAGTCCCAATGTCCGAAAGAATCCCCAACGCCCAAAAACCCACCCACCAACAAAAGGAATTAAAAAAGGGGCAAACGACGAGGTCCTCTATTGTCGGCGGGCCTTAAGGTGTTTGTCCACCAGGATCTTTACCCGCTCCTCCATGTTCTCCTCTAAGCGGGCCATCCGGCAGAGCAGCTGGCGGCGAAATGCCCTACAGTTACATGCAGGGTGGGGGGCAGCAGTGCTGGAAATAGAGGCGCAGCGGCGGGCGGATGCCGGACCACGGCGCCGTGAAAGTGGAGGCAGGGCCTGACTGGGGCCCGGGGCCTGGGGCATAGGCGGAAGATTCCCTTCTACAAACCAGAGATTTACAGAGCATATTGGATGCAAGATGATGTAACCAGTATTTCTACGTTCTACGGTGAGGGGTCTTCCAGCATTCAAAAGATCTTGGCTCTTGTTCTTGTTGTCATGCACTTGTAAATGTTTACTGTTTTAATGTTAGGCTTTTTGCTGGCTCATTGACTATGGCTGTAGTAAATTAAATTTCATATTAACGATGTACAGAGTTTGATACTATCAGCAACATCCTATTTTGCTGTGCATAGTTCTGTATGTGGCTCTGCAGAATCACTAGACAATAGTAGTATCATGTACTATCTGATCAAAAATACTAGTCAAACATCTGGTTGGCCATTTTGTTTGTGGTAATTGTCAAAGCCTCAACATTGAGAAGACTTGAAGAGGACAACCCAAAGGACAGGACACAGTGGCTAGAGCTATTGGTCAATCAGAGTTTTATTATTCCAAAGAAAACCTTCTATAAAGAGTGGGCAACTGTGCAAGCTTCGCTACACACAGAGTAGTAATAGTAATAGTAGTAGTAGTAGTACAGAGAGTCATAGCATAGGCAGTTAGAAGCAACTTAGTTAGAGGCAGAGATAAACAGAATTTGGAAACAGATAGTCAAGATCAAAGAAGTAAGGTTTTGTAAAAAATAGATTTTGAAAGTGGAACCATAATTTATAGTTCTGAAAAAAAAGATGCAGTAAAATTTAGGGAAATATAAATGTCAATATAACCACTGGAGGACTTACTGGGGCCAGCAGCTGGAGCCTCGGTAGAGGAGCGGTCCTGTGGGTCCCCCGCCGACTCCGACCCCGTCTTCTTGCCCCTGGGTGGTGCTGATGATCACGTAAAATATAATAAAGAAAGAGACAAACATTAAGGAGTGCTGTGAAACAAATAATAATAAATCATTTGGAAAAATAAGTCAAACAACATTTTAGGAAACAACAATTGCAATAAAATTGACCTATCTAATCAGATGGATCGACTACTGGCTGCTTCCTGCATTTACGGATCGTCTACTTATTTATGAACACTCCAGTGTTCCATAATCATTCTGATTACAAATACTAACAAAGCCTAGTAAGTACCACCTGACCTACACCACCTATTCCAGACGGGCCAATTGTTCACTAAGTCTGCATTTCCATTTTTTTCAGCCATCAAATGCATAGATGAGATGGAGGACACATGCATACATTAGTGCATACATACATACAACAAATTGTGGGTTGGTTGCATGATTCTGATCTAGTTCTGCTACTGACTGACCATGCTAAGCCTATCACTCACTAAACAAAGTACAAAAGGTTCGACGGAGGACTGGGGTAAGCAGCACTCAGTGACAGAGGAGGCGTCACGCAGACCGCATAAAACAATTAATAACTACTACTAACAAACTAAACCTAGTATCCAATATCCATCCACCACTATTTCACAGTAGGACAATGGAAGGACTAGAGTCTCTCTAGCAAATCGCATTACCTAACTTCAGTTCTGTAAAATAAACTCTTACATAATCAGCATCAGCACAAGCTAGCGCAAACTAAGTTGCAAACAAGTAAGAGTACCACGTGCACCTGGGTCCTTAAATCAAAGAACATTTTGCTTTTTGGAATGTAATTTACCAGCAACGCTTGACACGCAGCAGTAATCTTGTTGTTCATCAAATTTAATATACACAATCAGTTACTCACCAAGCCCGACGACCTCGACACCTAGCAGGTCCAACAGGTCCTGCTCCCGGACCAGGATGTCGGACCACCGGTGGGCTAGCTGGTTGTGGGTGCACCTGGCCATGGTTATTGGGTGGGTGGGAGGCGGAAAAGAAAAGTTAGAAGTTGAAAAAAAAGTTAGGGGGAAGAAGATAGAAAGAACTTTATAAATTAACAAAAACACAGTAAAAGTAGAAATAAAATGCAAAATATAAACTTAGGCAAAGAGAGAGATAGATAATAACTGAAAAAAGTCAGAAAAAATGCTTTAAAGACAAAGGATTGCAAAGATAAAGGGAGGATACAAAAGTAGGCCCAGAACCATAGCATAGAGTGAAAAACAAGATGGCCGTGCCCATTCGCGACCGCGTGGGTAAGTTCGCGCGATATTTCTCACGAACATGTACTATTCATCGCGAACAAGTAAAATGCGCTCCCGAACACGTCAATGCACATCGTGAACCTGCTATCTGCGACCCGGAACAGGAAATAAGGCATCGCAAGCGGGCGGGACAATTGAAAAACAAGATGGCCGTGCCCGTTGGCGACCGCATGGGTAAGATCGCGAGATATATCCCCTGAGCATGCAAACAGCTCCCCGAACACGCTCACCGCGCTCCCGAACAAGAAAAAGCCATCGTGAACGGGCGCACCAAGCAACTACGCAAGCTCGCGAAGCTATGCGATGGTCGCGTAGTGCAAGAACATCTTCGCGAAGCTTCGCGAAGCTTCGCGAAGCGCGGCTACGCGAACTACGCCCAGGGTTAGTCTTAGGGATAGCCCATCCGAAGAGTAGTTAGAACAGCCTGGGAAGGGGCTTATTCAGTACAAATGTCTGATTGCACTTACTGATGCTGGGTGGCAGTCATGATGGTTGTTGCCGCAAATGTACATGATCAATCTTGGATGCTGTGAGTGAAGAAGCAGGGTCATATTTAAGAGCGGATTCTCACGACTGGTGTCAGTCTATGCCATCAGTATCATTGAAACCGTCAGAAGTGGGATAGATTTTTCATCTCCACCCATTATGCGTGTGGCAGTGACATTCGATATTACACTTGGCACTTCTGCTTTCTTTCATACATGGCCATTGGCGTCTGTTCATCATCACGTGCAGAAAAGCAATTTGTCCAAAAAATAACACTTCAGACAATTGCTGTAAAGATTAATTGTGCTGAGTAAGGAACGCATTTTGCATGAGTGCGATGGCCGTGGGAGGCCAAACCGGCGTTCTGCATGAATTGACATGAATGAAGAGGCAAGGTGTTAGAACCCGACTGTGAGGTCTACCTCTTACTGTTAAAAAGCTGAATGCACTAAAACGTTCGAGGAAATGTGACGCTATACCTCACAGTAATATGCATATGTATTGTCTCAGGGGGGGTGTTTTAGGGGAGTAATGTTTTTAAGCCATGTTGTAAAATGTCCTAAATGTGCCAATTTCAAGATTCTACGAGAAAATGTATAAACTAAACTATTCTGAGACTATTTATTTAGAAATACAGTATTAGAGACCAATGAGGCACACAGAAGTGAATGCGATGAAGCTACATTGCTTAATCTGGTATGTCCATTAGCCACCTTGATCATGCCAATCAAATGAAGGCTAAAGCAAACACAAACATGCATTTTTTGGCAACAGCAAAGTCTTATGTCAGATGCACTATAGCCACACACTTTAAGCTTAAGAACAAAATATTTAAGAAAATCAGATATATTTTAAAGTTATGGATGCTAATGAAAATGCACACAACACACAAAGTTACTTCACCAAACCTAGACATATAAAGGAAAAGTAAACGACTAGAAGCGCTGTACATTTGAAAGAGAACATTAATGTGGCTAACGAGTTGTGATCTGTGGCTCGCCATACTAAAGGTGAAGGAAGCACACGGGCAACCAATCAATTTCTGACGGTGCATTTTCTAATATGGAGTTCACTACAAACCATAAAGACTGCTTTTGTAGTAAAAACACTCAAAAACAAACTTCAACACCAAGTATAGAAGAGAGGGTATTGACAAGTGAAGAATTATCATAGAAATGCAACAACATTTTCCCTGCATTCCTTCAATTTTGCTGGCAATTTTGTAAAAATCGCTGCATTTTTACAAAAGTGCTAAAATTACAGCAAACCACGAAATCGCAAAATCCTGGAGGGTCTGCTTATTATAATTAATAAGTTCTAACTTTTGATTGGGATCCAGTAGAAATATCATGTTTGGTCTCAAAAGAATTGTAATTTAAAATCCTCTTTAATGGCAAACTCGGTCAAAGTTCTGAAAACACAACTTTTTATAAAGTTGACATTGTTTTATCCTAACCTTTTGTCGCCTGTGTCCTGGGTTACATGGCTGTGAATAGTTGACAGTTGACCTTTGTGTATTACTCCCAGACAGTGAGACAAAGGGAGATTAGGTGTTGGCAGGATGGGCCATCCCACCAAGATGGAGGAGGGAGCTGTTCCCTGTCCCACTTACATTTCAAAGGGCTGCCTCCAGCACACTCACACAGGAACTTGATACCAGACTTTGGTCACCCAGATCTCTTGATACCTGGGCTGGGGAAGGAAGAAACGTTCCCGAACCAGCCTAGGGGTAGCATAGAAGTTTCCACCACATCAAAGGCTGGCACCAGGTATAAATATTGGACTCTCAGACCAACTCTTTAGTTCATTCCTGGATTTGTAGAGGACCCCTTAAGGACTCCCTTGTACTTCAGAGGACTGCCCTGCTGCTTGAGGCCTGCTTTGTACCTCGGAGTACTTCACTAGTACTACCAGAGGACTTCCCTGGTGCGTGAGGCTTGCTTTGTACCTCAGAGGGTTGTCCTGCTGCTTGAATCCTGCCTTGTACCCTCAGCGAAGTG
The DNA here is from genome assembly GCF_964204655.1 of Triturus cristatus. Taxonomy (NCBI): domain Eukaryota; kingdom Metazoa; phylum Chordata; class Amphibia; order Caudata; family Salamandridae; genus Triturus; species Triturus cristatus. The sequence goes on from NC_140590.1 coordinate 1,180,154,251, forward strand.
CCCTGCCGCTTGAGGTCTGCCTTACTGCTTGATCCCAGGGCTACCAGAGTGACTCCAATGGCTAGTTGTTTGGCCTTCTGTGAGAGCTACAGGGACATAAGCCTCAAAGACCTTGAACCCTGCACCTGGACTCTGCCTTGCCCTGCTGAACTCTACCTTTCACTGAAATATTTGGCTACATTTCTTCTAAGTCTGAAGGTAAGCCTAGACAGGGTCATCCGTGTGTATCCAAACCGTACTTCATCATGGTCTGCCTTAACTATTGACTTTGCCACAGTCTTGCACAACCAGATACCTGCAGTTGACGCTTTGATCTTTTAGGCAGCAGATTTCACTAAAAACTTGAAGAATTGATATCCCCAGTTCTACTGATTGGATTTAATTTTTTTTAATGTAATTTATAAAATGCTCTCTTTTTTTCTAAATTGGTATGGTATTTTTCTTGTCTTGTGTGTCCACTTTTTAAATGTTTGTGTGCTGCATAAATACTTATCAAAGTGCCTCTAAGTTAAGCCTGACTGCTTTTGTGGCAAGCTACCAGATGGTTAAGTACAGGTTAATTTAGTGACTTTTGTCGTTCACCTGGACAAGGATTGTGGTAGTTGCTTGAAAATGATTTGCACCCCTTCAATCTATAACCCAATTTCCTGCAAGCCCCATAGACACTAAACTGGTAATGTCACCTCTCACTTCGAAAGGAAAACTTTTCCCTATATATAAAATCCTTCTGAACTGTACACCCACTAATTCTAAGAAACTTAGGGAAGCATGGGAGGCTGATATAGGCTCGATAGATGATGAGGATTGGATGTCTGCACTTATGGACCCCAAATTAGGCTGCAATTACTAATAGGCTTCTCCTCATACAATTCAAATATCTCCATAGAATATATTTGGCCCTAAACAACTAGCGCTTCAGCAGAGATACAAGACCAGGTTGTTTATGTTGCCGCAAACTCAATAGGAGACTTCCTACACAGTGTGGAACTCTTCTGGTCAGTGATTTCCACATGTTAGAAGTTGTCATGAAACGCTCATTAGATTGCAGTCCAAAATTGGCCTTGCTTGATGTGGTTGATGACAAAGGCTTCACGACCACTGAGAAGATGTTCCTGAGATTAACCTAACATGAGGATGAGAGATACCACTTAAAACCAGAGAGGTCCTACACCTCCTACAGTCAGGGTATGGGAACAAAGCTGAGATGGGTCCATGATCCTCGAGAGCAAGGTGTTACCCTAAAAACATGAGAAATGAAACATCTGGGAGGAGTGCGACCCTCAAGGGATAATGACCCCCTGAGCTCAAACTCTAATTTACAGTTATATATACATATCTATTTATACATATAGCTAAGGTATTTTTCGCCATCTGTTAACGTTTTTAAAATCAAAAGATGAGGAATGAGTATAATGCATCATGGAAATCTAAATATAATACAAGTCTCTGGGAATTTCTGATATTTTTAATTTATGGATGCTCTTTTGTTTTTTATTTAAAATGCCTAATAAATAAATTAAAATAAATAAACAACTTAAACAGCCATAAAATGCTGCTTGAACCATCCTTAAAAGGTATGAAACTTGCAGGTTCCTAACAATCATGTTAAAAGCGTCTCCCTTTCAGGTATGCAATTTCAACTAATAATTGCTGCCTCACAAAAGGCGGTAAATAAATGCGCCCCTCAATGGAAAGCGAAGAGCTGCAGTGCCATAAACTGGAGGGAATGGAAAATTTGCAGACAAACTATGGTTTAAAGAACCGTTGTTACGCCACACATTTCCCGCTTCTTCCCCACACTATAGTCGCATTTCTACTGAACACTCTACCTGCCTTGTACCATGAGTGCTGTCATGGTATAGATATAAGGAAAAAGTGTGAAGCTCTAGACCACTTTTGACTCATATTTTTCTATGTAAACAGCACCCTTTACAAGTTTAAAGGAGAGTGTAAAAGTAGGTGTTGGAATTGCATACAAAAAGTATTTCGACACAGTCTGTGGTATGACCTAAAATGGCAAACACAAGGAGATGATGGACGGAGCACTGAAACTTTTCAGACACTCACTCCCAGCCACAGATCTGGGTTGAATCTATCATCATTCTTTAGCTCACTTTGCCACCTCAGTTCAGAACTAGCTATATGCAAATCCGTCTTGACCCTGTGCCTCATGGGAACAGTCCAGCCTGAACTGCCAAGCCAGATCTTGCCTGAACCGGAAACAAGCATCCTGGGACCGGTTTCTGGGTAACACCCTTCATCGGCCAGGCTAGCTTGAATCCAGTGGCAAAGTGGGCCTGGCGTTGCGCTAAGTGGACAAGGGCTGGGCCCTGGCAAAGTCAAAAGATGGACACTGAGCCAGCGACATGTGAGGTCCTCTAGTTTGTCATTCACAAACTGAAAAACAACAAAACCCTACCTTCTTCGTGTCACATGCTACTGCTGCAATCCAGTGTAACCAGAAGTCCCCTTTGTGACACAGAGTGTAAATGACAGAGGGCTGCTGTGGTTTACCAGGCCCGGAAACATAAATCCATTTCAACTGACTAGCTAATGTATTGCGGCTTACATTTAAACTTACTTTGCCAAGTTTTTTTTTTTTAACTGTTTTTATTTATAAGAAAGTGCATCAGTGCAAAGCAATATACAACCGTATTGATATGTCCACTAAAGAAAACAAGACATTGGTATCAACACATTCCATACAGTGGGTAAAGACTACATCCGTGCGCTACCCCTGGGGGGTCCCCGATTATCTATACAATAAATCTATGGACCAGAACAGTACATACCATACTAGAATGTTTTATTGGGGTCATACACATACCCCAATGTTACATCACCTATGGGGGAGACCCTGCGTCAACTGTGAGGAGGGCCATCAGTGTTTGTCTTTCCCGCCGTAGTTCCACTGTTGGGGAGATGCAGATGTCCCCCCGGTATTTGTTCCACTTTCCCCATTTCTGATCCCATTTCCTGGGGCATCCCCGTCCCTTGAAGACCGTTTTCTCAGCTATCATTGCACAATCTATGTCTTTTGCCTAGTCTGTTACCTGCGGGCTAGCGGCCTCTCCCCTTTCTGTGCTATGTTACGCTTTGCAATTATCCACCCCATCATGGCCCATGCCTGCTCCATCCGGGAGAGGTCAGTAGCCTCCCATATGTTGAGGAGGCAGAGTTTGGGAGAGGGTCGCAGGGGCTTGTCACATGTCCTGGCCATTTGGAGTGTCACCCTTTCCAATAGTTCTGTACGTGCGGGCATTCCCATAGTATGTGTGTAAAAGTGCCGATTTGGTTGCAATGTCGGAGACAGAGCGGATCCAGTCGCCTCCCCAGTCGAAACAATAGCTTAGCATCGAAATATACCCAGTGAAGTATTTTAAGCTGGATGAGGCAGAGACACATGGGGATTGCTACCTCTCTGGGAGTGGCAAGAGTGTTTCTCCAGCCTTCATCGTCTATAGCACCCAGATCGGTTTCCCAATTCATACCCAGTTTCTGCATAGGATCAGGACAATTATTTAACAAATTTTATATGTTAGGGAGATAGCCTTGTGCTCCATTGGATCCTCCAATGGAGAAGAGTCAGGGAGAGGGGTTCCCTTTGGTAGGGCAGTGGTGATAGCGTGACTGATTTGGAGATATCTAAAGGTCTCCGAGGGCGCTAGGTGGTATTTAATCTGGAGGTCAGAAAATGTGGCCAGTTTCCCTTTCACCCACATGTCTCCCACCATAGAAATCCCGATAGTGTCCCACTTATCAAACCCGGGGCATTTGCTGAGACAACCCAGGACATCAGGTTCCCATAGCGGAGTTGCTTTCGTTAGACGATTATGCCACCCCAGTTTTCTCATGATTCCGTGCCATACTTCAACGGTGCGGGCCGTGGGACCTGTCAAGTTAAGTCTATGGGGGTTGGTATACAACGCCCTATTATAGCCACCCCGCCCCATGAGCCAGTGGTCGGTGCGGAAGTTGGGATCGCCGTGTGGGCCGTACACCCAACTATTAATTGCCGTCAGGTGGGATCCCTGGTAGTAAAGACGTATGTCAGGCAATCCAATACCCCCGTCGTACCATCCCATGGTGAGTTTGTTCATAGCGGTACGTGGCAGGCGGTCCTCCCACAATAATCCCCGCCCGCACCAAACTGTCAATTTGGGCAAAGTATGAATCTGGGATTGGGTATGGAGCATTTCGGAGTGCATAAAGGAAGCGCGGGAGCGTGAGCATCTTAAATAGGGACACGTACCAGAAGGGTGAGAGGGAGAGATCGCCAATGTCGGGTGTCCGATTTTAGACGTTGGAGAGGCTCCAGTAGATTCAGCTCGAAAAAAGTATTAGTATCTGTGGTTACAAACACACCCAGATATCGAAAGCCTTGAGTGGCAACCGGTATCTCGTTACCCCGTGGCCTGGGTGGGGGCTCGCCCCACAGTACGTACATCTGGGATTTGGACCAGTTTATCCGGTATCCAGAATGCGCTCCGAAAATATGAAATATATGGAGCACCCTCCACAGCGAACGTGCTGGAGAAGCTAGATAAAGAAGGATGTCGTCCGCGTATAGGGAAATGCGATCTTCATGATCGTTTGTCCATTTGAATCCTCGTATACCAGGGTCTTCCCTGATCCAAACTGCCAACGGTTCTAAGACTGGGGCAAAAAGGAGCGGGGACAACGGGCAACCTTGTCTTGTGGCCCGTTGGAGGGGAAAAGTGGCAGAGCAATGGTTATTGACAGTGACGTATGCAGTGGGCTGTGCGTACAGCAGCCGAATCCAACCAATCAGCTGGGGACCAAATCCTATGCGACTCAACACTGCGAAGAGGAAGTCCCATTCGATGGTATCAAACGCCATGGTGGCATCTAGGGATAGCAGGATTGCTTCCTCCTCATTAGTACCAAGTCTAATGACCCCCATGTACCCGGCACAGATTTCTGGCCGGCCAAGTTATTTTTGATGCTTTTGACCCTGAATAAAGTTGATATATAAATTGTTAAATGAAATATCCTACTAATTTTATTTGTGCTGTTTCCAGTACGACCCCATTATGAATTTGTCAAACACAGGATGCTATTTCACATGTATTAATTACACAGGTACACTCCTTAAGTGAATGTTTCACAAGTCCCCGCCATTTTAGGGCCACTGCATTTCTCATCCCACTTAAAGCACTTGATCTGCGCGATTCACTGTTGAGCTGGGAAAGGTGGGGGTGCAGGAATGCTTGTAGAACAGACAGGGTATGGACTACTTGAAAGGGACCCAGGCAGGGAAATCTTAAGACTGAGAGAGACCATAGATGTAGGCGGGTGATATTAGGCAGAGAGGGACCCAACAGTCCCGAGAGAGCACCAGCACAGTTGGACGGCCTGTGAGTCCGAAGGAATCAAAGTGCCCAAGTGGGTGTGGAAAGACACAGGACACAGTGTTAGTGAAATTGAACTTTCTCAGATTCTCAACCGTTCAGCAAGAAGGGTTTGCTTCATACCTGCCTAAACAAATGTTAATGACCATTGTAACATGGTTTCACATAGCAGTGCATTTGACACCAGTCAGAGATATTGTCTAAGGTTTTATCTGAATGATGGCGGAGGTTAATTAAAGCCAGGCCAATATTTTGAAACTGAACAAATTCAATGTCACATGAACATTTTAAAGGCAGCGTGAAGAAATGCGAACTAACTGTGAAGTAAATGTTGAGTAAGATTGAAGTAAATGTGATCTAATTGCAAACTAAATGCAAATTATATTTAGACATGTTCGCAGTGCATTCAAAATGTGGAATGAATTTGGGGCTCAAATATCAATCATCAATGATAAGTAGAGGTAGTGGAGCCATCAAATTAACAGGGATGGCCGAATCAGATCCGAGTCAAAAGTCTGACTTGTCTCTAGACTCAGGGGCAGATTTACAAACCCCTTGCGCCACCCATACGTCACTTTTCCCATGTTAAAAATGACGCAAACGTGACGCAAAAGTGGCGCAAGGGGCTTGTAAATAAGCCCCCCAGTGTATGACATGAGCCTTGAAAAAACAAGCAGCAGAAATCATGTAAATTAAAATAAAGTTTCTTCTGCATCCTAAAAACATGTATTTCTTTAACATGCAAAAGTGTTTTAACTTAGTACATCAGATTATATTACCAAATCAAGAGGCATTTATTAAACATTTGAATAGTTTTTAAACATCAACTTAGAAATATTTGAGCCCCCCTTCATTGTGACAAAAATGGTACTACTGAACTAAGATGCAAGTCGGTCGACATGTGTACCCTATATGTGGCCCAGATTTTGTGTAAACCGACTTCACAAATGGTACATTTAAGCTTTCAATTATTGCTAAAAGGGTAAAAAATACAATGTTCTTACTGTGTTTATTAGAATATTGGAATGTTGAGCGCTCCATTGTAGATAATGGAGTGCTCCAGGCTTCTAATGGCTGGTAGAAGCCTGGAGCATCAACATTCCAATGTTTGTTCACAGCTGTTGCTGTGAACAAAGGCTCAAGGAACCAGAGGGGATTTAAATCCCCTCGGGCTCAGTGATGCCTTTGTTTTACAAATTAGAAGATTCTGCCTGCTAGGGGCAGAATGTTCTAATAGCCTTAGAGCCCTCCGTAGCGGGCTCTACCAGCCATTAAAGGCCCGCTCCCTTGTTAAAGGCCTTCTCCTTCATCTTGGGCCTTTAACCTCAGAGGGGGCGTTTAATGGTCAGTAGACCCCGCTACATTTGGCTCTAAGGCTATAATAATGCATAGCTTATTAGACTGATAGTGTTAGTCATAGATCTATTAATGGTTTCAAATTTCACATTTAGAGTGCGTGAGGAGCTGTGCTTGACAAAACCATGTTTTCACTTTCTGAACCTGTGCACCGAGGAGCTTCAAATGTGACCTTGATTATTTTGTTACATATTTGAAATAAATTCAGTTTGCTCTAAGGTCTTGCTTGCATTGTAACAACTCAAATGAAGGCCACTTCCTTAGGGGAAACTGAGTAATTGTTTTGTAATGTGGTTATTTCTGTCTTATAAAATGGTTTTGGATTTTGCAGCAAGCGCCAAAAATGAATGCTCTTCAATCACTTTGAAGTTGAATTTGGATTGCCTGGTACATTTTCATGTGAAATGCTGAAATTGTTTTCAATTTTGATTATTTAAATTTTGTGTTTTAATGTGGTTTTTATGTGGGCTACTGGATTCAGAGTAATCCAAGATCTCAAGATACAATTATGTAAGATGATTGTCTGCTATAGGTGGGTATCATCACATCAAAAAGTTATATGTTTCAGTCCCATGGGTCCTTAATGGTGTGGTTAAGTTTGAGCTAATTAAGGTTGTGTTGCTCATTTCTTTGTGCATAGGAAATAGACGTACAGACTCAGAGATAGATTTGCAGTTGGTCGAAGATTTATCCTAGTGTGGTTGAAAGTTTATATATAGTGGCCTATTACGATCTCGGTCGGAAAGCCTTCGACCTTAGGTCAGAGGCTTTCAGACCAGATCGTCGGTTTCAATTGTGACCGCCAAATTACAATATAGGCAGTTGTGATTGAAACAGGCGGGTCATTCTGGCTGGATTCCAAAGATCTCAAGGAGCCTGTCAGGCAGTCAAAGGCGGGTCGTAATCCCAATGGACGGCATTCCCGCCTTTTCGGATTACGATGCTCGGTTTCGAACAGGCTTTCCATGCCGGGCTTTCCAAAATGGAAAGCCTGTTGAAAAGCGAGTTTGGGGGGCCCTAGCAGGGCCCCCTTCTTTTGTAGCCTCTGGTTGGGGGCCGAGAGGGAGTCTATGCTGCCCCACTGTTGAATATAGCACGTTACAATGTGTGCATTCACAAAGCAGTAGTTTACAACACGGTCATTACAATGACCACGTTGTTACCATACGTGCCTTTACATCGCAAGTCGTATCAATGACTTGCTGTAGGGGGCGCGCTGGACTTAGGAATAGTATTAATTACTATTCCTACCCCAGTTTGTGCAACAGCAGGAAAAGTGTTGGATTTAAAATCCAACACATTCCCTGGTGTTGCACGACCCCTACAGCAAGTCGTTGATACGACTTGCGATGTAATGGCATGCGTGGAAACAACGCGGTCGTTGTAACGACCACGTTGTAAACTACTGCGTTGGGTTTACAGCGTTGTAAACGCTGTTTCGCCCCATGAATATAGCACGTTACAATGTGTGCATTCACAACGTGGTAGTTTACAAGTCAAATATGAAAATGTCAAAAGGTCAAATCAGAAGAGCAGTGAGTCACTGGATAGTTGAGAAAAGGCAAATGCAAAGGAAAGCATGGAGAAAGTGCATGCTAGGAGTGTTTGTGTTTCCAGCTGTTAAATAGACCGACAAAAAGAAAATAACAAATGACAAAAATTAAATTAAAAATAAGAAACAAGAAAATTAATCGCTTTCTAGTGATTCTAATGAAGAGGATGTTTTTTGTAATGATTTGTTAAATTCGAGACTACCTCCGTAAAATGATGATCAACGTCTACAAGTACAAGCGATAGGTGCTAGAGAGCCAAGCTCTGCTCCATTAGTACTATGTCCTGGCGTTGGTGTGCTTCCTAGTACCAGTACAATAGTGCTCCCAGTGAGCCAGAAGAAATTGATTGTCAGACTTAAAATCGAATTGGGAGAATGTATTAATGGTGCTAATAATTAACACAGAGTACTGTCCTATAATGAAGAAAAACCTGAAGAATTAGTGGATGAACTTGGTGTGGAGTTGCACAAAAAGAGAGTGTTCAGGAATTATACAATAGAACTAGGTGACAGTGAGATATGAGAAATGGAGCGTGTTAGTTGAGAATATATGTGAGAGAATTAATAAAACATAAATAATTGGGAGAATTTGAAAGGTTACAAAGAAAAATGGGTGAAGAAAGGAGGAAAGCAAAAACAAAAAGAAGAGCGTAAAGTAAAAAGAACTAATGTGAGTGACTCCGAGTATGAAGTGGTTGCAGGATTTCCATTCAGAGGAAATCCTGCAACCACTTCATACGCACATGTAGCTGCATATGTTCACATGATGTGGACAAAGTCTGGTCTCCTGACATTTAGGATATTCCAAATCTTAGAGAACAACCAGGCAAGTGGTATACAGAGTCAGAAAGAACTGTGATGATTTTGAGGGTTCTTTGGATTGATTTGAATACCTTGTTTAAGATTATTATTCCAAAAGATTTGTGGTCGGAATGTAAGGTGGTTGTGAATTGACCTAATGAAGAATATGCAAGAGATCCTCCTCAGAATGGTCTGTCTCTTATTATCACAAATAAATATAAATTAGTGATTGAGCATTTGAAGTCTAGTGTGCTGCAAAAGGAAATACATTTGCTGTAACGTTTGAGGGCGACACAGGAGCATAAAGAATCAGTGCATGCATATTATGAAGGAATTTTGGAAAATATATAGACAGTACAGCGGAGTAGATGACACCGCGAAAAAAGGAATTTGCGGATTCATTTTAGTTTTCATGTTTTTTTTTTTCCAGAGGTTAGTTCCCATATTTAACAGAGTGTGATGTGCTAACAGCCCAAAATTTTTCATGAGATTTTGATGTATGTCACGCATGTTGTGATTGTTTTGATAAGAAGCAGAGGATGATTCAGAAAAAGCCTATAGAGGCACAGTCAACGTCCTTTCAGAAAATTGTCTGGAAAGGAAACCCTTCCCAAAAGTCAGATCCTGGTTTTGATTCTAGCTTTGATTCGGGTGCAAATTTGGACATGCAAGAAGTAGATATGCACAGTAATAATTTTAAATTTGTGCAGGATCAAACAACATTTTCAAAGGGTGCTTCTCAAGGCAGCGTTAGGGGTTTTGTCAATAAATTAAATGTAGCTAATGCTAATATAAATATGCAGAAAAAGACTCTCTTTGTGATATCTGCTGGAAAATTGGTAATTGGGAAAGGATCTGTAGACTTACTCCAGAACGGGTGAAAATGAGTCACAAGCGGTCCCCCAAATGTGACAAAACATGAATGGGTTGCCTCAGTCAGCTGACCCAGTCTTATTGGCTTTTGTGCAAAACATGAAGAATCGAAGACAGTGCAATTAAAACGTTCCTACAGCCCTAATAATGAATTACAATTTGCAGAGTAAGATGCAGAATTTCCACCAGAATCCTGAGTGGCAGCATAGGTCTTCAGTGATGAGCAATAACTTTCCTCAGACTACATCATCAATACTCGGAGTTCCTACTAGACAAAGTCAAATGCAGGCACAATGACAGTGACTGATTGGGGGATGAGGATTGCATGCTTGGTGAAGTCTTTGCACAGACGAGAGCGGCCAATACGTAGATGTTGAGGTGAATGGCCACCCAGTATCATTTTTGATTGCTACAGGTGCTACCTTTTCCACAGTCAAACCGATGGAGGTTCCAAACCTACCCGCTTAGGAAAAGAATTCCAAGTTGTAGGCATGAGTAGTGAACAGATTACTAAAAAAGTTTAAGCAAATGTCCCTGTAAAAATTGGATCTATAGAAAATGATCACAAGTTCATAACTTGAGAAATGAGTCTACTTTTTTTGTTGGGTTGTGATCTTCTATACAACATGAATTGTGTAATTTATTGTGCACCGATGGTGTAACAATTCAAACACAAGACAAGTACATTTTAAGTTAAAATCAGAAAGTCAAGGCGGGTTGGCTAGTGTTCACGCAAGATGGTGGCTCCCTTCTAAGCCCTGCTGAGCTAGCTGCTTTGAAAGCTGCTTTTCCTGGACAGGCCCTTACCACATACAACCCTAAACTTTGGGATGACCTCTCTGCCAAACTTGCACTCTTCCCCCCCAGATGCATGAATCATACTTGGTTGCGACTTCAACCTCCCAATGGACCCACTGATGGACATGCGATCTGCTCTCAGATACAGAACCCCCAGATCCCAAAAAGCGATTCACGCCTTGTGTTCGTGTCACAAACTAGCCGGCGTCTAGAGACTCCACAACCCCACTGGCAGCGACTTTACCTTTTTTTCACCCTCACGTGACACTTTCTCCAGAATCAACTACCTGCTTGTTGATTCCACTCTCCTTCCATAAGCTACCTACCTCTATAGAACTGATCCTTATTTCGGACCATGCAGCCATCTTGATAAATCTCCAGCTCCTTCCCACCACCCCGAAGTCAAAGGCCTGGCGTATGAATCTAGAGATCCTGGAAGATTCAAACGGTGTCAAGGAACTCCATAATGAAGTAACCTAATTTATTCAGATTAACCAAAACTCTGTATCCTATCAGGTTACTCTCTGGGACACCCTGAAATGCTACTGTAGAGGCCAAATCATAAGCCAAATGTCATGGAAAAACAAACTTATTAAGTCATCCCTAGACCACTTGACCTCAGAAATAAAAACTAAAGAACTGAGCTATCGGCAAAATACTGACCCGGCTACCCTGACACTCCTAAAGCAGCTTAAATATGAATTAAATTCTATAGTCAGTAAACGCATGCATGTTTAGGTCCATGCCCACAAACGTAAAAAACTGTTTTACCTTAATAATGCTGGAAAGTCCCTGGTGGCCTACCTAAAGTTTAAATGTAACTCTAACCTTATCCAAACGATCAAAGATGAACATAACAAATTACAAACTTCAACTGAAATGATACTTAAAGCCTTCCAACGCTTCTACACCAAATTATACACTCACTCAGTCAACATGCCCATTGATGCATGCTCAAACATTCTGAAGTCTATGCCAATTACTCAAATTTCAAATTCGAATCGCACTTTGCTAGCCGATCCAATCATTACAAAGGAGATCTCTCATGACAACAAAAGTATCCCATCTGGCAGAGCACCGGGACCGGATGGTTTCCCGATCGAATTTTACAAAACCTTCACCCCCTCAATCATTACCACATTAGAGCTGACTCCCTCCCACTTCGCTACCTCTGTTTCAGTATCGGGGTTCACCTACGAGGCCAACATTGTGGTTATCCCGAAAGATGAAAATAACCACTCCCACCACGAAACCTTTAGGCCTATTTCCCTCATCAACAAGGAAGCTAAACTTTACACAAATACTTGCAAACCAACTCACCCCTCAGGTTCCAAAACCAGTCCACCTCGCTCAATCTGTTTTATCAAAGGACGCCTAGCTAGTGATAACATCCGTCTCTTGTCCCATATCATTGAGAGAGACTCCAACCCACTTTCTCCACTGGCAGTGGCCACAGCCTTCTACCCGACGAAGGCTTTCGACAAAGTTTCCCGACCATACCTCAAAGTCATTCCCTCAAGACATGATTTGGGAAAAGAGTTTATTACAATGACCATGGCCCTATAATCTAACCCCTCCACCAGAATTAGGATTAATAGAGCCCTGTCGCAACCCTTTATGGCTCACCAGGGAACCTGCCAGGGGTGTCCCCTATACCCTATACTGTTCTTACTCACCATTGGCCCCTTGCTTCTGATGCTAAATGTATCACCTGACATCCCAGGCATCTTCTTTGAGGACATCCCATACAAAATGGCTGCATATGCGGACAACATTCACAGAATCTCCGGATTGTCACAATACTCAAGTTTCTGCAGGAGCGTAAGGCCGAGATGATAGGTCCAGACCTCCCGAAACCACTGGATTGCCCAACAACGTCAAAGCAACACAGTGAAATTTGGGGAAGAAAGGGAATAGGGAAGAGACACAAATAAACGTCCCTCGTTGTAGTAATCTCTTCAAGGACAGGACCCCTTAATTAAGAGAGCTCTAAAGAAAACAAGAAAGAACAATGTAAATATTATAATACTCAAATTCTATGTGTTGTTACAATTTTTTGTTATAAGTGGGTTGTAAGTACCTGTATAGTCCCTTCTTCCCTTTAAATGAAATGACTTGCGTAAATGAAGCTCCAAAATAAACCTAGAATAACAATAGGGAAGTTGATAAGTGTATAGCCTTCTCTATAGCTTATTATCAAGCCTAAATAGATTTCCTATACCCACCTAAGTCTAATAGTCTGTGCAGTATTAATAAATGAAGACCAAGTGCCCCTAACTAAAGTACTGACGACCCAGACTCTTCAAATTAAAAGGGGTGTTTCTTAACCTCAGGAACACCATGGGGTAAGCTTAAAGGAAAGACGACTCTCCACAGACGCAGCGTCACACCAATTGGCGTATGTAGATAAGAGGAAAAATGGCACCGAGGGAAAATGCCACCGAAGAAAAAGACAAAAATGCCCAAAGGATTGTCTCCGTGCATGCACCAAGAATGGAGACAAAAAATAAACTAATCACACCCACCGCGATCTCACACGCTCTCCTGCACACCTAAGTGCCGAATCAACACCGATCAAACTTCGGTAAATGCGGCAGGAGAGGAGGACACCAACCACCGGCGAGGCTTTGGCGAGGAGCGAGACCCAGGGGAAGGCGGAGGAAGAAGTCGAGAACTCTCCGAGCAGCGTCCGAGACAGGAAAATCAGAACGCCGGCTGGAACACAAACCGAGGAGACACAGGAACAGGAAGTCCGACGATAACGCAGGCACACCACAGGATGACCAGAAGTGAGGTCAGACCTAACAACTAGAACGCAAAGCGGTCTAGTGTGTTGCCTGATGAACTTTATAAGCTTCCGTGATGGAGTACGCTTGCGCATTCCGACAGACCTGACACGGATCTTGTGATTACTGCGATCCTATCCAATATTGATCATTTTAACAACTTCTCTGGATATTCCCTGAATAGGAAGATCATCACTCTGACCATCCACTGCCATCCCTCAATGAGTGGTTCATCCAATTTCCAATGGAAGTCTGCTATCAAATATCTTGGGACATGGTTTCGTAAGGCCCTCGCCGAATCCGTTTCTATCAATAAAAACAAAACCCTGAATAAAATAAAAGAGCTACTGTTGACATGGTTGCCAAAACATATATCCTGGTGGGGTAGATTCGAAACCATCTAAATGATGGTTGCACCATTGATTAACTTACTATCGAGCATGTTACCTACTCGACTCTACCCAAACATCTTTCTTAAGGTTGATAAAGCTGTTTCACATTTCCTATGGGAGAATAAAAAACCTAAAATTTGCCTAAAAAAATGAGGAAGCCTGCCAAAGTAGGAGGTTGCAACTTCCCTAACTGGATCACCTATCAAACTGCCTTTCTGGAATCCTAGGCCTCACAGTGGTTTGAAATTAGCCTGTTAGAAAAGCCTGTATGGCTCGACGTGGAGCTCTCTATCTGCCACCTCTTCCCACTCCTGTCCACAGTGACAATGACACAATATCCTTATACCTAGTCCCATAAGCCTTTAAAGACATTATATCTACCATACTCTCCTTAGATGCGGCATTGACAACCAATATTCGCAACTCAACTTTTACATCACTATGGTACAATAAGAAACTACATATTTCTAATTCTCAAACCATTGGACTGATATGGGCAGGTAATTGAATTGTTACAATATCAGACCTCTACTCTATGATAATACTGAACACTCTTGTTTGCATTCCTACAATGCAAGTACAACCTCTCTAACATGGACTTCTATGTTCTTCTTCAAATTAAGGCCAAAATATCTAAGCTTGGTCTCACCCATAATTCACCCTTACTAAAGAAACCCCAACTGATATTACTGAGTGGTCACTCTGCTTTAAAATTTTACAAAATACTTACCACTTCCAAATCCCAGAAATGGGCCTCTTACTTCTCTTCTAAGAGCCTTGCTCCCCCAAATGAGGAAACCTGGGCAAAAACAGGATTACACCTACTTCAGCACAAACTGATTCCCTCCCTGACCCAGACCAAATTCTTCGCTGCACACTTCATGTACTGGACCCCTGGAAAATTGTTTCAATCAAAACTCAAGGATGCCAACACGTGCTGCGCATGTGACTCTTCCCCTGGTGACGAAGAGCACATGTTCTTCTTTTGCCTTCATCTATGCTCCTATTGGTGAGATGTTTCCCTAAATTTACACAAAATGTTCAGAACGGCCATTTCATTGTCCTTCCCACTTATTTTACTAGGGCTTCATCTGGCAGACCCCCCAATTGATCTCTCTGACACAGATCTTTCCCTCCTCGACCTTCTACTCACCAGTGCTCTCAAAGTAATACTGATCGACTGAAAGTCTAGCAACAATATATCATATCATGCCTGGTCGGCCTGGTTTAGCTACATAAGAAACACACACATAACCCAGTCTAGTAACAAAGGTTGCACTGTAACCTACCAACATCTTTGGGACACACTAGATCTCTTTATTTACAACCCGTCCCCCCAATGGAACATCCTCCAATCCTCCCCTTGGCCACATGCTCAACGATCGTCAGCACTACCTAGGTTTTCATACCTTTCCTATTGACTCACATGACTCCACCTCTCCCCCTCTTCCTATGCCCTTGACACTCCCTAGCCTTAGATATTACGCCAGAAACACTTCTAAGGATGTGTACAATAGACATATATTTCTGACTTGCACCCCTCAAAAAAGTAAAATGAGAATAAAACCAGTTTATTATCATTTTATTTTTCTTACTGAGTCAATTGCCAGCCTTAGGATGGGGCAGGCAATCCTGACAGAGCTTCACTCAGCTGCGGGGTGGAGGAGAGTTGTACACTGTAAGTGCGCATGTTGGTTCGGCCAAACCGACATGCGCACTTACATTTCTCCAACCCAGCTGTGTTGCACAGCCGAGTGGCGAAAAAAGGCACAGACTCCCAGTGCCTTAGCGAGCATTCTTTAAACCTGCTAAGGTCAATCACGGCACTGCTCTCATGCTGGTATTTCCACAGGAGAGCAGCCCTGTGATTGGCCCCTGAGAGCATGTGCAGTGAGTGTGCCCAAGGTCAGGAAAGGAGCACCGAGGCGGCATCAGCAGCAGGTAAGTGTTTTTAAATTATCCCCCCACCCCAGCGTTTGCGTTGCCCCACTACTTTGGGTTTACAGCAGCCGCCACTAGACCTAGGAAAACCAAAATAGGTAGATGTTACTTTTGTGTTATATTTCTGCGGTACTGAACTTGTTAACAAGACATTTGGAGACATTAAATATATGCACTAGAATTGAGCAGCTCATTAGATGTGCTGATATGTTGCATTTTGGATTAAGGAATGAACATGACATCTTACAAACATTTAAGCCAACACAGTGGAGACATAAAATGTGTATTTGACCATTCCAAGGCCTAGTTATGTAAAATACAGGCGAACACACAACTTGGTTGTATATTTAGCATTAGTCATCATGTGAGCAGTGCAGAGTCAATGAGTCACCTACAACTTCTAATCAACTGACTTAGCTTAATGCCTTACAAATATTTGAGGTACAGACTTAGAATGGTGTCACTCATGCCATCAATAGTTTCAGTTGAGGAGACCAGGACAACATCAAGCTAAGTAGGCAGACATGTCTCTGAGTAGAGCATTGTATGTAGATTGTTCAGTCCACCAGAAATGAGTATCTGTTGTTAAATGCCAGACAAGTGAGAATAGGTAAAATCACTGTTGAATCTTGTTTTCTGTTGCAGAAACAGGGCCTCGTGGTAGTTGTAGTCATTTCAATCTTTACATGCCAACACATGACAAATGGTTAACTCCATGAGAAATTACCATCAGTAGTAACATGGCAGACAAGTGAGAATGGGCAATATCACTGTTGCATCTTGTTTTCTGTTACAGAAACAGGGCCTCATGGTAGTTGTAGTAATTTCAATCGCTACTTGTCAACACTTGCAAATGGTTAGTTACATACCTGTTGCCAAAATACCATTGGGCTGGACCATACATTTACATATTGACACATATCATGGGTCCTGGGGTGATAATTTCATAGCAATTCACTTAGACACCATTCCAACATGTGGCATGTAGTGGAGATTGATACACGTGATCATATATGCTACAGTACACATTGACACTGACAATCAAACATCTCTGATACTTTGAGTATTGCATGTTAGGAAAGTAGATAGACAACACAATAGCAAAAGTTGAGATGGGATAAAACAAGACATTGAAGGGCTGTGACTGTTATTGAGGTGTAACTTACCAGACTCCACTCCTCCAGCTATTCCTGTCATGCCCTCAGAATGCAGGATGGCCAAGACGTTCTCCTCCCAGGGAAACAGTTGTAATGGGGCACTGGTAAGGACTACCAACACTCTTCTGGGCCTCCAGGTGTTGCTTGGAGACCAGGGAATACATCTTCCCTCTCAGGCCGTTCTACATCTTCCTAATTTCCTCCTTTATGATCAGGGAGGTACATACAGCATTAACCTCTTCGATGCTCATGACGGAATGGTGCCGTCATGACCATCGGTGCTCCTGTGCTCATGACGGAACCATTCCGTCATGAGGACAGGGGCACGAAATCCCTCTGCTGCAGACAGCAGAGGGATTTCCTTTTCTCCCCCAGAGCCTCAGGAGCTGGGGAAGAGCTTCCCCAGCTCCCGATGTCCCCTCCCTGGTTTCTGCGCACCTCGCACTGTCGTCATTTCACAGAAACCGAAACTAAAATGAACCTTCAGGTTCATTTCAGTTTCACTTTCTACGTGCTCTGTGGGCTATCTCAGCCCCCTGAGCACGTAGAAAGACGTGAGAGGTATCATTGGAAAGGGGAGAATCTCCCCTTTTCAATGGTACCCCTCCCCAGTGGATCCCTGCTTGGGGATCTCCCCAGTATGGGCATGCCCATGCCCCCAATCCCCTGCAAAAATGACAGCCTTTCTGCCCCCCCTGGGGGGCAGATGGAGGCGTTAGCCCCCAATCTGCCCCCCGGGGGGGCAAAGAGCCCAGTAGATGCCAGGGATTGTTTTGTGCAAATTTTAATTAGGGTGAGGGCATTGAAATGCCCGTTTTGGGCAGCCCCCACCCTAATTAAAATTTGCCCAAAATAATCCCTGGTGTCTAGTAGACTTTCTGCCCCCCCCTGGGAGGCAGATGGGGGCAGTAGCCCCTAATCTGCCCCCCTGGGGGGCAAAAAGCCCACTAGACGCCAGGGATTTTTTGGGGCAAATCTGAATTAGGGTGGGGGCTGCCCAAAATGGGCATGCCAATGCCCCCCCACAAAAATTACAGCCTTTCTGCCCCCCCTGGGGGGCAGATGGAGGCATTAGCCCCCAATCTGCCCCGCGGGGGGCAAAAAGCCCAGTAGACGCCTGGGATTTTTTTGTGCTAATTTTAATTAGGGTGAGGGCATTGGCATGCCCGTTTTGGGCAGCCCCCACCCTAATTCAAATTTGCCTCCAAAAAATCACAGGCATCTAGTGAGCTTTTTGACCCCCCGGCCTTGCCTCCACACCCTCCCCCGCAAAAATTACAGCCTTCCTGCCCCCCCAGGGGAGGCAAAAAGCCCACTAGACACCAGGGATTTTTTTGGGCAAATTTTAATTAGGGTGGGGCTGCCCAAATGGGCATGCCAATGCCCCCATCCCCCACCCGCAAAAATTACAACCTTTCTGCTCCCCTGGGGAGAAGATGGGTGCAGTAGCTCCCAGCTGTCCCCCCCGGGGGGGGCAAAAAGCCCACTAGACGCCAACGATTATGCTGGCTTTTTTTCTGCGTGGGGGTGGGGGCTGCCCAGAATGGGCATACCAATGCCCCCAAAACAATAGCCACAGTGTTTATGTCCCCCTTGGGGGCATATCGGGGCAATCCCACCCCGATATCCCCCACAGGGTGGCAGAAAGCCGGCTAGGCACGGATTTGTTTTTAGCAATAGGCCTACCTGTGGATTTTGGGCCCTAGTGCAGCCGGCACGTAGGGAAACCTAGCAAACCTATACATTTTTGGAAACTAAACACCCAGGGGAATCCAGGATGGGGTGACTTGACTGACTCTCACCAGTTTCTGTTACCCAAAATCCCTTGCAAACCTAAAAAGTTGTTGAAAAAAAACCTAATTTTCCTCACATTTCTGTGGTGAAAAGTTCTGGAATCTGCGTGGATCCACAAAATTCCAGCCAAACCATGTTCCCCAAAGCCTTCCGAGAAAAATGGTACCTCACTTGTGTGGGTAGCGCGTAGTGCCCGCGACAGGCAAGGGCCCAAAACCTATTGAGGCGACATCAAAATTACCTATCACAAAACAACCTGGTTTTGCAAGGGAGGTACCATGAGTTTTTGTCCCCGGACTCGGCGGCCATCTAGGGAAACCTACCAAACCCACATATTTCTGAAAACTAGCTACCCGGGGGAGTCCAGCAAGGTATGGCTTGCGTGGGTCCCCTAAAGTTTTCCTACCCAGAATCCCCTGCAAACCTCAAATTTAGCTGAAAAAATCACTTTTTTCTCAAATTTCTGTGTGGGAAAGTTCTGGAATCTACGTGGATCCACAAATTTCCTCCCACCCAGCATTGAAAAATGACCGATCATTCTCATGCTAGTATGAGTATTCCCAATTTCGAAAATGTGCAAATATAAAGAAACCTTGATGGATCTACACAAATGACCCCTTGCTGAATTCAGAATTTTGTCTACTTTTCTAAAATGTATAGCTTTTCAGGATCCATTATTACTTTCACACCCATTTCTACCATTAACTGGAAGGAGATTGAAAGCACAAAAAATAGCAAAAATAGGCTATGTCCCAGAAAAATGCCAAAACTGTGTAAAAAATGTTGGTTTTCTGACAAAAGTCTGTCATTCCCTAAAATCTGGAAAAATGGTAATTTCAGCCCCACAAACCCTTTTTTGATAACATTTGCAGCCCGTTTTTCCAATTTTTCCCCAAAAAAACTAAATTTTGCTGTATTTTGGCTAATTTCTGGGGCCCCTCCAGGGGAATCCACAAACCCTGGGTACCTTTAGAATCCCTATGATGTTGGAAGAAAAGGTCGCAAATTTGGCGTGGATACCTTATGTGGTCAAAAAGTTACAGGAGCCTAAGCACGCACTACCCCAAATAGCCAAAAGAAAGGCTTAGCACAGGGGGGGAACAGGCCTAGCAGCGAAGGGGTTAACTCTGTCGACTATCCAGTTCCACATTTCCCTTTTCCTACTTAGAGGAGTTTGTTGGACTTGGGCTCCAAACAATTCTGGCTCTACTCCTATGATTTCATCCACCATGACTGACAACTCTGCTTCTGAAAAACGTGGATTATTTTGATGAAACATAACTCTAAAATGAAGTGGGTGACAATGACTAAAAATATAAACACCAACAGATATTAGAAAGAAATGCAATTAAAGTGTGTGGAATGTTAAATGGGACAGGAAAAAAAAGGACTGCCTTTATCTTACCAAAAAAGGGTGTTCTCTGTCTTGCTATGCTGCAGTAGAGAGGCAAAGGATCATGGTCTGGGATTGGGTGTGTTTTATTGTGTGATATTCCGGTGTGTCAACTTGGCTAATGGATATCAGCTGTGTTGTTCTTGTATCCATCCAATGTGCACTGTTCTGGTGCTTTGCTGAGAGCGTACCACGACGAACTACCCCTGTCAGAGAACCACCACAAGGGGACTGCCAGGACAACTGTGTTTTCATAATCAGGTCAGTGGGAAGCCGTGTCCCTGACGGTGATGGAGTATGCATCAACAACATTGCAGTCTGCCGCAGCCCAGGCGGGACACATTCCCTCGACGCGGTCAGCTGTTCAGGCTGCATGCATCGTAATACAGCGGGTGGAAGATTGCCGGCTCAGCGGTCTTCTTGGGACCACAGTCGAGGTGGTATGGTGGTGAGACCACCAAACTCGTAATCAGGCCCTTAGTTCTCAGCGACATTAGACATCTTAACCACCACGCTTCCGGGCCGCATTAGGAGTATTGCTGCTACCTGTCTTGCCATTAAGCGGAACAAATGGATTGTAATAGGTTGTACACTTATTGTGTTATTCCAATATTCATTTGAGATTTTGCTGACTTTCACTCAAAACTGCATCTTATAAGCAGTTGCTTAACCAAGTATGAGCAGGGGCTGAAAATATTTGGCTCACATTTTGTAATATCCTGAATCTATATTTGGCTCAAATTTTGTAATATCCTGAATCTAGCCTTACAGTTGGCAATGACTGATTTTTTTTTGATTAACCTTTTTATTGGATTTTGCATTTTCCATACAGCGTGCACATCAATCGGTAACTGTTAAACATATCGTATCCTTCATTATGCATGTGTGCAGTACAGATAATTCTAGTCCATAGAACAGTTACTTGTCCTGACACCTGTGGTGTGCGAAGACTGTTGGCAATGACTGATGGGGATGATGCCAATGATTGAGACAAGGATTGTGAACATGACTGTAAAAATGTAATATAATCGGGAACCAAGCCAAGACCAGACATTCAAGATGTTTTACTTGAATTGGGCAATTTGATTTTATTTGTAGGTGGTTCATATCTAAGAGACCATCAAGAAAT
Source organism: Triturus cristatus (assembly GCF_964204655.1). NCBI lineage: Eukaryota > Metazoa > Chordata > Amphibia > Caudata > Salamandridae > Triturus > Triturus cristatus. The sequence goes on from NC_140590.1 coordinate 1,180,175,595, forward strand.
TTTTAGAACAGCATATGCATTTTTCACAATTGCATACATTGTGAAAGCAAGGTACTTGTGTTATGTAACTTCTGTACAATTGGCTGAATTAATAGCTATTAATAGAGCATACTGTGTGGCCTATGGTTTGAATGTTACAATGTACACAGATAACCAATATTGTTTTGGAGTGGTCCATGATTTGGGCCATCTTCATTCACAAGTGGAGCTCTTAACATCCTCAGGCACTCCAATTCGAAATATCCCAATAATTCATGATTTTATTTGTACACTCTTCAGTTACCTAAGGAATCTGCTGTATTTTGTTCTATTATAATGTTTTTATTTATTTTGAATTGAGAAACATCAACAGAGGCAGAAGCGAACAAAAAACAAGAGGAAGGAAAGGTCACAGCAGGGTACACATATGGACGATAGTGTTACAAGTCAGTTGCGCATATTCAATATCAGATGTAATCTCACAGCGAGACGATGCATCAGTTGTCAGAGGTGGACCAGTTTCAGTTGTCGCTCGATGGGAAGTGTCTTTAGTATGCATCTGATCTTTGGACATGTGCCAGGCAACCCTCTGCCTCCTCCACATTATATGTATTTAGTGTTACTTCCCCCTGGTCAGGCAGTGCCAGGTATGTGCTCAGGGGGGGCCATATATTCCAGGGTCTTTGGCACCGTATTCAAGTCAATAGGTGAGATCTTTCAGTCAGTCCCTCTCCTGTGGGGTTAGATGTCCCCTCCCAGTACATGGCCACCCTTCTCTTGGCCATGAGCAACCTCATGCCGCTAAGTTTGCGGGCGGCAGCAAGGGCATCTTTAACTTATCCCAGCAGTGCAAGTACAGGCTGTCTATGGGCACTCCAGCCCGTCACGTCCTCAGTACAATAAAGGTCTCTGGTCCAGAAGTGTGCCACCCTATCGCAACCCCAGGCTAAATGTAAAAAAAACAGTGTCCTCCCTCTATAATCTGATACAGCTATTATCGATTTGCAACCCTATTTTACAAAGCCCAAATGGTGTGTGGTAGATCCTGTGTAAATACTTGACATGTATGAAGTACCAGGGAGCTAGACCTGAGATTTAATATAACCTGGTCTATGGGATCCACTCACCTGGTTTATGAAAACTGCTAAATAAATAATTTTCAGACCTCTAAAGACATCAAACTTTTGATTTTTGATCACGTTTGTAAAATCCCTGGATAGGATATTGTCCCTACCAAGGCTTGACAAGCTTGAATATGTAACAGAAGCTAGATACAGTTTGGCTTCCCTGAATACCAATTATTCCTGTTTATTAATAGTGACATTTTTAACATTTGTCCTGAAGAAGGTGATTAGCATTTTTCGTTTCACCGAAACACCGCCTCAACAGTTTTGATACAGATGGCTCTTAGGGAGCTCTCTGTTCTTGAACAATTATTTCTAAACATATTTTTTAACATGTCATTTGTTTTTTTGGAAATGCGATGAATGATTTGTATTGTTGTTAATGTATTATAAAAGATATGAAGATTCATATATAGGGTTCTTTGCACAAGTTCTTTAATGTTGAAGATTTTAAACACATGCACTTGCAATTTTTGACATCTATTTCATATTGACAGAATGGAATTGTGATTTTGTATTTAATCTTTCAGTGCAATATAGGATTCTAATGTTAAGGTTTGGCAAACAAAATATATGAAGATATTTTTATACAAACAACTCTTTCAATTATTAAGTGGCTTTTCATTTTCATCATTATTAATTTCATTTTGTTCACTTGTTTCATTATTGTTTTATTATTGTTTTATTATTGGCCTTTTATAGGTTTTTATTATAACTTAGAAAATCGGTCTTCGTTTTGTAATAAGACAAAATTGGGAACTCTAGACAACAGGTCAGTCTTTTTCTACTACCAGTCTGTAACAAATACTTTATTATTAAAATCTAGTGAGGAAAGCTAATTTTATAAGTGAAAAGGGAAATTTTTATTGTGTATGCTGCATATACCCTGTCCCCTTTTCTCTGTATTAGGGTAACTCCCTTGAGTTTTGAAATCTATAGGGCAATCAGGCAGTGCCCAATGTACCAGTCTGACAGATGAGTGTGTGGGCCGGTTTTTTAGTTTGTGGGCCGAATTTTTACAGTTAATTTCCCTGATATTACCAAAAATATTGCCTGCAGCAAACACAAACGCATTCAGTCTCCCACATCCTGCTATCTGGTTCAGTAATGGGGGCAACTTTTATTTTGTTGCCTGGCTTATTTTTTGTTCTAGGCCATTCCTAAGGGCAGTTCAGGACACAGGATGTTGTGAGTTGGGCGTGTAGCCCATCTCCTTTTTGTAGATGTGTGTCAGTGGCCCGCATCATCTCTCAGGCCACTAATTGCCCCCACAGTACTGACCTGATTCAAGGAAGATGGATAAAGAGCTGTTTGTGAATTCAAACCAGACACATACACTTGGCTTTGCAATGGCTGTAGCAGTCAGGGGAAGATGAGCAGTGCAGGGGGACATGCAGCGAATTGAAGACAACAATTCCTACTTCTCCTTAAACCTATGAAGCACCCTACAGCTGCCTTTGAAGCTACATAAATATAGATGGCCCCACATGTATCCATGTATCTCACACACACTGCTTACATTCAGAGGACATGTGAGAATAAAGGTATCAAGGTCTAAATCTCAGCTCAGCAGCCACCATTAGTTTTATCCTGGCCATTCGGACAGTAGTCACATCACTCATGATAAAAGGAGCATCACTTTGGGTGTACCACTGTTTCCCAACATGAGTCTAGTTTGTCGTGGCGGTTAATATCCATAAGCATATAGGTCTTCTTCAGGCATCTCGTGGCCAAGCCACTTGTGCAGAAAAGCATTCAGGGGTGACCAGAGCGATAAAATAAGTGGTTCGATGGAACATGACACCTGCGCCAGTGACATAAGTCCACCACTGTCAACTTTATTCTGAAGCTGAGGGAAGAGTTAAGGGCACCCTTGCTGTGAATCAATCAGTGCCTCACCTTGAGCCCCACCACCATGGTCGTTAGCAAGATTAATTGTTGGGTATCTTCCCTTATACTTTGAAGGTAGCCTCACAGCATGTCTTTCATCCCCTCCCACCCCCACGAGCCATTAATCTCTGAGAAGGACCTAGATGTTGTTTGTTTGCAGAGTCCTGCCCACCATTTATCCTTTGATCGCTATATTTAGGCCTTAAAATATTCCGGAAGGATGGGAGATGTGGCGAACAACTCTGACTCTACCACTTAACCCTGTGGATCTCACTACTCCTTAGGGGTGACCTACATACTCAACCTAAGGATACCCCATATCTCATGTATCCAACCCCTGCTACAGGACACCAGGCGCAATCACGAGGTATCCCGCAGCCCAATCATGGTAGTCTACATGGATTTATTTAAGGAGAGCTAGTTGGCAGTCTCTTCATGGGGTAAAGGTTTAAAGTCTGTACCAAACAACTATTAATCAGCTACCAAGCACTACGTATGTCACAGTCTGGCCACATGGACCTTTGTCACCCATGTTAAAAGGTGTACCACTTTGAGTGTACACTTATTTACCAATGGGGTCTTGAACTCTTGATGAGCAACAGATCGCAATAAGCAGAGCACCTGTCAGTGGAATTAAGAGATATGACTCCTCTACGGGAAAATATATTGGTTAGTCAGAAAGAGAAGATGCAGATAAGGATGCCACAAGGCCACTGAGCCAGGGAGTTTTAGCCCTACACAGTTTTTAAAAAGCACAATTCATGATGTGCACACAGCCTCTTGACCAGGAATAAGTCCTGAAAATATATTGTTACACTTCTCATGTCATACAAATTATTCCATGGCTTTACTGAAAGGGGTGTTATAAGAAGTAACATCATGACCTAAGACTACCTCAAACATTTAAAGGAAAGGATCTATTTTTCAGTCGGACAGTCTAACAATTTTTGCATTCAGTGACTGAGCTTAATCTCTGGTCACCTGGCCACTAATTTACACTTCTGTGGAGGGAGATTGCTGGGCCCAGCTGTAAGCCAAGTTCAACATGCTTTAGGGGCAGAGGGACTGAGGTAATGGTGTGGCTGGAGTTCGTGCAATGCCCCTAGCTAAAGAGAGTTTCCATTGAGTTCTTAAAGCAGCGGGATTGGATACAAAGTATAACTATGGCCAAAGGCCACGGCCTGCACCCAGAATCCTCTGGGGCAGATAGTCCAGAAACAGGATCAGCCACACATTTAGAGCCAGTTGGGCTTGTGGAAGGCCATGCCCTGTGTGTTCCGGGGGGGGGGGGGGGTTAGACGCACAGGCAATCGAGTTGTCCGCACAATATGCCATAGGACTTACCAAGCTCTAAGAGAAACACAGGACTTATCAGGGTTTGTGATAATGGTATCAACTCACATTATATGGACATTGTGTTAAGAAGAACCTGGATATTCATAGCGGGCATATTCCCTAACCCCTTCGCTGCTAGGCCTTTCCCCCCCCTGTGCTAAGCCTTTTTTGGGTTATTTGGGGTAGTGCGCGGCTTAGGCCCCTGTAACGTTTTGACCACATAAGGTATCCACGCCAAATTTGCGTCCTTTTCTTCCAACATCATGGGGATTCTAAAGGTACCCAGGGTTTGTGGATTCCCCTGGAGGGGTCCCAGAAATTAGCCAAAATTCAGCAAAAAAAGAATTTGGGGGGGAAAAATGGGAAAAACGGGCTGCAAATGAAAGCGTCTGGGTTTTTATCTGTAAATGGTATCAAACAAGGGTTTGTGGGGCTGAAATCACCATTTTCACAGCTTTTAGGGAATGACAGACTTTTGTCAGAAAACCAACATTTTTTTACACAGTTTTGGCATTTTTCTGGGACATATTTTTGCTATTTTTTGTGCTTTCAACCTCCTTCCAGTTAATGGTAGAAATGGGTCTGAAAGCAATAATGGATCCTGGAACGCTATACATTTATGAAAAGTAGACAAAATTCTGAATTCAGCAAGGGGTCATTTGTGTAGATCCATCAAGGTTTCTTTATAGAAACTAACAGTTAAATATAGGAAAAAATGAAAATTAGTTGAAAAAAACAGCCTTTTGTGTCAACGTTTTTACCTGTAACTTCTTCTAATTATGACAGCTCTTTGAAAGCAATATACTGTTACATCCGCTGGACCTTCCTGGTTGTGGGGATATATAGGACTTGCAGGTTCACCAAGAACCCGACGAACCCAGAGTCAAAAACTGAAAATTTGCAATGGTTTTTTATTATGTTTCGAGTATATAGCAATTATTGTGGGAAAATGTATACATGGAAAAATCGGTATGAAAGACACCTATGTATTTCTGAAATGGGAACAAATTATAGAGCTTAGAAACAGTACATATTTGCACATTTTCGAAATTGGGAATACTAGCATGAGAATTATCAGTCATTTGTCAAAATGACTTCTTTTTTACACAAAGTCTTTCATTTGGAAGGTAGAAATGCATCAAAAATCAATAGGTAATAACAGTTGCTTTACAAATCTGAATTACCCCAACTCTCCCAATAAAAATGGTACCTCACTTGTGTGGGTAGGCATAGTGCCCGCGACAGGAAATGGCTCAAAACCCAACGTGAACACACCACATTTTCACAATGAAAATTTAACCTTTTTTTGCGAAGTGTCTAGCTGTAGTTTTTGAACACTAGCACTGCCGGCACCTAGTGAAATGTTGCAAACCTATGCATTTCTGAAAACTAGACACCAAGGGGAATTCAGGATGGGGTGACTTGACTGCCTCCCACCAGGTTCTGTTAGCCAAAATCCCTTGCAAACCTAAAAAATTGTCAAAAAAAACACATTTTCCCCACATTTCTGTGGTGGAAAGCTCTGGAATCTGCGTGGATCCACAAATTTCCACCCACCCTGCGTTCCCCAAAGTCTTACAAGAAAAATGGTACCTCACTTGTGCGGGTCGGCCTAGTGCCCGCGACAGGAAACGGCGCAAAACGCAATGTGGTCACACCTCAATTTCGCAGTGAAAAATGACCCATTTTTGGCAAAGTGCCTAGCTGTAGTTTTTGAACCCTAGCTCTGCGGGCACCTTGGGAAACCTGGCAACCCTATACATTTTTTAAAACTAGACACCCAGGGGAATTCAGGATGGGGTGACTTGACTGCCTCCCACCAGGGTCTGTTACCCAGAATCCCTTGCAAACCTAAAAAATTGTCCAAAAAACCACATTTCCCAATATTTCTCTGGTGGAAAGTTCTGGAATCTGCGTGGATCCACAAATTTCCACCCACCCCACGTTCCCCAAAGTCTTACGAGAAAAACGGTTCCTCACTTGTGTAGGTCGGCCTAGTGCCCGCAACAGGAAACGGCGCAAAACACAACGTGGTCACACCTCAATTTCGCAGTGAAAAATGACCCTTTTTTGGCAAAGTGCCTAGCTGTAGTTTTCGAACCCTAGCTCTGTGGGCACCTTGGGAAACCTAGCAAACCTATACATTTTTGAAAACTAGACACCCAGGGAAATTCAGGATGGGGTGGCTTGACTGCCTCCCACCAGGGTCTGTTACCCAGAATCCCTTGCAAACCTAAAAAATTCTCCCAAAAAACCATTTCCCCACATTTCTCTGGTGAAAAGTTCCGAAATCTGCGTGGATCCACAAATTTCCACCCACCCCGCGTTTCCCAAAGTCATACGAGAAAAACAGTACTTCACTTGTGCGGGTCGGCCTAGTGCTCGCGACAGGAAACGGCGCACAACGCAACGTGGTCACACCTCAATTTCGCAGTGAAAAATGACCCTTTTTTGGCAAAGTGCCTAGCTGTAGTTTTTGAACCCTAGCTCTGCGGGTACCTTGAGAAACCTAGCAAACCTATACATTTTTGAAAACTAGACACCCAGGGGAATCCAGGATGAGGTGACTTGACTGCCTCCCACCAGGTTCTGTTACCCAGAATCCCTTGCAAACCTAAACAGTTGTCAAAAAAACACATTTTCCCCACATTTCTGTGGTGGAAAGTTCCGGAATCTGCGTGGATCCACAAATTTCCACCCACCCCGCGTTCCCCAAAGTCTTACGAGAAAAACGGTACCTCACTTGTGTAGGTCGGCCTAGTGCCCGCAACAGGAAACCGCGCAAAACGCAATGTGGTCACCCGTCAATTTCGCAGTGAAAAATGACCCTTTTTTGGTAAAGTTCCTATCTGTAGTTTTCGAACCCTAGCTCTGTGGGCACCTTGGCAAACCTATACATTTTTGAAAACTAGAGACCCAGGGGAATCCAGGATGGGGTGACTTGACTGCCTCCTACCAGGGTCTGTTATATAGAATCCCTTGCAAACCTAAACAATTGTCCAAAAAAACATATTTTCTCCACATTTCTGTGGTGGAAAGTTCCGGAATCTGCGTGGAACCACAAATTTCCACCCACCCCGCGTTTCCCAAAGTCTTACGAGAAAAAACGGTACCTCACTTGTGTGGGTCGGCCTAGTGCTCGTGACAGGAAACGGTGCAAAACGCAACGTGGTCACACCTCAATTTCGCAGTGAAAAATGACCCTTTTTTGGCAAAGTGCCTAGCTGTAGTTTTTGAACCCTAGCTCTGCGGGTACCTTGGGAAACCTAGCAAACTGATACATTTTTTACAACTAGATACCCAGGGGAATCCAGAATGGGGTGACTTGACTGCCTCCCACCAGGGTCTGTTACCCAGAATCCCTTGCAAACCTAAAAAATTGTCCAAAAAGACAAATTTTCCCCACATTTATGTGGTGGAAAGTTCCGAAATCTGCGTGGATCCACAAATTTCCACCCACCCTGCGTTCCCCAAAGTCTTACGAGAAATATGGTACCTCACTTGTGCGGTTTGGCCTAGTGCCCGCAAAAGGAAACGGCGCAAAACGCAACGTGGTCACACCTCAATATCGCAGTGAAAAAGGACCCTTTTTGGCAAAGTGCCTAGCTCTAGTTTTTTAACCCTAGCTCTGCGGGCACCTTGGGAAACCTAGCAAACCTATACATTTTTGAAAACTAGACACCCAGGGGAATCCAGGATGGGGTGACTTGACTGCCTCCCACCAGGGTCTGTTACCCAGAATCCCTTGCAAACCTAACAAATTGTCAAAAAACACACATTTTCCACACATTTCTGTGGTGGAAAGTTCCGGAATCTGCGTGCATCCACAAATTCCCACCCACCCCGCATTCCCCAAAGTCTTACAAGAAAAATGGTACCTCACTTGTGCGGGTCGGCCTAGTGCCCGCGACAGGAAACGGCGCAAAACGCAACGTGGTCACACCTCAATATCGCAGTGAAAAATGACCCTTTTTTGGCAAAGTGTCTAGCTTTAGTTTTTGAACCCTAGCTCTGCGGGCACCTTGGGAAACCTAGCAAACTTATACATTTCTGAAAACTAGACACCCGTGGGCTTCCTGGGAGGTATGGCCTGCGTGGATCCCCCAATGTTTCCTTACCTAAATTTTAGCTGAAAAAATAAAAATGTTCACACATTTTTGTGTGGGAAAGTTGTGGCATCACCCAGTGTTTCCCCAGGTCTCCCGGTAAAAATGGTGCATCACTTGTGTGGGAGGCCCAAGTACCCGCGTGGGAAATTTGAGTGAGCCCGGTGATGCCACAACTTTCCCACACAAAAATGTGTGAAAACTTTGATTTTTTCTGCTAAAATTGAGGTTTGCAGGGGATTCTGGGTAAGGAAACGTTGGGGGATCCACGCAAGCCATACCTCCCTGGAAGCCCCCGGGTATCTAGTTTTCAGAAATGTATGGGTTTGGTAGGTTTCCCTAGATGGCCGCCGAGCACCGGGCCAAAAACCCAAGTGACCCCCCTTGCAAAACCAGGTGGTTTTGAGATAGGCAATTTTGATATCGCCTCACTACGTTTTGGGTCCTTGCCTGTCGCGGGTACTTGGGCCTCCCAATCAAGTGAGGCACCTATTTTACCGGGAGACCCAGGGGAACGCTGGGTGGTGGGAAATTTGAGTGAGCCCGGTGATGCCACAACATTCCCACACAAACATGTGTGAAAAAAGTGATTTTTTCAGCTAAAATTGAGGTTTGCAGGGGATTCTGGGTACGGAAACGTTGGGGAATCCACGCAAGCCATACCTCCCTGGAAGCCCCCGGGTGTCTAGTTTTCAGAAATGTGTGGGTTTGGTAGGTTTCCCTAGATGGCCGCCAAGCACGGGGCCTAAAACACAGTTGACCCCCTTGCAAAACCAGATCGTTTTGACATAATTAGTTGTTTGTTTCTACAGCGTGAGAATTTCGGCACAATATTGCAAGGAAAATGTGACAGATATTTTGAGGTTTGCAGGACATTGTGGATAAAATAACTTTTTGGAATTCACAAGAGAGACATCACCATGAACTCCCATGGGTTTACGACAATATCTACAGTTGGTGGGTCATTTTTACATGGAACGTACACCATTGCAGAGAAAATAAAAAGACAAAGATTCCTGCACAGCCATCTATTCCTCAAACACACACACATACTGGTTGGATTTGGCACGAGGGCGAGTGATGGTTCAGTATATTAAATTTTATTAACAAGAGATTTCACAAAAATGAAATGCACTGCCAATAATTAAATGGACAAAAAACTGAACCAATGACTCACAGCTCGTGAGCTGTAAAGCCACGGCAAGGCACCAACCGCTTTACAGGCCATTCACACACCTTTCATACGTGATACACACAAGACCATTCACACCACCAGGCACAAAAACAACACATTACAACATTCACAAAAAGGGACAAGGTGCACCCTGCTTCAGAAAGACAAATATTACTGCACAGCCATCTAATCCTCAAGCACACACACATACTGGTTGGATTTGGCACGAGGGTGAGTGATGGTACAGTAAATACAATTGTATAAGCAAGTGATTTCACAAAAATGAAATGCACTGTTAATAATTGAAAGGGCGAGAAACTGAACCATTGACTCACAGCTCGTGAGCTGTAAAGCCACGACAAGGCACCGACCTCTTTACAGGCCATTCATAGACCGTTCATACGTGTGACACATACAAAACCATTCACTCTGCCAGCCGCGGGCCCATCACAATGCAACACTCACACCAGCAGACAGCGCCATTCAAGGGCCCATCACTTTCACACGCCCACATTCCTGACACAGCAACCACACAAGCTGATGGCTTGCGTGGCGTGGCACTCAGCTAGCAGTGTGTGTAGTGACCAGCAGCAAGTCACTACTCAGACACCGCTAGCCCGAGCGCCAGTCCACACACACCGCTAGCCGAGCGCCGGTCCACGCACACCGCTAGCCCAACACCAGTCACGCACACCACCAGCCAATCGCCAATCCATGCACACCGCCAGCCAATCGCCAATCCACGCACACCGCCAGCCAAGCGCCAGTCCATGCACACCACCAGCCAAGCGCCAGTCCACACACACCACCAGTCAAGTGCCAGTCCACACACACCACCAGCCAAGCACCAGTCAACACACACCGCCAGCCAAGCGCCAGAACACACACACCGCCAGCCAAGCGCCAGTCCACGCACACCACCATCACATTTAAGATTTTTTTTAGACAAAAATAAAAAGACAAACAAATTGAAAATAGATACAAATCTACTAACCCAAAATCTGAAATTAAATACATTCCACTAATGCCAACCTTGAAATAGAATCAAATGTTTTAAAGAATACAGACCAAGCAGTTCACAATACCACTCCCAAAAATTCTTTTGCGTGTGGTATGCTCTAAAACAAGCAGGGACACACAGCCCAGGGTTAGAAGGACACTCGGGGCAGTACATACGAGTCTCCTTTCGCGTACCTCTTCGCCAACAGACTCTACATCGCCTAGTGGGAAAGTCTTTTGAGGATGTGGGAGGAATGAAATCAGGAAAGTGGCGATCTTTCAATCGAGCCACATCCTCCACGACTCCAACTCTAGGAACACTTGCCTGTTCCAAAACAACAAGGCTGCCTATCACAGATTGCTGAAACTGAACAAAAGTCAACTTTGATGCAGGAGAACACTCCTTGAACACAACAAAAGCAGGCAAAGTTGCTAAATTAAAGAGATGGATGGCCAACTTCTTATATCAAACGTAAGCCTTACGAATAACAGTGTACGGTTCCAACCTCTGATCAACACTACCCATGTGCTTATTATAGTCTAAAATGCACACAGGTTTGCGCACTTCAGAAATCTGACCCCAAACAGCCACAGGTGAAGTACTCTCATCATGGATGGTAGTCAGAATGTACACATCCCTCCTGTCCACAAATTTCACAGCTAGTAGTTCATCACTACGCAATTAACTGCACTGTCCCCTCTGAAGTTTTCTGCAAACAAGCTCTTTTGGATAACCTTTAGGGTTAGAGCAGATTGCACCACAAGCAAAAGTGTCCACTTTGAACAATTCCTTAAACAATTGCACAGCAGTGTAGAAGTTATCAAGGTACAAATGGTGGCCTCTGTTAAACAGTCATCAGGGGGGTCAATAGTGGAATCCCTACCAGTGTACACACAGAAATTAAAAACATATCCTGTCCTACTCTCAGATAACATATACAGCTTAATTCCACAGTGTGCCCTCTTGCTAGGAATGTACTGCCTAAAAACCAAACGGCCCTTGAACAAGACCAAAGACTCATCAATAGATATTTCTTTCCCTGGAGTATGGATCTCTGAAAATCGATCTACAAAGTGATCAAGAACAGGCCGAATCTTAAAAAGACGGTCACAGTCAGGGTGATCTCGTGGCAACGCCAAAGAATTATCAACAAAATGCAGCATCCGCAGCAAAAGCAAATACCGATCACGAGTCATAACTGCAGGAAATATGGCCATTGCCATCAAGGGACTGGTAGACCAATATGAAGCCATAGACGGCTTCCTTATCAAACCCATCAATAAAGTCAAACCCCAAAACGTCTTCATCTCTTCCAAATTTGTCGGAGTCCACTGGGTAGCTCTAGAGTGGGGCCTAAGTTTGTCACTGTTGTCCCTAAAAAACTGTTCAGCATACAAATTAGTCTGCTCAACAATCTCACCTAAAAATACATCATCCATAAACAACTTTAAAAACTGTATAGGCAAAAAATGTTCACAATCCACTCTACACCCTGCATCACCACTAAAGGCAGGCAACACCGACTGCACCATGTTTGGATCAACCCAGAGTCCAGTACTTCCAGTAGGAAGCCTAGCAGCCTCAGGCTGCAATCCAGATGCCTCTTGCACCATCGGCACAACAGTATCCTCCTCTAAAACAGGCACTTCATCTGCACTGAGAGTAGCTTCATCTGCACTGAGAGAACCTTCATCATCCGATGATTCCATGAGAAAACTCACTGCCTGAATCTTCCCCTTCCTCCTCTCCTCAGACGCACTGTCAGTCTCATAACACTGCTCAGAGGAAGATTCAAGAAGCATACCAACCACCTGCTGAGCAGTCATTCTACGGCTAGCCATACTGCTTACTAATAAAAGTAACTTGTCAAACAAGTCAACAACAACAAACACTTCGTAAAATAAGTAATAAACAAAATGCACCTTTATCAGAAATACCTATATACTCCAAAACGATACCACTCACTTGCCAGAAGCAGATAAATTCACCACCACCTACTCTGCACAGACACAGTATGGATCAACAATATCCCACTAAAAAAGAAAGAGAAAAGAAAATTACACATAAGACAATGCAAAACACATCGCAAAGAATTCCATGCACAAAACACTAATTAAATAAGCTGCCATTATGACACCACTTACAAAAAAATTCATTCATACATGACACAAATACTAATTTGGAGTATATACAACGAAAATGTTTTTCTTACCAAAAAAATGCAACTACGCAAAACTGCAGAAAAACCACTGTCGAAATCGCGAACAGGAATCAAAAGCTTTACACTACAATAAAAAGGAGAAAAAAAACATTACAATCACATATGCAAATAATGCACCAGTCCACACACAATCCACCAGCCAAGCTAATGGGTAGGTGAGCCTAAGAGTATAAATAAAATATTCACCCCCATAAAAGTTGAGCAACCCTTGCCCTTGAGGCCACTCCCAAACACTAAAATAAAAAAATAAAAAACACAGGTGGATAGTGGCTTCTGCCCCCCTTGAGGACAGATGGGCCTAAAAACATACTGCTATTCTGTCACCCAAAGAGGGCAGAAATGACCACAATCATCCTCCCATAAAAGGAAGCAACCCTTGTCCAAGGGGCTGCTCAACAACATAAAAAAAAAATAAACAAATCAGCCGATCTGCCCCTCAAGGTGGCAGAAACAGCCAAATTAATACTCACAGAATGGGAGCAACCCTTGCCCAAGGGGCCACGCCACCTAAAAAAAATCCCTGGTGGTCTAGTGGGCCCAATTAAAAAAAACATGGCCATCTGGCCCCCTGCGTGGCAGACACAGCCACAAAGATTGACCCAAAAGGAGAGTGACCCTTGCCCAAGGGGTCACTCTCCACAAATACCTCCCTGGTGGCCTAGTGGGCCCTACATTAGACAAGCATTTGCAATGCAATCGGTCTAGCCTTTGGGACCTTATATGTACCTAGCTATGCAGCACATTAGCCTGCGCCCTGAAACATTTGCTGTTCTTTGACATGGAGGGAAGTAAGCACCAAACTGCGTGACACGCCAAGTATTGGAAAACACGGGGAGAAATATTGCCTTTCAGCGGCAAATGGTATAGTCCAATGCTCTGTTTTTGATATAAAATCTGGGCCTTCAGTGGTCATATCACTGACAATACAAGATTTTTCAAAAAAATTATTGTCTATGGGTGCTCGTAGAAGACAATTTCTATGGACTGAAAATTAGAGAATGCTGAAGTGATTCTGGTATTTTACTGACCTCTGCTGGTCGTTTTCTATCAAAAAAGTTAGAGTCAGTTGATAAGAAAGAAAAGTCCCTAAGCGGAAGCAGACAAGTCCTAGGGCTGATCTCCAAAGCACACAACCCATAAAAACATATAAGTAAATACTAAAGAGTATACAAGAGGCCTCAAATGCTCAACCTAAAAATGGTGAAATCTGCCCCCCCCCCCCATGGGGCAGACAACCAAAATCATAAGCCCCCAAAGGGGAGTGACCCTTGCCCAAGGGGCCACTCCCCACTAAACAATCCCTGGTGGTCCAGTGGGCATTTTTTTTTTATAAAGAAAATCTGCCCTCCAGGGGGGCAGACAAAGCCTAAAACATTGCCCCCATAAGGGGAGCAACCCTTGCCTTAGGCGCTACTCCCCCGAACAAAACCTAACATCATGGGCATACGAAAATGGCCCCCAAAGGGGAGTGACCGTTGCCATAGGGGCCACTCCCGAGTACATTTATTACATTGGCCCAGTGGGGCGATTTATTTTAATAAAATTAAAGCTGCCCCCCCCAGGGGGCAGACTAAGCCAAAATATAAGCCCCAAAAAGGGGAGTGACCCTTCCCCAAGGGACCACTCCCCACTAGATTTATTCAATTGGCCCAGTGGGCTGAATACATTTTTTTTAAATTAAAATCTCCCCCCAAACAAAGCAAAAATGTAGGCCCCCAAAAGGGGAGTGACCCTTGCCAAAGGGGTCGCTCCCCAAAACAAAAACAAACATTGTGGGCTTCCTAAAATGGCCCCCAAAGGGGAGTGACCCTTGCCCAAGAGGCCACTCCCCAGGACATTGGCCCAGTGGTCCGATTTAAAAATTAAATATTTAAATTCTGCCCCCCCCAGGGGACAGACAAAGCCATTAATAATGCCCCCAAAAGGGGGAGCGACCCTTGCCCAAGGGGCCGCTCCCCCAACCAACAAACATTGGTCAAATAAAATGTTTTAAAAAAAGCTGGCGCTAGTGGGCATTCCTGCTGCACGATGCTGGAATGCACAAAAGAGGCTTCGAAGGAAAGGAAAAGCCTTTCCTTTCCCCCAATGCCTCTTTCGTTTAAATCCCCCTCCTCCCCAGCCCCAAAACGTACCTCTTTGTTCACCGACGCGCAGGAAGCAAATGGCTTCCTGCGCTTCGGTAAACAAAGGGAACCCTCAATGACGTCAGCGCGCCTCACATGCTGACGTCATTGATGACGCAGAGGGGGGGCGGGGGGAGGCAGGGGAAGGTCTTCCCCTGCCTTCCCCGTAACAAACCCGCCGATCGACCACCCACGGGGGGAGCACCAGCGCTTCCCCCATCATGAGCACACGGCGACTGTGTGCCATCACGAGCCCAGCTCGTCATGAACACACAAGGGGCTATTGGAGGCGAAGAGACTGGTGATATATTGCATCAATTGACAGATTGGCTTGACTACCAAACTGGTCCTGTCACTGGAATTGGATTTATGTATTTCGGAGTCTTGACTACATTTAGCCTTGAGAACGTCCTTTGTTGGGCGAAACACGTCGGCTGAAACATCTACATTCTATATAGGTGTACCATCTGCATGCTGTATGAGGGTCAAGACCAAACAAAGGAACTAGTCACCATTTCCCATGAGTTTTGGATCACACATTCCAGGAAGAGGCAATTAGGACTGGTTTTGTGTAGACTGTTGGCAAGAGATATACTACCGAGCCATGACATATTGGAGTGATCCAATACTCATATGGTCTATGGGTTTAACAGTGGCGGCCATAGTTTCTATGGTACGCCGTTTTAAGGTCATTGTGGCAACATATGTCAAATATTGTGTGAGCAGTAGTATTTGACCAAACCGGACAATATTTTACATGTGTGGATGTGCAACATTGGGACCACAGGTGCCTAGTTTTTTTTGGATGATATTTACAGGAATAGCTGACCAAACAGCAGCTTAAGCAACACTGTGCACTAGATGTGGCAAGGTATCATAGAAAAGAGACTTGCTCGGAAGCAATCCACTCGTATAACTCACTAACAAAGTTATTAATAAAGTTTCGTGAAAACTAATACGCACTACATAAACACGCGGGTTAGTGAAGCTTGCGTATGTATGTACTAACACGGATAACAATGAAGTAGGACTAATACCGCTTTCAGTGGGAGAACTGTTGTGCGCATGCGTCAACTAAATCTACGTAGGATGACGAACTAATGCTTGGAGGGAAATTATGGCGCATGTGAAGAAGATACTAAAATGGAGTCTTGAAGACTCGTGTGCATGGAATCTGCTTATTTGAAATGAAGCAAGCTATTTTACTAATGCAAATGAGGGGAAAAATAATAATAAATAAAATGGGACAGAGTAGAGGTGGGTGGTATATAGTGCAAACACTTTATTTGAGAAAGTAACATTTGTTTTCTGACTTTTATCATTATTGCATACTTGAGCCTCTCTCGCATAGCTGAATTGAATGGAGTGGCACGAAGTCTGCGCATGCTCACTGAAATGAACCATGAACAATGACAGAGCATTTGAATGGGAGCCAAAGAATAAGTGAAACATCATGGGAAGAGGATGGTGCAGAGTTCAACAATGAAGAGACGCATTCATGATAAATTTAAATGTTGCAATGTTGATACAATTAGTATATGGGAATAACATTTATGAATAAACAAAATAAGGGGATGGGTTTGCGAACAATAGTTGAACTGTTTTCTGTGACATGTGTAAGTATGGTGTGATGAAGATCCACCCCTTGCCTGACAAATCAAATTTCGTATTTTCCCGATATTGAAACTTTAGTGGGTGGACCATGGAGAAACGAAAGGTATAATTAAGATAGCTTTAGTTAGTTAGTGAGATGATTGAGAAGGGAGAGAGAGAAGCTGATGCTGGACGATGATGCTGTGAGATGCTGGAGTTGCTGATGAGGAGCAGACTACAGAACCTGAAGCAGAACTTTCTATCCTAATTTAATTGGGTTAGATCTGAAGATTGCGGAAGAATCTCGAGGAGGAAGAGAGTGTCAGAGAGGGGTGCGGCGCAACCGTCTGTGTTTTAGAGAGGTCAACTATCCAGTCCTGATTCCTGTCCTGAAGTCTTTGTCTCCTGACCTATCCCAGGGGATTCTTACCAGCCCTTTGGCCAGGGGGTTGGTCTTCCACATCATCCTTTGTAACTAATATTTCTTGTTATTTGCCGAATGTACTTTTCTCTCTGTCCTCTCTCTCTGAGTATTGATTGTTACATGAGTCCGAGGCATATGCACGGTGGTTATGAATTGAATTTTCTCTCCTATGAATGATGGTGACTGTACTGTATTGAGTTTGTTCACATGTATTTAATTTAGATAAAGATTTAAACTTTCCTGAGTCTGTGATTATTTATTTTGAGATATATGAATGTTAGAGTTATGTTAATTATCACCATCAACTAGTTCAACTAATGGTCCATCGACCTGAGGAAAGAACTTGTTGATCTGTGAAGGGTTAGTTAGATATGAACAGAGATATTTAATAAACTAATCCTAACGCTTGTGAAATTTAAACCCCAACCGACCAGCGGTTTAACCACTGTGAGTTTATGGGCCCAGGTGAGTACATGGTAGTGGAGTATCTGTTATTGGTGAACCACTGGATCAGTTTTCTGGTAGCAGAGTATGGTTATTATTGACTAGTTTGGTGATATTGTTTATTGATTTTTGATTTATGTTTAACAAAAGAGTTAGTGTCTTGTTTTATGTCGTCTAGAAGCACAGGTACAGAGGTTACCTGGACATTACCGGGAATGGAATTTGAATAGCGGGTGGTGAAAAAAGCCACACTGCAGAAGGTTACTCATCTGTTGTCATAATACTGAGAAGCTACGCAGGGCTGGCAGTGTTATATTAGGGACTATATTGTGTAAAAGTAGAGTGCGAGTGATAGCAGAGGGTTCGCTGGTCTTATTTCCCAAAAAGGGTAACACTGAAGAAGTAACAGGCAAGTAACAGGTTCTCCCGAACTTGAATGAAGAGTAAACAGGGGTTTTACTCGTAGTGAACAGGAATCTGGATTAAGTTGTTTAGTGGAACAGACAGAGTAGCGCTGTTTTTATGTTGTTACTAATTGGATTTTAATTAGAAAAATTCAAAGAAATGAGTTATCGTATTACCTTGTGAAGGAAGGGTCAGTCGCAGGAGTTACACTGACATCACAAAGAGCCGCGCTGGGATTGGTTGGAACAGCAGGCGTGAGAAGGATGAAGATTGTAAAGGGAGAGTCAGTAATGAGGAGCACTACTGACGTCACAAAAGGCCGCGCTGGCATTGGTCAGACGACAAGCGCGAGTATGAGTCTGATTGGTTGATAGATAGAAGCTGTGCTAGGATTGGTTAAAAAGGAATTGTATGTTAAGTCCTGATTTGACTGCTGGTGTGAGTCGTGCTGACATAGGGTGAGACATAGGTAATAGAGTTCGAAGGTATACGGAAGACTCTTTTCTATATCGTCCGTCTGAAATGTTTGGAGAAAAAAAAATGACGTTAATAAAGAAAATTAAAAATTTCTTTAAGAAAGACAAACCTATGATGACTAGAGAGGGAATTCCTATTCCACCACCTAAAACGCCTGCTTCATTTATGATGATGGAAAGAGGATATCATACTTGCATATCGTTGGAGAATTGGGTAGAGTACAGGAAAGGTGATGGTGTTTTGGCTTTTCCAGATCATGGTACTTTTATTGTTAAGATACTTCAGAATTTGAGAAATCGGATGAATATGTTAGAACCAAAGCCTAGATTAACACAGTATGAAGCTTTAGAAGAATGGGAGATTGAGGCATTTGAACGAGACAAATTCAGAAGTGGTCGGAGATTCAGAGGATTTTTGCGTAGATATCCATATGAATCACGTGGAGATCAAATGAAGGGTAGGAGAAGAGCTGTAGTGACAGAGGGTTTAAATCCAGTGTTAATGGCTGAAGAGCAGTCAGGAAGTAAGTGTAAGAAAAAAATGAAACACATGAATACAACAGGATATGGTGAATCAGGTGATGAATTGTTGGAGGATATTTTAATTAAAAGCCCTCCACCGTACCAAGAAGAACCTAGTAGGGTCACCCCAAGTGCACCGGCGATAGGAACGCCCTTAATTCCACAAATTTTACATGATACGTCAGTTAGGGGTCGATTCCGATCCTGTATTTTTTTTTCCCCGTACGATTCGTATCCGTATTTTTTTACGTAGGAATCGTACAAGTCACGTCCGACCCGTGAAGTACAATTTGTACGGGAAAAATACATACGGATCGGGCCGATCCATACGAATCGTATCGGGAAAAGTTGTACGAGACGGACCCGGACACTTTTCCGTACGAATCGTAAAAATACAGTCCGAGCGTACAAGTACGATCCGGACCGGCTTTCCGATGTACGATTCGTACGGAAAACGTCCCGTACACAGGAAATGACTACTCGCTACGAAGCGAAGTTTGTATGACTCGTATCCCGGGAAAAGCTGGTCCTGGGGTGCGAGTCGTACAGGCATACACCCTGTGGAAATGTGGATTTTCCTGGTCAGTTATGTCCCCTATCTTGGACCCCAACGGTTCTATGTGCATGTCACAAGTACATGTATGTTCCCTCCAGTTCCAGTTTCCAAAACGCAAACATATGTGCGTCCACCGTCAACATGTTCTCTGTCAGATCCGCCATCAATGGGCTGGATATTCGATTCCTAAGTATGAAAGGCCACCGACTTTATATGGCTAAGTTACTCCATTTTTACAGTTCAGGCAAGTAGGCCCGATCCTGTCCTTAAAGCCTCCCCTGCTCTCTGTCTCTGACAGCTTCAGCTTGAGCTCGCATCTGTATCCATGAACTTTGTCCTACTCCCTGTGCAGCTAACGGTGCCTGCCTCGGCCAGTTTTTGCCTGCCTGCCAAGAAGCTGTATTTCACCTTCGAATTATCTACTTTGCTCTTCAGCCGATGCATTCCTGTTCAGTGATTTAGGTAAACA
Source organism: Triturus cristatus (assembly GCF_964204655.1). Taxonomy (NCBI): domain Eukaryota; kingdom Metazoa; phylum Chordata; class Amphibia; order Caudata; family Salamandridae; genus Triturus; species Triturus cristatus. The sequence continues at coordinate 1,180,195,436 of NC_140590.1, forward strand.
TTTCCTCTAAGCTCACAAGCAAAGGACTCGGCCTTTCCGTCCTCCTGCAAGTAATTCATAGCCCTGTTGCCATGGAAAGTTTTCTGCCCCTCGCATCTCATATAGACACTTAGACGCTTGTACACGCACACACAGTCAGTATAGAATAGATTCTGTCCGAGAGTCTTTTCTTGTGGATAACATAGTTCTCTAAACATAGGATGTTAGATATGATTTGGGATTAGGTTGACTTGACCCCCCAGACTTCTCGTCTCCACATGTAGAGCTAAATGTCAAGTCCCCTTCACCCCCTAGTTGCACGTCAATCACACGTCATGCTGTTGTGCGCGCATCTATGTTAAGTATTATCTTATAGATCCACCTATGCATGATAATCAGAGCCAATCATGTTTCTTTCTGCTCCTTATTACGCCTAGTTTCGATTACGCACCAATATGTCATTTCTCTTATCAATTGTTACGCCTTTTGCATTCATTTCATTGTAATGTATGAACTATAAAAGTTACTTCTTGTCAATAAAGTATTGTACTTCACTTCCTGAACCCTCGTGGTGACGGAACCTGAAGGCCGCCACTCGAGTCGGCCATTTTGGAATAAAGCCCATTCAGAAAATCTCTTATACCACGGATTCTGCCTCTTGTTATTCTGAGCTATTTTACTTTAATTTAGATTCTGTCTGAAATTCAGTCAAGGTAAAAAAAGAATATTTACCACATAATGGCGCCCGAACAGGGACACTTTCTCATCTCACGCGCCGGCGGTGCGTTGCAGGCCCGGTCTCCTGCCACAGCTGGACGGACCATAAACGCGTACCAGCGGGATTTCCTGTAAGCTCCCTCCGGTCAAGCGGGGGCGACTGAGGCTGCGATCAACCCAGACGAGGCGGTGAGAAGTGCGAAGTATCCCGACCAGAGCCTAGCTGAGAGAGCAAGATCCGAGGTATACAGAGGCCCACCAGGTTGTCGAAATCCCGATGTCCAGAGGGTCCGCTGTCCGCAGTCATCGAGTCCCGTCCATTCTCTGAGGCCTTCCGTTTCAAGGAGCTACTCGGTGAGTACCATCGCCGGGGAGGCGTGTTGACAGCACATAGGTTGTGCCGGTCAAGACGGATTTGGGTACACAAATCCGGTCTGCACTGTTTAGCAGTGTATATGTACTGTTTAGCAGTATATCAAGTATTCCGAAGTATTCAGTTATTGTCAAGAATTCTGCTTGGTGATTAGTTATGCAGACTGTCATCATTGTTGGTCATTTTTTAAAATGTTTAATGTTAAATGTTTAAAGTGTTCAAATGTCTTGCATATTGTGGTATGAATGATTGTTCATTGTTCACCGTTCATTATTGTGTTTTCCGTATTAAGTGAATTCAAGAGTAAGTATCAGATCAGTTGTCGAGATGCCGCTCTTCTCGAAGTTAAGACAGATTACTACTAGAAAAGGGGTGCTTGAAGAAGCAGTTCCTATTCCTCCTAGGGACACCCCAGGGCATTTTATGTATCATAAGCATGGCTTAGATGCCATATTGTTTCTTGATCTATGGGTAGATTATACCAAGGGATTGCCGGAAAGTCAAAGGTGGCCCGCAGCGGGAACCTGGGATGCAGAGTGCATCATGAAAGTGGAGGAAGAGTTATGGAAAAGAAAAGTCAGACAGTCACAGAAAGACGCTGTTGAGTTATGGCGTAAAGAATCTCATAGACGTACAGAAAAAGCACGTAGACAGGAAGAGAGGAGTAAAGAGAGTTCAAAGGAAGTTCAAGAAAATATATTAATTGAGGAAGGTATCCGAGTAAAATCAGAACAAGTAGATAGACAAAGAAACGCTCTTATGAGTGGTATGTATCCCCTCCTAGCCGAAGGACTACCTAAGGCTGTTCCAGAGATGCCAAAAGACTTGCCACCCCCATTATTTCCAATTAAGGTACATCCAAAAGGGCATCCCAGAACCGCAGAAGATGTTTTTCTTTCCTCATATCTAGATGACGCAGCTCCCGAGTATGCTAACCCCACACCACATAGACCGTCTGGCGGAGGGGTTCAACGTCAGGATCAGGTATCTGTCCCCGTGCAACAGCAAGTCCCGACGCGAGCTCCGGCAAGCACGTCTGTTTCCGCATCTGTTCCCGTAATCGATTCTACAGTGGTATCGACACCTATAGTTGCTGTGTCACGTTCAACGAATCCATTCACACCCGACGCCCCTGAAGGGGCCACGGGAGGTGCAAGCAATACTTTTACGCCACCTAGAATAAATAAACTTATTTTTCAAGAATCAGCGCATTCACGTACACCCAAATTCGTAAGTGAACGTACGCTTAAGGAACTCCTTATAGATTGTAGATATGACCCGGTGGTCGGTAAAGAGGACGAAATGGTCCTGGCATCATTACGTATCAGACGAGCCGCAGAGTATTTAGCGAGGTTACCAGGAATGACTACGCATCTAGATAATATATATCATTTTGTCCAAACAGGGCGAGACCCAGAATGTATTAACAGAGCTATGGAATTCCAGAAAGTAGAGATACAGGGGGAACTGTTACGTTTCCTCATAAACTGTGTGATCAGAAATCAAGACCGTCCGGGGGTAGACCCGAATACAATGCTTATTCTTACAAGATGGAGCCAGAATATATCAGAAGGGAGACACGATAAGAAAAACTGTATAATAGCCATGTGCCGAAAAATCCGTAGAGAAATAGAACGCATTCACGAAGAAAGATTGGAAATAGACGAGTTCGAGCAAGATGAAGTCTCCGAATCAGGGAATTCCGCAAGACAGTCAGAAACCATAGCATACGTAGGCAGAGGAAGATCCTGTGATAATACTAGATGTTTTTCTGATCCCATACACTCTGTATGTCCAAATAATAGCAGAACGTATCCGACGCCTGTAATAAATTTAAAGTCTCCTGAACATCTGTTCCAAGCCGCAGATAAACTACTACGAGAACGAAGGGGTTACCACCTCCTCGATTCCATGGATGAGCAAGAATTGGCCAGATCAGCCGTTCACTGGATTGACAGTCCTGAAAAATACGGTGATGAGACCGTAGCACACACGTTTTTTAACCTTAGTGCAGATGAACAACGTTTAGCTGGAATCTATATGATTCAGCAACTCCTTATATTATATAAGAGCCAACATGCTGACCCTGGTCCTTTACCTGATATATTAACGGAACTACTCACGAACAGATGGAGAGGTTCTAGTAACAAGTTGATTAAAGAGATATTAGTATCACGTAAACAGTATGTCCTTTTTGTAAATCCGGATTCTTTCCCGCTGCCCCGCAGAGAAAGAACGCCGTATTATATGGATAGACAAAATCCCTTACGAGAAGTGCACCCAATAAAAGGCGAAGACAATGAGTTTCACCGTGTATTTGTATACACACCCATATCAAAAATTGAATTGTTAGAAATGAAGAAAGTAGTACCAAGTCATGACAAAGACCCAGCGGGTTTCCACCGAGAAATTAAGGACATGTTGCTGATGGGAGAGTATACCTATCCTGATATTATGACGATATTAAAGGTGCTCTTACCTGCTGGTATTTATGAAAAACTGAAAGAAAAAGAGTGGGAAGTGGGAGACCAAAAGATAGATTGGACAGCATTAGAAACGGAAGAAAAGGCCCGAGCTGCAGGTTCAGGGCTCGGGGATAAAGTCAAAGCATTACCAGGTTTACTAGTACAAGTACTGCCACGTTTGTTAACTACGAAAAAGGAAGATTGGGGTGCAATCACGGCCTGTAAACAAAAGCATGATGAAGACACAAGTGACTACTATGCCCGATTTGAAAAATGTTTTGGAATAAATAGTGGTATAAAAACAAGTAGTGAGTCGTATCCACATTTATTTGTGACAAAATTAGTAGAAAATGCATTACCTCCAGTAAAGAATAGAATATTGAAATTCGAGAGTACCTGGCAAAGTAACACTCCGTCACAAATGCTACAAATGTTACAGTATCATCACAATAGAATTAGAGATGAACAAGAACACGAACAAAGACGTATGAAAGATACAAAAATGAAAATGCTAGTGTCTCAGACAGTACCGGCTGAAGGACATAAAAAGGGTATGACACAGTCCGATTCAGCAGGACCGGTAAAAGGGACATGCAATTATTGCAAAAAGCCAGGTCATTACGTACACGATTGTCCAGTTTTAAAACACAATATCGCCATAGGTAAAACACAAGAAAGATCACGGCCACTCAGACAAGATCAGAATGAACAAGGAGCTATGCCGCATTCCCAGGCCATGCCAGCCGCACAACAGCCAATACAGTTTGTGCCAGCTGCACCACCGTTGCCTGTTACTGCCACACAAACCACCACACGACAAATGTATCAGACTGCACAGTATGAATATCCTGAGTATCAGCGTTACGCATGAACCAGCCTAGAGAGGGAAGTTGACTTACCGCTTATCGAGATTCCTGTAGATCAAGAAGGACCTTATGTACATAGTGAATTATTAGGTCAAGATAGAAAATTCTTACTCGATACAGGGGCAAGTCGTACAACTATAAAACGTAGTGAAGTTCCAGGGGCACCCCTCTCAGGCTCTCAAAATGTTTCCCTTGGTTTTTCAGGAAAACCTATTGTTAACGAAGTATCACAGCCTCTTCCACTTACGATAGGACCTCTGACACGAACTACAGATTTATTGCTTACTAAATCATGCCCAGAAAATTTGTTAGGAATTAAAACTCTGAAAGCCCTAGGAGCCATAATATGTTGTTCTCCGGAAGGAATAAGGTTGTTTTTACGTGATTTTAAAGGTCACTATGTATCTAGAGACATGGATCCCCGAATACAGACTTTACCAGCACATCTATGGGCACAAGGCCCTACTGATGTTGGTTGCATGAACATTACACCATACCGAGTTACACTCAAGGCAGGAGTGGTATTACCACGAATGCGACAATACAAGCTACCGCAAGATGCTGTAGTGGCTTTGCTGAAAATCATTGATGAGTTAATTGCCCAAGGAGTAGTTGTAGAAACAGACTCCAATGTATGTAATTCACCGATAATTCCGATTCTTAAACGAACTGACCCTACTGCTCCGCCAGTATACCGATTGGTTATTGATTTGCGGGAACTAAACAAGTGCATTGTGCCACAATTTCCTGTGGTCCCCGATATATCATCATTATTGACAGCAATTGATTCCGAAGCAACATTCTTTACTGTAATTGATCTCAAGAATGCCTTTTTTAGCGTCCCAATAGATCCGGAAAGCCAATATTTGTTCGGATTCAGTTTAAATGGGCGCAGCTTTAAATTCTCACGCGCTCCCCAAGGATTCACAGAAAGCCCCAGCATCTACAGCCAAGCACTGAAACGAGAACTTGACAGTATCCACATGCCAGTCAATACTGCACTGCTTCAATATGTCGATGATCTGCTGATCACCGCGAGAAGCGAACCTGAATGTGAAAAGGCTTCTCTGACAGTTTTACATTTTCTAGCCGACAAGGGGCACAAAGTGTCTCCCTCTAAGCTGCAATTCTGTGCCCAGCGAGTTATTTATCTTGGTCACTCGCTGTCCAAGGAGGGAAGGCAGCTTACACCAGATCGCATCCAGTTAATTGCTAACATGTCAATACCCCAGACACAAAAGGAGGTGCGGGCTTTCATAGGCCTCACTTCATATTGTAGGCAGTGGATCCCTCAGTACGCATTTCTAGCAAAACCACTCATTCAGTTAACCACACAGGAGGCAGCCACATCGACTGTTCTCCCTTGGACTCAGGAACATACACAAGCTTTTGAAAGCCTAAAGGAAGCTTTATGTCAAGCACCTGTTTTAGCAACACCATGTTATAGCAAACATTTTACACTCTTTGTCACAGAACGCGAAGGTACTGCTTTGTCAGTACTCACACAGGAACAAGCAGGATCACGCAAGCCATGTGCTTATTTTTCCAGTACATTAGATCCCGTAGCTCAGGCTTTGCCCGCATGCCTGAAATCAGTGGCAGCAACAGCTTTAGCAATCAGACAAAGCGATGCCATAGTGTTAGGACATCCATTGACAGTACAAGTACCACATGCAGTAGAAGTTCTTGTGAACCGAACACAAACACAACACTTGACCATAGCAAGACTTACCGGTTATGAACTGACATTGTTTCAGCCACACATAGAGATCCGACGGTGTAATACATTGAATCCTGCTACACTATTACCTGTGATTGGAACAGACCCACTAGCTCATGATTGTGTTGAAATTATTGAAATAAAGACGAAACCTAGACAAGACTTGACAGACGTTCCATTGTTAGATCCAGACCTGACGTTGTATGTAGATGGATCGTGCACGAGAGCAAGTACAGGAGACTTAGTGGCCGCGTATGCAGTCACAACAGACACTGAAGTTATTGAGACAAATTGTATAGATACTTTGTCAGCCCAAGCAGCAGAACTTATTGCTCTAACACAAGCCTGTATTCAAGCCACAAATAAGAAAGTTAATGTATACACTGACTCACGTTATGCATTCGGAGTTGTACACGACTTCGGCGTGCTGTGGCGAGAGAGAGGTTATTTAACCTCCCATGGTGCCCACATTCAGCACGGAACCCTCATTCATGCCTTGTTAGACGCAATACATCTACCAACTGCCATATCGATTATGAAATGTAAAGCACACACGAAGGTTACTGATATCATTTCTCAAGGCAATGATTTAGCTGACAGAACAGCTAAACAGACTGCTCAGAATCGCACATTAGACATGACAAAGCCAATAGTTCAGACACCAACACAGTGTATGACAATTAAGGATCCCGCACTTGACGTAATTGACATACAGACACATGCTACTGCAGAGGAATTAAAGAAATGGACTGAACTAGGAGGGATCCAGACAGATCAGGGATGGATGACGAAGGAGAAATCTGTATGGTTTCTTCCTGACTCTATGGTCCAGGCCATTATAGCTACAATTCACAGCCCAGCGCATTTAGGAGAGAAAGCTATGCTAGATAGCATTCAACACATTTGGTTCAACAAACATTTACGAGCAGCAGCTAAACAAAAAGTCCGTACCTGTATGATATGTTGTCAGTTCAACCCAGGAAAAAGTGTTCCCGTAGAACAGGGTGGATTCCAGACTCCTGATCATCCTTTTGAAGTGCTCCAAATGGATTATATCCAGATGGAACGATGTCGAGGATTCAAATATGTTCTGGTAGTTGTCTGCGCTCTCTCCCGATGGACTGAGGCGTACCCAGTATCAGATTACACGGCCCCGACTACTGCCAAACAGTTAGTTCGAGAATTCTTCCCGCGGTACGGTTTACCACGTGTTGTATATTCAGATAACGGCCAGCCTTTCTCATCCGAATTAATGAAACATGTCTCACTTTTGTTGGGATATCAGTGGAAATTCCACTGTGTCCGACACCCCGAGGCAGCAGGTCTCGTGGAACGACATAATCAAATTTTGAAAATCAGATTGTCTAAAATATGTAAGGAGAAGGGTGTTGACTGGATAGTAGCATTACCAGTTGCACTATTTTACATAAGAATGGTAGCACACTCTCGAACAGGGCTATCCCAGTATGAGGTGATCTTCGGAAGACCACCAAATATGTGGGGGACGCCTATACCACGTAAAATAACTGATGTTAATTGTAATATGCTGACAGATTACTTGGCTTCCTTGATGTCTGCACTACAATCTTGTCGTTCACAGGTAACTGCAGCTTTTCCTGACAACACTGAGGTGAAACCCCATGACGTTGCTCCGGGGGATCTGGTGTTTGTGAGAAATTTTGATCGGAAGACCCAGTTGGAGCCCAGGTGGAAAGCACCGAAGCTAGTCCTGCTGACCACAAGAACAGCCGTGAAAGTTGAGGGCAGCAAGGGCTGGATACATTCCAGCAACATTAAGAAATTTCATGGACTATCCTCGGATATAGACACTGTGCCCTGCACTCCCTCACAGACTGATTCAAAACTTCCTTTTGTTGAAAAGAATGACTCTCAGTGCTATAAATTAAAGCTTAGGCCCAAACAGTCGAGCAATTTGATTGTTTAAGTCCTCTCCAAGGTGAAGCGGTTGAATTGTCTCCGACATGTATCCCTTGGACCTGAGTAGAGAAAATACCCGAGAAATGTTGAAACGACAGGCGTATTGTAAATCACTGCGTAGCTACTGTATGAGGACATTATTAATTTTGTTTTTATTGAGTGTTTTAGTAATTATTACGAGTGTGATTTTGCACATATATCATCCTATTTCTAGACATGTTTATAATGTTGTTGCTGAACATTCTTTTAGTGATCTACCGCCACATGAATTATCTTATAGACTTGCGCTGCGCAATAACACTTTCATTAGTATGTTACATCATTCCCATCAGACTAGTAATGCCACCAATTGTTGGGTGTGTGGCCGACTCCCTCCCTATCAGAATAACAAAGGAGTTCTGCCTTTCTTTCCACATCCGTTCACACACAATGGCTCCTGTGGAGCATGGTTTAGTTTACTAAACTCCATAGACCCAGACACAGCAGTTTATCAACAACATTGGATATGGGGAAATCTGAATCTAGTTTTATTCAAAGTCTGTCATCCTAATAAGGAGGGTCGCCCCAGTAGAACAGGAACTGATCTAGAAAATGAAGTGTATAAATTAGGTAATTTTACACCTAATCTTATGATTCTGAATGTCAAATCCGAAGTTGAACTAATTCTGCCCACTATGTCAGTATTTTCAGTTAAGGGTGAATTATGTGTAAGAAAAGTTGGTTCCATACATATGGGCCATAGCCAATGCGTTACTACAGTAGAATATAGTGATCAAGGTAAATCTTCATTTAGAGCTTCTCGCCATTCTTACTTTATATGTGGTCAGACGGCATATATGCGTCTGCCCCTAGATTGGGATGGTACCTGTTACATAGCATTCCTTCTGCCACCTGTTTTCCTAGCTCCCCCTGATTATCATCGAAATGTTCATTTAGTACACAATAGAGAGCGAAGAGATCTCCCAGTTGTCGATTATACTGAGACGGCATGGGACAAGTATGTAGATTTCAATAAAGGTATCTTTCCCTATATAGGTACAATATCAAATAGTAAGCTGATACGTAAACTAACCAAGACTCTCGAAGCTGTAGTAAACGAGACTATAGCCGCCCTAGGCAATCTGACAGAGGAACAATCAGTAATGAGAATTGTTGTTCTCCAGAATCGTCTTGTCCTTGACGTCATCCTGGCCGATAGGGGCGGAGCTTGCAGGGTCATCGGATCCAGCTGCTGCATATTCATACCAGAAAATTCGCCATCTGTATACAAAGCTATAACACGCCTTCATAAGATTGTGAGCCAGATACACGAAAATCCAGGCACTTGGACGTGGTCCGGGTGGTTTTGGAGTGTGATATCAGCCTGGGGATGGAGAGTTCTATCCTTCCTAGGTATTGGCCTTCTTATGCTCTTCAGTTGTTGTTTATGCCTGCAATGTGGACCAGCGATTTGTGGTCTGTGTGCCACATCATGCATTCCATATCAAGGTTCTCGTTCAAAGTACCGGAAGAAGAAGGAAGAAGAAATGATGCTCCATGAGCAAATCGATGGAATGATGAAGATTGATATCTCTTGAAGGGCAAGTAGGGGACAAGGAGGGAATGTGGAAATGTGGATTTTCCTGGTCAGTTATGTCCCCTATCTTGGACCCCAACGGTTCTATGTGCATGTCACAAGTACATGTATGTTCCCTCCAGTTCCAGTTTCCAAAACGCAAACATATGTGCGTCCACCGTCAACATGTTCTCTGTCAGATCCGCCATCAATGGGCTGGATATTCGATTCCTAAGTATGAAAGGCCACCGACTTTATATGGCTAAGTTACTCCATTTTTACAGTTCAGGCAAGTAGGCCCGATCCTGTCCTTAAAGCCTCCCCTGCTCTCTGTCTCTGACAGCTTCAGCTTGAGCTCGCATCTGTATCCATGAACTTTGTCCTACTCCCTGTGCAGCTAACGGTGCCTGCCTCGGCCAGTTTTTGCCTGCCTGCCAAGAAGCTGTATTTCACCTTCGAATTATCTACTTTGCTCTTCAGCCGATGCATTCCTGTTCAGTGATTTAGGTAAACATTTCCTCTAAGCTCACAAGCAAAGGACTCGGCCTTTCCGTCCTCCTGCAAGTAATTCATAGCCCTGTTGCCATGGAAAGTTTTCTGCCCCTCGCATCTCATATAGACACTTAGACGCTTGTACACGCACACACAGTCAGTATAGAATAGATTCTGTCCGAGAGTCTTTTCTTGTGGATAACATAGTTCTCTAAACATAGGATGTTAGATATGATTTGGGATTAGGTTGACTTGACCCCCCAGACTTCTCGTCTCCACATGTAGAGCTAAATGTCAAGTCCCCTTCACCCCCTAGTTGCACGTCAATCACACGTCATGCTGTTGCGCGCGCATCTATGTTAAGTATTATCTTATAGATCCACCTATGCATGATAATCAGAGCCAATCATGTTTCTTTCTGCTCCTTATTACGCCTAGTTTCGATTACGCACCAATATGTCATTTCTCTTATCAATTGTTACGCCTTTTGCATTCATTTCATTGTAATGTATGAACTATAAAAGTTACTTCTTGTCAATAAAGTATTGTACTTCACTTCCTGAACCCTCGTGGTGACGGAACCTGAAGGCCGCCACTCGAGTCGGCCATTTTGGAATAAAGCCCATTCAGAAAATCTCTTATACCACGGATTCTGCCTCTTGTTATTCTGAGCTATTTTACTTTAATTTAGATTCTGTCTGAAATTCAGTCAAGGTAAAAAAAGAATATTTACCACATTGTGTATATACGCGTTGTGTATATACGCACCGTACCCCCAGTGCGTATGTACGGTGCGTACCCCCAGTGCGAATGTACGCACCGTACCCCCAGCGCGTATGTGCGGTGCGTACCCCCAGTGCGAATGTACGCACCGTACACCCAGCGCGTATGTACGGTGCGTACCCCCAGTGCGAATGTACGCACCGTACATTCGCACTGGGGGTACGGTGCGTACATACACAACGCACAGGGTGTATGCCTGTATGACTCGTACCCCTGGGGACTCAGCTTTTACGGCTGTTATTGGCTCCCGTAAACAAAGAGCCGTACGGAGTGACATAGGGACGAATCGTACTTGCTGGGCCGTAAAACGCTGCTTAAATACGTACGGATGTTGCGTACAGGCTGTTCTGGATCAGATTCGTAGGTTTTCTTGACCCGTACGGTCTTTTGTACGATTCGTACGGAAATAGGCTTTCCGTACGAATCGTACTTCCTAGGTTGTACGGAAAGTTTACCCAGGACGAGTCGTACTGAGAAAACGCTCTGTACGACGATTCGTACGGTCTTTTTCCAGGATTGGAATCGGCCCCTTAATAGGGTGTTGCAAGATAATGAGATAGAAGCCTTAAATAAAACTAGGGAAGAATTTGTTCAGAAAATAAGTCAATTGAATTTAAATGCCGAAGCCTTGACAGTACCAGTGACTATTGGCCCTGTTATCCCATTATATGGAGATAAAACGGTTTGCCCGAAACCTCAAGCTGTGACAATTCCTTTGAGTAGTCCCATAAAGGAAGTAGTGATGTCTGATGATCAGGCCAGTGAGAGTGATTCAGTCATTTCATTAAAGGATCTTCCAATAATGGAACCTTTAGCCAAAACTCCAAAGCGAGTTTCAACCAAACAATGAAAACAAAAGGGGTCTATGGTCCCTATAGGAGCCGAAGGTTCAACAACGGTTAGTCCCGAGGATTTAGAGTGAGGGTCACAAGAAATAGAAAAACAAAACTTACAAACAAAGGTTCTAGATATTAGCAGATTGAACGTAGATTTGGAAGAAATGAAAGCTGGTAATGTGAGCACAGAAAGATTGAACATCTACAATGATGAGGAGTTGTTATTCTTATGCAAGAGCATAACCAGAAGAGCAAAAGTATTTCATGAAAAATTAACAGAGGTTGCCTCAGAGATTGGAATAGACATAAAGAGATCAATATTGTTGCAAAAACCATATCGAGTGGAGTTTGCTGTAAAGGGTTTAGAAAATGCAAATACTTCTGGTAAAAGACTACGGATAAAAGAGTTGATGAGCATTTTGCGAAAGTGGGGAGACATTGACAAATGGAGGATCAGGTGGACAAGAAAGAAGGAGGAAGTACAAGCGAGGGAAGCGCTGTCTGCATTTCCGGTGAGGGAATCAGAAAAGATTGAGGGAATATGTCCAATGAGAGAAGTTCCTGGTGGTGGATATGTTCATGTTCCTTGGAGCAGACAGGATATTTGTCATTAACAAATGATTTCCCTAGTTTGAGAGAAAAAACAGTTGAATGGTACAAACAGGTGGAAAGATCTGTGAAATTTTCAAAGGTTTTGTTGAAGGATCTGGGTGGTTTATTTGATATTGTGGTACCCGCTGATTTATGGACTGAGTGTAAAATCACAGTTGATTGGCCAAGTGAGGAATATGCAAGAGATTCCAAAACAGGAGCGCCATCAGAGGAGGTGATGAAGAAATATCACAAGGTGATTACTTTCCTGAAAGGGAAAATCCCTCCTAAAGAAACGGATTGGGTAAAAATTGCCAGAACAACTCAGGAGGCAAATGAATCTGTACACGCGTATTATGAGAGATTATTACAGGTGTTCAAGCAGTATAGTGGATTTGAGAACATTGGTGATAAGGATATGGGACATTTTGTATATCGGTTTGTGTATGGTCTGAAACCAGAGATTAGTCAGATGATTCAACAGCACATGTTGTGCTGGCAGAGTAAGACAATAGACAAAATATTGAAATATGCAAAGTAGTGAAGTGATGACATTGAGGCAAAACATACAAAGCTAAAAGAGAAAATGATGTGGGCATAGGTGAAATTGGCAGAGCAGCAGGAAACAAATGTAATTTCCCAAACTGTTAATCAGACAAAAGGACAGAGTCAGAGTGAACCAGTGTCAAATGGTCGTAAAGGAAGTGGACGAATGAGTAGAGAGGGAGCAAAGAAGAAGTTTCCTTGTCATGTGTGCGGAAAGCATGGACATTGGAATTACGAGTGTAAAAATGTCCAGAATAATAATGAAGAAAAACAAAATTTAAATCCGCAGATGCAGAATGAAGAGGTTGTGAATCAGCAACAGCAGCAGCAGGTAGTTACTCCACAGTATCAGGTGCCATAAGCTCCTATGCCAAACCATGTGAGCATTCAAAAATACAGTGCGAACACCGGTTTTCAAGGAGAAAGTGGTAGAATACCTCTGTGGTTTCACAATATTTTTTGTAGAATGATGAAGATAATTCAGACTTTTTGCAATGACGGTGCCTGAGGGGGGAGGAAAAGGAGTGCGTGCTTGGCGCATCCTTGTCGGTAGATCAGACAGGTCAACGTATTGACGGGAAAGTGGAAGGGAGTGACATCACTTTTCTATTGGACACTGGTGCTACCTGGTCTACTGTGAGAACAGCAGACATCCCATACCTACCCCTCTCGGGAGAAACTATCCAAGTTGTAGGAGTGTCAAACAAACAGATTAGAACCCCAGTTACAAAACCAATGGAAGTACATATTGGAAATTTAAAAGACATGCATTGGTTTGTTTTAAGACGAACAGACCAAGTAGATTGAAGGAGTCTTTATTCAAGTAGTAGGAACAACCCCCAGATACTTCCCCTCCCTGCAACCGCCAGTACTTCTCCCTGGTATTCCAACAATTCCATTCACCATGGAAACTCTTACAGAATGCAGAGTCAGTTGCTAAGATACATGGTAGGTTGTAAGATGTAAGAATATAACACATCCCCCTTCTTTACAACACTATAAGATTAACAAAAATACTATATATACAATTGATTAAAATTATTAAGTACAAAATACAATTGATTAAAACTATAACAGAAACACTTATAATATGTATTCTTAAATACACAAGAAAAATGCTCAATAAGTTACATAATCACTAAACCATCTTGGAGTCGTCCGGACACGTTTGTCCTTGCTTGTATCCCCATGCTCCTTGCCTGTCTTATGATCAGTATTGCTTGGTGAACAAGTTTTCTCTTCCAACTTGTTACATAATGTGACACTACGTGTGTTCCACACCCTGCCATCACTTAACCACACACTAGTACCTTTAACCTTGGTAATTTGTTTCGGTACTGACCATTTTGACAAACCCCTCTTTTGTGATCCTACACTGTATGTTCTTACCCAATCACCAATAGTGAAACTACGTACATTCCTTTTCAATCTTTCATTGTGTCTTTGCACATACTTGTTCTGTTGTTGCTTCACACGGCATTCTAAATCCTTAGTGCACACAGGTCGTGAGAATCCTTTAAACATCCATCCTGGAGTAGCTTTTGTACCTTGTTGTCTTCCTTTCAAGAGTTTGAAAGGTGACTCATTAGTTATCGAGTGGGGTGTGGTACGGTAGTTCCATAACATATCTTTCACTGCTTCCTTACAGTCACCACCACTTTCTTCCGCTAATTGTATGCAATCCTTCAACACTCTATTAAATCTTTCTACTAGACCATTTTCTCTTGGATTGTACACTGCAGTGGTATGATGATTTATACCTATACTGTCAAGATATGTGTTGAATTCGTTAGAAATAAACTGTGGACCATTGTCTGTGATTAATCTATCTGGACAGCCTTCTCTGCGAAAAATTTGATCACAGAACTCTATTATATTGCATGCCTTAATATCACTCGTGAATGCTACTTCTGGCCATTTAGAGTAGTAATCTATCATTACTAAGGCATATTTATTTATGATACCCTTGGATGAGAATGGACCACAAATGTCCATCGCAACTTTTTCCCATGGTCTGCTGGGAAATTGGGTTGAGGAAATAGGAGACTCTTGTACTCTGTGGGTTTTATCACTATACATACATTCCATACAATCTCGTACATGTTCCTCAATGTTCTTGTCCATACCTGGCCACCAAAATGTTTCTCTAGCTCTTCTCTTCATCCCTGACATCCCTGAGTGTCCTTCATGTAGTAAACCAAGTAATCTATTATACAGACTTCCGGGCACAACTAATCTGCCATTTCTTCGTAACACTCCTTCCACTACAGAAAGTTCATTCCAAACTGTCCAGAACTCCCCAATTTTTTTTTGAGAATGGCATCAGAAACAGATGGTTTTGATAGTTCAACCATTAACTCTTTGAAGGTGTTATCATCGTTTATGGCTGCTTTCCATTCTTCACATGAAATAGCACCTTTACATGATCCTTCAACTTCTGCTACTACAGAATCATCATTGGAATCTACATCATTTTCATCGCATTCCAATGGTAATCGTGAAAGACAGTCAGCATTGACATTTCGGTATACTTTAATGAGAGATCATACCCTTGCAGTCTATACAACCACTTGGCTATTCTGGGAGTAGCTCTGGCTGCTCCCTTGGTGGTAAACAATTCTATAAGTGGTTTGTGGTCTGATCTGATTTCAAAGCGTGTATCCCATATGTAATTCTTAAAATATGTTACCCCCCACCAACAAGCAAGTGCCTCCTTCTCAATTACAGAGTAGGTTGATTCTGCCCCTTTCAAGGTGCGTGATGCGAATGCTACTACTCGTTCTTGGTCCAAATGCTTTTGCATTAGAACAGCACCCAGACCATAAGCACTCGCATCAACTACTATTATGCTTTGGTGTGAGGGATTAAATGGTTTCAAGTGTACTGCTTGAACAATTTGCTCTTTGATGGATGTGAAGTCACTTTGACATTCATCTGTCCAAATGAATTTTGAACCCTTCTTCATTAACAATCTAAGTCTGTGAACTTTGTCGGCAAATTGACGAACACATTTCGAATAGAATTCTGCAAGACCTAAAAAGGAGCGTAACTGATCCTTGTCTTGCGGTGGTGGTGCATTTGTGATTGCCTCTAGTAATTTTTTCTTTGGTTTAACCCCATCTTTAGATAATGTATGTCCCAAATACTCAATTTCTTGCACACCAAATTTGCACTTTTTAACTCCTACCGTAAGGCCTGCTAGTTGTAACTTCTCTAAGGTCTTAGTTAACGTCACATCATGTTCTTGATGATTAGCACCCCAGACTAGTACGTCATCTTGAAACACTAATACTCTCTGTAATCCTGTCAAAATTTTCGACATTACCCTCTGAAAAACTGCTGCCGCGGACGCTAATCCAAATGGCATTCTTATAAATTTGAAAGCTCCTTCTGGTGTGATAAACGAAGTGAGATGTTTAGATGCAGGATTTAATTTGATTTGGTGATATGCATTAGATAAGTCGATTAATGAAAAATATGCTGCATTGTTCACTGAAGATATCATCTCGTTTATGTGAGGTAGTGGGTGTCGGTCTATGAGAATGTTGGGATTTAAGTCCCTCAAGTCAACACACATGCGTAAATTTCCGTCCGGTTTTTGTGCTAAAACTATCGGACTAAGCCATTCTGATGATTCAATGGGTTCTATTACTTGGGCTTCACATAGTCTTTGTAATTCAGCTTTTAATTTGTCTCTCAGGGTGAATGGTACACTTCTTACTTTGTGAACACATGGGACGTTGTGTGCTTTAAGTACAATGCGGTGTTCAAATTTTTGTAAGCAACCTAAGCTCTTACTGAATAACTTAGGAAATTTAGTTGACCACTTGACGGTTTCAGTATCTTCAGTGGCCAAAACTTGTTGTGGGTGGTTGGGATTTAATGTAATTCCCAATTTCTTTTGCTCACACCACCCCAACAATGCTCTACCCTTTTCCACCACATATACTTTGCTGACTGCCGTGTTATTTTTATGAGATAAAGTACATTCAAAGTATCCTAACAGTGGCAGTTTAACTCCACAATAACCTACTGGTTCGACATCAGGGATCTTTAGTTTATGACCTCCCACCTTTTCCCAAGCATGTTTGTCTATAATAGTGTATGGGGAGCACGAATCAGCCCACACAGATATTTTGATGCCATCAATACCTAAATCACATTTAGGCGGATTGTAGTTTTCAGAAACTTCATTTATGACATTGTCACAAATGACCATTATTTCTATTTCCCCTTCATTTTCCCCTTCAGAACTGTCATTCTCTACATATTCATTTATAGCATTCACGGGTTGTTTCCATTTTGGATTGAAAACAGATCCCGCTTTACACATGCGTGCCAAATGACCTATTTTTTTGCATTTGTAGCACTTTTCTTTGATCGCATAACATCTTTCAGAATCTGCGGTATGTCTCGTGCTGCCGCACCTGTAACATATTTAGTTAGTTTTTTGATTGGTATATGTGTTGCTAGTGTTGTTTTCCTTTTTATTAGTTTGTTGTTGACTTTTCTTTTTGTCAATCACACAAACTTTTGTTGTTGCTCCTTTATCTGAACTTAATTCTTTGACATATTTGGACGTATTTTCAATTCTTCTAGCTGTCTCTATAGTTTTTTTTAGGGTAGGATTATTCATATCTAATAATCTCTCTTGGATTTTCGTGTTACTTGTTCTGTTTATGAATTGATCTTTAATGATCTCTTCATGAAGATCTCTAAACTTGCACGTAGCTGCAAGTGTCCTCAAAACAGAAATATATTGTTCAACCGTTTCACCCGGTTGTTGGGACCGTGAAAAAAACTTGTGTCTTTCTACAACTATGCTAGTTTTTTTCCCAAAATTTTCCTCTAATGCGTTTTTTACACTAAGATATTCATCTCTGAGATCTGTTTCTTGGTATTGTAATTCTGTTTACTCGCTATCATCTTTATTGTCATCATCATTGTTTTTCTCATCTATAACGATTTGTCTTTGAATGGCGCCAATAGGTAATGTTTTTAATACTTTTCTGCCTTCTATACCTAAATTATGCTTTAATATGGCTACCTTCCGGGACGCAAGGAAATCTTCACCCCCAATAGCTTCCAAATAAGTTTCAAAAGATTCTATCCAATCTTCCCAAGGCAGGGTGGGTTCTCCAGGATTTTGTAGAAACTTAGGTGGAGCTACAATAGATGACATATCCATGTTGTCAGTGTTATAACAGGTATGGGAATAGTTCTAGGCATGAGTGTTTCTCCCCAGGTGGAAACTGCACTATTTGGGTATTCAAGGGACGAGGCCAACTTATCCGGCTCTGATAAGGTTTTTTTAGCTATATCTTGTATGGTGGCCCGTTCCTTGATACTTCAAAATTGGAAATCTAAGGTTATTCCAAATCATTTAAATTGGTTTAACAAAATGAAAAGGATCTGGAAATTTGAAGAGGCATACGCCAAGCGTGTTGGCGGCATAAGGAAATATGAAAAAAATTGGAAAAGATTTGAAGAATTACTCTTACTTAAGGATAGGTCGTTGACTTGCCACGGGCTTTCTAATGTGGCAGTTTAGATCATAAATCATTTCTGAATGGGACTGAGGCAACGATTTCTTACTGATATAAGTCTTACATGTTTAGCAACGCAGAATTTCCGGGGTTCAATCATGAAAAATGGTGATTCATCTTTAAGGTTCTTTTTAGTATGTTATTTATTTTCTGCTATTTGTATTTTGCACTATATCTCGCTAACCTTGTATGTCGTATTTTATGATTGAAATACTATGGTTATCTTTTAAGTCAAGCTTTGCTGCTATCATACTTGCACTTTATATGGTGATAACACTGTATTTATTGTAAATAGTACTGTATTTTGCTAAAATCAATTACCAGCTGCTATTGCATTTCCACTTTCAAGAACTCAATTGGTGTCTTAAGTGACTTAAGATGAATTTTATATCACATTTGAGATACATGCGATTCCGTAGCCTTATCTTGCATTTGCACTTTATTCATCAGCTTGCTTTTTGGGGTAAATTATGAAAAAGTAGATTTGATGTTAATAGTACTGTACTTTTCTAAAGTAAATTACTGGCTGCTATTGCATTTGCACTGTAAATTAAGAACTTAATTTGTCTCTTATTCGATTTAAGATGAATTTTATATTATATCTGAGACATATCTGATTTCGTATGCTTTGCAATGGTGTCTTGAGTTGTTGTGATTTAATTGTTTTGATTGAAAATGTGTATTTTGGCATCTCCTTGCTCTGCTCAATAAAAAAAAATAAAAAATTAAAAAAAAGAACTTAAAAAAAAAAAAAAAAAAAGTGTTATAACAGGTAACTGATAAATTATACTCTATTTTTTCACAACTGTATGATATTCTAGGAAATTTTTTTCTAACTTTGAATGCAGTTACTACATATTATATTTACTAATTTGATAGCATACTTGATTGGAAACTAGTTTGCTAAAGAAAATAACAAACTAACATAATTAATGTAGTCGCCGTTGTCTTAAACGTTTCCACAGGTTGTAATTTGGATAGTTTTGAAAATTTCTATAGTCCACGACGTTTTAACTGCTTCTCAAATGTTTCTTTCCCTCAGATAGTGATGATATTCCTGTTTATTGTCCTTGTTTTTCTTCCTGTTGTGGAATGACAAATAAAGTTTTTCCTATCTTCCTGCTTGTCTTTTCTCCGTGAACGCGTACGAAGGTTGTTATGGCAACCTTGTGTGTTTCTAGCGATCAGGTGACATTCGGGACGTGATGACGTATTGCCGCTCCCACACTACGTTGCGCACACTGAGTGCGAGAAGGAAAAGACACTGCGTGCAAGTCGCGAGTTCCGAAGTCGGGTGACACCATTCAAAGGTAAACACGAGTGTTGTTTGCTACCGTTTTTTTCCTTATCGGGCTGCTACGCTGACAAAAATCCCAACGGACGTTGACAATGGTGCACTCTTCTCCCACACGGCTTCTTAATGTACACGCAACGCTCACCTCGATCTTCCAAATACCAACTGTGCTCGTCCTTTTTTAAATTCAGTTATGCATCCAGCACTCGGTCTCATTCAATTTACACGGCTTGTGTTTCTCTGCGCAATCCATCGAATTTGCCCAAAACAATGCTTCCAAATTGTAAATATAAATCTCTTTATATTACTCACGCAGCCGCCGCTTCACACCAACTCTGCATGGTTGTCGCGTACTTCCTCCACTGCCTCTGTAATGTTGGCGATTGCAGATCATTAAGTCATGTGACTATAGCAGTTCCATTCTCATATGAAGACACTTGTTCATCATATATTTCTGTAGCAGGAAACCGCAGTGCCGATATTGTCTGGGGGTTGATGGTTCAAGAATTCCGTTTCCTTATTACGGTCTGTTTTGCAGTGAAGATTTCTTCCTTGTATAATCTGAGATATACATGTATCCCTCGCTCGTCGCCACTTTTAAGACGAAAAGACCAAGTAGATTGAAGGAGTCTTTATTCAAGTAGGAGGAACAACCCCCAGATACTTCCTCTCCCTGCAACCGCCAGTTCTTCTCCCTGGTATTCCAACAATTCCATTCACCATGGAAACTCTTACAGAATGCAGAGTCAGTTGCTAAGATACATGGTAGGTTGTAAGATGTAAGAATATAACAGTTTGTAGTTTGCGATTCAAGCCCAGTAAATCTGTTAGGAAGAGACCTATTGTGCATGATGAATTGCACAATCTACTGTACACCTGATGGTGTTGCTTTTCAAACACCTGATGAGGATGTTGTTTATAAGATGATGTTAGCTATGCAAGGTACAGAAGTGGATGAAATGTTTTCATTATTAACTGAAAGTGAATTACCCGAAGAATTGAGAACCACAGTGAATCGAGAGGTTTGGGACTTTTCAGGAAAAGATATACGCTGACCAAATAGCTCAATATTGTGCAAGAAATACGATGGCAATCAACAAGAAAATGGAAACAGATGAAACCAGCTGCCAACTTATGTTTTTCTCAGCTCTAGAAACATGGAATGAGGTCAGACAGTTGCAGGAAGAAGTTGAGGGGAAGGAAAAGGAAATCTGGATAACGTCAGGTTGTACAAAGAGGACAGAAGATGAAGTGAGGGTATACTCAGATGGCAGACCAGTCATGCCAGATTGTTTGCTTTCTCAAATGGCAAGGGTATATCATGGGATGACACATATTGGTAGGCACGCAATGATCAGACTATTCAGATGAAATTGGTATAATCCAAGGTTTAGGGTAGTTGCAGAGAGCCTTTGCCAACGATGCCTAATTTGTCAGCAGCAAAATCCAGGCAGAAAGACGGTGGTTGATTGGGGAAAAATTGGAAAGGCAGAAGGACCATTCACCAGGCTGCAGTTAGACTTCATTGAGTTACCTCAGTGCAATGAATTGAAGTATGTTCTTGTCATAGTATGCCTGTTCTCGAGATGGGTAGAGGCATACCGCACTAGACGAAATGACAGTCTCACAGTTGCTAACTTACTGTTGAGAGTGTTGATACCTCGATTCGGTTTTCCAGTCACTTTGGAATCAGATAGAGGACCTCATTTTAATAATGAGATAATTCGATTAATCTGTGCTGCTGGAGCATTCCTGACAGAAAAACAGGATTGAGTCCTTATGAAATACTCATGGGAAGGGCAATGAGACAAACATTTATTCCTGGAAATAAATTGATGAATATAACTGATGATCTGGTATTGGACTATTGCAAAGGATTGGCTGACCAACCACAGATACTCCACTACCATATACTCACCTGGGCCAATAAACTCACAGTGGCTAAACCGCAGGTCGGTTGGGGTTTATATTTCACAAGCTGTTAGAATTGGTTTATTCAATATCTCTGTTCATATCTAACTAACCCTTCACAGATCAACAAGTTCTTTCCTCTGGTCGATGGACCACTATTGAACTAGTTGATGGTGATAATTAACATAACTTTAACTTTCATATATCTCAAAGTAAATAATCACAGACTCAGGAAAGTTTAAATCTTTATCTAAATTAAATGTATGTGAATAAACTCAATACAGTACAGTCACCACCATTCATAGGAAAGAAAATTCAATTGATAAACACCGTGCATATGCCTTGGACTCATGCAACAATCAATACTCAGAGAGAGAGGACAGAGAGAAAAGAACATTCGGCAAATAACGAGAAATTATAGTTAGCAAGGATGGTGTGGAAGACCAACCCCATGGCCAAAGGGCTGGTAAGGGTACCTTGGATAGGTCAGGAGACAAAGACTTCAGGACAGGAATCAGCAAAGGATAGTTGACCTCTCTAAAATACAGACGGTTGCGCCGCACCCCTCTCTGGGACTCTCTTCCTCCTCGAGATTCTTCCGCAATCTTCAGATCTAACCCAATTAAATAAGGATTTTCTGTTGTGAGCTCCTCATCACACCATGCTTACATGTCACAGAAATCAGTTCAACTATTGTTCGCAAACCCATCCCCTTATTTTTTTTATTCATAAATTGTATTCCCATATACTAATTGTATCAACATTGCAACATTTCAATTTATCGTGAATGTGTCTCTTCATTGTTTAACTCTGCACCATCCTGTTCCCGTGATGTTTCACTTATTCTTTGGTTCCCATTCAATTGCTCTGTCATTCTTCATGGTTCACTTCAGTGAGCATGCGCAGACTTCGTGTCACTCCATTCAATTCAGCTATTCGAGAGAGGGCCAAATACACACTAATGATAAAAGTCAGAAAACAAATGTTACTTTCTCAAATAAAGTGTTTGCACTGTATACCACCCACCTCTACTCTGTCCCATTTTATTTATTAATATTTTTCCCCACATTAACATTAGTAAAATAGCTTGCTTCATTTCAAATAAGCAGATGCCATGCACACGAGTCTTCAAGACTCCATTTTAGCATCTTCTGCTCATGCGCCAGAATTTCCCTCCAAGCATTAGTTCGTCATCCTATGTAGATGTAGTTGACGCATGCGCACAACAGTTCTCCCGCTTAAAGCGGTATTAGTCCTACTTCATTGTTATCCACGTTAGTACATACATACGCAAGCTTCACTAACCCGGTTGTTCATGTAGTGGGTATTAGTTTTCACAAATCTTTCTTAATAACTTTGTCAGTGAGTTAAACGACTGGATTGCTTCCGAGCAAGTCTCTTTTCTACGAGAGCTTGCTCCATCAATCCCCTCTCTGATGGCATTTTGAGCCATCGCAAAATTACCCATCCCTTCCCAGATGCCAACTTCATCAATTCTTAGTTTTCCTCTTCTCCCCTCTGAATTTCGTCAGTTACTTCTTTTCTTTCTAAATCTTTCATCTTTTTGTATAGCTTTCCTTTCATCTCTTCTAATTGGATTTCTTCATATTCCTTCTTTTGTTTATTTCCTTTCCCTTCTCTTTCTGCATGTATTCTTCTTTTTCCCTTGCTCCTGCAACACTTGCATGTGATCATTATTCTCAATTGTCATTATCACAACTACTGGTAATATTATTTGACCTAAGAAACTCTTTCCAAAATTAGTAAACCACTTCCCTATTGATGTGATGCTCTGTGTTAGTCTCTCCCATACACCATCAACCTCCTGTTGGGCCAAACATTTATGAATTCTAGTAATATTTTCAATATACCCTGTAATTTTCTGACTTTTGTTAGGAATGTAAGGGCAGCAATGTTGAATTTTCAACATACCACAGACTACGCCCTCTTTTGCCAATAAGATATCAAGAGCAAGACGATTTTGTAAAACCATAGACCTTATTGGAACCATTTCCCAGCAGTATCAGTTGAAAGACGATCAACTACTGTTAACAATTTGCGAATTTTGTGTGAATTTAGAATGACTCCAACTAAGGGTATCAATGCACAAAATATATCACCCACTATTTCAGAAAAACTAGCTCTTCTTCTTTGTGTTAGTCTATTAGATATTTCATTGATTCCATTGATTCTGTTCACATGGTAGATTTTTGGAAATACTATTCCAAAGTAACAGCTACCATACCACCGTGCAGGTAACCTATAATAGGCATTATTTCCGCATACATAATATATTGCTGGAAATATAGGATCAGTTCCCCCTTTTAGTCTCCATCCCCTTATAATTAGAAAGTTGTGCTCACATTCACTGTAACCAATGAACCAGTCTTCAACCTATGGAGGCAGAATTTTCCCTTCTTCACTAAGTCTAGGGACATTGCAGCATGAGCATCGCCCTTTGCATAATTTCCTTCTTTCGCAGCCCATCGAGGTACATGGGATTTCTGTTCAGCAGGTTTCTTTGTTAAATCCTGTCTCCTTTCTTCTACTAAATTTGTAAACTCTTTTTCTTCTTCACGCAATATACATGTTAGCTTATCCTTGTGTGCCTGTGCTATATCTATTG
Source organism: Triturus cristatus (assembly GCF_964204655.1). NCBI lineage: Eukaryota > Metazoa > Chordata > Amphibia > Caudata > Salamandridae > Triturus > Triturus cristatus. The sequence continues at coordinate 1,180,219,674 of NC_140590.1, forward strand.
GGCTCATTGTTAAGAGAAATTTGCCCATGAACTATGCATCTTTACTACTATATACTGGACTCACATTTTTTCGAATAGGTAGTTCTGAAAATACTAGATCTAGGTTTGAATAAAAATACTGGAGCTTCCCGGTTACATAAAATAAACTTGATAGAATACTACATGATACACCATATGTTAAAGGTATATGGTGGTAAGTTACCCCTTCTGACATGGATGAGGGTAATTTCATACAGACATAACAATCACTAATTTCCATTGTATAAACGTACTGAAATAACAATTTAGTAAACACATTTAAAGACAAATGATTATCTGATTCATTATGATGATAGATTGTCTCATCTACTTTTTCTAATTCTGTTTTAGTTCCTTTCACTATATCTATTTTCTCATTGTATGATTCCTGTTACTTGTTACCATTAATAAAGGCACCACCACAGTTGGAAATAACCACACTAATACTACATAAGCAAACTTTAAGACATCTTTGTTTTAAACTTCGTTTCGGTTATTCAGTAACTTCAACTTCTCCCATTTTCAGGCTGATAATTTTTGTTTTGTTTTCTCTTTTTCTTTCTTTATTTAAATTTTCTTTAAATACAGCCTTTTTAGGGTGGTCTTAATTTGTTTTCATCAATCTGTGCAACATGAACTCTCTCTGATTCTTCCCGTAAATCTTAAGTTTTCAAATTCCTCTAGTATGACATAGGTCCACTCAGGGGCCTTGTATTTTCTGTTCAGAATCCTCATTCTTGGACTTCTTTGCGTGAGTTTTACTATTGGCTGTTTAGATTTAGTTTGACTTGAAACCTCATTTACTTGCTCTGGTTTCTTCTCTGACTTTCTTAGGTAGTATCTTAATCTTTTCATTCCACCTGGCCAATTATCACCTTTTGTAACTCTTTTGACCTGAATTGCACTTTCACCTTCTCTGTCTTTTTCTAAGGTTCTTTTACTTTCATTTTGTCTGGACACAATCAGTTCTTGTTCTTTTCCTCTTTCTAATTGTCTTTGCTCTGTATTGTCTGTATTTGGATCTTCTACCTGTACCTGTTCGGGTATTGTTCTTGTTATATCTTCCTTCGCCTGAACCTGTTCTTCTTCTTCTTTCTGGTCCTGTTCAGGTCTTATTATAATGTGCTCTTCTTCTGCCTGAACCTGTTCTTCCTCTTCTTTCTGGTTCTGTTCAGGTCTTATATAATGTGTTCTTCTTCTGCCTGAACCTGTTCTTCTACCTCTATCTGATGCTCTTCAGGTCTTATTACGATTTGTTATTCTTCTGCCTGAACTTGTTCTTCTTCTATCTGGCCCTGCTCAGATTTCTGAGTAGCTTTGTTCACTTCTACCTGAGTGTGTTCTTCTTTCCCTGTCTTTTCCTTTCTACCTTCCTATCTCCATAAATGATTTCTTCTTCTTGTTTTGCTAACAACTTCAGGTATTTCAAACAATGGTATCCACCCTTCCTGACTTGTACTCGGCTGTTCGTCATGTATTTGTCTTTCAGAATTTGTCATTCTAGATTCTTCGACTTCACAACCTTCAGCTTCTGACGTTTCAGCTTGTTCAGTCAGTTGCTGCTCTTGTTGTTCAGGTGCGCTTGAAACTCTTCTGGTATGACTAGCATGAATCCAATTGGGTAACCCTGCACACTTCGCTGATGTGGTAGTGACCAGTATGACTTGACGTGGTTTATCCCACCTGGGCGCTAGACACAATTTCCTTGCGTGTTTCTTCACTAACACCCAGTCTCCAGGATTCAAATCATGTGCCTGGCTTGGCTGCTTTGCAACTGCGTCTTCTCTAACCTGATGAGAGACAGAACGCACCAGGTCAGCCAATCCTTTGCAATAGTCCAATACCAGATCATCAGTTATATTCATCAATGTATTTCCAGGAATAAATGCTTGTCTCATTGCCCTTCCCATGAGTATTTCATGAGGACTCAATCCTGTTTATCTGTCAGGAATGCTTCTGAGACCCATCAGTACAAGAGGCAATGCATCTGGCCATTTTAGCAATGTGGATGCACACACCTTCCCTAATCTTGACTTGATTGTGCCGTTAAGCTGTTAAACTACTCCAGAAGCCTCTGGGCGATAAGCACAGTGCAGTTTTTGTTCAATGTTAAATGCAGTACAGATTAATCAAATTATCTTATTATTAAAATGAGGTCCTCTATCTGATTCCAAAGTGACTGGAAAACCGAATTGAGGTATCAACTCTTTCAACAGTAACTTAGCCACTGTGAGACTGTCATTTCTTCTTGTGGGGTATGGCTCTACCCATCTCGAGAACAGGCACACTATGACAAAAACATACTTCAATCCATTGCACGGAGGCGACTCAATGAAGTCTAACTGCAGCCTGGTCAATGGTCCTTCTGCCTTTCCATTTTTTCCCCAAATAACCACTGTCTTTCTGCCTGGATTTTGCTGCTGACAAATTAAGCATCATTGGCAAAGGCTCTTGGCAACTACCCTAAACCTTGGATTACACCAATTTCGTCTGAATAGTGTGATCATTGCGTCCCTACCAATATGTGTGTTGTTCCATGATATACCCTTGCCATTTGAGAAAGCAAGCAACCTGGCATGACTGGTCTGCCATCTGAGTATACCCACACTTCATCTTCTGTCCTCTTTGTACAACCTGACCTTATCCAGATTTCCTTTTCCTTCTCCTCAACTTCTTCCTGCAACTGTCTGACCTCATCCCATACTTCTAGAGCTGAGAAAAACATCAGTTGGCAGCTGGTTTCATCTGTTTCCATTTTCTTGTTGATTGCCATTGTATTTCTTGCACAATATTGAGCTATTTGGTCAGCATATTGATTACCTGCTATAACATAGTCATTTCCTGACTGATGTGCAGCACATTTGACCACAGCTACTTCTTTTGACAACTGTAATGCTTCCAACAAATCATTTACATTTTTGCTATTTCTAATGGGAGATCCTGAAGAAGTCAGAAATCCCCTCTGCATCCAGAGCTGGCCAAAATCATGCACAACCCCAAAACCATATTGACTATCCATAAATATGGTTATTCTCCAATTCTTCCCAATTTTGCATGCCTTCGTTAAGGCCACCAATTCAGCTACTTGTGGAGATTTGATTCCCGGTAAACAGGATGCTTCCATGACTCCTGATATCTTACATACAGCGGATTCAGCACTTATCCCTCCTTTGTCCGTTCTCAAACATGACCCATCCACAAAATAATACATGATCTGATTCTGTCAAGGGTACTTCTTTTATGTCTGGGCGGGGCTTAGTACACAATTCAGTCACATCTAAACAATCGTGATCAAGTTCATCTTTCACTTCTTCACAACATGAGTCTGGCAATAATGTGGCAGGATTCATCATTGTAAACCTTTCCACTCACATTTTCTACTCCCAAAATCACTGTTTCATACTTAGTCATCTGACTAGGAGTGAGGTGCTGTGTTCGAGTCCTTGTTAAAAGAATCTCAACAGAGTGTGGCACATCAACTTTTACAGGATGTCCCATCACAACTGATTCATACTCATACAGGTAGCAGCTACTGCTTTTAAGCAGCCAGGTAAGGCTGAAGCCACTGGATCCAAGGTGGCAGAAAAGTATGCAACTGGACGTTGGTTTAATCCATGCCTCTGCATGCCTCTGAGTTAGAACTGAAAGTGCACAACTTTCTCTCTCACAACAAAACAGTGCAAATTATTTTGAATAATCAGGCATGCCCAAGGCAGGGGCCTCACACAGACAATTTCGCAATTTTACAAATGCTTCCAAACATTCATCATTCCAATCAATTGGATCTTTGCTCTTTTCCGAGTCAATTGTATCAATGGTTTCGCCAGCAGGGAAAAACCATTTATCCACTGCCTACAATACCCAAGCACTCCCAGAAACATTCTCATCTCCTTCTGTGTCTCAGGTAGTTGCATTTGATTGATTATTTTTATTTTTTCTTGGGTCACTTTTCTAACTCCTCTTTCTATTTTATGCCCTAAATATTTAACTTCTTGGTGACAAAACTGCAATTTATCTGGAGACACCTTGTGTCCTCCTTCGACCAAATGGTTAAGTAATACAATTGTGTCAGTAACACAATCTTCTCGTGTCTTTGATGCCACCAATAGGTCATCAATGTACTGAACCAGAACTGATTACCCGGGCATAACTAATGATTCTAGATATTTTTTCAGAATTTGATTGAAAATTGAGGGACTCTCTGTGTACCCTTAAGGAACTCGGCACCATGCCAAAACACGATCTTCAAACCAGAAGGCAAAAATATACTGGCTTTCTGGGTGTAAAGGAATGGAAAAGAATGCTTGACACAAATCAATTAATGTATACCAATGTGCATTCCAGTGTATTTGATAAAGGATCACTGCTGGATTTGGCACCACTGGGCAACAAGGCACTACAATTTTGTTAATCTTCTGCAAATCCTGCACTATCCTGTACTTACCACTAGGCTTTTTGAGTCCCATAATTGGCGAATTACAAGGACTCACCATTATTTCTTTCAGAATTCCTTGCTCAATCATTTGCTCAATTACTGGAGCAACTCCTGCTTTAACTTCTGGACTCATTTTCTACTGCCATGTGTTTGGATAAACGGCACCTTCTTTTACCACTATTTTCACTGGATCTACATTTGCCAATAGCCATATATCTTTTCCTGAAAAGTCCCAAACCTCTGGATTCACTGTGGTTCTCAATTCTTCGGGTAATTCACTTTCAGTTAATTATGAAAACATTTCATCCACTTCTGTACCTTGCATAGCTAACATCATCTTATAAACAACATCTTCATCAGGTGTTTGAAAAGCAACACCATCAGGTGTACATAGGTCTCTTCCTAACAGATTTACTGGGCTTGAATCGCAAACCACAAACCGATGCATGTCTTTAAAATTGCCAATATGCACTTCCATTGGTTTTGCAACTGGGGTTCTAATCTGTTTATTTGACACTCCTACAACTTGGATAGTTTCTCCAGAGACAGTAGACCGGGTAGCACCAGTGTCCAATAAAAAAGTGATGTCACTACCTTCCACTTTCCCGCCAATAAATGGACCTGTCTAATCTACCGACAAGGATGCGCCAAGCACGCACTCCTTTTCCTCCCCCCTCAGGCACCGTCATTGCAAAAAGTCTGAATCATCTTCATCATTCTGCAAAAAATATTGTGAAACCACAGAGGTATTCTTATCACTTTCTCCATGAAATCCAGTGTTTGCACTGTATTTTTGCATGTTCACATGGTTTGGCATAGGAGCTTGAGCACCAGATACTGTGGAGTGACTACCTGCTGCTGCTGTTGCTAATTCACAACCACTTCATTCTGCATTGCGGATTTAAATTTTGATTTGCCCCATTATTATTCTGGACATTTTTACACTCGTTCTTCATTTGTCCATGCTTTCCAAACGCATGATAAGGAAACTTCTTCTTTGCTTCCTCTCTACTCATTCGTCCTCTTCCTTTACCACCATTCAACACTTGTTCACTCTGACTCTATCCTTTTGTCTGATTATCATTTTGGGAAATTAAATTTGTTTCCTGCCAATTTCACCTGTGCCACCATCATTTTCTCTTTTAGCTTTCTATGTTTTGCCTCAATGTCATCGCTACAATACTTTGCATATTTCAATATTTTTTCTATTGTCTTACTCTGCCAGCACAACATGTGCTGTTGAATCATCTGACTAATCTCTGGTTTCAGACCATACACAAACCGATATACAAAATGCCCCATATCCTTATCACCAATGTTCTCAAATCCACTATACTGCTTCAACACCTGTAATATTCTCTCATAATACGCGTTCACAGATTCTTTTGGCTCCTGAGTTGTTCTGTCTATTTTTACCCAATCCGTTTCTTTAGGAGGGATTTTCCCATTCAGGAAAGTAATCACCTGGTGATATTTCTTCATCACCTCCTCTGATGAAAATGAAATGAAAAGTAAGATTTATATAGCGCGACTGTCACTCCTGACGGAGTCTCCTGGCGCTGCAGATAACTGAGACTGACTGTAACTATCCGGGTTAAATCATTGCCAGAGAGCGGACATCTGTTAAACCGAATATCCAGGTCTTAAGGACTCTTCTAAACAGATCTTCACGTTGGATCGCTCTCAATTCCTTTGGCAAGTTATTCCACGCTTTTGCTCCCAAAACCGTAGCTGATTTCCCTCCTTTAGATGACAATTTAAACCTAGCTATTGCAAGTAAGTTTGCAGAGCTAGATCTTAGTGTCCTTGTTGTGGTGTATGATTTAAATCTAGTGGAGAGATATGCAGGACCAACTCCACGAAAGGCTCTAAAAGTTATCAAGAGCAATTTAAACAGGATTCTTTTATGAATCGGGAGCCAGTGCAGGGTCTTCAATGCAGCAGAAGCAGACGCTCTATGAGGAAGTCCCAAAACCGATCTGGCCGCTGCATGCTGGACTACCTGAAGCCGCCTCAGGGAAGATTTATTCGTCCCAGCGAGGATGGCACTCCTGTATTGGAATCTCTTGAATATTCCTCACTTGGCCAATCAACTGTGATTTTACACTCAGTCCATAAATCAGCGGGTACCACGATATCAAATAAACCATCCAGATCCTTTAACAAAACCTTAGAAACTTTCACAAATCTTTCCACCTCTTTGTACCATTCAACTGGTTTTTCTCTCAACCTAGGGAAATCATTCGTTAATGACAAATATCCTGTCTGCTCCAAGGAACATGAACATATCCACCACCAGGAACTTCTCTCATTGGACATATTCCCTCAATCTTTTCTGATTCCCTCACCGGAAATGCAGACAGCGCTTCCCTTTGCTTGTACTTCCTCATTCTTTCTTGTCCACCTGATCCTCCATTTGTCAATGTCTCACCACTTTTGCAGAATACTCATCAACTCTTTTATCTGTAGTCTTTTACCAGAAGTATTTGCATTTTCTAAATCCTTTACAGTAAACTCCACTCTATATGGTTTTTGCAACAATTTTGATCTCCCTATGTCTATTCCAATCTCTGAGGCAACCTCTGTTAATTGAAATACCTTTGCTCTTCCGGTTATGCTCTTGCATAAGAATAACAACTCCTCATCATTGTAGATGTTTAATCTTTCTGTGCTCACATTACCAGCTATCATTTCTTCCAAATCTACTCTCAATCTGCTAATATCTAGAACCTTTGGTTGTAAGTTTAGTTTTTCTATTTCCTGTGCCCATCTCTCTAAATCCTCGGGAATAACCGTTGTTGAACCTCCGGTTCCTATAGGGACAATAGACCACTTTTCTTTTAATTTTTCTGGTGAAACTCACTTTGGAGTTTCAGCTAAAGGTTCCATTAATGGGAGATCCATTAATGAAATGACTGGATCACTCTCACTGGCCTGATCCTCAGGCATCACTACTTCCTTTCTGAGATTACGCAAAGAAATTGTCACAGCTTGAGGTTTCGGGCAAACCTTTTTATCTCCATATAATGGGATAACTGGGCCAATAGTCACTGGTACTGTCAAGGCTTCGCATTTAAATTCAATTGATTTATTTTCTGAACGAATTCTTCCCTAGTTTATTTAAGGCTTCTATCTCATCATCTTGCAACACCCTATTAACTGACGTATCATGTAAAATTTGTGGAATTAAGGGCATTCCTATCACCGGTGCACTTGGGGTGACCCTACTAGGTTCTTCTTGGTACATTGGAGGGTTTTTAATTAAAATATCCTCCAACAATTCATCATCTGATTCACCATATCCTGTTGTATTCATGTGTTTAGTTTTTTCCTTACACTTGCTTCCTGACTGCTCTTCGCCCATTAACACTGGATATAAACCCTCTGTCACTACAATTCTTCTCCAACGCTTCATTTGATCTCCACGTAATTCATATGGATATCTAGGCAAAAATCCTCTAAGTCTCCGACCACTTCTGAATTTTACTCGTTTACGTGCCTCAATCTCCCATTCTTCTAACGCTTTACACTATGATAATCTAGGATTTGGTTCTAACATAGTCATTCGATTTCTCAAATTCTGAATTATCGTTACATTAAAAGTACCATGATCTGGAAAAACCAAAACACCATCACCTTTCGTGTACTCTACCCAATTCTCCAACCATACGCAAGTATGATATCCTCTTTCCATCATCATAAATGAAGCAGGCGTTTTAGGTGGCAGAATAGGAATTCCCTCTCTAGTCATCAGAGGCTTGTCTTTCTTAAAGAATTTTTTAATTTTCTTTATTAATGTAATTTTCTTTCTTTCTCCAAACATTTCAGACGGACGATTTGAAAAGAGTTTTCCGTATACCTCCCAACTCTATTACCTACGTCCCGTCCTTTGTCAGCACGACTCACACCAGCAGTCAAATCAGGACTCAACATACAATTCCTTTTTAACCAGTCCTAGCACGGCTTCTATCTATCAGCCAATCAGACTCAGACTCGTGCTTGTAGTCTGACCAATGCCAGCCCGGCCTTTTGTGATGTCAGTATTGCTCCTCACTACTGACCCTCCCTTTATAATCTGCTTCCTTCTCATGCCCGCTGTTCAAACCAATCCCAGTGCGGATGCCAGTATAACTCCTGCGACTGACCCTCCCTTCACAAGGTAATATGATAACTTATTTTTTTTTTAATTTTCTCATTAAAATCCATTAGTAACAACATAAAAACCGACGTACTCTGTCTGTTCCACCAAACAAAGGATAGATTACAACTTGTTCCAGATTCCTTTTCACTACGAGTCAAACCCCTGTTCACTCTTCGTTATAGCTCGGCAGAACCTGTTACTTCTTCAGCGTTACCCTTTTTGGAAAATAAGACCAAAGTTTCAGCAGCAAACCCTCTGCTATCACTCACACTCTACTTTTACATGATATAGTCCCTAATATAACACCGCCAGCCCTGCGTAGCTTCTCAGTATTATGACAACAGATGAGTAACCTTCTGCAGTGTGGCTTCTTTCACCACCCGCTATTCAAATTCCATTCCCGGGAATGCCCAGGTAACCTCTGTACCTGTGCTTCTAGACGACATAAAACAAGACACTAACTGTTTTGTTAAACATGAATCAGTAATCAATAAACAATATCACCAAACTAGTCAATAACTAAGGGACTCTGTTGTGCCGAATGCCGAAAATCCGCTCCCTGTTGCAGTAGCCCTGCCCCACTCCACACGCCTCACGTCAGCGACAGCAACAGTGTGAGCGTCAGAGGCAGCGCCAGTACCTGCGCTCTACTAGCGCAATTGACGAGGAGGAAATGAGGAAACGACGACGAGGAGAACAGCGTGTGGGGGCCGGTTGCTAGCAGCCGGTGCGGCAGAACGCAAACGCCGCTTGGCAGATACGGGCACGGGGAGCGGGGAAAGCACAACAGAGGTAAGTGCCGATTTTGGGGGAGCATGAGGGGGGAGCCTGAGAAAACTGTACTGCACGGCACTAAAGGACAGGTTAAAGGTTACTGGACTTTTTAAAGGGTTGAAGGATTGTACCTTCAAAGAGCAAGAACCTAATTTGGAGATTGTAGAGACTGTGAAACCTTGACCTAAGCCAAGCATTAGGGATGGCCCCCAAGAAAACCAAAAAGAGCCTGGAGCATAAACTGAGACTAAGAGTGACCCTAGCTAACCCGAGTGCCTCAGAAGGATGTGGAGAGAGCCCCGAGCCGAGCCCAGAGAAAGAGGAAAAGAAAAGAGCAAAGAGATGCATGGCCGTAAGCAAAAAACAGAGTGGTACCACCTCAAAATCGCTAACAGAATTTGTGGGGAAACATTTCAAAAAAGTTTTCTCACCAGCAAAGGCTCCCGACATAGAAATAATAGAGGCTGCGCTGCTGAATGAGAGTGTGAGTAAAAGTGGGAACGGGATTGGGAACATCTCCCTACCGCTTGAGGATCACACAATTGAATCATTAATTCTGGCCAATCAGTCTCTAGAACTCTTATTATCGTCACCACGGTTGTCCTCTTCACCACGAGGTCTTTTTATTTATGAACCAGAGACAGGACACCGGGATAGCCTGATTTCAAAGGAGGACTCAAGCATAGAAGAAGAGGATACACCTGGTAGAGAGCTAAGGCAAAGAAGAAATGAAAAGCAAAGCCCTCTTGAGAACTCGAAAAAAAACAGTGATAGAACAAAGTGTGGAATTGAATCTAACCTCTGAATTAAATTTGGAACTTTCTGCTACACCCACTTCGTCGATGCTGGACCTTATGTTAATACTACAGAGAACTCTACAAGGGCTACTAGAAGTCACGCTGACAAACAATGACATTTTAAAAGTACAAAAAAAGTACCTAGCTAAGATAGAGGGTGAGCTACAGGGGATTAGATGCCAAATGCCTTCTATGGTAAGACCTGTCCCAGATACCGATCCACAGCCTATGGTAGAGGAACACCCCGAATCAGCTGACTTATCTAAAGAAAAACTGGAGATTTACATTTCAAAATGGCCAAAAGAGTAATAAAAAGAGGCGAGGTCTCCAGATTTAGACCAGCAAACAGAGTAGGGCGAGTAGGAAGGAAACCATTAAAAAAGGGGAGTAACAAGATAGTGAAAAGATCAAGGGCGGTTGAGGCGAGAGGTGAGGGTAGGGTGCAAGAAATAAAGTCACCCAACCCCATCAGGAGTATAATGAAGAAGAAAATCCCAAAGAAACAAAACATAAGGGCGCAATTAGATAGTAACCCAAGTACGCAGGAGAAACAAGTTAGGAATACAACCCCAACTCAGCCTAAAAATCCCAGTAGTTGCCTGGGTTACGGCTACGGAGGAGGCCTTCAAACCGGGAATACTCAGAAGGTAGGAATTAGTAGGCCAAAAAATCAGATAAATAAGGTACATATGATACAACAGCTGGCATTAAAAGGGGCAAGGAAGGAGGGTAAAGAGGATAAGTGGTTATACTTTGAACCAATACCAACAGGTAAAGGGGGTAAGAAGTTAAGGAAGAGGTTGCCGCTAAACAGGTCACAACTTCTGCAAGTGTTTGCCAAGTGCCCAAATTTGAAAGGTATAGGGTCAAGCGATTTAAGACAAGTGGGATTTAGGCAAAATATAGAAGGAAAGGATGTGACCAGAGTATTGATGTACTCGGATCTGGTAAAGATTATGATTGAAAAAGCGGTGAGTGGGGTAAAGAAAGAAGGTATACAGATACTATCCGAAGAGGAAGTGCAAATAGAAGTAGAAGGGAAAGAGCGGCAGGGTAAAAAAAAATGTAAGGTACCATGCAGGATTAAGAAAGAGACAGGTAAGGATAATCGACATTGAAGAAGATTAAGGAGTTGACTTGGGAAACCTAAAGATAGTAGTAGATAACTCAGATGTGGAAAATTGGTGGGGAATCTGGAGCCAGGGATCATGCCACGAAGGTCCCTCAAACAGGTATACTGAGGGGCGTGGGGAAAAAGGATCCCTATATGACGTTAAATAGGTAAAGGGCATGCCGCATGGCATAAGAATAGCCTCCTGGAACATAAATGGTCTCGAAGATCAATCCAAACAAGAAAATATAAGGGAATTAGGAAATACACCAAGATCATCTGTATCCAGGAAACTTGGCTATGCCGCAAGACCCCGACATTCATTGGCTTCTGACAGTTTAATCGCTTAGCAAAGAAGCAAAGATTTGGGCGCCCAGCGGGGGGAATAATGACATTGCTATCAACCAAAATAGTGAAAAAGGTGATCGAAATAACTGTAAAATGTAAATGGCTCCTTGCATGTAGGTTAGATTTATCTACCTCTAAGAAAAAGAATACAATGATGCTGTTAAATGTGTATATGCAATGGGGTACCAGAGAGGAATATGTTGTCGAAATGGGGTATTTCAGAGATGATATGGACACAATTTGTGAAAAATATGGCATGGATCTGATCATAATAATGTGCGATTTTAATCATAAACTAGACCCAAAGAAAGTAGATTGTTGGTTCCAAGAATTGCTGGAGGCTTATGATATAATACAAGCAGTGGCGGCTGGTGACTTTTGAAAGTGGTGAGGCGGAAAGTTATCGTGGTACTGCACTGAGGCGAGCGAGCGTAGCGAGCGAGCCCGAAAAACCTACCAGGGTTTAAAAAAAGAAAAAGAGTGGATAAATGGAGCATTTTCAAGCAAATTTGAGAAAGCAGGAAGGTTGATAAAGCACCTGCGAAAGTGTTATGAAATCAATAGTAGAGATTTGACGTAGGTAGCCAGCCGCTTGTTCAGTATAATCAGAGAACTTCACTTTTCAACCCCCAAAAACACAATGCACTGACTCACTTGTAAGCACTGTATTTTCCTTTACAATTGCCTTCTCAATATTTTGGCAACTGTGTACCTCCTTCACACACAGTTGCCCAGAATCACAATCGCAACTTAAATAAGTGACCTTTGCTTTGATTGTTCAGCAGAGAGGCCAGGGGTTGGATGGCTAAGTTTTCTGAACACCTTTTTGACCCACTGACAGGCACTGTGAGAAATTGACCGTAATTTCCAAAGTATACTTTTCCAAACTTTGATTGTGAACCATAGATGTATTTATTTTACAACTTTCCACTCAACACTAACTTTACGAAATGTTCAGATAGAAGCAATAGAAATATTTCTAATGTTACATTGATTATGCTGAGCTAGTCTATCGTGCCACAGTGGTCTCCGCGGGCCCCGGGCAGGATATCAGAAATACAGTCTTTTTGCAGAGGCATCTGGCTGCTCAGCACGCAAAATGCACTGTTGTGCTGTTGGCTCAGCAGATGTCGCCACATCTGTCATGTGTTTAGTGAGTCACTGTGATGTCTAGACTGTCTTGAGCTCTTGGATGCCATACAGAAGAATCGATACACTTTTCTCTCCCTCCCCCAGTCAAATCAAGGTTTCTAAAATCATGTATCAGTAAGATATCACAACAATCTTACAGTGTAAACACTTCATGTTCAATATATAAAACTCTCCATGTTCTTTGGAAACAGCCGATCTAAACCGGCCATTTTAAATAAAGTAAAAAAATAGATGACATAAAAACAACCATTAATTGCAGTCCAAACACAAAAGATTGGAAAACATACATGCACATTGAATGGTACAGAAATAAAAACACAGACTGAAACCCAGTTCCCTCAAAGATACACATACAATTACAGACAAGCTGAAAAAGTTCTAAGCAATTTAAAAAAGAAAGTTAAGCTTACCAGACCAGGTCCGCGCTGCGCCTCTCTGCTTCTCGGCCGGGTCCCTTTGAGAGACCCCCCAGTTTTTTCATCCACTTAAAGCCCTGCCTAATGCCATCGAAAATGAGGTCAGTAATGTGGAGGAGATAGGCCAAAAGTTGGTGGGAAGACCACCCTAAGGCTGTCGGGTCTAACTGGCCCCCTCTGAGCCTCAGAGGCCTGATTGATTAAGTTGATGAACCTTGGTAGCACACTCCCACACAGTGAGCTGTGTGTTGGGTATTGTGTAAATGTAGCCCTCTTAGAAGGTGCCCCTGGATTAGTGAAACGCGGATAAAATAGATAAAAGTTGCTTAAAAGTCCAAGGGAAGGTGCCTTAGCAGTCTACCTAGATGGCAGTTGGGGTGCCATGTTGGTTTGTGACTTCTAGGATAGCCGTTACTGCCACTGATTATAGCACCCTTCGGAAAGCACTTGCCTTGTGGAAACCGAACTGAGGCCACAAAGCTGATTCACATGGGCCACGAGACATCAGAGAACATTAGTTTTAGCTCACCAAATATACCAGGGACATGGGGTCAGTTTGCCACCAATAGCTGCTGAATTCATAAGAGCCATACAAAAGCATGTAACAGTCATAGGGACATTTTGTTTTTGCATGAATCTAAATCGCTGTTCATTTTTGTGGGTGATAGCTACGGAATTGATGTAAATCCGCCGACGTCTAAAGCGGAAAGAAGATCACTTATGCACAGTTTATGTAGCACAAAATGGACGTGAAATTACTGTGGAGTGGTATCTGATTTCCGTCATCTGAATAATCATTTTCTCAGCGGCAAACAATCTTCAGGAAGCGATGGATTAGCATTCACCCCTGCACCTGTGCTGGCCAACGAGATTCATTAGATGCCGCGTGCCGTCCCGCCGTCGTCTCTCTGACCACCGCGCGCTACTTCAGTAGCGTCATTACTATACTATGTGCGGCTGTGTCCAATTAGATGCGTCCTCACGGTTATCCATTAAGTCATCGGCGCAATCAACATCTCTGTGGTGCATACACAGGCTCAATAATTTTATAGCATTTAACACCATCTATCGCAAGCTCCACCGATTGCCTCCTCTCATGAAGTGCTCTAAATGCGCTCTCACTTGATCTTTAGTTTATAGAGTTCGTTCTTCCTGTTTACAGAAGATGCCCCTACGACTGTAAGCAGGAACAGCACTGGTTGGCAACCCCTCTAAGCCAATACTGACGCTGCTCCAGCAGCGCCAGCATTGGCTTAGAGCAGGGTGACTCACCGCCCGCCTGCCCATTAGGAGACCGAGGTTTGAGCCTTTGCTCAACCCTCGCTCTCCTAATTGGCATGCGCCAGCCACAGCAGACAGTAGTGCGCATGACTGGGCACGGAGCGAAAATTCGCCTCCTTCACCCAGCATGCGCACTGCTGCCTGCTGTGCACTCTGCGCCACCCCTGGTCTGCTGCATGCTTGTCAGTCACTCAGCAGCATGACGTCGGACTGCCCTCCCCCTTCAGAATCTGAAGGGGGTGGGCAGTCCGAGTTCATGCTGACTGTCACTGTGACTGACATGACAAAACAGAAAATTCTCCCTCGACGCCGAGGGAGCTGCCGGTGCGGGCGGCTTGTGGGGCAACGCCCCAGCGCCCTTAATGGACGCACCGCCACTGAATACAAGCAACTTTCCCAGACTGTGTATCTAAATCCAATGATATTCAGCTGGGAAATTATTTGGGGACTAAAAGCCTCTTTTGTCTAAACGGAAGCTCAACCTTAGACTGCCCAGCAAAGAAAACATTTAAATTAGGTTTGCACAACTGCCCAATAGATTATGTATTTACGACACCCTGGTGCTTCCAACTAATTAAAGATTTTAGGATTACTAATAGAGAAGGGAGTGACCATAACCTCTTAGAACTAGAGCTCCCAGACGTACATTTGAACCACTGTAATATAGTTATTGAACAACAGGTGGGATACCCCAGGCGGATCACCACAAGACTAACAGAAGAGTATGTAGCCCGGCTAATAAAATTGCAGCAGAACTTAGCTCTGGGCACAGTAAGCGGCCAGAGCTTAGATTGGTATGTGGATAAAATTGAAGAAGTGGTCCAAAGTCTCAGCGATGGTCTGAGGAAAGACAAAATAAATGATAAAAGAAACCAAAGAAATCCGGAGAGACAAGGAAGGTGGTTTACAAAGAATTGTTTGAAAAAGAAGAGAGAATTGAGGAGAACAGCACATAGCCTAAGCATAAAGTATGATCAGGGTAAGGCCGATATCCTCATGAAATTAAAAAGAGAATATAATATGTTAATTAGGAGGGCAAAAAGAGAGTATAAAGAAGACTGTTGGACAAAGCTGCTTGAGGCAATAGAAACAAAGAATATATGCCAGTTCTGGAAACTAATTCAATCAGTAGTGGATCGCCCTGCGGCCACAATGAACTGTGTGGTAGAAGAAGCAGCTTGTGAGGAATATTTGCTGGAGTTATATGGCCCAGGATTAGAACCGGAAAAGGATTTGCAACCAGATTTGAGCGGTCTGGTAGCAGTCTTAAAACCCGACTTTTCGGCCTCTGAAGTGAAAAACACGATAAAATGTTTGAATCTAACAAGGGCAGCAGGTCCAGACAACCTCCCTGCCCTGATAATTAAAACCCAGTTGGATTGGTGGGCAGAATTCTTTGCTAAGTTGTTCAAAGTTATTTTAGAAACTGGGAAGTTCCCCAACAATTGGAAGGGTGCAAAAATAAGGCCCATACACAAGAAAGGCGATATGCAAGCCCCAAAAAACTATAGATTAATTAATCTAATAGATATTGGGGAAAAGATTTTCGCAAAAATAGTATTAGGTAAACTAAAAGATTGGGCGGACGAGAACTCAGTGGTACCGGTTGAACAGGGGGGATTCAAAGAAGGTCATTCCACCATAGACCACTGTTTCGCCCTCTGGGCACTTGCCTGGAAGTCAATATAACAAAAGGGGAAAATGTACTGTTGTTTCGTTGATTTCTGGGCAGCCTTCGACCTAGTGGATCGTAAGAGCTTATGGGAGTGCTTGATAAAATATGATATACTGGAAAGCCTATTGACCATCCTAAAGGAACTACATAGAGGGAACTGGGCCCAAGTAATAAAGGACACACAAGGGTCACTGACACAGAAAATAGCCATAGGAAATGGGCTAAGTCAGGGCTGTGTCCTGGCCCCCCTGCTCTTTGCAATATTCCTAGCCGACGTACCTGCAGCGCTGGAAGTAGAAAGAAGCGCAAGCTCCAGAATGAGCGGAAGGAAAGTAGCAAATCTTTTATATGCCGATGACCTTGTGATAATTGATCAAACGGAACTTGGGCTCCAAAGGAAATTAAATGCTTTTAAAGAATACTGTCAGGCAAAGTTTTTAGTTGTGAATATGGATAAAACAAAGATTTTATGTTTTGGTAAGAGAGATACAAATTTTCGCTGGTATTTAGGACAAACAAAACTGGAAATAGTAAAAGAATATAAATACCTGGGCCTTTGGTTCGACAGCTCCCTAAAATGGTGTACTCACCTGGAAGCCCAAAAAAACAAAAGCTTTTTCATCCATCTGCGGGCTGAAAAAATGTAATAAGGACTATGGGGATATGTTGCATAAACCTATGTTAAAAGCTTATGAAGCTATGAGCCTACCCCAAGTACTGTAGGGGGCAGACGTCCTCCTTCTAAGTGGTAAAGGAGGATGGGATCGGGAGGAGGGTAAGGCCCTAAAAATGCTATTGTCCCTACCAGGCTCTGCAATGATCCAGTCAATTAGGATAGAGTTAGGAACAATAGCATGGAACAGCCAGGTCCAAATGTCTTTGGTAAGATTCTGGAAACGCCAGAACCCAGGGGGAGTGCAGAAAATCTCACACTGGTGTAGCGAGGAGATCCGGCACAGTAGCTTCAAATGGGCAAAGGAAGCGAGAAGGAAAATCCAGGTAATAACTGGGAGTTTAAATGTGAGCCCAATACAGCACCCCCTGGATGTAGAATTTACAAAGACGTCTCTCAGGTACCAAGGCATGGAGCAGTCAAGGAATAATGACTTAGAGTACCTGAGGAAGAAAAAATCAGTCCAATGTATAATGAACTCCTGGGTAAATGCTGCATGGTATCCATACCTAGAAACTCTGCCAAACCATGGGCTTAGGTGCGAAATCCTAAGTATACAAATTGGTATTAACCCATGGTTAATGGAGGGAAAAATAAAGTCAGAAATGTTACACCCAGATGGAACATGCAAATGTGGCCTTGGGACCAAATCTGAAATCCAGCATATATTGCTAGATTGCCTTGCAGTTATAGAATTTAGAAAATTGTTTTTACGCCCAGTATTTTTAAAATATGGAATAAGGTCACGAGCCCAAGTAATTGTGTTACTAACAGAAATGATAAGTCTTGACATTGCTATTGCACTAGGAAGCTACAAGGGTAGAAATGTTATCTATTCTTAAAATCCCTTATTCTGAGTATATAAGCAACGGAGCTTAAAGAACAGTTATAGATCCAATGGTTTTAATCAACTGCTGCTAATGAGGAAGGATGTGGATAATGAATCCCCTTTTAATGAGAGTATCAATGACACCGCTGACTAATCATTTTTAATGCTATTTTAATTATTTAACTGTGTATATAATATTGAAAATGTTGATGCTACCAGGGGAGAAGTTGGTTACCGGTCCCCTTTTAACAAAGTTATTAGCTAAATTAGTTCTAAGGAATCAGATGGTTTTATCTGTTCGTGTGATCTTTTTGTGTATGGTTTTATTGTTTATGAGATCTTCTTTGTGTTTAAAGACTATGGTCTAAATAAACAGAGTTCTCTCTTTCTCTCTCTAGTCAATAATAACCATCCTCTGCTACCAGAAAACTGATCCAGCGGTTCACCAACAGCAAATAATCCACTATCATATACTCACCTGGGCCCATAAACTCACAGTGGCTAAACCGCTGGTCAGTTTGGGTTTAAATTTCACAAGCTGTTAGGATTAGTTTATTCAATATCTCTGTTCATATCTAACTAACCCTTCACAGATGAACAGGTTATTTTCTCTGGTCGATGGACCATTAGTTGAACTAGTTGATGGTGATAATTAACATAACTCTAACTTTCATGTATGTCGAAGTATATAATCACAGACTCAGGAAAGTTTAAATCTTTATCTAAATTAAATGCATGTGAACAAACTCAATACAGTACAGTCACCATCATTCATAGGAGAGAAAATTTAATTCATAAACACCATGCAAATGCCTCAGACTCATGCAAGAATCAATACTCAGAGAGAGAGGACAGAGAAAAGAACATTCGGCAAATAACGAGAAATTATAGTTACCAAGGATGGTGTGGAAGACCAACCCCCTGGCCAAAGGGCTGATAAGGGTCCCCTGGGATAGGTCAGGAGACAAAGAGTTCAAGACAGGAATCAGGACTAGATAGTTGACCTCTCTAAAATACTGACGGTTTCCCCGCACCCCTCTCTGACACTCGCTTCCTCCTCGAGATTCTTCTGCAATCTTCAGATCTAACCCAATTAAATTAGGATAGAAAGTTCTGCTTCAGGTTCTGTAGTCTGCTCCTCATCAGCAACTCCAGCCATCTCAAAGCATCATCGTCCAGCATCAGCTTCTGTCTCTCCCTTCTCAATCAACTCACTAACTAACTAAAGATATCTTAATTATACCTTTCGTTTCTCCATGTTCCACCCACTAAAGTTTCAATGTCAGGAAAATACGAAATTTGATTGGTCAGGCAAGGAGGGATCTTCATCACACCATACTTACATGTCACAGAAATCAGTTAAACTATTGTTCGCAAACCCATCCCCTTATTTTTTTATTCATAAATTTTATTCCCATATACTAATTGTATCAACATTGCAACATTGAACTTTATCGTGAATGCGTCTCTTCATTGTTGAACTCTGCACCATCCTGTTCCCACGATGTTTCACTTATTCTTTGGCTCCCATTCAAATGCTCTGTCATTGTTCGCGGTTCACTTCAGTGAGCATGCGCAGACTTCGTGTCACTCCATTCAATTCAGCTATGTGAGAGAGGCTGAAATATGCACTAGTGTTAAAAGTCAGAAAACAAATGTTACTTTCTCAAATAAAGTGTTTGCACTGTATACCACCCACTTCTACTCTGTCCCATTTTATCTATTAATATTTTCCCCGCATAAGCATTAGTAAAACAGCTTGCTTCATTTCAAATAAGCAGATGCCATGCACGCGAGTCTTCAAGACTCCATTTTAGCATCTTCTGCTCATGCGCCAGAATCTCCCTCCAAGCATTAGTTCGTCATCCTACGTAGATGTAGTTGACGCATGCGCACAACAGTTCTCCCGCTTAAAGCGGTATTAGTCCTACTTCATTATTATCCGTGTTAGTACATACATACGCAAGCTTCACTAACCCGCGTGTTCATGTAGTGCGTATTAGTTTTCACAAAACTTTATCAATAACTTTGTTAGTGAGTTAAACGAGTGGATTGCTTTCGAGTAAGTCTCTTTTCAACGAGACCTTGCTCCATCACTGTCAGACCCTGTTCGGGGGGTGGAGGGGCAAGCGAAGGGTAGACAGGGGCCACTGGGCTCCAAACATGTAGGGGTGGGTGGAGTTGCACTATGCGTAATTCCATGGAGTTGCATAAAAACTCAGATGAATTTTGCTGAGTTCTGCGAGCGGACGGAGTTGCCTAACTCGCCCATCTGTAGCTTTGAGCAGCAACATAAACATGCCATGAAGCCTGCAGGCATTTGTTGGACTTATTAGGCTGTACGTAACATGTACCTATAGTTCTAAATATATTTAGGGTGCAGGATCATCAGGGTGTTTCAGCAGCAAAACTGCAGAGAGCACTAGAGCGTAAATTTACACAGACTGTGGCAGCACATATATGCAAATGGGGTGAGAGTGTAAAAGTACCCTGCATCCAGCAGACTGCAAGTACCCACTATGCTGTGATGTAATAGGATCCAAAGTGCAACAGAGTGAGGGTGCACCATACCTGTGCCTATTATGATGCCCAGGCTGCGCTAGCATGACAATGCATGCCTAACTGAGGGCCCGATTCACAGAACTAACTTAAGACAAAATCCCAAACTTACTACTTTTGGTATTCACAGAAGGCATTTAGTAGTAGTAAAGTTAGGATTTTGTCTTAAGTCTGTCTTAAGTCTGTCTTAAGTCTTTCCTAAGTTTGTCTTATGTTTGTCTTAAGTCTGTCTTAAGTCTGTCCTAAGTTTGTCTTAAGTTTGTCTTAAGTCTGTCTTAAGTCTGTCCTAAGTTTGTCTTAAGTTTGTCTTAAGTCTGTCTTAAGTCTGTCTTAAGTCTGTCCTACTACTTTTGGTATTCACAGAAGGCATTTAGTAGTAGTAAAGTTAGGATTTTGTCTTAAGTTTGACTTAAGACAGACTTAAGACAGACTTAAGAAAGACTTAAGACAGACTTAAGACAGACTTAAGACAAACTTAAAACAGACTTAAGACAGACTTAAGACAGACTTAAGACAAAATCCTAACTTTACTACTACTAAATGCCTTCTGTGAATACCAAAAGTAGTAAGTTTAGGATTTTGTCTTAAGTTAGTTCTGTGAATCGGACCCTGAGAGTACATGTGCCCAGCATTGTATCTAGCGTGCTAAAGCAGCCATGTCTAAAGGGCTCGAGCATACATGTGCCCAGTGTATCACAGCAAACATGAGGCCAGTGTCCTGCAGCATACATATGGCCAGGGTTTACTACTGGATTCTGCACACTTGATAGAGCACGTGAACAGAGATAATCTCATTTTATCTAGAACACCTCTGAAGCCTTTCAGGCACTCCATAGAAAAGACGCCTATTGAGAAGATACAGAAAGTACCATTGACAGTCCATATCACAAACTGTCATAATTATCTATGAAATGCAAATGCACTAAACCAAATGCATGTAATTCAAGGGTCTTTTGTTCTAGTGCACTGACGCTGACAGAACAGAAGGATGGCCGAGGGAACAGTTCAATGACTGAAATAACTACCATGCCAAGCTTTGCTCTAGCTGAACAGACCAGGTATAACTACCAGTACACCCACAGAGCTTCATTTTATTCTAATCACCAGAGACGAGACCATTCTGTTTGTTATAGAATGTGGGCTGTTCCCCACCCACCTAAAAGGGCCCTTCTCCAATTCAGTCAAATTACGCATTTTAAATCAGGTTTCTAAATCGGGTAACAGGAGCATGTGCTACCGAAGAAACTCTGCAACAGAAAGCCTTGCTGAAGAGTCTACACACCAGCATTGGTCCAATTCACTGTCACTGGTGCCTCTGCTGGCCTCAGGTCCTGACTCGCTCTGACAGATACACAGCCGCCCTGGGGGCTCAGGTTTCAGCAGAGAACACGCAGTCACTTGGCAAAGACCGAGTAGGTATCTCGCTGGAGTCCGCCCAATGGTGGAAAAAGTTGCCAGGTCTGAAACCAAGAAACAAGCGCAACTCCCCTTGAAAAGAAGCCCAAATCAAGTGCAAGAGCTACCAAAACAAGGTCAATAAATCAGGAAAGTATAGGTGAAAAGTAATATGTGGTGGTGAGTGCTAGGAAACTCTGGTAAGCGGTGTAGGCAGAGTGCGGAGTGACAAAAACTCTGTGAACTCAGTCGGCAGAGGGCAGTTTACTGCCCACCCCTACAAACATGGTAAATTAGGTAATTTGATATTGGTGTCCTGCGCCCCATCATACCATGGCTCTGCAAACAAGGCCAAGTACACCCCCTTTCCGCACTTAACTCTCAGGGTAGCAAAGGTGAGCAATCAGATGTTTATCAGGGAGGTAGTGTGGGGTGCAAGGGCTCAGAACTCAACAGTCAACCAACAGGCACAATAAAGTGATACTCAATACAATGCTTATCATTATAAAAAAAAGTACTTTTAATCTCACCCCAAAACTAAAAACTTCACAATGTAACAGTTATGATATACAGGGTTGCAAAATGCTGGGTTCTGACAGTGAGATCCTACAACTCCTTCCCTTCTTTGTAATCACCCTCCTTCCTGCCGAGGACGGGATTCCCACTAATACTGACCTGACCCACCTCCTTCTCTGGAGTTTGCAAGATTAGCCTTGGTCCTTCAACATCAAACAACCATGTCTAGTGGGCATGGTAGATTGGCCTGCACACCTTTGTGTCTCTCGTCCTGTGGCATAGCTAAGCCCGCAGTTTACTTGGAAGTTGCGTCTCAACAGTCCCAGACATGTGGTGGATGTGGTTGCACCCTCCCACCTTTTCAGTTTAGACTCTTTTTTTGTGCAGCACAGAAGAAGCCTTTAGAGAAGACTTATGCAAGATGACGTGGTGCAAGTTTTTTGAGGCATTACCTGACTCAGTGGTGCCCGCTCTCATGGTTGGCTGTGGAAGGCACTCAGCAGAGGAAGTTGAACCTCCAGGCCAAATCTGCTTGCGCTGATTTCTTCTGGCACCTGCAGTCCCTGGACAGATTGAGCTCTCCAATTAGTAGAGAGAAGATCTCTGCTCCTCCTTGTCATTGTTAACAATGGGTCCTCCTTTTCATTGGCAGCAACAGGGTGGTCAAATCTGCGGTGTGCTCCCAGGTGGCACAAACTTGGAGCAACCTACAAGAACTGTTCAGTCAGGCCAGGGAGAACTTTTTTCACAGCATGGGATTCCTGACACATTCTCGTGGGTAATCAGCTTCCTCTGGGGTTCACCTTGCTAAGAATGCATGGGCCTCTTCTCCTCGACAGTCACCAATCCTGTAGGGCCAGGCGCACTCCTTCCCTTTCCTAGCAGGCATAGATGCTTTTAAACTCTTTAGGCAGTCCCTCAGCTCCTCCAGTACAAATTGCTGACTTCAGGCGATGTCCCCTCACCTCTGGAAGGCTGATTATCAGGCAGAATCCAACCCTGGACTTTGAGTAGTCTGTGGAACACTCCCTTCATTGGCCAAGGGAAACTTGTGGCTGAAACAAAGTGGGGTGATTGAGATTTCGCTTTTGTACACATTTCCCAGACAGAATGTGGATCCACTCTCTCAAGCTTCAGAACCAGTTTTGGTTGGTTCTCCTTCAAGCGCCCTTCTCGGACCGTTCTCCTGACACAGCATTTGTATAAAGTGATGCTAGTCACAGCAGGTAGCATTGTGCTTAGCACCAACCAGGAGTACACCCCAACATAGGCCCTCATCAGCTGTCCTAAAGCAGTCAAGCAAAAGAGCAGGTGTGGCCTAGAATCGCCTCACCTTGAACCACAGAACCTGCGGTATCACCCTTCACCTCTACCATCTACCCAACTGCAGTCCCAAAAAAAACTAACCAGCAGCTCCTTGCTAACAAAGTGACTGTTTTTGAGTTTGGCCGAAGGGTAACTCCATCACAAACTTGGCGGCTATCCTATCTGCCTTATTACAAGTGCCATAGACTATAATGCACTAGCAATAAGGCTTTCAATATATCCTCCATATTTTGACCACTGTAACACATTCACCAAACTCTAGATCCCTGTCTTTTTCCTCTTCACTTCTGTGTTTGGCTCTTCACTCTTCAGCCACATGAACACACAAATGCACACAATTTACTTTCACTGGCTTGGGAAACTATCCTCACTCCCCATCTTGTGCAATGCTACCTTCCGGGGCATACCTAATGGATCCTGCTGGGTTCATTACTCAGACTCATACACACAAATACACACACAGTCCTATTACTATATATGTGTCATATACTCACTGTACACACAAACTCACTTGACATGCGCACAGGATGTCAGGGCAATTCAGGAGTCTGGATTTCACATAACAGCAGAACTTCACATGAAAGAAGTCAGTAGACCACACTCAGTGACACAGATAAAAAAAAGTCTGCTCACACTAAAGATTCAGAAAACAAGGTACAATGCCACCACCGCTTTCTATGTTACACCCAGCACAGGACAATAGTCTCACGTGGTGTGTCCCTCTGGGTTACAGAACAAATCCTGAGTCTTGCAATTTTAGGGACAGGCCTCCGAGCACACACTAGATTAGTGCGATGCCAGGACCAAAAATAAGAGTATGCTTACCAATTTCATATGCACTCTTGCATTCAGGGTAAGGGAATACGCCGTTATCTTGCTCAGAAATCTGATAAGTCATATAACTGCCTAATGAAGAGTGTGACACTGAGAAAACGAAAAAGGTGATGGGTGGATTGCTTGAACTAATCATAGCCACTGGCAATGACTCTGGCTGCATCCCAGTCCATCCTAGTTTGCTCACTATGCAACTCTTCACAGAGACCGTTCATATGCAGATTAGCTGAGATCCTGCTCAAATAGGAACAGTCAAGACCAAACTGCCAGACCAGGATGGGATGTGTAGCTGGATCAGCGGATGATTTCTTGTGCAGGGGCATGATAGTGGCATATTTCCAGGTGTATGGGAATGTCAATGTGGCTGAGGCGATGGAGGCATTGAGAATGGGTGATCGGTCTTCGCTAAGCAGGAGTCCTTTGGCAAAGGCATGGTAGAAGCAAGTGTCAGATGGAGGCCCTGTGTGGACGGTCTTCAGGTAGCAGCAATTCCGATGGTGATGATGGCAGGCCATGAGGTCAGGGTTTGTTCATCGGCTGTGATGGGAGGTTAAACTGTGACACTGACGGGGTCCAGTTGAGGGTTGAATTTGCAGTATATGGAGGTGATTTTGTTACAGAAGAATGTTGAGAGCTTGTTGCAAAGGTCTTGTGAGGGGGTGATGTTGCTGGAGGCAGCAGGAAGTGTAGTGAAATCTTTGATGATGGGGAAGATTTCCTTTCTGCTGGTAGTGCTGATGGGTATGCGATCTGCAAGAGATGTGTGCTTATTATTCCATATCTGCTGGTGGTAGCGTCTTAGGGCTTATTTGAGGATGCCTTTATCTGTAATGTCTTGACTTGTTCTCTATTTGCACTCCAGTTGCTTCCAATGGTGTTTCTTTTACAGAAACAGTGGTCCTTGATAAGACTCAGTATTAATAGAAATGAATATAGAATGCAATCTCTTCTATATAGTCACTGTCCATCCGGACAGTTAGATTCAATCAATAAATATGTTCAGAAATTCTCACTGAAACATTAATAAAGTGGGACACAGTCCTGTATCCTACATGGAACTTTAAACATAACAGAACAGACAATCAGGCAAAAAAAACAAGGCTTGTTGGTAAATATTCGTGGTTAAACAAGCATAAAGGACTACCAAAAAACCATTACAAATTAAATATCAATACGTTTGTATACACGTTTTTTAAAAAAGTCGACGACGTTTCGATCCCTTCTACACACATAATGGGATCATCAAAACAAACTGAAATAATTGCCTGTAAGACATACAGCACAGTGAGGCAATGATCGTTGTTAGTTAGGCCACAGGAAGACGGGAGGAATTCGCGGGCAAAGGGTGTGCGGTTTGAGGAATTAAATGATTCGGCGTTGCTAGTGAAAACTTAGCAAGGAGTCTGTTCCGGCAATTGGCTGGAGGCAGACATGAGGAAAATGACAGGCTAGTCCGGCTATAAGCGGTAAATTCAGCGTGATGCTATGAGCTCGGGGGTCCGGGCGGAACAATGTCCGTCTGTGCCTTCGGCGCACAGTGGCTAAGTTGCTAAGTTGCTAAGCTTTCACTAGCAACGCCGAATCATTCAATTACTCAAGCCGCACACCCTTTGCCCGCAAATTCCTCTCTTCTTCCTGCGGCCTAACTGACAACGATCATTGCCTCACTGTGTTGTATGTCGTTCAGGCAATTATTTCAGTTCGTCCTGATGATGATCCCATTATGTGTCTAGAAGGGATCGAAACGTCGCCGACTTTTTAAAAAAACGTGTATACAAACGTATTGGTATTTCATTTGTAACGGTTTTTTGGTAGTCCACTACGCTTGTTTAACCACGAATATTTACCAACAAGCCTTGTTTTTTTGCCTGATTGTCTGTTCTGTTATGCTTAATGTTCCATGTAGGATACAGGACTGTGTCCCACTTCATTAATGTTTCGCTGAGAATTTCTAAACATATTTATTGATTAAATCTAACTGTCTGGATGGACAGTGACTATATAGAAGAGATTGCATTCTATATTAATTTCTATTAATACTGAGTCTTATCAAGGACCACTGTTTCTGTAAAAAATCACGACCCAAGGTCCTTGTTTTACCTAATGGATACCATGTCTTTGTATAAATTTGTTCCAATGGTGTTTCATCATCCTGAATTTTTCTGTATACCAGCAGGCCATTGGTCGGGCTCCTGCAACTGGGTTGCGCTTGAGGGGAGCCATGGTGTCACCACATGCGGTGACCCAACTATTAAGGTTCTTGATGGATTTCAGCAAGTTGCTGGTGTGGTCAGGCCAGTGCTCGGAGAGGACAGAAGCCCACTCCTCTCCTGAGATGCTTTAACAGCTGCATTAGGCGGGTCTGGTGGTAGTAGGTCTGTGGTGGTTTGGGATGGGTATGCTGAAACTGACGAGGATATGGTTTATCCAGGTCAAAGCTGCTGGCTTGTCAACTGTGATGTTGCTGATTGAGGAGAAAATCGGATCCAATAGGTATCCGGCAGTGTGAGTGGGTTCGGTAACATGCTGGATGAGGTCAAGGTTTCAAAAGTTTTCTAGAAGGGCCATAGAGTTTTGGTCAGTGTGATGCTCTAGGTGAAAGTTAAGTTCTCTGAGGAGGATGAAGGTGCTGGCATTGATGATGAGGGATGTGACGAAGTCTGTGAGGTCACTTGCGAAATTGGTGTAGGGTCCTGGTGAATATGAGGGTTTCATCCAGGGAGAAGGTGACAGTGATGTAAGTAAGATATCTGGGTGGGGTGTCCGTGTAAGTTGTGCAGTTAATATTATCTTGAATATGATAGTGACTCCACCTCCGGGCTTGTGCTGACAGTCTTGCCTGGTGATCTTGTAGCTGGCAGGGATAGCTATAGGGATCTCTGGTGCAGAGGTTGGGTCTAGCCATGTTTCTGTGAGAAAGGGCAGGTCCGGAAAGTGGTTGTGCAGTAGCTTCCATATCTCAGTGATATGTTTTGTGAGTGAGCGGGTTTTGAGGAGCATATATGTACTAGTGGCGGGTTGTTTGGGTGGTCTTTAGTTTGTGTGAGCATGTGGCTGGCTGGTTTGTTTGAGTGTGTGCGAGTTGGAGTGTTGGGTGCTCTTGGTGCAGGAGTGGTGGGTGTAGGATGTGGGAGAGTGCATGAGAACTAGCTAGAAGCACAAGTGAATGCTCCCTCGCTGTTATGTGGGGCTGTGTGGCAGCTGTGCAGCAGCTGTGCGGCAAGTGCGGCTGGGGTTAGGAACACAGAGGAGCGCAGCAGGATAGCGGTGGGTAGGGGAAGAAACAGGTCTCCTGGCACGGGCATGGTTCAGGCACTGGCAGGTCCAGACAAGCTTGCCTTTGGCATGCCTGGTGTACACATCCACTGCGTATCGACGCTGCAGCCACCATCAAATAGGTGGAGCAAACAGTACTGTAGGTGTGAAGCCAGCGGTGTCATTTCTTGCACCGATGACTGGTGGGAAATCCAGTGATGTCACTTTCTGTGCAGAAGGATGATGGGAAATCCAGTGATGTCACTTTTTGTGCAGATGGGCAATAGGAAATGAAGTCCTCTTGCTTGGTTTCATCTTTTGAAGACTGTTTTGGTGGGAATTCACTGATGTCACTTCTTGCCTAAATGAATGATTGGAAATCCAGTGATGTTATTTCCTGTGCAGATGGATGATGGGAAATAAAATCCTCTAATTGGCTTCTTCTTTTAAAGGTGGTTTTGGTAGAAAACAGCATTTCTGCCTTACAGCCTCAGGGCCCGATTCACAGAACTAACTTAAGACAAAATACTAAACTTACTACCATTTTGGTATTCACAGAAGGCACTTACTCATTTTGGTATTCACAGAAGGCACTTACTCATTTCGGTATTCACAGAAGTTAGGAGTCCTAACTTTAGGACTCCTAAATGCCTTCTGTGAATACCGAAAATCTTAAAATTAGGGTTTTTCTCAGTTTAGTAGTAGTAAAGGTAGGACTCCTAACTTTAGGACTCCTAAATGCCTTCTGTGAATACCGAAAGCCTCAAAATTAGGATTTTTCTCTGTTTAGTAGTAGTATACTTAGGACTCCTAACTTTAGGACTCCTAAATGCCTTCTGTGAATATCGAAAGTGTTAAAATTAGGATTTTTCTCAATTTAGTAGTAGTAAAGTTAGGACTCCTAAATGCCTTCTGTGAATACCGAAAGCCTTAAAATTAGGATTTTTCTCAGTTTAGCAGTAGTAAAGTTAGGAGTTCTAACTTTAGGACTCCTAAACTGAGAAAAATCCTAATTTTAAGACTTTCGGTATTCACAGAAGGCATTTAGGAGTCCTAAAGTTAGGACTCCTAACTTCTGTGAATACCGAAGTGAGTAAGTGTCGTCTGTGAATACCAAAATGAGTAAGTGCCTTCTGTGAATACGAAAATGGTAGTAAGTTTAGGATTTTGTCTTAAGTTAGTTCTGTGAATCGGGCCCTATGAGCCTACTGCCAAGTTCTTCCGCATCTCTCAATTTCCATGATGCTCCGAACTGTGATAATGGAATGTACAATGGCCTGAATCTTATCAAATGTTAATTCTGTATGTTTATAATTTAGAATAACACACAAATCACTGGGGCGATCTTGCTCATACAAGGTGTGCCTTACAAATATTTTCCAATGGGGAGTGCTCAATGAAATCATCAAATCCAAAGAATTATGGCTGTATTTTTTTTATATAATTATTAATCTATTAGAAACCTTTATGCCCTCGCCCCTTATAGAGGTGCTTCTTCCCCGCCAAACTCTAAAACACTCCCTCATACCTTGTGTAAGCACGGCAGAAGAGTCTAGTCACTGCTGCAGCCTGGGGCGCCCGGCGCCCCGTGGGTCACCAATAGGGACAGAAAAACCTGCCAACTCAGATTTCTTTCAATCAGTATAACCCTCAAATATTAACATTCAACACAAAATCTTGAGCTAATAAACAATCACAACAGATCCTTAATAGAAGAACAAGAAACGTATTCAGTAATATAATTTTTTTAAATTTTGTTATTTAAACGGCTTTCAACGAAATACACATACACAAATATATAAACAGCCACAGTATTTAAATAGATACATGTGTAGTACACAAAAACCATAAGTGTATGTTCTCGAAGTTGCTCAACCTGACACCCTATCGATGCTAAAACTCAATATATACTGTCACTCATGTCACATTCATACTTCATTCATTCAACATCCATCAACCAAAAAAAAACATTAAAAAGTTAGAGCAAAGGACACCAGGCAAGACCAAATTATACAGTGACTATAATCAGGTACTCTATAGCTCTATAAAGAAGACTTCTTTTTGTTATTATGGTGTATATATGAATTTGTTTGTTGAAATAAATATGATATATTTCCCTATATTAATTACCACTAATCTTGTTTGGGTTCCGGAGTAACGTGCTACTCATCGAAAAGCCCTTCAACATCTCATCAGGGGTAGCAAGCGCTATATAAATGCAAACCTTTCCCCCCTTCTACCCCTCCACTAGCCTTCTCAATCCAACTAACTGACTAACATATCCACCACTCAAATTACTTTCATATTTCACTATACTAATTCACCACTAATATTTTCTGGGTTCTGGAGTAGCGTGCTATTTGCCCAAAAAGCGCTTCGACACCTCATCGAGGTAGTAAGCGCTATATAAATGCAATTACAATACAATTAAAATATACAGTAAGCCATAACATGTACTGAGTCTATTCACATTACATCTTCATCACCCTATATATATGTAAATCAACACATTGCCTTCTTACAATGTGGGTCTTCTCGACAATTCTTGGATTTATGTGATGACGTGAGGTCTCCTGGTTCGCATTCCATTTCTGTCAGCCTTAGAGAGGTGCCTCGTCCTCGCCAAACTCTAAAAGACCCTCTCCTCGTGCCTTGTGTAAGCACGGCAGAAGAATCCCGGCGCTGCTGCAGCCTGGGGCAACCCGCGGGGCACCCGTAGCTGCAGGCGAGGGAGACAAACAGGGCTGTTTGAAGAGAAAGCATGAGGCCTTTCTATTAGAATAAGAGCACATGCAGCCTTGGTAGGTGGGGGGAAGAGGGGCAGGACCGAACCTCCGGCTTTCGTATCCTGCTTCACCGTATAAAATCTGCGCATCTCCGTAGCCCATCACAGACCCGAGACCCAGAGCCCAGCCGGTGGAGAAGCAAAGAGAACAAGCGGGTAAGAACGGGTACAGTCACCGGAAGAATGTGTGCGGCGCCTGCCTCCTTAGCTCTTGTTGTCCGTTGACTGTTTGTATCAATAGCTGTTGCATTAAGTGCGTCACACTGCCGTTAGTAGGCACTGTAGATAACAGGTGGTTTCTATTGCCCGCATTAATTGTGCTCAATGTGTCGCCCTCGTACGAAAAGAAAGTTTGTGCTGGTTTAGTCACAATCGAACCTTTGATCTTTTAATCTCAGTGGATGCTAACACATTTCTCCCTCCCGTTTCATGCCCCTTTTAATTTTTCCCCTCAATGTATTCTGTTAGTTGGCAGCTTTTGAGCAGTCGCTAAGGTGATTAGCACACACAGCAATATACGTTTTCATAGAAAAAATCAAATCAAAGTGTACAGCCTTTATTAATCTATTTAATAAGGCATCTTTTTTCCACATTAACGATTATGGAAAGCCTTACTAGCGATGCAGTGCTCGAATGAGTGACTCGCTGGGTTTATTGTGGTTGGATGTTTCTAGGCCTGAGTTTCGCAGATGACTCCATCTTTACTAAGGGCGTGATGCTCCAGCCATGAGGTTTAGTTCACAACTAAGACATTCTGGGAGTTGTAGTTCTAGTGCACTTTATTTGATCCCACTGAATTTACAGAAATGACTCACCCCCGGATTCCAACACAGCCAGACTCCGAGGCAAGATGGCGATGGTGTGGCAGTGGGCACCACCAGCTCAGAGCCAGTGATGGCCACTGGTGTCCCCTTCCTCGTGGCTTACGCAGGGCTTTAAGTGGAATGAAAAAACTGGGGGTCTCTCAAAGGGACATGGCCGATGTAATTAAGGGCGTGGCTTAAAGATACACAAGCTAGAAATCTGTGCTTATCATAGAGTGTGGCCCGACTGGTATTTTGCTGCTTTTGTCATTGCATACAGATATATAATACGGCAAATAACATTACACCTACAACAAGTAGGGGCTATTGACTTTGTCAATGGTTGTCAGTTGTGTAAAATAAAGCAACAACTATATATTCGTTGTATAGAATACTGTCAAGTCAAATATCTTTATTCGATTGTAATCTTTACAATCATAAAAGTTCATATCACAGATATACAATCATAAGCAAGATTTCACAGATAAACAATAAAAAAGTTCATGTCACAAGTATACAATCATAAGCAAGATTTCACAGATAAACAATACAGAAGACACATCATCCAGTTCCGTTTTTGGACAGCAAAGTTATGAGACAAGATAAGATACAGAGTTATTATAAAACCAGAACAGCAGACAAGTTGAACAAGTTAAAAATATAAATAAGTTTACAAAGTTAAAAAATAAAGGAGAAGTACAATGTTAAAAGCTGCAAAATTATCCCTCCATACTTTTCCTGAAAATAATGGCTAATTTCAAGAAGCTGCATATATATAAAGTGCAGTCGCTATTTAAGAGTTGAAGGTAATAAAGAGCTGGTTTAATCTGTGTGAAATGTAACTTTTTTAAGCAAGGCTTTAAATATATCTTCCGCGGTACTGTGTAATAAGGACAAATAAATAGAAAGTGCACCATGTCTTGCGGAGACTTCCCGTCGCAGCCGCAAGCAGGAAGCACTTGACCTCGGTGTGCCCCTTTCGGAGTTGCCAACAGGAGGTGAAATAAATCAAAACGGAACCTTGTCAGTAAATAGCGTTCAAAGCCAGACATAGGCCATGATAGATACGGTTCCATACATAGGCTTGTTTGGAGTAAGGCATGTTTCCTGACGCTAGCTTTCAACAATTCGCCCTCCTCCCGAGCAAAATACCTAATGGACAAAAATGATTTTTTCACAAAGGTAACATCAGCTCTAGTTATAATCTCTGGGGCTGAGAACAGGTCAGGCCGTCCCAGTTCCGTGAGGCGGTCATTTATATACCTCAACCATGGGACCTTGAACCTGCCGTCCCAAGTTAAGGCTTCTTTTAATATATCATGTGTGAGAGGTATATCTTTGTTTAGCCAGGAGGTCAGCCAGCATAACAGGGGGCTTGCTGCTAATCTATCACTGAGAAAAGGTACACCTAGCTCCAAAGGTACACCTAGCTCCTCATGCACCGAGAAGTTATTATTTTCTGCAATCTCCAGGGCTTGCGTTTGACTGTAGCCCCAGAGCTCGCTGCCATAACAGGCAATTGCGACGCTCTTAGCTTGATAAAGTTTAAGTAAAGCAGCCACCGGGCTATTACCCATTTTTCTAGCAAACCCGAGTATGGCTGCATTGGTGCGTGTTACCTCGCCCTTCTTTTTTACAACAGCTGGGCCCCAGGTTAATTGGTTATCAAGTAGAACCCCAAGGTATGAGAAGGTTTTAGAGTTTGGAATTTTTTCCCCATTTATGGAGAACAAATTAGGCTTTCGCGACCCTTGGCCTATTTTCATGACGTATGACTTTGAGTTATTAATACTCAAGCCTCGAGAACTCATGAAATCATAAAATGAGTTTAAAAGTAGCTGAAGGCCGTTTGCCGTCCTGGAAATAAGGACGGCGTCGTCTGCGTAGAGCAGAACCGGGACGCCTTTTCGGTATAGAATACTGTAAATACCTTAGTTCTGAAATGACGAGGCTGTGAAATAACTAGAACCAGTCTCTTTGAAGTTAAGTAAAAAGCAGTGAAAGGTGGTACTGCTGCAGAATAAAGATTTTTTTTTTTACTCGCTGAGGGTGAAAACGGAGAGCCAAAGAGAGACCCCTCTCGGCAACTGCTTTATAGAATTGCCGGTGCTGAGAACCGGCAGGACCCGGCCCACTTAAACCCCAGGGCTTACCGCAACTCTGGGGCTCGACCCTGGTGACTTATTGAGCCCCAGGGGAACACTTCATAAAACTATAGGATTACCCCACCCTGGCTGAGGAAATATTCTGCATCAAAAGGGAGCTCCGCTGGCCCTGCGAGACTGTAGTGCCGTCTCAGATTTCGCAATATTTAATCCACTACCATTAAAACATTACCATGCGGAATGCTATCACGTACTGTGGTAGTAAATGCATAATTCGCAATTCCTCACCTCAGTGGTGGGCAGCTATTCCGGAGTACCAAATAGGCAAAGTAGGCACCGGCCTATGGACCCCACTCCTTTTAGGGGCCCCGCGACAACGGATCAAAATAATATTGATTTGATCTTGAAAGAAAATACAATCAAGCTTTCTTAAATTATTCCCCAAAAATAGAAAAAAATGAATCAACTCAAAGAAACGAAAACTTTACATTAAAGACTATAGAGAAAATACTGTATTAATGTAATGCACCCATTGAATATTTACAAGGGTGAGTGCCTCGAAAATAAGAGTCCATTATCAGAGGGCAGTCCACATACCAGCCTGTCTTTTCACACACTGACTGTTTTCTAATTGCACTTTATATACGCCTGATGTACCAGTCGGTCCCATCGTAAAATGCACATTTCCAGGAGGCCCCAAATCCTCCTGGCTCCACATATATGA
Organism: Triturus cristatus; assembly: GCF_964204655.1. Taxonomy (NCBI): domain Eukaryota; kingdom Metazoa; phylum Chordata; class Amphibia; order Caudata; family Salamandridae; genus Triturus; species Triturus cristatus. The sequence continues at coordinate 1,180,253,626 of NC_140590.1, forward strand.
GGAAGGACATTTTGAGTCGAAACCCCCTGCAAGGGGCCGTACCATGCCTGCTTTGGCATTGCCTGCAAGTCAACATTATTTTTAAAAGCATCGCCTGCTCCTTAAAGAGACAGAAGGTGCTTTTAGAAGAAAAGAAAAAACAACATGCATGGAATATTATCAGCAGGGGAGTAACACAGGCCCCCGCATCCCCGCAGTGCGGGGGGCCCCCGAGCTGCGGGGGGCCCCCTCAGCACTGTACTCACACCGGAGAGCTCCGGATTAAATCCGGAGAGGGGCCCCTCTGTGTACCTTGCAGGGGGGGCCCTTCAACTTTCGTTACGCCACTGATTATCAGGGGGGGCGTGCCACAATCGGCCGGATCAGTGCCTGCACACTGACGCCCCCCACTATCATTCACAAGGTTACACGTGACCAGCTTCCATTTTGCAAGTCGGTTACAACCCCACATCGGGTGTCTGTAAACTGTCAGCGGTTTTTAACCAAAGCAGTGCTCACAAAGCTTTGATACATGTGACTGCAACTTGCTATGAAGAGGCAGGACACCCCTCTAAGTGATTTGGAATGAGTGTTCAGAGGGACCTTGTGAGCTGCAAATGCTTTTCTGACTTGCAAAGTACATTTAGTGAATTGTGACTTGAGCCTTTGCAATTGCAAAGCATGTGATTCGCAAGGTTTTGCAACCACAAAAACATTTTGTTCATCGGGGCCAAATGAAATTAAAATTCAAAGAAGTAAACAGAAGAGCAGGACAACCCTCAAAGTTGCATTTCACCATTCAACCTGGTTCATATAAGAGCTTGGACAACGAAACAAACATCAGACAAAAAACATAAAAGACCTCCTTTGACAGAGAGATTACACTTAAAATGGCAAAAGTCGCAAACTTCATATCTCAGATTCCATGCAGAAATCTGCATCGAGATTAAAGCCCACACATAGAGGAGAGTAAACCAACGTTGAAGAACTATCAAGAGGGAACAGAGCACAACGCCAAAGTATAAACGGACACACCAAGAAATTCAAAGAAAAAAATGCAAATTTCATGGCCTCATTTACAAGAAACTGACGCATCTAAATGTCAGTTTCCTTGCGCCTGTGCCACATGTTCTTGCAACACCATGGATGCACTGTATTTTCAATACAGGGCACCAGGGAGCAAGGATTAGCAAATGCGTCAAAAGGTCTGACACATCTGTTGGCGCAAAAGTGACGCTTTGCTGGAGTTGGTCGTAAAGCTGACGCAATTCCCGAAATGCATCAGAAAACATAGGCAAGTCCCACTGTAAAAGCCCTGTTTCATTCCAAGTAGGCATAAGGATTTTGACGCAATGAAGTCGTAAAGTGACGCAGTGAAAAGTTGTAAATTTCACTGCACCAGTTCTACATGCCTTTTTGCCTGGGAGCGCCTACCCTGCATACATTATAATGTGACGCAGGGATCTACAAACTGACGCATTGTACCCACTGTGTCAGTTTTTAGATATGGTGCAGTGTGGCGCACTGATTGCGCCGCCGCTGCGTCAAAAAAAGGTAAAGCAGCGGCGGCACAAGGGGCTTGTAAATGAGACCCTCTGTTTTTGAAGGATTGCACTCTACAGAATGATGAACTTGGGCAACGGTTTATGGCTTTAGGCACCTGACCCAGGGTACATTTACATTTTCTACTTCCAGGGAGTTCTGCAGCAGGGTATTACGCTGCCTGTGAGGCTGCAACATTTTGGGTGCTATGCAGATACGGCGTGCTAGGAGAATGGTTATCAAGCTGTGTTGGTTCACTGACGGTCAATCGCAGTCAAGGGAATGAGGTCTCACTGCCTCAATGGGCAGCTAGTGGGGCCCCTGTTATTATACTGCATGCCTTTGCAAATAAAAAAAAAAATCAAAATTCAAAGTCTATAAATTTTAATTGCGAAGTTGCAAGTCGGGAACCTTTGTAACTTCTCACACTCCCTAATGGCATTACCCACCAACTGGAGAGTGACCGTCCCTGTGTCACAGCCATCCTATTAGTATGCTGTTTTTAATAATGGGAGCATTTGACATGATGTAAAAATATCTGGAAAAAGCCAGAGTCTAAAGAGGATCTAAAAAAGGCAAAAAAAAAACGAGGAGACCCCATGCTTTCAACAGGTTAAAAGGTAGACAACAGGTAAACAACCCCAACAGTGTTGCATGGAGGGACACTGAACCCCAGCAGTGTAACAGGAGGAGACCCTTTCACCTCCAATACTGTCAAGGCTAGAGATCCTCACATCAACTCTGTAACAGCTGTGCACAATGCTTCACTTGTAAAAATAATAAGGTAAGGAGCGGGATCCTAATTTTTTGTTAGAAGCCAACCGCCGTTACTGCCGAATTGCCAGGGTTGCTGCATGCCGAGTATGGATTCCACCTACTGTTCTCTTTCTTCCACCACCCTACACTTCTTGTCTCTTTAGCTCGCTCATGCAGGTCATTTTTGGGTCCCTGCTTTCTTCCTTTGTCACTGTTTTCCTCTATTCCTCAGTCTCGTGCTTTTGTCTTTTCCATCTCACTCTCTTCCTCTGGGACAAATTCTGATGGTGAAACATGAGACCTCGAGAAAAATAATCAAAATATGGGGCAAGTGGAATAAGAGACATGGAAATAACTAGTCGAACAACTCTGTGACAGATGCCAGAGTTAGCATGAAATGGTTTTTTACTGTGTCACTAGGGTCTGTGTTAAGCTCATTTGCCTTTCCCAACTATGACGTGTTCTGACTATATGACGGCTCAGGACAAGTCATCCCATGGACGTATCATACAACAAGTATGTAGGCAGTAGCTTTAAAAATGTCTATACCAGCTCGCTCACTATGGGGCCCATTACAATGGTGGGCAGATCGCCCCCGCCGGGCCGGCGGTAGCCACAGCCGCCCGGCGGGGGCGATCCGCCCGCCATCCTGCCATGAATGACCCCCCGTCACTTTAGGATGGCTGGGGGGTCCGCGACAGACGGGAAGACCGTCTGCCGCTTTTCCGTCGGTCGACTCGTCAACCGGGCGGAAAACTGCCACAATATGGTGGCGGTGTCTGCTAGACACCGCCATCCATATTTTGATGCCGGCGGAGCCTTGCCTGTCCATGGCGGCGTTACCGCCATAGATAGGCATGCGGTTTCTGCTATTGGGGGCCCGTTGCGGGCCCCCGGAGTGTTGGGTGGTGCACATGGGAGGTACCTATGGTACCACCCTACATTGGCATGGACAAGGTGGCAGGCACCGCGCAGTGCCTGTTACCTTGTGCATACCAGTGCACAACATGCATCCACAGCATTGTGGCGGGTGGGGCTGTGAGCACCATCCGCCACCTTGTTGTGGATGGGGGATGCCACCGCCACGGTGGCGGTGGCATCCTAATGGCTCAAATCCCCCGGGCCAGGATCGCACAAAAAAAAACAACAAAAAAAACTAATCTCACCCTGAGTAATGACACCAAATGCTGCAGTTGGAAGCTTACCATTGGCTGGATTTCACTGCTGGTTCCTGCTTCATGTCAATTTTGTGAGCTGTATTCATCGTAATTAATGCTTATGTCATGGAATATATTGTCACATGATTCAGAATCAATATACGCTTTAATTTGTAGTCTTATTTGATCAATTCTTAACATTTGCTGTTTGCAAATAAAGCCGGCCACGGTCTCTACACCCACCTCCTATCTTCTCCCCAAAGGCCACTGTGGCCCACTGGCCCAGATATTATGCCTTGCGGTCTCTAAAGGTGGAAGCAGTCCAAACTCTAGGACCTATGGGAGGTCATTATATGGTAACCTTCATGTTGTCAAACAAATTGAGTCTTTCTAGCTACTGAAATGTAGTAAATGCACAATTGTCTCACCGATGTACAAGACTAGCTCAACTCTGTTCTCTTATTCAAGGGTTCAGTGGTCTTAATCTTACTCCCTATTTTTATGGACTCCCCCGCTCTTTCTTCTCCTTTCTGTGCTCTAACATGACATTATTCTTTCCTTTACCCGCCGCCTGCCTTCTCTTCACCTTTGTGGGATCTCTAACATATTCCTTTTGTTCTGCAGAATTCCGACTCGAGAGAACTCTGACAGGACACTACAATGCAGTTGCTTTTTGTCTTCGTTATCCTGGCCTCAGCCTATTGTGGTAAGTTGTTGAATAATTAGTTCTCAATTTGTAAAAAAAATAAAGAAATGTTCAAAGGATTTCAGGGGTCCAAAGCTTTTCATAGGAGCCTGCCACTGGCATTGTGGCATGCCAGACATGCCAGCTGCCAGAGGTATCTTGTTTTTATTCCACCTCATGACTCTTTCTTTCATTACCCTACAATTCCTGTCATTTAAACTCACTCTGCATGGTCTTTTTCATCCCTGCTTATTACATTTGCTGTGGTTGCTGTTTTACTATATTTGTCCTTTTTCTCCCTTTTCTGTTTTTCTCTCTCTCTAGCTCTCTTATATAAAAAATAAGTCCTGGTCCCCAAACATGAGTAATGGTGCCCAATACCTATAACTACCAGCACGAATTAGGCACTGTAAACATAGTATCCCAATTTCAACCAGCTGCTATGGTTAAGGAAGAGTTCGGGCTGCGTGGTGATGCATGCATGTCAAAAATCTTTCATGGTACCTATATTAAAAAGTTTGTGCATAGCCTCCAGTTTTTTTTTATTTACGGAGCAATTCATAAATAGAAAAAATGCCTTCCGAGGAAAGAGAAAACACAGCATGTGGCACCAACCAGTAATGTCGCGTTAGCGGATCAGTGAATAAACTTGTCTTAAAAAAAAAGGAAACATCTTGCATCTTGAGCACGGCGATATTAAATGTAATCTATACTGTTCTTATAGAATTTATTTCTAAACAGGACACTATTCCTCAAAGTCCTCCACAACCTGGGGGGGTGAGGGGGGGGGGGGAGCATGCCTCATCGTTAAGTTGCTCCTCATCTGATGGGCAAGTCACAGATGGGTCTCATCAAGGTTCTTTTTCCATGTCCGAAGAAGCTATTTGTTGTTTTATAAGGCATTTTTAATGATTTTTTCCCATAGTAAAACAAGCAGATAGTGTTGAACAACAAAGTATACATCTGAGCATTCACTGATGAGCAGGTATCAGTACAACTGTAGCATTTATCCATGTGCATGTAGGGTGTAGCTACAAGTTTGGTCCTCGGGGAAGGCGGACGGGGGGGCCGCCTGCCTTGCAGTTATCTATAATGTTGCTCGCTTGCTTAGATATTTTTTTGGGAGCTCTCTGTCTGGGGCTTGTCTTAGCATTCATTCTTCTAGGGTGAGGAGGGGGATCAAGGCCCACTCTAGAGGTCTCAGGCAGGCAGCTGCAGGTCTGGTTTCTGAAGACATAATCGGGTCAGTCAGTGGTGTAACGAAACTTAAGCCCCCCCACCCCCTGGCCCACCACTACCGCTTTGTCATAGACCCAGTCAGTGTGGAGTGCTGAGGAGGACCCATGTGTGGTGTCTTGCAAGTTAGCAATGACGGAACCCTTTTGACTCCTGATTAATTCCGTAGAGCTCTGACGTAATAGCTAGTGCTTATTGCAGTGAAGGTTGATTTACAATGTAGAGTTTGCAGTTACACGCAGAGGAATAAAGACGTGTGATACAATTCTTCGTGTGTGGTGTAGATAGGGGAACATGTTACCCTCAGAATTACATGCTTTCTCAGAGTGTTTGCTGTGGTCCAGGCAAACTGCTTGTGCAAGTCACTAGTGCTGTTGTTTAGTTACAGAGTTGACGCTTGATGCATGTGGAGTCAAAGCACAATTCCAGCCGCTGTCAAGCAGTTGAAAACGAAAGCATTTACAGAAAATCTACACGCTGGTGGTTGAGAACCTGTTGGTTAGGCCATACATAACTGTAATATGCTCTGCAACATCGAGCCATACACAGTATGGAGTGATAACGCTGCAACTATAAGCGCTGCCAAACAGAGATCAACCAGGTGTAAATAAGTGCACAGAGACACCAAAAAAAAGCGGCCTAGATGCAAGAAATGGTCGTCTGCTTACAGAATTAGTTCAAGAGAGGGTTCCTATCATGAACTAAGTTTCTTGTCAGTGTCAAAGATGACCCAGAGGCTAGTACATCGCAAGGCCTCAGAAATGGTTTGCATAAACAAGATCACCACACCGTGATGGAAAACATTACCTTCAATGTCAGTAAGTTCCACACATGGTTATCATTCTGTTGCCTTCTTGAAACCACCTTCATCATTCGATACTGCTAAAAAGCAAAATATTGGTGACGGACTGTGTGGATAGAGACATTTCAAGATTTCATTGATGCACTCGCAGAGACTGATAACAAACAGATGATCAAATATCTCAAAAATATTGCTGGTGATGGCATAAAGGAAGTCATAAAGAAGATGCTACGAACTGACGAAGAAATCACATACCGTCCGATTAAACATATTTTGAAGCACCAGTGACTGCTGTTGCATTTCCACTATCCCAGCAATTCTTGGATCTTGATGATGGCAGGTCTCAACTTCCCACAACACGATCAGGTTGAACAATTACAATGCCAAAGAGATTAATTGAAGAGATTTAAGTATTAGGTGAGGAACGTGTAGCAACAAAATGAAGTTGCCTTGTTAAATGGCCACAAAAGGTGCTCCATCCAACATTATTTCCTATGAGGTTCTATTTGATGTCCCTACCTTTATTATTGTCTATGGGAGGGTGTTAAAGTACCAATGGCTGGCTATGTGTGATGCTGGACTTACTCTAGGTCTGCATTGGAGCACATTTTTGATCATTTTTGGCTTTAGTAACTATAGACGTGCAGCAGTGGGCTCACTCTTTGTGGATGGGTGCATGTTCCTCCCTAAATCCCTCTTTAGTCCTCCCTAAGACCCTCCTCCCTTGTCCTTAACCTTTGCATTTTTTACATAAGTATTCCTAATTTTGCAGCCTCTCCCCCTACATTTCCTACTAAAATACAGTCCTAGGTGTGTGTAATCTTCTCAGTCTGGGTGGGAATCGCCACATTTAAATGATAGGAGAGGTGTAGGCAGAGACCTCCGCTCATAGGTTAGTGAATAGGCTTTTGTAGTACATGTGTAGTTCTATCGGAGTGCTACTGAACATGCTACAAAATGAAGTTTGTAAATAGGTACCCCTAACTTTAAACAACCCAACAGATATATATCCTACAAATAGCTATGCACTTGACCTTCTTATTTACATCTAGGGGCATTTGTAGCAAATTTAGCACAGTAAATATTCTTTAGTTCTTTGCAGCATTAGGAAAATTCAAATTGATAAAATCATCTAATACTGTACAAGTGGTCCTTAAAGGTGATTTGGTAAAAAGATGAAATTAATCAACTGCGATTCTCTTGGATAGCGAATCAGTCACACAATAAATTTGAACCCATTGGATAATCTTTACGAAATGGGAATAGATCCATAGGAACCTACATTTGAATCATGTCCCTTTGTATTTGAGGAATAGAGCCATGCTATAGGTGATAAGAGAAAGTTGGCGGATGTACAGGTAAAATCCATGAGTACCATTTCTGAAAAAGGAACAAGGCCCCTGAAAAGGTGTTTCTGCCTGCTAGTAGATTACCTTAAATGCTAAATCAAAGGGGCAATATGATGAGAAAGACCAAAAATTGTATGAAATTTAAAATGATTACTCTTGTTTAGCAACTATTCTTTCATATAATAAACATGATTTAGCATGAATGTGTTTGTTTGAGGAAGGTATGTACCCTCACAGCCTTCATATTTAATCGAATGTAGCTGCCCGGTGGAATTCACTAAACTCAAGAGATACAGTGTGTTACTTTCTTCTCTTGATAAATAAGACCTAGCTATGCTTTTTATCTTTGCTCATGCTCTTCTCTCATTTTTGTAGCCTCCGCCCTTGACTGTTACAAGGGGAACGAAGAGAATGTGTGTATCACAACGTGCCCTGAAATCAAGAAAGTCTGTTCGACCACCTACAACCCAACACGTAAGGAACGGGGTCACACAGTGGGCAGTGGGAAGGTAGCCGGGGCAATTGGAAGCAATGAGGTTATGCAGCGGGCAGTGAGAGGGCATGGGGATGTGTAGGAGGCCGTGGTAAGGGAAGGAGATATGAGGGTGATGTGGAATGGCATGAAGATATGCTGGGGACCCTGGCAATAAAATAAAGAAGACAGTGGTCCCCTCAGAGGAAGTGTAAGCCTTACCGTCCATGGTAAATTATATACAAACAGTAACATCTCTTAGAAAAAACAAACAGATTTATTCACTGCTCATTTTTTTCATAACTCTGTAAAATATTGTATTTCAATATAAGTGCTTCAATCCAGCGAAGTGAATGCTGATGAATGTTACAGTAGGTGTGCTGGTGCTATGTAGAAGCAAATGGACAGTACCTGAGGCTGATATAAAGATATATTTTTTTCATGACTCAAAATGAATGAACACGTCAAATATTAACATAAATGATATCAGTCCACAAGTATGAATGCCAATGTTTTGACCCTATTAAAACAATTTTGGGTAGGGTCTTCATCAGGACCAAAAATGGTAGCAACCAAAAGCCAGGTTAGCTTAAACTCTGTTTTAGGAGGGGCCACACTTGTCAAGGCACCAATTGGTTTGAAAGAGGAAACCGCCAACAATAACTTGAAGCCTCTGTCAGACAGCCTTTCTGAAAGCCAGCATCTGTCTCCAAGGTATTGTGGGTGCTGGTTTCCAATCTCTGAATGGCAAAAGAAATCACCATTTTGGCAGATTCCTCTTTCAGGTCAATTGGTGCCCGGCAAGTGGGGGCCCTTTTTAACACAGTTCAGAATAATCCAGTTTTTGGTTGCTCCCATTTTTGCTCCTGATGATGACCCTACACCAAATTTTTTAATAGGGATGAAACTTCGACATTTATATTAGTGGACTGACATCATTTATGTTAATATTTCAATGTACTAAAAGTCAAAAAATCCCTAACAAAGAACCCTGGCACGCTCCTTCTCGGGCAATGCCCCTGAAATCTGGAGCAGTCTCCCAGTATATATCAGGACTAGCTAGCTTTAAGAGACAGCTAAAGGATCTCCTCCTCAATCTGCATCTTAACCAGCTGGCGAACAATCACCCAGCGCGATAGGGTATCTATACCCTGGAATTTCTTGTACTTTTTTCCCTGTTTTTCTCTTGAGGTCAAGCCCTGGTTTGACTCTCTACACAGTTGTTTTTTGAACTAATTGTTGTCTGTTATTGCTGTGGCAATATTATAAAGTGCTCTAATACCTTCGGTACTTGCCAGCACTATAAAAAACTGTTAAATAAATAAATCATCAGGATCCTGCCAGTGAAACAGAGGATCAGAAGTTTATTTTTATTTCCAGAGGGGAGTTGTAGTCCCTCATAAAGGAGACAGTGAACTCAACATTGGCTGAGGCACAGGATCGGAGACTAAAACTGTACTTTAGGAGGACTCTGAAGAGGGTCCGTAAGGGAAATATATTCAAGGGCTTCAGCTGGTGGAGTTGGCAGCCCATATATTAGACATCCTAAAATCTCAAGAGAAATCTCAGCAGGTTGAGGAAGGTATCTTTGCTCAGTATACTGTTCCTCAGGGGGACACTCTCCTGTTTTGCAATGTGGTAAACTCCATTTTATTGAATGAATGGAAGAACTTAGAGAAGCCTTTGCTTCCAAGCTTGCTACCAAAAAGATATTCTTTGGAGCAATGTGAAGTCAATTTTCCTCAAGTCCCAAAGTTTAATGCAGTCTTTATAAGTATGGCTTCCACTACTTTCTTAGCCCCTGAGGAGTCTTCTCTTCCAGATTCTGTGGAATGCAAAATAGAGAGTGTCTTTAATAGGAGAAATTTGGTATTACACTTTGCATTAGGAGCTCATACATATGCCGCTTAAGCTTCCTAAGCGATCTTGATAAACTTCCAGTTGCTCTCTGGATGTTTGAATGACGGCAAAGAACCTACAGAGATATTGGGAAGGATGGAACCTCTGGCACAATTTTTGTCAGATACTGTGTTTGATTCTTTACGGGCAGCATCAACAACTTCAGTGGCCGCAACTGCTGGTAGGAGGTTGATGTGGATGAAACTGTGGAAGATTGATTAAGCACAGAGATCACGGGTCTATCACCTCTCATTGATGTGCGATAAATCATCAGATTCACAGACGGATGACATGGTTTGAAAAAATATTGGTGGAGGAAGGAAAGATGCTGTTTCTCTTTCATGCTTCTCTGGCAAAGAAGTCCTTCTTTCAAAACTGATCAGGGATGCAAAAGCATCCCTTTCGAGTTCGAGACAGGGCCCAGGGTCATGGGGTTGCACTGTTCTCAAAATCCCGGCCATAGTCAGACAATCAGCAACCAGGTAAATCCTTACACATAGGAATGGCAGTGGGTTCCCCTATAAGAAACCTTTATCGACAGTGGCTTGGTGTGGTAACGGACAAATGGATTCTGCGGGTGGTAAGAGATGATTATTCCGTAGAGTTTGCAGACCGAGCTCCAGATTGTTGGTTCCAATCTATCCCTTTTTCCAAAGGGCCTGGTAATGAAACAAGCAATGTTAGACAGGATCCAAGCGATGATCCAGAAGAGAGTCATAGTGCCAGTTCCACAAAGTGTATGAATTTTATTGTTCTATATCTTGGTGTTTTTGTTTCAAAAAGAGGGGTCTTTCTTATTTTTGTTTTTTTTGGTGTGAGTGTTTTGCGTTGGTGTTGTCCCGCTCAATGTTGGAGGCACAATAGGCAAACATTAAAGGCTATAGACAGCCTTCTGATAATACTGAAAAACATTCTGCCACTGGTGGTACAAGGTTTGAGGGATTTTAGGTCAAAAACCTATCAATCCATTCTCTGACAGCTGCATGGGATTTATCCATAGTGCCTACGGGCTTGCAGGAAATGCCGCTCGAACCCTTGGAGCCCACATATATGGCTTGGGTGACAGCAAAAGGAGGTTTTCTATTGACAGTAACTTCAGCCAAAATACTGAGGAAAGCAGTTTCATTGTTCTCAGAAAATAGTTTTGCCATTGATAGCCAAAGTTGCAGGGTCCAACCTCCCTGAAGCCATAGGTGCAAAAAGAGCTCTGGTAGATTAGTAGTCTAAACCAGTCTTTTCACTCAACACATACTTTGTCACTTATGGGGCACCAAATACAGATAAAAAGGTTGCCACTGTAAGGCTGAGCAGGTGAGTGAAACAGGTTATCTCTCAGACAAATGTTTCTACTTGATATGCTGTGCCGGAGGGTTTACAAGGAAGACCTACAAGGTTGGGTCCAAATCTTGGGCAGAGTCTGCTAGGGTGTCTCTACGAGAAATCTGTAGAGTCGTTACCTGATCAACTCATGAAACCTTTATGGCACATAACAAATTAGATGTAAGTTATGATGAATCCATTACTTACTGGCCATCTTTATTACTCCGAGTATGGAGCTCCTCGTCCCAGTCCTGTTCCGAGTCCCCCCCCTCCCAGCACAGCTGCGATAAATTGGGTTGTAATGACAGGAAGTGCCTTTGGTCAAGGATGAGCTTTAAGGTAGTCCTACAAACACAGAAAAAGAACTATGGGGTCCATTAGCATGGCGGTCGGAAAATCACTCCATCCGCCATGGTAGCGGGAAAACATTGCCCGCCAGGACCACGGGACAACCGCTGGTCCAATTATTATGCTCCACAGTGGAAATCTGACCGTAGCGGTCGGATAGCAGTGGTTAACATTATGGCGGGCGGTACTGCCAGCAGCACCGCTGCGATGTCCAAACAAGTATGTCCTGCATGTCCCTGCACTCTGTTGCAGGCACTGCACAGTGCCTGCCACCTGGTACAGGGACATGTAGGGGGGTACCATGGGTACCCCCAGTGCACCCACACACACCCCCAACACATTGGGGGTCCGCAATGGACCACCGGAGACATTCTCCGCATGCCTTTCCATGGCGGTTCCACTGCCGCGGAAAGCTGGCTACCTCCAGCATCATAATCGTGGCGGCAGTGCTTGGCCCTGATCCGCCACAATTGTAGCGGTCCAGCTCCGCACGCCAGGCAAGCAGGCGGACTGCAACCGGCGGAAAATTGGTAGTCGGTAAATCACACTGCTGCGGTCACGACCGCAATGCTAATCGGACCGGCGGTGTTCAGGGCTTCGATGGCGGGTGGATGTCTGCCGCCGCTCCGGTGGTTGCTACCACCCGCCCGGCGGAGGACATCCGCCCTGCATCCTAATGGACCCCTATGTGTTTTACTAGATCTTGCGAGGGCACTGACAGGGAGGCAGAGTCCCAAGCACTATGACTGAAACGAGGAGATCCTGATTCAGTGTAATATTAGGGTGACCAACCGTCCGTAAATTTCACAGAGAGTCCGTCATTTTGGTGTCATGTCCGTTGTCCATCATCATTTCTTTTATGGACGCCTTTGGTCCATAATTCTGGGCATTTCAGAAAGCTGTGCTGTTCCCCTGGGAGATGCCCCAGGAGTTAAAGCTTCTCCCAATCGGGGTCAGCTGGCACTTCTCTCGCACAGGCTGAGGACAGGCCCATTGGCATTCTGACTGCAGCTGATGATCACATTTAGAATGACAATGGGCCGTCTCTGCCTTATAACATATGCAGGCTAGTGCGTGACTTGGAGCCAGTAGACTGCAGCAGAGGAGCTGTCCCCAATCAGAGTACTGTGGGGGACTTGAGGCCTCATGTATTTTGCCAATATTGTTCACTGAGAGCCCGACAAGGTGTGGCACCTTGCCTGCTGCCAGTGCCAGGGGCTGTATTCCCGGCATGCGGCCCTCCTTTGCCTAACTGCTTTGGAGACACAGAAAGGCCTGTCTCCTTATGAGATGGTTACAGTCCAGCAATTAAAAATCTGTGTGACAGCCCATCCATTGCTTCGTGTGCTCAGGACTGTTTGATTTTATGTTGGTTATCTATTTACTTACTTATATACTAATGCATGTCCTCCTCTGATGTGTCTGTAAAACGTACCTTTTGTCCGGAATTTTTGTTCGGAATTTTGATCTTCTGTCTTGAATTTTGACCCTTTGTCCTGAATTTTTACACTCACCGGCCTGAATTGCACCCATGCCAGTTGGTCACCCTATGTAATATATAGGGTTACAGATGAATGCACGCGCACACACACCATATATCTCTATTTTGCCCCTCCCTCTCATCCCAAAACTCACACAACCCCTCATTCCAAACATTTTCCATGCACCCTCCTGCTTGAGACTGTCAACCTTGGTGCTGCAACTTGCTGAGAGCCGCTATTGTACTCAACCGCTGTTGTCAGATTGTCTGAACTCCTTCTTTCTCTCCATCCCTCACAGCTGGGGTGTACCCTAACTCACGGACCTGCGCCTCATCGGAAGAGTGTGAAAAATGGAAGGCTGACGCCATTGCAAATGGGTACCCGTACAGCATCTTCTGCTGCACCGGCAGCCTGTGCAACGACCAGGTGGTCGTCGGTGATTACACGACCGAGGGCAAGACCAAGAAAACCCCAGCAGATACAAAACGCTGTAAAACATACAATACAGAGAAGAAGCCATGAGATGCATCACACCCACTTTTCACTCACTCCAGCCTAAGCCCCACCTTCCCTTAACCTGCCTAAAAAAGTATTTCTTGAAATTGATTTTACCATATAATCAGCTGGGTTTCCAGGCCCGATCAGATTAGTTTCACGCGCTGAAATAATTAAATAGGAAACAAATAGTATTTTTTCTTGCTCTTTAAATCACCTCTATCTGGTTGTTGCTGACATCATGAGAACCTCCAGGATATATATACCCTTTAAAACAGAAGGTAGATACAAACTCTTACATTAGAAGTGAACTAAAAATAACTAAGTAGACGCATATCAATGGAAGGCCAAGGCCATTGGGGGTAGATATGGGACCCATCTGGAGCAGAGCCCATAAAAATGCCCTACCACTAGTTTGTGGGCTTCAGAATGCTTGACCAGCAGCATCATGCTGATTCCCTTGGCATTCTTATTGGGTTTTATGTTTTTATGACAAATCGCTTCTTATCATCCGGGGATGCTTGTGATGAAGGTGCAGATTGCCACGTGCTTAATATTAGGCTGTTCACATTACATTATTAATTACTTTACTTATTTAAACCAATTGCTGCCCATATCCAGATCCTATGGGCAGGAGGGCTTTCTTTGATTCTGTTATGTTATGTTTTAGGCTTCCTACATAGCTCACAATTGCCCTGGAGGGCTTTTTAGCACTTTCTGCCTCAGCAAGTGGAAGGCATGGTCTGCACAAGGTCCGGAGGTGGAAAGTCTGGGAAACCTGTGTTGCTGGAGGGGGAATTATTTTTGGAAATTGTCATTTTACTATCATCTCCTCATTGCTGGCTGTAATAATGTAACTACAGCGTTTCATTAAACAATATGAGAATTTAAAGTCTTGTTTTGGGGGATTTACCTGGCCATTTGCTACTGGGATTGTCTGCAATAGTTCAATATCTGTAGCATGAGCACAGTTGAAAGAGCAAATGAGTAATCGAGCGCACGAGTGATCTGATCAGGGAACAGGTGGCAAAGTGGAAGAGAGTGCTTAAAAATGGTGTTGCAGCCTCAGTATTGGATTTAGGAGAGTGAGATGGGTAAGTAACATATTTGCCATTGCTGATGGTAAGAGTGGAAAGTCAAATAAGGTTGACTACTGTAGCAAAGCTTCTAGGAACCAGCTGACCGAATCATTGGTAGAAAATGATCTGCATTTGCATTTCGTCTACATCAAAAGGCAACCAGACCTATTGGAAGAACCCGATTGGTAAGATAATCGAAGGAGGAATGTGCAAGTTGCTTGACTTTGGAGGAGCCAGTGAACAGAGAAAAAGGACTGCTCAATAAGGGAAGGCATCCTCAACAGAGGTGTGGGTAGCGAATATTGAAGCTAGAATATTGAAGGGTCAGAATGTCGTGACCAAAATATCGAAGGACAACATCTCGAAAGGTAAGTTTGAATAGATTTTTAATTCCTAAGGCCACAAATACTTACGTTGGTGATGTATATATTTTCAAGGTACATGGATGTGAATAGTCAGTCCATGCCGCTGTCTGCGTACTTACCTCTTCTTTATTTTGTCCCTCCATATTCTGGCGACACTGGTTACCCTTTGATATTCTTGCTTCGATAATCTCTACTACAATCGTCAACAGTAATCACCATGGCCAATGGCCAACGTTGGCTTTAGAGCGGTCCACCTCAAAGCTAGGGAACTGGTATGAGTTTCGGCAGGGACGCTCAACATCATGTGATTCTGGGCAAATCACATAATCTCCCCGTGCCAAACAAAACAAATGTGTTTGTCTGTAACGCAACTGATACTCATGTAAAGCGCACTGATACCGTCAAGTTGAGTTTTCGCTATGTAAAACTAAAAAAAAACACTGCTATCCTAGCTCTGAAGCCCAGATCAAAGATTTCTGCACCCATTTATGTGCCCCACCTATGTACATGGCCTAGGCCAGAGATTCTTACCCTATTGACGTATATGGACCCCCCCCCCTGACTCATTACTGGAAATTGGGGACCTCCAATCTATTTGTACGATTTGAATCAAAAACAATAATACACAAAAGTACACAAACTGGATTATTTTCACCCAAAAAGGTGAAAAACATTAGAGCATTGTTTTGCTTGCATTTCTGATGCGTTGTCTCTAATGTTTGGAGAGTCTAAATAGAATTCCTGAGCTCTGGCCATCAAGCTGTACTAGCGGGTTATTTAACAATTCGTTTGACCCTGTCTCTGACTACTTCCTGTCAGTGCTTAATTTGTAAACAAAGAATAAGTGCCAGGGTCCTGCTTGGCCACTGCAGCTTGCACCACCTAATGGCCCTGCCAGGGCTGCCAATGACAGTGCCAATACAATTACCAAGCATCACATTCCTCCAAGTGCGGCAATTCACACTATTCCAGGCCCCCAAAGCTATGCTAATGGCTTGGGCTCCGGTGTTAGGGATTTTTAATGTATATTCATTTAATAAAGAACTGTTGTTGTGCATTTCCAACAGCACCACCATGTGGCAGACTGTCATAAGTGCCGGTGTTGGCAATTAAGTGCTGATGCTGAGCACCTGAAACCACCAGCTCAAATTAAGCATTGCTTCCAGTTCCTTGCACCCGGTAGCCTGACTCGCATTCTCGCACATTCTGAAGTACACATATGGTGCTGCTGCTAATCACATTGCATACATCTAAAAGGAGTCTAGTGTTTGCTCCTAACCCAGCTAATATTAGACTGCCTTACCACTTCCATATGTGTGGATATTATTATTGCATAGCTCAATATATCAGGAGGAGAAACACGAACATACCTATCTAGACTTTGAACAGGGCTCCGTCATTAAAATGGAAGCTGCAGAAACAGTGCATAAACCTTACATAGTCGGTAGGATGTGTCGATTCCTGCCAATATACTTTAACAAAGTGATTGTGAAGGGGAAAGGTGAAGGTCTGACTGCAGTTCTGACTCTAATAAACTGGGACTGTTTCCCCACTTTTTTTTTTTCTTACAGGTTTGTACAGCGCTTTCTTACTGTGAGGCAGTTAAGCGCTTTACAATTCCCCAAAAGATACAAGAGGAGATCCGGGTAGAAACATTGATGTAAACTGGCTTCTAAAGTGCACTGAACTTATTTTTTTCCTTTCTAATATTTTCATGCAAGAGTAAACAAGAGAAACTGACAATCCTAGGATAAAAATGCATTGCAAAGAACAAATGTGAGGCATACAAAGAGGGCGATGAGAACATGTTATTCAACTGCAATGTATAGCCTCCACACTGGGATCTACTAGTATCACATAGTTACAGTCTTGAGATTTGTATTTACCATTCCCACATACATACATCAAACCCGCATTTAATAACTTCGGGGCATATTATCAAGGACGGCGTTAAAAATTACCGCCGGTTTAGCGGCAGAAAACTGCGGCTAAAGCGGCGATAATGGGCTTGATAATATGCCCTTGAGAATTCCAATAGAAGCCCAGGTTCACACCAGAACATGGGCTTCTATTGGAATTCTCTGCGGCATATTATCAAGCCCATTATCATCACTTTAGCAGCAGTTTTCTGCCGCTAAACCGGCGATAATTTTAAAACCGTCCTTAATAATATGCCCCTTAGTTATTTCTAGCTCTTCATGCCACCTTTTTTCTTTTGAGTTACTCAGGGGCTTATTTACAAGCCCATTGCGCCGCCTGTGCATCACTTTTTTGGACGCATCGGCTGGGCAGTGTGCCTGACCCTATTTACAATGCCATGTAAAGTCACACTGCGTGACCTTTCATGGCCTTGTAAATATAGCTCCCTATCGTGCATTACTCTGTGTGAAAGGGCGTTCCGTGGGTGTTGCTGTGAGTGTTCCCACGCATCATCCATGGACCATGACGCATTCCCAGATTTACAAGGTTTCGTAAACCTGGGAATGCGTCAGATTCCTACACCTCCCCAGGGGAGGCTTAAGGGAGGTGCAAAGAGGAGAAAGAACTTTATTTCTCCTCATTTTTCCTTTTTCAATGCATGCTGCATTCTGCAGCACACTTAGAAAGCGGAAAAAACACCTCTTGTGGTTGTTTTTGGGCACAAAGGTGTCCCTTCCTGCACAAAAACTATCACCCCTTCAACGCAGACACCCTTTCACAATCACGCATGGGTGCCTATGTTAGGGCATGACAGCCCATTGTGTAGGGGGAAAGGACAGGAATGCACTGTATCTTGTAGATTAGAGGTTCAAGATCACCTTCTACTGGAACAGGATTTCCTGTTAAGGGAACCCTCCCACTTGTTCCATGCAGGTTTATTGGAGTTTTACAGAGTCAATCACACGAGTCAAGATCTCGCAGTGGCGTGAATCTCTTGCTAAATGATATGGCAGGATTCGTCTGAACAGAGCAGGGGTTAGGGAGAGGACTGAAAATAGGAAGGGGACAAGAGAAATTAAAGGCCTTCGCCCTTGTGTATGCAGGTGTAATAATGCTAGGGGGTTTGTACAAAAAAAACCTAATGGCAGTGAAAAGATCTCGGTGTCAAACGATGGGGTGCTGGGCAGTGTTCTCAGCAATTCACCCACCAAATGCCGACTGAAGGGTCACCTTCCTGCACATAAACAATCTATGGCCTTTTGCTGTTTCTATGTGTGCTGCACAACGTTTCTCCTCGTTGTGCCTGGTCTTAATTTTGGCGCTTCCCCATATTTACGCTGCCCTTGTAAATATGGTGCAGCGTCAAAATCAATGGGTGTGGCGGTGGAAAGCCCACCACAATACCCATTGCCTGCCCCTTTCACGCTAAGTATAGTGTGAAAGGCTTATTTACAAGGCAAAGTTAAGTGGCTTAACGGTGCCTTGTAAATAAGGCGATGCCCATATAGCCACAGGAACCTCAGTGAAGGTGACATTCCTGTGGCGATAGGGGCCTGTAAATATGTCCCATTGTGTCTACTTCTGCATTGAATAACAAAGAGGATATTGAAAAGGCCTTTCTCACTTTTTCTTAGGGATCTATACACAGAGGATGTGATGATAACAGAGGAGTTGATTAAAGAATGGGTAGGTTTTGGCTCCTTAAGTAAACTTAGTGAGTATGAAAAGGGGGACTTACATAGTGGTGTTACACAAACTGAAGTTAGAACTACAACAAAGGCTAGTAATAAACGGAAAGCAGCAGGCCCAGATGGGCTTCAAGTGAAAATATACAATGCATTGGAGGACACAGTATTGGGGGAATATTTGACAAAGTTAATGCACTGCCACTGACCTGGAATGAAGCTACTGTTACCTCTTTTCTTAAACCAGGGAAACATCCAGTGTACTGGGAATTATATAAACCTATATCACTTCTAAATAGCGACTATAAAGTCTTTGCTTAGGTGCTAGCTGGGCAGTTGAATCAGGTAAGAGGAACCCTGCTCAATGGGAAGCCAAAAGGATTCTTAAGGGGTAGAATCCTTCAAGAACTAATGCATGCTCTTATTGGTTCAATCGACCTAGCCACCACAGTTAAGGTTCCACTAGCAGTACTAACATTAAATCCATCCAAAGTCTTTGATAAGGTAAATTGGAAATACCTGCAAAGAGTGTTGAAGCAGTGCAATTTGGGAGAGATCTTCTGCAGAGTGGTCCTTCGGATATAGCAAGCTCCAAGTGCCAGAATATTGGTAAACAGTAATTTGACTTCGCCTTTTCAAATAACTAGAGGTACAAGACAAGGATGTCCACTCTCTCCACTCCTTTTCAATTTATATTTTGAGCCCTTGGCATGTAAGATTAGGCAGGAGGCTGCACTTGTGTCTTTTACCTGTAATGGATGGGCTATTTGCAGATGACCTCATGATCTATACTTCTGACGTACATGCCGCTCTCCCAGCTATTGAGCAGCTGACAACAGAGTTTCGAAAAGTGTCAGGATACTAAGTGAACACTTCAAAAACTGAGATAATGGCCTGAAATTTGTCAAAGGATGATATTCAGTGTAGAAATGAGATGTATTTAGGTCTGAAAATTACACTAGACCCAAGTAAGATCTTGGAGGTAAACTTTACAAAAGCCAAGGCAGAGGTGAACAAACTGATGGAGAGTTGGGCCCACCTCCTGTTGGCTATTTTTGGTAGTGTTAACTTGGTAAAAAGGATCATCTTACCTAAATTCACTTTCCTCTTTAATACAATTCTGCTACATTTTAAGAAAGATTGGGTGGAGAAGCTACAGGATATCATCAGCATCTTTTTATGAGCTCATAAGGAAGCAAGGATTTCCTGGAAAAAGCTTCATAGAAAGCGTGATAAGTGGGGTTGACACTAACGGATATACAATTCTATGGCTGGGCATTCCAGTTAAAAAAATGTAAAATGTTTCTTAACGAGTCAGATGCCTAGAGATTGGCATACTTCTGAAAGCTATGCTGAAAGGTGTTAGGGGAGGGAAAACCAATTTCTTGTATAAGTTTGGTGACACTACATACTACAAGAAGGTAAGGCTAAACCTATGGGGATAAAACTTGCTGAGGAAACAGTTAAACATCCGTTGGCAAGTATCAATGCGCCATTGTTTCGCACAGGGAAACCTGTGTTTTTATCCCTTTTGCTGCTAGGCACCCCCCGTGCTAAGCCTTTTTTGGCTATTTGGGGTAATTCCCGCTTAAGCCCCTGTAACTTTCTGTCCACATCGGGTATCCGAGCCAAATCTGAGTCATTTTCTTCTAACATCATGGGGATTTCTAAAGTACCCAGGGTTTGTGGATTCCCCTGGAGGAGACCCAGAAATTAGCCAAAATACAGCTACATTTTTTACTTTTTTCTGTAAAAATGGGGGGAAAGTGCTTCAGAAGAAAGTGTCTGTTTTTTTCCCTGCAAATGATATCAATAAAGGGTTTGTAGTGCTGAAATCACCATTTTCCCAGCTTTCAGGGACAGTAAGACTCTTGTCAGAAAACCAACATTTTCTACACAGTTTTGGCATTTTACTGGTACATAGCCTATTTTGAAACCAATAATGGATCCCAGAAAGCTATACATTTCTGAAAAGTAGGCAAAATTCTGAATTCATCAAGGGGTCATTTGTGTAGATCCTTCAAGGTTTTTTTTTTTTTATAGAAACTAACTGTTGAAAATTAGAAAGATTGAAAATGAATTGAAAAAAACAGCCATTTGTGCCAACGTTTTCACATGTAACTTCTTCTAAGTATGACAGATGTTTGAAAGAGTTATACCATTACATCGTCTGGACCCTTTTGGTTGTGGGGATATATAGGACTTGTAGGTTCACTAAGAACCTGAGGAACCCAGAGCCGCGTCTTGCAATGTTTTCATTGTGTACCGGGAATATGGCAATTTATTTGGTAAAATATAAAGAGTGAAAAATAGGTATCAAGGACACCTATGTATTTCTGAAGTGGGAACAAAATATAGAGTTTGAAAGCAGTAGTTATTTGCACATCTCTGAAATTTTGGAAACCCATACTAGCATGTGAATTATAGGACATTTTTCAAAGTGACTTCTTTTTTACACATTATCTTACATTTGGAAGGCAGAAATGCATAGAAAGTCAATAGGTAATAACAGTTGCTCTCCAATTCTGTGTTCCCCTATGTCTCCTGATAAAAATGGTACATCACTTGTGTCGGTAGGCCTAGTGCCTGCGACAGGAAATGTGCCAAAACGCAACGTAGATACACCACATTTTTACAGTGAAAACTGACCCTTTTTTAGCAAAGTGCCTAGCTGTGTATTTTGAACCCTAACTCTGGCGGCACTCCGGGGCCAAATACCCAGGTGCTCCCCCTTGCAAAACCAGGTTGTTTTGTTATAGGTAATTTTGATGTCTCCACAATACATTTTGGGCCCTTGCCTGTCATGGGTACTTGGCCCACCCACATGAGTGAGGTACCATTTTTATGAAGAGACTTGGGGGAACGCTGGGTGGTAGGAAATTTGTGTCAGTTCGTTGATGCCACAACTTGCCCACAGAGAAAAGTGAGGAAAATTTGTTTTTTTTAGCTAAATTTAATGTTTGCAGGGGATTTTGTGTAGGAATATGTTTGTAGATCCACACAAGCCATACCTCCCTGGACTCCCCTAGGTTTCTAGTTTTAAGAAATGTCTGGGTTTGGTAGATGTCCTTAGATGGCCGCTGAGCCCGGGACCAAAAACGCAAGTGACCCACCATATAAAACCAGCTTGTTTTGTGATAGATGGAAGGGGAACCTTAAAAAACAAAGACATTTCTGAAAACTAGACACCCATGGGAGTCCAGGGAGGTGAGGCTTGCGATGATCCCCCCAACATTTTCCTTCCAAGAATTCGCTGCAAACCTCAAATTTAGCTAAAAAGTCACATTTTCCTCTATTATCTGTGTGGAAAAGTTGTGGGATCACCGCACGGCACAAATTTCTTACCACTCAGCATTCCCCTCGGTCTCACGATAAATATTACACCTTACTTGTGTGGCTGGGCCAAGTGCCTATGACATGGAAGGGCCAAAAACGTGTAGAGATTGAGGGGGGCCAAAAGCGGGTCCAAAAGGGCAGTTTGTTAATATGTTTTTAGGCTGACGCTACTTTGGGCGCCCACACAAGTGAGGTATCATTTTTCTCAGGAGACAGGGGAATGCTGGGTAGTAGGAAATGTGTGCCTGTGCTGTGATCCTACAACTTACCAACATAGAAAAGTTAGGAAAATGTGACTTTGTAAGTACATTTGAGGTTTGGGGGATTCTGGGTAAGAAAACACTGGGGGATCCATGCAAGCCACACCGCCAGCCAAGAGTCAGTACACACACACCACCATCCACACACACCACCAGCCAAGAACCACCCACGCACAATGCCAGCCAAGCACCATCCACACACACCGCCAGCCAAAGAACATCCACACACACCGGCAGCCAAGTGCCATCAATGCACACCGCCAGCCAAACGCCATCCACATACACCGCCAGTCAAATGTTATCAATGCACACAGTCAGCCAAGCAATATCCACGCACACCGTCAGCCTCGTGCCACCCACGCACTCCGCCAGCCAAACGCCATCCCTCACACTGCCAGCCAAGCAGGGCCGGACTGGGAACAGCAACCAAAAAACAAAACAATCCCTGATGCCTAGTGGACTTTCTGCCCCCCCAGGGGGCAGATCAGGGGCTATTGCCCCATCTGCGTCCGGGGAGGCAGAAAGACTGTGGCATTTTGGGGGGGGGGCCTGGGGGGCATTTGCATGCCCATTTTGGGCAGCCCCCACCCCTACATATAAAAAACAAGGCAATCCCTGTTGCCTAGTGTGCTTTCTGCCCCCCCGGGGAATATCAGGGGCTATTGCCCCATCTGCCTCCCAGGGTGGTCAGAAAGACAGTGGAATATTGTGGGGGGACCTAAAGGAAGTGACCCGATTAGGGCTACCCGGGTCACTCGTGACCCCCTCTCAGCCTTCCATACAAATGAAGAGTCGGTCAGACAGTAGAGAATACAAACCAAGTATATTTTATTCAGGTACACTCAAGCGGAGTCCAGTCTGACCAACCTCCTAGGATTGCTGCAGAGGGGCTGACTTCAGCAAACCTAGAAATACATTTTTTTTTCAAAATATTTTTATGAGAACAGGAAAAATAGATAAAGTAATAGATAGTTTACATATCAGTAGCATGACCAATAAATTGATCGAGCATAATCAACACTTATAAAAAACATTCCATATTACCATTTCTCAATGGTAACTAATAACGAATCAGACTCCCACAACTTTTATCTAGTACATCCTGACTGATCTTTTAAATAACAAATTACATTAAATAGGATTAATAAATAAAGTGAAAAGTGCCATGTGCAAATCATTTTGTTTTGTGTTTAACAAATATACAAATACCATCATTTCTTCAAAGTGCCTTGTGCTTATATAACCCATTTATAACTAATTCAACATCATCAGGTTTCGTCTATGAACCCGTAAGGGAAAAAAGGTCGCCATATACCCCTAAATCTTACAACAGCTCCTATACGTTTGGCATAGGCCTCTTCTAGTTTACATGTCCTGGTCATTTTATTAAACCAATATTCAATGCTAGGTTGTAGACTGGTTCTCCAGTTTTACAAAACAAGTGACCTAGCAACTGCGATAGCAATTAATATAAAATATTGCTGATATTTTGTAAAACATTTCACTTCTCCTGAAGAACCAAATAACACCAGCATGGCTGACGGACTGATTGCCAAGGTTAGAATCGAAGACATTTCCACAAAAACCCTCTTCCAGAAATACTGTAAATCATTACATTCGTAAAATATGTGTGACCAACCCTCTTTGTTACAGCAAAAACATTGATTCGGGCAGGTTTGAAACATTTTAGACAATTTCAGGGGTGTAAAATATAATAGCCATCTGGATAAAAAATGTATTCTTTCAAAATTGGCACCTCTGAGTGCTTTATTCGCTAGATCACTAAGCTGTTTCCACTCTCTGGTATTGAACTTACAGCCTGTCTCTGAATGAATTTTTAGGAGCTCTTTCATCAGAATCTCTTCTGAGTTGGCTTTTTGATGAAGTAGCTGATACCAACAGCCAACCCCTACCATTTTATTTACTATCTGCTTAACAATTGGCCGTACCGTCTCACCCAACATTGAGTAATTAATTTGTAAGAAATTGATTATTTGTACAAAGCTCATAAAGAGAGCGGTGTTCGGCATAGTTGCCTGCACACAAACCATTTCCCAGTTGATTAATGTATCATGATTATAAAAATCCCCAAGCTGGAGATAGCCCAGTTCTAGCCAATCCTGAAAAAGCCCTCTGGAGAGTTTGAGACCTCCTACTACCCCATCCTGTATAGGGGTATAAGTGTGGAATACAGGGACATCTTGTGATTTAAAAAATAACTGTATTCTTTCAGCCAGTGTGAGAATAACCTTATATCTTGGTTTTTTGGCGCGTTTCGCCAAACGTAGGAACACGGGGAGTCCAATGGCACTTTCGTTCAACATCTGTATTACATTTTTTTTATCAAAAACAGAATTTTCCTCACCCAATTGGGAAAAAAAATAAGTAAAGAAGCCGGATAATAGGTTGAAAAATGTGGGAGTGCTAGTCCTCCTGAAGTTACATCTAATTGCAATATAGAGAACTTAACCCTAGGATGTTTATTATTCCAGACAAACTTCCTTATTAATTGATCCAGCTCCTTAAAATAATGATTTGGGTTTTCATGGGAAGATTAATAAATAGAAACAAAAACAATGGAAGCACCGTTGTTTTAACCATAGAAGTCCTCCCCACTAAGGATAGTTAAAGCAGAGACCAGTTATCAAATAACTTTTTCAATTTCGTGAGTAATCTAGTATAATTCCCAAAAACGAATTCCCCAAAATCGTTAGTGACATGTATCCCCAAATATCTGATTGGATGCGGTGGTTTTAGATGGATGGCAGGTGGAAAATCCAAAGGAGTCATATTAAATTATAAAAGTTCGGTTTTTGCATGATTACCTTTGTATCCTCCGGCTTGCGTAAAGTTTTGAATTTCATCCAACCCATTCTGTACATTAACTGCCCCTGCTTTCAGACATAGAATGATATCGTCTGCATAAAGTTAAATTTTTGCTTTACCATCAATGGGAGGCACGATCATTAAGCTCTTCCGGATCTTCTCAGCTAGGGGTTCAATAAACCATGAAAATAGGAGGGGGGACAACGGACACCCCTGACGAGTGCCACGATTGATAGTAACCTTACCGTTTACTAAGCCGTTAATCAAGATTGTGGCTTCTGCTCCTCTACACATTTTTGTTAACATCTGTACAAATTGCTGCGGAAAACCGAACTTACGTAAAATAAAAAATAAAGCACTCCGGTCTACCAAATTAAAAGCCTTTTCGGTATCCATCATCATAATCACCGCATCAATCTTATTAATAGAAAAGTAATCAGTGGCTTGCATTAAAAAATATATATTCGATGCCATCAAACGTCCAGGAATAAAACCATTTTGATCACTATGCACCACCTGGTCTGCGCCGGGAGCTCTCCTTTTTGCCCAGATTTTCATAAGAAATTTATAATCTGGGTTTAGCAGACTAATGGGACAATAAGAGCTTGGATCCAAAGGATCCTTATCCTTTTTGAGAAAGACTATTACCACAGATTTGTTAAAACTTTGGGGAATATCTATACCATCCTTAATTGCATTAAGCAGTTTTACTAAAAAATGAAGCAGTTCATCTTGAAATACCTTATAAATTTTACAGGAATCCTGTCTGCCCCACTGGCCTTGGCATTAGCCATACTTTTTAATACTACTTGAGCTTCAGGGATTCCTATTTGAGAGCTCAATGCCTCTGAGAGCTGCTGCGATTGCAAAGGTAGCTCCAATGAATGAAAATATCTCCAGAGATCTGCCTCATCTACCTCCTGCGTTTCTCAATAGATATGGTTAAAATGTGCGCAGAACAGCTCACCAATAGCCTGCTTATCATCTTCTAACAGACCTGTTACTGGATTTTTAATTTGAGTGATTAATTGTGCAGCTTTTTGAGATTTCGTGGACCAAGCCAAAAACCTGCCAATCTGCTGACTCTCCTCATAAAGCTTTTATTGGTAAGCCTTACTCCATACAATTTCCTCTGTTAAGAAAAAATCTTTCAGCTTCTCCTTTGCCCTAGCTAGCTCTTGCTGCTGTGCTTTTATTATGGGCGCTGATGTATCTGTAAGAATTATCTTCAGTCTAGCCTTCTCCACAGCCGTTTGAAGTGCGGAAATCTTATG
Organism: Triturus cristatus; assembly: GCF_964204655.1. NCBI lineage: Eukaryota > Metazoa > Chordata > Amphibia > Caudata > Salamandridae > Triturus > Triturus cristatus. The sequence continues at coordinate 1,180,279,892 of NC_140590.1, forward strand.
TCTCCGTAGGTTATTTATTCTTGCCTTCTAGGAAATAACCTGGCCTCTAAACGTGTCTTTTAAAGGCCTCACATACCGTAAATAAAGGGGCCGTATTTAAATTGTGTTGAAAAAACTCCTTGATAAACGCTCTGGTTTCTGTTAACCAGATCGTATCTTGTAGTAGGGATTTATCGAATTGCCATCTGGGTCTATTTTTCACACTCTTATTTAATATTAATGTAAAAGAAACTAAAGAATGGGCTGAAAAAGAGTTGTCGACTAGTTCAGCCGGACCATTAGCAACTAATTTGTCCACTAAAAATAATCCAATCATGAGGCCGATCTAAATCTTGCTGAGTAGCAGGTAAATTGCAAGAGAGTGGGATAGGCTAATCTCCAGGACTCTGTTAGTGAGAAATCTTTTGTAAGGCTATTAATTAATTTTACAGTTTTAGGTTTTAGTTGACGCTTCGCCTTTTTTGATGAATCCAAGGCTAGATTCTGAATAGAATTAAAATCACTGCCCAGAACTAGTATACCTTCCATACTTATTACTAATTGGTAAATTTGGCCAAGTGCTACAGTATCGTCCTCGATAGGACCGTAATAATTTACCAAATTCAAAATTGTTTCCTGCAGCTTGACTTTTACCCACAGCCATCTGCCTTTCCCATCTCGTTGGACATCCTTAACTTGCCAGTTAAGTGTGTTTGCTAGTAGAATCCCTACCCTGCAGACGGCTAAATTGGCGGAAGAAAAAAATGCCTCTGAATACCTTTTGGGAAGTACTATCTTTGGGTTATCAGATCTAAGATGTGTTTCCTGTAAGAACACAATCTCGGGAGAAAGAGAAGCAAACCAATTTTAAAAAGCAGCACTTTTCCGCAGGTTAAGTAATCCATTAACATTACAGGTAACAATTTTTACATTCTGCATTGAAACATTTTCATCTGTAATTCTATATATTTTTTTTTAAGAACCCAGGTAGCGTGGCCTGCATTGATGAAAAGGAAATGTAATTGATTTTATAGATTTACTTTAATTTTTTCCTGTTGCTACACACCACCCCCCCCCCCCCCCAAAAAAACCCTGAGACCCTGATCCCCCCCCCCCCCAGAAATGTGGTCAACTCTTCCGGCCCCGCATCCCACATCTCTCCCTCCCTTGGCCAATGGGGTGCCCTGTAGCTGCACCCTAGGTGATCTGCCCCCAGCACCTACAACAGAGGCGTCCTAAATACCCCAGTGGACATAAATCAAACGTAAGTCAATTTGTGCAGCTACAATACGACACAGATTCATTTTGCAGTAGTAATCTCACTCAGTAACTCCTGAGCTTCTTTTACCCACGAAAGCGTGTGGAACTTTCCTTTAACCAGCACCCTTAGTTTTGATTGTTGTGCAATAGATGCCTGAGCTCCCTGTGCCTTAAATAATTATAAAATTTTAACAAATTCTTTACATCTACTTGCTGGTCCTGCAGACATGTCTGGAAAAATCCGACATTTGGTACCCTCACCAATAACAAACTGTCTCTGCTGAATAGCTTTGGTCAGGATGTTCTCTTTAATTCTGTAATCAACAAAGTTGATAAAAATTGTGCGAGGTTATTTAGAGTTAGGGATGGGATAAACTGGAACCCGATGAGCCCTAGTTAATGTCAAATCCCCAGTAAAATCCGGTAACACTTTTTGCTTAAGGAGGGTTTGAACCCAGTTGAGGGTATTGGTCCCCTCGCTCCCCTCCGGCACTCCCACGATTCGAAGGTTAGAGCGGCGTGAATGATTTTCTAAATCTTCCAGCTTATTCTCAAGAGCAATCTTATCCGCCGACACAGTGTTGATTTTCTGGATCATAGAGCTCATCTGATCCTCCAAATGAGCTATCCTTCATTCTGCCTCTTCAAGTCTAACGGGAATGCCAGAGATCGTTTCTTTGATTTTTTTCAGCCTGAGATGAAACACAGCTGTCTCGAGTGGCTGGGACCTTTGTATATCCCTGATCTCCTCCAAAATGAGATTAAGTAAAGTTTTAATTTCCACCTGTTGCGAGTTAGCCCCGGTGGACGAGAGTTGCATTTTTTCTTGTGAATTTTGATTCTCTCAATTAAAAGCTTGACCCAGCGATTCCGAGCCGTTCTCCAATATTGCACAAGGAATTCCCTGCAATTGGTGGAAACTCTCTTGGTGCTGCTCCGAGACAGTTTCTATATTGGAGGTCTGCTGGGGGGACGAATGCTGCTCAAATGAGGCCGATGGACTTGCCTGGGAGATCAACAATTTCCCCCCCTCAAAATAAGAGTATATTAAAGGTACCAGAGTTAATATTGGAGCCTGGGAAGATAGATTAATATTTAACCTCTCGGGAGGATTTCCTGCTGACTCTTCCTCTGAGGTTACTGGCAGGGCTGTACTTAGATGTACTAAGTCTTGGGTGGCTAACGACTGGGTGCTCTTCTTAGTTAATAAGGGAAAATCTTTAGCAATTTTTAATTGTGTCTTATTAATTCCAGGCGTGGGCTCGCTGGACTGACCCTTTTCCCCTTCATTAGGACCATCGATTACAAGATTGTGTCCCTTCCCGCTTGCTGTAGCTGTAGCTTGAGCCGTGGCTCAAACAGATCTTCTGTGGAGCTCTCAGAGCTTGAATTTAGTCCTGAACAATTAATCTGACCTGACTCTTTGGCCAGAGTTTTTGCACCTTTTGCTTGTACCAGGCGTTTTTTAGCTTTCAGCCCGGTCGCCCGTCCACTTTTGCTACGGCATTGGCTTGTTTCTGATGTCTGCCCATCTTTTTTTTTTTTTTTTACTTTCTCAGAAGCCTCCAACTCCTTGCCAGCCAGCCAGTACTGCTGCCAGTACTATACAAGTGCCTCTCTCACCTCTCTAGCTTCTTAACTCCACCTGCTGGTCCCAATCATTGCCAACGGTCCTTTTAATCTCTTTCAAGCTTTACCTGGCAAGGCAGCAGTAGCTTTTAATGTGAAAACACCCAGCCAAGCTGCATAACCCTTGTGCCTCAAGCAGCAATATTAATTGGGCTGTACAACATATTTTACGCTCTTACCGAGCACGGATGCAATGCCTCCAGATTTTCCCACAGCTTTCCACCTCCTGTGCCTCCTAGTTCTCAACAATCCAATCTCCGGGATTGTTGCATTTCAACAAAATCCCGAAAAAGCATTCCGTTTAAGCTCCTAATGTCAATGCTCAGCTCACATTAACTTGATTCCGACACTCCAGACTGATTAAAGAGTTCCAGTAGCGGCTCCGCATTCTCCGCGTCCCAGAGCAGTCCACCATTCCACCCTTCACTACGGTCTCCTCTACAGTGGGCGGGGCATCTGCCACCTGGGCTACGGAGAGGCGGGAGTCTCCATAGCCATCCTAGAGATACATAATGTACGTTTTCTGAACCAAGAATGTCCCACCCCTAATGGAAATCTACTAGCAGGTGCAGCTAAAATAAAGAAGTACAGTAAGATGAGTTTCGACTCTGAGACCGGGCACACCTTATCTTACTGCCAAGGTCATTCTGCTCGTGTCTATCGCTAGGCTAGGAGGGAGAAAGCCTCTATCTATGGGAAAGGAATGTGTTAATAAGAACAGTGTATTCATTAGCAGAGCAAGGCCTAACCTTGGCGAAAAGAACATTTCCACAGTCTACTTCTCGAGTCAGAGAATATGCAGCTGATAACATGGTTCAAAATGGCGGCTGAACATAAAATGGTGCAGTGAATGCTAACTTAACATAAAAACAAAGCACAAACGAAATAGCAAAACATTTTCATTTCATCAGACCCTCCTTTTAGCATTCGCTAAACATTTTCTGTTTAAGAGTGGGAAAGATGTAATATGCAAAGAAACAAAGGACATCAACATGCAGAACTAGCCATATACCCAGAATCGGGAATAGGCATTGCAAGGGATGATGCAGATCCAAAAATGCCCTGGTCAATCTGCATCATGTCAGCAATATCTTTTTGCAACATGATAGCAGCACTAGTGTCAGGAGCTGTCTTTTTCTGTTTAGGGGTGAGAACACTAATACAACAAGTGCAGCAGGTTGGGAGACAGTGTATGCAAAGGCAACATGTGAAGAAAATACCAGCAATCACAGCTAGAAAGATAAGGATCTTCCAACCCCAGCACGTGAACATACTCCAGAACCACCCTGAGAGAGTCCAAGTACCATTCTCTTGGTGTATGTCAGAGGAGAGTTTATGCAATTTCTGTATGGCAACATACACATTGTGGGCATGGTCAGGTATGTACACACAACAGCTACTGCTAATGATGCGACAAGCCCCACCCCTATCTGCAAGTATGACGTCTAACACCATCCGGTTCTGCAAGGTAACTAGCCTTGTAGACTGAAGCTAACCACTGATATTTGTCAGAATACCAGCTGTTGTATTAATAACCCCTTCAACAACCCTTGTTAACCGGCGAATTTTAAGGCTATTGGACATGGGGCCCTAAAAAGGTACAATACCCTTCAGTCATCCTCAAACTGTTGTAAGGTGGTATCTGTCTGATCTATATCTTTCGAGTCAATAACTCTTTGGACTTGGGGCAAGTACACACTCCTACGCTGCAGCTGATGATCTTTATGGTAATTGGATGGAGTAATATTCACAGGGGGAAGGACAAAAGAGAGATAACACCTGCCCGACACCCCCTCGGGAGCCAAACATAAGCTTGGGATCCACAGACAAAATAGACATTAGGGGTGGGATTAAAGGCGGACTATCGGTTGTTCTCAATCGGTATGTGGAATTTCATCTGCTCTCCCCTACCATTATCTTCCCAGTCCCCTGGACACAAAAACTAGCTTTAGTGTTGACCACTGACACTGGTATTGGCTGGTCCTCCGTAACATTACGAGCCTGGAAAGATTGGACGCACCATACTGAGCAATTCAAACCAACCCTCGCAACTACTGATGTATGACAGTGGCATGGACAACCAATTATCACTTTTATGAGTCACTGAGGGAAGCAACTCACAAATCCAGCAATTAGTTGTATTAGACACCTCATGGGCCTGATACAACATTTGTATAAATACGTTATCTGCATTAGTCTTTTGGTGCTCTCTTTTGTAAGGAGCCAAAGTAACAAACATGAGCTCAGGGGGACTGGGTGTTGTACCAACCAAGGAATGTACAGGATACTTCTTCTCTAGAAACCAAGATATTCCAAGTACTGCTACCAGGCCAATCCCAACTATTAATGCAAAAACTATTTTACTCTTTGTGGACCAACCCCACTCTGGACGCGGTGGTGCAAATGGTTGTTCCTCCTCAGTAATAGGCCAACCAAATGGATACATTATTAAGCAGAAAGGGAAATGCAGTAAAAGGTAATAATGAAAGCAATTGTTCCCAGTGTCCATCTGAGTCTCACTGGTACAGGCTCCTATTGTTCATCAATGTTGGCGGTGGAGCTACTCAGTCCTAGCTCTCGAAGAATCCCACATTGCACAGGATAATGTACCCCCATCCAAGGGAGCGGTTTGATCTATCATGTCCTATGTCAGAACAATGCACCAATCTCGCCTCACCCTAAACTAACACCGTTGGTACTATCGACAAAGAACACCCTGACTTGCACAGTCCATCCCTACTAATCGGACTTCTCCTTTGGTGCACTGTTCTTCAACCGGGGGGCGCACATTGTACCTGGTAACTCCAGGCATAGAGGGGTCAATGAAGAGGGGCTCTTTTATTGCTCAGATCTCAGGGGGGACTGCTGTATTTTGGAACATTAGCTTTCTCACCATCCATTTAGGTCCATATAAGCTGCGGGCCGCTGAAGGGGACGAACTGAGGCATCTTTTCTCCCTCAGCATCCCCAAAACCATCCCTCACCCATTGGTCATAGGGTAAGGGCAAGGGTACTCAGCGGCAGTTGCTGGAATGAATCCAATTCTTTCAGCGACTTTTACAGCTGTCCTGCTAGCGAGGAGGACTAACTCTGGCCCTTCCAATAGGGCTCCAGGCTCTTCCTCCACTGAAACTTCTGAAGCAACATCCAGTCCCCCAGCTGGAAGTTATGACCAGGTCCCTCTGGTACAGGCGGAATTGATTCCGTTATCTGTTGGTGAAAAGACCACGCATTTTCAGTTAACTGGTACAGGTATTTGGTCAATAAAGGGTACTCAATTTCAGAGACTCTACGCGGACGTGGGACACCCCAGAGATTTGCCGGGCGTCCAAACATGACCTCATAGGGTGAAATTCCTGTCCTAGAGTTTGCCGTTGTTCTTGTAGACAGAAGAGCTAGTGGTAAAGCATCTGGCCACTGTAACCCAGTGGTCTCCTGAATCTTTGCCAATTTTAGTTTGAGAGTACCGTTGTACTTCTCAACCAAACCTGCTAACTGGGGGTGATTTGCAGCATGAAACCTCTGTCTGATGTGTAGTCCTTCACAAACTAACTGAATAACCTTGGTATTGAAATGACTTTCATTATCACTCCAGATCAAACAGGGCAAGCCGAAGCGAGGAAAGAACTCCTTCAGGAGTATCTTTACAGTTGCATTGGCTGTATTTTCTTTAGTGAGGTAAGCCTCAACCCATTTACTGAACGCACAAACAACCACCAACACATACTTCAAATTATTTACTCTGTCCATTTAAAAAAAAAGTAATTTGAAGGACCTCAACAGGGAAAGTGGGAGGTGCAAAAGTACCGGGTGGTGTAGGGCTACCCTTGCCAGGATTGTGCATCATGCATACCATACAGTAGTTCACTAAATGCGCAGCTGTTTTTTAAATGTGGTCATTCTACCATACGGGGTCTAACAACTTGCAAATACCATTAGCACTGATATGAGCTGGCCCGGGAGCCATAGTGACTACAGGAAGAACATATGCATCTGGCAACATCCATCTCTTCTCACCTGACTTGTCAATCCAACATCCCTCATCATTCAAATTTGCTGTACTTTCTTGCCACACTGCTAATTCCTCCACTGTGGCCTCACTCTGTATTTTCTTTACATTTTCAAAGGTATCCCCAAACATGGAGGTCTTGGGCACCCACCTGTCAGGACCTGCTACAAACATTCTTTTCATCTTGGTTCAGGCTGTGTCCTTAGCTGTCTGATCTGCAAAAGTGTTCCCCTTACCCACATCATCAGTAACTTTCTTATGGGCGCTGCACTTCACTATTGCCAATTTATCAGGGAGTGTCAAAGCAGACAAAAGCCTACATATGAAAGGGCCATGCTGAATGCGTGTCCCGTGGAAAGTAAGGAACCCTCTCTCTGCCCAGAGCCGCCCAAAATTATGGGTAACCCTGAAGGCATTCTGGCTGTCAGTATAAATTTTAACAACCAGTTCCTCGCTCAAGTCACAGGCTCCAATAATGGCGAGTAGATCTGCAGCTAGGGCTGACTGATAGGGAACTTGTGATGTCTTAACTACCGTACGCAGTGTTGTAATTGCATATGCAGCAGTTGTGGTGCCATCTGATAATTTAAAACAAGAGCCATCGACATATAGTTCCCCTTGAGGATCAGATAGGGGAACATCAGTCATGTCTACCTGTCCATTCGTCTCTTCTTCAGTCCGGAAGATACAATCATGCATGTCAATCTCCTCATTCTCAGAAGGGAGGGGTAGTAAGGTGGCTGGATTCAGAGTGACACAGCTTTTGATCATAATGTGCTTTTGAAAGAGCGTTAGCTCGTAACCGGTCAGACTTGCACTGATGTGGTACTGTGTCCTTGTCTTATTCCAAAGTGTATCCACAGCATGGGTGCCATAACTGGGAGGTCAGTATCGAGAACGAGTCCCACAGATTCTCTTATTGAGACTGCCACAGCCGCGACCGCTCTTAGATAGCTCGGGAGGGCTCGGGCGACAGGGTCAAGCACAGCAGAGAAATAAGCACACGGTTGTTGCTTATCTCCAAATGTTTGTGTCAAAACAGAAAGCTCACAACCACCCAGCTCATGGACATACAATATGAAACTTTTAGCATCATTTGAGGTACCAGGCACTGGAGCCAAGCAAAGTGCAGTTTTAATTGCTCAAAAGACTGCTGACACTCTGGCGTCCACGGCAAAGGTTCATGCACATCCTTTAGTGTTAGCGCAAGCAGGGGCTTAATAAGCAACAAATAGCCAGGTATCCACTGCCTGCAATATGAAGTGATACCTATGAAAGCACGCACGTCTTTCTGAGTTTGCAGGACAGACATTTTAACAATGGCACTGATGCGCTCAGGGGTCAATTTCCTACCCTCCTTCGACAGTAGGTGACCTAAATGGGTGACCTCCTGTCGACAATAATGACATTTGGAAAGGGATACTTTATGGCCATGTTGAGCTAAATGTAGCAGGAATTTGACTGTACTGTCTCTGCAACCTTGTTCTGTATCTGAGGCGATGAGCAAGTCATCAACGTACTGGAGCAATACATTACCTGTAGGGAGTGACAAGGAATCCAGCTGACCTTTCAATGCCTGACTATAGATACTCGGACATTCTGTATAGCCTTGAGGAGCGCACCAGAACTAAAACGTCTACCGGCGAGAGTGAACTCGAACAGATATCTGCTATCAGGATTAATGGGAATACTAAAGAATACATTTTTCAAGTTGATGACAGAAAAGAATTTAGCAGAAGAAGGAATCATCGTCAAGAGAGTCGTAATGTCAAGGACCACCGGAAACAGGGGAATCACTATTTCCTTAATTTCAAGCAAATCAATCACAAATGATAAACATCTTCATGATACTCAGAGGGACCCGAAGGTGTCCTTTTAGGAATGGGAAGAATAGGGCTATTGCAAACATTGGCAGCTGTCTAATCAACCATTCCTTTCTCAATCACATCCTGCAAATCTTTATCAAAGCTTGCTCACCTGCCTACGGTACCTTATACTGAGGAATCCAAGGTAAAATAGCACCTTCCTTGACACTAATCGAAACAGGCGATATCTGCAACAAACCCACATCTGTGTCGCTCGTTGACCAAAGTGTGGGTGGCACATCTTTAAATTCAGCACAGAGGGGTGCATCTTTAGACAGACACTGCTTAGCGCACACCATATCAGGACCCATCGTCATATCGACGCCGGCTGGGGAGCAATAAATCGTGGCATGCAATTGCTTCAACAAGTCCAAACCCATCAAATTCTCTCCACAACTGAACGTCAACAAAAATTTCAAATCCACTGTGAAAGGACCAATAGCCAACGCAATAGGTTTTGAAATAGGGCTCATAACCAATACACCAGAAAATCCTACTAAAACAGTATTATGGCCAGACAGAGTCGCCCCAGGGACCAAGGAATGAGAAATAGCGCTGTTCCCTGCACCTGTATCCACCAAAACTCCTTAGTCGAACCATGCAAATCCGCACTAACATACAGACCTCGCTGGTCTACAGATACCAAAACTGGTGCCTCACCCTGTCCCGGGATGTCCAAGCTGTAAGACATCCCGGTCACCTCATCCATATCATAGTCATCATGATATTACTGTTTGCCCCGAGGGTCATCAAAATAGTTCTGATCAGTACGATCCTGCAATGTCCTATCTATCTGAGCCCTGTCCTGGCCACCATCGCCACGACCTCATCCACAAGACCCCCGCCTTCTTGGGACTGCCACAATCTCCAAAAGTACAGGACATTCTCTGTGCCAGTGTCCCTCCTCCTTACAATATGCACACTGGTTCGGTCCTACAGGCGTAGCATTCCTTCTAGTGCGATGGAGCTGTCTGGCCATACCGCTACGTCCTCTACCATTTCCCCTGGAAGCCTGCTGCAACAACACCTTTGTCTTCAAAAATTTCTGTTTCTTCTCCACCTTCTACTTATCCTCATTGTCCCTGTGCTCATAATACTGAGCCATATTCAAGATAACAGCAGGAGAAGATGTGGAGCAGGTACTCTCGAAAACCTGTAAATGAGTTGCAATCTCAAGGAGCAAATTTGAAACACATCTATTAACAAGCAAACGCACACCACCTTCGATCAACAAGTCCTGCCCACTATAATCTAGAAACACACCTTCAAAACAAGTGAAAAAATCAGACACACTCTCATCTTTCTTCTGACGACAAGCCGAAAGCTTGTACCAATCAACCTTTCTGGGTGGGATAAGCAAATGCATGTACGTAATGCTACGACTGGGCAGAGCAAGTATCTCTGCTTTAGGCTTCTCACATGGCTTCCTCTCCTGATCCCATACCTTAATTTGATCCCAGGTACCACCCAATTCTGCAACATGATACTGTGTGTGTACTTGTCTCCAAATATCAACCGGGACCAACAAACCAAAGAACATTTCAATATCCGCAAGCATCATTACTGTCGAAAAAGCTGCGTCAGTCAATTCTTTATAACATGCAGTAGGATTTTTTCCTAGGGTCAGATAGCTGAGTTTTAAGGGACAAAACCTCACTCCTCTTCCATAGAGTATAAACCCACTGGTCTTGGAAACGGGCCGCTACCCCTGGTCTAGTAACAACATCACTCTGATCCCGTAGCTCTGGTATTTCAGGGTGATATATGGGGTGGACCTCCCTCATCGGAAAATGAGATACTGTTGTCGGGCTCCTCCCAAGCAGCCTTCCCTGATAAGCAACCATCGTCCCAACATTACCAAAAACTTGACCAGGCGCCATATCAGCAACGTATACATGACCCTTAATATCATAGATAATCTGCGGTGCTGCATCATTGAAACACTGCTCCCAAAGTCCAATCAGAGTAGCCGACATGTGCTTAAGGGCATGCTGTTGTACTAAAGGCTCATGAATCTTTCATCACCTTCTACACATCCTCTACACCATAAATGGGGTTGCAAGCTCACTGCGCTGCCTAATTAGCCATTACCTGTTTCTCTGCCTCTCCCATATCAGATCGCACAAACGTTCAACCTAGTCGTTCCTTAAATTTTGTCCAGGCTCAATCCTCAGGGCCACGTACTGGAGTCCCAATACTCTGTAATGTCGGGGAATGGAGGAACACAGTGGGAGTGATAACAGAGGTAGCGGGCATTAACGTCACTGCTGGCTGGGTTGTGGGTGTAAGAGCTGGTGAAAGGGATGCTAAAGTAAAAGGCGTTGCAGGAATGCTAACAGTCGTAGTTGCCACAGACGGCGAAGACAAAGAAAGGACAGGAGGTGCCATGGCCAAGGCAGTCTGATCAACAATAGCAGAAGCAGAAACAGCAGAGACAGAAGAACCTGGCAGCTGGGCCTGTGGGGCAAGAGCGGGATATACCCTCTGCGGGGCATACGGAGTTGGTGGTCGAGCATCTAGTAATTCTTCCACAATAGCATCATTTTCTTCTCGAGCTACATAAGATTTATCAATATTCAGTCGAAACCTCCTATCTTCATGTTCAATTTCTATCTCCTGCTTGTCTCTATCATGCGCTACAGCTTTCTGAGTCAATGTTTGCATTCTCCCCTTCTGGGCCGCTTTCTCTGCTTTCATTCGCCTCTGTTTAGCCTCTTTTTGCCATGTTCTGAGGGAATCAAACATAGACTGCCTACTTCTCCTTGCAAACAACTTTTCCTGTAAGAACCCAATTTTTTGTTCATCAAAGGTGCCCGTCAAAGGCCACTGTAACTCGACATTGTCCCTTGTATATTTGTGCCATAATGTACTAAACATAATAGGGCAAGGCCATGTTTTACATACATAATCAAATTCTGAGTGCCTTCCAGAGGCGCTGGCTGACTTTCTTCCAGTCGAGCATCAGCAGAAAAACAACAACAACAAGAAAAAAGCGACTGAACACCAGCATTTTTCAAAAGTAAGCCAAATTCGTTATGTTGCCAGGCAAAGTGTTCGCAAACAAAATGTATCCAAAGCGTTCCTCAGACTGTACCAAATGCGATCCAAAATCGGTCCTCAGATCATACCAAAGACAAACCAAAATGATACCATATCCACAAAGAACCAAAACAAACTAACCTGGTGCACACAGGTCTAACAAATTTACTCTCCACTGCCGACTCTTCGGACCAAGCAGTAAGATCCAAGGGTTTTACCGTTCAAGACCCCAGTCGGGATGACCGCTGGGCGAGGCACCACCTGGTCACACGGACGGGCAGCTGCAAGTTCAGGACTCTTTTGTGAAGGGTTCCCTCGTCCGCCCGTCCGACCTGATGATGGCCTAGCCTCCACACCCGTCCACGGGCGAGGATGGGTCACCCGATGGAGTTCCTGTTTGGGGGCCAACTGAAGGAAGTGACTGGAATAGGGCCACCCGGGTCACTCGCAACCACCTCTCCGCCTTCCATACAAATGAAGAGTCGGTCAGACAGTAGAGAATACAAACCAAGTATATTTTATTCAGGTACACTCGAGCGGAGTCCAGTCTGACCAACCTCCTAGGATTGCTGCAGATGGACTGACTTCAGCAAACTTCAGCAAACATAGAGCTATATTATGTACATTTTCTGAACCAAGAATGTCCCCCCCCTAATGGAAATCTACCAGCAGGTTCAGCTAAAACAAAGAAGCACAGTAAGATGAGTTTCGATTCTGAGACCGGGCACACATTATCTTACTGCCAAGGTCATTCTGTTCGTGTCTATCGCTAGGCTCGGAGGGAGAAAGCCCCTATCTATGGGAAAGGAATGCGTTAATAAGAACAGTGTATTCATTAGCAGAGCAAGGGCTAACCTTGGAGAAATGAACATTTCCACAGCCTACTTCTCGAGTCAGAGAATACGCAGCTGATGACATGGTTCAAAATGGCAGCTGAACATAAAATGGTGCAGCAAATGCTAACTTAACACGAGAACAAAGCACAAACGAAATAGCAAAACATTTTCATTTCATCAGATGGGGGCATTAGCATTCCCATCTCAGGCAGCCCTGACCCCTGAATAAAATAAGACAACTAATCCCAGTTATCTAGTGGGGTTTTTGCCCCCCCCCCCCCGGGGGCAGACCTACTGCTCCAATCTGCCTCAGAAAGATTGTGGGATTGTGGAACTTTACAGGAGGGTGGGAGATTGGCATGCCCATCTCAGGCAGCCCCTACCCCTAAATAAAATCAGACAAATAATCCCTGGAATTTAGTGGGCTTTCTGCCTCCCTGGCCGGTGGAGGGGGGGCAGATTGGGGGCTATTGCCCCTATCTGCCTCCTAGGGGGCAGAAAGACTTTGGAATATTGTGGGGCTAGGGGTATTGGAATGCCCATCTCGGGCAGCCCCCACCCCTAAATACAATAAAAAAAAATATCTGGCATCTAGTGGGCTTTCTGTCCCCAAGGGGTGGCAAAAAGACTGATATTGTGCTGGGGATAGGGGGATTGAGGCATTGGCATGCCCATCTTGGGCAGCCCCACACCTAAATCAAACTTTAAAAAAATCCCTGGTGTCTTGGGGGCTTTCTGCCCCCCAGGGGGGGCGGATTGAGGGCTACTGCCCCACCTGCCCTCCAGGGGGGGCAGAAAGACTGATTATGCCAGAAGTTATTGGGGGAGCAAAGGCCCTTGCCCAAGGGGCTGCTCCCCCCTCCCTGGTGCCTAGTGGGTGTATCCCTGCTTGGGGATCGCCCTCCTGGGAGATTGTCCCCTTTCCAACGATACCTCTCCTGACTTTCTATGTGCTCAGGGGGCTGAGATTGCCCCCGGAGCACATAGAAAGTGAAACTGAAATGAGCCTGTTGGCTCATTTCAGTTTGGTTTCTCCAAAATGAGGTCAGCGCAATGTGTGCGCTGATCTTCATTTCAGAGAACCCAAACACATGGCCTCGGGAACTGGGGAAGCCCTTCCCCAGCTCCCAAGGCTGTTGGGGGGAAAAGGACATCCCTCTAGAGCATGCATCAGAGGGATTTCCAGTGCCCTGTGATCGGACGGCCGGGAGCCGTCGGATGCACATGAGCACTGGTACGTCAGACGGGTCCTGGCCGTCCGACACACCGAAGGGGTTAAGAAGAAACCATCTCTTTTCCCTCCATAGAGCATACTGGACACCATAGAGAACCTCAAAGCTTGAAAGAGGGGGCACAAAGGAATGCCTGAAACGTCATCTGGAGAAAGCAAATGATCTACACATGTTTGTGGAATGCCCGACGATACAGCTGTTTTGGAAAAATGTGGGTAAGATAATGAGCAGTTTGGGAGATAATATATAGGTAAGCCATTGTCTCATTATTTTTGGCATCTGAGAGGGCACTGTGTTCTTTAGAAAGGACAAGATCAGATTATTGTCCTATATGGTTCTGTTGGCACGAAGAGAGATCTGTAGGAAATGGGTCACCACAGTAGCCCCATCCAGTGTTGAATGGCTCGAATCTGTTATATGTATTTCAAAATTAGATTCTATAGTATCAACGACCAAGAAGGAAAAGATTTGGGACACCCCCTGATGAACAGGGTAAGAACGAATCAAGTGGGAATCCCTTAGACTCTAGCTCCTTAAATGTGGCTCCTTTTTTAAATGGAAATACATGAATAAATGATTGCACCTATACTTGTTTCCTGACTTGTGCTGCCGTTAAGATACATGTGTATGTTTGAAGAAAACCAAGTACCCCTTTGCGCAAGGCTAACCCGCAACAGAGGAAACAGCTAGGAAATATGGGGTATGTGCCTGAGGTGAAACAGAGAGCAAGAGTACATTGTCGCATATATTCAACACTGAAGTGGACATTTTACACAGACAATGTGCCCCGACTTGACAACTTATAACCTGAATGAACTGAGGGCAGAACCACTTGATCCCCCATGACGTGCCACAGCAGTAATAGTGATTGAACTTAATCAATCAATCTTATACTGTCATTGATGAACTGTGGCTGAGCTGAACTGCATTCAAATGAACTTTACAATTATTATTGTAAAAGAAAAAGAGAATGAAAAAATACATAAAGAATTAAGAAGGTTACTTAGGGTCAGGGCTGCAGAAGATGAGTAGGGATGAATTCTAGAAGAAGATGGAGTAGGGTTAGAGATGTATACGAAGACTGCTGTAAATAAGCTGAATGAAATATCCGCAATTAACAACACAAAAATGTGCTCATTTTGCACAAGAGAAGAAATTGCAGAATATTACATGTCTACTTGCTGCTATTTTCTGCTCATGGTCTGACTGTAGACAATTATGTGTTTCCTTACCAAGACTGGATGTAGGATATCTCTTTCTGTGACGTTAACAGCTGTTATGATAGTAATAACAACCATTTTAGCTGGTATGAGCATTACTCCTGAGATATGTACTCTTCTGTCAACCCTTACACCAACATCACCTGCACTTTCAATAGATCAGATAAAACGTAAGCCTTCAATTATAGCTCCTTGAGGGGGAGATTTAATGTCAAACATTTATTCTAGATTAGTGCAAGAATACTCACATGCCCTAGTTGCTAAGGATTGCTATGTTTGTGCACACTTACCAGATGCAGCTGCTGTGAATGTGACCTATCATCATATTCCACTTTCATATGCAATCACCTGTGGTATATTGCTTAGTTTATTTTATAGGCAGAAACATTTTGAGTATTATTTTTCTAATTATGATTCCATTCTTCCAGAAGTTCTCCTTCATAAGAGAATTAATCTTCGTCCACCAGCTAAGGAGATGGAAACAGCTTGATATTTCTATAGGTCCCCTAATAGAATAGGCACTGTTGAAGAATAAGAGCCAAATGTAACATGTCCTATGAATCCACTAGAGAAGAAATTAATTTGAGCTTTGGAGGAAAGGAGAGCTTAGTGTTTCATAAGTCAACAGAAAAGGAAGATGTTTTAAAGAATGTGTGGAAAAAAGAGGAAGATGAGTATAAAGGAAAGAGGATGTATGCTAGATTGAAACCAGGCAGTCGAAAGAAGGGAAAGCTATGCATTTACAAAAGAAGGAATTACACTAGAACTCAACACTTGGAAATAAGAGGATATGAGCACACATTTGACAGTTTTTGGAGGATCTGTTCTGATTTTTACTGGAGAATATCATAATGCTTGACACATTGCCTCTAGTCCAACACCCATGCAAGACCTAATAAACCCTGTAGTTCTTTTTGTGTTTTAAGGACTACCTAAAGCCCCTCCCTGCGCCAAGACACTTTCTGCTTGTAAGCTGTTTTGGCGTCCTGCTGCAAGTAAGATGGAGGATGGAAGATGGAGGATGTGTAAAGGTACACCATACCGTGCAAGCTGATGGTGTCTCGTAATTGCTTTGAAGGAAATATGTGATCTTTGCTGTAAAAAGTGGCACAGAAAGTTACTCTAAGTCAGTACAGACTAGAAAATATTTAAAAAACAGCAGAGAGACCAATAAATGGTCTGAGACAGTTGTTGTGTGGACATCAGATACCCAAGGAAATTGGATTTGGGTACCTTGAACATTCAAAAGACAGGATCTTTTACTGATCTGAACAATGTACTAATTGATCGAAGCCCAATTGCTTGCAATATCACCAACCAACAAGGTTTGTTGCTGAATGCCAGGCTGCATACTTCCTTCTTTTTATTTATAAAATGTTCCCCATATGGCCCTAATTTGTATGACCCTCAGTTCTTTTAGAATTTGTCACCCATGTTAGCCGATTAGGAAGAAAACCTTACATCTGCGACAACAAAATCAAATAACACCATTCAGGGTGACTGAGTAACTAAAGACACCCCTTCACTTATTAAGGAAACTTTTTCTGGTAACTTCATAATTGACCTTTCTGAAACTATCATGAAAGCAGAACATTCTAGCTGCTTGGAGCAAATGGGATTTGATCTTTCCTGACTGATCACAAAGGCTAAGCTCTGAAGTAACAGAAGGAGTCACTTAAAGTTTGGCATAGTGGGAGCACTGTGATGAAGCCGCTGTACTCCCGCCATGCTGACACCATGGTACCAGGTCCCACACCGTTGTAAACCTCTGAACTGACTTCTGGTCTGCTTCAAGGCTGTCTGTTTATAGTGGCGGGCATAGAGCCCTATTCAGCAGTGGTGTAGCAAGGTTGCCCTGGGTCCTAGTGTAGTCAAAGAAAATGGGCCCCATCCCTTGTATGGAAGTAAAAAATGCCAATTGCTGACTAAGATTTGTACCTATTAAAAGAATATGATTTAAGTCCTGTATTCCACAATTGCAGAGTGGATATAAACGTTGATTGCTAGAAAAGCGTCTCCAATCCCCTACTACTGCCATCAGTGGTGGTCTGTTCGCTCTCAGTAAAAACATAGGGGTCTATTTATGAGCTGGTTTGCATCTCTCTTGCAACAGGCACACATGGAGAGAGGAATATGCCTCTCAGGACTGTTTTTGTGCAGGAATGTTTCCCTTCCTGCACAAAAACTACCCTGCATACAACGCAGTCCCCTTTGCACCATGGTGCAAGAGTACCTGTAGTGGCACCAGGCTGCCAAAAGGGTGCCATTCTCAGGGGAAAAAGGCAAGAATGCACCGTTTCGCCTTAAATAAGGCGCATTCCTGCCCTTTCCCTGTCACGCAGTGCAGCGCAGCAAGGTGACTTGGTGTGCTTCACTCCAAGACATTCTCGTAAATACGCCCCATAGTTCTTTTAGTACAAGGTTCAGAAGCCATCAATAAGCATGGTTGCATCTTTCCCGATATGTTTAGTGCTTGCACTAGTGGGCACACAGAGTAGAGCGAGAAGTCCTGTAAATTTAATGATGGAATGGTGTGCTGATCTGTTCCAGAGATCTGCATACCATAGACATCAGAACCTTCAGGCTCCAGAAGCAGAAGGCTGACAGCACAGATCTTATTGGTCAAAAGTCAGTTCTGTTACTGTCAACTAGGTAAACCTCAGGATGTGCCACCCAGGAGCCCAACAGTGTTTGAGTAGCAGTGAGTGCACACAATAGCATGAGTACCCACTATCATCATGTTCTAACTGGATTGCAAACCAGCCAAATACCTAAAAAAGGTTAAAAGATGTGCCTCACAATAAGTTGGCGGCAGGACTAAGTCTTCTAACCAAGTTATTAACAATACTTTATGTTTGATAATGGAACGAACAAAACGGTGCTTGAATTAACTGCAGGTTCTGGCAATCACTCGGGTGTGCACTTCAGTCTACCGCTTTTTGCCCACTGTGCCACTCTAGGCAGAGACTCACGTTAGGCAGCCTTGGTCTCTCTCCAATCGGAAAGTTCCAGTCCATCATTGTTTGCCCAGTGTCCTGATCTATACAGAGACTGATATAATTCAAAGCAATCTTGGTACTGCTCCACTAGGAATAGTACAGGCCAAACTGCTAAGCCAAGAACTCTCCAGATGGGAATACAAGCAACCCCAGGCCAGTATTTTCTTTCTTAGACCGTCACAATGAGCATTAGCTTGAATTCTATGGCACAGTGAGCAAGGAATGCACATTTGACCATACCCGTTCACCTTAGGTCATATACTGCAACTAACAACATGGTGATGAAAGGAATGTTTGAGTTACTCTCTTCCACTGGCAGTCACTTGGGCTGCATTCCGGTCCATCCTTTTTCAGCCACCCTATGACTCTATACAGAGACCCACATTATGCAAAGCAATCTTATTTCTGCTCGAGTATTACAATCAAGCTCGAACTGCCAGGCCAAGTTCCCCCCAGATGGAAATACAAGCAACTGTAGGCCAGTCGGGTTCCTTGTGTTCTTGTTCATCGGGGACCTGCTTTGGCAGTTTGGGCTGGACTGTTCCTACTGGAGAAGGGTCAAGGCTGATTTTCATATGGCTTGGTCCTCTCTGAGGTGGCGAGGTAGACAAAACAACAATGGTCTGGGATGCAGCCCAGAGTACTTACCCGCAGCTGAGACCACTTCAGATAATCAACCCACTCTTTTTGTTGTCCTATGTTTGACAAAGGTCACTTGGGCATCTCCTTGGATGTTTGAAAAACTAACAACACCACTGATGAAGGGACATCACGTTCCACCCCCTCTACTTACCAGGATTGTGAGGCAAAGCTTTACAGTGGTTCTTTTATTACTTATCCAAATGCATCTGATTTCATTCAGATAGAATCCTCAATACCCAGATCTCTACACTTAAGCCACAGTTTGCAATAATGTTCAATTCTATCATTATCCATTTGCATAATATATGGAGAACTAATGGGATAAGTCACAGGTGTCCAGATTTATGGCCAAAGCTTTTTTGATAACTAAACCCTTTAGACAGCGTATGTCTCTTCCATGCCTATGCCATTCTGCTGATCCTTTAAAATAGTCCTTCTTGAGCAGGTAGATCTCCATTGGCTTCTAAAAACCAGTTAGCTAGTGCTGCATTATTCTTAAGTGTCATTCCGCAGTATACCTCTGCAAAATAGTGAGATGCCGACCCTGGGGTAAAAGGTGGTTGGAATCTTATAGATGGCTACTAAGAAATTAGCCATTACATAAATCTAAAACAGAAATGAGGATGCAGTTGTACAGTGCTCAAGAGTCCAAGGCACTTTTAATTGATTTCTCCATGCAGGTGAGATGTCAGTGTGGTTAGGTGCCAGAAATCGATACTTCTCTGACCTCATAGCAGGTTTTTTATCCCTGTCTTATTTTTACAAGAGGGATATTGAAGCTAACCCTCTCTGCAGGGTCACCTCCAAATGGCTTGCTTTCAACCCTCCCTTTTTTCCCCATTTGCTTTTGTTGGCCTTAGGACTCGGTGAACTTTACCGCTCCTAAACTGTGCTAAAGTGCTTATGCTCATTCATTAAAACATGGTGTCATTAGCTTATACCTGATTGGCATATTTAATTTACTTATAAGTCTCTAGTAAAGTGGCATAACACAGACCCAGAGCTGGTAAATTAAAAGTTACGTGTGAGCCTGCAGCACTTATTGGCTGGCCTCTTAATTAGAACTTAAGGGACACAACAGGCGCCAACCATCTTGAACCCACTTCTGGACCCAGCCTGAGTGAGTCCTTGTACTCCAAGTGCTGCCCCTCCAGTTCTGTACCATTGGAAGTCATGCTAAAGGAATCCAGTGTGCCCAAATCCAAAACATTTCGTACAAAAAGTGATCTGGGAACTGAGAGGACACCGGGACCTACCTGTTAGTCGATCCACCATGGTGCATCACAGGTTGGCCTGATTTTGCAGCAGCTGCCACTACATTTTTCTCCACAGCAGCAAATCCTGTTCAGCGGCTTCTGGCAGAAGGGGCATCCAGCCTAGAGGAGCCCATATCATCTACAGCCTGCTGCTTCGTCCCACTGAAGATCTTCAACCTCCATATAAGAGACTAAGGGGTCTATTAGGATGGTGGGCGGTGGCACCACCGCGGTGCCTGCGGTGGCGGAAAATGTCTTTTTCCGCACGCCAGCAGCGGGCCTCACGCCCGCCATATTGGTATGGGCAAACATAGCCAATTTCACGCCCGCCGCTATGCAACGCGTACCAACATCAAAGTGCGCCCGCCACCGCGGTGGTGGGAGCCAATGGAGACTCACCACCATGCAAAGTGACGTCCCGTCCGCTGTACAAATCAGGATTCCTCAAAAAGCCAGTCGCACCGCAGCAGAGAAACCACCCAACAAGAGACCGCGGAAGCTCAACAGCGGAGTGCTAAACCTGATTCCTGGTCCGAACACAATGGAGCCAGCACTTCATGTCTTTCCGGTGCTGTACCTGATACATCACCAGCAACTCATGGACCGTCGCGGACGCCGCCGCAGGTACGCAACCACACAAACCCGCACACAATCACAACACACAACTCATGGGCTGATACAGGGTCCCTGGCCACACCAGACACCCTGGTGGGAACAGGAACACATCCACAAGTGTGCCCACACATGTCCTACCTGCCACCAAGTCACCCCTCCGTAGCCAGGTCACACATCCCCGTGATCTCCATGTAATGTCCCGGTCACGTCACCGCAGCGGTGAAGACAAGGGAAAACATGTGCACAATGCAGAAGGCAGGGCCAGCGCCAGGCATGGGCAGGGCACAAAGTACACAGGGCCACACCTCCCTACTCCACACACTGCCCCCCCACATGAATGGATATGCCATGTGCACCCCCCTGTGCACCCCCATGCCCAACAATAAGCTAGGTGAATCCACACCCTGCACCACACAACAAACAACTAAGGAGACAGACACAGCAGGAGTGGCTGCAGAGGAACACACTGCACAGAAGCACAGGCCCAGGGCAATCCACACACAACAACAACACCACATTCATGTCAAGAAAGCTGAGTACAAGCACAAAATGAACACACACACATACAATGAACAAACATCCTACTGGACACAGCCTGCCAAGTCACGCAGACATACCCCACACTGACACACAGCCACATACCCAGACCACATGCCACCAGCAATGGAGCACAACTTATAGGAAAGCCAAAGTGAGGTGCACACAAATGCAAGGCCAAGGAGACAACCAACAAGCATGTGCACATCACATGCAAGACAAGGAACAGAGAACAACACCCTCACCCCATCAAAGCACACATGGCTGGCACAGCGAGTGAACTCAAACCACAGTCACCTCAGTGCAACAACCCAGGGAGACAGCAAGGCAACCCATGTATAGGCTCAGGGATGAAAGGAAGGCCCAGAAGTCAAACTGTGAACAGCCACACATATGTACACAACAACTTCACAGGAGTAGGCCAGCAGCACAACACACAGGGCACATTGACACACTCCATGACTGTCAAACACAAGTAGGATTCTTCACACATACCCCCCTCACACCTGCAGCACACGACCCCAGTGTCAGGCCCACAGAAGGGTGTCAATAATGTCCAGTCAATACACAGACAATCACACAGCCTGGGGGGATCCACAAACATCACACACACACATGGATGCCAGAACCAATGTCTACACAAAAACAGCAGCCAAACACATGACTCAGCAGAAACACACACAGAACCACAACAAGACCAGACATGACCTGTGCAGCCAAACTATGGGAAGGCAATGGGAGCACAGACACCACAGGAGTGCACAACCTCATCAGTCAGGAACAATGCACAGCCAACATTCCACAACACAGACAAGAAGTGCACCATCACAGAACAACACAGCCACATCAAACACACAACAGATGCACATGACAATAAATCACATAGCAAACACAGCAGGACATCAGGGGATGCACACCAGGCTAGGACAAGGCAACATACACCCACAGCACTGCATGCACATCAAGCAGTGTGTGCACACAAAACATAACAGTCCCACGGTTGTATGACAGAAAATCGACCTACAAATATATCGCAACAAAAATATCGATGTCAAGAATATCGACATTCTATCTACAACATGGTAAGTACAAAAATATCGAAAATTAAATATCCGTGTCAAAAATATCGTTATTAAAAATATCGTTTTTCTTTTACTTTAAAAATATATGTAAAATAAACCAAATTATACTTAGAAATTAAATAAACATAATTAAATATATTGTATAATATTTAAAATGTATAATTAATATATATAGTTTAATAAAACTTTAATTAAACATATAGATATAATATATAATATATATACTTACTTAATAATTAATTTTAATAATAATTTCTGTAACGTATAAATTATTAAATGTTTTTAAAAATTACCAATACATCTATACACATAAAACAATAACATTAATACATATTTAATAATTACATATAGCAAATAATAATCAATATTTTTAACGTGAATAATTTTTATTATTAATGATATATTACAATAGCTAAAATAATACAAAACATATTAAATATTAGACACAATAAAACTACTAGTCCGACTCCAACAAAAACAACAGTAAGGAAAATGTTGGATAGCGTAGGGGTAAAAATTACTATTCCAACTCCAAAGAGTGCAACAGTAGGGAAATCGTTGGATAGCGTAGGGTTAAAATTACTATTCCAACTCCAGAGAGTGCAATAGTAGGGAAAGTGTTGGATAGCGTAAAGGTAAAAATTACTATTCCCACTCCAGAGAGTGCAACAGTAGGGAAAACGTTGGATAGCGTAGGGGTAAAAATTACTATTCCAACTCCAAAGAGTGCAACAGTAGTGAAAGCGTTGGATAGCGTAGGGGTAAAAATTACTATTCCAACTCCAGAGAGTGCAATAGTAGGGAAAGCGTTGGATAGCGTAAGGGTAAAAATTACTATTCCCATTCCAGAGAGTGCAACAGTAGGGAAAGTGTTGGATAGCGTAGGGAAAAAAATTACAATTCAAACTACAGAGAATGCAACAGTAGGGAAACCACTCGATAGCATAGTGGTAAAAATTACTATTCCCACTCCAGTGAGTCCAACAGTATGGAAAGCGTTGGATAGCGTAGGGGTAAAAATTACTATTCCCACTCCAATGAGTGCAACAGCAGTGAAAACGCTGTATAGCTAGGGGTACAAATTACTATTCCCACTCCAGTAAGTGAAACAGTAGGGAAAGCGCTGGATAGCGTAGGGGTAAAAATTACTATTCAAACTCCAAAGAGTGCAACAGTAGGGAAAGCGTTGGATAGCGTAGGGGTAAAAATTACTATTCCAACTCCAGAGAGTGCAATAGTAGGGAAAGTGTTGGAAAGCGTAAGGGTTAAAATTACTATTTCCACTCCAGAGAGTGCAACAGTAGGGAAAGTGTTGGATAGCGTAGGGAAAAAAATTACTATTCCAACTACAGAGAATGCAACAGTAGGGAAACCACTGGATAGCATAGGAGTAAAAATTACTATTCCCACTCCAGTGAGTCCAACAGTATGGAAAGCGTTGGATAGCGTAGGGGTAAAAATTACTATTCCAACTCCAGAGAGTGAAACAGTTGGGAAAGCACTGGATAGCATAGGGATTCTATAAACATAATAACCAATTAAATAATTAGTTATGAAAAATAGCATATTAATAATTAATTGACAAAATATTTATTATTAAATACCAATTATTTAAAATAAATATTTATATAAAGAACTTTAAATTACATCCCACACTATTCCCCCTTTAACACACAACACACTACACATACAAAATACACAATACATTTAAATATCAGTTTATCTATTATTTACAATTAATAATACATTCTTTATAATTAATATACTTATTATTTACTAATTTATACATATTAACTACCAAATTACAATTATTCACAAATTAATTATTAATTAACAATACATTAATTAGCAATAACAACAAATAACATGAAATAATACATTATTTATATTTACTATATTTAACGTACTAATAACAATTAATTACCAATTAAAATTAATTAACATTTAATTATTATTAATTACAAATAAATAAAAATTATCAGTAATTATTTGAATTTAATTACATCCCACCCTATTCCCCTATAAACCCACAACCCACTACACATAAAAATTCACATAATTAATTTAATCATCAATTAATCACTTAATAAAATTAAATCACCAATTAATTAGTAATTAACAATTCATTAATTAACAATACCAATAAATACATATTAATATTAAACTAATTATAACTTATATAATTAACCAATTAATAAAATTAATTTACAATTAATAATTAATTAACAATTAATTAATCAATTAATATATTTAATTTACAATTAGTAATTAATTAACAATTAATTAATCATAAATACCAATTAAACAATACATATTAATTAATTAATTATAATTAAATTACTTCCCACCCTATTCCCCTATAAACCCACAACCCGCTCTGATCCTAAAACGCTAAATAATATTTTAAATAATTATTAATCTCTAAACATTTATTTTTAAATGTATTAAAATACATTACAATAATCTTTAACATACAAATAAAATACATATTAAAATACATTACACTAATAAAATATCGATATTATTGACATCGAAATTTTTGATTACGATATTACTTACATCTATATTAATGACTTCGATATTATTAACTTCGATAATACTTACCTTGGGGTCGATATTCTGTCCATCGATATTCTTGACTTCGATATTCTTTACCTACGATATTAACAACTCGATATACTTGTAGGTCGAAATTTAAAACTCGATATTTAGACTAACCACCCAGTCCCACACAGCCATGAGTGACACACCATGATCACCCACAACAACAATAAAAACAGCACACTGACAACATCACACTCAGGAAGTCAAGCAGTACCCCAGCATACACACATACACCTAACACAACACCCACAAATGCACAAGTCTGTGACACCAAAGTGGAAACAACTTGACCAGAGGACTGGGCAGCACAGACAGTTGAACTGCACATGAGCAACCATGCCTGCTGAACAGTACTAGAACAACACAGATAACTAATTGGGGAAATGTCATGAGTGGCACAGTGCTCCTGGCCAAAGATCTGCACCACAAAGCACAGTGTCACAAATGAAGTGATGGGGAGGCACACACACAGGTAACACCAGGGGACAGCTGACATCAAAGTGAAGTGGTGTGCACTTCAGTAGAGGACATGGCAGGAGTGTACCATACACAAATAGAGGGAGTGCTGACTCACAATGTCAAGGCATCTGAAGCACAGTTAGGGGATGGTATGACACCGCACACCACATACCACACTGGAGGCAATAAAGCACCATGTGACAGCAATGCATGAGAACATCACACCCACAATGTCAGTGTGGTTGAGCAGGTATGCACAGTGAGTACAAACAGTATCAAGACACACGGCTGTTCAACAAAACAAAACCCTGACTTGCCAGTCACACACTCTGCATACTCACAATTGCCAAAAGCAACAAATAGGAGTCAGCCAGAACTGCAAGGACATACCAACACACTGCACAGTGCACAACATAGAACTCACACATGTGCATATAATCACAATCACAAACCTGAACAATTACACAAATAGGCACTCTACTCCTGGGTGACACATGTGTGTAGTTGACATTGCATGGGCACACACACATCAACACTCACGACAAACTCACCCCCTACACACTGCTCACTTCTTGACCACCCAAGTGCACACATTGAAAGTAACCCATGTGACTAGGATGACTACCCATCACAACATGACCATACACCTACACTGCTGGGCACACAGAAAGTAAGAACACACATACATGATGACCCCGGCCAGCCTGCCTGCAAGCCTGTGGAAAGAATCCCACACTGTGCTGGCAGTGCACCCAAACCTGACATGTGTACACTATAGCCAACATGAACAAAGAATGAAAATGACAACAGTGTACCATCTAAAAATAACATCATTGCACCCACAAGTATCACAGTCAGGAAGAACTGAAGTCCCTGTCACCCCAGTATAAAATTGAACAAGACAAGCCATTGGCAATGTTGAAGTGGCACACAGGGTATGTGGCACAGTAAACCATATACACACAGAAAAAACTTTATTCAGTAAGGACACTGACAAAACAGACAACAGGAGCAACTGTCTTTATTCACAAATTGCACAGATAGGCCCCATTAGAGAAGAGCAAGGCACAAAATGCAGAGCTTGTCCATGAGAAGCTGCAAAGGCAGGGGGCACACAGCAGTGAACAACAAGGCCAGTGGGCAAGACAAAGTGCAGAGTGAGTCCATGAGAAGCTGCACAGGGAATAGTTCAACACAGCAAGGAGCAACAAGGCCAGTGGTCAAAACGAAGTGCAGTGCTTGTCCATGAGAAGCTGCACAGGCAGGGGGCACACAGCAGTGAACGACAAGGCCAGTGGGCAGGAAAAAGAGCAGACTGAGTTCATGAGAAGGTGCACAGGCAGGGGCACACAGCAGTGAACGACAAGGCGAGTGGGCAGGATAAAGTGCAGGGTGAGTCCACGAGAAGCTGCACAGGCAGGAGGCACACAGCAGTGAACGACAAGGTCAGTGGGCAGGACTAAGTGCAGAGTGAGTCCATGAGAAGCTGCACAGGGAATGTGTGCGACTGTACCCTGCCATGGCCAGTAACACAGTCTGGGGTGTCGCGGTGGGCAGCACAGGCACTGCTGTGGGAGAGACAGGTGTGTGAGGTTGACCAACATTTAGACTTGGCTGTCAGTTGGACTGGGAGCTGGCTGTGTGTCGGGCACAGTTGGAGCACTTGACTGGGGAGAGAGAGGCCCAGCTGATGTAGAGCTAGCAGTGTCTTGGCAAGCCGGAGGGCTGCTTTGACCAGGTGGTGTAGTGGCACGTGGAGGGGGAGTCATGCAGACGTGAGTCACAGTGTGGGTGGGAGATTGTGGAGGGGTGCCTTTCCACTTCTTGGGGATTCTAAATGGCTTTCCTGACTTTGGATCAATAGGAAGTGGTGTGAACACAACAGGCACACTCAACACCAAGGCTGCATCAGGTGCAGATGCTGGCCCTCCCTCTGGGGAAATACTGGATCCAGCGGTACTCTTCACATGGCCTTGGCTTTGCCCCTCCATCGCCTGTCTACCAGGTGTTCCCCCTACAGTGCCCTCCTTTCCCTGCTTCACTGGGCTTGGAATGGGAGTCAAGGTAGTGGGTGAATCTGCCTTGGAGCCCTTCTTATGTGTACCCTTGGCAGGCACCACCTTCTCAGTGGGCACTGTCAGGCTCTGCCTTCCAGAATCCTCAGGATTGCGCTGAAGCTCAAAAGGGTTCCACCTCTCGACGGCCCCAAGTCTGGAATGTAGGCATACACAGACTGTTGAGGTAATCAAGTGAGGGAAGGAAAGGGAAGGAACAGCAGGGAGGGAGATCTGAACAAAGGAGACAATGAAACAGAATATCAATACAATGTTAAATTTCTGTAACACCTTGCCCCCACTACGTCTGTTATACTAGGTGCACTCAATTCCCCCCTATTCCTACCTGTAAAGGAAATAAAGGTTAGCACTGGATGCCAGGAGAGGGTAGAGCGAAGGTACGGAGGTCGCAGAGGCTAGTAAACAAAGGAAGACACTATGAGAATGGCACTGCACATAAACAACATATGGCTAAATAGCTATTCTATTCTCTCCGTCTCTTGCTTACCTACCTAATCCCCTCTGAGACTGATCCTGTACTGATGAGCCAACGCACCAGAGGTACCCCACCTTCTGCTTCTCTCCTGGGATAGTAAGCAAAGAAACACCCAAAGCAATTATTAGCATGAAGTAGCCGTTGTAAATGTTAGTTTATTAGAGCCCTATAACCAAATGGAAGGAAACTACCAGAAGCATTCTCCCCCGGCTTATTCCATCATAAGATCCGTAGACAAGGAGACCAAAGTTCGCCTCGGTGTTCCTGGTGGCACTGAGAAACTTATTGAGAGAGTTTCCCCCTCTACTATGGCCGTAGGAGGGCCGATAAACAATTCTAGGTTTTTTTCAGGGCTGTTACAAGGACAGCCTATGATTTCCTCTGAATATACCTCCCCCGCAATGAGGCGGTGAACTGCCAACCTCAACCAACGGGAGAGATCGAGTACCAAGTGCACCAATAACATCAAGTTCCTCCCCCGCAATGAGGTGGTATGTCGCTGACCTTGACCAACAGGAGAGACTGAATACTGTTCTGAGCAAAGAAACAGCGGGTTCACCCCCAAGACGGTTTCTCCCGCAAGAGGCAGTGTTAGACTACCCTCGACCAATGGGAGAAACAAGCCCTCTTCCTCCGGGCTGGGAACAGAGAGTTAATTCACTCCCGCCTGAGAATCGGTCCGGTGAATAAGCATAAACCGGGACTGCAACTGGCCTGAAAATACCTTTGGCCCCTTAAAAGGATCCTTTCCAGGGATCCTCCGACCCAAAATAGTGGACACCCCACTCTTACTGCCTTGACATGCAGCCCGCAGACGAACGAAGCCTGGAAACGCTGATACGGAATAATCGGCAGCGCTCGACGGTTCCGCTAGTCATTTATGTGTTCAGTGCTTCCGGTTATGCGCACGCACAGCTTGAGTTTCCAAGGCATGCCGGGAATTGTAGTTCTCTGCCGGGGAACTTCGCGCATGATCAGTCAGTGCGTTACCGGGCCGTGCCGATCCTGACAGTACATACCCGTTTCAAGGGAAGCTGACTGGCAGACGGCTTGGTAGGGTGCAGCCTGTGAAACCTGGATACCAAACGCGGAGCATGAACTGCCGTTGCAGGTTCCGACGAGTCCTCCTCAGGTCCATACCCCTTCCAGGAAATCAAATACCACAGACGTCCCTGTACTAATTTGGCATCACGTATACCCTTGACCTCGTACTCTTCTTCCTGACGTACCCAAACCGGCACTGGCGCGCGCTTTATTGGGCTGAGGGACGGTTTTAAGAGGGAGACGTGAAACACGGGGTGTATGCGAAAGTGAGATGGCAGGCGTAATTTCACAGCAAGAGGGTTAACGAGTTTAAGAACCCGATAGGGGCCAATGAACCGGGGATTGAATACACTGTGTTTCTTAAAACGGATGTGTTTAGTCGAAAGCCACACTAAATCCCCCTTTTTATACAAAGGCCCTGGTCTTCTGTGCTTGTCTGCCTGTGTTTTATACCTTTCTTTGGCTCGAAGCAGATTGCGCCGTGTAGCGACTAACGTGTCGCGAACACGGGTCAATCGCTTCCTACGGTCAGGAAGTCTGGCGTTGGTACTGGGAAGGAGTAGAGAGTGGAATCTAGGGTGAAACCCGTATGTACTAAGAAATGGGGTAAGTTGTGTGGACGTGTGTTTGGCGCTATTGTAGGCGATCTCGGCCACCCATAACCAGTTCACCCAGGCATCAGTATTGTTATCGACATAACACCGAAGGTATTGCTTTAGGGTTTGATTCAGTCTTTCTGTTTGACCATCCGTCTGTGGGTGAAAGCTGGTGGACAAAGAAGAAGATATCCGGAGCTCGGCACACCAGGTTTTCCAGAAGCGAGCGGTGAACTGGGCCTCTCTATCGGACACTATGGTTTTAGGGAGGCCATGAAGACGGACGACATT
This sequence comes from Triturus cristatus, assembly GCF_964204655.1. Taxonomy (NCBI): domain Eukaryota; kingdom Metazoa; phylum Chordata; class Amphibia; order Caudata; family Salamandridae; genus Triturus; species Triturus cristatus. The sequence continues at coordinate 1,180,309,636 of NC_140590.1, forward strand.
TGTGAACAAGAGATGAGCCAACTGACTTGCCGTGGGTGCTTGGTTACACGCAATAAAATGTCCCATCTTGGTCAGATATTCAATGACCACTATTATAGCGGTCTTTCCTTGATCCTTTGGTAGCCCTACAATGAAGTCTACTGAAAACATTTCCCACGGTACTTGGGGCGTGGGCATGGGTTGCAGGAGGCCTTGGGCCTGACGGTGATCCGTCTTCATTTGGGCGCATGTGGAGCATTCCTTAACCCAGTTACGGATATCAGGACGAACTGTCGGCCACCAGAATTGTCGTAAAACTCTTTCTAGCGTCTTCTCATACCCCATGTGACCGGCGCATGGAAGATCGTGGCACCAGATAAACACAGTTTTACGCAGGCCTTTGTGTGGGACCAATACCTGAGAACCCCTCATAGGGAGACCGTGATGCATCGTCCGCTCCCTATGATGTCGAAGCCATGTTCTCCATGGACAGGTTTGTACACCTGTGCGGATACCTTGCAGAAAATCACTTGATTGTGTAACACACAGGACCTTATTGGATTCTATGATTGCTCTTTCTGGGGTGATGGCATGCATCGAGGGATTTTCTTGTCGGGTGAGGGCATCCGCCTTTTTGTTGTCCGCTCCTGGATGAAAGGTTACGATAAAATGATACTCCTCGAAAAACTGCATCCAACGGAGTTGTCGCAGGGTTAGATGCCTAGCGGCTCACATGAACTGTAGGTTGCGATGATCGGTGTATACCGTCACCTGATGTGTTGCCCCCATCAGCCAATGTCGCCATTCCAGAAACGCATCCTTGTTAGCTAACAGTTCTTTTTCAGCTGTTGTGTAGTTTTGTTCTGCCGCGTTTAGCTTTCGGGACATAAAAGCGATAGGGTGGAGATACCCGGTGGTTTCGTGCCTTTGGGATAGGACGGCTCCTAAAGCCACTTCTGATGCATCGGCTTCAACGATAAAAGGCAGTTTGGGATTAGCATGGGTAAGAACTGGAGCTGTGATAAACGCCTTTTTTAGACGATCGAAGGCTTCCTGTGTTTCTTTTGACCATAGAAAGATGGACTTCTTTCTGGTTAAACGGGTTAATGGCGCCACCAAGTCGGAGAATTGACTAATGAATCGCCTGTAGAAATTTGTAAAACCCAACAGACTTTGTATATCCTTAACGTTGCATGGCCGAGGCCACTCAGCTACCGCCTTGACTTTCCGCTCTGCCATTACTTGACCCGACGGGGTAAGCATGACTCCCAAGAATTCCACCGTTGTCACATGGAAATTGCACTCTGAAATCTTGCAGAAGAGGCTATGTTGACGTAGAGCCTTTAGGACTAGGCCCACGTGGCCTACATGTTCTTCTTCATTCGCCAAGTATATTAGAATGTCGTCTATATAGACAACTACAAAACGGTCTAAGAACTCTCTGAGCACTTCATTTAGAAAGAATTGGAACGCGGCGGTGGCTTTGCACAGCCCGTAGGGCATTACTAGGTATTCAAAAAGCCCATACCGCGTCTTGAAGGCCATCTTCCACTCGTCCCCCTGGCGCATACGGACAAGGTGATACGCCCCCCTTAGGTCCAGTTTGGTATAAATTCCTGCCGCTCTCACTTGCTCCAACAGGACCGGGATTAGCGGCAGCGGATACTGATTCCTTATAGTGATGGCGTTCAGGGCCCTGTAATCACTGCAACATCTCAAATCCACATTGGCTTTTGGGATAAAAAAAAGAGGAGATGCTGCGGGAGATCGAGAGGGTCGTATGAACCCTAGGGCTAGATATTTATCCAGATAGGTTCGTAGATACTCGTTTTCCGGTACCGTTAGGGCGTATAGTCGACCACACGGGATCACTGCTCCGGGAACCAAGTCTATTCGGCAGTCGTATTCTCTGTGCGGCGGGAGCACTTCCGCTTGGGTGTCGCTAAAGACGTCTACATATGTTTTGTATACACGGGATAGCGTTACTGCTTTCTCTGCGGCTGTAGCGAGGTGATGCTTATGTGCCAACACTTGCGAGGGTCTGCTAAGCCCTGGAGTGCAATGCTGACGACAGTACGGGGATGTTAAACACAGGGTCTTGGTGGTCCAGTCTATGAGAGGTTTGTGTTTTTGTAACCATGGGAGCCCTAATATGACTCCATACTGTGGTGCCTGGATGATGTTGAAAGAAAGCCATTCTCGATGGTATCCCTCATATGTTAGTTCACATTCAGGAGTGTTGCAAGTTATGGGTCCTGATTCTAGCTCTTTACCGTCCACTGTGTATACTCTTTCCGGTTGTGTTTTACTTAACATACGTGTTCCCAATCGCACTGCTTCTAGCTGATCCATGAAACACCCAGTGGCTCCTGAATCCACCATGGCTCTGACGTGTTTTTGTTCCGAACCAATCTTTATGGACATTGAAATGAAGAAGTGCTCTGCCTCGTTGACCATACCCGGCGAGACAGAAGGGATGGTATATCTGCTTGAGGGTCTCCCTTCCTTGCCCCTCAAGCGGTGTAGTTTTCCGCTCCCTTTTCTGAGCTCACTGTGGCGGCTTGACCCGGTCGGGGCTGACCGTATTTGGGTTTTACAGGACATTCTCGGAGGAAGTGGCCTTTCTTCCCACAATATAGGCATAATCCCTGTTTGCGGCGATGGTCTCTCTCGCTGAGGGTCAACGAGGCCCTTACTGCTCCTATCTCCATCGGTTCCCCTCTTTGTGGTACTCTCTCCCTAAGGGTTAGACGTTCGTTAGGCGCAACTCTTTCTTTCCTCTTGTGGTCCCCTTTTCGCTCTCGGAGACGGTGATCCAAACGCAGTGTAAGTTCAATGAGGGCGGTGCACCTGCTTGGTTGCGGATCGATTTGTGCGAGGACGTCCTTCAGTTCCTCCGTGAGTCCCTGATAAAAAATGGCAGACTGCTTGGCCTCCGGCCAGTCGGTTTCCGCTACTAATCTGCGAAAGTGGTTGAGGTATGTAACTAGGTCTGACGTGCCTTGTCTCAGCTCCAGTAGATCCCTATCGGCCGAGAAGGTTTCCACCCTTCGGTCAAATGTCTTCTCGAATTCGATTCTGAACCCATCCCAATCATAGAGGAGGGGGTCATCCCTTCGAACTACAGGCACTGCCCATTGTGCGGCCTCCCCCCCCTCCCCCAGGTAGGAGATTAAAAAGGCTATTCGGGCTTGATTTGTGGCAAACATCTTAGGCTTGCATGTAAAGTGTAACAGGACTTGAGTCATGAATTCCTGTACTTTTTTAATATCTCCATAGAATCTTTCCGGGGGTGCTAGGGGAATTTGTGCTGGCATTTCTAAAACCACAGGCAGCGGATGTGAGGTTGCCCCTGCGTCAAATGGATTCCTTTGGATTCTATCTACTCTATTCTGTAACTGTGCTGTCTCCAACCGAGAGGCGGCTAGCTCCTGTCTTGATAACGCCAGTTCGCTTTGTACCAACGCCAGGGCTGCCAGTACATCCTCTAGAGTGGCCATCCCTACTCTCCAACGCAATCAGGAAGAAAGGAATTCGTGTGCCGATTATTCTGTCAGGCTCCACCTTCCAGAATCCTCAGGATTGCGCTGAAGCTCAAAAGGGTTCCACCTCTCGACGGCCTCAAGTCTGGAATGTAGGCATACACAGACTGTTGAGGTAATCAAGTGAGGGAAGGAAAGGGAAGGAACAGCAGGGAGGGAGATCTGAACAAAGGAGACAATGAAACAGAATATCAATACAATGTTAAATTTCTGTAACACCTTGCCCCCACTACGTCTGTTATACTAGGTGCACTCAATTCCCCCCTATTCCTACCTGTAAAGGAAATAAAGGTTAGCACTGGATGCCAGGAGAGGGTAGGGCGAAGGTACGGAGGTCGCAGAGGCTAGTAAACAAAGGAAGACACTATGAGAATGGCACTGCACATAAACAACATATGGCTAAATAGCTATTCTATTCTCTCCGTCTCTTGCTTACCTACCTAATCCCCTCTGAGACTGATCCTGTACAGATGAGCCAACGCACCAGAGGTACCCCACCTTCCGCTTCTCACCTGGGATAGTAAGCAAAGAAACACCCAAAGCAATTATTAGCATGAAGTAGCCATTGTAAATGTTAGTTTATCAGAGCCCTATAACCAAATGGAAGGAAACTACCAGAAGCATTCTCCCCCGGCTTTTTCCATCATAAGATCCGTAGACAAGGAGACCAAAGTTCGCCTCGGTGTTCCTGGTGGCACTGAGAAACTTATTGAGAGAGTTCCCCCCTTTACTATGGCCGTAGGAGGGCCGATAAACAATTCTAGGTTTTTTTCCGGGCTGTTACAAGGACAGCTTATGATTTCCTCTGAATATACCTCCCCCGCTATGAGGCGGTGAACTGCCAACCTCAACCAACGGGAAAAATTGAGTACCAAGTGCACCAATAACATCAAGTACCTCCCCCGCAATGAGGTGGTATGTCGCCGACCTCGACCAAAGGGAGAAACTGAATACTGTTCTGAGCAAAGAAACAGCGAGTTCACCCCCAAGACGGTTTCTCCCGCAAGAGGCAGTGTTATACTATCCTCGACCAACGGGAGAAACAAGCCCTCTTCCTCTGGGCTGGGAACAGAGAGTTAATTCACTCCCCGCCTGAGAATCGGTCCGGTGAATAAGCATAAACCGGGACTGCAACTGTCCTGAAAATACCTTTGGCCCCTTAAAAGGATCCTTTCCAGGGATCTTCCGACCCAAAATAGTGGACACCCCACTCTTACCGCCTTGACATGCAGCCTGCAGACGAACAAAGCCTCGAAACGCTGATACGGAATAATCGGCAGCGCTCAACGGTTCCGCTAGTCATTTATGTGTTCAGTGCTTCCGGTTATGCGCACGCACAGCGTGAGTTTCCGAGGCATGCCGGGAATTGTAGTTCTCTGCCGGGGAACTTCGCGCATGATCAGTCAGCGCGTTACCGGGCCGTGCCGATCCTGACAGGCACGGAAATTGTCTGCTTTTGGGACAGTGAGAGTCCTTGGCTGGGGATGTCTCTGAGCCATGTGACCCTGAGGTCTGCATCTTTGCTTTTTGGCCCCTGGTGTCTCCTGACAGGCTTTTGTCTGTGCACTCTGGGGTGGTTTTGGTTTTCTGTGGTGATGGTGCCTGCGGCCTGGGCCGCTTGGGCTGCTGCTGTGTGCTACGTGTGCTGTATCGTGACCTTGAGGTCTGTGGAGCGTGGTCACTATCATCAGACTTGGCCACTGGCATGAGGGTGGACAAAGGGACTGGAGCTGGACTTCGAGATTGTGCCAGTTGAAGGGCTGCCGTCACTGCGGAGGACAAAGACTGGACAGTCTGGTGCAGCCCACCCACGTCTGAATGTATGCCCTCCATGAAAGCAACCACCTGAGCCAATTTTTTGTTGTGGTCTATGAATGCATTGAGGAGAGCTGTCTGGCCTACAAACAGCTTGTGCAAAAGGTCCACAGACACAGCACTGATGGCAGCAGGGGGGACAAGGGCAGGGGCTGCGGTGCCTGGGGTGAAGGACACATTTTCCCTCTTACTGGTGCGAACACGGGCAGCACCAGAGGAAGTGTATGGGAGGGTGGGCACGGTACGCTGTGTGGTGAAAGATGATGCAGAGTCACGTTCCCTGTGCCCACCAATATGAATGCGTCACCGCTGGCATCAGATGACATTGAACTTTGCGTCTTGGTCTGTGATTTCTCCGGCAGACTCCTGTCCCCCTCCGAGGCGCTGGTCACATCTGTGTCACTGGGCTCCTGTCCAGCTGTTGTGCTTGTTTCCCCACCACTGGAGTCCGTCCCCTGTCCCTTCGTGACCACGGTAGATGCTGCATGAAAGAGAGAGATGTAGGGTCAGTTCAGTCATAGCAACAGAACAAACATATGCAAGCAAAGCAACCATGAAGATGACTAAATCTACATGTTGCATGCCACCCTGTGCAATAACATTGTACAAACACACATTTGTTGCTCAAACAGTGCGTGTAAACAAGAAAAACAGGCATAAGTGAGCCATGTGATGACCATACAGCACAACATCCTGCATGTGGCTCCTTTCAAACAGTAACACAAATAGCTCAGACCTGAAGCCCACCACCCAGAATGTTATTGAAATGCCCAGTACTCAAATTCCCTGAGGAAGTACAAGTAGGACAAATTCATGACAGCTGCACCCAGCACAGAGGCCACTTACAAGCCACTGGATCACACTACCAACATCACTTAGCCCAGCGCTGGCACAGGATGTGTACACATGCAGCCACACACAGGCAAAGTCACCCTTCCCAGAATACTCACCCCTAATTTGCTGCTGATTTTCCTTCAATCGTGCATCCAGCTCAGGGTGTGTCACGGCCAAGATGCTGCACATTAGTGGTGTCATGCTGCGCCGTGCCAACCTGCCAATGCGAGGGAGCAGCCCCAGTGTCATCTCCGCAACATTCTTTGCCAGCCGTGAGATGTCGTCCCACCTTTTGTGGCAGTGGGTGCGCCATCGGTTTGAGACACCCAGAGCCCGCACCTTGCTCGCAATGGCCCTCCACAAGGCCTTACGCTGGTGTACTTTGAGCTGCAGGCATGGGAGACAAGAGGGGGCAAACATCAGTGACACAGTGTCATGTAACAAAATTACTCAGGATAATAGCATGAAACTGATTCATCCCAAATCCACAGATATGTCTTGCAGAGACAGGAATGCATCTCACATGGTACATCTGCATGTGAGAAGCACACGTAAATGCATGCAGGTGTGAGGGGGGACACAGTACCTTCACATCTCATTTACAAGCAGGATGCCAGCACAGAAAGCCATGTGTACTCTGCCCACATCTACTGTCCATTTCTAGGTAGAGCAAGACATACATCACATATCAACATGTGTTTGGGGGGAGACTCACTGTGTCCAACACTGCGCAGGCCTCAACAACCTTGCCCTGTGAATAGCTCACTGTGTCATGTATGTCACATTGAGGGACATGATCTCAAAAACCCACACCCTTCTCACAGGGCCAGTGGTGTGTAATCTACAGGGCTGAGATGGCTCACTGATGAAGAATCCTGCAAAAAACACACATGTGACATTCAATGATGTGTCCTTGTCAGATTGGGCGGTGACTGTGCAGGCCAGGTGGGCTCACACTGAGATGGACAACAGGGAACCACACAGCCATTCACACAAGCAGTCACTGTTCTGACTCCTGCATTACCAACTTGTTGCGTCACTGTATGGCTGACAAGACAACACATGACCCTCCAATCTTGATGTACAGGCAGGGAAACATGTGGAGTAGGGTACACCCCCTTCACCCTAGGAAACAGCATGTTAGGCAGTGCATGACACAACCCCACACTCTCAGGCACATACTGCATCAGGCCGACTACATGTGTGCCCCCTCTGCACTCTCACCCCCACTGTTGAAGACTTACCACGACATTTGGGGCACCAAATAGCCTTGGGTACTATGTGAGCACCTCGTCCACCAGGACCTCCAGCTTCTCGTTTGTGCAGGGACTGGCACGGATCTTCTCAGTCCTTGCCATCACTGTGGACATGAGACAGCAGTGGCGGCAGCAGGTGAGGGGTCTCTGGCAGCAGTCCCTGGAGTAAGCAGCAGGTGAAGAGTCTCAGGCAGCAGTCCCTGGAGGCAACAGCAGGTGAGGGGTCTCAGGCAGCAGTCCTTGGAGGTAGCAGTAGGTGAGGGGTTTCAGTCAGCAGTCCCTGTAGACAGCAGCAGGTGAGGGGTCTAAGGCAGCAGGCTTTGTGAGCAGTGGAAATGTGGGGCTCTCTCTCATACATATATAGCCCCCTGTTGTCGTCTCAGTGGTTCTAAGCTGCTGCAATTGGTGTTCGAGGTCAGCCTTTTTCAAATGCATCCAATGACCGGCTCCGCAGTGGCGGAGCACGCCTACCCTGATTTTCAAAATTGCGTCATGCTACCACGATAGTGGATCCCATTGGCTGTAAGGGCATGGTCCATGGCGGTGACACACCGCAGGGGCCAGGCGGGCGCTACCACAGTGGTGCATCTTTCAATTGCATCCAATGACCGGCTCCGCGATGGCGGAGCACGCCTACCGCAATTTTCAAAACTGCATTATGCTACATTGATAGCGGATCCCATAACGGCATGGTCCATGGCGGTGACACACCGCAGGGGCCAGGTGGTAGCTACTGTCAGTTGGGTGCCATACAGTGACAAGGGTGACCGAGATATGGGTGGCGGAGCATGCCAACCGCCATTTCACCATGTGCATATTCCTATCACTACCGCGATTGTGTCCCGGGCATTTGCAGTGACACACCACAGGGGCCAGGTGGTAGCTACCACGAGTTGGGTGCCATACAGTGACATGGGTGACCGGGGTTATGGGTGGCGGGTGACTGTGACAGCACCAATGGACACATCATGCTGTGCGAATGGCCATCTGGCAGTTATCCACAATGCACAGTGGCCACATGGTTGATGGCACGTCATAGTGCACACAATGCCAATGTGCCATGTACCCCACTGCTGACTACACATGCCATGTTTGTGTATGGGATTTCTTAGATTGGTGTGTACTCCGTCACATGCCATGTGTGATAGTGATGGGCCTGAACACAGGACAGTGTTGTTATGGACTCCCCAATGTGTACACATGTCAAGGTGTAAAAGTGCAGGGAAAATCACTTCGATGTTTTTCAAGTTGAAGATTGTCCATATGTGCCTGTCCGCTTATGTTTGACCATGCACACACTCGTCATGTAAGCTCAGCCTGTGGTCAATGTGTTGGTGATGTGTGCCAGATTCGACTAATGCCAGGTGCAGCAGCTAGGTGTGAGACCGTGGTTTTGCATTTTTACACTTATGCTGGATGATATACACCCATGGTGAACGTTGCCATACCCATATGTGCATTCTCATATGGCAAGTATGATTTGGAGGTACTTGCTGTGTTTCAGTTGACAGGTGTATGATCAGTGTAGCTGAAGGAGTCCCTACATGCCAGCTGGTCGGTAACACAATTTTGATGACAGTCATTGTTGGCGTTGTGTCCGTGTGAGAAGTTGGCCTGGTATATGATGTTCACTAGTTAAAGTGACCACCTTGTACCATGCCAAGCAACCCTTATGATGTGGTTGTAAGTCAACCTTTTCGGACTAGCTGCCCTAGTGGTAGCGTAGGCTAAGCAGTCTTTGAGGCTAAACTCGTTAAAGCGTGTTAAGCAGGCTGTTTTACCAAATGTAACCCCCCTTTATACCAATGAAAGGACACCACACAGATATATATTGAAAATATATATTTATTTATTTCTCAAAGTATCCCCTAGACTCTTTATGAGCACAGGAGCACAAATCGTTAAACAAGACAACGTTATAATATACAGAAGTTGCACTTTATATGGATGGGCCCTGGTGGCTGATCAAACCATATACTAAAATAGTGGTATAAGTACCCCGAACAGGAAAGGGAAAAGGCCTAGGGCCTCTAGAATCGCTGGGCCTACAAGGAGCTAACTTCAGTTAGTGACCAGGAGGTCCACGGGTCGCGTGTGCAGTGAGGAAAGTTACACGCGTGCTCCCATAGGTTTTCAATGGGTGCGTAGAAGTTTAAAAGTTACTGCAGAAAGGGTCTTCTGGATGGACTACGATCTTAAGATTCAAAACACAGACACTAGATATGTTTCTCTACACTTGGGCACCGGAGTGCCAGCTTTACCTCACCCACAGGAAGCGGGTGCATAGGTCTCGAAGTGCGTCAGGTTTCTTCTATCGATTCAGTGGAGCCTGATGACAAAGATGCTGCAGGCGGTCGGTCCAGAAGAGCTGCGGTGGATCCAAGGGTGGATCGGAGTTGTAGAAGACCTGAAAGCAGAGGGGACAGTGTTCACAGTCACTAGCCAGTGACCGGCGTGGCACCAGGTAGGTACCAGGCGATGTCGGGTGCAAACAGGTGATGAGGTGTAGCTTGTCTCCGCAGCCACGTGGTCCCTGTAGGTCGACGACGTCCAGGAGTCAAGTCACGAGCTGTCCCACGCAGGCTCTCGCTGTCGGCGGTGTCGGCGACTCAAAAGAAGCAAACAAGCCTTGGCAAATTCAGGAGTCGTGGAAGTTCAAGAAAGCTGATTGTTCTGACCAGCAAGGTCAGAGGGGCTGCTCTTTTGGAGAGCAGCTAGGGCCAGTCTGGGGCAACCAGACCAGCGTCGTTGATTTAAAAATAGGTCGCCAAAATGGCCACTAGCCAACGGGCCAGGGACCGGGCAGGCGCGTCGAGATGCAAAGTGCAGAGGGGCCCCACGCAGATCGTGGAGATGCTGGAGGACTCACCTTTGGTGCAGATGCTGCTCGGGTGTTGGGCTTCTCAGGACCCAAAGCACAACTTGGAGGGAGCCTCTGTCGTTGCGCTTGCAGCTTGTCGTCGGTCTTTCAAGATGGCTGGCTCCACGTGTCTCGGTGCCTCCACGGGTTCCTTCTTTTCAGGGACTGTGGATCGGGCGGTGAGAGGTCTGGAGGTCCAGGTCTTGTCAGGCTCTGGGCTCGGGCTCCGGCAGGAGGCGGCAGCAAAGCAGACGTTGGATAGCTGGCTGGTGCTTGCGTTAGCAAGATGGTCACTCCCTGACCATAGGGGAGATTTCCTTCAGTCCTCTGTGCAGCAGAGCGTCGAAGTTCCCGTCTTCTTCTTTGTAGTAAATTGATTCCAGGATGTCTGAAGTCTTAGGACACAGCTCCTACCTTTAAGCGGATTCTAGGGGCCGGACTACCTGCTAGGTCCCACAGGAAGGGGGGTGGTTACACCCCCAATCCTTTGTCCAGCTGGCCCCAGGTCCGAGGCTGGTGTGCCCCAGGACCGGTTTGAACTGGCATATGCACCGAGGTTCCTTGTGAGCCTCAGGCATGTCTGATTCTATTCAAGCCCTACCTGACCAATACACAAAATCCTGTTTGGGGTGGTGCACGCACCTCCCCTGGCAGGAAACCCTTTGTCCAAGTCTCCCAAGCTGGAAGGACTCCCAGCAGCAGGAGGGCAGACTTGTGTCTGTGGTGGCAGCATCCATTTTGTGGAGCTGAGGCTATGTCTGATTTTACCCGGGTTTCAGGTACTGTACATGTCGTGTCCCTCTAGAAGGGTGGAATGCTAACCCCGTCGCCAGAATTGGTGAGGGGTTAGTATTCCAATTCGTATGACACCTTACTCGACATGTTTTGATAAAGCCAAACCAAAGATAGCATTTAACCGCAAGGTTCATAATGCACTTAAGAGTATATGGTATGACGATATCTGGAAACAGTAGAAGGAAGTTGTTCCGACCACTGCAGACAGGCTCAGCTCATGCCAGAGCACCATCTCACATGGAGCCAAGCACTCTGCCTTCAGGATTGTTAAGGCCTGCCATAGGAGTGACTTATAGGTTAACATGTGTCCCATTTAAGGTTAGGTATAGGTATACTACACCTTAGTAAGAGGTGGTTACACCAACTTACCCCAGCTGAGTGATCAGCCAGTTGTGTCAAATTGCTAGGCCAGGCCAGGAGTGGCACAATATATGCTTCAGCCTCTGGTAGGCCTTAGATACACCAATGCCCTGGGTACCTAGTGTACACTGGTACAGGGGCTCACAGGGTGATCTAGTTCCAATGGGTTATGCACCTAGGGTATATGGAGTCCATTTTACAGAGAGAGCAGACAGACTGAGACCCTGAATGGCAGGATCCCAGGCCTACTAAGTTGAAAAACCAGCTAGACACTAGGCAAAAAATTGGGGGTAACCATAGTCAGATATCCACCTTCCTACAGTCCGCCAAAACATGAGATGCTGTGCCCATCTCATGATGTATTGCATTGACATGTGTCCACTTTCATCTCAGCTTGGAGGAGACCAAATCTGCATCGTCCCTTCACAGTGCTGCAGACATGGAGAATGAGGAGATCATCTGGAAATTCCGTCTGGATAGAGCCACCCTACAGACCCTTGTGCTCAGTTGGAGCCCCACCTGCAGCCTCGCCGAACATATCCAACAGTTTTCACCCCCACGTCTAAGGTGATGGCAGCCCTGAATTTTTTTGCCACTGGATCATTCCAGCACACGGTGTTCAGCGCAGGTGGGATGTCACAACCTATTTTCAGCATGGTGCTGCATGATGTTCTGTCCACCATGATGATCTACAAGGACACATATATCCATTTCCCCAGGGGGCAGAAATTGGCTGCTGTGAAGTGAGATTTGTATCCCCTTGGACACATCGCCCATGTTGTTGGTGCCATTGATTGCACCCATGTGAGGCTTGTACCACCACAGGCACGTGAGCACATCTACAGGAATCTGAAACATTTCCACTCCATAAATGTGCAGGTTGTGTGCCAGGCAGATATGATCATCTCCCACGTATGTGCCAAATTTCCAGGCTCGGCCCATGACTCCTACATGCTGCGGAACAGCATTGTACCACAGCTGATGGCTAATCTGCTTCTCGAGCATGCATGGATTGTGGGTGAGTATGCCTAGTCAAATAGCATGCTGTGTGTGTGACATGCTGTCCTCTGAACCAGCAATATTGCAATGTGTATCTGTGTTTGTCACACATAGCATATCACAACCGTCCTTGGTTGCTGAGCCCACTGCGGAATCCCAGGACACCAGCTGATGTCCGCTACAATGATGCCCATGGGAGGACACGTTGTGTGGTGGAGCGTAACTTTGGTCTGCTGAAGTCATACTGCATGCTCCACAACCTAGCCATTCGCAAGGAGATCCCCCTGATCCAGGATGATGATGAGCAGCAAAGGCCCCCGCCTGCAAACCAACCTGTGTCCAGTGATGAGGACAGTGGAGAGGAGGAAGGTGTTGACCTGCGTCAACAGCTCATCACCCGCTACTTCACCTGAAGGTGAGTGACAATGTGCAACGGATCCATTGTCTGATGATGTTGCTGTTGTTGTGAAGGTGTATGTGGGCTTTGTGACTGCAGCCGGTTGTTGACTCAGTGGTGGCTGACAATGTTTCTGTAGCAGGGTAGTTTTGTACATCGACAGGATGTGTATGTTGGCACTTGTTGCCCATTGTGATGTGTGCTCTGTTGGATTATCTTGATGGTAGGTGTTGTGTGATGTCTATGATGCCACACCCAGACTAGAGAATGTTGTTCTGTTGTGTTTTCCTAGGTGCTTTCAACCTCTCCTTGCCTACATACATTCCATACTCCTGGTACATTGTAATCATGTTGTAGACTACATCCTGGAATAAAGACGGAGCAGACACCACAACATGTGTGTAAGGATTTATTATTTACAATTGTGACATGTGAGGGAGGGTGAACATTTACATTGAGGTGATTAGTGGAGCAGTGAGTTGACAGTTGTGGTAAATGAGATAATCGAGTAGTCACAACATTGATGTGGTGACCCAGTCCAACAGACAGATGCCATTCACAAGGCAGTGTGGGGAAGGACAGTCCAAAAAGTCAATGCAGTGGTAAAGAGGGTTGCCATCATGGCTGGCTCCGTGACTGGCGTTTGGCAGGTGCTTTGCCTCCAGTTACTCCCAGGGTTTTCTTCGGACGGCCCCTTCGTCGCTTGGCAGGGGGGGCCCTGCTGTAGGGCAAGTGGGGTCTGAGGACTCACCTCTCTCTGTGGCCGAAGGGGAGGATGGTGAACTGTCATCCTGCAGCCCACCAGAGGGAGGTGGAGGTGTCGGTTGTGGCGCTATCCTGTCCCTCAGTACCATCATTTGCTGGCCCAATAGGTCCACAAATTGTCCCATGCGGGTGTCGATGGACCTCATCAGCAGGAACACTTCTTCCGACCGGCCCGTTCATCCCTGGGCATATTCATATGTCCCAAGGACTTAATGTGGTCCAGGGATTGGGTCCCAGCCTCTTGGTGTCTGTGAGTGACCCTGCCCCTCCCGCCTTCCCTCCTGCCACGGACCTGTTGCCTCACCACTGTAGGCACCCGCATCTTCTCCCTGCCCTCCTCAGTCGGTGGGGTGGGATGGTCATCCTCTGGGACAGGGGGAGTGTTGCAGGCAGCACTGGTGGTGGTGATGTTGGTGGCGGCGATGGTGGTGGTGGAGGACGCACAGGCCGTGACATCAGGGGTCTGCAGAGACATTGGTATTGCAGCAGATGTGGCGGGGGGCAATGGGGTCCTGGAACCTGTTGCGCACTGCACACCGGATGGGCCAGCATCGAGCTCATCATCCAGAGAATCCCGGGAGTCAACATCCGAGAGTTCATGTCCGGGGGGGGAGACTGGCTCTGCAGGTTGCTGGTGTTGTCCTCAGCAGTGAGTTCTTGGTCACCTGTGGGTCAGATGGAAGATGTTCATTGTAGTGCACCCCAAAAGCTTTGAGTTAGCTGTATATCATTCACTGTTTGTGCACCACACAGTTGACTAATCATCACATTTATTTCTATATGCACTACTGTGCCTCCTGACATGATGGTGTGGTACATGCATTACTTGTCCATGGTGTGAGTTGTCAATACCTACCATGCGCAACGTACATAATTTGTGAGTACAGGGACATGTCGCCATCTAGGGACTAGCACAACTAAAAATTTGGGTGAGGACTATTTTAGGCTTACTCTGACCTGTCAGACGTTACTTCTGGGCATGAACTGGCCATTGTCATCTCCTGCATACCTTAGTCTTGTCATGTGCATATCTGGATTTGTACCACCAACCATGCTTTCTTGTTCCTCATTTGGTCCTTGCTGCTCTGGCCCCATGGCACTTACACATGGAATTCAGTGCTGTGCATGATTGTGCCCAGACTTTCTTCTACATGTGCATTGGTGTGTCACACTTTGGTTGCTGTGACAGTTTCATTTGCTTAGCTGTGTGCACACTGTGGGGCATATTATCAATATAATGCGCTAAATATTGCAGAGCGCGCTTAGCTATCGCCGGCTATCGCTGGATTTCCTCGCCGAGTTAGCGCGTTATTATCAACGCTTATCTCAAAGGCGATAGGAAATCCAGCGATAGCAGCAAAAAGCAGGAGTAGCATGGGAAATGCTGCGATATATTTTGGGCAATAATGGAAACCTTGCTAATACGCCACTGTGGTCTCAGCCTTGCAACCCACCTCCCATATTAAGATGGCTAAGTCAACTTTAAAGCAAGAGTTAAATTCCTGTGATAAAGGGGGCTGAGCGCGATTATTAACATCGCTTCGCGGGTCTGCTGACAGCTTGATAATACCACAAAGCTGTGTTAGCGGGTTCTCCCATGCTGTTTTACCCAGGAACGCCTACTTTGCATGTCATTGCAATGGCATGCCGGGCGATTAAAAAACGGCAGCCATCGCACGAAAACAAGCGCTAACAAGGGTTAGTGTGAGCTTGTTTATAGTGCAATGGAAATCTCGCCGCTTTTTTGGCTTTTAACCCCTTCCATGCCCATGACGGAACGGTTCCGTCATGAGCATCGGTTGCGCTGTGCTCATGACGGAACCGTTCCGTCATGGCCCCGCCCGCGCTCGAACCCTTCAGCACCGCGGGGGAATTCCCGCAGCGCTGAAGGGGTTAAAGCCGAAAAAGCGGCGATATGGCCCTTGATAATATGCCCCTGTGAGTGGCAATAGGATCTGTGTGTATCTGTGTGCAATGAGAGGGCTGGTGTTCTCATGTGGCACCATGCATTTTGAGGAGAATTGCTGTGTGCACATGCTGGCTACTTACCTGTTATGTTTTCCCATTTGGCTTTGACTTGACACATCTGTGTGTGTGTGTGTGTGTGGTGGAGGCTTGAATGCTGCTCAGGGTTGTGACAAGCAAGCATGCTATGTCTACCTACCTGTTAGTTTGTAGTGATACAATGGCTGACACATGCATCTGGGTGGGAGGGGAGGCTCCACCGTGATGGTCTGGGGACGAATAGGCTTGGGGTGAGTTGTTGTTCAGGCATCCCACCCCCAAACAGACCTCCCTGGGAAGATGTCTGCCTACCTGTGAGTTTGTTTGTAGCGAGCCAATAGCTTGGAACTGCTTCTGGGTGTGGAGTGCTCTATCCTGCTTGTGTTGGGACAGGGCTGCCTGGTGGGAGTTGTAGTGCAGCCCCCCCCCCCCCCAAGACCTCCCTGTGAAGATGACTACTAACCCTGGGCGTAGTTTTCAAAGTAGAGCTACGCGTAGCTACGCGAAGTGCACTTCGCACTACGCGTAGCTTCGCAAACTGCGTAGTGCACTGTGCAAGATGCTGTTGGCACTGATTGCACAGTACCGGATGCTTGTCCACACTGTGCAATCCGTGCAAACTGCATCTTGCACAGTGCAAGCAGGCGTTTCCTGCAGCTCGAGTAGATTTCTACTCGAGCGGCAGCTTTCTCAACGTGGACTGGTAGTTTGTCATCGCGAGCGGTCGTGAGTATGCGCGACTACTCGCAATGAGAAACCTGACCTCCCCGCGTTGAGAAGCTCGCCGGGAGGTATATTTTCCACGCTCGCGATCGGCAACTTGATGTTGCTGATCGCGAACGAGGAAAAAGTGTCGCCGGAATGTCATTTTGCTTGCTCCCGGTGGCCAACTTGACATTGAGGACCGCAAGGAAGCAAAAAATGACCGCTGCACTACGCTATGCTACACGTGTTTGCACTTTGCTATGTGCAATTCGCGTAGTGGGAAGTAGCGCAAACTACGCGAGCGTAGTGAAGTGCTTTGCCCAGGCTTAATGACTACCTACCTGTTAGATGACGTTCAACAATGCAATGGCTGCAACATGCTTTTGGGTGGAGGTGGTTCTCCATCGTGCTCAGGTGTGGGACAGGGTGCATGGTGGGAGTTGTAGTACAGTCTTCACACCCGCAAACACCCCTCACTGTTAAGATGGCTACCTACCTGTTAGTTTGTTTGCAGTGGGACAATGGCTTCCTGATGCTTTTGGGTGGGGGGCAGTGCTCCATCCTGCTTTGAGGTGGGACAGGGGGAATGGTGGAAGTTGTTGTGCAGGCCTCCCACCCCTAAACAGCCTCCATGGCAAGATAGCTACCTACCTGTTTGTTTGTGGTGAGACAATGGCTTCCAACTGCTTCTGGGTGGGGGGCAGTGCTCCATCCTGCTTAGGGGTGGGACAGGGGGCATGGTGGGAGTTGTAGTGCAGGCCTCCCACCCCCAAACAGCCTCCATGGCAAGATGGCTACCTACCTGTTGTTTGTTTGTGGTGAGACAATGGCTTCCAACTGCTTCTAGGTGGGGGGCAGTGCTCCATCCTTCTCAGGGGTGGGTCAGTGGGCCGGATGTGAGTTGTTGTGCAGGCCTCGCACCCCAAAACAGCAATCCCAGGGAAGAGGTCTACCTACCTGTTAAGTGAGTGTGGACCATTCAATGGCTGGCAAATGACTCTGGGTGGGGGTGAATGCTCAATCCTTCTCAGGGGTGGGTCAAGGGGCCTGGTGTGAGTTGTTGTGCAGGCCTCCCACCCCTACACAGCCTCCATGGGAAGATGGCTACCTACCTGTTTGTTTGTTTGTGGTGGGACAATGGCTTTCAAATTCTTCTGGGTGGGGGCAGTGCTCCACCATGCTCAGGGATGGGACAGGGGGCATGGTGGGAGTTGTAGTGCAGGCCTCCCACCCCCAAACAGCATCCATGGCAAAATGGCTACCTACCTGTTGTTTGCTTGTGGTGAGACAATGGCTTCCAACTACTTCTGGGTGGGGGGCAGTGCTCCATCCTGCTCAGGGGTCGGACAGGGGGCATGGTGGGAGTTGTAGTGCAGGCCTCCCACCCCCAAACAGCCTCCATGGCACGATGGCTACCTACCTGTTGTTTGTTTCTGGTGAGACAATGGCTTCCAACTGCTTCTGGGTGGGGGGCAGTGCTCCAATTTTCTCAGGGGTGCTTTGTTGTGCAGGCCTCCCACCCCAAAACAGCCCTCCCAGGGAAGAGGTCTACCTACCTGTTAGGTGATTGTGGACCATTCAATGGCTGGCAAATGCCTCTGGGTGGGGGTGAGTGCTCCACCCTTCTCAGGGGTGGGTCAGGGGGCTTGGTGTGAGTTGTTGTGCAGGCCTCCCACCCCTAAAGAGCCCTCCCAGGGATGTGGTTTAACTACCTGTTAGTTTGTTTGTAGTGATAGCATGGCTGACACATGTATCTGGATTGGAGGGAGTGCTCCATCTTGATGAGCTGGCTGACAAGGGGGCCTGGTGGGAGTTGTAGTGCAGGCCTCCCACCCCCAAACAACCTCCATGGCAAGATGGCTACCTACCTGTTAGTTTGTTTGTGGTGAGAGAATGGCTTCCAACTGCTTCTGGGTGTGGAGTGCTCCATCTTGCTGAGCTGTGGAACAAGAGGGACTGGTGGAAGTTGTTGTGCTTGCTGCCTGTGCACATGCCCCCATGGTGATGTTGCTAGCTACGTTTCAAGTGGATGTGAGTGAGTACATTTTGGATCTGTGAGACGTGTTGGGGAGTGTGTGGTGCATATGAATGTACTTGGGCCTAGGAGGTATAGCTTTGTAGTTGTGCAAGACAGTACAAAGCAGTGTGGTGGTAGTCATTTGTTTGTACTTACCGGCCTCCACACCCCCGGCTACTCATGTGAGACTCTCTAGATGCAGTATGGCAAGCACCTTCTCCTCTCATGCATTGAATGGTTTTGGTTTGATGGGAGGGCCACCGCCAGTCCTCTGAGCCAGCTCATGGTTCTTGCTCCTCTTCTGTTTGACAACCCTCTTCAGGTCATGCCACCGATTCATGATTTCATTTTTTGAGCACGGGGTGGTCCGTACTGCATTGACCTTATCGACTATCCTTGCCCACATTTGAGCTCTTGTGGCTAATGGTCTGTTGGACCAGGCTACCAAACAGTTGTGGTTCCACTCTGACTATCTCATCTACCATAACCTTCAACTCACACTTTGTGAATTTTGGCATTTTATATGTTGCCATGGTGTGTGATGTGCAAAGGGGTTATGGGTGCAGGGGTGTGAGTGGTGGGGGTGGGGTGAGGGTGAAGTGTATGGTGTGTGATATGCAGGGGGGTCAGAGGTGCAGGTGTGGAAGTGGTGGTGGTGCTGTGTATGGTGTGAGTAAGGCTGGTGTGTTGCTTTGCCTACCCTTTGTTGTCAGGGTTAGTGGCATTCAGTCTTGGAATGTTGCAAAGGATTGTGGTCAGGAAAGGGGCTGGTTTTATACTCAGCTATGTGGGTGTGTCCAAATGGGGTATTTATGTCATGTGTGTTTTGTGGGTTGTCCTAAGATTTGTATTTTTGTATTTGCCATGTGGTTGTGTCATTGGAGTGTGTTCTGTGTTTTTGGGTGCATGACTAGTTTGCTGTGTGCACTTTGTGGCCTTGTTGTGGGTTTTTTCTTTCGTCCGCCATATTTGTCACGGAGTGTCCGCAGCGGTGGCTGTGCTGCAGCTCTTTCGCTGGCTCTCCCATTCATCACTGTTTGAGACCGCGGCGGTCGGAAACTGTGGAACGTACCGCGGGGGCATCGGGGTTATCCTAATTTGACGTGCGGTGTCTCCGCTGTCCTGGCGGCGGTTTGATTGTTTACCGCCGTGAATGTGACCGCTGCGGATGGGTTTTAGCCATCTCCGCCCACTATGGGCGGTTTTTCTTGGCCTTGTTTCGCCGCAGTCTGTGTTTTTTGGTGGTTGTTCCTAATTTGGACGCCAGAGTGTCCATGGTGCCGGCAGGCGGTTGATTTCCGGATCCATGGCGGTCAGGGAGGTTTTCCGCCCGCCATCCTAATAGGCCCCTTTGTCTGAACGACGAAATCTTCATCACGAGTTCATCCAATGGCTTCTCGACAACGATGCCTCCTCCTAAGACACCGCCGGCTTCCTTGCCTCACTGAATTTGACCTTCTCAGACATTTTTTGGGGAGAATTCTTCTAAGTCCCAAGGTAAATGGAGACTGAGCCCAATCCACTTCGGGTATCCAAACCGTGCTCCATCGTGGTTAGCCATAACATTCGACGTTGCTCCATTCTTGCATGGCTAGATGTCCACGGTTGGGTCTTTGATCTTTTACGTGCAATTTTACACTTTAAACTTTAAAAATCCATAAGTCTGGTTCTACTGATTGACTTTTCTTTTGTTTGGGTGTCTGATGATATATTAAATTTTACTCTATTTTTTTAAACTGGTGTGGGATTTTCCCTGTGCTGTGTTTTCACTTTATTGCTGTTTGTGTGCTGTATACATACTTTACACCTTGCCTCTAGGTTAAGCCTGATTGCTTTTGTGCCAAGGTACAAGAGGGTTAAACACAGATTAATTAAGTGACTTTTGTGGTTCATCCTAAAGAGGATTGTGGCAATTGCATGAGAAGGGCTCACCCCCCCTCAAACAACAACCCGATTTCTCACAAGGAATTAAATACTAATTTATATTAATACTATATTATAGGCGCTGTATTCTTTGACAATTTACTTCTTCTCTTTCTTACTACAGTCTGTTTCTGTAACACTGTAACCGGTGATACTGGTAGCTAACTTAAATGAATTTAGTTTCCCTACCTCAGGAGAAAGTATGAAAGTTTGAATCAGCTATGTTAGGATTTCAAATTGTGGCTGTTTGAACATAGATTTTAGCATCACACTCTTAACTGAGCTATTTTACATGTTTGACAATAACAGCAAAACATTTGTTGATTTAGAAATGCTGCCAAACCAAGAGGCCCCATCAAACGTAGGCCCTTAGGGCAACATGTATGAACCAATTTTTCATTCGCAGACGGTGCAAATCGCTAATCTCGGCCATTCGTGAATACAAAATAGCCTTTCAAGGTGTATGAAAGGATTTGCAGTTGCAATTTTAGGTAATTACAAAAATGTAAATTGTCTAAAATTCTGATTACCAATAGGGAATCGAATGTGTGATTCCCTAAGCACATGTACCAAACATATTCTAAATGTAAACTGTGCATTTAGGAAATACTATTGCCATCGACTCCAAGTCAATGGTAACCATGTGCAATTTTAAAAAAATGCACAAAAATTCATTTTTCAAAGTACCATGTAGAGCACACATGCCCCTAGGGCATGTGTGAGATTTACATGTGTAAATTCTTTTGAGGTGCTTGGTATTGCATTACGTAATTTGAGAATACCAATCAAGTAATCGCAAATTAGGTAATGCAAAACCATTCGCACCTATGGGCCTTTGGGCTCATAGGAACGAATGGATTAGTATTACCTAATAGCAATCACCTAATCGCGATAGTGATTCCTAAAGATTCACAATTAGGTAACCGCTATTTTCTTACATACCATTTTGCAATCCTTAAATAGCAATTACCTAAAATTCACTACTTAAGGAATGCAAAATAGATATTTGATACATGTGGCCCTTAGTTTTTTTATTGAGGAAATGACTGAATGAGTAGAAGCACACAAAGGAGGAAGCGTAACAGCTTAGCTGGATTGAACACTGTTTGACTTGATCTTTTTCTAGAAGGCAGCTGATGCTCCTTATTTGCCTTTTTTAGCACACTAGTGATCCTCAAGATTAAAAACGCACCCCGCTTCAGTATTAGCGTGTACTTGTAATTGAAAAGAGATCTGACTCCAGGGTACTCAGAATCTCGGCTGGAGACACAGCCAGACCATGGCCTTAATGGAGTTTACCTCACATCATTCCTTTTCAATGTCTTGTCCCAAGGTGTCCTCCAGCTTCCAGGGGAACCATAGTCTGTCTTGCTTCAACATGGAACACAGGCAGAAATTGAACAGAAAGACACACAGCTCTGCTCAAGTACAACAGGAACAGCTCGCAGAGTGTGTGGTGAAAGGCCTGGGGTGGGTTCGGTTCTCATTACAATACCATAGCTGCCAAGTTTTCAGATTGCCTATGCATGACATTTCCATAGTTTCAGTGCACCAATGAGTGACATTTAGCAGCCGAATGTGTGACATTGAGGCCCTCATTATGATGGTGGTCGGATGAGATGGGAAGGCGACCGTCCGTCCGACAATGAGTTGGCAGTCCCCCCTGCCCGATTACAATAGGACCTCCAGCACGGTGGTCGGAATTTCCTTTTTTGTACTGCAGCCTGCGCTGCGTCGCAAGAAAAGGGAAGCAGCACAAGCCGCAGTACAAACAGCCACTTTTCAAATATCCAAGCACCGTATCCCAGGCACCATGTGGAGCCTGGCATATGGTGCATGGATGTTTTTGGGGGGCACCACATGTGCCCCCCTGGCCACTTAGCAGTGGCCCACAGAGGACAGCAGCCCTGCTTCAGGCAGCCAAAGTCCCTTTCCAACAGCCGTTTCATGGCCGTGGGACTGCTGTGAAAAGGCTGAGGGAAATGGACTTCCTCATCCCTATGGCGGTGCCTTGGCAGGCACTGCCTCCATTGCAGGGATTGGTGTCCATCTGCCGTCCCGAAGGGCTCTCCTTGAGCCTGTCGGAGGCGGCGGTCTGTCTCCAAGACGGCTGCGTCTTGAGGCAGTCAGACCGATGTCCTGGATGTAGGTGCGACCGCTACCGAAGGCCTGTCAGTGGCAGTCTGAAATTCTAAATGAGGCCCTTGGAGTGACACTTTCTCGCAAGTATATCCACGAATGAGGTTCATGGAAAGGGGGAAATATCAAAAATTACACCCTTTTGATTAATGAGAAACTCTATCAATATCTTGAAACTGCTGCAAAACCACTGAAATGAAAGGCTTATCCTTGCTGTATAATGAACACTAAGGGCCAGATGTATAAAGCTTTTTTCAGCTTGCAAATGGGCCATTTGCGACCTGAAAGAATTTGTTTTTAAATGTACAAAGCCCTATTTGCGATTCTGCAAGCTATTACCGAATCGCAAATTGGGTTTGCGAGTCGCTATTAGGAAGGGGCATGCCAAGGGCATCCCTTCCTAATAACGAGTCACAGGGGCATGTTTGAATGTTTTGCATCCGGAATGCGTTCGCAAAGCATTCATACTTTACCGATTACATGAAGGAGGTGGTAACTCATTCGCAAACAGGAAGCAGTTCCTAAGGGAGCCCTTCCCCTATGTGAATGTCTGCACAAACATTTTTTAAGAGCAGGCAGTGGTCCCACGAACCACTACCTACTCTTCAAAAATGAAAACGAAACTTTCTATTTTACTTTTTTAAATGCTTCCCGTTTTCCTTTAAGGAAAACGGGCAGCATTTCACAATAAACAAGCATTTGCAATGCAATAGGTCTCGCATTGCTGAAGTTTGAGGTCAGGAACCAGCATTGTATGTCTCAGTGCAGTACTGCAAGCTGCTCCTAGAGGTCCCCAGTGAGCAAGACACCAGCACTCCATGTTTAGGCGCCTTTCCGCAAGCTGCTCCTAGATGTCCCTAGTGAGCAAGGCACCAGCACATCTCTGTGCAATACTGCAAGCTGCTCCTAGAGGTCCCTAGTGAGCAAGGCACCAGCACTGCATGTCTCGGTGCAGTACCGCAGGTTGCTCTTAGAGGTCCCTAGTGAGCAAGGCACCAGCACTGCATGTCTAGGTGCAGTACCGCAAGCTGATCCTAGAGGTCCCTAGCAAGGCACCAGCACTGCATGTCTACAAAGTTGTAGTTATTGGCATTATAAATGGCAATGTTTTTTACCTAGATATGTTGCAGGGTGCAGTACCATATGTGGCCAAAAGGGAACCTCTTTTGATCACATATGGCACTGCACCCTGCAGAAGATATGGTAAATCCACCATACCCATAATGCATTGCATGCAAGACAGTACTTCAAGTACATTCAAATAGCTATGTCCATATATACAATTAGAAGCTTTGAAATTTGACAGAAGAATTATTACATTAATTTCGGATCAGGTTCTACTCTGTATGGAGCTGATAAAGGGAAATTTATAGACGGTCTCATATAAATGTGAGATGTTCTGGTGAGTGAACCAACCACTGCTAGCCTAGCTTTGGACCAAGTGTGTGTCCTGCCTGTAGCCTTTTAAGAAATTAGTGCCATGAGGCTGTAATTAAAACCTATTGAGTAACAACACTTGTAACAGGGGGTGTCCCCATGGGAGGTTACAAGAAGAGACAAGGCGGTACTAAGGAGGGACTACTAAGCCTATTCACCAATGAAAAGCTACCACTTACAATGGACAGGGACAGGAGCCAATTAAAAAGATGGACGGAAAGTGAGCAGAGCTTTATGTCCATATCCTGAATACAGCATGTCTCGAAGAGACAGCACAAGCGCTGCCTAGGGGAGACCTAAAAACTGCTTTATTTAAAAAGGCAGTAGGCTGTAATTCATACACTCTTCTATTCCTTGCAAAAAACTTGCACAGTGTGTCTTTACAAGTTGAAACCTGCCACAATTTGCAAACTTGGGTCTGGTCACTTTTTAACTTACTTATTCACTGATGGCGCACTTGTCCTGAGCAGAGAGTCACAGGCAGCATGATATCTCCACGCTGTGAAGTGTTATTTATCCTGCCGTAGACGTCCATTTTCTGATGGTGGGGAAAGACAGTGCAGAGTAGATACACCCCTAGGCCCGTGTCAATATTATAGTCTGAGTAAGCTGAGCCCAGGTCGCTGCAGCAACAGCCTGATGTGAGTAGGCTCAGGTTGTAAATTATGTGTACATGTTCTTATATAGTCAACATAGTGAGTCATGAATCACACAGACGCGCCGTGGCTGCAACGACTCTTGCAGCACAGCACCAAAGGTAGTCTGATCTTTTGTAAACATCATGATCCTGCCTCTGCAGCGATGACGGTGTGACCTGTAATCTCCCAATAAATGATCGCGCAGGACGAGGCACCAAATAAACTGTCGGCACCACACAGGCAGCAGTGAGGGCGGTGGCAAACTAAATAAACATGACTGCCGCTGGCGCCGCGGCCCCGCCTCACTCAGACCATGACTTCCTGTTGGCAAATGGACACACTGACTGTGTGATTACTGTGCAGTCATGTGACGCCATCGCAGCCAGCCCTGGCTGAGTCTCAGCAGCGGCTGTGATGATAATAAAT